>NC_035109.1:108298794-110698794 GCF_002204515.2 Aedes aegypti
TCAATCTCCAAAAGTGACGATGAGGAATTCTCCGGTGCAAGGGGTCAACCGAACAAATTGTTTTCAACTCGCAGCCAAATTAACAAGCATTTAAAGAAGTGTGAAAGTAGTCAATTATGGAACATAAACTATAGTTTGAACATTTTTTTGCGAAACAGTCAAAAAACGTGCTAATAAATACATTATTTACCGATAAATCGATAAAGATTATATATTGGAAACTAGCAATAAAAATCAATCGTTATTCCTATGCAAATTTTAAATATGCAAAAAAAATTAGAAATTAGCACTAAAAATTAAATATTAGAAAAACGAAAATGCAAATATAAAAACTATCTCACAAGTGGCTATACATATAAACTGTAAAAAATACTATTTGGAAGATTATAACACTTATTTCGATTTTTTTATTGTAATATTTCCAATTTTGTCGGCCAAAAATATATTCAATGCATTTTTGGAATTTTTAATTACTGATTCTTCTTCTTATTCTTGGAATTACCTCCTCACTGGGATAAAGCCGGCTTCTCAGCTTACTGTTCAATGAGCACTGAGAGCTTTCTTTGCCAAACGTGTCATTTTCGCATTCGTATATCGTGTGGCAGGTACGATGATACTTTATGCTCAGGGACGTCAAGGAAATTTCATTATGAAAAGATCCTGGACCGACCGGGAATCGAACCCAGACACCTTCAGCACGGCTTTGCTTTGTAGCCGTGGACTCTAACTACTTGGCTAAGGAAGGCCCCCTAACTAATATATACCTATACTTGTTTGGGATTGTTTTATTGGCTGTTTTCGGATAAACTTATGCTTGTTATCCTTTTCTTAGAGCATGATAATTTTACCTGCTCCCAACTCCTCTGAAGCGGACGGAACGACGTCGAATCGACGACGCATACCACAGGTTCAGAGGTATGGCTTCGAAAATTACCCACCGATTGACGGCTGACCGGTCGAATCACTCAGTTCCATTCCCGTACAGCTCACGTGGAACCAGTTTGGTGAACTTGTTTGTGATAGCGAAACAATTTCCACACCCACATTGTTGTGCTGTTTGCCATCAGGGGAGAGGGAGGTCCAAGGGGACGACGGTGCCCTGCGATGACTGATGATGACGACGGTTCTAAGGTGGCATTTATGTAGGGTGTATGTATTACACTGGGCGTCAAAATCAAATCTTTTGACATGAACTATGACTTTTTTTAAGTCCTCACTAGGACAGAACCTGCATCTCAGCTTAGTGTACAATGAACACTTTCACAGTTATTAACTGAGAGCTTTCTTTGCAATTTTCGCATTCGTATATCGTGTGGTAAGTTCGATGATACTCTATGCCCAAGGAAGTCTAGAAAATTTCCATTACGAAAAGATCCTGAACCGACCGGGAATCGAACTTAGCCACCTTTAGCATGTTATTGCTTTGTAGCCGCGGACTCTAACCACTCGGCTAAGGAAGGCCCCGTACTTTAACCATTTGCAATGGATATAACAAAAATTCGCCTGCTGATTCCGAATCTGTTCTCACAATTTTCGTATCACGTACAGTTTGCGAGAAAAATTGATTCATTATTCAAAAAGTTTCAATATCTTCATTATTCACAATATTTATTCCACTTATTACATTTTCTCACCGAACCAATACTTCAAGTACCTAACGTTTTCGAAGTTGCTTGGATTTATTTGAGTTTTATGACGGTCAAGTGCAATGTTGAACAGCAGGCACGAAAGTTCACCACCTTGTAATAGTCCCTGGCGAGATTTGAACGAGCTGGAGTGTTCGCCCGAGATCTTCACGCAGTTTTGCACACCGTCTATCAGTACTCTCATCAATCTTGTGAGCTTCCCGGAAGAGCTCTTCTCGTCCATGATCTTCCATAGCTCTACACGGTCGACGCTGTCGCATGCCGCCTTGAAATCGATAATAGGTGGTGCGTAGGGTCGTGGTACTTACGACATTTCTGGAGGATTAGCCGAAGGGAAAAGATCTGGTCCGTTCTCGAGCATCCATCAATGAAACCTACTTGATAACTTCCCATGTACTCGTTTACTGTAGGTACATTAATGACGGAGAGTTTTGGGCGTAGTTTCAACATCAACAGGTAGTGGTCGGAGTCAATGTTAGCGCCACGATAGGTTCTGACGTCGGTTATGTCGGAGAAGTGCCGTCCATCGATCAAAACGTGGTCGATTTGCGATGCTGTCTGCTGGGGTGATTGAAGTCGAGTCTAGTACACGACACTGAAGACGGCCTTACAGTTGAGGTCGAAATACGCGTATCTGTCAAAGGATACAAACTCTAGTGCAGGCCTGCCCAACCTTTTTGAACCGCGGGCCAAATCACAATAATAATTTCGTGTCGCCGGCCCAATTTAAAAAAAAAGCAAATATTCGCATAAAGTCTGACAAAAGTAAATAAATGAAGTTAATAAAATCTGACTAAAATCAGTTGATGAAGTAAATTTTATTTGAAGAAATCGAGAAACAGAAAATTCCTGCTAGTAATTCTGCTGGATGTTGTGAGAGTTTATTTCAAAAATATTTAACAATCTTTTGCAGAATATTTTGAAGAATCAACTCCAATTTTTTTTTCAATTCTGTGCAAATAAAGCTCTGGATTTTATAGAAATTATTCTTCTAATTTTGTCAGAATCCGAATCGAAATGTGCTTTTACGAAAATTTTGGTCAGAATTTCCAGGATTTTACTAGAGTCGTGCCTAGGATTCCTTCAGAATCTCACTCAAAAATCATTTTGAAATGCAACCTTGAAAACGTTGAGAGTGCTAAAAAGCAGTGTTGTGAAAAACTCAAATTCTCATAACTCACGCTTGAGATTTTTCATGCGTGAGTTGTCATTCAAAAAAATCATGGATGAGTTGGCGCACCTTTTTGATTAAATGTCTCGTATTTCCACAGTTTACTCACACACGGCAATAACTTATTGTTAGTCTTGTAAAATTATACTAACGTAAGCAACAACATTCGGGTTTCACGAATTTTGACGGGTTTAGCGACTGAATCTTTTTTTACGGTTTGAGTTGATTGAAAAAAAAAAAATGCGAAATCATCAAAATCTCAAGCGTGACATTTGCGAAGCAGATCTCTAATAAGTTTGCTTTCACGGGAGAGCATATTGATTGAGATTTGAGTGTGAGTCTATCAACACTGCTAAAAAGTATTTCCAGTAAATTCAGGCTAGAAGTCTATGGAATTCTGGTAAAAAATCTGTGCATCAAAGCATATTAAATATGGCTGCCGAAAAGTGCCGATTCAAGAGAAACTTGCCTAGAAAAATGGTCGAAAATTATATAAATTTTACCTTAATTTCAGTATATCTTCCGATGTGATGAATTCACAGCTTTGGTATGCTGGACAAAGTTGTGTATTTTTGTAATATATAAAATGTTGTAGAACATGTCATGCTCATAAATTGCACATTGATCATAGAAATGGTAAAAAAAAACTGATATTTATGGTAAAAATCGTTAAATTTAAACATATCATCGTGAAAATGAAGTCAAATATATCAAGTATGTTCAGCAAAGTTGTTCAAAATAAAAAGATCTAAAACATTGCTAAAGTGATGATCGCCCAAAAATTTTTTTTTCAAAAAAATATTTTTTTCTCGGGTGCCCTATTCAGTATAATTTAAAAATCATTTTTCATTATTACTCGGGATGACAATTCAAAACAATGTCCCGAAGAAACTTATGGCCTAAAACGCCTCTAAGAGGTTTTGACCGTCAATTTTCAGTATCGTCCCACTGTGCGTTGGTCAGCCCTGCTCTAGTGAAATTAAATGGTATTGTACTAAATTCGTTTTTTCCATCTACTTCAAGCAAGTAGGTATCAGGTATCAGAAGGCCGGCTCCAAAGGCACGTTCCCCACCAGTTGGGAGATTTGTGCCATCGCCATATTTGAGCCTATTTCATCATCTACCCGATGGGAGAGGAAAGGGAAGGGAAAGATGGGAGGAAATAGGAGTGGGGTCCCTTGAAGAGGGAAGATCGCATAAGCGAAATGAGAGCATGTAGCTCCATACCACAATGGGTTCGAACAGCGCCCTAAAAAGGACACTGCAAAACGCAAGCGGGTAAAGAGAGCCTATAGCTCATTACCACAGCGGGTTAAGAATAACAGAATGTCCTGAAGATTTAGGCTTCTGAATTCAGTTTCACTTAATAAGTGTTTACCAAGTAATTGGAATCGCATTTGCGCAAAAACTGGACAGTTACATATCAGGTGATACGAAGTTCCATAATCGGAGTCACAACTATCACACACAAATGAGTCAGCACGCTGAATATTTGCCATGTGATAGTTGAGTCGGCAGTGGCCTGTCAACGCTCTGACCAAGAGACTGCAATTCTGCTTTGACAGATTTGTTAAATACTTCGCCACCTTTGGAGATGGCTCAGTAATATACAATTTTGTTTGACGACACGACTCCAAACTATTCCAATATTGCTTGTGCTGAGTTGCCGCCCAAGAGTTTATCTGAAGCTTCACCCAGCACTTCGAAATTGGAATAGCCGGCTCAGGGCCAATGAAGTCATGCGATGCTCCATCGCGAGCTAGCTCATCAGCCAATTCATTTCCAGCGATGGAAGAATGGCCAGGTACCCATACAAGGTTTACAGAGTTGACTGAATTCAGTTCCTCAATTTGAGTTCGACATGCGATAACAAGCTTCGACCTTGAGTTGGCCGAAGCGAGAGCTTTTATAGCAGCTTGACTATCTGAACAGAAGTATATGACTTTACCCATTACGCGCTGTTGAAGTGCTGATTGCACTCCACACATAAGAGCAAATATTTCCGCCTGAAAAACGGTGCAGTTTCTACCAAGTGAGTAAAACTGATTCAGTCTTAGCTCACGAGAATATACTCCTGCACCAGCTCTACCTTCAAGAAGGGAGCCATCAGTGTAACATACTATATTGTTTGATATACTTCTTTCCAAATAGCCAGACGTCCACTCTTCCCGTGAAGGGAATTGTGTGGTAAATGTCATGTAAGGAAAGTTACAAGCAATTGTGAGATCACTTGGAGCAAGGACAATTTTGTCCCAATTCACCAAAAGTGGAAACAACGAAGTGTGTGTAGATCTACGATTCACTGGATTTTTCTCCAGTAGATCCAGTACCCATAAACGGTAAGAGCAAGAAAGTGCTTCTTGTTTAAGATATATGTGTAGTGGCGCAACGTCGAAAAGGGCCTCGAGCGCCGCTGTGGGAGTTGTAGAGAACGCACCAGACATCGCCATCAAGCACATCCTTTGGAGATGGCCCAATTTTGATTGGATTGTTCTCACTTCGCCCTTTTACCACCACACAAGACATCCATATGCCAATATTGGTCGAACAACTGTTGTGTAAATCCATTTGATATATTTGGGTTTGAGGCCCCAAGTTTTACCAAAGGTTCGCCGGCATTGACCGAAGGCCATACAAGCTTTTTTGACTCTGAAATCAATGTGAGCTGTCCATAAAAGTTTGGAATCTAGAATGACTCCGACATACTTTACTTGATCAGTCACATTAATCTCAGTGCCAAAAAGACGTAAAGGTCGAATTCCATCGCGGTTTCGTCTTTCCGTAAAAAGAACAATAGATGTTTTATTCGGGTTAACCGAAAGGCCATATTGGCGACACCAACTCTCGACTACCTGAAGAGCACTTTGCATCAGGTCGAATAGGGTGCTTATGCACATACCAACTATCAGAGCTAGATAGTCGTCGGCAAATCCATAAGTTGGAAAACCGCAATTATTGAGTTGCCTCAATAGCGTATCTGCTACGAGATTCCACAAAAGTGGTGATAAGACTCCCCCTTGGGGGCATCCGCAAACACTCAATTTTCGAATCGCTGCTTGACGCAATGTCGAGAAGAGATGTCGGTTTTTGAGCATTTGATGAATCCAATTGGTAATCATTGTAGGTAACCCATGGTTTTGTGCAGCTTCCAATATGGCATCGAAAGACACGTTATCAAAGGCACCCTCAATATCCAAGAAAACACCCAAGCAGGATTGCTTCTGAGCGAATGCTTTCTCGATATCGTATACAACTTTGTGTAAAAGAGTCACAGTGGACTTTCCAGATTGGTAAGCATGTTGATTCACATGAAGAGGCATGTTTGCCAAATAAACATCACGGATGTGATGATCGATAATGCGTTCCAGACATTTCAGAAGAAAAGAGGTCAGACTGATTGGTCTAAAACTCTTCGCTTCCTCATACGACGCACGTCCTCTTTTTGGGATAAACTTTACAGTAATATCACGCCAGGATTTGGGAATGTACCCGGTAGCAAAACTGCTTACAAGTAGCTTTTTCAAAACATGTTTGATAGACTCAAATCCCTTTTGGAGCAGAACAGGATAAATCCCATCCGCTCCTGGAGATTTGAAAGGAGCAAAACTATTAAGTGCCCATTGAATCGATTCAGTAGTTACGATACTGCGAGCCGAGGCCAGAGACTCGTAACTACATGAAAAGACATTTGGTTCATCCGTAGATGCTATGTCCACACATCCGGGGAAGTGTGTATTGAATAAACATTCTAAAACTTCTTCATCGGAAGAAGTAAAGTCACCATTAGGTAAGCGAATTTCGTTCACTTGGAAATCCTTAGACTTTGCAAGGATTTTGTTCAGCCGACTGACTTCACTCAAACCGGAAACATTTGTACAAAGGTTTTTCCAGCCGGATCGTTCAGCAGAACGAAGAGCCTTCTTGTAAGCCTTGCGAGCCGACTTGAACGACTCTGATCCAGCTGAACGGCGTCTGTTCCAACTCTTTCTACATTGTTTCCTGAGTCTAGTCAGATCGGAATTCCACCATGGGGTCCCTCTTGTAGTCTTTACAGACCGCAGAGGACATGCTTCTTCAAAAGCTTCCATAATGTAGGATGTTGTAGTATCAACGGCATCATCCAGATCACTTGGATTTTCAATGGACGGAGAATATCCATGAAATTTGGTCGCAACCAATTCAATGTAGAGTTCCCAGTTTGTTGACCGGGGATTCCTAAAACGCAAAGTCTGCGCAGTTACATTTGAATGTTCAAAGAAGATGTAGCGATGATCAGATAATGATTCCTCATCTGATACATGCCAATTCGTCAACTCGTGACTGATTCTATTCGAGCAGAGCGTTATGTCTAACACTTCTTCTCTATTAGAAACCATGAAGGTTGGGCGATTGCCTATGTTAAGTAATCCAAGGTCTGTACTACTTAAGTATTCCATCAGACTGGAGCCTCTCAAATTGATATCCGAGCTGCCCCAGATGATGTGATGAGCATTGGCATCACTGCCCACAATCAGCGGAAGGCCTTTTGTTACGCAGTGTACGACAACTCGTTTGAAGTCATCCGTTGGGGATCGTTCATCATGTGGTAAATATACCGAACAATAGACGTATTTCCTGTTGAGGTCACCAACAGAAACATCGATTGTGACAGCACATACATCTCTGGTAGTTAACTCAGAAATGAGTGTAGCAACGATTGCTTTATTAACGAGCACGCATGCGCGGGGCATGGAGCGCGAGTTTGCCATTTCAGGCTTGCTAAAAGTAGCAAAAAGTGGGTCCACAAGGTTACCTAGATAGAAGTTCCCTCTACGAAAGTAGGGTTCTTGAACTAGCGCCACTTCGGCTGCACCATTTTGCATGAGTTTGCAAAGATTGATCGTTGCTGTTCTTTTATGCTGAAGATTGATCTGAGCTAACCTAACCGTAGCCACTACCCAAACTAGGCAGGATTAAGCTTTTTGCAATCTCAGCACGAAAAAGACCAGCAACGAAAAAACCAGATCGGTATCTATTTAAAGTCGCCAAAGGCGAAAGAGCACAGAATACACTGTGTAAAACGCATAATGCGAATCCATATAGGTGATAATTTAAATTAAATGTCAACATATTCATAATCCCACCCTTATTAAGCCTCAAGATAGAGACTGAAGAAGGGCAGCCGATTATCTCGGAGAAACACAAGGTCACCTGCACCATTGCTCCGGGTAGCACAGGAAGGACTCAATACTGTGGAGGGCGCCCTGGTACCCCACAGGCTCCGTTTGCGGTTAGGTTTTATTTAGACCCCCCTAACCATTCATTCTTAGGCACGGTACGCATCACACCATAAATTAGGGGTCACCTGTGAGGTGGACTTTTACCACCGGAACAGGCAGTCCGTAGTGTTAATTCTTAGCCAGTTGAAACAACCGCTACCGACACTACGCGGCTATCTAGGCTGCTCGGGAAAAGGAGGTTAATATTGATGATTAACTCCTGACGTGCCCAAGCAGCCAGCAAGCAAGCAAGTAGGGTTACCATCCGTCCTGATTTAGCAGGATATGTCCTGATTTTGAGATTCTTTTGAGGTGTGCTGATTTATTTTTCACATTTTAAGTTATGTTCTGCTTGCCGAATACCATGGCAATAATAAAGATAATTTGAATTTGTTAAATCTTTCTATGTTATCATTATGAAAGAGATCTCTGAAACTCTGATAACCAGTTTTAGCACAAATGGTAGCAATTATGGGATCATAAAAATGTTTTCTATCGTCGTGCAATATTTTGACGCATCGCAAGGAGTAATTTCCTCATTTGAATGCCATCTTTTTGAAAATCGAATGAGAGTGCTTGTACGATTGCTGTTGCCATTGAAGATGTCATCAAAACGTACAATTGCCCATTCCAGTGCAGATAATATTAATAGAAACTACTTTACTAGACTTCACCAATGGATGCACAACCGCCAAACATCTTGCACTCCGTATAATAGCAAATCATTAGGGACAAAAGGCCTTTTCATGTGATTGGTCCGTGTATACATTTGTTTACATCGGTGGCGGACCGGTGTAAACACGATGCTGCCATTTCCATGGAAGAACTGTCAAAGAGAATCCTGATCAGATGGTTTGGAACGTCTTGTGAATAGGCCTATGGACAGCCTTTGATACAAAATTTAGGAAATTCCGTGAAATCACTTTAGTCACCCGTGAAATTTCAATAAGTTTGCAGCAAATGTCCATTGTTCGTACTAATCAGAGTTTTTGGAAAGATCCACTTCTCCCAAAAAAAAATGGTTCAATTTTAACAGGACCTCAATGGATTTCTGTCGAGAACCTTAGCGAATTCTCACGGAATCTTAATGAAAACATAACGGAAGCTTCTTTGTGAAATTTCGGAAGAGATTAATAGCAGATTCTATGCAAAACAATGATTCGAAAAATCCTAGCGGCATTTTCTTGCATCTTTTATTAATCTCCGAGAAGATTTTAAACGGAAATTTGTTGATTCTATGAAACTGTTTTGTTAAAAATACATGAATATGTTTTTTTCTTACATTCTTAACAATTTCTTTGCGAGACCTTCATCCGAATTCCAGCAGCTTTCTTCAAAAGTATTGGTAAATTGCTGGCGGGATTATTGCTGAATCACTTTGGGTACTAAATAAATGATTGATTGAGACCCTTCGCAAATTCCTAGAGGTTTTCAATTCGTGAATTCCTGGAGATATTCTCGAGGATTTTTTGCGACCGTTTACCAAACATGAATCCTGCTGTAGTTTTTGGCTGATTTGAAACAATAATCTTGAAAACATTCTTGTCTGAAATCCAGCAAAGTCATTGATGAACGTCTGGCGTGTGCTTCCGAAAAAGTGATAGATTATTATCTTAGCAAAGAGCTTATTATATTCAAGAATTTATACTCATACTCGATCATCAGAAGTGTTTCGAGTTCTTCTGAGGAACACGACAAATAATTATAATAGCTAATTAACTAATAAGAACTGGAATTGCATTTATTTATACTTTGATTAAAAGGAAATATTTCTTCCATTTGTTATTTGTCATTATTTTGAAAAAAAAAAAACACTTCTTGTCTCAAATTTCTCAATATTCCGAACATTCATCAAACAGGGATTGCTGAAGCAAAATCACTCAAGTTTGGATAATAATTTCCTCCACATTACAACTCCTCAACAATAAAAATAAAAAATAACTTTTAAAATCACTGCTGTTTGGCATATGAGTTATGTTTTAAATTTTAGACAAAATTTATGGACAGGAAAGTTGTATAAATTGCAAAATGTCCTTATTTTGAATCTCCAGGAGATGGTTACCCCACAAGCAAGTCCGTAAAATCGATCTAATCTCAAGGCAGACCTCTAAAGGAGGTGAATTAATACTAATAAGTCCTTTGCTACGTCCTTCAATTGAAATAAATCTACTTTTTTAATCCTGCCCATGAGCTGTTTGACGCATCTCTCGATTTTTTTTTCAATGTACAATTTACCCTATAATACCCAAATATTTATTTTTGATCTTAATATCATCTTTCGTTATCTAAAATTGTTCTAAACACGTTTTGCGCAATGATTTATTTATATTCGTGAATTTATGAATTTTGGTTTTTGATTTTTATAATTTTTATTTTTGAACATCCCTATCGTTTTCCATTTTTTCTGGAGCCTCTTCTGGTTATTGATTTTTAGCAACAATAAAAACTTAAGATTTTACAGTACTTTTGAAATGATTGATTTTTAATATCTTTCTGGAACATATTTTATCTTCCGTTTAACTAGCGGAAAACAGGTTTCAAATTATTTTAATACCACCAGGCTCTTCTTCTGTGATAGGTTGATTGTGGAAAAATATAAAGGGTACGATTTTTTGCATTACACGTTACATGAACCCCAGGCATTGTAGGTTATGAAAAAAAAAAAAACAATTTTTCAAACGTTTTTCAAAAATTCAGAAAAGTATTAAAAGTCATGAATAACATTCCTTATATGCGTGTTATGAGCAAAAGTTTAAGCCAAAAGTAAAATCGTTTTGATTTCCGAGCTACGTAAAAATACACTTCATGTCAAAGTGTACCCCGTCTAAAGGCGGGGTTGGTATTAGAGGGTTAAAATCATCTCCAAACATAAAGCATCCGTTTTACCTAAAAGCACTGACATCATATTTGTAAACAAATCGTTTCGTTCTCTGCGACAGCTTGATCCTGAAACAACCTAGTTTTCACACCTTGAACGTGAACTTGTGAAGGAATGTCTTGCAAACCCCCATATTGTTCGCATGCACACCGCTCCAAATTGGAAATCCGGATTCGGCAGGGTTCGTTCCCTGATCAATTGTTGAATAGAACCATATTTTGAAAAAGTAAACGCTAATGCCTTGTCATCTACATACCTCGGGGGCAAGCCGAACACGCGCACGTATTTAAACATTTCGTTTGCCGCTGATACCGTAACTTGAATCTTGGTTCCGTTGACATATTCGAACATAACCTCATTGCCAAGAGATTCAATTGATCTTTCCTTTGAAACTTGATGAACAAACAGTACATCACGGTACATCGCCGTCAACATGTCACAGTCCCATCCTTGGTCAAATTTCGGGATTGGGCGCTAAACTTCAACTTCAGAGTGTTCTGCTTAACGACTTTGGCCTCCATCGCTTTCATCAATCTCACAATAGATTCAAGGTCACTCCAGAACAATAGACACTCCGGTTTTTGTTTCAAAATATCACACTGCACAGATCGAGAAATGCGTCCGATCTGCTTGAAATCTCTGAGCAAATTGCTGTTCACTCTGAAACTGAAGTTACGTTTTATTCACCCTCACTTGGAATTTTTTCAGAAAAAAAATGGAGCTGTTTCGGATGATCATAGTGAATGATTTCAGCAAGCAAGTAGCATAGTGGAAGATCTATTCGATTTCGATGAGACTCTTGATAGATTTGCTGGAAAAATCAACCGCTCAAGACTCAATCTGACTTCTTGTAGTAACAACTACCGAAAAGCTAAACATTACATATACTTTGCAATTGAATTAAATGGACAAATTGATGTGAAGCTTTGCGGAAAAGTTACACGTCTTCTCGGTGAGAATCGAACTCACGACTCCCTGATCTCTAGTTGGGGCGCGTTACCCCTACGCCACAAGAGGACTCATGGACGCAGAAGTTAATCTGAATTCGATTTCAGGTCAATAATCAAGTGGTCCTTTTTCGCAAAGTGCACCCTTTTCGGAAGAATTAGATGCGCCCTAACTAGAGATCAGGGAGTCGTGAGTTCGATTCTCACCGAGAAGATGTGTAACTTTTCCGCAAATCTTCACATCAATTTGTCCATTTAATTCAATTGCAAAGTATATGTAATGTTTAGCCTTCCGGTAGTTGTTAAACTTCCACTCGGCTGGTTAGCCGTAAACCACGATTCATAAATAATTAAAAGCAAGTATGTCCTTGTAATAGTTTCTTTTATTTTTGACATGTTTTGTGATGAGATGTATGGTGATTAGGGCGATTCAAATTTTAAAAATGTTTGAAAATTGGGCTTCGTGGCCGTGCGGTTAGTGTCGTCAGACAGTTGAGCGCATAGTGTCATGGAGTGTGGGTTCGACTCCCGCTGCAGCCATTGAAACTTTTCGACCGGAATGTTTCTCGGCTGTACCATTGGAGCATGCTTGTCCGTTGTCTAGTGTTAAGTTAAAGTCTGTGCAGCTAAATGGCTGAAGACCGTGTCCGTGACTTTTAAAATCCAATATCCAATATGCTCCTTACCATCCTTATCATAAAAATAATGTTCTGTGAAATTTTCAGCTTTCTAGGTAGTGATTTAAAGGTGGCCCAAAGACAATGTAGGTTTATGTGGACATTACTTTGCAGAAATTTTGAGAAATGTTCCAATCACGCTATTACTGTAATGTAAGTAGAAACTTATCATCCCATATTGAAAACTCATTCTTCAATCCTTAATGAAGGATATTGCTAATGAAACAAAACCCTTTTAATTTTGTAAGTTGACCCAGCTAAATTTATGTAGACTATAAAGTCCGATAAACAGAATACCTAATAAATAAATAGATAAATAAAATAAATAAACTTCAAAACTCACTTCAGTTTAATATAGGTACATAAAATAAAATTTGAGAGCAAAGTTGAGCTAAGCGATGTCCAAATACAATAAAATACGAATTAGTTTCAGCAGCAAATACATCAAATTTCCATGCTAATATGGGATTTTATAAAATTAATAATATAATAAAAATGTTAGTTGTCCCAAAGTCAAAACCTATAGGTTATAAACAAAATAAGAAAGCAATATCAAACTAAAAGATGTCCCTTGCTTTTCAGTTCAAGATAACTGCGTCTTAGAGCCCATTTTACAAAATTTATTCAGGTTTTCATAATTTCAATATTTCGTGACCATCACTGCCCAGCCCTGGAAACGTTAAAAAATATGCGCCGTTGCATTTAAAAAATAATTGTATTCGGAAATGTTATAGAACAATGTTTCTAAACTATTATTTTGTTAGGTCCCACTTGCCCCGTGGTACCTTATTCGGTTGTGGAACAAAAAAGGTAAATTTCCATGAAAATATGAAAATTTGTAAAAAAAAAACTGTGCGTGCTACGAATATTCAGAAAACAGATTTGAAGCCAACGGGTCAAAATGAATAGAATACTTTACAAATGGCCAAAGTGCTCGAACCATTGTTGACTAGTGTATTGTATCAGAGGAGCGCTAGGCTCGAAAGGGAAACCGAGGGGAAATATAAATTGCACTTTTTTTCCACTCTCAACTACAAAATTGCGCGACCAGATCCAGAGCACCATATCGCACTCTTGGCTTGCAGTCTCTGCCGGGTCGAGTCGCCAGGTTGTTGTTGGGCGGCAAATGGAACAACAACCGCCCGACTGGCATACATATTATTAAAATATCATCGCAAATTATTGTAACGCTATAACATTACTCACAAAAATAATAAACGCCGTTTGACTCGCTCTGGACGGAACGAGTTCTGCACCACTTCGAGTTGATGGCGGTTCGGGCGAAATATTATCAAAAATTTATCTTTCACATAAGGTATAACATTACGCGATGTGCATTTTTCCCTTTTGTGGGGAGGTTCTGGAGCACGTGGAGAGGCGGAGGAACTGATATTATGGCCCATTCATCACCCCTCAAAATGCGCGGATCGGACATCAATCATCGACGGGCCAACCATCCAGCGGGTTCAGGAGTCCTTACGACGGATGCATGCGTTCCACTATGGGTAGAAGAGCAAATGGGTGATTGACGTGGGCGTAGCCATGATTCTTGATCAAAATGGGGCAAATGAGTTTTAAGGCATTATTCATTTCCGGAAATTCCATATTCTTCTTTTCTATATTCCGGATTCCTTGCAAAATGTTTCAAGAATTTCAAGATTTATCCTGAGAGAAATTACTGTTAGATCATTATTAGATTTTTTATAAAATAATTTCATTGAGGAATCTATTCTGAACAATTTCTCAAGGTATTGATCTGAAAGAATTCAAGAAGCAAATTTCTTATGGAATCTCCAAAAATCTCTAAACCTGTTATCTGAGAGAGAATTTTTGGATGAGTCATAAGTTGAATTGCATCACAATTTTTGGGGAAGTCTTTCAGAAAGAAAATTTCTGGAGGGACTGCCCCCATCTGGCCTACGCCCATGGCGATTGACCATGGTTTCCAGAGAGCTCTCCGGCGGCAACGATTTGCACCGTCAACCGGGAATTCAACAAGTGCATTTATCCATATGGCGCGATGCAAGCTTTCCGCGAAGAAACAATTTGGTCCGACGAAGAGAGTGATGAATCGGAATGCCCTGTTTTGAGAGCACAAACGAGCAAATAAATGTTTATGAGAAATTATTTATGAATTTGTTCAAGAGCTGATTCGCGTTGCATAGGTCGTGATATTCCATGATTTCTGCAACAATGTCGCAAGTTTTGATTAAACGATGCCTCAAGCTACTGGTTTAGATTGTTATATCTAAATTTGATGATGAAAATCGGCTCCTGTTGAGTAACATATCTATTAGCGTAACACAAATTGCTTAATTGCGTGTCCCAAGGATCAAATTATATGTCTCGAGTAAATTTGGGGCTTCTGGATTTGATGACGCCCTCCAAACAACTTGTTCCAGCAGATTTTTATAGAAATTTGATTCCCAAATTGTGAGATCATGAGATACAGGCGAAAAAGAAAGAAAATAAAACGTGATATAAAAAATTTTTCTACGTTTTCTAAATGGGAGGTTATGCAAAATGAAAAAAAAAAATGTTTTCCAGAATTAATCTTACAAAATTTGAAAATAAAATGTCACAATTTGGTTCTAGCTTTAAGAGAACCACACTTCCGTTTTAGCTGAAAACTTGATCGATTGGCCACCAACAGCGAGTAACAATAAATCGGATGGATCAAATATAATATAATTGGGCAAAATTGTTGGACAATGCTGACCCACTTCTCCTTCAACCAAGAATCCGTTTGAATTGTGCATGTTTGTCTAAAATTTTATGAAGCCTTCGCTAATCTGGACAAACCCTGACCTCTACAATAGAACATTTCTCAAATCGGATTGAGAATGCCATTCGCTGTGTAGCAGGCACTACCTTTAAAAACTATGTGAATGAATCTGGTTTTTGATATATGCATATATTTTTGAATAGGCGCCTTCTTTCGCTTAGAGGAGAGACATTCTGAAATTAAGCAAGACAATTTCAGCAGGCATTAGTTTTCTGAATATATAGCTTTTTGAGAAAATAACATATAATACAAGGGGCCCAGATAGCCGTAGCGGTAAACGCGCAGCTATTCAGCATGACCATGCTGAGGGTCGTGGGTTCGAATCCCGCTGGTCAAGGATCTTTTCGTGAAGGAAATTTTCTCGATTCCCAGGGCATAGAGTATCTTCGTACCTGCCACACGATATACACATGCAAAAATGGTCAATCGGCAAAGAAAGCTCTCAGCTAATAACTGTGGAAGTGCTCATAAGAACACTAAGCTGAGAAGCAGGCTTTATCCCAGTTGGGACGTAAAGCCACAAACAAAGAAGAAGAACAAGGTACAACTCAAGGTTAGGCTTCATTCCATTTGGTAAGTAATACCATGGAACAGATGAATATTTTTTCTCTGCATGCCTTAAACTTGTACAAACACCGGGCCATAACTATGATTAATTATAGCACATTAAGACAAGCTTATTTGACCACTCGCCGAGCAAAACTGACGGTGATATGATTTTCCGGTGTCATATGTATCCATGTCGAGATTAAGCTGTTTAGCAAAGTGCTTTTGCATAATATGTGGGTTCGAATTCTGTTCGACTTGTACAACTGTATTATCATTCTTTTAGGTTATAACACACGGTTGAAATTTCTACCAAAAGAACAGTTGAAGATAAGTCACGATCCGAGAGGGGCGTTGAGCTATGAACAATAAGAAAATCTGCGATCAAAGCATTTCGCTCTCCACCCTCTGCTAGCTTATACGGTCAAATTTGTCAAAAAGTAGGTTAAGCTCATGAGCGAAAAAGACATCTTGTTGACTGGTAAATAAAGATCCGGATTGTTGCGTCAAATATGACATTTGGGGAGAGTATTAAAATTTCTTGAAATCGTATCGTATAGTCATTTGTTTGGAATACTATATTGGTCAATATTTATTATTACTTGTAGATAGTAATACACTTCAACCTCTTTCATGACTTTTCATGTTTTGATGGGTCCTTTTTTAGCCATTTTTAATCAATGTCATTACAAGGTACAGTGGGATTTCGTTTTTGGCAACAAAGTTGAAATTTTCAGTTTCCA
Organism: Aedes aegypti; assembly: GCF_002204515.2. NCBI lineage: Eukaryota > Metazoa > Arthropoda > Insecta > Diptera > Culicidae > Aedes > Aedes aegypti. The sequence continues at coordinate 108,315,446 of NC_035109.1, forward strand.
GTATTTGTCAATAATTGCTTTTGAAAATACCATTAGGATATTGTTACATCATCCTTATGATGATCATATTTTTTTGAACGGTTTATTTCAAAGCTGATTCTGATCATCCACAAAACAAAAACTAACGCGGTCTCAATTTGTTTTCATTCATTTGATGCTAAGATAAAAAAGTTCTATTAGCGATTATGAACTCAATCCTAGACCCAACCCTGACATAAAAACGTTTAAATGTATCCTTTGGTCAATTAACAACCTTCAGCTCGCTGTGATTCCTATGAGAAGACCTGCAACTCTCTGTCTCTGAGTAATGGACTTGAGGGTGACATGCCTCAAACAACTCTCTGTTAAAAATGCTTTAATGGGTCATTATTGGGATGACCAAAAATAACACTTATGCGAAAACGAGACAAACTCAATTAATGTATGTAGAAGTGACATGAATCATAGGCTGTCTTTATGTCATTTTCACGTTTTTATATCAGGTATTTCATTTTGAGTTTTATGTGGCGTATTGAACATAGAAAGATTATTTAATTGAGGAGGTCTTATGCTTTTTTTTTGAAATAAAGTGACCATATTTTTTTTTCTAATGCGGGACACATTCTGGAGAAGATTGAACAACATCGTATAAAAAAAACAAGATAATAATTTTTTGAGTATATTTAAAACAAAAAATCAGAAATGTTAAGGTGAACATGCATTGAATCCAAACATCGAATTTTTCAAAGCACAAATCTAATGAACCAAACAACCGTTCGGGCTGAAAATGTGATAGATCGATCACCTCCAGTGAGTGACCAATCCATAAAATTTTCAATCCGAACTGTACTTTGTTACTATAGATTTAAGTTTTGAAAAATTCGATGTTTGGATTCGTGAATGTGAAGATGCTCACCCTCAAGCGAAACCTTATAAAGTTTTCATCCATAACCTTACGATAACCCCTTCGACTTTGCCCTTAATACAACAATGCAGAATATTGTTTTACCCAATCGACCAAAGTGTAATCGAGAATATTGCACATCTGCGAAGATGGCAGCCCTGGAGATAGTCCCGGTAAATAAGAGAGGGGAATGAAGATGGGAGAGGAAGAGTGAACGAATGGAATGGACAGTGAGAAGCTAGAGGAGAAGTGTTCTGAGAAGCACAGAAAAAGGACGTGTCGAAACGGATCCGAACAACGAGGGCCGGCACAGAAGCCCAATTAGGGAAAGCCAAGATTCTTCGTTTAGGAAATCCTGAAGCCACTGACCAGACACCGCGTTGAATTCATTCGGGAGTGGACGACATCACGCGTTTGAAGCAAACCTACGGAGCAATCAATCCACCCCCCCCCCCCCCTTTTTCGGGGAGGTTAGTCCAAGTGCAATCGGCGACCCCGTGCTGGTTGCTAACAAGTGACCGATATTGTCGTGCCACACGCCTTGGGACGACGGCAACCGTAGCCTTGGAGGTGAGGATTCTAGTGAGGTCCGAGGGGCATGCCCCCGCTTACTAGTGTCCGAAATCCGTGAGTTGCCGCCCCTTGTCGAGCACGTGGGACCAGTGCTGGAAAAGTTCGCATCACGATGCAGCTCACGAGTGTATACCAACGCATAACAAACATCACAAATTCCGCACCCGTCTGTTCGGGAGAACATGTCAAAAGAAGTAGCAACAAGCTCGGGAGCGTTTACTCGCGAGTAACCGAGCAAGGTGTGATTTATTATGGTTTTGACAGACAAATTAATTGTATTACCATCATATCGACAGTAAACTACTGGTTTGTAGTCAAAAGCCCTTGAAAACCATAAATCTCGGAGGGGAAGCAGCTTTTTTCCCAAAAGCACAATATGACTCTGAACAGCTCCGAACACGTTTGCGAATCACTTTTAGCTTCAGTTACTCGGGAGCCGACAAGTGCGACAGTAAACGTAAAACTTTCTGAACCTTCAAGAATAAATGAGAACAGCAATAGCCTCTTTGGTCCCAAGGCCTTCAAAACACAAAAAACGGTTTTTTTTTTCATGTCAAAAAACAATTTTTTTGAAATTTTATATTTTTCTTGAAAAGTCAAAATCTTTAGCTTTCATTTCGTCCAAGAAAATTGAAAATCGGACAAGCGGTTCAACAGTTACAATTTTTTTTAAATAAAAATTGGCAAAGTCGCGATTGTTTTGGTCACTTTATTTCGGAAATGGTCACCCTAAACAAAAAATCCAAAAACACGTTTATCCTTATTTCGGATAAGGAACAAAATAGCATTTTTTTACGGAATTCAGTTATTCACTAGATCGGTTTTTCATGGAATGGCTGCAAAATTAGTGTAACTCAATCCTTCTCCTATGAACCCATTGGAAAAGGTCAAAAATTCGAAAATCGACTTGTTTTAAATTTTTACTGATGATTGATTTTCAAATACGCCGCAAGCTTGTTTTTGACTACCAACTAACTTTTAATGAAAAAAGATCGGAGGTTCATGAAAGTTTGATAATATGTGTGTTTCAATACACCGTGACCCGTTACTTACAACCAGACTGAGGTATGAATGGGCATTGCATAAGAGGTAAAATACCTTAAATAATATCTTATGTATATTGCACTAATACCAAACTGATAATTAGATCAGATATTATATACCTAAACAAGACATGATTGATTTTCATACAAAAGTGAAATTTCTCAATAGTTGTTCAATACCTCAAGCTGTCCTAAATAGCTGCCGAATACCTCAATGAAGTGTGTTATATTGTTTTTTGCAATTCCGTTGCAAATGAGCCTACTTTTTATCAAGAGAATGGGCAACATAACGGCCTACTTTTCCTACCGAAGAAACAGTGCTGAAAAGTGCTACTTTTCAGCACTAATATCAGTATCAAAAAGTAGCACAGTGAGAACTGCAATTTTCCCACTATTGCAGTGAATGATGCTGATACAAACTGATGCCAAACAATTCTTTTTTTGTAAATAATGCAAACAAAATGCATCTTACCGTATTCTCAATCCGTCGTATCGTTTTCAACTCCGTCGCAATCAGTTTCCAGATTCGTCTCACAACTTACGGCTCACTGTGTGTATTGAGTGGTTAAAACACAACATATAAACGCTTTAATAAAATGTTTTACTAGAATATATAGATGTACGGGCATCTCCCCATTCCTTCAGCATTATAGTACTAATACTAATTTCCTTTAAAATTAATTGTTCGTCATCAAAATTCAGCCCAAACATATGAACACAATTCCTTTTGACCGTACAATTATGGCATTTGCTCACAGTACAGCGAAAACAACACAATCAAAGGAACCGTATTTTTACGTCGAGCGTCGCGCACACATTGATGCGCACAAGCTTTTTCTTCTCAGTGCGACGGATTGAACTTTGTTTACATTCTCAATTATACGCGGCGGTTGAGGAAATTTCGTAAAATTTGGTGATTTATAGAACTTTTACGGCGTGTGATTGGAATGAAATCCTTTAGTGATGAAGTACGAAGGTTTTCCATAGTGAAAATAAGTGCCCGGCGAAGTAAGTAACCCACGGGGCCACGGGGGGGTGGGTGTCGGAAAGAAACTTGTGGTGGGAAGTGGTGTGGCTCAGTCGATGGCTAAGCATTTCTCTCAAATCGTGTTCGTCCATGCGATTTCGGTGAAAAAGTGCAAAGTGGATAATTGAACTGAAGTTATTTACCGAGATACAGTAGTTTATTGCATTTTTGATGTACAAGTGTACAAACCATAACAGCTTTCACAAAATTACACTTGGATAATGGATCCAACTTGCAGGTAAGTTTCAATATCCGCCGTGGTGGAACATTTTAAGTTTGATACGACGAATTGTAGCGCTGCGCTTACGACGAAGTAGAACAAAACCCTATTCGAATTGTAGATTCAGATTTTGAATGAGAAGCTAGTTGACTGTGAAGGATTCTGAGTTGAAATGGACTATACCTATGGGAGACAGTAGAATATGTACCTAAGTTTACTACAAAAAAGACGGGAGCTTTAAGGGGCGATTCGTACAGTGAACGTAGGGGCAGCAGTTGAATTGGTCCAAAACAGATCGGAACTTCATGGTCCTATACGGTTTGATGAGATTGGCATATGAGACACAACTGTACAACACAGAAGAATATTTCATGCGGCGTCCTACCTTGTCTGTTTACGAATTTAGAATTAAAGATTGATGCCGCGAGATGTGTGAAAATTTGTGACTGTCATGTCTTTGGTCATACTACCAGGTCCGTCACACTCGGGCTCAGATTGGGTACCACTTCTAGTACTGCATTTCGTCCCTCGGTAGTACAAAAGGTACCCAAGCTTGACAGATCGCAGTACACTTTTCACGGCATTCTAGATTACCTTATGAGCCATAAAATTTTGGGCAACTGCAAGGGACATGGAGTCTTTAATTTGTCTTTGATACTACTGCATCACAGCCTTCCTGATTGAAAAATGTCGAGTCGCTCCATGCGTTAAGGATGCCATGTGGATTCTCTTGGAATATGCATGTGTTCCCAAAAATGATATAACTCATACGGCATTTTTCGTAATTGCAAAAAATGTTGTATGCAACGCGTTGCAAAACTCGATTTTTTCAGCACTCGTCGTATTTATCCAACTCGGCAAGTCTCGTCGGATAAATGTACGACTCGTGCTGAAAAAATAATCATTTTGCAACTTGTTGCTTAAATAACTATTAAACACTTTTTTGAATACCGTTATTATACCAAATTGAAGTATTGACTACCGATAAATAGCTAATTATGGTATAATACAAAAATAAGTTACGCATAGATTATTGCGAGTTTTTTGTTTCTACTCGGGATTGAGTAGAATTCTTTTAACCTCTTTGAACCACTAACTTATCGCATGACAAATGCTAAAGTGGAGCTCGACGCGTCTGGCGAACGTTCCTGATCGAGGAACACAATCTGCCCCAATAGGTATACTAAAACAAGTTATCAGCAATGGTATTTTACAATCAAAACAGCTCATGAACCGTTGCAGATGAATTGATAGCATCAATAAAATTTTAGGTGGAGTCAACTTTTTACGGTTTGACCCATGAGTCACCCCAATGTCCACTGGTAAGTCACGGCCACGCGCTGTCCGTTAGGCAGATTCTTGCGGGCGGTACGTTGGCAGAATCAGAATTGAATTGTGCTCCACTTTTGGCGCAGTGGGGCGCCATCTCGTGTAGCGCCAAAAGGTATCGCTTTATCACGGTCCGAAAGGTTTCTGACAGGACAACAAAACAAGGCACGTGCCAAAATGGGACAACACCGTTCAAAATCAATATTCACCCTCCCGGACTGGGTCCACTTTGTACACTGCCGTGCAAAAGTTTGAGTTTAATTTAATCTTAAGCAATGTTACATATATAATTAGTTTGAGATTTTACAGAATTTTCATGTTTTAGTAAGTTTTAGTTTTTATCAATCCTGAAATAGTGAAAAACTGGACATGGTTTTCATTCTTTTTTTCTAAGCGACAACATCAAGTTAAAAATTAGTAAATGAAATTATTTTTTTTGGTCAAGGTCAAAATGCCTACTTAAATATTTATTCATTTCCAGTTGCCATTGACAGTTTCAATTTGACGTGTAATCACAAAACATTTTTGTGTTTTTTTATGGAGTGACCTCAAACTTTTGCACGGGAGTGTATGCGAGGAGCAGACAAGCCGTGGACCGAACACCTAATCATGATCATTACTCATGCTAACGGACCGTGCTGCTGCTATTTCTGACTGGCCGGTGGTTTTGTCCGATTGTGACATTGGGTACTTGGGCAGCATCATGCTGAGAGCTACAGAGCACGCTTGACGGCTGCTGGGCTTTAGCATTTTTGTTTATCGTGACGAGAGCACCGGGGGTGATTAAGACAGGCGTATCGCATTCGAAGAGACAAACATATTTTTGAATGGAACACGTTGCGTTGAAATAGAGTTCTTGTTCAGTAACATTTAGACACTCAAGTTACACGTCACGATTTGACACGTATGCTAATCTGGAATGAATCATAGCCCTGCTTGCTGTTTAGAATTTTTACACATTCCTACGATTCATCTTCTTCTTCAACTTCTTGATATATTGCTCATCAACATAGTGTTCTACAAGCGCTTTCATAGTAAATCCTTGCGCAAAGTCATTTGCTTGCTAAAATATTCTTAAATCATATTGTTTGTTCTGCACTAAGATTAATAGGTTTTCTGGGAGCCTAGAAGCCCAGAAGTAGACTCGTCTAATTCTGTTTCTACTAATTTTTAGGCTAAAACCCGTGGTTGATCGGTTGTACAGATGTAAAAAACGGTAAGAAGAGCCTACAAAATTAAAGATTATTAAAATACATTTTGATCTTATTAGCGCTTACGTCGACTATGCGAACATGGTAGTCTTACAATAGACACTCTTAAGCTCCTTCAAAATACAATTTATTATCGACAAGATTTGACTGGCAGATAAGTTTTAACAGAAATACGTAAAAGTATCTACAAAGAATTTTAAAGTGGTTTTTACTGAAAAGACAAAACTCTTTTCAATGCTTTATTAACCTTAAAGCCTTCGCACGGTTTGCCACCGTCAGAACCACCACACCGCTGTTGTGAACAAAAAGCGAGGTTTTTTCAACAGTGTTTAACAGAATCTAAAAGCGCGGCGACTGGAGTTATAAATCCGTTAGGATTAAATGCATCTCTAATAAAACCTCAACAAAAAACATCTAACATCATAGAGCATTGAAATTGCTACTAGGGGCGTGTACTGATTTTAACTATATTAATCTTTTTATTACTTTGGTTAACCACTTTACTCTTACGATAAAAAATCGTTTCATTTTTAGCAATGCAAGGACGTCCTGGTCCTTATAAAATCATCAAACGTTTCCGGTAGAATACGACAAAAATGCTTGTTTGCCTTAATTGTCGAGTTTGATCTAATAATAATCAACATGGTACGATTCTTTGTTTTGGCTGTAGACAATCTTTGAAAATGTTTGATTAGAAAAGGTACATCGTTACTAAGCAGTTGATTTCGGCATATTTTCAAATGCCTACGAAGGAAAAGGGAAAACCTCCTGCTCCTCTGACTACGCCCATCGGTTGTCGGAAACATTCCAAACTGAATTCAGCAACTTTGACATTTTTCACCGAAATCGAACCGACTCTAATTGAAACCTTCCCAAAGGTTGGCATATCTCTTCAAAGAATTACACACATACACGAGACTCGATCGCGCCCCGCCAATTCCTCTTCGAGATAACCGCGAGCACTGAGCATTCGTGGGCTTTAAATTAATTTGAATAGAAATCGCACACATCGTGTTCGCGAGCCCTGACAGCGTTGACATTTGTATAAATCTAAACAGCAATAGCGACAACAACTGACGACAGCGACGACATCTACACAAACCCGAGCCCGGTCAGATTGTTGGCCGATAGGACGCCCGGCCCGACGTCGTCGTCGCCGTTTTCTGTGACTAAATACGCGAACGGAAAACGAACGGCCCTCCTAGCGCTCTAACTATAGAGTAAACTGGGGCAAACGATTCTCTTTTAAGATTTCCTGTTCAATTCAAATCAAACGTTATAAGCCACTTTCACTCCAAAAATTATTGATATCCATTAATGAAAGAATTCTCAATCAAGAGAACGTTTTCGAATATTCCTGGAGAACTTATTCAGAAGAAGTGGAACTATTAATAAAAACTTAAAAAATGTTAAAGATCCTGGTGATGATGGTTTTTTTAAATCTTCGGGAAGAACTTTTCAAAGAGTAGCTTATAATTCTTGATTTATATATTTAACAAAAGTTTTCAGCAGCCATTTTTTCTTAACAAAAGGAAAAATGCCAAGGTTGTACCAATTTTAAAACCGGACCAAATTCATGCTGAAGCTTCTTACTATCGTTCAATCCGCTTGATTTTCTCCATCAGTAATTTTTTTGAAAAGGTTATTTTGAACAGAATGATGGTCCACATCAACGAAAATTCCATTTTTATCAATGAACAGTTCAGATTCCGACATGGACATCTGGCCACTCATAAACAATTTCTGATGATTTTCCCTGGTTCATCTCTTATTTTTGTACATTTCATCCATTTTTAGTGATCTCCTCAAATTAATGTACCATATCGAAGTGATTGAAGGTATTTTGATTGTTTTGCTCTTAAATCTAGTGCGAACATTGGCCCATCCTATTGAAAATACTTAAATTTTTATGTCAATTCAAGTACACCCTACGGAAGTATACTGCGGAACTCGTTTTTATTTCAAGCACCAAGATACCGCTCTTTACTTACTTGAGAATTTTTTTGTTAAAAATGCATAATTTGATGATTTCAGTCAATTTGCATGGAAGTTTACCAGCTTGTTCTTCTTCTTGGCATCAACGTCCTCACTGGGACAGCGCCTGCTTCTCAGCCTCAAATAAACACTTTTGAGTTCTTGGTAATTTTATGAAATTTTAGTTTCTTCCCATACTGCCATAAAATGCACACTTGGTACCGTAATCCGGGGTAACATTGCTCGCAATGACCCTCCTCGTAAAAAGTTCGAACTAACATTTATCTGATATTGATATATTTTCAATGGCGATGCTCTTCCTTTTATTCATGGGCAAATGAACATTAAGGTTTTTGCGAAAATTAATTTGCGTTCATGCGCAATTTTTAAAACTTTTGGAAACAATGATTTTCATGATTATGAATCGTGGCTCACGTGAGTACTGAAAACGATATGAGCAAGAGAAATGCGGTTGTTACTAAAAATCAAATCGCCGAAAACAAGTCCGCTGTCAAAGCTTTCATAAATATGTTCAGATAAGCATAATTCACAAATTACTATGCACTATGCAGAATTTTCTTAGGAAATTGCCTTCATTTAGGCGTATTCTACAATTCAAGGCGTTTTTAATTTTCAAATGACACAAAAAGCAAATGACTTGTAAGAGTTTAGCCTTCATATTCTGCTTCAGGGACCATGATTTTTGTATTATTATTTTTTCAATGTTACCGAACGTTGTTTTGCATGGGTGATCAATGTTACCCCATATCAGCTAAATAAAAAATCACTTAAATGTATTTTCAAACATGATTTAAACTTTCAGAAAATAAAATACAGTCTGTAGACAAGAGCAATGGGTGTCAGTACTTGTTTTGAAAATATAAAGCTTGCACCATATGCTATTTTAAATGAAATTTTCAAGAAATGACCATTATTACCCCGGATTACGGTATTACATTTACTACTAGTGAATGCATGTTAGAAAAGTTGTGCAATTAACCCCAAATTATATCTGAAATGAAAGTTACAGTCCTAATTTGCATGCTTGGTGGATTAGATTACCAAAAACAGTTTGATAAATTATACTTTAAACTTCTTATAAATATCAAAGAAACCAGTGTTTTATACAACTTTGGCAACCTGTAGCTTAAAATAATTTGAAAAATCATTTTTATAATGCTGTGTTATCCATGATACAACACTTGAAAAGTTACTAATGTTTTTTTTTTACTTTTTCCAAACTTTCACCATCTGAATCTTTTATTGAAAACTCTTAATATTAGAACAGAACGGCCCAAAAAGCTACTTCATTTATAACTTCGTAGTACTTTGATGGAATTGTTTATGTTCAAATCTGTGAACAGCTGACCTAATAAAGTGTTAAACACATATAGTGTTGCCAGGGTTTTAGTTACGTGAGCCGAAAAAAAAAACAACGGCGAACTTTTGCCCCGAATTGCTCCAGTGGGATATTCTGCATCCTTTCTTCATACGATGCCTGTGTGTTTCGAGGGAAATATGAGACATCAGGGCGATTCAACATTTAAGAAAGTTTGAAAATTCAATCTTTCATATCGTCCTTACTATTCTTACCATAAAAATAATGTTCTGTGAAATTTTCAGCTTTCTAGGTGGTGATTTACAGTACTAAAGTGTTTGGAACATTTTACAAAATTTCTCCATAATAATTCCCATATACAGTCTCTCGCTGGTGGTGACCGATCGTTTAAGTTTTCAGCTCAAACGGGTGTTTGGTTCTCCAGATTTGTGCTCTTGAAAATTAAAGGTTTGGCTTCGATTCATCTTCACCTTAACGGAGATTCATCGGTACAAATGTTTCACTGCCACTGTCAAAGTCGCACCTCAAATTTACAGGAGCACAAATCTAGAGCTGGTTTAACTCTACTAAGGATAAGGGCGTTATTTTCTGTAATTAACTGTCGTTTTGAAAAATTCGCTCACTGCCAGAGAGAGTCACTCTCGAGTAACTCATTCTGTGATTCGATACGCACACCTGTTGAGTGCCTTCTAGATGACTTCCACACACCGTCAACTGTCATTATCAGCTGGGCGAGTAGGCAGTCGGTTTGTTAGCTGCTGGCTGTTTTGTTTACGTTCGATTGGTGGCAAAGTGTGTTGTGAATCGTGCTCTATGAGACATAACGGGTTGTCACTGCGTTACGTTAATACGTTGATTTTTACGTTTTTCCGGATTGAGCGGTTCGCCGGTTCACCCGCTCCCTGATCAACTTGATGGCTGCTGGCGTCCTCGCCAAATGCGGCAGCCTAGATCTCACACGGTCCTTGGCCGAACCCGTCTCCCGGTACCGACGGATGGTGGTATAAATGAAATTCCGCTTCACCCTGTAAGGTTTCCACCGCCGGAATATGTCACTGGGTTGCTCACCTCTCGCAAACAACATTACTACTGTCGTTCTCGTTTTTAGGAATTGGGTCGGTGTTCAGCACACAAACAAACCAAGGTCAAGCAAATTATTGCTCGGTCGAACCTGAATCGGGTTGGGGTTGAAACTGTGATACAGAACGGGTTTCGTCAGTTCCAACCACGGTTCCAACCTTGGTTCAAAAACGAATCCGACTTACGACATCACGGTACTCTTTCATCGCGCGCAGTAAACAAATGACAGCAAGCCGACATCCTGCGTGTCGGTTGGCCTATGAGCCTCTGTACGTGCCATAAATTCTTTTGTTCTTTTGACTTTTACTGTGCGCCTTGTGTTTGTGCGAGACGATGAAAAGTTGTATTCGAACTTATTGAATGCCCTATAAACCTACATTGGCTATGGGCCACCTTCAAATCATCACCGAAAAAGCTGAAAATTTTACAGAACACTATTTTTATGATAAGGGTGGTAAGGAAGACATGGAAGATTGAATTAACAAAACACTTTTAAATTTTGAATCACTAGAAATTAAATTTTGAATTACTAGAGGTCCACTATTGTGAGTTAACCAAAACGCTTCTCCTCCAATTCAGTGAGTGCCGATGGCGGCTTGGTTTCTTCGAAAATTACTCCTAAGCTTTTCTAAAAAAATAACTGCCATTTTTGAGTAAGTAACAGTTAATTCTGTTTTGGGCGAATTTCCAGTCAAAATTTAGCGTAAATTTTCACGCAAACATCACTTTATGGCTTGTTCAAAGCTTAGACATGATGTGACCACTGGTTTTTTTGTAACTATTCTTCAACTTTTCTATTATCTTTATGCTGCCAGAAATCTAGTGCACATAGATGCAAATTGAATAGACTGTTGTTGTCGTATGACAATCATACCTGGCAACACTGTTTTGCGGATCAATCAGCGGTACGTCCGTTTTGACACCAAAATATTAAAAGTATTGCTGTTGCAAAATAATCAGATTTTTGTGTTGCAGTAATCAAACTTTTGCCCCACACTAGTTATAAAATATTACCCCACCGGTGGGGTTTCATACAAAAGATCGGACAAAACTTCAAAGTGGTCCAAATTGATTGAAAACTAACTTTTTTTTCTATACACGATATCATACCGTATGAAATAAACGTTGAAACAAATTGAAAACTTCTATTGAAATTGGTCCAGATTTGTAATGAGTTATGAAACAGCATGCAGATTTGAAAGATCATCCAGCTAAATTATAATAAAATATGAAAATAATATTTCCACCTCTAGAGACATAGAGGGACAAGAAAAACTATTGTGTATCTGAGAGTATATATCAATAGTAAATGGTTCATTATTCCAAAATACTTCACATAATACCATTTTTCCAATTGTTCCAACTGTTAATATTGGTTATTTTACTGAGGTCAAACTTTTGCCCCACCTTACTCTATTGGCCTGTTCACCGGCAACGGAGACAGAACCAGAGCCCTGCAAGGTGTTGTCCCGGGGCCATAGAGCTTTTGCGAGCCGGTGCGAGACTTTCTTCTGCCCGGTCCAACAACCATCATCATCATCCACATCATCAACTCTGGGCATTGCTCGGTGATCTTTCGGTGTAACCTTTCGAATTAAGCACGCGGCCACAGTCACACTTGGATCGAGGAGTGTGGCAGAAGAGCGGGTGGGTGGTGGCGAAATGTAAAAGCCCAGGACAATTTCGCGATCAGTTAAGTGGAATCTTGTCGTCGTCGGTGGATGAACAGCGGACTGGGTTCTGTTGGCCGCGATAGTTCGCGCAAAAGGAGAAAAATCACGCTTAATTTAATCAACGCTTATTGTGTATACTTACATTGCTTACGTAAGAATTGTATCCCCTTTGGGCAGGGGTTCCCAATGAATGTTCAGCAAGTCGACAAAAATCAATGTTCAAATTTAATCATTTTGAAGACTTGGATGTTGGTTTTCTTACAGGTTAGGATTCTGTATTAGAAAGCAATTTCAACAATATCAAGAATTTTACTTAACATTTTGGTATTGCAATGCTCCCTTGTTTCCACGTTGGTATTTTGTTTGTAAAGAAAACATTTGCTACCGATGTATGTTTCATATGTATTCCAGTCGACTTGCAAATAATTGAAGGTGAAGCTAATAGGATTGAGAATAGCTTAATGGGATATTTAAAATGTAACAGAAACATGATCAGAATCAAATCAGCGTGAGTAACCAGTTGGCTAAAAAGCTGACTAGACTCGGTTAGGACAAACTCAATCGTAGAAATTAAAGTCACCAATTTATTTGATTTATTGCTTGTAAATTTTTGCAAGTCAGTTTGGAACCAATTAACTTGCTGCCCAGAGCATTGAAAAGGCAAATAGGCAGCTATGAAAGTATATTTACCAAGCTGTGTTTCAACAGAAACACCTAAAGTTTCAAAAACTTTAGTTTCAAATGACGAAATAAGTTGATACTTTATAAGTCTATGAATGGTGATTGCAACTCCCCCACATGCTCCATCAAGTCGATCATTACGATAAACAAAAAAGTAAGGATTTCTTTTGAGTTTTGATCCAGGTTTCAAATAAGTTTCAGTAATAACTGCTATATGTATGTTATTAGCTGTTAGAAAATTGACAATAATATTGATGATCGTAAGGTTCCGCCATTCCACGGATTGAGCATCCCTGCCCGGGAGTGCTCCGGGTTCGAAAAGTGGCGCGCGAAAAGCGAAACTGGTAAAATGAGTAAACAGATGGCAGTGGACACGAACTTTGATAAGCGCGTATTTTGTTTATTAGAATCGCATGCTAATTAGGCGCCTCCGTAATTCCCGTTTGGTTCAAATCGGACAAAAGTGCCCTTTCGATGCGCCTTCGAATTTCTCGGAATCGTTCCAAACTGGTCATTGGGTTGAGATAGTTGGGATTGAACCCATTGAGGCTCGTCATCCGTCGCCGGTTCACATAGTTTGAGGGAAAAACTTAAAAATTTTCACTCGAGTAATCATCCAATTTGACACCCAATTAGCACTCTCTCCACGTGAAACCATTTACCGTAGAGACCTGCCAGAGGCCATTCGAATGCGCGGACGAAGTGAGCAGTTCGTATACGTCAGGCAGACGATAATTTAAATTTTGTCCATCAAATTTCTGTTCGCGCGCTTTCCGCATAGAACTGCTCGGGCCACGTTCCACTACACTGAAAGCTTTATTTACGTACTAGTAGTTTACGTAACAAGTTGCAGAATGATGACACGCACGAGTCGTAAATTTATCCTACGAGGCTTTTCGAGTAGGATAATTACGACGAGTGCTGTAAATAATCGACTTCTGCAACAAGTTACGTAAGGACTGTTCATTTTATAAAGTGAACACCTTGTGCATGCTGTATCTTTCTTATTAATCAATGAAATTTCAATCGGTTTTTTGCACATCGTTCGACTAGTATTGTACAATGTTGTGATAATAAAAATTCTCCAAAATAATTAAATTTCACACGAATATGGAACAACGATTAGATCGGTCGATTTTTTGAGGTTATCAAAATCAATGATTGTAAGAAATTGGCTGGAAAATTCGATAATTTATATTTTCTATTTTCAAAAAAGGCTTGTTCTTTGAAAGCATCATCAATCAGAAGCCTGATGGAAAAAATCAAGTTATTTTTGGAGCAACAATTTTACAGATATAATAAAATCAATTTTCCCGTATATTTTTAAAGAAATTTTTTTTAAATTTGATGGGAATTGATATGAGTAGAATTTTTTGTGTAAAAGTACGTCCTGACGGAAGTCCTAATATAGTTTTAATATGAAAAATAACTTACGCCTTCATAGAGTTACTTAGTAAGTCCCCACGTCACATTCAAAGCACAGCAGAAACACAATTGTTTTATTCTTAGAAGACCTATCAAAGTACATTGACAATCATCAAAATTGGCAACACTGCTGTAATAAAATCGATTTTATTTTCCACATATTATTTTCATAATATGTTATTCTGAGATTCCAATTGAAAAATTCGGAGAAAACTGTTTACAATTTGCTGTAGATCGATAAATATGCGTACATGATTTTAAAAGTATGAGACTTTTTAGTAAAACTACCATAAACAGTAAAATTTATACTTAAGACTGTAGTTTAATCTCATGATTTAGCTTTTGTTTATACTAATATAGTTTCTTTAGTAATCCAAACTAGTTTTGAATACGCTTTTTACTTTTCTCTTTTGCTGGGAGTGAAAGGATGGTGTATCAGCAAATTTGGCCATAAATGGGTAAATCACTAAAGTTACCTAATGTGGAATGGTGGAATATAATTGATATTTTTAAAGCTTTACCTTTAGTAGAATAGTAAAGGATACAAACATACAATTTGTTCATAAAAATAAGGATTTTTGTTTTGAGAAAAATAATGTTAAACTTTGACGGACAGCTTTTTTTAAGAGTTTTTGGAAAAACTATTTAGCTCTTCAACCAAAAGCTTTTTCAAAGATTTTATTTTTTCATAGCATTTTAGAATAATAGGTCAACGATACACAGAAAACCGATTACGATTTTACCAATAAATAAAAAAGATATAGCATAAACAAAGTGTCCACTTTATAAAATGAGCAGTCCTTACAACATTTTTTGCAATTTTGTAGAAGACCACTTGATGGTATCAGAAACCATATCAAGATTCATTCCCCATTTTAATTTCTGGAGAAAATTGTTGTGTTATGATTCATTCTTCTTCTTCTTCTTTCTGGCGTTACGTCCCCACTGGGACAAAGCCTGCTTCTCAGCTTAGTGTTCTTATGAGCACTTCCACAGTTATTAACTGAGAGCTTACTATGCCAATGACCATTTTTGCATGCGTATATCGTGTGGCAGGTACGAAGATACTCTATGCCCTGGGAAGTCGAGAAAATTTCCAATCCGAAAAGATCCTCGACTGGTGGGATTCGAACCCACGACCCTCAGCTTGGTCTTGCTGAATAGCTGCGCGTTTACCGCTACGGCTATCTGGGCCCCATGTTATGATTCATTACGTAACACAAAAAAAGTTGCGCTATGAGAAAGCGTTACGTAATAGTTATTAAATAACTGGTTTCAGTTGCGTAATGACTATTCCCGCACTGCATACTTCAGTGCAGGAAAGTAGGCCGTTCCATGACAGATTGACGTTATGAAAAATAGCCTGTTACGATGAGAAATTTGAAAAAAAATCCATTTTTGCAATTTCTCATCGTAGGCTGCTTTTTATCACACTAATCTGTCATGAAACGCCTACTTTCCTGCATTGAATTACGTACTACTTTTACGTATTGATCCCATTTACGTAAAATTCTATTTCAATACCCCCGACCCATCACGTAAACAGAGGTTTCACTGTACCATTTGCCCGGTCTCTCAATCTTGTTAGCGAAATAACGTGTCTCTTTTTGGGCAGCACGTCAGTTCTCATCGAAAAAATCTGCTGAATTAAATGCACTGTCTCATCATCGCTGCATGCCAGCAGTCCGTCAGTGGTGCATAAAATATGCACACTGCACCGCGCCTCTTGCGACGGAGTCCTTGAATAGCACCAGGCCAGATGTGGGAAGGGAAATCGTTTAGAAGTCAAACGGTGTGGAGCATTTGTGTGTGTCGGAATACTGATTCAACGCGTGTGCTTTCATGCTTCGATTTCGCACCTCGTTATCGTGTCGGTAGGAGCATTGGCGAAGATTGCACGCTGATTGCGTTTTGCAAAGATTTGTTTGTAGATTTTTTTTTTGTATATTTCAAGCTAACGGCAGCACAAACCATATGACAGATGTTTATGTTTAGATTAAACAAGCGAAAAATAGTTCGCCAGCTATGGGTTGGTAGTGCAACCTGGGTGCTGTTGACTTTCTGAAAACAGCTAGAGTGAGGGGGTGCCAGGTGCGAGCTTGCGATTCTTGCCTTCTCCTAGCGGAACTCATCCATCCAGCCATATGAAATATCACCTTTAGCACTTCCTCCGGGAGGTGGCCGAGCGTCTGGTCCATCTACCCAGGGGATCGAGCATAGTCTAACTAGGATGTGGCGGGGGTTCATCAGTGGGCTCTGTTGAATCTCTACAAAAAAAAAAAACAGTAGCCCAGAACAAGCGCCCTTGTAGCGCTCACAAAGTGCCTTATCCCTCTGGAGTGCCAACTAGCACATTAGGATAGATGCCAGAAAAATCCTGATTATGGTATACTGGTCAAAGCGTCGTGGGCTGGCAGTGTACTCTATTGTTCCCTGAGTAAGGAAGGTGATACCGACTTGAAACGGCGAATAGGACTATGAGGAGACTGTCTCCATCCTTATAAAACCTTGACAGGCCTTCGTGTGTGTCCGAAATTTGTCACCAACCTTTGTGAGTAGTAGGCTCAGATGTAACATTCCTGACTCACGTCGAACCGGCTCTGAACACAACCCTCATAAAGGATTGTGTCAAACCTAGCATGGCCTCCCTGCTTGCATAGACAACCATGGGATTACGAGAGGCGACTATATACAACGAGTAGAGATAGTGGCCCGAAGGGGGGGCCAATCGAATGGAGCAAATAATCGATTTGGATGGAGAATCTAGTGCAGGAAATTAAGACGCGATAGTACTCGCAAGGAGGGGAAAGATGCAGAGATCGTCAGTGATGCCACTGACGGTAGCAGCCAGCACTAGCAGATGCAGCACTTCGAGTGCGCCAACGAAAACCAGCTGGATGCAGGCTTCCTGAGTCAAGTATTCACATCAAAGTCGGTGAGTAGCACTGTTCAAGACGACCGGCAGCATAAGAAGTCGAAATTGTCGAAAGTAAAGGTGGGAGGTCAACGAATTCTATGAGTTTGTCAAGACCAAAAACAATGTCCAACTCGTCGAGGCTGGTAAGGTCAAAGTGGGATGGTCGATCTGCCCGCTGAAACTGGTCCCTCGGGAGACAAATTTGGTTGAGAGATGCTTCAGATGCATGGATTTTGGCCACCGGGAATTAAACTCCAAAGATCCGAACACAGCAGGAAATGCTGTGAAAAAGGTCACGTTGGCAGGGACTATCTGAAGACACTAAAAGGCAGGGCAATGGTGATGATGAAGATAACGCAGGTGTACGCATCGTACCTTCGTGCTGTGCGTACACGAATTCTCTCTGCTTTTGGAAGTTTTCTTAAAAACTACGTAAAGCAATAAAACAGTACTTTTCAGTGCTAAAATAAAAACGGTACTTTTCAGTGCTACTAAAATAGTACTTTTCAGTACTATTTTTTCTACTATTGATCCCTTTACGAACCTTGTTTGGACCCGTGCCTTCGATTTTTCGTTGGACCCGTTGGCGAAACCTAGCGGTGGTAATCCTTCTTGGACACCGTCTTGGGAGAAAAACCTCTCGAAGGTCACGTCTTCTTATTCACTAAACATGGTTGCAACAACAAATAAAAGGAAGGGTGAATCTCTGAATTCACTACTTCCTTCCAAAAAATGGGTTTTAAAACTGTCACTAAACGTGGCAAGAATGGAAGAGAGGACGTTTACCCGAAATGCGAACTTTCTTCCAAGGGTGAAATGAATAATTGTATCGAAATGAGCAATCAGTTCGATGCTCTAGACAAATTTTCCGAACACCAAATCGAAGCAGCCCCTAGCCCAGGCTCTTTGATCCAAGTGAGGAAGCAAATAGTGCCGCCTATCGTGGTCAGTTGTTCCGAATTTGGGGGATTTAGGCAGGAGATCTTGAACTCCATTAGGGTAATCAAGGTTTCCTTCTAAATCGCAAAGAAAGGAGACTGTCGCGTTTCATCGGAAACTCTAAAAGATCGTGAACTTCTCCTCAGACACCTTGATTCTCTTCAAGCACATTTTTTTTACTTATGACGACAAAACTGAACGTTTGTTCAAAGTTGTCTTGAAAGGTCTCTCAAGTGACGATAAGTCACCTGAAGAGATCAAAAATGGAATAAATGATTTACTTGGATTTTCCCCAGTCCAAGTAATCATTATGAAAAAAAAACCCAATCTGGCATTGTTCGGAAAGGGCTTTCTCAAGAATATTATTTAGTTCACTTTAACAAAAAAGAACTAAATAATATTGAAGCTTTAGAAAAAGCAAAACTTTTGTTCGATGTCCGTGTGACATAGGAACATTTCCAGAAATCTGGAGGAAATTACCAGAACCCCACTCAGCGCCGTCGGTACCAAAAGTGGGGTCATGGTACAAATTGTCGCATGGATGCTAAATGCATGATTTGCGGAGGTTCTTCTCACGCTAAGGACGTCTGTCCAGTGAAGGAAGATACCACCAAGTTCATATGCTCTAATTGCGGGGCGAATCATAAGTCATTTTTTTGGGATTATCCTTCACGCAAAAGAGTCGTTGAGGTTCGTGCCAGGCAGATGGAAGATAATATCCGTTACGATAACGGTCGTTTCCGGAATTTGCCTGGTAGAGTATCAAACAATACTCATTTTTCAGTTAACGATCGCTTGATCATGAATCATACCCATCAGGAAGATCATAAACATGCTCATTCACAAACTAATTTTAATCCGTGGGGTAGCCGTTCGAATCTTTCAATTTTGAATGTATCTACCCACGGAAAATCCTTTGCTGATATCGTAGCAGGAAATTTGAACTCCTTCCCTAGTCGTACTATGAGTACCTATACTACTTGTTTCAAATCAAATGGAAAAACCCTACCGCCATAGGTAATTCCTACTCCGTCTCTTCGTCTAACGAAAATTCTAATGGGAAATCATCAAATGTACCCACTTCAAGTGATATGTCTGCCCCTGATTTTGGTTTTCTAACTTAACAATTGAATCTAATGAATGATGCAATGTTCAAAGCCACCACTATGACTGAAGCAGTCCTAGTAGGTGTAAAATTTACAAATCAAATTGTTATTGGATTACGTTTTTCTAATGGATCCAAATAATAATTTAAATATTTTAAA
This sequence comes from Aedes aegypti, assembly GCF_002204515.2. Taxonomy (NCBI): domain Eukaryota; kingdom Metazoa; phylum Arthropoda; class Insecta; order Diptera; family Culicidae; genus Aedes; species Aedes aegypti. The sequence continues at coordinate 108,335,025 of NC_035109.1, forward strand.
TTGGAATGCTCGTTCTCTGAATGGTAAAGAGGACGAGCTGTTTAATTTTATTACAGCTAATAACGTGCATATAGCAGTTATTACTGAAACGTATTTGGAACCTGCATCTAAACTCAAAAGAGATCCTAACTTTTTTGTTTATCGTAATGATCGACTTGATGGGGCATGTGGGGGAGTTGCAATTATCATTTATAGGCGTAAAAAACATCAACTGTTTTCGTCATTGGAAACTAAAGTTTTTGGAACTTCAGGTGTTTCTGTTGAAACATAGCTTGGTAAATATACTTTCATAGCTGCCTATTTGCCTTTTCAATGCTCTGGCCAGCAAGTTAATTTGCTCCAAACTGACTTGCGAAAATTGACTCGCCATAAGTCAAAATTTTCATTGGTGACTTTAATGTCAAACATCGGTCATGGCATAATTCTCAAAGTAATTCCAACGGCAGAATTTTATTTGATGAGTGCTCTTCAGGATATTTCTCAATTCAATACCCTCATAGCCCTACATGTTTTTCCTCTTCTAGAAATCCATCTACGATTGACTTGGTCTTAACCGACGCTAGTCATCTTTGTAGCCTATAAGTTACTCATGCTGATTTTGATTCTGATCATGTCCCTGTTACATTTCAAATATCCCATGAAGCGATTCTCAATCCTATCAGCTCCACTTTCAATTATTTTCGAGCCGACTGGAATATTTATGAAACATTTATTGACTCTTATCTTAATGTTAATATTCCTTTACAAACAAAACTTGATATTGACAATGCTCTTGAAACTTTAACAAATTCCATTGTTGAAGCCAGGAGCATTGCAATTCCAAAATGTGAAGTAAAATTTGAATCCGTGATTATAGACGATGATCTTAAACTCTTGATCCGTCTTAAAAACGTGAGGAGAAGGCAATTTCAACGCACTCGCGATCCTGCTATGAAAATTATATGACAGGATTTGCAGTAAGAAATCAAGGAACGTTTTGCACAATTAAGAAACAAAGATTTTGAAAATATGATTTCTCAATTGAACCCTGGCTCTAAGCCCTTTTGGAAATTATCTGAAATTTTGAAAAAACCTCAGAAGCCAATACCGGCATTGAAAGAGGAAAACAAATTATTACTAACACAGTGCGCATCGTACCTTCGTGCTGTGCGTACACGAATTCTCTCTGCTCTTGGATTTTTTCTTAAAAACTACCTAAAGCAATAAAACAGTACTTTTCAGTGCTACAAAAACAGTACTTTTCAGTATTCTTTTGTTTCTACTATTGATCCCTTTACGATCCTTGTTTGGACCAGTGCCTTCGATTTTTCGTTGGACGCGTTGGCGAAAGCTAGCGGTGGTAATCCTTCTTGGACACCGTCTTGGGAAAAAAAAACCTCTCGAAGAACACGTCTTCTTATTCACTAAACATGGTTGCAACAACAAATAAAAGGAAGGGTGAATCTCTGAATTCACAACGTCCTTCCAAAAAAGTGGGATTTAAAACTGTCACTAAACGTGGCAAGAATGGAAGAGAGGACGTTTCCCCGGAATGCGAACTTTTTTTCAAGGGTGAAATGAATAATTGTATCGAAATGAGCAATCAGTTCGATGCTCTAGATAAATTTTCCGAGCACCAAATCGAAGCAGCCTCTAGCCCAGGCTCTTTGATTAAAGTGAGGAAGCAAATAGTGCCGCCTATCGTGGTCAGTTGTTCCGAATTTGGGGGATTTAGGCAGGAGATCTTGAACTCCATTAGGGGAATCTTCCAAATCGCAAAGGAAGGAGACTGACGCGTTTTGCCGGAAACTCTAAAAGATCGTGAACTTCTTCTCAGACACCTTGATTCTCTTCAAGCACATTTTTTTACTTATGACGACAAAACTGAACGTTTGTTCAAAGTTGTCTTGAAAGGGCTCTCAAGTGACGATAAGTCACATGAAGAGATCAAAAATGGAATAAATGATTTACCTGGACTTTCTCCAGTCCGAGTAATCATTACGAAAAAAGAACTAAATAATATTGAAGCTTTAGAAAAAGCAAAACTTTTGTTCGATGTCCGTGTGACATGGGAACATTTCCAGAAACCTGGAGGAAATTACCAGAACCCCACTCAGTGCCGTTGGTACCAAAAGTGTGATCATGGTACAAACAATTGTAGCATGAATGCTAAATCCATGATTTGCGGAGGTTCTTCTCTCGCCAAGGACGTCTGTCCAGTGAAAGAAGATACCACCAAGTTCATATGCTCTAATGGCGGGGCCAATCATAAGTCAAATTTTTGGGATTGTCCTTCACGCAAAAGAGTCGTTGAGGCTCGTGCCAGGCAGATGAAAAATTATATCCGTTGCGATAACGGTCGTTTCCGGAATTTGCCTGGTAGAGTATCGAACAATACTCATTTTTCAGTTAACGATCGCTTGATCACGAATCATACCCATCAGGAATTTTAATCCGTCTATATCTACCCACGGAAAATCCTTTGCTGATATCGTAGCAGGTAATTTGAACTCCTGTCCTATTCGTACTATGAGTACCCATACTACTTGTTTCAAATCAAATGAAAAAAAAAAAAACTACCGCCATAGGAAACTCCTACACCGTCTTTTCGTCTAACGAAAATTCTAATAAGAAATTATCAAATGTACCCACTTCAAGTGATATGTCTGCCTCTGATTTTAATTTTCTAACTGAACAATTTAATCTAATGATTGATGCAATGTTCAAAGCTACCACCATGACTGAAGCAGTCCAAGTAGGTGTAAAATTTACAAATCAAATTGTTATCGGATTACGTTTTTCTAATGGATCCAAATAATAATTTAAATATTTTTAATTGGAATGCTCGTTCTCTGAATGGTAAAGAGGACGAGCTGTTTAATTTTCTTACAGCTAATAACGTGCATATAGCAGTTATTACTGAAACGTATTTGGAACCTTGATCGAAACTCAAAAGAGATCCTAACTTTTTTGTTTATCTTAATGATCGACTTGATGGGGCATGTGGGGGAGTTGCAATCATCATTCATAGGCGTATAAAACATCAACTGTTTTCGTCATTTGAAACTAAAGTTTTTGAAACTTTAGGTGTTTCTGTTGAAACACAGCTTAATAAATATACTTTTATAGCTGCCTATTTGACTTTTCAATGCTCTGGACAGCAAGTTAATTTGCTCCAAACTGACTTGCGAAAATTGACTCAGCTTGGTCTTGCTGAATAGCTGCGCGTTTACCGCTACGGCTATCTGGGACTGGAATATAGGACAATTTAAAAAGACAATTTACACCGTCTTCAACCAACGGCTGCACAGACTGAACAATCACGAACATTAGGCAACGGACAACACGAAACACCCAGTAGCCCAATGATGAATTTTCCGTTTGACGAAAAGTTTCCACCGACTGGAGCGGGAATCGAACTCACGTTTCGTGGCATTCACAATACGCCTAAACGGCTGACGCCGCTAACCGCACGGCCACGAAGCCCACATATATTTGAAACATTTATCGACTCTTATCTCAATGTTAACATTCCTTTACAAACAAAACTTGATATTGACAATGCTCTTGAAACTTTAACAAATTCCATTGTTGAAGCCAGGAGCATTGCATTTCAAAATTGCATTCCAAAATGTGAAGTAAAATTTGAATCCGTGATTATAGACGATGATCTTAAACTCTTGATCCGTCTTACAAACGTGAGGAGAAGGCAATTTCAACGCACTCGAGATCCTGCTATGAAAATTATATGACAGGATTTGCAGTAAGAAATCAAGGAACGTTTTGCACAATTAAGAAACAAAGATTTCTCAATTGAACCCTGGCTCTAAGCCCTTTTGGAAATTATCTAAAATTTTGAAAAAAAACCTCAGAAGCCAATACCGGTATTGAAAGAGGAAAACAAATTATTACTAACTAATTGCGAAAAAGCAATTTTTTTTGTGGGCTTCGTGGCCGTGCGGTTAGCGGCGTCAGCCGTTTAGGCGTATTGTGCCACGAAGCGTGGGTTCGATTCCCACTCCAGTCGGTGGAAACTTTTCGTCAAACGAAAAATTCATCACTGGACTACTGGGTGTTTTGTGTTGTCCGTTGCCTAATGTGCAGTCTGTGCAGCCTTTAGCTGAAGACGGTGTAAATTGACTTTTTTTTAAATTCAAAAATATGAAAGCTCCTGGCTTTGGAATGGAATTTTCTACATCCTCTTCAAGAAACTTCCAGAAAGTAGCTTATCAATTTTAGTTGATATATTCAACAAATGTTTTCAATTAGCATAGTTTCCTGACAAATGGAAAAATGCTAAGGTTGTTCCAATTTTAAAACCAGAAAAAAATTCAGCAGAAGCTTCTAGCTATCGTCCAATCAGTTTGCTTTCCTCCATCAGTAAACTTTTTGAAAATGTTATTTTGAACAGAATGATGGCCCACATCAACGAAAATTCTTTTTTTTTTTGCCAATGAACAGTTCGGCTTCCGCCATGGACATTCGACCACTCATCAACTTTTACGTGTAACAAATTTGATCCGTTGCAACAAATCTGAAGGCTATTCTACTGGTCTTGCTCTTCTAGACATAGAAAAAGCATTCGACAGTGTTCGGCATGAAGGTTTGATTGTAAAATTAAAAAACTTTAATTTTCCAACATACATTGTTAGAATAATTCAAAGTTATCTGTCAAATCGTATCCTAGGTTAATCGTATCGTAGGTTAATTATCAGAGCTCCAGATCTGAAAGACTTCCTGTAAGAACTGGTGTTCCCCAAGGCAGCATTTTGGGACCAATATTATACAATATTTTCACATCTGACTTACCCGAGCTACCTCAGGGATGTCAAAAATCCTTGTTTGCGGATGACACAGGCCTCTCCGCCAAAGGACGAAGTCTGCGTGTCATCTGTAGTTGATTGCAAAAAAGTTTGGATATTTTTTCTTCATACTTGCAAAAATGGAAGATTTCTCCTAATGCTTCCAAAACTCAACTTATATTATTCCCACATAAATCAAAAGCTCTTTATTAGAAACCTTCAAGTAGACATGTTGTCACGATGATAGGGGTTCCAATAAATTGGTCAGATGAAGTTAAGTATCTAGGACTCATGCTAGATAAGTATTTAACTTTCAAAAATCACATTGTGGGCATTCAAGCCAAATGTAATAAATATGTAAAATGTTTCTATCCCCTTATTAATAGAAAATCAAAACTTTGTCTTAAGAACAAGCTTTTGATATTCAAACAAATTTTCAGGCCAGCCATGTTGTATGCTGTACCAATATGGACTAGCTGTTGTTATACCAGGAAAAAAGCTCTGCAGAGAATTCAAAATAAAATTTTGAAAATGATTCTGAGGCTTCCTCCCTGGTATAGTTCCAATGAGATATTGGATATTCTACGAATGTTGAAACATTGGAACAAATGTCAAATAAAATAATTAATAATTTCAGGGAAAAATATTTACAATCTTCTATTGCCATGATTAATGCGTTATATGTTTAGGTTAAGTTAGGTGAAGTATTTTCAAAGCGTTTTTTCTCTTATAAGCAGGTGAAAACTCACCTGTAAAAAATCTGAACTGCTACGGCAAATGAAATGTAATATGTTGTTTTTTTTTTCTATCTGTATTACCGAGATTTTTAGCCCTGGGCTAGTTCATCTCGGGACCAACGGCTTTACTTCCCTTCCGGAGGAAGTCGTCACTGAAATTTTTAGTGACTATCTCGGAGATGGGATTCGATCCCAGGTCCTCGGCGTGAGAGGCGTGTGTTCTAACCACTATACCAGGTCCGTCCCCTGTAATATGTTGTTAACAAAATGTTAATAAAATGATAGTGTTGTTCAACAACACAGAACACCTTGATTTAAGAAATTAATGTTATGTTTGGAATGATACTAATAAAGAAATTAAAAAAAACTCAAACACAAGCTCAATTTTCGTGGCATTTTTTTTCCATCGGCCATAGACAAAGCCAAATTCTCTAAATTATTTCGGGAAAAACCTTTGATCGCCATAGCATGCAAATTTTTTTATAGATATGTATGCTGAGAACAATTTTTGGAAAATTAAAACAATATATCATCCTTCATGACAAACTAATTGTTTTTGTATCTTTTTTTCTGCTCGCCAGAGGAGGGGGACATCGGTCTACCCCTTCATCTGACTAGGCCCATGGTGCTGAATTAGGGATGTAGGATACGATACCTACTACGATCTTTGGGCGACGTGTGGGCTTCGTGACCGTCGGTTAGCGGCGTCAGTCGTTCAAGCGTATTGCACCACGGGTTCGATTCCCGCTCCAGTCGGTGGAAACTTTTAAACTTTTCGCCAAACGAAAAATTCATCACTGGGCTACTGTGTGTTCCGTGTTTTTTTTTTTTTTTTTTTTTTTAAGGCACTCTGTGACGGAGGATGGATGTGCTCCTTAAACCACGGTCCTCCGTGAGGCGTCTTCTGGTGGCTGGACGGGTTTCTTTGTGGAGGGGCTGGGAATCGAACCCATGACCTTCCGCTTATGAAGCGAAAGCGTAACCTCAAGGCTACAGACCCCCCCAAATTGTCTTTTTATAATCCCTATGAACTAGGTTAGCATATTGCCGTTCCAGTTATGGACTACATCAAAAGTATCATATTAGGAATGATCCCTAGCAGTTAGATAAGCGCTCATGAATCACATTATACTTTCTCATTTTTCCGTGTAACGTCAACTCTTCTCTCCATAATTTTCCCAGACATAATAATATTTCTTCCCGATCACCGTTCTTCTATTTCACTCTCCTCACCAAGTAACTGTCTCAATCCCATCAGGAAGTCGTTGGTGATCCACCAGCCGGCACCGCCGAAGAACTGCTGCATCCATCGCCAACAGGAACCGCCGCCATGTGCCACAAGAATCAACATCAGATTATGTATTCATAACTCACAACCGTATTAATGCCGGGGCTTTTACCCTCCGAGACCTCTCTCATCTCCATCCAACCAGCTGCTGCTGCAATATTTACGCTCTTTTGCAAGCAAAGAACAAAGAAGTCAAAGAAGCTCTCCACACGCGGATCGACACAAACCAACCACCACCCCCCCCCGGTTTGCCAAAATGCGCTTCCCAGAGCGCGCGCTCCGTAACAGTAATGTGATCCGATGCGCTTTTTAACAAATTATGCTGCTGCGAAATCCGAGATGATATCTTTTCTCGCCTTTTCGGTTCATTTCTCGCATTGGCTATTTTTTTTTCGCAGAAACTCCTCACTGAGGTGGTCCATTTTTGTGCGAACAAAATCAAACTGTAAAAATGTTAGATTAAAACCCCCACAACTTGTTCATATGGAACCCCAGAAGCTACTGTGATAGTTTGAGCGTAATCTTTAGACTCGAATGGGTAGCTAGGGGACAAGTGATCAACTCAGGGCTGGAGTCCAATTTAATATGATTAACTTCTCTGCTAGCAGCATCATATTTTCACCATAAACAAATAATCAAATCGCTATAGCTCTTTTGTTTTTCGATATTGTTGCACCTTTTTCTCCTTTTTTTTTTGTTGCACCTAAATCTCTTACTTTTAGAATCAGCAATTAAAAATTGGTAAATATTTTGACTCAAGTTTGTTCAACAAAATTGTAGTCAGTATAGTAAACGTCCACTAGGTGGTATTCATTCTTTTTAATCTGTTGTAGTTTTTTTCTGGATATATTGATTATTCCACTGAGGTGGAAGTTTTGCTCCACCTTACTCCACAAATTTCAAGCTCGTTTAGCTTTCTCTAGAGTTGATAGAATCTGTTGGATTCAAATGAATATATTTGGAGGGTGTATCACAAAATTCTTGTACTTTAATCATTATGGGCCACCCTTCTCCTCACTTTTTGCTTTGGTGCTTCGCGTGTGTGCCGCGATTGTGTGAATTGTGTGGTGGTTCTTTTGTTGTCGTTTGGTGGCACTTCGCGGGAATTGTGCCTCGGATTTCTGCTTCCAGACAAGCGCATACCCCGAAAGATCACGTGCAAGGATATTTTGATAGGTATGCAATGCGATGTGCAGCCGAGAGGAGTGCAAGGGTCCAGGGACACGCATTGGATGACCTCTCCGATGACGGGGGAAATGAGTTTATGCCACCCAGCGAGAGGTGCGATGCGTAATTTGTCTTCAGTTTGAATGCAGAATGCAGTTGCTAGTATGTGATCATGTTCTACAAGGGATGGAATCCGATCGTAGCCGTATTGAAAGTGACAATACAGTAAATGAGATTATTATATTGAATATTGATCAAGCTGGTAGATAACAGACGGTCAAATTATTTAATTTTTCCTTCGAAGAAATTGACTACTGGTTCATATTTTATCAGTTAAGAACCCTCTAAATAAACAAACTTCTTGTTTCTAGCGTTCCGTCTCGAGTGAAACAGAGCCCGCTTATCGGCTTAGTGTTCTCGTGAGCGCTTCCACACACTCAAAATAATCCAAACGTCATTGTTACGTGAAAACATACGCGATTTTTTTCCATCGCACTTTTCACGTAGCTCTTACGTAAATCATAGGTAGCCCAGAATGAACGCATGAACTTTGGAAGTTCGTCTATTCCACCGTTGCTAAACGTAAGAGCTACGTGGATTTTCCGGTAGCCTTTACGTAGTGTTTCAATAAGACCTAGATGGTTTTGCATTAAATTTAACTGTAATAAAGACATTGGTCTTATTTCTAATAGGCTTTGAAAAAAAAAAAAACTAATTCCCAATTGGAAAATATAAACAAACTTAAAAGATTGTGATATTTTTATTGTCAATCTGAGCATTTTGAATCCTGTTTCCCCAATTTTGTGAGTCTGGTCTGTCTTGTTGTAGCCTTCGCGTGCTATAATTGATAGAGGTTATAAAACAGGTATAAAATATGAAGTAATGCAAGGATTCTTCGGTATTCAATGTATATTTACCTTGAATTCAATCTTACACAGTGTTTAAAGCAGCAGCAGCTTCTGAAGTTCTTCAAAAATCAAGCGGGCGCCATCTTAGGATTTGAGCTCAACACCGAATGTACGTACACTATGCAGATGTCAAAATGAACCTAGGCACCTACGTGAATTCCACGTAAGTGCGATAGGTAACCTCAGTGAACATTACCGAGTCACTATTTGGTGGTTATGAATGATTTAGTGATCTTTATCTTAGTCAGGTGAAGTGGAGGTAAAATGAATTTAGAATGACCTACGTGATTTTTCACGTAGCAATGACGTTTGGATTTTTTTGAGTGCAGGTATTAACTAAGGATTTCTTTACCAATTGACGATTTTTTTTATTTGTAAGGTACAGTGGGGGAAGTGTATTATACCCCACTGGATCATTCGTCAATATTAAGCATAAATACTTGAATATGTTGAATGTTTTCGCACCATTGCTTCGTTTTAGGTTATATTCTTACGCCCCACTGATCCAACTGCAAAACTACACATACACTAACACAAGCAAACTTTTAAGCTGCAAAAATTAATTAATTTGAAAATAGGCCTATTCACATGACGTTCCAAAACAGCTGATCGGGAAGCTCTTTGACAGTTCTTCTATGAAAATGACAGCCTCGTGTATGCACCGGTCCTTCACCGATGTAAACAAATGCATAGACGGACCTGTCACATGAAAAGGCCTATTGTTTTCCATCTATCAAAAATCCATTGTACCTCTGTATAAAATCTCTATTATTTTTTTCGACACACGGTGAGCATTTCAGTTCTAATTTAATGAATCACAATGAAAAATATGTATGTAAAAATAAATACAGATATATTGTACATGGTACACTTACCTCTACTTTTTAATGGCTAAGTGGATCAAGTATTATTATCATTTATTGAGTGTTCTGAAAAGCCCAAACAAGACGCTTCGTTTTCGGGACGCCGGGAGTTTGGTTTTCGATTCGCGGCTTTTGCTGGGCAGTGTTTTGGAAAGCCCAAACAAGACCCTTCGTTTTCGGGACGCCGGGAGTTTGGTTTTCGGTTCGCGGGTTTTGCTGGGCAGTGTTCTGGAAAGGCCAAACAAGACGCTTCGTTTTCGGGACGCCGGGAGTTTGGTTTTCGGTTCGCGGGTTTTGCTGGGCAGTGTTTTTTGGAAAGCCCAAACAAGACGCTTCGTTTTCGGAACGCCGGGAGTTTGATTTTTGGTTCGCGTGTTGTGCTGGGCAGTGTTTTGGAAAGCCCAAACAAGACGCTTCGTTTTCGGGACGCCGGGAGTTTGGTTTTCGATTCGCGGGTTTTACTGGGCAGTGTTCTGGAAAGCCCAAACACGACCCTTCGTTTTCGGAACGCCGGGAGTTTGATTTTAGGTTCGCGTGTTGAGCTGGGCAGTGTTTTGGAAAGCCCAAGCAAGACGGTTTGTTTTCGGGGCGCCGAGAAGTTTTACTGTTCGCGTTGTGTGAATGCGAAAAGATATTCGTGTCCAGTCGAGGATGGATTACCAACTGGTGAGCTCGTTTCATGCCTATGATAACACATTTTTTCATGAAAGCGTTACTTTTTTGTAATATTCAATCATACTTTGTATGGTTCGTCACTACAAGTGTCGGCATTATGCCTGTTTCATACAATTATAATACACATATAAAATTTTTGACATTACTTAAAATATTTTTTGAATAATTCGACATTATGAATGTCGACGTTTATTTCAAAACTTCTACCAAAGACTTTTCTTCTTGAGGCATAATGTTCAATAATACTTTTATGTAATTTTCAAACAAACTATGTATGGTTCGTCACTACAAGTGTCGGCATTATTCCTGTTTCATATAACAGCGGACAGATTGGCCGCTTGTCTGCATCGGCTGATAGTCAGAATCTGATAAACGGAACAGCTTCCGGAGGAGTGGAAGCAAGGCGTTATATGCCCCATCTACAAAAAGGGCAACAAACTGGAGTGTGAAAATTATCGTGCAATCACTATCCTAAACGCCGCCTACAAAATGCTATCCCAGATTCTCTTCCGTCGTCTATCACTTATAGCAAACGAGTTCGTGGGAAGTTATCAAGCAGGTTTCATCGACGGCCGCTCGACAACGGACCAGATCTTTTCCGTGCGGCAAATCCTCCAGAAATGCCGTGAGTACTAGGTCCCTACCCACCATTTGTACATCGATTTCAAGGCGGCATACGATAGTATCGACCGCATAGAGCTATGGAAAATCATGGACGAGAACAGCTTTCCCGGGAAGCTCACAAGATTGATCAGAGCAACGATGGACGGTGTGCAAAACTGCGTGAAGATCTCGGGCGAACACTCCAGTTCGTTCGAGTCTCGGCGGGGACTACGACAAGACGACGAACTTTCGTGCCTGTTGTTCAATATTGCGCTTGAAGGTGTCATGCGGAGAGCCGGACTTAACAGTCGAGGCACGATTTTCACGAGATCTGGACAATTTGTTTGCTTCGCGGACGACATGGATATTATTGGGAGAAAATTTGAAACGGTGGCAGATTTGTTCACCCGCCTGAAACGCGAAGCAACAAGAGTCGGGCTAATGGTGAATGCGTCGAAAACAAAGTACATGCTGGTTGGCGGAACTGAGCGCGACAGGGCCCGCTTAGGAAGCAGTGTTACGATTGACGGGGATACCTTCGAGGTGGTGGACGAGTTCGTCTACCTCGGATCCTTGTTGACGGCTGACAACAATGTTAGTCGGGAAATACGAAGGCGCATCATCAGCGGAAGTCGTGCCTACTATGGGCTCCAGAAGAAACTGCGGTCAAGAAAGATTCGCCCCCGCACCAAATGCACGATGTACAAAACGCTCATAAGACCGGTAGTCCTCTATGGGCATGAGGCGTGGACTATGCTCGAGGAGGACTTGCAAGCCCTTGGGGTTTTCGAACGCCGAGTGCTAAGGACGATCTTCGGTGGCGTGCAGGAGAACGGCGTGTGGCGGCGAAGGATGAACCACGAGCTCGCTCAACTCTACGGCGAACCCAGTATCGTGAAGGTAGCTAAAGCTGGCAGGATACGCTGGGCAGGGCATGTTGTAAGAATGCCGGACAACATCCCTGTAAAGATCGTGTTCGCCACGAATCCGGTCGGAACAAGAAGGCGTGGGGCGCAGCGAGCTAGGTGGATTGACCAGGTACACCAGGACCTGGAGAGCGTGGGTCACAGTCGAGGATGGAGAGAAGCGGCCATTAACCGAGGGAATTGGCGAAATATTGTTGGCGAGGCTTCATCAAGATAATTGATGTAAAGCCAAATAATGTAATATGTATGTATAATTTAAAATATACGCATAAATTTTTCTCTTTTCACCATTAATAAAAACTTCTTTTGAATGGTTCGACATGATAGATGTTGACGTTTGTTTTAAATCTTCTACCAAAAACTTTTTGAGACAAAACTAAAAACTAGCTTTAAGTATAAATTGTATTTTTCCTCCTTATCCATGGATCGCATCACCGACCAAAGGTGACTCCCAGATCTTTTCCTTCCCTACTAATAAACACCCTTCCTGTGGTGCAGAGGTATTCTCGGTCTTTAGAAGCAACAATCATTACACCCTAACATTCCTTCCCAATCCCAACTGACTGTAAGGACTTGGCCGGCGCCGTTATTGATCAATAATATTAGATCTGCTAAAATTGCACTTCGAGAGTAAGCGGAAACTCCCATCCCTTATTCATTTGGATCGCAGTGCAATTATTACCAGTTCCGATCAATCACGGAGTAGCAACCATTGACATGTACAGTCAGTCTATGCTATGCTATGCTAAGTGGATCAAGTATTATTATCATTTATTGGCAGACTGCTTACGAGAATTTTAACTAGTTTTAATATCCGCAAATGTTGTTTACCTTTAATTTGTTTCATTCCCAGCTTAAATTTGTCATATTGACCATAGAGAATTTGAATTAATCTACCTGAAAGTTTAAAAAAAAAAGTATTTAAAATAATAATATCAAATCACACACGAAACTTTTCATGAGTTATCTAAGCTGAGTTGCATAAGAGCAAAATATACTAATTCTCTAATTGAAAACACATTATCGTACCTTATTTGACCATATAAATTATTCTAGACAGATGATACATACATAATCATGAATAGAATAAAAAACCTTTCAGGTATAAAGAAATATAACATAGGGTAAGTGTACCAGTTATGGACATAGTGGTTCCCTATTTCGCCATACGTGATTAATTTAATGTTTTCAAATTTTGAAAAAAATTGTGTGTTGTTAAAGCATTCAAAAAGATTTAAAATGTGAAATTTATCAAAATTTCACATATGGCCAAATAGGGAACCACTATGACCATAACTGGTACACTTTCCCTAATAATAATTTTTAAAATTCACACGAAACTTTCCGTGGTTTATCTAAGCTGAGTTGTAAAAGAGCAATGCAAATAATAAGTGGAAATGTTATATTTTGATGACATTTTTCCCACGATCAGTCAAATTTAGCTAAATTTGAAGATAATGTCTCGCGTAACATTACTAAAGGACCTATCTAACATTGAGAGGCTCTCTTTGTTTACTTTCTCTTTCATTAATAACTGAGTCACATTAATCTCTTCTGTTGCGTTTTTTGTATGAAACGCTAGTCAAGGAAATTGGCTTTCGATCTATAGTGAAAAACTTCGCAAAATCTTTAGTGTTCCACTGTTATAATCGAAAGAGAACGAGAGAGGAGAGAATCTCTCATTTGTACATAGGTCCTTTAGTAATGTTACGCGAGATGTGTAGATTTTAGGCAATTTGCAAATTTCTCCATGAGTTTAAACATGGGTCGAACTTTTTCCCCGCGGATTCGAACTTTTGCCCCACTATGGGCCAACAATTATTTCCAAGCATTTATGCAAAAGCTAATACACCTCATAGCATTCTTATGATAGGCCTTGAAACGCCCTTACATAAAATATTGAAATAGATTGTATCTTCAATTGGTTCTAGGCAACGAAAGTTTGACCAAAAATTACAAAATTCACGTCGACAAACAACAAATAGCCATGAATTTTCCAAATCTCAATCGATTTTCATGATATTTGGAATGAAAGGTTCTTACTTGAATAGCATTCGAACTACCATGACATTTATTAGTTTTGTTTTGAATTGAGCTAGAAATCTTAAAAAGAAACTCTTGCCCCACTCGAACTTTTGCCCCACTTTACTCTACTGATTCGGTTCCTCAGAAATTAAATCGATTATGTTTGCTAAGGGGCGCGCCTTCGCTGAGATGTAAGTCTCTATGAAGGGTGTAAATAGCGGGACCTTTTCATCACATTCGATTTTTATCAATCTCTGAGGAATCAAAACAAGATCTGTACAGAAATCGATGCTTCATTACCTATCAATGGAAATGGAGTAATGCGACATGTACTATACACTAAGGATACGGGTAGGGTGATGTGCTAGCATCCATCGTATTAAGCATTGATCAGTGAGAACTGTAATTTTCTCAGTATTGCAGTGAAAGATGCTGATACAAGCCGATGACAAACAATTCTTTCTCAAAACAGCTTCAGCATTGTACAATAACATTTTGATAAATCTTGATCTCTTTTTGGAAATAATGCAAAGAAAATGCATCTTACCGTATTCTCAATCCGTCGTATCGTTTTCAACTCCGTCGCAATCAGTTTCCAGATTCGTCTCATAAATTACGGCTCACTTTGATGTATTGAGTGGCTAAAACACAATACATCAACGCTATAATAAAATGTTTTACTAGAAAATATAGATCTACGGGCATCTCCTTCCATTCCTTCAGCATGATGGTTCCTTTAAAATTAATTGTTTCTCATCAAAATTCAGCCCAAACATATGAACACAATTACTTTTGACCGTACAATTATGGCATTTTCTCACAGTACAGCGAAAACAACACAATCAAAGGAACCGTATTTTTACGTCGAGCGTCGCGCACACATTGATGCGCACAAGCTTTTTTTTCTCAGTACGACGGATAGAACTTTGTTTACATTCTCAATTATACGCGGCGGTTAAGGAAATTTCGTAAAATTGGGTGATTTATTGAAGTTTTACGGCGTGTGATTGGAATGAAATCCTTCAATAAAGAAGTACGAAGGTTTTCCATAGTGAAAATAAGTGCCCGGCGAAGTAAGTCACCCACGGGGGCGGGAAGAAACTTGTGTTAAGTGGTGTGGCTCAGTCGATCGTTAAGCATTTCTCTCAAATTCGTGTTCGTCCATGCGATTTCGGTGAAAAAGTGCAAAGTGGATAATTGAACTACCGAAATACAGTAGTTTTATTGCTTTTTTGCTGTACAAGTGTACAAACCATAACAGCTTTCACAAAATTGCACTTGGAAAATGAATCTATGTTGCAGGTAAGTTGGAATATCCGCCGTAGTGGAACATTTAAAGTTTGATACGACGAATAGTAGCGCTTACGACGATGTAGAACGAAACCCTAATGCAACAATAGATCTAAATAATGGTAGCAGTGGCGCATCCGAACAGAAAAAGGTGGAATAAGGGGTTTGATGGCTTATCTACCGTTTTGATTCATATTACGGACAGCTTCAAATTCCGGACACTCTACTTTGTATGGGAAACATTTCACGCGAAATGTTTCAATTTTTGCTGTTCAAAAGTTCTCAATTTCAAGGCTCGTTTTAGTAAACTTTTTTCCATAAATATCTTTAAAAATGTATAATGCCCAACTACCTTAGATGTCTCTTTGTTGGTTTAACGATTTCGATTGATGATTTGACTGTTCCATTAATGATTATCATGAGGTGTCCGGAATTTGATTCAATGTGTCCGGAATATGAGGCAAAAGTGAGGAAGCGTCCGGAATAAGAATCATGAAAAGGCCACACATTTTGATTTATTTAAAATTATTGAAGTTGCGGAAGCGTATTCTTCACCCACCGTTCGAAAGTAAAGGTCTTCCGACGCTCGATAGCGCTAGGGAACCATACAGAATGATTTATTTTGTATGCTCTAGGCTGGGTTATATTTCCCTGAGTCCTTAAGTGTCCGTAATATGAATCAAAACGGTACTAAAAGGCGACAAGCTGAAATGCGAAAACTATCAAGCGATTGCTATTCTAAATGCCAATTATATTCCCTCGTCTGTCACAAATAGCAAAAGATTTTTATGCTTATTTTGAAAGCCCCTGTCGAGTAACTGAAGGAACTGCATTCGATTAGTCAAATTGATGGACCCATCGGTAGTGGTTGTAGGACAAAAGGTCGAAGGACAGAAGGTCGAATGACAAAAGGTCGAAGGACAAAAGGTCGAATGGACAAAAGGTCGAAGGGACAAAAGGTCGAAGGGACAAAAGGTCGAATGGACAAAAGGTCGAATGGACAAAAGGTCGAATGGACAAAAGGTCGAATCGAAAAAAGGTGGAAGGGACAAAAGGTCGAATGGACAAAAGGTCGAATGGACGAAAGATCCAAATTGTACCGTTGAAAAGATTATCGTACACTCAGGTGCTAACATTTTGACCACAAATTCCTTCCTTCTCATCTGAAATTTTTCCTTCTTTTAAATGATAGCTGTTCTTCAGAATTACCGTTTGAAGCTATAATTTGTATTAAGACTATTATTTTCCAAACAAAAGATTCATTTTCTGAATTTCAGTAGTTGTTATTTTGATACTCCAAAGCATAGAGTTATTATTATTATTATCAACGATTATTCCATCTTTTATACATCGGCTGTTCTTCATAGATTTCACTTTTACATCTGGCCTGTATTTTTTTTCAATTGAAATGTTGCCTTCTTATATATATCGGCTGTTCTTCATGCTTTACAGTGTTTATGGGCATTTCAATTGCATTTCTAACAAATGATTTTCCTTCTTTTGAAGTTTTGCTGCCTTAGGGCTATGCATTATAGTTTTATCTGGCTGTTGGTTTTGACTGATTTAAATTAGCATCAGGGAAAAATAATTATCCTTTTTCTTGAATTACGTCCCAACTAGGCTAGGGTCTGCTACTTAGCTACTCAAGCATTTACTGAGAGCTTTTCTGATAATTTGATAATTTTTGATTTTGTGCATCAGGCTTTTCATTAGAAAATGATCTGCAACCCGAACCGTGAAAAAATTATTCAAGGAATGCGGGTGTGATGTCGCACCACCGACGACCTGAAATCTACCCATGCTCTGAATAAATGGAGGTTTACAGAAAACACATACATTACTCTTGGACTCAGACTCATTTATCTTCCGAACCACCTGATGACTACTTCGAGGACAGGCTATTGCATATGGACCAATGCCCAATTTCACTAATTTGACGTTTGGGCGGTGCCGAATTCACTGGTTTCCATGGTCACACAAATAACACGGCACCGCTAAAACGTCAAATAGTGAACCCGTACACGGGTCCATAGCACTTTAACATATGCAGCAGAAAAAGCCTAGGCGAACTGATTCTCCTAGTTGCCTTGAACATTGTTACAGGGAACCAGCCGCGGCAAAGCGAACCCACTGCTCTACATTCGGCTCATGGCGGCACGCCATAGGTGCTATAATTCCAGTATGATCTGAATGACAGCCGCAGTTACTGCATTCCAGCACTCGGCATCCCAACACATAGCACATCGAGTGCATGCCACTCGATGCATTGAGAGTTACATAATTATAAATGAATTAACGAGTCTCCAATGGACCAATGCAAGCGTTCACTCGTTGACGTTTTAGCGGTGCCGTGTTATTTATGTGACCATGGCAATGAGTGAATTCGGCACCGCTCAAACGTCAAATTAGTGAACTCGTGCATTGATCCATCGAACCGCATCAGAATCGTAGTGTGCTGTGCTAGGTTCACGAAAATGGATTAATGCACGAGTTCACTAGTTTGACGTTTGAGCGGTGCCGAATTCACTGGTTTCCATGGTCACATAAATAACACGGCTCCGCTCAAACGTCAAATGATGAACTCGTGCATTGGTCCATTCTGAAAGCGCGCGCTAGGGGAGATTCAACACATGCTTCGCTCGCCATCGGTATCCAAGTTGTAAATGAACTGCTCAGTAACGAAGAGTCTCTACAGCTATTTTTACCATATTATGCAGGTGTCTAGATGGTCTACATGATACGGCCGAAGACGCGCGATCCGGAAGCTACAATTTCGATTCTCGTTTTAAAATTTTGTCTTCACGTCAATTATTGTGCTGTTTTTGAACAACGCATGTGACGAAGCGCATGAGACGTATTGAGAAATTACCCTCAAAAAATGCGAGGAACACCAACATAGGTCTCAAAATGTACAGTGCACGAGTGAGCCTGAAAGGAATGTGGCTCTTGCACATATGGCTACAGCACAGTAACTCTGGATGCACTACGACCTGAAAAATCTAACAAAATTTCACCCCGAAGAGATCGTTGACCAGCTGAAATTGAACCTCCCTCAGTATGGTCTTTCTGTAATATGCGCGTTTTCGTCACGTCTATTTTAGCTGTAGCGCTTGTGATAACTTGCTTTTTTATCAAAAGCCTTTTATTCTTCCTACATTTTTGTCCATTCGACCTTTTTTGTCATTCGACCTTTTGTCCATTCGACCTTTTGTCCATTCGACCTTTTGTCCATTCGATCTTTTGTCCATTCGACCTTTTGTCCATTCGACCTTTTGTCCCTTCGACCTTTTGTCCATTCGACCTTCTGTCATTCGACCTTTTGTCCTTCGACCTTTTGTCCTTCGACCTTTTGTCATAGATTCATCGGTAGTTATACTGCCCTTCTACGCCTACTTGTCCCATGTTCTGTGTAAACCTTATGGACCGCGGGACAAATATGCAAAGAACGGCAGTATAGTCAATACAGTTATTCAGGACCCATCGGTTATTGACAATTCTTGTCTCACTCAAACTGCCATAACTCGAAAATTTCTTCAACAACCTCTTCTCAATAACATGGTTTTAGAAATAGAAAACGTAGGAGCTTCACTTGCAAACAAAAACAATATTCGGCGGCCATAGTTATTGAGGTTGTTGTTGTTGTTGTTGTCGAAGGTCATTCGTCCCTAGTTATTGAGGACCATAACTGTTTTGATTATAACTACCAAGGGGTCCATCAATTTGACCAACCTAATGCAGTTCCTATAGTTACTTTAGTAAGCATAATTTGAAAAATTATGAAATACCAAGTATGAATAGTTGACCGGTCGCAGCGAGAATTGCTCGAATGAGTTCATGGGAAGTTATCAGAAGTTTACAGTACGACAAATCATCCAAAAATATCAACATGTTTAGGTGGCATACGACAGTATCTATCGCATAGAGCTTTAAGAAATCATGAACAAAAACAGATTTCCCAGGAAGCTCAAAAGAATGATTAGAGCGATAATCGACAGTAAGCAGAAATTCGTAAAGATTTTAGATTAATACTCTAATTTATTCGATTCCCACAGGAAGCTGCTTAAGGTTGCCATTGAAGAACCTGGCTTATGAGCCGAAGTACGATTTTCACAAGGTCCGGTCAATTTATTTCATTCGCATATGACATGAACATAATCGGTAGAACATTTGTAACGATAGCATATTATCAGCGAAGTACACAAATGGACTGGACCTTGTGAAAATCACACCTTGCATATTAGTGTCGGCTCTCCACATACATCCTCTAACGCAACAATAGGCACGAAAGTCCATCACCTTGCCGTAGCACCGTAGCTGGAAAAGATCCCAATAGGGTGAACTGGCACACTAGAAATTTTAACCGATGAGTCAGACATGCCTGACATATTTCCAATCCACAGCGATAGTATTAATTCGAACGCCGATGGATACTTGCATTTCATACTCAACGGCCACTTCCCAGACAGCAATCCAATAAACAATCGCCGTGGCTTAATTTATCCGTACCAATTAAGCTATGTAAACTGCCACTGCCATTGCCACCATTCAGTACGTCGATAAAGTATGATTTGTGTGCCCATTAACGGGGCGGTTGTCCCACGATACTGCAAATTGGTGGGCAGGGCATATTCAAATTAGTCGAATCCAATCGATTCCAGCTCAGTCTTATTAAACCGCACCGCTTGCCGGAGGGCTCAATTTCATTTCCCATTTGCCTTCCGCATCATGTTTGAAACATGGAGTTTGCTGTGGTGATTTTGTTGATTCTATGCATTGCTACGTGCATTTGTCATTTGAATTCAGTATGCAGACTCAATCAATCAATTCGATTGGTGATTGGTAGGAAATTATTCAAGCTAGAAATCAATGATGATCGTAAATGGGAATGACCCTTCAATCCATTACGGATTCGCAAAATGGCAGAAGGTTGCAATCAATCCCGTAAATCGTAGCGCCATCCAAACTAAACTTTGTCCATCCTTCGTTCGCCTATTTAGCATAATGATGAGGTCCAGATGATAAGCAGAACCCATAAAGCCAATCAACTGCAATAAGCATGCGAATGGGACTGCCAAGATGAAGGTCCCCCAGTCAAATCCCGTTTCAACAATACCATTCAAATGGGGTGCATAAATGGCTTTGGCATTGCAGTTGCACTCTTCGACAGCAGCCCATAAAAATAAGGCAACTCAAAGCCTGCTCAAGTCGTCAGCGAGTTGTTAGAGAGCTGGATTGTCATCTGGCTGATGTTTATGAGAATTGACTTGCAAACGTGATCCTTTTGCTCCACACAGACAGTGTGTCAATTCTTGCAGTCCGTCTCTGCGGCGAGGTCCCCGTCAAGTCGTGGGCTGATGGCATCATAAAAGAAGTGTTATTCCAATATTCCAGGCAATTGTTGCCCGGGCAGGGGGCCACGCTGAATCATCCCATCGCACACAAGAGTAATTTGGGTCAATCATTGACGAAATTTAAAAACTTAAATTTTCCAACATACATTGTTAGAATAATTCATAGTTTTCTGTAAAATCGTACACTTTAGGTTAATTATCAAAACTCTAAGTCTGAAAGACTTTCCTGTACGAGCTGGTGTTTCTCAAGGCAGCATTTTTGGAACAATATTATACAATATTTTCACATATGAATTACCTGAGTTACCTCAGGGATGTCAAGAACTTTTATTTACGGATGACACAGGCCTGCCAAAAGACAAAGCCTGCGTGTCTTCTTTAGTAAATTATAAAAAAACGTTGGATTTTTTTTTTTGGAAAAAGTTTGGATATAAGAAATGAATGTAATGTTTAAAATGATACTAATAAAGGAATTGAAAAAGAAAACACAAACTTTAGAAAATTCTTTGCAAAAAAACATTAGTTTTCAATATTTATTAACAAAAAAAGTGTAAAATTATTTCAAATTCCCATATTATTTTAATCATTAGTTAAAAATTGTTTAAAGCTGTGTTGAAAACATAGTGAAATCAAAAATCCAAACTAAACAAATTTAAAATTATGATCACGAATTGGTTCAAGTTACTCCTTTGTGCATGGCCTGGTGATGGCAATTGAACGTTTTATTTTTATTCTCGATGCAAAATCCGATGACGGCCGTTGTGATGACGGATTGTTTCGATGATCTGTTTGTGACTTGAGCCAGTCGTCAGTCGTCCTATAGGATGAAGAGGGCAAACCGGATGAGATCGCCGTTTCTGATTTCACGGTAATTGATTGGTTACTTTGAATGGCTCTGATTCAGGGAAGTGACTCTTAATGGAGTCACTGCGGTGATCGGCAGCAATTATATCAAGGTGTGATTATCTAGAGTCTTGAGAGGGACGTACAAATATTTCTGGATTGAATTAATAGTGCACTTTATGAACGATTTGCATTGAAATAGCGATGCTTACTCAGCAAAATCCACATTTCCAAGCATTGCCCGTTTCAGTAGCACGTCTTATCTGTGGTTAACACTAAATGCGCAAAATATGTACCAATTACCTGTTTAACAAGATTAGATTGGCACCTTATTGAAGTCTGAAATGCTCTTAAGCCCACGAGGTGCAGTCGCTAGTGCTAATAATTGCAAACCATTCGTAGCAGACATGCCTCCGGATAGTGATAAACGAAACAGGTGCAATCAAAGTGGTGAGAACAAGTTCGTTTCTCGCAGCAATCAAATGAACACCACCAAGCCGAGCAAAAAAACAGCGCGGGTGGGAAAAAAGTTGCTCTTTATGTCAAATTTCATGCTCCCATGTTCGTAGCTAAACGTATGCCTATTTCTTGTTAGTAAAACCCCATCAACAAATGTATCAGGTACACACCTCATCGATGGCGATTGGTTGGTTTGCAACACTTAGATGCTGTGAATGTACCGAGTACCGTAATCTGGGGGCAAATTGATCAGTGGGGCAAATTTGATTAGGTCAGTACCAAAAAGCATTTCTTTCCAAGGATGCTGAGTACTTCGTTGGCATCATGTGTTCTAGTTTATAGAAGTTTAGTGATGATTGCATTAAAATTACCAAATACACGAGTTGTAAGAAGTTTGGCATTATTTTCAGATTCAGGAAACTCAAATTTAGTAGATGCCCTCATTTTTTGATAATACATCTTCGAGCTGTTTAGTAGAATACCTATAATTCGATGAAAAAAACGAATTTAGTACTATACCATTTAATTCCACTAGAGTTTGTATCCTTTGACAGATACGCGTATTTCGACGTGTAGTCTAGAGTCTAGTACACGACACTGAAGACGGCCTTACAGTTGAGGTCGAAATACGCGTATCTGTCAAAGGATAAAAACTCTAGTGGAATTAAATGGTATAGTACTAATTCGGTTTTTTAGTACTAATCTGCATTTTTTTATTTTTATTCTGCTTTGTTATCTTCTTCTTCTTCTTGGCATCATGTCCTCACTGGGACAGAGCCTGCTTCACAGCTTAGTGTTCTTTTGAGCACTTTCACAGTTATTAACTGAGAGCATTCTTTGCCAAAATTGCCATTTACGCATTTGTATATCGTGTGGCAGGTACTCTATGTCTAGGGAAGTCAAGGAAATATCCATTACGAAAAGATCCTGGACCTGCCGGGAATCGAACTCAGACACCTGCAGCATGACTTTGCTTTTTAGCCGTGGACTCTAACTACTCGGCTAAGGAAGGCCCATTAATTTTCAATATTATAGGTAAAAAATCATCAATATAGAACTCATAAAAAAATTTAAAACATGCTGAAACTTTTAGAAAACAAAATACGGTATATAGTCACGAGCAGGCATTGCAGAATTCGCTCTCATTTGAATATGAAGCACGATCAAAGCAAGAAAAGAAAAACATCCCATTTGTTGCGGTCCACGATCGTCATTGTATCGCAAGATGTAACAAGTCTGATAAATGGAAGCAGCGAGCGAGAACCCCAAAGAGAGAGCGATGATAACATCCATTTTTCTCGCTTGTTTACCGTTGGGGATAGGTGTTTTTCTTTACTGGCACGATAAACAATTCACGAACTTCCAATAGCAATAGTGTCCCCCAGGCTTGGAGCATGTTTAGAGGGGTTTTATCACGCACTACTATCCCCCCAATCTGATCAAAGTTGTAGCAGTATACGATAAACAGTCTCTCATAATATGCAGCATGTTATGATAGTTACAGAGAGCGATACGTGAGAGATTCTCTCAATTTTCTCAGGATTCAATCCCTGGTCACGAGCTTGCAACATTCGCATCGCAAATGCAAATTTCAAAGACTATAAAAATAATTATTGATGTTACCCCGGATTACGGTACCACGTTCCACGGCCCTTCTTACTACTGCGCTAGATAAATCTAACTTCACCTTTCAGGAGGGATACCGACTCCGACGGTTCCTGCTGGGAATTAAAGTTCACACCACACCCAATCGTCGCCGAGTCGTAAAGTAAGCTGCAGCTGGATTCCACCTACTCCATGTAGTAGGAATTCATCCTACGGCAATGGACAATTCGAGGCTGTGCTTCCATTTTCAGAGAGCAAAACTGTCACGTGCATGCACGGTTTGCCAGCTTTTTTCGGGGTCAGCTAACATGCAGGGTGCTTTATTCTACGAAGTGACATGCAAATGGGAGTACGTTCAGTTGGTTCTAAATATTTCAATTCACACATACAGGTATGCTCCGTTTTCATCAACACGATCGGCAATTTTCAGTTGACAAAAACGGAATAATTTTCTTAGACAAAATATTGTGCAAATATGAAAAAAAATTGCAAAAGGATAATACATATTTTCATCATATAATTGCACAGTATTGATGTTTAGGAGCTGTGAGGATAGTGGATACGATTAACTGACACTGAAGAAGGCTGCAAGTGGTAGTCGAAATACGCGTATCTGTCAAAGATAAGCATTTAGGGCAGAATTAAAAGGTAGGGGCATCTGTGGTAATATGCACCCTCGAGGTAAAACGACTTTTTAGGGTTTCAATGAATATTTTGGAAAAATTGAGACATTTCCCGCGGATTTTTTCTTGTCAAATCGTATGTTGGGATTTCTTACCTTCAGCCCCTGATAAAAAATTGTTCAAAATTACAAGCACCGTGGGTCGTTTTGCCTCAAGAGTGCATATTACCCCAGATTCCCTTACAAGGTTCTCCAATTTACTTTCCAGTTTATCTGCATTTAGGTTGTTCATTCTTATAGGTTCGTAATGAAAGTTGATTGAAGACTCCTATCAATCAATATGATTTTGTACTAAATCATTAATAGTTTCAGTTTTCTTGGTCAGAATTTCAATAAATGTAATACAGAATATTGAAACAATAATCACATAAATGTTCTTTGCATCATAAGCTGCGTCATATTTGTAAAAATAACTACAAGTGGGTCAAGATTATCATATTTTTTCCATTAAAGATTAAACAAGAAACAACTTCTTTTTTAACTGTTTATTTTTATCCTTCTGCTGCTTCTTCTTATTATTATTCTTCTTCTTCTTCTACTTCTACTTTTTATGGCAATACATCCCAACTGAGAAAAAGCCTTCTTCTCAGCATAGTGTTCATATGAACACTCCCGCAGTTATCAACTAAGAGCTTTTTTGCCAAGGTACATTTTTTGCATTTTTTGCCACATCCGATTGGCGATTAAATGTGGAGTTATGTTGCGAAAACTTTGAATTGCCATAATCTTATCAGTCAAATGATTGTGATGATCTGTCTTCTAAAGTTATAACAGTCAAACCTCCATGATTCGATATTTCATGACTCGATATCGACTCATGGAACTTTACGACGAATTCCATGTCAAATCTGTTAGTCACAGAACTCGACCATCTTCGATTTGCAGTAAATTTTGCACATGTTTTTGGTATGATACAATAAGTGTTTTCTATAGAAAAATCAATCATTTTGACTCGAGAATAACTTATGAAAATGACCTATACATTTTGGCATGCAACTTATTTAAAAAATTCTAACTCTGAAACTGTTGATTTTAGAGAAAAATGTTCTATGAAGAAGTTGTAGTGAACCATTTGGCTTATAAGAAAAAAATATACTCTAAAAAAATATTTTGTGTTTTTCCATGAAAAATTCAAAAATAAAACTTAAATTTTAAATTAGTCAAAAACCCCATTTTTAATATTTTTTAAATTTTCACCATAGAATCTTGATAGTATACACATAATAGTGACAAAGTTTTATGATAGAGAAATTATGAATAAAAAGTTTTTCTACAACAACTTCTGGTCGATTTTCAGAGTTGTGTTTGATCCTTCGACCTTGACGCTTGCTCCTGCGGGGGCCGGCGATGAGGACAGGATCAAACATGTCGCGCGTCGGTCGAGTGAAAGTGAAAAAGTGGCGTGATCGCTTAGTTGTGTTTGATCCTTCGACCTTGACGTTTGCTCCTGCGGGGGTCGGCGATGAGGACAGGATCAAACATGTCGCGCATCGGTCGAGTAAAGTGAAAAAGTGCCGCGTTCGATAAGTTCTTTTTGATCTTTCGACGTTGACGCTTGCTCCTTGGCAGTGCGTCAAGAAAGCCTGAGCAGTCGTCAGTTGTTTTCCCTCTCGGGTCGCGCGCCTATTTTCTCTGTGTGTTTTTATATAGCCGAGCAAACGAGTGAAGCTAAAAGTGGATTGTTGCTGCTCAAGGATGACGGATCAATTGGTGAGCTCGTTTCATGCTACTATATCTAATCTATAAAATATGTATGATTGTACCTTTAATAATTTTTCAACAAACTATGAAATGTTCGTCACTGTGAGTGTCGACATAAACTCTGATTCATAAATTATTTACGTCAAATTTTTTTTACTCAAAACACCTTTTTCCTTTTCCTTTTACTTTTATTTTTGTAATTTAAAAAAAAACTTTGAATGGTTCGACACTACGAGTGTAGACTTGCAAAAGGTTCACTTTATTCAACAAACTTTGATAGGTTCGTCACCTCAAGTGTCGGCATAATTTATCTCTACATAGATATTGTTCACACCAAATAGAAAATTTTATATTTACATATAAGCATATTTATAGCGCACAAATAATTATTTATCATGGTCTAATCGCTTATCAAAGTGAATCCTGTGACCCAACGATCCTCCCCATTAACAAACATCCCTCCCAGTAACCTTTGTGGAGATGCAGAGGCAAACACGGTCTCCAAATAGCAAAGGTTACACACTAACATTCCTTCCCCCAATCCCACCTGACTGCAAGGACGTGGCCGGCGCCGTTATTGACCATGTATAAATAGGGGCACTGAATTATGCACATGCTAACAACTTCTGGTCGATTTTCAAAATTTTGGTGTTTTGTCAAAATAAATAAGTTCTGATGATACAAAAAGAATCTTGAAATTATTCTGAACCATGATGATTATATGGATAATTTCTCTAGAAGATATTTAAATAGGCCATTTTCATTAAATATTCGTGATTCTCCATCAATAATAATGCGTTTTCCTGAGTAAAGACCTTATTTTTCAACTTACTTATTTTTTCTTGAAGGAGAAACGCGAATAATCAATAAAAATGGCCCATATTAATATTTAAATAATATTTTTTGCATTTAAATCGATATAATTAGGAAATGACTACTTCTAGAAAAATTATCTAAATAATCATTATAGATCAGAATTATTTCAAGATCCTTATTGTATCATCAGAACGTATTAATTTTGCCAAAAATATTTTTCTTAAGAATTGGCCAAAAGTTATTCTTAGAAAAACTTTTTTTTTTTAATTTCTCCATCATGAAATTTTGTCCCGAACATTTGGATACTATCAAGATTCTATGGTTAAAATTTAAAAAAAATATTAAAAATGGCTTTTTTGTTTAATTGAAAATTAAAGTTTTATTTTTGAATTTTTCATGAAAAAACATAAAATAGTTTTTAAGCGTATATTTTTTTCTTATAGCCCAAACAGTTCTTTACAACTTCTTCATCTTTCTCTAAAATCAACAGTTTCAGAGTTAGAATTTTTCAAATAAGTTTGCATCATTCATAGGCCATTTTCAAAAGTTATTCTTGAGTCAAAATGATAAATTTTTCTATGGAAAACATTTATTCTATCATGTAAAAAACATGTGCAAAATTTAATCCAAATCGAAATCTATCGAGCATGATTTTTATTTGTCTCGACTCATTTTCCATGAGTCGAAGGTCTCTTCAGATATCGAATTATAGAGGTTCAACCGTACTATCAACTTCATTGATCGCCAATCTAGAGCAACGCCAACATCGCGTTTAAGCTTTACGTTCAATAACGAATGGACTGGAAATAAATTAACCTAAAGTTCTAGTTTTTTGTTAAGTTTAAATAATATTAAATACCAGTGGTCCCGTTTAACTTCGTTTTGCCATCAAGTAGGCTGCTGGGAAGTGGCATGCGACAGATAAGCTTTCAGTTGCTTTCATTTCATTGATTTAGTTAGCATCTAAACAGATAACACTGAATCAACAATTTCACGCCACAAAACTTGGTTCGTGGCCGCATCTCTCCATCCTCGGTTCTGACCCACGCTCGCCAAATCGATACGCACTTGATCCGCCCACCTAGCTCGCTGCGCTCCACGCCTTCTTGTACCAAACCGGATCTGAAGCGAACACCATCTTTGCAGGGTTGCTGTCCGGCATTCTTGCAACATGCCCTGCCCATCGTATCTTTCCAGCTTTGACCACCTTCTGGATACTGGGTTCGCCGTAGAGTTGGGCGAGCTCGTGGTTCATCCTTCGC
Source organism: Aedes aegypti (assembly GCF_002204515.2). Classification (NCBI taxonomy): domain Eukaryota; kingdom Metazoa; phylum Arthropoda; class Insecta; order Diptera; family Culicidae; genus Aedes; species Aedes aegypti. Next base: position 108,363,007 of record NC_035109.1, read on the forward strand.
CGCCACACACTGTTTTCCTGCACACCGCCAAAGATCGTCCTAAGCTGAGAGAGACTCACGAAGAGGAAAAATATCAACGTCATGTGCAGCCCAGATACCGCTATCACGAAACGTCAGATGCAGCCCGCTGCAAATGGCTGCAAAAGTGAAAAGTATTGTATTTAAAATAAATTATTGTTAAAAACCTCAGTCAGCGGAGCTGTTTTTTTTTTCAAAGTTGCCGATAAATCTAAACACACGATTAGTTATTTCTAATGTCAGAAGAATGAACCTAGAGTTAAGCGAGCTCGTGTATCCTCGAACCCAGTATCCAGAAGGTGGTCAAAGCTGGAATGGTACGATGTGCAGGGCATGTTGCAAGAATGCCAGACAACAGTCATGTAACGATGGTATTCGCCACGAATCCGAGTGGAACAAGAAGGCATGGGGTGTCGCGAGCTAAGTGGATTGACCAGGTGCACCAGGACCTGGAGAGCGGGTATCGCAGTCGAAGATGGAGAGAGGCGACCATGAACCGAGTGAATTTGCGAAACATTGTTGGTGAGGTTTTATCAAGTTAATTGATGTAGAACCAAATAAATATAAATATAACATGATGGTGTAGCTCCCGTAAGTTACGCGAATAATCAAATATATCCCGTTCTGAATTACGAATTTATGTTTCACGAATTGAATTCTGGAAAAAAATAGGAAAATTTGTTCTCAGTATAAGCTAAAATTTTGGAAAATTTCGTTGAAATATGATTGACAGCTGCATCATATTGTTTCTGTTATCATTAAATTTAAACTAATGGAAGCGTTAATAATGCATATAAATATCCAAATTTTTCATATAGTAAACTAAACATCTGTAATGATCAATTATTCAATCGAAAAATTAATTAAAAATGAACAAATTTGTTGTTAGCAAATCCATAAAGAGCATTTGCGTTGTTTCAACGCTATGCACCATCATATGATCCTTTGGTAGAACACACCCAATTGTTCTTCAGTGAAGAAGAGGGGTTCAAATACAATTCGATGCTCGATGCTTGTCGACGGTTAACTTCGCAAAGTTCTGATGATATTTTTGCGGAGGTAGAACAACAACACCACATTCGCCTCATTTATGCTGTCCGACCCGAGATGGGTTTGATGTGCGCACCCTTCGTCTTCGTCCTCGTCAATGGTGGCTGAACGCTGCTGAACCTGGCTGCGATTGTTATTTCAACTAAAATGCTGTTGTTTATGTTTCAATCGAAGACGTTGAGCACAAGGGCAAAATCGAAACAAAACCACACCTCCTCCGCGTTGATAGAAATGCGAGAGATGCATCCAAGCTGATAACATTTTGATCGGTATTGTCGATCGATTTGAGTGGGTTCACATGTGAGTTCCGGATCTTGGGACCTCACGGATCGTCGTCGAGGGCAAGGTGTGTGTATGAATGATTCGTTTGCGGAAATCTGATTGAGATGCTGTGGCTGTGGTGAATGCGATCTCTTCAACCTTCAATTGTTGTGTCACTCATTGGGGAATGGGGTGGGAAGATATGCATCCGACATTGACGACGATGTTCGCGAAGACACTTTAGGATTGCTTTGGATTTTTAATGATGTCGAACGATGCGACGATCATGATGGAGTGATTGCGAAAATTGCTCTTCGAGAACTGCCCATGATTGTTGTTTTTATCATTAGTGCCTTGCCAACATTGCATTCATTTCTTATATCCAGATGTTAGGTGTTAGACAACACTATCATCCTCATTTGATAAAACTAAATTAAGCATTTATTAACATTTTGTTGTAATCACATTACATTCCATTTTTTTATTGCTTTAGGTTGTTTTAAAAACTTCCTAGATCAGAAAGAATTTGTGAAAGCACAGCATGAGAGTTCGATGCACACTTATGGTTAAACTTGATTATGATGAAATCTCAACCAAAAGATTTCAAAGACAAAAAATGGATCAAATCGATATCAATAACGAGAACCATTGGCAGTGCAGAATGGATTTTCAAAGAACACATCAAATATCCCTTTTCCCAACGTCTTCATCTGCATCATCATCAACGAGAGAGATAGAGGTGGTGGGAGGAAGGGTTTCTCGTGAATCCGTTAAGTTATTCCTTGCTATATTCGTTCCCACTCCTCGGAACTGCTTATTACCGGTAGCCGTAGAAGAGATCACTGCCCAGAGACGCAACAACACCAGACGCAAAAAAATCCACCGGACAGAATAACAGCGTTTCGAGGGCGTAACACAGGTAGCCAAAGCACGGCGGCGCGCCAAACAAGAAGCGTCCAAACCGAAAATGACTTGTGTGTGGTACTTTACACATGTAGGAATGGCGAGTGCGACCCGAGCTGGAAAACATGATAAAACAGTACCATATTATGGTACCGAAATTTGATACCAGCTATTCATACGGTGACAATAAGAGGGAAAGAGTTAAAAATCAATATCATCAATTTCTATGAACATCAGCTACAAACAGACTTAACTATTTTATTTCTGAATGCGTAACAAAAAGTTTTGAAACGTTTTCAAAAGCCCAGTAAGTTGTTGTGTTGTTTCTTATCAAAATTATGTAAAATTGTCTACGTTAAAAAAAGGATTTATGAAGTTTTGAAAATTTAAACTGAAAAACTGTGTGTTCAATTGAAATGGTGTCTTTAGAGACGTTTCAGTAAATAAAAAATAATTATTAGACGAAAAACACTCATCGAAAGAATATTCAAAGTGAATCCAGTAGAAAATATCACGTATAAATTGAGATATTATAGCTCATTCTGGTATGAGTTTGTTATTGGCTTGCCATTTTCTTCTGTTAGGGGTAGTGAGTGAGTGTCGGTTCATCGCTTGTGCTCCGTGCAAATCCCTTGAGCGAAAAAAACCTCCAACCCGGAGATCCTCCACGCTCCCGACGCTGCCGCTTTCAATCCATTCCGAGAGCGATTGGAAGTATATGTTTTCATCGAAATTAAATGCAACGCAGCCGACAGCCATCGGAGATCGTCAATAGCTGTGCGGAGCTGCAATCCTTGGCCGGCCGGGTTGCGTTGAACGATATGCATTTCCCTTGCCGGTCATTTGCTGCGTTCGTCCTTTTGGGAAAATAATACAACTGAAGCACAGTGCTCTCCAAAATAGTTATTATCGGAAAAAAAAATCAGGTCTGTGTCATATTTGAATAATCTGTGTTGATTTTGTCTGTAGTTGTGCGTTTTTGTAAAGTAGTTAGTTATAAATTCCAGTTTTTTTGTAGGAATAATTCCAAAAAAATATTCAAGGGATTTTTTTACGAGTTCCTTTAGGAAACACTTCGGAGATTCTTTCAGCGATTTTTACGTTAATGCTTGAAGGAAATACTCTAGTATAGAAATTTCTTACAGAACTCCTTCAATTTTTCTGAACTTCAACTTATGGACATATCTAGGAATACTTTCAAAAACATTCTCGGAAATTTAACAAAGCATTCTCACAGTGGATCTGTTGAGAATTATATACAAATTTCCGAACAACGATTTTGATAGTTTTTACAGCAATTTTTCACGTTGGTTTGCGCATTTCTTTAGAAACTCCCCTAGAATTCCTTTAACGTGTTCTTTTAGATTTTTTTCAGTGAGTTTTAGCACATTTCAGGCCATAACGTCAAAAGCTCCTTAGGAAATTACTGTAAAGAATTACTCCAAAAGATCGTCGAGTAGGGAATATCCAGCAAGAAATTCTTCAGGGATTATATTAGAGAACTTCTTCTGGAATTTCCATGTGAATTCATTCTAGAATTACCTAATAAATTCGTTTGAAATTCCCTTCAAATATAGTACAAGGATTCTGTGATAATAAAATTTTTAGCTTCTAGTGGTACTAGAGTCGACTAGAGTCGAGTCTAGTACACGATACTGGAGACGGCCTTACAATTGAGGTCGAAAAAGCTTCTACAGGAATTTCTGAGGAACTACTACAAGAACTTCTAGAGGACCTCCTAAAGGAACTCAAACAGAAACTTCCGAAGGAAATCGTACAGAAACATCCGAAGTAACTTCTACAAGAATTTCCGAACGAACTTCTACAGGTACTTTCAGAGGAACTCATGATGAAATTTCCAGAGGAACCCCTACAGGAACATCCGGAGGAACTCCAATTGGAACTTTCACAGTAAAGAACCCTAGGACCACACCACACCAAGGAAAACCCTACGGGAGCTTACGAAGGAATTTCTACAGGAACTTCCAGAGGAACTCCTTCAGGAACTCCAACAAGAACTTCCAAAGGGAATGCAACAGGAACTTCCGAAGTAATCCCTACAGGAACTTCCGAAGGAAGTTCTGCAGGGACTTCAGAAGTAGCTTCAACATGAATTTCCAAAGAACTTCTACAGGTACTTTCGGAGGAACTCATAATAGAACTTTCAGAGGAACCCCTACAGGAACATCCGGAGTAACTCCTATAGGAACTTTTAGAGAAACTCTCACATGAACTTCCAAGTAACTGCTACAAGAACTTCCAGAGAAACTCATACAGGAGCTACTGGATTAAACCCTACAGGAACTTCTGGAGGCACTTCTATAAGAGCTTCCAGAGAAACTCGTACAGGAACTCCGACAGGTTAGTTCATACAGGAACTCTGACAGGAACTAACAGAAACTTCTGGAGAAACTCCTACAGGAACTTCCGAAGGAACTTCTAAATGTACTTCCGGAGGAACTCATAAAGGAACTTCCAGAGAAACCCCTACAGGAATTCTTACAGGAGTTCCCAGAGGAACACCTACAGGAACATCCGAAGAAAATATAACAGGAACATCCGAAGTCACTACTACAGAAACTTCCAGAGGAACCTCTACGGGAGCTTTTGTAGAAACTCCTACATGAACTTCCGGAAGGAATACTTCAGAAACTTCTGAAGGAATTCCTACATGAATTTCTGGAAGAATCGCATCAGGAACTTCCAGAGGAACTGCAAAAAGAACATCCAAAGGAAATCCAACAGGAACATTCGAAGTTATTCCTTCAGGAACTTCTAGAGGAACTTTCGAAAGAACTTCTGCCGGTACTTTCAGAGGAACTCATAAAAGAACTTTCAGAGGAACCCCTATAGGAACATCCGGAGGAACTCCTATAGGAACTTTCAGAGGAACTCTCACAGTAACTTCCAAGGAAAACCCTACGAAACCTTACAGAGGAATTGCTACAGGAACTTCCAGAGGAACTCCTACAGCAGCTTCTGGAGAAAACCCTACAGAAACTTCTGGAGGAACTATAACAGAAACTTCCGGAGGAATTCTTGCATAAATTTCCGGAGAAATTGATACAGGAAGTCACTCTACAGGAACTTACAGAGGAACTACTACGGGAGCATCTAGAGAAACTCCTACAGGAACTTCTGGAAGATATATTTCATTAACTTCCGGAGAAATCACTTCAGGACTTCCAGAGGAACTCCTTCAGGAACTCCAACAAGATCCAAAGGAAATTCAACAGGAATTTTTGAAGTAATTCCTACAAGAACTTCCGAAGGAACTTCTACAGGATCTTCCAAAGTAACTTCTATATGAATTTCCGAAAGAACTTCTACAGGTACTTTCAGAGGAACTCATAATGCAACTTCCAGAAGAACTCCTACAGGAACATCTGGAGGAACTCCTATAGGAACTTTCAAAGGAACTCTCACAGGAACTTCCAGAGGAACTCCTACAGGAGCTTCAGGAGAAATCCATATTGGAACTTCCGGAGGAACTCCTACAGGAACTTCCAGAAGAACTCCAATAGGAACTACCGAAGGAAAACCAACAGGAGCTTCCGAAGTAACTTCTACAGGAATACTACTACTGAAGAGTACGAATTAACGGCATCAGAGCTCAGCGAGCAATATAATAACGCGAAAACGATCCAAGGAACCCAAAAATTTCACTGTTTCATTCCATTGTCAGAAAATAAAATTAAAGCAAAACTATACTCGAACTGTACTGATAATGATGCAAAAGTGTTCGATATTGTAAAAAAAATGAATAACAATAAATAAATAAATAAGTATTAATAAAATGTTTTCATGATCTCATAACGCATACCCAAATCCAAAACTTTTAAAGTTTATATATAACATTTAGAAACTCATCGATCATACTCTAAAAAAATATCCTGGTAAAAAAAAAAATATTTTCGTGTTATCTGTTAATTCATTTTAATTTATACATATATACATATACATATAATATTTATACATATACATAATATTTATACATATAATATACATAATACTAATGAATACATGAAAACGACGAACGAAAAAAAAAATTTTTTTTTCTACTAAATGTGAAAATTGTGACATGTTTGAAATGTCATAACTTTTTTGTTTATTGGTTTACCATCACCAAATTTATATAATGGACCGTTTTCCCTCAAAAAATTACGTTGGTATTCCGATAGGGTTTTGAGATATTTGAGTTTTTGTGTCAAAAATTATGTTTTTTAATGCAAAAAAAATTTTTTTTTACTGTGTGTATTTTTTTTGGAATCTTTATTTAGTTGTCTAACTTTGTTTCTTTAGTTGTCTAACAATCGAACGAACCGTTTTTGCTGTGCAGCTTTTTGAATATTTTTGAACCATTTTCACATACACCCTTTTGAAAAGTTAGTCGTGACTCAACTTGAAGATTTGATATCGGAAAATGACGATTTAGATGGAACTGGAAAACTGTGCAAAGTTTCAGCTCAATAGAAAAAAAATGAATTAAAAAATTTACCAAATTTTGGTGCTGTTGCTTGGAATCACTCTACTACAAAAACTTCCTGGGGAATTCCTACAGAAACTTCCGGTCGAATTCCTACAGGACCTTAGAGGAACTCCAACAAGAAACTTCCAAAAGAAATCCAACAGAAACTTTCAAAGTACAGTGGGATTCCGTTTTTGGCATGCTCCGTTTTTGGCATGCTCCATTTTTGGCAACCCCCGATTTTGCCAACAAAGTGGATCCGTTTTTGGCAACATTTTTAAAAACCATTAGTTTTGAAATTTTTGTAAATGTTATTGTGTCTGTTGCTTTGATCATTTAAATTGCGAGTCAACTACAAACCGACTGCATTGCACAGCTCCATTTTCGTCGATTTTCCCCCAAATCCTTGCCCAAATCCCACTAACTACTAACGTCTCTCGTACGCGCCTATTAACATCGGGATGGTCATTGTTCATGCATTCGCATGATGCAGTTTCATGAGGCAATTAATCTCCACCAGTATCTCAATTAAAAAACAACCTCTTTTCTTGAGCATTGATGCTGAGTGACCAGCCCACTTAAGTCTGCCAGTGGGGATACACTGAATGAAACCACTTTCCTTTAGATTTGTTTGTTAAAACACCGCAGTAAAAGAAACAAATAAAGCAAAATATTTTTTCAGGAATTTCATAAAGTAAATTGTATTATTTTAGTGTCAAAATATAATCCATGAAAAGTGTGCATATTTTACTATATCGTATTTTATTTTTTAAGAATTCTACTGTCCCGTTTGATACCGCCACCATGAAAAAAATGCGGACGCAGTCCAAACTACACATTTTTTTCTCAAAAATATAATTGAAGCGTGCAATAAATACGATAGAGAGTGTACACATTTCTAGACTGTGGTATAAGTGTGTATAATATTTTTTCTACGTTCCATATTTATTGGAGATTCTGTAAGACGCTAGGTTTGTCAAGAGACGATTGAACATTCTTACAAAAAAAAAATAATCAAGGATAAGGATTAAGGAGCTTTTAATTTTCAACGGATTCTTGAGAATGTCTGCATATTATTGTGAGAATGTATAATTAGTTATTGAGGTTTATGTACAAAATATAGTGATTCCACAGACAAACAGACGTAACGGCTAGAACAATTAACAATTTAAAACTTAGTCACGTGAACATTTACGCCCAATGCTAAAAATACTTCATTTTGCCAACCGTAAGCTAGGTGGCAGTAGTGAGCAAATGTCAAACTCTAACAAAAGTGATGTGAGCGCCACGAGTGGCCCATCGGCCAACTACCATATATTAGAATTGGGCGATATTCTGCTGTGCGATGAAAATAATTAGAGTGTTGCGTCTGCTTGTCTGTGGTGATTCTTAATAAACTCTTAGGATCTCTAGGGCATCATGTGAATTCATAGCGGGTAATGTGGATTTATAGTGGTATTTTGAGTATTTGTGAAGAAATATTGTGGCTATTGAAAAGATTCACAGAGGAATTTGGGAAGCGCTGGCAGATTTTCATTGGAGATTTAGAAATTTTCAGCAATATCGCAGCAAAATCCTAAGATGTCAATACCTAGCGAAATCCTAAGCGAGATACTAAGAATTGAAATAGCAAGATCAGTGTTGATCAGACTCATTTCCCCGAAAATCGAATTGTGAAGCCATGAACTGTTATAACTGTGCGTTGTATTCCTGAGATGGAGGGGGAGGTGGTTGGGCTTGAGTGTTGCACATGGGATCCAACAGTTTCGATCTCGGTGGGCCGCAATTCAAGTTTCGGTGAAATGATTCGCACTCACTCACTCACTCACTCATTTCATTTCACCGAAACTTGAATTGTGGCTCTCTGGGATCAAAATTGATCGATTTTGTGTGCAGTACTCAAGCTTAACCATCTGCTTTTCTATCTTAGGAGGATAGATCATGGTTGTAGTAGTTCGTGGCTTCGTAGTTCGGAAAATGTTATTTTCGGGGAAATGAGTCTGAACAACACTGAGCAAGATGCTTCCAGAGCCTTTGCGTGTTCCTACAGATTTTTTATCAGGCTCTTGAAGTTTTATAGCAGAATCCTGAAAATTTTCGTTAATTTCATAAGGTATGTTATCAAGCTCAAGTAAAACTCTTTTCATTCAAAACTAATAAGATGCTTGTTTGTGTATTCTACAAAACATTTGTGGGCCTCGTGGCCGTGCGGTTAGTGTCGTCAGGCATTTAATCGCATCGTGTCATGGGGTGCAGGTTCGATTCCCGCTTCAGCCATTGAAACTTTTCGTCAGGAATGTTTCACGGTTGTTCCACTGGAGCATGCTTGTCCTTTGTCTAGTGTTAAGTTACAGTCTGTGCAGCTAAATGGCTGAAGACGGTGTCCGTGTCTTTTTTTTAAATTATGAGTCGCATTTATGGATTATGAGATGTAGTTGTTTATGTTTGCCCTTTTGAATACAGTCAATAATTCGTAATGAGATGAAACAAAAATTAAAGGATCACTGCTAAACTTACCAAATTTTGTCAAATTTTACGCTAGAGCCTAAAAGTCAAACTGATTTTTAATGTTGAAGTACATTGAAGAACTCATGCAGTTTTATAACACCCAGCGCCTTTGTTTTGTAAATACGTCTTTATTACTGTTTTTTTTGTACTCATGCACTGTTCTAAGGAAATATCAGGCTCTTAAATAAAGGACACTTAAGCGATTATTAATTTCACATGACCCACAAATACAAATAGTGTACATAAGGCTTCTAAAAAAAGTATTTAAGAACTTTAAGCGTTAAAAAGAATGTAGAACGTTTGTCACAATAACCATTACGGAGCAATATATTCATAGCATAGTCCAACCCTACGAAAATCAGCTTCGAAATGTAATGTTCCGAAGTTTTGATGCCATATGGTTCCATAAAGATAATGTAATAATGTAATACTCTAATGATGTTTTCAAAACCAAAAAAAAAAAATGGGTTCCGTTTTTGGCACGGTTCCGTTTTTGGCAACTGAAATTTTCGACTTTGTTGCCAAAAACGGAATCCCACTGTAACTCCTACAGGAACTTCCGAAGTAGCTTTTACATGAATTTCCGAAAAAATTTCGACAGGTACTTTCGGAGGAACACATAATGGAATGTCCAGAGGAAATACAGGAACATCCAGTTGAATTCCTCACAGGAACTACCAAGGGAACTCCAATGGCAGCTTACGGAGGAATTGCTACAGGAACTTCTAGAGAAACTCCTACAGGAACTTCCGGAGGAACTACTACAAAAACTTCTGGATGACTTCCTACTGAAATTTCCGAAAGAATTACTACAGGAAATTCCAGAGGAGCTCCTATAAGAACTCTGACAGGAATATCCGAAGGAAATTCAACAGGAACTTCCAAATTAAGTCCTACAGGAACTTCCGAAGAAACTTCTACATGTACTTCCAGAGAAAACCCTACATAAACTTTCGTTGGAACCACTATAGAAGCTTCTAGAGGAATTCCTACAGAAATTACCAGAGGAATTACTACAGGAAATTCCGGAGGAATTTCTACAGGAACTTCCAGAAGAACTCCTTCAGGAACTCAAACAAGAACTTCCAAAGGAAATCCAACAGGAACTTTCGAAGTAACTTGTACAGGAAGTTCCAAAGTAACTTCTACAGGAACTTCCGGAGGAACTCATACGGGAACTTCCAGAGGAACCTCTACAGGAACTCCTACAGGAACATCCGGACGAACTCCTATAGGAATTTCCCGGTGAAACTCTTACAGGACCATTCTAGTGGAACTCCTACGGGATTTTAGGGAGGAAAGAAATTTCTGCAAGAACTTCCAGAGGAACTCCTACAGGATCTTCTGGAGAAACTCCTACAGGAACTTCTGGAGCAATTACAACAAGAATTTCCGGAGGAACTCCTACAGGAACTCCAACAGAAACTTCCAAAAGAAACCCAACAGAAGGAAGTTTCTACAGAAGCTTCCGGAGGAACTTCTGCTGTAACTTCCAGAGGAACTCCTAAAGGAACTTTTTTTTACCTTATCTTTTATTTTTCAGGCTCAAGCGCCATTAGGCATAACGGAGCTGAATTCATTAATTTTTTTACGAAATCACATTTGCCTTTTAATTTTTTATGTTAGTTTTGGCGAAACGTAAAACTCGTGGTTTGGTCGAGGTTAGGGAGTATAATAAATTTCGGGGAAGGATAGGATGTAGGGGATGCTTGCAGGAACTTCTGGAATATCTCCCACGGGATTTTTTGGAGTAATTCTTTCGGAAATTTTCGGAGGAATTTTTACAGAAGAATTTCTACACGAACTTTTGAAGGATCTCCTACAGGAACTTTTGGATTAACACCTTCAGGAACTTCCGGAGGAACTCTTACAGGAGCTTCTGGATGAACTCCTTAGGGAAATTCCGGAGTATATTCTATATAATCTTCCGAAAGACATCCTTAAGAAACTTACGGAAGAAATCCCAGACGAACTTCCGGAAGAACTCCTAAGGAACTGCCAGAGGAACTTCTAGAATAATTACTAGAGGAATTTCGAAGAAATTGCGAAATTTATTCTCGGAGCAATTCCAGAACAAATTTCCAAAGACAATCTTAAACGAATTGCTGAACGATTTTGCGAAGAAATTACCAAAGATGACACTAAGTTTTACATAGACGACGGAAAATTAAAATGGGCCGGCAGCAGCTGTGGGAATTTGGTAAAACAGTGATATTAGATAAGAAGCTTCTACTTACTCCTGACCAGTGGATTACAATAGAATTGTTACAAATTTTGTTACTCAGATAGCGCGTTTTTTTTTCAAACAAAATATGTTACGATTTTGGTTGATTTGTAGTTAAAATAACAAAAAAATTACACAATTTCCTCTACACTAAACAAAACTGAAATAATATATGTTATAATTTTAACAAAAATGTAACTATTTATGTTTCAAATTGAACAAAAATATAACACAATTTGTTATTTTCCATAACTATAATATAACAAAAGTTATTTTGTTCACATGAACAACAGCGTACAAGTACAAGCAATTGCACTCAAAACTTTTTTTTTTGACAAATTGTGTTATAAATTGAAACAAATTTAAAACAGCCTTCGTCATTAAAGCTAATTTTGTTTTAAATTATTTTATAATTTCTCCATCAAAATAGAGTTTATCTAATAAAAATGAAACAAAATTTGTTATTTGTAACAAATCTTGGTATCGCACACAATTTCGAAGCACAAATGTATAAAGCAAAGCCTGTCATGATACCTATAACTTGTTTCAGCATTCTGACAGTTAGGGTTTGCCCATAAGCCGAAGGGACTCGCAGATTGTGATGTTGTCGTAGCCAGCATCGAAACTGCGCAACACTGTGCCTTGAGGCTGGCTGCCAGCTTTGGCCTTTGGCTTGAGCCTTCTAATGCTGGCTACAGCAACATCGTGTTGATTGATATAGTGCTGCCAATCCCTTGCATAAGCCACGTGGTCATATTTTTCTGACTTTTCATAATATTTTGAAAATGATTCTGATGCTCCTTACTTGGTATAGTACTGATCATTTACATGGAATATCCTATGTTGAAACATTGAAACGAATGTCATTTAATATTGCTACGCTAAATGCGTTATAAATCTAGATTATGTTAGTTTAAGTTGATTGAAAGTAGTTTATTTCTTATAAGCTGGTGAAATTAATTCACCTGTAAAATTTCTGAACTGTGTTGTTAACAAAATGTAAATTAAAGCCTAATTTAGTTTTACCAAATTAGGATGATGGTGTTGTCTAACATAGAAGTAGAACTAGATATAGGAAAGGACTGTTATGTTTGAAATGATACTAATTACTAAAAATAATTATAAAAAAAATAATATATACTGTTTTCTTTCGCATTTTTAGAATTACATTATCAAAACGGCATATTTTGAATACAAATACTTATTTTGAAAGTTTACCTATTCTGTTCAGTCTTAAAAAATGACACAAATATGTCAGAAGTGCACAGATTTAATGATTTTTTTCTGATTATCACGTTCATGTGAGCACCATGCAAACCCGATACACTTCACTCAAGTACTGATCGCCACGGCCGAAGACGTCGTTTGAAGGATTAGCACGCAACGCACAAGGACGAAGCCTGGAACTTCATTACCCTCCTTCGGGGTTTTGGTGGCTGCATAATGCTACACATGTTGATGGAAGGATGGATGGATGGTGGTACTTTTGTGCGCAACGAACTGTGTGGGAACGCATATACATAAAACGAAATCAACGGGCTTTTGCTGACCATTACGAAAATTGGCGCCCCGTCATTGTAATAATACAACGCAACGCGTGTTACGGCGTGGCTCGGAGCAGGGAATTCCCATGGATCGCAAAGATGCAGAGATCTAATTAGATGGAGGTTATGATGCAATGGCGGGAAAGTGTGCATTTTGGCAAAGACTGCAACGATGACTCATGGGTGCAATTCGTTAGTTAGGCAGGTGCGTAATGTATTCGTAACAAGAGTATTTGGCTTTTTCCGACACTCCCTCAATCTAAACTCATATGGTCCAAGGGTAGTTCATTCATTTCTTAAAACATTTCACGCTAAGAGATTTGAGATCGAGGTAAAATTTAAGTAGAATTAGATTATCAAGAATATGTGACAGAGTCTTTAAAATCGACGAAAAACGAGATAACTTTGATAGTTTGTTGGTATAAATCTGGATATTGTTGCATTTTTATTGAATACAGTCAACTTTTCCTCACTCGATGTTCCGTATCTTGATAAGAGAATCATAGTAAAAGTTAGATTTCTTGGCTAACTCGCTGGTCCCTTGGGCTAAACACATGGAAATATATATAGAGAATGATGCTGTATAAAAGTTTTATAGGTGCAAACCGTGACAGCTTGTGTAATATATAAATATAAATAGTGTTCCAAAAACACATTATGTTGAAACATACAATCGAAAATTGACAAAATATCTAGGTAAAATTATAACTCCTTGAATATTTATATAACTCTTGAAACTAATCCGAGTTGTCAAAAGTTGAAAATATGACTTACAATTACACTGAATAGCAACGCAAAAAGCGCAAGAGGTGGAGTCTGTGTGCAACATATTTAAATTATATCGAAATTGCTTATTTGTTGCAAAATACTTGAGAGAAAAAAAAATGAAAACAAAAATATGAACGAGAATCAAACTTCCGATCTCAAGAACACTAATCTTCTCCTTTACTCCCTACTCCACTAGCTCTTCGAACGGTTGTTTTGCCAATGCACTATAAAAGCGACCACATGGGCCATTAATTAATAGCTTGTTGCTCATAACTTTACTGCAAAACTTCCACGCAACACATGAGAACACCATTTAAACAAACAAGCTGTTGTTAGACCATGTTTTCATCGTTAGATGATACGTAAAAAGCAACTCAACCATATTGCAACTGGATTGAAACAACCAAACTTCTAGCTGTCATACACGTAGTTTAGTGCAACTTTCTCGCAACTGGGATGAATCTTCTTGAGTTGTGGGTACGGGAACGAAAATTGAATACAAGTTGCGAATGCTTTAAATGAAAGTAATTTGAAACATAACTTTAGAACCAGCATTTTTGGAGAAGTTTCAAGAGTATATTTGAAAAGTTGCTGAAAACATCTTGATAAACTTGACTTCATTGCTATTTGCAAAGAACAATTGCAGTAAAAAAGACACTGACACGTAAAGGTGAAGGTGAATCGAAGCCAAACTTCAAATTTTCAAGAGCACGGATCTGGAGAACCAAACACCCGTTTAAGCTGAAAACTTAATCGATTGGTCACTAGCTGGTGATGACCAATCGATTAGGTTTTCAGCTCAAACGGATGTTTGGTTCTCCAGATCCGTACTCTTGAAAATTTGAAGTTTGGCTTCGATTCATCTTCACCTTAATGCTTCCAGTGGGCATTTTGCCCTTTGAAGGAAGCACCACACTAGACAACGGACTAGCATGCAACGCCCAGTGGCACAGTTGGAAAACATTCCTCACGAAAAGTTTTCCACAGCCTGCAGCGAACCCACACTTCTAAGCACGATACGGCTAAATGCCTGGTGACACTAACCGCACGGCTACGAAGCCCAAATCATGTCAAACATTTGCAGTAATGTTGAAAATCAAACAAGGAGTGAAATGCATGTTCAATAGAACGGAAATGATACTTTATGAGTTTTGATATTGATATGCAACCCAACTAGATCCAGGTAAGTTGCAGATGAGTTTTATTGATACGCAATTGAAACCATTTTTGAAAAGCATCTCTTTGGAAGATGTTTCACGTGCTACTTGGGAAACACTATCATCCTTGTTTGGTAAAACGAATTTAAGATTTTTTTAACATTATGTTAACAACATGTTACATTTCATTCGCCATAGCAGTTCAGATTTTTGACAGGTGAGTTGATTTTACCTGCTTATAAGAGAAAAAAACACGTTTTCAATTTACTTAACCAAACTTAACCTAAATATATAACGCATTTATCGTGGCAATAGAAGATTGTAACGACTTTTGCATGAAATTATTAATTATTTTATTTGACATTTGTTTCAATGTTTCAACATTGGATATTCTATGTAACTCATTGGTACTATACCAGGGAGGAAGCTTCAGAATCATTTTCAAAATTTTATTTTGAATTCTCTACAGAGCTTTCTTCCTGGTATTACAACAGCTAGTACATATTGGTACAGCATACAACATGGCTGGCCTGAAAATTTGTTTCAATATCAAAAGCTTATTCTTAAGACAAAGTTTTGATTTTCTATTAATAAGGGAATAGAGACATTTTAAATATTTATTACATTTGGCTAGAATGCCGTCAATGTGATTTTTGAAAGTTAAATTCTTATCTAGCATGAGCCCTAGATACATAACTGTATCTGACCAATTTATTGGAACCCCTCTCAACGTGACAACATGTCTACTTGAAGGTTTCAAATAAAGAGCATTTGGTTAATGTGGGAATATTATAAATTGAGTTTTGGTAGCATTAGGATTTCTTCTCCTTATTTTTGCAAGTATGAAGAAAAAATATCCAAACTTTTTTGCAATCGACTACAGATGACACGCAGACTTCGTCCTTTGGCGTAGAGGCCTGTGTCATCCGCAAACAAGGATTTTTGACAATCCTGAGGTAACTCAGGTAAGTCAGATGTGAAAATATTGTATAATATTGGTCCCAAAATGCTGCCTTGGAAAACACCAGCTCTTACAGGAAGTCATTCAGATCTGAAGTTCTGATAATTAACCTGAAGTGTACGATTTGACAGATAACTTTGAATTATTCTAACAATGTATGTTGGAAAATTAAAGTTTTTTAATTTTACGAACAAGCCTTCATGCCAAATACTGTCGAAAGCTTTTTCTATGTCTAGAAGAGCAAGACCAGTAGAATAGCCTTCAGATTTGTTAGAACGAATCAAATCTGTTTCAGTTGAAGTTGATGAGTGGTCGAATGTCCATGGCGGAATCCAGTGGCGCGGGAAGTGGGTAGGACAGGTAGGACATGTACTACGCACGAAAACACCTGGGTAGGACAGTCAAAGGGTTGTCCTACCCACGATTCAACAAAACAAAACACTAGATCAGCAGAAACACGATCAACGTCGTAAGGTTTTCCATTGTATTCTCATGCCTAGTAAAGTATGACATGGTTTGTACATGATCCCCAAAAGTTCTGGCTCGCGAGAAGAACGATTGAGAGTATCTGTAATGAAAATCAGGAGAAACTAATTGTATAATAATTTCTACAAGAAACTTTTTCAACCATTAGAAAAATACAAGGAGCAATCCTCTATGCAATTTTTGAATTAATCAATAAACGGTTTCTTAAATATAATTGACTAGCATTTTTCAAGCATCTTCGGTTTCTCCTGAAAACTTTTGTGAATATCCGGGTCTCTTCGGTGCAAAGAAAAAAAAAACTACTTAAATTCACAGAATATATGCTGTTTATCCATTTGTTGTCTAGAAATAAATGAGGGATTCCACGGAGGCATGCAAGTCGATTCTGATCGACCATTTCAAAAATATCTGAAACTTTGCACAGTTTTTCAGTTCCATCTAAATCGTCATTTTCCGATATCAAATCTTCAAGTTGAGTCACGACTAACTTTTCAAAAGGGTGTATGTGAAAATGGTTCAAAAATATTCAAAAAGCTGCACAGCAAAAACGGTTCGTTCGATTGCTAGACAACTAAAGAAACAAAGTTAGACAACTAAATAAAGATTCCAAAAAAAATACACACAGTAAAAAAAATTTTTTTTTGCATTAAAAAACATCATTTTTGTCACAAAAACTCAAATATCTCAAAACCCTATCGGAATACCAACGTAATTTTTTGAGGGAAAACGGTCCATTATATTAGCTATCTACCATAAAAATTTGGTGATGGTAAGCCAATAAACAAAAAAGTTATGACATTTCAAATATTTCACAAATTTGACACTCAGTGAAAAAAATTTTTTTTTTTCATTGTTATTTTTTTTAGGACCGCAGTTTGTTGCTGAATTTTTTGTTAAGGGTACCACATGAGGTTAACAAGTTGTTTTCATGATATTTTATTTAATTATTCATAACTATTATAGCATCTATTAAAAAGTTAGACGCGATCCAGTGTTGTGATCTAAAGTCTTGATAGTGTCATATTTTTTATTGTACGTAACTGAAGAAAAATTCTCTCAATAGTGTTGAAACCTTTTGATAAAAGAAACCTATAAGAAATCTAATATTGAAGACAAAAGCTACAAAAAAAGTTTTCTATACAGGTATACGACTAGTTTACCTGCAAAAAGTTTACCTCGTAGAGAACAAGGCGGGTCTATACCCAGGTGATCTAGTATACGTAAAGCAGGTCGGTTTTCTCGGCGCTGGTTTTCTCCACAAAGTTAAAATCTGATTACACCTGGGTATAGACCCGCCTTGGTAGAGAATAGACTTTGTTAATCATATTTGGGAGAAAGCGAGTAACTTCAACAAGATCAAAAACATGATAGGTACATACCATGAACATACTCACGAAAAAGCTAAAAATATACTACCACTACGCGTTGATAAGGATAAAGAAATCAGAAAGATATATTTCATGTCTGATGGAGCAGCATCGCAGTACAAAAACCGTAAATTTTTTTCGAGCCTATGTCAATTTAAATCAAAGTACGGAATTGATGCAGAATGGCATTTCTTTGCTACGTCACATGGTAAAGGTCCTTGTGATGCTATTGGAGGAACCATAAAGCGCATGGCCACAAGAGCAAGTTTAGCCAAAGAACGTGAGCATCCAATTAAAACTGCAAAAGAACTATTTGATTGGGCGAATCGCAGAAAAGAAGAAGATTTGACAAAATTATCATTTTGTTTTACTACTACTGAAGAGTACGAATTAACGGCATCAGAGCTCAGCGAGCAATATAATAACGCGAAAACGATCCAAGGAACCCAAAAATTTCACTGTTTCATTCCATTGTCAGAAAATAAAATTTAAGCAAAACTATGCTCGAACTGTACTGATAATGATGCAAAAGTGTTCGATATTGTAAAAAAATTGAATAACAATAAATAAATAAATAAGTATTAATAAAATGTTTTCATGATCTCATAACGCATACCCAAATCCAAAACTTTTAAAGTTTATATACCGTCAAACGGGGTAACTTGCAGCAGGGGTGAAACTTGCAACACAATGACATGTAATTGAATTGATGTTTTCTTAAGCATTAAGTTCAATTATTCTAATTTGTTACACCGGTTAATGGCCTTAGATATAAGTAGAGAGGTTTTGGTGAGGTTTTTGGTATTATTTCTATTTTGCTTGGTTCGTTGGAGGATAAAATCATATCACACATTTGATCGTATAAAAACAAGACTGAAAATCGTTTCTAGTACCACACAACCGGGATATAAATATTATTCTAGGTATTTGCTATTTGCTACAGTATTTAATAGTGTACAAATGGACTTTAAAAAAGTTTTGTTAATTTCACGTTTAAACACTGAAAATAATTAAAAACGTTTTTGACTACCCTTGTGGGGTAACTTGCAACAGCAATTTTAATCTCAATGGCAAGATGTTTTCTGCCGCTTGTCATCAAAAACACATGAAAAAGCAAAATTGACCATTTATTTGTAGAATTACATTAAAACTGCTGATCCTGAACCAACTTATTACACGTTTGGTATAAAAATCTAGAAAAGTTACATTAATGGAATTATTATTGGAATTTATATTTTTTCTTCGTGAAAACTTTTATTAATTTAAAAAATCTGTTCAAATGTAACTTGCAAATCTGTCATTGGGAACTTTTTGCATGAAATATAAAGATAGCTATTTTCAATGACCAACAGGGGCCATTTCAAGACCTGCTATCAATATATGATACGTTATTTTGATTAAAAAATGAATAAACAATAAGTTATGTGAAGCAAAACCTCGAAACCATTGCAGTTTAATAAAAGAAAAATAGCACTTAAACTTTTGAATGGGTTTCTACTAGCCGTCATGACTTGTGATTTGCTAAAATTTTCACTTATGGAACCAATAATATACAAAATCAATTGATTTTTTATTCGGATAGGGTCCATACTCGTAATTCAAACAATAATAATGATTTTTCTAAAATTATGGTACCGTAAAACGGGGTAACTTTGATAATGCGGGTAACTTTGATAATACGAGACTCTCAACATACTAAACGAAATAACAAAGTTCCTGTTAATCTGTTAAGCAAAACGAATGCAAAAGTAAAGAGTATTAGTATGACACTTCATGTTAAAGCTATTTCCGTTGGAATCAAGTACATTTGAGGATTTATATGCAGATATGAAAAATTTATAAGATTTTAGCAATTTTGAAATGCTCTCAAACAATCTGTTCTACGATCACTATTTGATGAAGTCATAATGAATTCGTCACTTATACTTGATAGCCTAGTTATAGTAGAACTCGAATTCGGTCTCAAAACTCTTAGCGAATACTATTTTTACAAACTGGGACCATTTTTGTAATCTAAGTCAGAAATTTCCATATAGCGTTAAACGCCTAAAGATATGCAACGCCCTACAAATGTTCTGTAATTCATTCAATTTTGTTCGAGTGATGCTCCATTATCAAAGTTACCCCAAAACAGAAAATCGACTTTCGATTATATGAAAAATTATATATCCATTAAAAATAAATCTTTTGGAAATCTATCAACTGGAATCGATAGTTAGGATACCAGTACTTGTTTTAAAAATATGAATTAAAATTCTTTGAAACAGCATGCATAAATATTCAAGTTTTCTTCGAAAAAACTGTCAAAGTTACCCCGTTTTACGGTACCTAGTTTTTGTTTGTTGTTATGCTTTTACTGCGGTTAATTATTTAATGATTTAAAACATGGTATTGATAAAAATTTTGATAGTTAACTTCAGTCAGCATTGTGTGTTGCATGTTACCCCACATCAGGGGTAGCATGAAAAATGCATATTTTCAGCCTCTCCTGATTCCAGGAAACCAAATTATAATAAAATAAATACCACATGGCATTCTTTACGTAGCGATTAGGATACCAGATTGTATTTGGTTCATCTAAGTCCTTAAAATTTTCGTCCAACTACATTTGAAGTTGAAAAGTGTTGCAAGTTACCCCGTTTGACGGTATAACATTTAGAAACTCATCGATCATACTCTAAAAAAAATATCCTGGCAAAAAAAAAAATTCATTTTCGTGTAATCTATTAATTCATTTTAATTTATACATATATACATATACATATAATATTTATACATATACATAATATTTATACATATAATATACATAATACTAATGAATACATGAAAACGACTTGTTTAATTCACGCAAGGCCCTTAACAATAAAATCAGCAACAAACTGCGGTTCCCGTAATAATTTACACCGAAAAAATTTTTTTTTTCTACTAAATGTGAAAATTGTGACATGTTTGAAATGTCATAACTTTTTTGTTTATTGGTTTACCATCACCAAATTTTTATGGTAGATAGCTAATATAATGGACCGATTTCCCTCAAAAAATTACGTTGGTATTCCGATAGGGTTTTGAGATATTTGAGTTTTTGTGTCAAAAATTATGTTTTTTAATGTAAAAAAATTTTTTTTTTACTGTGTGTATTTTTTTTTTTTGAATCTTTATTTAGTTGTCTAACTTTGTTTCTTTAGTTGTCTAACAATCGAACGAACCGTTTTTGCTGTGCAGCTTTTTGAATATTTTTGAACCATTTTCACATACACCCTTTTGAAAAGTTAGTCGTGACTCAACTTGAAGATTTGATATCGGAGAATGACGATTTAGATGGAACTGGAAAACTGTGCAAAGTTTCAGCTCAATAGAAAAAAATGAATTAAAAAATTTACCAAATTTTGGTGCTGTTGCTTGGAATCACTCAAATGAGGAAATTAGAACAACCACACTGGTAGTAAAGGCAAGAAGTCTCTACTTTTAACGGAAGGTCTTTAGAATAGCTATTTCAACCAAAAAAATCTTTAAATTATCTCCTCTTCCTTATTCTGCATGCATTGAATCCTATTGCAGGAATGTACAGGCTCCATAAAATCTTTCAAAAACTATAGGCTCTTAAATTTCGTCTCAGATTTCCCGAAAAAAAGCTTCATGAATTTATAAAACAAAATTCAGGCTGTTTAATTTCAAATTCTTTCACAGGACTCTCTTCAGAAGTTTTTCTAGAGATTTCTCTACCCTTTCTCCCAGAAAGGTTTAGATCCTAGTTCATACACTAGTTCATACTACAACAATTTTGACAATAATTTCTCCGCTTATTCCACAAATTTGTACAAATTCCTGAAATTTCTTTACAAAATCCTGCAGAATACTATCCCGAAATTCGATTGATGTTTTAAATATTAGCTTAGCAAATTTTTTGGGAAATCTTCAAAAATTTCTTCAAGAGTCCAGGAGTTATTTCAAAGATCCTTGTTCATTGGGGGTGACTTCTAAACTTACCCAATTTTGTCATAGGTTACTATAAGTATTTTTTTTTTTTTCAGAAATACCTCACTGATTTATTTGTCCAAAAATATTCCTCGGCATTTCCCTGGAGACATTCCTGGAAAAAACTTTCGTTTTGACCTTTAATTTCGGAGGATGTCCCAGCAAAATCGATGGATGAATCACTGGATAAAAACATGGAGGAGTTATGACTGTCTTGAAAAAATTCTCGAAGAATTTTTGGAGGAATTCAGATGATTTCTGAAATATTTTTTAGATACATTACATTTCTGTTCCAAAATTCAGGTTATTAGAGAAGTCTGTTCCAATGCTATGACGAGTCAAACTCTTATCTCTAGGCTCTTATTAGATTTAATTTTGTTTTCTTGGTTCATGTTTCGTTCCTTTTCGGTCTCTTCTTGGTTACTTTTATATCTCTTTTTGCAAGAGGTCTTCTATTTCCTATTTTTAAGACACTCAGTCGCGACCAGTCCAACGTAAAGCATTCTTAGTCTTGTGGTAAATGCTGGCATGGAATTGAGGTGTAGAAGCAAAGGAATGTCAGTGAGAAACACCCAGTTTTGAAGTTTTTTCAGCAATTATTTTTACAGCACGAGTCGTAAGTTCATCCAACGAGGCTTGTCACTGTAAAAATCGAGTCTTGCAACGAGTTACGTACACCTTTTTTTTGTATTTTGGTAGATGTCCACTTAAGGTGATTATAAAAGGAAGCTTGCTTGCTGGTGGTGACTAGCGTTGGGCAAATTTGTGTATAACATCGATATCACTTAATAGATTCATATTTAAACTTCCGAATCGATTCATCGATTTAATCGAACCCCTTGAAACGATGTTTTTGAATCGATTCGAATCGAATTAGAATTAAAATTTATGAAGTTTGAAATGAATCGAAACGTTAGTACATTCGATTTTAATATCTTCAAATTAAATCAGTTTCAAAATTCAATAAAACAGATTTACCGTTTTGATTCATATTACGGACACTTAAGGACTAAGGGAAATATAACCCAGCATAGAGCATACAAAATAAATCATTCTGTATGATTCCTTAGCGCTATCGAGCGTCGGAAGCCCTTTACTTTCGAACGGTGGGTAAAAAATACGCTTCCGCAACTTCAATAATTTTAAATAAATCAAAATGTGTGGCCTTTTCATGATTCTTATTCCAGACGCTTCCTCACTTTTGCCTCATATTCCGGACACTTTGAATCGAATTCCGGACAGCTCATGATAATCATTAATGGAACAGTCAAATCATCAATCGAAATCGTTAAACCACCAAATTGACATCTAAGGTAGTTGGGTATTATAAATTTTCAAAGATATTTATGGAAAAAGTTTACTAAAACGAGCCTTGAAATTGAGAACTTTTGAACAGCAAAAAATTGAAACATTTCGCGTGAAATGTTTCCCATACAAAGTAGAGTGTCCGGAATTTGAAGCTGTCCGTAATATGAATCAAAACGGTACTATTTCGAGGCTAGTTCATGATTTGGTTCCTTTTTTATCAGTTTGGTAAGAAATATTCACCAAGTTCAACAAAATGAGTCGAATAAAAAAATCGAATGCAGAAAATCGATTCACGCGGTTTCAGATATCTCAAACACCGATTAAAAAAATCGATTAACCATAATGAAAATATCGATTTTCGAAACATCGATTCAAAATCGCCAAACTCTAGTGGTGACCAATGGGATAAATTTTCAACGCGGAGCGCTGTTGGGTTCCCAAGTCTTGTGCTCTTGAAAATTCGAGGTGTGGCTTCGTTCTATAATTACCTTAAGGGTATCAGAAATCATATTGGGATGCACTCAAAATTATTGGCGGGATAAAATAAAAACAGCCTATTACGATGAGACATTAAAAAAAAACAAACCAGCTATCCAAGAATTATGCTATTTTTTAGTTAAGTTGAAAAGTCACCTGAGAATATCGTTAGAACGCTTGTAAACAGAAAAAAATCCTCATCTCAACTCAACTCAAAACGGCCGAAATGTCACTTACACCGCTTTGTGTTTGAGCTCTTCAAATATAATATATTTCAATTTCCAGCCCAGGGTTTAAATGTTTCTTAGTTTTACTGCTAAAAAATTGCTAACGTTTGTCCTACCCATGGTTTCTAACGTGGATGCGCCTCTGACGGAATCCAAACTGTTCATTGGCAAAATTGAATTTTCGCTGATATGGACCATCAGCAGTGTTCAAAATGACCTTTTCAAAATGTTTACTGATGGAGAAAAGCAAACTAATTGGACGATAGCTAGAAGCTTCTGCCGGATTTTTGTCTGGTTTTGAAATTGGTACAACCGAAGCATTTTTCCATTTGTCAGGAAAATATGCTAATTAAAAACATTTATTGAGTCCGCATTACTGCTGTTGGTAGTCAAATCAAAGTGATATTGATAGTTGTAGTTGTTATAACTGAGCAACTCAGGTAAAAATCCTAAAATGAATAGGGAAGAATTTTTTCAGTAAAGGACATCAAAACTAAGAGTTTTGGACATCATGTTACCAGTGCCGTAGCGTCCGGTTGTCCAGGTTAGGACTAACTAAGGGTGCCAGCCTTCGGGGGGCACCAAAATGACACACTTGACAAAATTTTGAAAAAAAAAATAAAATGAAATGGTGTTTGTACGTCACGAGTTGGCTCGAGAACAGGTCAATTGATTCGAATAATTCTTTCACATTTGCATTCGTAATGGGCTCCGACAGGCTTCTTAAAAATATTTTGAGCTCTGGAACTACTTTCGGGTATAATAAGATGCCCTAAATGTTTCATTTTTTCCACCAATCAAGCACTATGAGAGTACCTATAAGCTTAATGAAATTTAGTTTATCCCATAACTTCTTCTTTGTTCCACCAATCAAGTGGATAGTGCTTAAAAAATCCATTATCAATGTTCATTGCTAATTTCCGCGTCATCCTGTCTTGAAAATGCCACCAGCAGCAGCGCTATCACCGGAGACCCTGACAGGCGCGCTCCGAGGCCAAGTCAACAACAAGCCAGCAACGGCAGCAAACGGTAGAAAATTCTACGAACCATGTGCCAACAGTTTATCTGCCATTTTCTCACAATAAAGTTTATGCAAACAAAAGAGCTTGTAATCAGCTTCTGTCGCGCACGGGGCTTTTTTATATTTTATGGCCGCCGGAGCTGCAATCTTTCGTTTTTAGCGATTTATTTTTCACCGCACAACAAACGCTCACATATTGTGTTAATATTTTATCAGGGCAGTCAGGGGCACTCACGAGGGCCTCCGCCAGCCGAGTTTTAGTTTGACGACGCGAACCGGCCGCCGTCGGTGTGTGGTACCATATGTGCCGTTGAAATAGCCCGACCGGACTTATCGCGCGTTTGCCAGAAAGAACCCGACCCGTTGCACAGTGGAACGAAACTGAAAAAAGATCGTTGTAGTTCTGATAATTAACCTGAAGTGTTCGATTAGACAGATAACTTTGGATGATTCTAATGATGTTTGTTGGAAAATTGAAGTTTCCTTATTTTGTTTTTTATGAATTCCTTTTTAAGTTTCATTCCAAACATTACATTAATTAATTATATCTAGGTATTCTGTGTTATTAGACAACCCTATCATCCTAATTTGGTGAAACACATTTAAGATTTTATTTACATTTTGTTAACAACATATTACATTTCATTTGCCATAGCAGTTCAGATTTTTTACAAGTGAGTTGATTTCACCTGCTTATAAGAAAAAAAAAACGCTTTGAAATTACTTAACCTAACTTAAACTAAACATATAACGCATTAATCGAGACAACAGAAGATTGTAACGATTTTTGCCTGAAATTATTAATGATTGTATTTGACATTTGTTCCAATGTTTCAACATTGGATGTTCTATGTAATTCATTGGTACTATACCAAAGAGGAAGCCTCAGAATCATTTTCAAAATTTTATTTTGAATTCTCTGCAGAGATTTCTTCCTGGTATCACAACAGCTAGTCCATATTGGTACAGCATACAACATGGCTGGCCTGAAAATGTGTTTGAATACACTACGGAACACGTTTATGTCTTCAGCACCAAAATACCGCTATTCACTTAATTAAGGGTTTTTAAATCCATTGCCGTTTTCAGAAATATCATAGCACGTCTAGTTTTTGAGATATTGGCTGTTGAATATGCAAAAAAATGACTATTGCAGCCAACTTGCATGCAAGTTTGCCAGCTTGTAAAGTAATATATTGGCTTAATTTGCCACAGAATTCAAACTTTTTGTGTATAACAATACTTATCATCAAAGTTTGTAATACTTTCGATGCGGAAAAGTTATTTTTTGATGGTTTAGAGAATTGTCGTATTTTGCCATACAGAAGTAACGAAGAATTTTGTATGGAGACTGCGAGCATGTTGAAAAAAGCGGTTCAATCGAAAATCAATCGTGCAATTTCAATCAAATTATATCTGAAATGGAAGTTCAAGCTCTATTTTGCATGTTTGGTGGATTAGATTACAAAAAAGTTTGATAAATTGTACTTTAAATTTCATGTAAACATTAATAAAACCAGTGTTTTATACAACTTTGGCGACCTGTAGCTAAAAATTGTGACGTGCTGGAACATTTCAGAGAACGGCACCAGATTCAGAAACCCCAAATCTACTAGAGACACATAATTTGATCCTTGAGACACGCAAAAATGTCATTTTTGTTACGCTGTGATATCAAAAGCTTGTTCTTAAGACAAAGTTTTGATTTTCTATTAATAAGCGGATAGAGATTTTAGAGATAGACATTTTACATATTTATTACATTTGGCTTGAATGCCCTCAATGTGATTTTTGAAAGTTAAATTCTTATCTAGCATGAGCCCTAGATACTTAACTTCATCTGACCAATTTATTGGAACCCCTCTCATCATGACAACATGTTTACTTGAAGGTTGCAAATAAAGAGCTTTTGGTTTATGTGGGAATATTATAAGTTGAGTTTTGGTAGCATTAGGAGGAATCTTCCATTTTTGCAAGTATGAAGAAAAAATATCCAAACTTTTTTGCAATCGACTACAGATGACACGCAGGTTTCGTCCTTTGGTGGAGAGGCCTGTGTCATCCGCAAACAAGGATTTTTGACACCCTGAGGTAACTCAGGTAAGTCAGATGTGAAAATATTGTATAATATTGGTCCCAAAATGCTGCCATGAGGAACACCAGCTCTTACAGGAAGTCTTTCAGATCTGGAGTTCTGATAATTAACCTGAAGCGTACGATTTGACAGATAACTTTGATTTATTCTAACAATGTATGTTGGAAAATCAAAGTTTTTTTAATTTTATAATCAAACCTTCATGCCAAACACTGTCGATTGCCTACATATTTGTTGGAACGGATTAAATTTGTTACACGTAAAAGTTGATGAGTGGTCGAATGTCCATGGCGGAATCCGAACTGTTCATTGGCAAAAATTGAATTTTCGTTGATGTGGGCCATCATTCTGTTCAAAATGACCTTTACAAAATGTTTACTGATGGAGGAAAGCAAACTGATTGGACGATAGCTAGTAGCTTCTGCAGGATTTTTGTCTGGTTTTAAAATTGGAACAACCTTAGCATTTTTTCATTTGTCAGGAAAATATGCTGATTGGAAACATTTGTTAAATATATCAACTAAAAATGATAAGCTACTTTCTTGAAGTTTCTTGGTGAGAATGTAGAAAATGGCATCATCGCCAGGAGCTTTCATATTTTTGATTTTTCAATAATAGTTCTCACTTCTTCCAAATCAGTCTCCCAGGCATTTTCGAAAACGTTCTCTTGATTGAGAATATTTTCGAAGTCCTGAGTAACTTGATATTCAATTGGACTAGTAAGTCCTAAATTAAAATTGTGCGCGCTTTCAAACTGCATAGCAAGTTATTGAGCTTTTTCGCAATTATTTAGTAATAATTTGGCTTCTGAGGTTTTTTCAAGATTTTAGATAATTTCCAAGAGGGCTTTGAGCCAGGGTCCAATTGAGAAATCTTATTTTCAAAATTTTTGTTATTAATTGAGCAAAACGTTTCTTGATTTTTTTCTGCAAATCCTGCCATATAATTTTCATAGCAGGATCGCGAGTGCGTTGAAATTGCCTTTTCCTCACGTTTTTAAGACGGATCAAGAGTTTAAGATCATCGTCTATAATCACGGATTCAAATTTTACTTCACATTTTGGAATTGCAATGCTTCTGGCTTCAACAATGGAATTTGTAAAAGTTTCAAGAGCATTATCGATATCAAGCTTTGTTTGTAAAGGAATATTAACATTAAGATTAGAGTCAATAAATGTTTCATATATATTCCAGTCGGCTCGAAAATAATTGAAAGTGGTGCTGATAGGATTGAGAATCGCTTCATGGGATATTTGAAATGTAACAGGGACCCGACGGATTATAATTAGTTTGTGAATGAGCATGATAATGATCTTCCTGATGGGTATGATTCCTATCCAGCGATCGTTAACTGAAAACATGAGTGTTGTTCGATACTCTACCAGGCAAATTCCGGAAACGACCGTTATCGTAACGGATATTATCTTTCATCTGCCTGGCACGAGCCTCAATGACTCTCCTTCGCGAAGGGCATCCCTAAAACTGGACTTATGATTGTTCCCGCAATTTGAGCATATATACTTGGCGGTATTTTTCTTCACAGGACAGGCGTCCTTAGCGTGAGAAGAACCTCCGCAAATCATGCATTTAGCATCCATGCGACAATTTTTTGTACCATGACCCCCCGGCACTGCGTGGGGTTGAGGTAATTTCCTCTAGGTTTCTGGAAATGTTCCCACGTCACACGGACATCGAACAAAAGTTTTACTTTTTCTAAAGCTTCAATATTATTTAGTTCTTTCTGTTAAAGTGAACTAAATAATATTCTTGAGAAAGCCCGTTCCGAACAATGCCAAATTGGGTTCTCTTTTTCATAATGATTACTTGGACTAGGGAAAATCCAAGTAAATCATTTATTCCATTTTTGATCTCTTCAGGTGACTTATAGTCACTTGAGAGACCTTTCAAGACATGTCAATCAAGGATTCAATCAAGACACGTCACGTCGACGACTAAGAAGCTTTTCTCAGATATTTATCTTCAAGAAGATACGGTGCATCCTAATACCCTGAAGAACATCAATTGTAATATACAAGCTTTTAAAACTCTCATGCGTTTTTGAGTGATCTGACATTGTCTTATGTAGATCATTTGCAGCTTAACACTCTGTATTATTTGAAAATTTCAAGCTGTATCAAGGCCCTGGAGTAATGTGACCTTATCGTACATAGATCAGCAGCATATTAACGCCCTTTATGGCATAAATCAAATGATTAAGCTTCATTAACGTCATGGAGTTTGACCATGTCTCATTTAGGTCAGACCTGTAGGACATAAGCTGAAAATTCCAAGCAGTATCAACGTTCTGGAGTGTTTTGGCCTGATTCCACGTAGATCATATGCATATCAACGCCCTGTATGGTAATAATGACAATTGTTAAGCTGTTATTTGATTAATTTGATATTGTCTCAGATAGCTCATTTTAATTATCTGTAGGAAAATAATTTAAAACTCAAAGCTTTATCAACGCCCTGCAGAAATTTGACCTTAATCCACATAGATCAGATACATCTCTACGCTCTTTAGGACACCAATCGAAATTGTCAAGCTGTATAAACACCCTGGAGCAATCAGGAGCAAATTAACGCCCTGTAGAAAATTAATTTAAATTTCCGAGTTGTGCGACCCCTTGTCACTACTGAATTCTGAAATTTTGTTATTCCTTTGGTATATAAATCACTTTTTCATGTGAAAAGAAAAAATATGTTGAAATTGCGACATAACTTCAGCATGAAACAATATCGATCGAATCATTTCAAGTTACTCTTGAAGTTTGATGAGATACATGAAATTTTGAAGCAGAAAAAAAAAATCATTTCATATGTTCTAAAGACAGTCAGTTCGTATTCTTGTTCATTTTGGGCCAATAGTTTTCAAATGATAGTGACGAAAATTCATTATCAAGTACGTATCAAAAACGTTATTTGCTGAAATGAGTTCGAAAACCTGCTGTAATAAATAATCAACAATTCTAAAATTCACTATAATAAACAATAGCATAATATTTTGAAATCCAGGACAATTGTCATTTTTTTTGCCCTTTGATATCACTTTAAAGCGACATTTTATTTTAAAATTAAGCGATATATTTGGCTGAAGATTTTTCAACAAATGGATGGCTCATCACAGTAAGTGTCGGCATAAACTCTTATTCATATATTTTTACACACCTCTTGTTTAATCCAACAATAAGGTTCGAACTTTCTAGATGTCCTGCTTTAAGAAACCTTGAACATTTGTTCGTGAATCTGTTCGGCAATTTCACATAAGCCACATTTTGAGGCATATTTATTTCAATCATTGACATCTCTGGCGGAATTGTTTGTTCGGAATTCTCATCAGG
Organism: Aedes aegypti; assembly: GCF_002204515.2. Classification (NCBI taxonomy): domain Eukaryota; kingdom Metazoa; phylum Arthropoda; class Insecta; order Diptera; family Culicidae; genus Aedes; species Aedes aegypti. Next base: position 108,393,169 of record NC_035109.1, read on the forward strand.
GGGAAGTAGGCACATTAGTGGATCCCTCTTGCGCTAACTAGCAGTTTGAAGAGGAGCTCATATTTTCATACATTTCAGGTATTTCTTCACCTATTTTTCTTTTCATATATCCTAAAACACAAATCAAACTGAAAAGTATGTAACTTGCATATGCAATAAATTTGTAATTTTAAATTGAGTAATCTTGAATTTTATCATAAAAATCTTGAATTTCACTAATGGTTCCGTTCGTTTATAATTTTGTGGTAATCATAAAAAAGGTAACTAAGGGGTCACCCAAAAATGACACCCATCATTTGAGGAAGGGGGTGGTCTACGAAAGTGTGAAAGTGTCATGTATTAGGTATTGAAAAAAGCATGACAGAGAGGGGTGGGAGGTCTAGAAATCTCGAAATATGATGGACCTCATATTTGAAACTTTCCTAAGAAAAAACTGAGTCAGAACAGCTGCAAAAACTAGGTGAGCAATGGTATTAGCCGTTTGAAATGAACGATTTTCTAAATTTATGAAAACAACATATTTCGTACAACAAAACGTAAGAAAACTGTAAAATGGGATTAAATTTTGGGTAACAAATCTGGTGGCCGTATTGTATTATGACGCCATCTTGATTTAGAGCAAAAGTATGATTTATTTAGTATAATGATGCTTATCATGTTGAAATGAAATAAACATTAAGTTCAAGCAAATACTTTCCATTTTGAAAATCTGTGAATTTTGATCGTTAGTCTCTGGTTTTTAAGATATTCCGATGTATCTAGAGGGCTCTACATTATCCATATATATTTTTTTAATTTATAGGTGTTTCTCCGTTTCACATTTTAATTTGAATGAGCATTGAACACAAATTTAACACATGCAAATGCATATTAGTTCTCATGAGTTTGGAATTTTTAGTATGGCCCATAAAAAAATGCGAAAATTGTTTGAACATGAATTTAGCATCCACAAGCGTTATTTTCATTGTTTTTGCTAGTGAATGTAATTTCTGATTATTGTAGTATATTTTAACATAACTTCGCTATCCAGGACAATTGTTGTCATATTTTTCTTACTGTCTTAAATAATGTAATAAAGAAAAGAAGTTCAAAGGTTTTGTCCGCCCAAAGCTAGAAACAGCGTCTGATTGTCGTATACTCTGGTGATAAACTTTCCACCTTCAAAAATCACACTTCATTGTTAAAAATTTTAGTTTGTTTGGTATCAGAGGATGGAGGAGTTCTTAGAGAACGTGTTTTTCATGATCACAATAAAATATTTTGCTAAAGTCATAGTTTTGAGGGCATTTGTGTTATATAGGTTTGATGTGCCTTTATTTTTTATCGAAGTTGAAAAAAAAATTAAATACGAAGGCCTACTACTGATTTTTGAGGATGTTCCTTCGGTTAGAGACAACTTATATCAATACTAGCTCATAGGTTTTGAGCAAAACAGAGTGGCTTATCACACATATATGAAGGTTCAATCATAGCTCTCCCAAATGAGCTGTTTTTTCGAAAATATGTTTAAGTCTCAAATGACCCAGGTATGAACTAGTTCTATCATTTTATATGGGCATATGCTGGAGACAAGGCCTGTGAAGAATCTCACGCCATCGTTGATGTTTTAGAAGCTTTCATCACACAGATATTGAACTAGAAGTCCGCATGATGAAATTTAAAGGGATGTTTCCAATTTCTCTCTGGTAAGGTGAAAGTATCAGATAAAAATCATGTCTAAAACGAAAAACTGAGTCTAAATAGATCAGACAATACAAGTAATGAATAATATTTTCGTTTAATTCACATTTTCCATGTACCGTGCACCCCCGCTAACTTAAACGGTACCTCATGCAAACCATCGGGGTTCATTTTTAATTTGAACATCTAGTCACCCTAGAAACTTGTTTTTGGTTACCTTTCACTGTTTTGTTTTGATTCTGCGTTCCGTTCCACAGCGTTCCATTTCACTTCACTCCGTTCCATGAGCTAAATGACGTTTGAACAATTTTTAATCTGAACGATGTGCAAATTAGCGGGGTACAAATTAAAGAGTGTTTAGATTAAATGTGGTCAAACCAACCCGGTAAAAACTACCATAAAACATGGTATGACTATTTTCGCATTTTTTATGGGCCATACTGTATATTAATTGAATACAATTTTCTTGTGAAACTTCCTCATTAAAGCCTGGGCTATAGCAACGCCCTCCTCAAAAGGGGATGACTAAGAAGCTCAAATTTTACGACGACAGGGCTGGACCTTCTAAGAGGTGTTTTCCCTAGAAAGTGTCCAAGAAGGATTACCACCGCTAGCTAGGTTTTGATAGTTTATTTTCAGTTTCGTCCCACTGTGTGTCGTTGTTCCGAAGGGGTGTTCGTATGATGCATTGTTGGACAAAGTTGGGCTGAAGCTTCAGCGTCTATAAAAATAAAAACCGTGTGGACATATATCAACGGCAGTTACTTACAGGAGGACTACTGGGTGAGGGGACCAGGAGGTGGTAAGAACGCCAAGCTCACGCGCCTCGGCACGTACTTAGCATACAATATGTAGAGAAGTGTATCACAGCAACGGTATCACGAAGGGTTGACCCTCGGTTTGACCACATGGGTGCGGTCACATCGAATCTTTCTGAAACTGAGACAGAAACAGGCGACTTTTACCGCACATGTTCACACATCCATGATAGCATGAGTCATGCATTAATTTGATCCATCATGGAGTTCAGATTGATTTCTTTTCGTCTTATCTGTAATCCATTTCCCCGAAAACGCAACGAATCAATTCGATGAAACGTAGACAACCAGGTGAGGGAGTGATTTATGATTTGTTGATTTGGCACATTCTACGATTTCTCCGCTCTCTAAGCTCGATTGTGATTGATCATGGCCCCGAACTCTCCCATATATATCGCTCTGCCGTACCACATGACAAATGAATTGATCCACAATCAGCATTGGTGTAGCTAGGAAGTTTTCTAAAAGGGACCTACACACTCCAAAAAAAATCATGTGATTGCACATAAAAGCAGCGAGCCGAATGACGTATAATTGTGTCGATTTTCAATACGCTAAATGTCGATCACAGTGCCATAGTTTTAATGTCTTGAAACATGTTAAATTACATTTTTTGTTCAATACATCTTCAAGAACGCGTTTTTGTGTCATCAAATTACTTACATCATGTGTCATTCAGTCATAACGTGAATTTCGTGCACAGTAATTTTCATTATTTTCAAGAGTGGGGCCCAGTGAATGTTGATGTCACGGATGTAATATCCGTACCACTAATCATGATTTTCACGAATGTCACGAATATGTTACTGGTCCCCTGACCTAATGTTCCTACGCCAATGACAATGAAACGTCAATCCTAAAACTGTTACACCATCATGTGAACCCTCATGCTGCCACTATGCGGACTCCATATTTCGCACTCCATTTCTAACATCGCACTTCCTTTCCTATAGGTGCATGCTTTTAAGAGCCCCAGGAGAAATGCTCCCGTGTCTTAAAAAGCTTCCTGAGAAGACGTGTCCGTTTCTCAAGCGTCGTCTGGTTGCATGGCATTTCACTTTCGGTAGAAGAGATTTCACTAGACGCACCACCAATCCATCCAAAGACGGACACGGCGACTCTGATTACTATCTTTAGGGGCAGCCACACAACCCCGAAATCATGGTGCGCCTTGTGCAGAAAATTAATACTCTCCGGGCTGATGTGTGTGTTGTGGGTGAAGACGACGACGACGACGGAGATTCCGCGGTTCGAAAGAAGTTGGTAATAAACAAATGCCTTGGCAAAACATATTTTATTCGGGTCTGGCCTTGCGTACATGGATGGATGGAGTCTAATGGAGGAGAGTCTGTTTCCCTGTGTGAGGTGGAGGCAAAGGGACGGATTCGGATTGAAAAAAAGCTCGTTCAGCTAGGATGTGGCTCCGCCGTGTTGCCGTATTCATTTTATTTTTGTCTATATTAAAACTGAGAATTTACAACAGCTTAACCTTAGTAAGGACCTTGGGTCTTTATCGACCCATTTTAAAATTGAATCAACTTTTGATTGAAATAATCTAGCAATTTACAATGTTCTAACAATTGTTTGTTTGTGAGAAATCTTATTTTTGCGGAAACAAAAGTTCTAGGAGAGCTTCCATAAAAAAAGTTACGAATGGTGACGTAGGGTCGTTTTCGACCCGAAAATTCAAACAGCTAGCAAATGTCTAAATTCCGAAATTTTCCCGGAGATCCGGATTTGGTCACTGTGGTCATCGGGAATCTGCTACATCTGGAAAAAAGTCCCTTAAGAGATCCTTTCTTTGACAACCTGTAGTTCATTTATTAAGTTAACATCTACACAGATAACACTGAATCAACAATTTCACGCCACAATACTCGGTTCGTGGCCGCATCTCTCCATCCTCGGTTCTGCCCCACGCTCGCCAAATCGATACGCACTTGATCCGCCCAACTAGCTCGCTGCGCTCCACGGCTTCTTGTACCAATGGGATCCGAAGCAAACACCATCTTTGTAGGGTTGCTGTCCGGCATTCTTGCAACATGCCCTGCCCATCGTTTCCTTCCAGCTTTGGCCACCTTCTGGATACTGGGTTCGCCTTAAAGTTGGACAAGCTTCTTCGCCGCCACACACCGTTTTCTTGCACACCGCCGAAGATTGTCCCAAGCACCCGACGTTCGAAGACTCCAAGTGCTTGAAGGTCCTCCTCGAGCATCGTCCACGTTTCATGCCCATAGAGGACTACCGGCCTTATGAGCGTTTTGTACATGGTGCATTTGGTGCGGGCGTGAATCTTTTTTGACCGCAGCTTCTTCTAGAGGCCATAGTAGGCCCGACTTCCACTGATGATGCGCCTCCGTATTTCACGGCTAACGTTATTGTCAGCCGTCAGCAAGGATCCAAGGTAGACGAACTCGTCGACTACCTCGAAAGTATCCCCGTCTATCGAAACACTGCTACCTAGGCGAGCCCTGTCGCGCTCGACCACACCAGCTAGCATGTACTTTGTCTTGGCCGCATTCACCACCAGTACAACTTATGCTGCCTCGCGTTTCAGGCGGGTGTACAGGTCTGCCACTTTTCAAATGTTCGGACGACGATGTCCATATCATCTGCGAAGCAAACAAATTGACTGGATCTCGTAAAAATCGTACCCCGGCTCTCCGCATAACACCTTCTAGCGCAATATTGAACAACAGGCACGAAAGTCCATCACCTTGCCGTAGTTCCCGGCGGGATCCAAACGAACTGGAGTATCCGCCCGAAACTTCCACACAATTTTGCACACCTTCCATCGTCGCTCTTATCAGTCTTGTTAGGTTCCCGGGAAAGCTGTTGTCGTTCATAATTTTCCATTGCTCTACGCGGTCGATATTATCGTATGCCGCTTTAAAATCGATGAAAAGGTGCTGCGTTGGGATACGGGACCTGGTATTCACGACATTTTTGGAGGATTTGCCGTACAGTAAATATCTGGTCCGTTGTCGATCGGCCGTCAACGAAGCCGGCTTGATAACTTCCCACGAACTCGTTTACTACAGGTGACAGACGACGGAAGATGATCTGGGATAATACTTTGTAGGCCGCATTTAGAATGGTGATCGCTCGAAAGTTCTCACAAACTAACTTGTCGCCTTTCTTGTAGATGGGGCATATTACCCCTTCCTTCCACTCCTCCGGTAGCTGTTCTGTTTCCCAGATTGTGCCTATCAGCCGGTGCAGACAAATGGCCAGCCTCTCCGGACTCATCTTTATGAGTTCAGCTCCGATACCATCCTTACCAGCAGCTTTATTGTTCTTGAGCTGGTGAATGGCATCCTTAACCTCCCTCAAATTGGGGGCTGGTTGGTTTCCATCTTCCGCAGTACTGACGAAGGCATTTCCTCAGTTGTCCCGTCCTTCATTGCCTGTGCTCCCAGCGCCATTCAGGTGCTCGTCGAAGTGCTGCTTCCACCTTTCGATCACCTCACGCTCGTCCGTCAGAATGCTTCCATCCTTATCCCTGCACATCTCGGCTCGCGGCACGAAACCGTTACGGGATGCGTTGAGCTTCTGATAGAACTTACGCGTTTCTTGAGACCGGCACAGATGTTCCATCTCCTCGCACTCCGTCTCCTCCAGGCGGCGTTTTTCTCCCGAAGAGGCGGGTCTGCTGTTGCCGTTTCCGTTTATAGCGTTCCACGTTCTGCCGGGTCCCTTGCTGCAGCATGACCGCCCGCGCTGCATTCTTCTCCTCCAAAACCTCCTGGCACTCCTTGTCGAACCAATCGTTCCGTCGACTCCGTCCCACGTACCCGACGTTGCTCTCAGCTGCATTGTTGATGGCTGCTTTCACTGTTCTCCAGCAGTCCTCAATAGGGTCTTCATCCAGCTCACCCTCTTCCGGTAATGCAGCCTCGAGGTGCTGCGCCTATGCCGCTGCGACATCCGATTGCTTGAGCCGCTCTAGGTCATACCGGGGCGGCCGTCGGTACCGTACGTTGTTAACGACGGAGAGTTTTGGGCGCAGTTTGACCATCACCAGATAGTGGCCAGAGTTGATGTTAGCGGCACGATAGGTCCTGACGTCGATAATGTCGGAGAAGTGCCGACCATTAATCAGAATGTGGTCGATGTGTGATTCTGTCTGCTGTGGTGATCTCCAGGTGTATCGGTATGGAAGGCTGTGCTGGAAGTAGGTGCTACGAATGGTCATATTCTTGGAGGCGGCAAAATCAATTATTCGTAGGCCGTTTTCGTTCGTCAGCCGGTGGGCGCTGAACTTTCCAATCGTCGGTCTGAATTCCTCCTCCTGGCCAATCTGGACGTTTAGATCTCCTATGATGATTTTGACGTCGTCGCTTGGGCAGCTGTCGTACTCACGTTCGAGCTGCGCGTAAAAAGCGTCTTTATCATCATCAGTGCTTCCGGAGTGAGGGCTGTGCACGGCACAGAACCGGCCTTTGGTCCTCAACTTACACATTCTTTCATTGATCGGCCACCACCCGATCACGCGCCTCTGCACTATAAAAGCTGTACCCAGCTCATGTGTATTGTCGCAGTTCTGGTAGATGGTATGGTTACCTCTAAACGTTCGCACCATTGATCCCTTCCAACACACTTCCTGCAACGCTACGATGCCGAATCCACGGTCCTTCAGCACGTCGGCGAGTATGCGTGTGCTCCCGATGAAGTTGAGAGATTTACAGTTCCACGTATCGAGCTTCCAATCGCTAGTCCCTTTACGTCGCTGTGGTCTTCGCTGATTGTCCCGGTTCGTATTCTCTCGTTGATTATTCGTTGCTTGTTTTTTTTTTTACGGCTGGCTTGCAGGGCCTGACACCAACCCCCTAGATTTCCGGAGGACCATTCCTCCTAAATGTTCGGAGGACCATAGTGCACAGTTTAGCTTAGAGTCGAGTCCTTCTCTGGCACTCGGACGATGATCAGCCGCCCCTGACATGGGAACAGACGCTGTTGTGAGCCGCTCCTATCATGGAGTACAGACGCTCAAGGTTTGCAGAAGGAAGAGCAAAAGCAAACCCCCCCTTCCCTGTCAGCATACGATCAAAGTTCCCACTGGGGGTTGGTTACCCGATTTTCCCTAAGGTTACTCGTACCCCGGTCAGTACCACGAGGAGGTAGGGAGTTACGCGAGATACCAATGGTATGCAATGCCCAGCCATTTACCAACCAACAATCTGTAGTATCGTAACTAAATAAGTAATCTTAACCGTCCTCATATTGTTGAATAGGTAATCACGTGGACTGTGAATAGAGATTCCCAAATCACTTAATTATTCATACTCGGTTCGGGAAACCCGAAACATCCGAAAAGTAAGTTTCCATCGCAGTTTTGTATTTATAATTCATATCGGTACTATTCGGTTGATGAATATTTTGGCATATTTTTTTCTGCAACAAGGAACCAATCACCGGCGCACATCCCCTGACAAATTTGGTCCAGTATGGTCCATGCGGAACCGGTTTCTGTAGTCCCAGAAGGATGCCCAGACGATATTGTTTTGTATGCGCTTGCTTATCTCATGGTCATGAGCTGGAACGTGTTGTTGAGCTTGTCCCGAGTGCGCTTGGTTTGTAGTGCTGGTACCTATCGTTTCTGGCGGGTGTACAGGTCTGTCACCTTTTCAAATGTTCGACCGACAACGTACATATCATCCGCCAAGCAAACAAATCGTAAACAAATGTCTTGTAAAAATCATGTTAAGCCTGCCTCTCCGCATAACACCTTCTGACGCAATATTGAACAACGGGTACGAAAGTCGATCACCTTGTCGTAGTCCCCTGCGAGATCCATATGAACTTAAATTTTCACCTGAAACATTCACACCTTCCATCGTTGCTCTAATCAATCTCGTGAGCTTCCCGGGAAAGCTGTTCTCTTTCATAATTTGAATCAAAAAGTCGAATCGAAGTCGAAAAAAAAAATGAATGAACCCGAAAATTTGTGAATGAACCAATAGCTTTTAATACTAAACAGCTTTGCCGAAGACGCCTAATTGTTAGAATCCTGAGATATTGAGTAACACCGCCAAATTGATGAAATCCCATATGCCTGGGGTCTCCTATAACGCGTCTAATAGGAGACCTAATTGTATAAAGTTATGGCAGTTCTGAGCACCAATAATTTTCCGGGGAAACGGGGTACTCGATGAAACTGGCGGTCGGGGAAACGACATTCTGGGAAAACTAGCTCAACCGATGCAATCACCTATCGAGGCAAGCGCTTTTTACTCAGACTTGGAGTTGTTGACCACCACTAGCCAATCTTATGAAGGCTAGTCACAGTTTCCTAGATTTCATCCATTACTTAACGATGAAGATGGAGTATCTTTACTTCTGCTTTACTTCTTCCATCAATTCACCACCGGAAGAATCAATGTTTTATACAGGGCGAATTTTGTTTCCATTTGTAAATTGTGAGGTCTAAGCTGGTTACGTAGTTCGTAAAAGGCTTCATTTGCAGCTGCAACACGTTTTTTACATTTCGCGGGAAACGTCGTTGTCACATGTCACTGGTATTCCAAGGTAAACAAATTCTTAAAACAACTTCAAACACTATCTCAGCACCTACACTACCAAGCCTATCTCTCTGTCTTTACCTGCAACCATGTACTTCGGCTTGGTAGAATTAATGGTCAGGCCTATCCGCGCTGTCTCCCACTTCAGAGGCACGAAGGCCTCTTCCACTGACCTGCGATAGATTCCAATTAGGTCTATATCGTCCGCAAAGCCAAGGAGCATGTGCGACCAACCCTGTCGTCGTAAAATTTGTTGTTGTTGTTGTTGTTGTTTGAGAGGGACTTTAACCCGAAGGTCATTCGTCCCTTTAGTAAAATTTGAGCTTCTTAGTCATTCCCTTTTGAGGAGGGCGTTGCTATAGCCCAGAGGGCGGTTGTACTCCCAGGTGTTAATGAGGGAGTCTCACACGAAAATTGTATCAAATTAATATATATTCCAAACACATGAGAACTAATATGCATTTGCACGTGTTTAGTTTGTGTTCAATGCTCATTCCAATTCAAATGTCAAACGGAGAAACACCTTTAAATTTAAAAAAAAAAATATGGATAATGTCGAGCCCTCTAGATACATCGGAATATCTTCAAAACCAGGGACAAATGATCAAAATTCACACAGTGTTTTTTTTTTTAAATGGAGAGTATTTGCTTTCCCAGGGGGGTGGACGTCATATTTGAAACTTCCCTAAGAAAAAACTGAGTTAGAACAGCTGCAAAAACTTGGTGAGCAATGGTATTAGCCGTTTGAAATAAACGATTTTCTAAATTCATGGAAACAACATATTTCATACAACAAAGTAAAAAGTATTAAATCGTTGGTTTTTTCTTCGAGTAAACAGTAAAATGGGATTAAATTTTGGGTAAAAAATCTGGCGGCCGTCTTAATTTTAAGCAAAAGTATGAGTTACTTAGTATAATGATACTCATCATGTTGAAATGAAATAAAAATTGAGTTGAAGCAAACACTTCTTCTTCTTCTTCTTTCTGGCGTTACGTCCCCACTGGGATAAAGCCTGCTTCTTAGCTTAGTGTTCTTATGAGCACTTCCACAGTTATTAACTGAGAGCTTACTATGCCAATGACCATTTTTGCATGCGTATATCGTGTGGCAGGTACGAAGATACTCTATGCCATGGGAAGTCGAGAAAATTTCCAACCCGAAAAGATCCGACCGGTGGGATTCGAACCCACGACCCTCAGCTTGGTCTTGCTGAATAGCTGCGCGTTTACCGCTACGGCTATCTGGGTCTGCGTATGTCCGAGAAAATTACAAATGAATCACGGCATTGGCTGAGAATGCTGAAAATGCGTAAATTCCCTTATATTATTTTATATAAAAATAGAATCGAAAAATTAAGTTCACGAAAAAATGCTCAAGGTTTCTTAAAGCAGGACATCTAGAAAGTTAAAACCTAATTTTTGGATTAAACAAGAGGTTCGAACTTCAGCCAAATATATCGCTTAATTTTAAAATGAAATGTCGCTCTTGAAGTGATATCAAAGTTCAAAAAATTTGACAATTGCCCATGATTTCAAAATATTACGCGTTTATAATAGTAGTTTGGCGTTGGATCTATTAGTGGATTTTAGACTTGTTAATTATTCATTACAGCAGGTTTTCAAACTCATTTCAGCAAATACCGTTTTTGATGCGTACTTGATAATGAATTTTCGTCACTATCACATGAGAACTATTGGCTCAAAATGAACAAGAATACGAACTGATTGTCTTTAGAACATATTAGGTACATTACTTTTTTCTGCTTAAAAATTTCATGTATCTCATCAAACTTCAAGAGTTACTTAAGATGATTCTGAGTTACTGAGACAATATCAAATTACTCCAGTGCGTTAATACAGCTCGGGTTAATTTCGATTGTTGTCATAGAGGGCGTTAAGATGCAGCTGATCTAAAATTTACTCCGAGGGATTTATACAGCTTGACAATTTTGATTCATACCATACAGAGCGTTGATATGCATATGATCTACATGGAATTAGGTCAATATACTTCAGAGCGTTGATAAAGTTTGAAATATTTGATTGATGCCCTACAGGGCGACGAGATGCAGCCGATCTACATATAATAAAGTCAAATTACTCCAGAACGTTGACACTGCTTTGAATTTTCAGCTTATGTCCTCAGGTCTGACCTAAATAAGACATGATCAAACTTCATGACTTTAATGTAGCTTAACAATTTTGATTGATGCTATAAAGGGCGTTAACATGCAGCTGATCTATGTAGGGTAAGGTCACATAAATCCAGTGCCTTGATACAGCTTGAAAATTTCAAATGATACAGAGTGTTAAGATGCAAATGATCTACATAAGACAATGTCAGATTACTCTAATGTGTTTTAGAAGCATGTATTTTACAATTGATATCCTTCAGGGCGTTAAGATGCACATAATCTTCTTGAATTAAGGTCAAATTACTCCAGGGCGTCGATACAGCTTGGAATTTTTAATTGATTATAGGGCGTCAAGGCGCACTTTATCTACATAGATTAAAATCAAATTTGTCGTATGTACCGATTAGAATTTGCAATTGATCTTAATCAGGACGTTAAAATGCAGTTGGTTCACATAACACAAGATAAAAAAATTCAGTGTGTTGAAGCAGCATGAAAAATTTCGATTGATTTTCCAAAGGAGTTTTTAGATCATTCAGATCTTGCAAAGATAAAGGTGAGATAAAGTCAAATTACTCAAGGGCTTTGATATGGCTTACCAATTTTAATTGATGTTGGACCAATTTTAATTTGATACAGGACGTTCAAATACACCTGATTTATTTGGAATACTGTCAAATTTCTCCTGGGTGTTGATACATCCTGTAATTTACAAATGAAGTTCTACAGGGCGTTAAGATGCACTTAATCGACAAAGGATAAGGACAAATTACTCCAGGGCGTTGATACAGCAATGAATTTGCAATAGGGCGTAAAGATGCTTCAGATCTCGCCAAGATCTTTGTGGACTCTTACTTCAGGGCGTTGATACAGCTTGGAATTATCAAATTAAGCCCTAAAGGGCGGTTACATGCACCTGATCTACATGGAAAAATGTCAAATTAATCCAGAACGTTGATCCAGCTTAGAATTTACAATAAATGTCGTACAGGGCGTTAAGTTGTATCTGATATACATGAAATAAGCTCAAATTACTCCAACGCTCTGGAGCACGTAGGTTATATTTATTTTCTACAGAGCGTTCAGATGCTATAGATCTCGCAAGGAGCTGTGTAGAATAGAGCCAGGGCGTTGATAATGATAGGAATTTACAATTGATGTTCTACAGAGCGTCAAGATGAACCAGATTTACATGGAATAAGGTCAAATTACTCCATGACGTTAATACAGCATGAAAATTTCAATTGATTTTCTACAGGGCGTTGAGATGTTCCAGATCTCGCAAAGATCTATGTGGAATAACGTCAAGCTACTCCAGGGCGTCGATACAGATGGCTCGATTTATTTCATACAGGGAGTTAAGATGCATCTGATCTACGTGAAACAATATCAAATTACTGCACGGCGTTGATAAAACTTGGAATTTTCAATTGTTGTCCTACAGAGCGTTGAGTTGAACCTGATCTACATAGGGCAAAGTCAAAATACTCCAGGGCGTTTATACAGCTCGGAAATTTAGATCGATTTTCTACAAGGCGTAAAGATGCTCCAGATCTCGAAAATTAGCCTAGGGCGTTGAAACAATTTGAAAATTTCGATTGATATCCTACAGAGCGTGAAGATGCAGCTGATATACATAATAAGGTCAAATAACTACAGGGCGTTGATACAGAGACATTTCAATTGATTTTTTACAGGGCATAAAGATGCTCCCGATTTCGAAAAGATCTGTGTATAATAACGTCAAACTATTCCAGGGCGTTGATACAGCTTGATCGATTGATGTCATACAGGGCGTTGAGTTGCACTTGATCTACATTAAACAAAGTTAAAATACTCCAGGGCGTTTATACAACTAGGAATTTATGTTTTCATACCGTTAAGATGCACCTGATCTACATAGTTCAAACTATTCCAGGGCGTTAATATAACTTGTAATTATTTAATGATATCCTACAAGGCGTTAAAGGCCACTGATCTAATTGAGACAAGGTCAAATTACTCCAGGGCGTTGATACAGCTTGACAATTTCGATTGATGTTACACAGGGCGTTTAGTTGCACCTGATCTACATGCAACAAAGTTAAATTAATTCAGGTCGATGATACAGCTTGAATTTTCAACTGATGTCCCAAAGGGCGTTAATAAAAAGTCTGAGAAAATCTTCTTAGTCGTCGACTAAGCGCGACTAAGCAGGACGACAGGGCTGTGTGCGACCTTGTGATAATAGTGCCATTTCTCTGCACGCCAGATCTCCTAATAGCACCCTCGAGTGCAATGTTGAACAGTAAATTCTAAAGTACGTCTCCCTGTCGGACAACAATGCCACAAAAATTGTGTTCATCTCGAATCTGGCCAGTACTAGACGAAGTGGGGCGCAACGGTGGTATGATCAAGTGAAGCAGAATCTTAGAAGTGTGTGACGATCAAGAAACAATAGGCTAATAGCCATGGGCAGTAACATTGTGATGCAGATCATGTCATGAGGGACGCAGCACCATTGTGTAGCAAATGTAATAAAAAATGGCAGCCCTGTTCAAGATTAGTAAATACGTCACATAGCATCATTCATCATTCAGCTACCCATGCCCATCGATCGAATAACAAGCATCATCCCTCCTGGGGTATCCGCCAAAATACGTACCTAGACATCCAAATCATAGCTCTGGGAAAGACGCGTAAACACTCGATCGGAGCGATCAGCATGCGGATATTCTCCGGAGAAACCCCAGAGGAAAAGGAAGCTCCAAAAAATGGTTCATAGTGTAGGCTGTGTACCGTCCGTGCCTTTGGACTATGCAAACAAATACTTCAACCAGCAAACTACGGCTCTCTAGCAAACCGTCGAACCGAGCTCACACGGGAACTCATTAGTGGTCAATCATATGTATTAGAAAAATCGATAAATTATAATTATATTGAACAGAACCGGCTCTGGCGCACTTCAATCCCTGCAGCTATCCCACCCGGCAAACTTGCGCGAAAGAGATCTTTCGACAACGCCCGAAATTGCGTTGACGATCGACGGATGATGAAACGAGCCAGCGAAGAATCCCACCCCCACCCAGTCGACCGCCACAGTGGCGCGTCTTATTACAAAACTCGACCAAAATCTCAAAAGTATCAATTCATTTAAAATTATTTTTTTGACTTTTTTAACCAAGGTTTAGAGCGAAAAATTGAAAATAACTCCGATCAATCTAAAAATGTGAGAGCTGTGCGGCTATTGTGCTACGGAGTGTGGGTTCGATTCCCGCCCCAGTCGGAGGGAACTTTTCATCAAACTGGTGGTTCCGTGCGTCCGTTGTATAATGGAAGTTATGTTCAGTCTGTGCAGCCTTTGGCTGAAGACGGTGTAAATTGTCTTCTTCAAATACAGATTTTTGAGGTTTGTTCGCCCAGGCGCCACTGTGTCCCGCTCTGAGCTCGTTGCCCATCGAAAACGATTGATTAGGATCGGAAAACCACGGCGCGCTGCTGCTGTGATGATCTGTACCCGTCAAAAGTTGGTAAGCTGAACTGGACTGCGGATGGGAACGAACATCATGAACCCCAAGATGAAAGTGATGATGAGTTAAATAATGATGCTTTAAAACAGAGCGCTCCATGGAGGCGGTGTAATTGATGTTTTCTTTGAGGAAATTATAACCATTAGTTGCGACCGGGATGCTGTTCGTGTGTAGTTTGTTCTGTTGGCAAAAATTGATTTTCAGTCGGTTTTCTAGCATTTGCGAAGGGAAGTCTGGGTGGGGCAGATGCTCGGGGGAGGTTTTCTACTTAGTGAAGATGACATGCTCCGGGAGGGGGGGAAGTTGCTCTCTTAAATATTGTTTACGTGTTATTTTGAAGAGGAATGTATTTGGAAACAGGCAGGAAAAGTGTTTGACTGATGGTTTATAATACTCATGGAGAGTGAAAGTTCAATCTTATAAGACAAACATCATTGAAATCTTCTATTGCCACGATTTGCGTTATATATTTAGGTTGAATTATTTAAAAGCGTGTATTTTTCTCTTATAAGCAGGTAAAGTTAAATCACCTGTAAACATTATGAACAGCTACGGCATATTAAATGTAATCTGTTGATGTTACAATATTATTAAAGATTAATTTAGTTTTGACAAATTATGTAGGTTGTCTTATGCAGAACACCTAGATATTGAAAATAAATGTAATGTTTGAAATGATGCTACTAATAAAGAGTTAAATAAAAAAAAGGAAATACAAAAAGTAGAGTAGAGAAACAGATAAAAATATATCCATATACAATGTAGCCAACAAGGAGAGCGTGACACAGAACAAGTTAAAGTATTAGATCCTTATTGTATACGGATCATCCTTCCTTCAAACACAAATAAATTTTGATTAAATCGTTTTTAATACACGTTCAGTCTCTATACATAATTATTTGTTTATTTTATGTAGCAGAATATATTAATTATCTAAAGAGTAGAAAAAACAACTAGGCGATAATAATCTTTAAGGTTATTATAATTCTATATTCAAACAAATAAATGACAAGTTAATTACCAATCGCAAGAAATAAGAAGTTTAGAAGAATAAGAAGAAATGTTGAATAGAATCATCTCAAAGAGGCATCAAATGTCCAAGATGTGAACCTGAACAGTATCCCATTCGTAGCTTTGTTAGAATACCACCCATGAATACAGCTTATTTCTTCTGGTAACGCACGTGTTCAAGATGTCCTGTTGATAATTAGATTAATTAGCACGCTAACTCACTTCCTTTACGAAGACGGCAACTTTTAGGCTGTTGTGTAAATACGATTCTGTTCTTATTTCGGGTAAAGCGACAACTAACAAATTACATATACCAACACAATAGATTTAAGAACAGTTAATTAACACTTCTAACCGGTTTTGTTTTCCAAGGCGCCTTTCGTCCGCTTGATGGTTGACGTGTTGTCCAATTCTCAGCTAGGAGACCCCAACGGTCTATCCCTTTTTCCATTGATGAGTTCCGTGTGTCTTTCATACCATTCAGTGTGGAAGCACGCAATCTTATCTTATGCAGCAGCATAAATTCACACAACCAGTCAGTCAGTCAGTGCAGTGCAGTGCGTTGTTGGTAATGCAGCGAGACTCTTCTTTAGGGCCCATCATCCACTTGCCAATAAGGGGGCTCCATACGCCGCAAAAAGAAACGCGAACAAGCGATTGAGGAATCAAACTTCGCAACATAAACACAGGTATTAATTTAGCTGCCTCAATTAATGGTGTTCAAATAGCATTCAAGGGGGAAAAGGCTCACATCACTGATATGTAGGCAAACGCGAACGGCGAGTGGGAGCGCCCCACGGTGGGACGAAACTATAAAAAGACGGTCAAAACCTCTTATAGGAATTTTAGCCCATTGATGTTTTTTGGACTTTACTTTTTTTTTTAAATAACAATAATAACAAATAATTTTTAGGTTCGACCATAGGTTAGATCAAAAAGGTCATCGAAGGATTTATTTTAATCATTTTACACAGTCATTTTTGATCTCGTGTTCCCTGCTGAATTTTGATGTTTAACTTGTCCACACCGGTACAGCTGAATGGTGGTAGGTTCGGTGAAACACGCGCCTCCGGAAGTTGAGCCATCCTGAGATTCGTCGGGCGACACATCTGCACCTTACACCAGACGCAGGCTATCCCAATTTTCTTCATCTCCGTTCTCAAGTTTGCGATGCTAAACTGCAGGCGGATCTCGTTTACGGAAGTTTCTACCATCCCGTGGACTACTCGCTGATGGTAGTACTCTAGCAACAAGCTCGTCACAAGATGCTGCTTCGGTAGAATTATCGGGAAGCGCAGTTTTGAGAGGTAATGATGATCCTCGCGCCGCTCTGCCTTCCATCAGCAACACTCCATCGTCGTCCAGGAATGGACTCAGGCTGTTCAAGCTGCTGGAGCTGTTGATTCTTATTTAGCGTCCTAATCTCGTCTTCGAAGTGGTTAAGTTGAGCCGACTTCCAGAAGAACGACCTCGCTTTCCGGTACTCCTCACGCTTCAGTGGTACTACAATCGATCGAACTTCCTTCTTCATCACCTTCTTCACTTTCGCCGTGCTTGGAACGGCCTCGATGTCCACACCATCGCGCTTCCTCTTGCATTTCGATGCGAACCGGTAGGCGCATGCTACCGTCCGTACTAGGACCTTCCATTTTGAAAACCGCAGTGGATACACTGTCGGTACGGTCACGGATATATCGTGGAACTGTAGACTCGTACTTCCTCCGGGATATTCGCTATGATGTTACTTGCTCTTATTTCGACCAATTGTCCTCCGGTTGGTAGAGGAACTTTGGGGCACGGAACCACGGCCCGTTGGAACGGAAGGTGTACGAACGTGAAGACGAAAAGTAGACCAAGCGGGATGAAAAAACTTATTACGCAGCTCATCACGATTATTTTTGTTGGCAGCTGCTTGCCGGAGAGGAAACTCAACTCAAATTATTAGAGAATGTATACTCGTAGTTTGTCGGGCTCCACACGATTCTCAACAAACGCTCGGTGCTTTATCTTCGCTGGACCGAACGCACAGATCCGCTTTTCGTTCTCCCATCTCTGTCAGAAACTCTTCGGAGTTGGAGACCCAGTTGCGGAGCTCGAAGCCGCTTTTGGCGTGGACATACCGAACTTACTTCTTCCTACTTGGCCGACCGTATCTGCACTATCGAAGTAGACGCCTCCGGAACCAGTCCGGCAAATTGCTTCGCATTCAAATTCTTCACATATTTTACGGAGCATGTCGAACTCGCGTATACCTCCGGTTTTTCTCAAGATTCATTCCTCTGCGCTCGCTTGTCTGCTTCTCAGATCTGCACCGAATCCTACCGCTCGCTCTCTAAACCTGCAGATCACTGCTGGCAGGGAAGTCAGCGTATCCGGACCCTTCAGTGGCTTGCAGTTCAGCGACACGCCTTTTACTTTTGCTCTGGCATCCCAAGCGGAACTTCTTTTTCCTCGTATTGTAGATGATATTCAGCGGCACAAACCACACCTTGCTGCAATCGAACGTCACTAGCTCCGACGGCATTGTTTTGTCTGCGTACCCCATGATCAAATACTCGACGATTATCGAGCGTATTTTGCCGTAGAGATCTGGATCCTTCCTTAGATGACTCTCCAAGCATTTCAGACGCTTGACCACCATCGAATTGCTATCGTGGAACTACGGGTCATCGTCCTTCCAAAGCAGTCCCGTTTCGAATCGATCACATATCCGCTTCGTCGTCTTCTTCAAAATTTCTTTCGCTCTTCTGTCCTCTTCCGGCTCGGGAAGCAAAGCGACGGAAATGCCGGACTCCTCCAGCGTATAGTGACGGTGTGGGCACCCTTGAGCAGGAAGCGCTGTTTCGATCCTCTAGCGGAGGTGAGAAGGCTCACACACTGCGTGTCCTTCTCGAGCCTGGAGACATCGGCGGTCCATGTGACCCGAACACCTAAGTGGTTGATCAGCGACTTCTCCACCATCATACACGATGATCCCTCATACACAAACGCGTATTAGTATCGGGTTCACCAAATGTGCAGTTATCCCGGTAGCTTCCAGATGAACTGATACACCGAAACTGATGAAATTCGCCAGAATCTCCACGTCGGAAAAACCACATATCTTTGTCGACGTCTCGTAGGTGCTGATGAACATTACCGCTCCTCCAAGTTACACGGAAAAGGTAGGCAACTTCCTGAACAGGAACTGACTGATGGACAGTTGCGCCTTCGTCGGCCCTCGTTGATGAGCACGTCGATATTCGTCCGCTCGCGTTTCCGACGCGACCTTCTTCTATCTTCTTCTTCGGAGCTTTCCTTTTCCTCCTCTACGCCTGCAACAAATACTTCTTCCTCCTCGGAGCTCTTTTCCTCGTTGAGACCTTCTTCTTCGCAGCTTTAATCTTCTCTGGATGAATCTTCTTCTTCTCCGGAACGCTCTGCACTTTCCGATTCGCAAACTTCTACCAACTTCTGCATCGTCTTACCGTGCTTCTTCTTTTCATTCTTGAGGATCACTGGATGTTCGAAGGGCGTATCATCCGCTTCGCGATCGATCAGGAAGCTTTCCGACAGACTTGATGGACCTCCAACTCCAAACGACTTCTTTGCGAGCTTCTGGGTGACTTTCGGTGTCGAATGTTTGCGGTGGGCTCCTCTGGGATAACTTGACTCTCTTTTGCCGGATCTGCTTTCCTCAGCTTTCCTTTCTCGAGCATTTGCCCTGGCTTCTCTTTCTCTGGTTTCATCGTCTCCAGCGACCGCTTCTTCGAATTCTCCGCTTCGTTGCCTCCAACTGCACCTTCCAACTCCTTTTCAGCCTCAGTTGGCACTCCACTCCGCTTCAGCTTCAGTTGCTTCTGCCTTTCCTCCATCTCCGTCCGCTTTTCAGCATGCTTCTTTTGACGAGCCTGCTCTTCGGCAATCTTCTTCTCCATTTGCGCCCTTTCGAACTCCAGTTCCATCTGCTGGTTCGCCTTTTCGAGCTGTTTGCGCATTTTGTTCAGCTCCTGCTGAATCCTAGGATTACACTGAATGGGAATTGATCACAACATTTTTAAATTTTCAAGTTTGTTCCTTTGGGAGAACAGCTCTGCTCTGAGCAGTCTATGCTTCTTCTTCTTTTCTGGCGTTACGTCCCCACTGGGACAGAGCCTGCTTCTCAGCTTAGTGTTCTTATGAGCACTTCCACAGTTATTAACTGAGAGCTTTCTATGCCGATTGACCATTTTTGCATGCGTATATCGTGTGACAGGTACAAAGATACTCTATGCCCTGGGAAGTCGAGAAAATTTTCAACCCGAAAAGATCCTCGACCGGTGGGATTCGAACCCACGACCCTATTTAGAGTGAAATCAACTAACATTTTAATTTGAAATTTGGCTTTCCTGAAGTCATAAACATTTCTTTCAAAAGAAGCCAAATTACACTGTTTTCAGCCATTATTTAAAAAAAAAAAAACTAGATAGTACCGTAATTTCGGGTAAAATTTATCATTTTTACAGTTTTTCACGTCTGCTTTCTACAATGTTAATGCCAAACAACTAAATGCGGGAAAACAAGTACAGCGGTGAGCCTTATTGGCTCATTTGGAGAAATTTTCTTACAAATGTGATTTTAGTGCTGAAAATAATCTATAAAATAAGAAATCAGGATATCCCATTTCGGGGTGAAATTGATCACTTGTCAAATCGAATATTTTTAGTTTTGAAAACAACTTTACTTACTTAATTTGGGCTCCCTGAATCCGAATATGCTTTTAAAATGCTTAACAATGTAATAGTTGTGGAAATAATAAATAATTGATTTTCAAGATTATCGCAGCAAACTTCTAAATGTAGGCAAAGGAATCTTTTGATATCTAACAGAAATTCAGTTATTACAACAAAATGAGCGTATTGATACGAATTTCGATAATACTATCTGTTTTGGGATTATATTATAAGCATCCTCACAAGCTTTCAGGTTGACACCATGTCCAAATCATAGTTTAAAATTAGAAGTTTGTAGATGTCTCGCAATACCACATCAAACATGATTCTGGAATTTTACATTATTTACATAGAAATAACATTCTTTATCATAAAAAAAAACTTCACAATATGCAATTCGTCAATAATTAAGGCATACAACGTTCATTTTCAAAAAGTTTCATTGATATTTGTGCTCTATGAATAAGAGATAAAATTGTGCGACACGGTGATCAGTTTCACCAAAGACAAATTAAAGACCCCCATGTCCCTTGCAATTGCCCAAAATATTATGGCTCATAAGGTAATCTAGAATGCCGTGAAAAATGTACTGCGATCTGTCAAACTTGGGTACCTTTTGCACTACCGAGGGACCAAATGCAGTACTAGAAGTGGTACCTAATCTGAGCCCGAGTGGGACGGACCTGGTTTCACCCTAACGATCAATTTCACCCGAATTTACGGTACTGTACGATAACTAACATTAGGCAACGGTCAACACGAAACACCCTGTAGTCCTGCGATGGATTTTTCGTTTGACGAAAAGTTTTCATCCAAGGCTCTTCTAATAATTTTTGACAGGGCACTTCGTAATAATCTAGATATTTTTCTTTTTTTAATCATATTTTATCTTACGAGTAAAACTTTTCTCTTGTAATATCTATCTATCATCCATCCATACAAATAAAAATGGAATGGTGTTTGTATGTCAAGGAATGGCTTGAGAACGCATAAAAGTATCTATTTGATTCTGCACTGTTGGATTTGGCAGAGTTATATCATTTGTGAAAATCATATAGAAAAAAATCGGGAAAACGGGAAAGGAAAATAGAAATAGTGTAACTATCTTTCTTCATACTCGGTAAGTAGGCCTTGACCAGGCAACACGGTTTTTTTCTTCGCTTGTCATTTTTTCTCCAATTTCAGATTCGAGATTTTCCGAGGGTTTCAATTTTGGACGTTGATGTTGGTTACGTTGGTTCCTGTTTTCAACTTACTTTCAAGAGTTTGTGTTCAGATATTGGGATTCAAAAACTTCAAGAATTTGTCGATTTGTGGAATTATTCATCGGAGGACCGTCTTCAAAATTCTAAATATCATTCGAGATTTCCCAAGGATTTCAATTTGGAACGTTGATGTTGGATACGTTTTTCCTGTTTTCAACTTACTCTCAAGAGTTGGTGTTCAGAAACCAGGATTCAAACATTTCAAGAATTTGTTCATTTGTGGAATTATTCATCGGAGGGCCGTCTTTAAAAATCTAAGTATCGTTTGTATTTGTTTTGTTCCTTACGCTATTTCTTATTCTATTCTGTTCATTACTGTTTACATTTAGTTTATATTATGGAAACTGACGGAGGGGAAGGAGATTCGAATGATAATTCTCATTCTAAAGAGTCTCCTCCTTCAAAACCTTTTCGAATAAAAATTTATCCTTCTACTTTCTCGGGTCCATTTGTTGTTTACTTTCGTAAAAAAGAAAGACCCATTAATGTTTTATTGATTTCTTCAGAGGTTTATAAAATATATAAATCTGTGAAAGAAATCAAAAAAATTTCTTTAGATAAATTAAGAGTTGTTTTTGGATCTAGAGAGGATGCCAATGCCCTCTTAGAATCTAAATTGTTTGTAAATTCATATCGTGTATATGCTCCATGTGATTCTTGTGAAATCAATGGAGTTATATACGATGAAGATTTAAATTGTGATGACATTAAAAATCACGGTTTAGGTATTTTCAGAAACAATTCCATTGCACCAGTTCAGATTTTGGAATGCAATCGATTATCCAAATAATTTTTTAATGGTAGTGAATCTAAATATGTTTATTCAAATTGCATAAAAATTACATTTTCTGGTTCTGTGTTACCAGATCATGTAATGATTGATAATGTTATTTTTCATGTTAGGCTTTACCAAAGACAGATTAAAGACCTCCATGTCCCTTGCAGTTGCCCAAAATTTTATGGCTCAAAAGGTAATCTAGAATGCCGTGAAAAGTGTACTGCGATCTGTCAAACTTGGGTACCTTTTGCACTACCGAGGGACCGAATGCAGTACTAGAAGTGGTACCCAATCTGAGCCCGAGTGCGACGGACCTGGCTTTACTATCCAAAGATAATGCACTGTGAGCGTTGTCTCCTATTTGGTCATACTGCTAGTTTTTGTTCAAACAAATTAAAATGTTCTAAATGCGGAGATGGACATCCGACCTCAGATTGTAAGGAAAATTCTGGTGTTTGCATTCATTGTAGAAAAAAACATATTTCTTTTGAACAATGTACAGTTTATATTGAAAACCAATCCAAATAAAATCAAAAAATTAAAAACAAAAATCTCTTATCATATACAGATATTATGAAATCATCAGACAATATTAATTCTCCAAATACTTATGAAATTTTACCAGATAATGATGATAATGATTTTGGGAAACAACAGAATTTCACTTACAATCCTCCCATCAAAAGAAAAAGAACACATAATAATTCATCAAAAACTAATTCATTTAGTTTTGAACCCCAACCATCATCTTCTTATAACACTAATTTTCCTGTACTTAAAAATTGTAGTCAGCAAAAAAATATTCCTTGTTTTAAAAATAATAATACTTCTTTTGATGAACAATTTAAACAAACTGATAAGATCAATGATAATGAAAATTCTGACAATTCAATTTTGAAAATATTAGAAGAATTAGTTGATTTTTTGGAACTTAGTGAATTCTGGAAAAAAATAATTAAAATGATTCTACCTTTCTTGGCTTCTATTTTAAATAAACTGAATGCAGTTGGACCCATCATTTCATCTCTTTTTTCATTGTAATGGCTTCGAAGGATTCAAAAATTTTGAAAATATTACAGTGGAATTGTCGCAGCATAACTAACAAAATTGACAGACTTAAAGTATTGATAACAAACTTCAATATTGATATATTTTGTTTAAATGAAACTTGGTTGGAAAGAACCAAATTTTTCAGAATTCCACAATTCAAAATTATACGTAAAGATAGAACAGTTTCATATGGAGGTGTTTTAATTGGTATTCGAGACAATATTGAATTTAAATATTTAGATTTATCGGTGGAATCCCAAATTGAATATGTAGCTGTTTAATTACAAAAAATGGTTTTACTTTTTGTATAATTTGTTTTTATATTCCTCCTAATGCTTCTTTTTCAGTATCCCAAATTAAAAACATTTTAGATTTGATTCCTTCCCCTTTCTATATTTTGGGAGATTTTAATGCTCATAATATAGCATGGGCTAGTCACAAATCTGATGGTAGAGGTTCATTGATAATGGATTTGATTGATGAATTAAATTTGAATATTTTGAATGATGGATCTTTGACTAGAATTGCAGTTCCTCCTAATAATCCTTCATCTATTGACTTATCCCTTTGTTCAAATAGTTTATCCTTGATGTCTTCTTGGAAAACTATTAATGATCCAAATAATAGTGATCATTTACCTATTTTAATTGAATTCCAAAATACTAGATGTGACAAATTTACACAAGAGACTTTTGTATTTGATCTATATAAAAATGTAGACTGGATTAAATTTGCGGATTTGATGTCAATTTCAATTATAAGGAGTGATACTTCTCTTTCTGCAATTGAAAAATATAATCTTTTTTCAAAATTGTTGTTTGAATGCTTACATAAATCTCAGAAAAAGAAGGTTATTACAGGAAACTTAAAAAAAAATCGGCCTTCTTTCTGGTGGGATGATGAATGTTCAAATGCTTTGAAAAACAAATCTGTTGCATTTAAATTATTTCGTAGATCAGGTCGAAGAGAAGATTATTTTTTGTATTGTAAAGCTGAAGCTTTATTTACAAGAATAACCAAATTTAAGAAAAGAAATTTTTGGAGACATTTTGTTGAAAGTCTTGATAAAGAAACTTCTTTAGCTAAATTATGGTCTGTGGCAAGAAATTTGAGAAATTATGATTCAGATCCGAATGTATTGGAATACTCTGAAGCTTGGATTGTACAATTTGCATCTAAAATATGTCCTGATTTTGTTCCTACACTTGTTAATTTTAAAAATCAAACTGTTAATTATTTTCCTGAGCATTGTGTTCCTTTTTCTTTAGAGGAATTACATTTGGCTTTATCACTCACTAAAAATACTGCCCCAGGTATTGATAATATTAAATTCATAGTTCTTAGAAAATTACCAGAGGATTGTAAGGAATTTTGACTTTCAATATATAATTTATTCCTTTCTAAAAATATTATTCCTTTTGAATGGCGTTTCGTAAAAGTAGTAAGTATTCTTAAACCTGGTAAAGATCCTTCATTAGCTGATAGTCGAAGACCTATCAGTTTATTATCATGTTTACGTAAACTTAAGGAACGTATGCTTTTAAATCGGTTGGAATTATGGGCAGAGAAAAATAATATTTTTTCATCTTCCCAATATGGATTCAGAAAAGGTCGAGGTACTCGTGATTGTACCGCTCTTTTAGCTTCTCAAATACAACTTTCATTTAATAAAAAACAAGATGTAGTTTCTACTCTTCTTGATGTTTCTGGTGCATACGATTCTGTTTTGATTGATTTGCTTTTCAAGAAAATGAACATTTTAAAAATTCCTAATTTAATTTCAAATTTCTTGTATAACTTATTTTCTTTGAAAATAATGCATTTTTTCCATAATGGGTCATCTAAAATTATTCGTCATAGTTGTTTTGGGTTACCTCAAGGATCAAGTTTGAGTCCATTTTTGTATAATTTATTTACATCAGATATGATGAATATTATTCCTAATGGATGTTTTTTAATACAGTTTGCTGATGATAATGTTTTATCTATTAATGGTAAAAATAGAGAAATTATCAGACATTTCACGCAATCTGCGTTAGATAATATTGATACCTGGGCATTTGATAATGGTTTTACATTTTCAGTTCATAAAACTAAATTTATGATTTTTTCAAGAAAACATTCAACAATTAGTATTAGTTTATATCTAAATGGATATGAAATTGAACAAGTGTTTGATTATAAATACCTTGGTATATGGTTTGATTCTAAATTAAATTGGGCAAGTCATATTTCATATATTCAAAAAGTTTGTTCGAAAAGAATAAACTTCCTTCGATCAATTACTGGTACTTGGTGGGGTGCTCATCCGTCTGATTTATTAACGCTTTAAAAAACAACTATTCGCTCTGTGATGGAATATGGTTGTTTTACATTTGGTAATGCTGTTCAAACTCATTTTTCAAAACTTGAAAAATTGCAATTTCGTTGTTTAAGAATTTGTTTGAAGCTTCTGAATTCAACTCATACTCAATCTATTGAAGTATTGGCTGGAATTGAACCACTCAAAATTCGATTTCAAAAATTAAATTGTAAATTTCTGTTTCAATGTGTTTCATACAAACATCCGATTATTGATAATTTAAAATCGTTATATGAAATCAACCCGACAAGTAAAATGTTAAGCTCCTTTACATATTGTTTAAATGAGAATTTAACGCCAATTTCTTCCCCTGGATTCCAAAATTACAATATTAATATTCATACTTTTCGACCCCTTATTGATTTATCTTTATATGAAGAATTGAAACAAATTCCAAAAATTGAACATCCGCGTTTTGCAAATTATTTATTTAAACGTAAATTTGAAGGTATCAGTCGTGATCAATTTTATTTCACTGATGGATCTTTAATTCAGAATGTTGCTGGATTTGGAGTATTTAATAATTTTTTGGCTCACTTTTTTAAATTACAAAATCCTTGTTCTATATTCATAGCTGAGATAACTGCTTTATATTTTGCATGTAACTTAATTAGACTTTTTACTCCAAACTTATTTATAATATGTTCTGATAGTTTGAGTTCTCTTCATGCTTTGAACTCCATAAACTTTAATTCAAAAACTCATCACATTATTTTGGAGCTTAAAAATCTTTTGTATGATTTATATACTCAAGGGTTTTTAATTAAATTTTTGTGGGTTCCTGCTCATTGTAATATTTATGGCTATGAACAAGCTGATTTATTGGCCAAATTAGGGGTTACTCGAGGAATTAATTACAATAGAGAAATTTGTGCTTCAGAATATCATTCAAAACTTAATAAATATTGTATGGATAATTGGCAACATTTTTGGAATTCGAGTGATAAAGGACGTTGTTGTCATTCCATTTGTCCGTTTGTTGATAAATTCCCATGGTTTAAAAATATATCTGTAAATAGAAATTTTATTTGCACTTTTTCACGAATAATGTCGAATCATTACATATGCAACAGTTATTTATATCGCTTTGATATGAAGGATTCAAATTTATGCGATTGTGGGGAATTTTATGAAGATATTGATCATATTGTGTTTGTATGCACCAAATTTATGATACCTAGAAATAAATTCATTAAAAATTTGAAAATCTTTTACCAAACTCCTCCTACATCTGTCCGTGATATACTTGGAAGTAAATTTTATCCCACTTTGAAACTATTATATGATTATCTAAATGAGATATCATATCTTGTTTGATTTGTATCTGCCTTAATTTTCTTTGTTTTTTTTTCAGGATTGAAATATGAAACACCTACCATGAGAGATTATTTCCCATTTTTCTGATTGAACGTTTCAGAAGATCAAGAATCTGGCTCTGTTATGGTTCTATCCGAGTGAGCCTTTAGTTTATAAGATATTTATTATAACGTTTTAAAAAAGATGAAGAGGTTTTGTGCCTTTTTGAGAAGACCTAATTAAGTGATCACTCAAAGGGGTTTTTCCCTCTTTCGAAATTTTAGTTAAAATAAATAAATAAATAAATAAATAACTATCTTTCTTATTTGTAGAAATTATTCTATACATGCTTTAGCAAAGTTGTAGACCATTCAAAAATGCATAATTTAGTAAGTGAAGATACTCGCTATCTCCTTCCATTGAGGAGTTATTGTTGTTTTTCTCACAAAAACATGCCTACCTTGATTGTAAATATCTCTGATTGGGGCAAACATAAAAAAATGGCGTTCTAAAGTCAGTTTCTTCACTTACCAAATTACGCAGCCAGAAAATCAGTTTTGTTCGGACCACCCTATGTCACCGTAGGAAAAATGCTCTAAATCGATCAATTTAAGAGATAAAAAAAACTTTTCTGGGCAAAGTTGCTTGCAATTGAATGGTCTACAATTTTGCTGCAGCATGTATAATATAAATTCTGCAAATAAGAAAGTTAGTTACAAAATTTCTTTGAAAATTTGGTCCACCCTAATTTTAAATAACAACAAACAAAGAGCTTAACTGATACAAACAACTTTGTGGAAGACCGTTTCGTCCAATGTTTCATTCTAAAACTCAAAATGCATCTTTCCGCATAAAACTGCTTTCTGGACCATAGTGCACTGACGTTTTCTAAGGGATTTTTACAAAGCCCGCTTCATAGTCTACTGCATAGCAATACAAAGATTGCCGGAAAAAAATAGTATAAAATCACGGCGTACTATATTAAAAAGGTGATACATTCCGAAAACTGACAGCTACTTGACGACGTCATTGCTATCCACCTCGAACAAATTTGCGAAAAAAATGATCTAGTGGTCCGGAAGGTACAATGGTACGATAGGAGTGACGTCACATGTTGACAATCAAATTTGGTATTTACATATTGAAGAGCCTGCTTTGTCAATTTTTATGCCGTGTATGAAATGTTTTAGAAAAAAAAAAATTTTGTTCATAAAATGCAATGTGAGGATGAATATGGTCAAAAATCTGATTTTTAAGATTAAACAAGTTATACATTGAAAACTAGGTCAAAAATATCAAGTATATTTAGCAAAAATAAAAATCTAAAATTTTGCTTGAGTCTTGGATTTTCTATTTAGTCTGAACTGAAAATTATTTATTTTTTTCTCACTTAGGATACAATTCAAAAAACTTTCTTAGGAGACCCCTCTAAGAGGTTTTTACCGTCTATTTTTAGGTTCGTCTCACTGTACACCCCTCAGCTGATGTTTAATGGTACGCAGGAGTCTGTGCAGTGCATGGAAGCGATATGGGAACTGGTTGGCTTGGGTTCGGGTGATCATCTTCTGTTGGCGTTCCGCTTTGCTTTTGGGGGCACTTGCGAATGGCTGCCGTTTTTCTTTTTTCTTAACAGAAACACACATTTAGGTACTACTCGTAGCTACATCAGCGTTCTCGTTCAAATGCGACCAAAGTCCGTTGCCGTGGTGGGATCCCCATGATTGACTCCTCGGACGATGCGCGGTGAAGTATTGTATATGCCTTCGCAGCTTGTGGATTGTATAAAGGATTGTAGTGATTCAAAGCGAGATGGATGGATGGCGGTTGGTTGTAATTATTGGCGAACATACGGTGCCTGCCTGTGGAATGCGTTGATTGTGGGAAAATATTGTCGGATTGTTGGGTTGCATTGCGTGCCGCGGGATGAAGCAAGTGAATTGAGTGAAATTACACATCCTTGATGGTAATATCTGTTGGTTACTTGGTAGAATGTATAATAATTTCTACTTAATCTTCTGGGCTTTGCATTTCAGTTTAGTAACTTGATTTTTCCGAAGACGGTGTCCAAGAAGAATTACCGTTGCTAGCTTTCGTTAACGGGTCCAATGAAAAATCGAAGGCACGGGTCCAAACAAGGATAGAGAAGGAATCAATAGTAGAAAAAGTGTTGGTATTTAAGTACTGAGAAATACTATCATATTTATTTCTGGGCATTACGGCGCCACTGGTACCGAGCCTGTTTCTCAGCTTAGTGTTAGAGCGCTTCCACAGTTATTAACTGAGAGCTTTCTTTGCCGAAATTGCCATTTTCGCATTCGTACCTATATTGTGTAGCAGGTACGATGATACTTTACCAATTTATGTTCGTACGATCGCTAGATGAACTTTCAAATCTTGTTGCACCAACATTGATGTGACTGGGATGGAGAATATTTCTGACCGTTGATATTTCGATTGAATGTTGTTTCCGTGAATACTGAAAAGACAGAAATAGCGCCTGATATTTATCGGATAAAAAAAATCAATAAATAAATTATATTGAAAGTCAATATTTATGAAGCATAAAGACAAACTAATTGAAAACGTTATTAGTACTAGGGTGACCATTTCCAAAATAGGGTGACCAGAAAAATCGCGATTTTGCAAAACTTTTATTTTTAAAATAATTATAACTTTTGAACCGTTCGACCGATTTTCAATCTTTTTGGACGAAATGAAGGCTAGAGATTTTGACTTTTCAGGAAAAATATAAAATTTCTCAAAAATTGTGTTTTTTACATGAAAAACTCAATAGTTTCCGTTTTTTCGTGTTTTGAAGGCCTCGGGACCAAAAAGGCTATTGCTGTTCTCATTTTTTCTTGAAAGTTCAGAAAATTTTACGAAAAAATAGACAACTTTGAAAAGTTATTTTTTTTTCCATTAAAATATATGAAATTTTCTTAAAAAAACTAGAAATTTTTATATTTTTTCACGTTTGAACATATTTTTATCAGATTTTTCATTTTTGTCTGAAAAGTTGAAATTTTAAGCTTTTATTTCATAAAAAAAGATTGGAAATCGGTTAAGCTGTTCAAAAGTTATGATTTTTTTTAAATGAAAAATCTAATGCGCTGAGACCTACAGTGTGTGCCGATGAAAAATGACTGATTTTTTATTTTCAAAAAAATATATCTCAAAAACTAAAAAACATACATCGCTGAAAATTTGACAGTAGACGTAAAATTTTCTGAACCTTCAAGAAAAAATGAGAACAGCAATAGCCTCTTTGGTCCCGAGGCCTTCAAAAGTCAAAATTTTAGCTTTCATTTGGTCCCAAAAAATTGAAAATCGGTCAAGCGGTTCAAAAGTTATAATATTTTCAATAATAAAAATTTAGCAAAATCGCGATTTTTCTGGTTCTTCTTTTTCGGAAATGGTCACACTAATCAAAAAATCCAATACACATGAATCCTTATTTCGGTATAAATTTTCCAAATAATTTATCAGAAAATTGTTTCATAAATCTTCCAGAAATTCTTCAGGAGATTTATTAAACATTTCTATCAGGAATTGTTTCAGCAATTTTACTAATCAATTATTCAGGGATATCACCAGTTTCTCCAAGGGTTCCACTAGTATTACATTTAAGAATTTAACCAGAGAATCCACCAATGATTTCTCCATGAAGTCTGACAGGAACTTTATATAATATTTCGCCAGGAATTTCACAAGTTTTTGAATGTAGGATTCCATCAGCAAATCCATCTGAGATTTCACTGGGAATACTCCCAGCGATTGAACCCGTAGAGATTCTACTGGGAATGTTTCGAAGTCTCACACTACTATTTTCACCAGAGAAACCCCCTGGTATTCTTACAGAGATTTAACCAGGAATTCCGAATGTAATTACACCAGGAATTTTCGCAACCACCGGGAATCCCTTGATCCATTGATTCTGCCTCGGGAATTCCTCCAGAGATTCTACCAGTGAAATCTCTACACAAAAAAATATTCCACCTTCAAGAGTTCTTCAAAAAATTCCACCCTGAAATCTTCCAGAGGCTTCCACTAGTTTTGTCTCATGGGATTCCACTAGCAAATGCATAAAAATTTTCACGAAAAAAATCTTTCAAGGATTCCGTAAGTATTCACGGTAGTTGAAATGGCATTTACGTCACTCTGTTTTCATTAGTTTATAAATAATTTTTAAATAAGTCACATATTTTATTTTTTGTTGTATTTGTAAATTTTAATTAAAATCCTAATGATGAAATCCAAGAAATACTCAATCGATACAAAAGAGAAAAACAAGACTTCTTGGAATTTCTACAGAGATTCGACAGGAAAGACCTTCAGGGATTGCACCAGGATTTTTCCAGAGATTTCACCACGAACTCTACAGGAAATTCCTTCAGAGATTCTACCATAGGGATTTCAAATGAAATTACTACCAGGGTTTATTTCAGAGATTGAACCACAAATTATTCCAGGAATTCAATTTTTCTATGGGATTTGACTAGCGATAGCACCATTGCATATTTTTGAAAAATCCCTCAGGGATTCCCCCAGTATTTTCTCTATGCATTCTATCAAGAATTACATAACAGTTTTAACATAAAATTCTAGGGATTCCAACAAGAAAATCTTCAAGGACTCAACCAGGGACCACTACAGGGATTCAATCGATAAATCCTCCAGGGTTTCAAATAGGAATTAATCCAGGAATCAGACCGGCATTTTTTTTCCATGGTTCAACTTATATTTCCACCAGAGACTATAAGTAGAATTTAAACAGAGATTCCATCAGAAATTCCGACAATCATTTCATCAGAAATATTTCTAGAGATTACACCAGGAAATGCTCTAGTCATTCCAACAAGTATTTCTCCAGTTTTTTTTTTACAAATTCTACCAGAAGTTTCACAAATAGGGTAAGCGTTCCCTTAGTTGTGGGTGTTCCTATAGTTGCGGTAGTGCCGTTTTCACTGATTTTATTACATTAACCACAGAACCGACACTGCCAATCGACGCATTGGCTTGTTGATACACGGAACAGTTGAAAAGAGTGCTCAAATTGCTTCCAAATTGATGAAATATCACTGAAATAGCTAAAACTTCACTTGTTTGTACCAATAGTTGCGGTAAAGTGTTCCTATAGTGGAGGGTCCCATAAGAAAACAACGGATACCGCAACTATAGGAACACAAATTAAAAATATACCGCAACTAAAGGAACAATGTACCAATAGTGGAGGTATTATTTTTCACTGACATGTCGTGGATTACTGCGATGAAATCATTTTTCTCATTAAGTCAATGATCGTTACTTCCTGTTACAACACTAACATGTACATTAATTGCGCATCATAAATTTGAGCGTTTAAATGAAGTTCAATCGTGCTTAGTACCTCCACTATTGGTACATCTACCCTACCTAGTATTTTCTTTGGAATTGCTCCAGGAATTAGTCAATAGGTTTCAATAATAATTCTCAGGGATTATACCAAACCTCCTCTGAAGTATTTTCTCAAGGGATTTCTACCGGAATTTTTAAGGAGATTTGATCATGATTCCCGACTGGGATTTGACTATGATTTTTTCAGGAATTCTACAAGGAATTCCTTCAAAGACTCCACCAAGCACTTCAATAACAGATTTGAGAACATTTTGTATAAACTCTTTGTAGAAAAAAGAAGAAATTCGTGGTGAAATCACAAGAAATTTCTGAAGTAATCTTTGAACAAAATCTAGTGAAATACTTTTCGGAATTCCTGGGTTAAAATATTGGAGGAATTTCAGGTTGTTTACCTGAGGAAATTCCTGGTGGAATAAGAGAAACTTCTGGTCACTTTCCTGGGAGAATTCCTTGTCAAATCCCAGAGAGAATCAGTGGAAATACTTCTGGTGGAAGCCCTGTTGGAATCTCTAGTGGCAATCTTTGTGGAAATTCGTAAAAAAAATTTCTGGAGAAACTCCAGGTTGCCCTGTAGAAATATACTGGTAGAATCCCTTGTGGAATTTCTGATGGATTTTTTTAAGGATTCGCAGGAGGAATTCTTGCTTGAATATATGGAGGAATTCCTGGTAGAACCTGTAGAGGGAATTCCGGTTGAATCGCAATGGAAGAATTTCTGATGGAATCCCTTGTCAAAATTATTGAAACTAGTTCTGGTATAATCGTTGCTATTTGTTTTGTGCAATCTTTTCGAAATTCTAGGAGAAAATGTCTGATGGGATGCCATATGAAATTCCTGAAGAACAGTTTTCCTATAAAATATATTGATGAACTCCTGGTGGAAACGTTGAAAAATTTCGAATTATCGAAGTTTTCCTGGTGCAATATCTTGCAAAATTTCTATTGAGTTTTAGCGAAATATTACTGGATATAAGCTTAATATTCTAGGTGTGTAGGGGCATGCAATAAATATTTGCTTCATTTGCGACACCAAAGATTGTTCTATAATCATCATAAAACTAGGTTGGAGTTTATGTTACTTTAATATCTGTCATCAAAATTATACTCTCTAAGCTATCTCGGTTCAGCTTTCTCATGCGATGAACTGCCACACACTCATAGACGTCAACAAGCAATATTCTTCAGCCTTCAACGACTCCGGTGGGTGCGACTCCTCAAATGGGGTGAGATTTATCGCAACATAAAATTCATCACATGTTTGCCGTATGTCACAGTCAATTTTGCCATGTTTCGATCAGATCCATTTTCGATTCACGTATCTAGGATTTCAAGCGCCAAGGAGGTTTCAACCGCACACACATCAATCCGATGGATCTGGATCCGATACGATCGAGGTGCTCGAGCTTCAAGAGACGTCCGTCCGGGGCCGTTCGTCGCACCAATCAAGATCTTGACTTTTTAATGTAGTTCTGCCCCTCTTTACGGAGAGAGCTTTTACCGACCGTGTCGGCCGCATTTATTGCGAATCAATAACTGTCAAAGTGTGTGGCTGCATCACATCACATGTGTCCGCCCGAGATCAGAAAATTACATCAATCGATCACGGGACCGAACAGATAGAGATCTACGCCATCCGATGGAAGAGGTAGAGATTCGTCAGATTTCATTGCATTGATTCGGCAGATATGGTGCGCTGCGGACTAGACCCACCTGATGGCAATAGCATTGGAGGAGAGTTGTTTGAGGGTATGCGAGATTTAGAATGATTCCATTCAATACTTTTGGAAACGATGTACCAAGATCAACTAAGAACAAAAAGTTGTACAAAATTGCATAACAAAGCCAGTAGTATTATTATATCGCTTGTCCCACTATAGGAGCACATGCGCCCATGATAGCTCTATTTCTAATTTCAGTTCCTATACAAGCACTCGCTTCACTGCGCAGGCAAAACACAAATTTACATTCCTTAGTCCCTAACAAAAAATTACAAATTGTTACTTAGGGTCGTTTTCGACCCAAAAATTCAAACAGCTCGAAAAAATCTGTGTTGACCGAATTTAGTTCTGTTGGGCTTAAATGAAAAGCACACATGTCTAGTTTCAGAAACCCTTCTAGATGGCGTATCAACACCGCTACTAAGATATGGTGCACCAGCCTGGGGTGCGGCGCTACGGAACAAGCGGAATCGGGATAAGTTAAACAGCACCCAAGTAACCACAAGCATTATACCATTACATTAATTTGACCGAA
Source organism: Aedes aegypti (assembly GCF_002204515.2). Lineage (NCBI taxonomy): Eukaryota > Metazoa > Arthropoda > Insecta > Diptera > Culicidae > Aedes > Aedes aegypti. Next base: position 108,427,932 of record NC_035109.1, read on the forward strand.
AGTCTACATTTTTTGCATTAATAATGTAATCATGCATTTATTCAATAACTGTCAAGCAATGATTCATTTGATTAACATTATAAATGCTTTGTAGCATTATTTTAATTCAACATTATGTTTAGCGTTTAGAGTGAATATACAGTTATGCTGTCATACAAGGTTACGTAACCTCATTAAACGCACGCGAATCTGTAGTACAGTCACCCCACAGTTATGGATAGCACACAGATATGGATCAAAGTTGGCTTAAATGGTGAATATCTCATCAAATAGAGTTGCAATTACACAGAGCACATTTTATTTACATGAACCATAAATCTGTACAACATTGCAATCAATCATAATATCTTCGAGCATATTTTATTCGTCCGTATGAAATAAAATGTTTTCCGTATTTATAGAATCGTTGATTCATAACTGTGGGGCATTGAAACCCGTACCATTCGTTCAGTTCACAGATAAATTGCTTTTGTAGTGTTCTGATCCATAATACGAGTCGATTTGATCCATATTAGGGACCCTCCTGTTCCACTGATCCACATCTGTGGGATGGACAACGTTTTAAATTTCTATCGAAATCGACACTTTTTCATAAATAATCGCGATTTTTTATATGAATTCTCGAAAACAATCATATTCGGCATAGCCAGGCGGGTAATTTTGTTTTGTACAAGGTCACCATGATTTGTAGTCATATTTTATTCTTAAAAATGACCCTTAGCTGATCCATAACTGTGGGGTGACTGTAAGACGATCGAGCACGTTTGCACTCGCTCATTACGTTTTGTGGGATATGGAAGAACAATTTCTATAATGAAAAGACTTTCTTTCATCTCGAACCCCCATTTAATGATCTAAGGATATATTTATTCATTCAGAATTATGTTGTATCTTATCTATGAGCGAGAAGAAATGTCGATCAATTGCTCTCTCCTGAAATCTTTTCAATGCGCTAGGGCTTTGTTTTGTGGGTTGAGTCCTGTTATTTCCTCTACGAGAAAGAATGGTGATCAAATTCTTTCTATTGATGTCGCATTTGATGAGGAAAAGAAATCACTGTTGTTCAATCGCCAAAGACCATTCTTTCTATTCGTTAATAACTTGGCGAATAGTAATGGTTAACACACACAGTGGCTTCGTTTATAAGGAACTTTTTTCCTACCTTATCACATCAGCAGCTTTAGAATAGGACACCAACGCGCCAGGCATCCAGCACACCATCATCCTAGTTGTGGGTTCGAATCCTGATTCCAACAAAAAAAAATCATTGAGATGGTAAAGAAAGGACTCATTATTTTGTTTACTTTTAACGCATGCTCTAAATATACATTATTTTATACTAATATACATCATGAACCCTAAAAATACAACCATGAATGCTTTAGTAGGGCTTGTGCATTAAAACTGCTTTACCAAGTATTGCATTATTTTGGTTGTTGGGCCCCACTTTAATTATGCTTTATGAAGCTCATAAAGATTATGTCGCTTTAAAACAAAATCTGATAGCATACTATAGAGCAAACATAAAGTATTCATATATACAGTGGCTCAATTTCATTTTCGTACGGGGCACTGTTTTCATATCAAGTTGGTATAAAACTATTAAATGGTGCATGGACTTCGATATACTTTATCAATAATAAAGGTTATAGGTGTCATCTATTGTTTGGCAATGACAAACTGTATTCATTTGCTTAAATCTTTGGAATAATGGAAAAGTATTGAGATTGTGTCTATAATTGACCCAATTCCATATTTGTACACCTAACAAAAAATAAATATACAGCATTCAAAACTAATTTTTAATGAACTAGATGACTACTTAAGCTCTTCGTTGTGTTGTTCAGATGCAGTAGAATACATTTGGAAAATTTATAAACGGATATATTTGAAACTTAAGTAAATTTAAGAAAAATACCAGTTTTCCCATGTTTTTTTGCTAAAATATTTGGTAAGTCGAACAATAAATTGCATTTTTTTTCATCATCACTTCCTTAAGAATGATAATTGCGAATATTGCACAAGTTTCAAAAAATTATAATCAGTTTTAGGGTGGCTAAGAGTGGATATCGACAACTTATACTTTTGAATCTTAGGTAATATAATATTTATAACAAATCCAAAACCAAAAATTTTTGTCAATTCCTTTATGTTTGGCTCCTAAATGTATATACATAATCCATAATTAATGTTCCTATCAAAACATTGCGTAATTATCATTTTTAATTTACATTTTACTATCAAACATGATTATAGAGATATATAGAATAAATATTATTGCCATAACCGCAACACAAACGTGTTTTTAAAATGATGAAAACAACAGGATACATTCTATTAAATAGTGTATCAATGCTTTCTGCTCATTCAAGTTATTTTGTATTTTACTTATAAAATCAATAAATTGCAAAATAGGGAGCTATTTTGAATATAATTTAAATATTATTTCAAAGATAATTGAATATTACGATGACATCAATTATGTGGAGGTATGTACAGCGTAGTTTAGGGTACCGTAAAACGGGGTAACTTTGATAGTTTTTTCGAAGAAAACTTGAATATTTATGCATGCTGTTTCAAAGAATTTTAATTCATATTTTTAAAACAAGTACTGGTATCCTAATTAACGATTCCAGTTGATAGATTTTCAAAAGATTTATTCTTAATGAATATATAATTTTTCATATAATCGAAAGTCGGTTTTCTGTTTTGGGGTAACTTTGATAATGGAGCATCACTCGAACAAAATTGAATGAATTACAGAACATTTGTAGGGCGTTGCATATCCTTAGGCGTTTATTGCTATATGGAAATTTCTGACTTAGATTACAAAAATGGTCCCAGTTTGTAAAAATAGTATTCGCTAAGAGTTTTGAGACCGAATTCGAGTTCTACTATAACTAGGCTATCAAGTATAAGTGACGAATTCATTATGACTTCATCAAATAGTGATCGTAGAACAGATTGTTTGAGAGCATTTCAAAATTGCTAAAATCTTATAAATTTTCCATATATGCATATAAATCCTCAAATGTACCTGATTCCAACGGAAATAGCTTTAACATGAAGTGTCATACTAATACTCTTTACTTTTGCATTCGGTTTGCTTAACAGATTAACAGGGACTTTGTTATTTCGTTTAGTATGTTGAGAGTCTCGCATTATCAAAGTTACCCGCATTATCAAAGTTACCCCGTTTTACGGTACTTTATTGTAAAACGAAGTTCGTAGTTCAAATTATTTTTACAGTCAAATTCGAAATTAACATTTACCTGTTGTTTAGAATGAAAATTTGGTTTACATTGATTAAAAATATCATTTTAGAAGAGTTTTGAACTTATGGCACAACAATTTTCTGAACTCAAAAGGGATAAAAACTGTTTATGATTTCTGTAAAGTGTATATATTTCAACTAAATTTCTATCAGAGCTTACGAGTATAATCTATAGATTGGATCCAATGACAAAAATAAACGTAATTGTTCGAATTATTGGATTTTATAGCAAAAATCATTGGAAAACTGGCATTTCTCATAATTTTACCTAAATTTCATATATGTCCACTAATAAATTGTCCAAATGTATATCACTACATCTGAACATCATAATAAAGCACTTCAGTAATCAAATAGAGCTTCTTAATTTAGTTTTGAACGTTGTGCGTATGAATTTTGGTAGGTGTACGAATATGGAATTGGGTGAATTTTAGACATCAATTCAATACTTTTCTATTAATCCAAAGATGAATGTAAATGGAAACATTTTGTGATTGGCAAACAATAGATGACACCTATTACCTTCAATGTGGATAAAGTATTTGTAGCTCAATACTTAATTTAATAGTTTTTTACTAACTTGATGTGGAATCAGTATCCTGTACGAATATGAAATTGAGCCACTGTAGCTTCGTGGTTACTTGGGCACGTTTCAACTCATCACCATGCGAGTGGTGAGTGCGAACAGGACTATATCGTCGGAGGCGGCATGCGTATTCGCTGGGATGATTCCGATCTGTATCCTATCAATAGAAATATTAGTAGTAGAACGCTAGGGCGCTGTTGTCACAAAATTGATTTAACTAATTATTACCTTTAATTGTTATTGTACATTAAATGATCGATCCCACGCAACAGAGAATGTTTTGTTTTGGCCATTGACACTTTGAGGCCCGGTACTCACGCTGTCACATCGCAGCAAACTAGATGTTGGTCACACGAACAGCAGCGACATTAGCATTCTTAGGTTAATGCTTTTACTACCGGTACACACCCTCCTACTGGAATTGCAGAACTGACACTTAGCCGACCAACATCAAGTCGGAGTAGGCTAAATCCTCAGCTGGGAACTAGCTGAGTAGATCGCGAAACACCATCGGCAAATGGTTGTTGGGGTGCCAGTTTTCCTCCACCGGAATCATAGGACCGACGTCGGCATCTACCCGGCCAGTTTCGGAGTAGCCCAAGTCCACCGTCAGGGACTAGCTGACAAAATCGCATAGTAGTACCGGCAAACGATCGTCGAGACGCCTGTGATCCGGAAGCTTCATTCCACCGGAATCGCAGGACCGACCTCGGCTTCTGCTCGGATAGCATCGGTTCGGAAGATCTTCCACCGCCGGAGAAATCTACGTCGGTCTAGGATAGATCCACCGTCGGGGGCTATTCTGAGTGGTACGAGCTTATCACCGGCTTGAGTCGTCGGAGCGCCAGTAAACCGGAAGCCATCCTCCAACCGGAATCGCTGGGCCGACTGCGGCACTCTACCAGCCAACAACAGAGTATGAACAACGCGAAATGTTACCGGTTTCGGGAGATATTCCTTCGTCGGGGAAATCTCCATCGGAGTAGACCAGCTTCACCGTCGGGAACTACGCCGAGTAGTATCGATCACGACGAATCGCCGGCTTTGGGTGGTCAGGGCGAAGTCACCCCTCAACCGGAATCGCAAAATCGACCTGGGCATCCAACCGGTTCGCCCGTAAAGCAGAACGAACAGAGTAATCGAGTCATGCACACTAACCAACACAATAGCATCTATCGAAAAAAAATGACCATGAGGCAGAGAATTTGTTCATATAGAGAAACGCGGATTTTGAAACCTAAGGTTCCAATTGAACAGTCAAACGGGTTCCAATCGAGCAAATTCAATGAGACTCAAAGAGATGTTACGCAAAAGAGACGATGGATGTGTGTTAGTGGAAAGCGATACGAAAGTGACGTCATTGATAAGCTTGGTTTCTTATGGCGACTGACAGGATGACACGCACAATAAAATATTGTTTGAATGACCTCAATTATTGATAGTCAAACGTTGTTTATATATTAGTGAAGGATCGACTGGAACTTGATAATTGAAGGAATTTTGGCTTGCAGTCTTTAATCCTTAATTAAAAGTGTTTTTCTACTGTCCGACGTTTCGGCCGTCAAGTCACGAACAAGGTTGACACCTCGTCTGCGATCCGAACACTTGATTTCGAACCATCCAGCGTAACACATATCAGCCTAATTAGTTTCGTCGGAAAACCATGTTCAGACATTACCTGCCAAAGCTCATTTTTTTCACTGAGTCATACGCCGCCTTGAAATCAATAAACAGATGGTGAGTCTACAAGTTATACTCTTGGAATTTATCTAGGATCATTCGCAAGCTAAACATCTGGTCCGTTGTTGAACGGCCCTCATGAAAACCAGCTTGGTATTCGCCGACGAAGGACTCCTCGAGTGGTCTCAGTCTGTTAAACAGGTTGCGCGACAGAATTTTGTACGCCGAATTCAGCAGGGTAATTCCTCAGTAATTGGCACACTCCAGTTTGTGCCCTTTCTTGTAGATTGGGCAAATGAGGCCATCCAACCAGCCGGTGGACAATTCTTCGTCCTCCCATACCTGCAGAAGTACTCGGTGGATCGACTGATAAAGCTGCTCACTTCCGTGCTTGAGCAGCTCGACCGGAATCTAGTCCTTCCCAGCAGCCTTATAGTTCTTCAGTTCGTTGATAACCTTTTCAACCTCTCCTATGGTCGGTGGGTCCACAGCTTGATCGTCATCATCAATATTCATCCTGTACCTCGCTACATTTCCATTTTCACCGTTCAACAATTGCTGAAAGTGCTTCTTCCAGCTGGCAGCCACCGCAGTTTTATCGATCAGCAAATTTCCTTCTCGATCATTGCACATGGCGGGCACTGGTACGGTATTGTGCTGCGCACCATTGACTGTTGTATAGAATCTCCGCATATCATTCCAGTTCATAGCTTCAGCTACCACACTTTTTGACGTTGGATAACGTCTTACGGCAACATATGGGGGTACAATTCAGAAAAACGAAAAATTGAGCATGTAACGAAAAATGGTCAGGTTTTGACCGCTAATAACTCAGTCATTTATCGATAGATTTTCAATATTTATCCATGAATCGATTGGAAATTTATCTACGCGTCGATCCAAATGGAGGACACTATTGATTATTAGCAACCAACTATTGAAATATCGTAAAACGTTGACCCCTTTCTTATCTAACCAATCACGTTCAAGCACATTTTTCGGTTCCGCTTCCCACTATAAAAGCGCACCGCACCCTGCTTCTTCCCTCATTCTTCTTTTTGCCGTCAGACTGTGAACACGGTCGGCGAGCAAATTTCGAGAGTCATTCGCGTCCTCAGTTCAGTTTTCAATAGGACGCGAATACAGCACGTATTAGAACCGAAGAACCACGCATTTCGGAGCCGCAGCAACTGATGCCGCTCATTTGAGTGCACCAGCCAGCATAATCGTTTTCGGCCAGAAATCGTCGCTACCAGCCAGTGCTCCGCTGTCATTGCCATGCGGGAGGCTAGCGCGGTCATTCTGGTTCATTAGATCGAGCGGCACAGCCGTCACCGTCCGTGTAATATTCCCTAATTTGTACGAGATGGCTGAAGAAAATCGACCAAAGCCGCTTGTTGAAGCGCACATCGTCATCCGCACCGCTAATCTCATCGGGCGAGGAGGATTGAAACCAGTGCACCGTCAAAATGTGTCCGTGTTACGCAAATTCAACAACTCAATCGGCCCTTTTGAGAGCCAACAAATGTGTTTTAAAGAGTTATTTGTATAATATTCCCTAATGTGTTTACCACATACTTGCTATAATCTCTTAATTCATCTCATAGCATCATACAATAATTGATTTATTACGAATAATTGACAATACGGCAATTTGAAGCTGTTTCCGAGGATGCTGCTGCAGTGCCGTCGGGTTGCAATAACAGCATAATGCTAATCTGTACATCCCTTACCCAGACATCAGTTTCATGTAGCCTATTTCCCAGATGAGAAAACGAAGAATATGAAAGGAGGAGCATCATCTGCTATTCTAAGGGTATAAAGCATCCCTCCTTCGTTGAATCTGGTTTCATTCTGTTTTCGCTTTCGAGCTGGTAAGAGCTCCTCCAAACCTGCTCAGCTCCTCGCCCCCAGAGGCAAGCTGTTGTACGAGATGGCTGAAGAAAATCGACCAAAGCCGCTTGTTGAAGCGCACATCGTCATCCGCACCGCAAATCTCATCGGGCGAGGAGGATTGAAACCAGTGCGCCGTCAAAATGTGTCCGTGTTACGCAAATTCAACAATTCATCAATCGGCCCTTTTGAGAGCCAACGAATGTGTTTTAAAGAGTTGATTGTGTAATATTCCCTAATTTGTTCGAGATGGCTGAAGAAAATCGACCAAAGCCGCTTGTTGAAGCGCACATCGTCATCAGCACCGAAAATCTCACCGGGCGAGGAGGATTGCAACCAGTGCGCCGTCAAAATGTGTCCGTGTTACGCAAATTCAACAATTCATTCGGCACTTTTCAGAGCCAACAAATGTGTTTTAAAGAGTGTTTTGTGTAATATTCTTTAATTTGTTCGAGATGGCTGAAGAAAATCGACCAAAGCCGCCAAAATGTGTCCGTGTTACGCAAATTCAACAATTCAGTCGGCTCTTTTGAGAGCCAACAAATGTGTTTCAAAGAGTTGATTGTGTAATATTCACTAATTTGTTCGAGATGGCTGAAGAAAATCGACCAAAGCCGCTTGTTGAAGCGCACATCGTCATCCGCACCGCAAATCTCATCGGGCGAGGAGGATTGAAACCAGTGCGCCGTCAAAGTGTGTCCGTGTTACGCAAATTCAACAACTCAATCGGCCCTTTTCAGAGCCAACAAATGTGTTTTAAAGAGTTGATTGTGTAATATTCCTTAATTTGTTCGAGATGGCTGAAGAAAATCTACCAAAGCTGCTTGTTGAAGCGCACATCGTCATCAGCACCGAAAATCTCACCGGGCGAGGAGGATTGCAACCAGTGCGCCGTCAAAATGTGTCCGTGTTACGCAAATTCAACAATTCATTCGGCACTTTTCAGAGCCAACAAATGTGTTTTAAAGAGTGGATTGTGTAATATTCTTTAATTTGTTCGAGATGGCTGAAGAAAATCGACCAAAGCCGCCAAAATGTGTCCGTGTTACGCAAATTCAACAATTCAGTCGGCTCTTTTGAGAGCCAACAAATGTGTTTCAAAGAGTTGATTGTGTAATATTCACTAATTTGTTCGAGATGGCTGAAGAAAATCGACCAAAGCCGCTTGTTGAAGCTCACATCGTCATCCGCACCGCAAATCTCATCGGGCGAGGAGGATTGAAACCAGTGCGCCGTCAAAATGTGTCCGTGTTACGCAAATTCAACAACTCAATCGGCCCTTTTCAGAGCCAACAAATGTGTTTTAAAGAGTTGATTGTGTAATATTCCTTAATTTGTTCGAGATGGCTGAAGAAAATCTACCAAAGCTGCTTGTTGAAGCGCACATCGTCATCAGCACCGAAAATCTCACCGGGCGAGGAGGATTGCAACCAGTGCGCCGTCAAAATGTGTCCGTGTTACGCAAATTCAACAATTCATTCGGCACTTTTCAGAGCCAACAAATGTGTTTTAAAGAGTGGATTGTGTAATATTCTTTAATTTGTTCGAGATGGCTGAAGAAAATCGACCAAAGCCGCCAAAATGTGTCCGTGTTACGCAAATTCAACAATTCAGTCGGCTCTTTTGAGAGCCAACAAATGTGTTTCAAAGAGTTGATTGTGTAATATTCACTAATTTGTTCGAGATGGCTGAAGAAAATCGACCAAAGCCGCTTGTTGAAGCGCACATCGTCATCCGCACCGCAAATCTCATCGGGCGAGGAGGATTGAAACCAGTGCGCCGTCAAAGTGTGTCCGTGTTACGCAAATTCAACAACTCAATCGGCCCTTTTCAGAGCCAACAAATGTGTTTTAAAGAGTTGATTGTGTAATATTCCTTAATTTGTTCGAGATGGCTGAAGAAAATCGACCAAAGCCGCTTGTTGAAGCGCACATCGTCATCAGCACCGAAAATCTCACCGGGCGAGGAGGATTGCAACCAGTGCGCCGTCAAAATGTGTCCGTGTTACGCAAATTCAACAATTCATTCGGCACTTTTCAGAGCCAACAAATGTGTTTTAAAGAGTGTTTTGTGTAATATTCTTTAATTTGTTCGAGATGGCTGAAGAAAATCGACCAAAGCCGCCAAAATGTGTCCGTGTTACGCAAATTCAACAATTCAGTCGGCTCTTTTGAGAGCCAACAAATGTGTTTCAAAGAGTTGATTGTGTAATATTCACTAATTTGTTCGAGATGGCTGAAGAAAATCGACCAAAGCCGCTTGTTGAAGCGCACATCGTCATCCGCACCGCAAATCTCATCGGGCGAGGAGGATTGAAACCAGTGCGCCGTCAAAGTGTGTCCGTGTTACGCAAATTCAACAACTCAATCGGCCCTTTTCAGAGCCAACAAATGTGTTTTAAAGAGTTGATTGTGTAATATTCCTTAATTTGTTCGAGATGGCTGAAGAAAATCTACCAAAGCTGCTTGTTGAAGCGCACATCGTCATCAGCACCGAAAATCTCACCGGGCGAGGAGGATTGCAACCAGTGCGCCGTCAAAATGTGTCCGTGTTACGCAAATTCAACAATTCATTCGGCACTTTTCAGAGCCAACAAATGTGTTTTAAAGAGTGGATTGTGTAATATTCTTTAATTTGTTCGAGATGGCTGAAGAAAATCGACCAAAGCCGCCAAAATGTGTCCGTGTTACGCAAATTCAACAATTCAGTCGGCTCTTTTGAGAGCCAACAAATGTGTTTCAAAGAGTTGATTGTGTAATATTCACTAATTTGTTCGAGATGGCTGAAGAAAATCGACCAAAGCCGCTTGTTGAAGCTCACATCGTCATCCGCACCGCAAATCTCATCGGGCGAGGAGGATTGAAACCAGTGCGCCGTCAAAGTGTGTCCGTGTTACGCAAATTCAACAACTCAATCGGCCCTTTTCAGAGCCAACAAATGTGTTTTAAAGAGTTGATTGTGTAATATTCCTTAATTTGTTCGAGATGGCTGAAGAAAATCTACCAAAGCCGCTTGTTGAAGCGCACATCGTCATCAGCACCGAAAATCTCACCGGGCGAGGAGGATTGCAACCAGTGCGCCGTCAAAATGTGTCCGTGTTACGCAAATTCAACAATTCATTCGGCACTTTTCAGAGCCAACAAATGTGTTTTAAAGAGTGGATTGTGTAATATTCTTTAATTTGTTCGAGATGGCTGAAGAAAATCGACCAAAGCCGCCAAAATGTGTCCGTGTTACGCAAATTCAACAATTCAGTCGGCTCTTTTGAGAGCCAACAAATGTGTTTCAAAGAGTTGATTGTGTAATATTCACTAATTTGTTCGAGATGGCTGAAGAAAATCGACCAAAGCCGCTTGTTGAAGCGCACATCGTCATCCGCACCGCTAATCTCATCGGGCGAGGAGGATTGAAACCAGTGCACCGTCAAAATGTGTCCGTGTTACGCAAATTCAACAACTCAATCGGCCCTTTTGAGAGCCAACAAATATGTTTTAAAGAGTTATTTGTGTAATATTCCCTAATGTGTTTACCACATACTTGCTATAATCTCTTAATTCATCTCATAGCATCATACAATAATTGATTTATTGCGAATAATTGACAATACGGCAATTTGAAGCTGTTTCCGAGGATGCTGCTGCAGTGCCGTCGGGTTGCAATAACAGCATAATGCTAATCTGTACATCCCTTACCCAGACATCAGTTTCATATAGCCTATTTCCCAGATAAGAAAACGAAGAATATGAAAGGAGGAGCATCATCTGCTATTCTAAGGGTATAAAGCATCCCTCCTTCGTTGAATCTGGTTTCATTCTGTTTTCGCTTTTGAGCTGGTAAGAGCTCCTCCAAACCTGCTCAGCTCCTCGCCACCAGAGGCAAGCTGTTGTACGAGATGGCTGAAGAAAATCGACCAAAGCCGCTTGTTGAAGCGCACATCGTCATCCGCACCGCAAATCTCATCGGGCGAGGAGGATTGAAACCAGTGCGCCGTCAAAATGTGTCCGTGTTACGCAAATTCAACAATTCATCAATCGGCCCTTTTCAGAGCCAACAAATGTGTTTTAAAGAGTTGATTGTGTAATATTCCCTAATTTCCCCTCTTCAGGGCCACAAAATCAATGAAAAAGAGTTATTTTGAATTAATACATTTGAAAAACAATTCTTCAATATAATCGCCTTAGCTTCTGAATACATGTAAAGTGATTATTTTGTATTAACACAAAATAATAACACACAATGTCTATAATAAATCAGAATTGACATGCAACAAGTAGTGTGAAAATTAATTGGATTTTAAGCAAAAGAAATGTTTCATAAGTTTGTGACTGTCTCAAGCCAGCAAATAGAAGAAGCTAACGTTATCCAACGTCAACTTGGCGGTCGTATCTCGGAAACAACCTCTTACTTTTTCATGCTGCCTTTTCTTTCTACGGTGGATTCGCTTTTCATCGGCTCTCGCTGCCCTGTACCGCTCTCTGTTCTGTCGGGTACCGGCCACAAGCACACAGCTTCTGGCGACATTCTTCATGTCTGTCACTCTCTGGCACTCTTCATCGAACCAGTCGTTTCGCCCTCGTCGTTAACCAGTGGCAAACACTTCCCGCGCCGTTGTTGTCAAAGCCTCGTAGATAGGGTCCCACAGGCTTTCGACATCTCCAGCAACGTTGATTCTTCCCAACTGTTCGTCTAGCTGCTGGCTGTGCAGCTACCCCATCAGTCGACAAGCGTTGTATATTGAAGCGCAGCGTTCTGTTTGTTCTGGAACTCGTGACACTGGATAAACGCACTCGAATTTTAGCTACAACGAGATAATGATCCGAGTCGATATTAGGGCCTCGTACGGTCCTGACATCTATGACATCTGAGAAATGGCGCCCATCAACCAGCACGTGGTTCTTTTTGGGAGCAGGCATCGCCACTCAGGTGTCGCCTGGTGTGTTTGTGAATATTCTTTCGTGCGAAGTAGGTACCGTAAAACGGGGTAACTTTGATAATGCGGGTAACTTTGATAATGCGAGACTCTCAACATACTAAACGAAATAACAAAGTCCCTGTTAATCTGTTAAGCAAACCGAATGCAAAAGTAAAGAGTATTAGTATGACACTTCATGTTAAAGCTATTTCCGTTGGAATCAGGTACATTTGAGGATTTATATGCATATATGGAAAATTTATAAGATTTTAGCAATTTTGAAATGCTCTCAAACAATCTGTTCTACGATCACTATTTGATGAAGTCATAATGAATTCGTCACTTATACTTGATAGCCTAGTTATAGTAGAACTCGAATTCGGTCTCAAAACTCTTAGCGAATACTATTTTTACAAACTGGGACCATTTTTGTAATCTAAGTCAGAAATTTCCATATAGCAATAAACGCCTAAGGATATGCAACGCCCTACAAATGTTTTGTAATTCATTCAATTTTGTTCGAGTGATGCTCCATTATCAAAGTTACCCCAAAACAGAAAACCGACTTTCGATTATATGAAAAATTATATATTCATTAAGAATAAATCTTTTGAAAATCTATCAACTGGAATCGATAATTAGGATACCAGTACTTGTTTTAAAAATATGAATTAAAATTCTTTGAAACAGCATGCATAAATATTCAAGTTTTCTTCGAAAAAACTATCAAAGTTACCCCGTTTTACGGTACTGCTGATTGCCATCCCTCTAGCAGCAGCGAAGGTTAGCCGCAGGCCATTATCATTGGTAACGGAATGAAGGCTTTCCGTTCCAATGACTGGTCGGAAGTAGGGGAACTGGGTGTAAAATGCGCCGTTGGGGTAAAACGCGCCACCCTTGTTTTGAACGAACTACGTGCTTTGGGACGCTGTTTTTCACCCGAGATAATGGAAAATGTATTAAAATGCTTCTCTATATATATTTTTAAGTGTTTTCCTGGTAAAAATCGTAAAAAACTCGAAAAAACGTTTTTCGCTGTTTTTGTTGTAATTTTTTGTTATTTTCTAGGCCATTTTTCAGACCGATAAACAACAAAATTTTTGAAACTATCACCGTGAATCGACTTGTGCACTCCCATAGTTTGTATTCCATGCAAAAAAAAAAGTGTTGAATCTATCCTTGAAAAGTGTATTGAAGGACTTAAACTTTAATCAACTCGTGGGGCAAAACGGACACACCTATTTCATAACACCAAATCAGCCGTTTGAATTCAAATTCCAGCAAACGTAATGCCAAGCTGTAGTTACGAGCCAATTTGAACCTTACAAATGCACATTTTTCGAATCAGCATGTATACTATAATCAAACAATAACATCTTATTAAACGCCCTTATGTATGCAACGTATTTGCAAGTATGATTGCGCATGCGTGCGGGCGAGCGACTAACGCCAAGATCAGGTGGCGCGTTTTACCCCGCAAAAAATAAAAACGCAGATAAGCAAGCATTTTATAAAAATTGATTTATTAACTCCAGAAAAAAGAAAATGGATAGCTATTTCAACTATTTGATAGAAAACATGTTTCTCTATGAGATAATGAATAAAAAAAGGCTTATAATAATGTTCTTCACAATTAAAAACGCTTCCTTCCTTAGAGGGCGCATTTTACCCCCAGTTACCCAAATCTTCTTTCCCGATCTGCGCTAGTCATTTATGCTCCTATAAGAGGGTGTGTGTTCCCTTAATAGATAGTCCCCTATAGTCGTACTACTGTCTTTGGACGGATGTTCAAATCGTTACAAAATATGGTTTGCCATGAAAGCCTTCATTCCGTTACCAATGATAATGGCCTGCGGCTAACCTTCGCTGCTGCTAGAGGGATGGCAATCAGCAGTACCTACTTCGCACGAAAGAATATTCACAAACACACCAGGCGACACCTGAGTGGCGATGCCTGCTCCCAAAAAGAACCACGTGCTGGTTGATGGGCGCCATTTCTCAGATGTCAGATGTGCTGGAGATGTCGAAAGCCTGTGGGACCCTATCTACGAGGCTTTGACAACAACGGCGCGGGAAGTGTTTGCCACTGGTTAACGACGAGGGCGAAACGACTGGTTCGATGAAGAGTGCCAGAGAGTGACAGACATGAAGAATGTCGCCAGAAGCTGTGTGCTTGTGGCCGGTACCCGACAGAACAGAGAGCGGTACAGGGCAGCGAGAGCCGATGAAAAGCGAATCCACCGGAGAAAGAAAAGGCAGCATGAAAAAAGTGTGGTAGCTGAAGCTATGAACTGGAATGATATGCGGAGATTCTATACAACAGTCAATGGTGCGCAGCACAATACCGTACCAGTGCCCGCCATGTGCAATGATCGAGAAGGAAATTTGCTGATCGATAAAACTGCGGTGGCTGCCAGCTGGAAGAAGCACTTTCAGCAAATGTTGAACGGTGAAAATGGAAATGTAGCGAGGTACAGGATGAATATTGATGATGACGATCAAGCTGTGGACCCACCGACCATAGGAGAGGTTGAAAAGGTTATCAACGAGCTGAAGAACTATAAGGCTGCTGGGAAGGACTAGATTCCGGTCGAGCTGCTCAAGCACGGAAGTGAGCAGCTTTATCAGTCGATCCACCGAGTATTTCTGCAGGTATGGGAGGACGAAGAATTGTCCACCGGCTGGTTGGATGGCCTCATTTGCCCAATCTACAAGAAAGGGCACAAACTGGAGTGTGCCAATTACTGAGGAATTACCCTGCTGAATTCGGCGTACAAAATTCTGTCGCGCAACCTGTTTAACAGACTGAGACCACTCGAGGAGTCCTTCGTCGGCGAATACCAAGCTGGTTTTCATGAGGGCCGTTCAACAACGGACCAGATGTTTAGCTTGCGAATGATCCTAGATAAATTCCAAGAGTATAACTTGTAGACTCACCATCTGTTTATTGATTTCAAGGCGGCGTATGACTCAGTGAAAAAAATGAGCTTTGGCAGGTAATGTCTGAACATGGTTTTCCGACGAAACTAATTAGGCTGATATGTGTTACGCTGGATGGTTCGAAATCAAGTGTTCGGATCGCAGACGAGGTGTCAACCTTGTTCGTGACGTTAGACGGGTTGAAGCAGGGTGACGCACTTTCGAATTTACTGTTCAACATTGCACTCGAGGGTGCTATTAGAAGATCTGGCGTGCATCCTTGGCTTTGCGGACGATATAGACCTTATTCGAATCGATCGTAGGTCAGTGGAAGAGGTCTTCGTGCCTCTGAAGAGGGAGACAGCGAGAATAGGCCTGACCATTAATTTTACCAAAACGAAGTACATGGTTGCAGGTAGAGATAAAGTCAGGCATGGTAGTGTAGTTGCTGAGGTAGTGTTTGATGGGGATGTGTTTGAAGTTGTTGAAGAATTTGTTTACCTTGGAACACTTGTGACATGTGCCAACGAAGTTTCCCGCGAAGTGCAAATATGTGTTGTGGCTGCGAATAGGGCCTTTTACGGACTACGTAACCAGCTTAGGTCCCGCAGTTTGCAAACGGAAACAAAGTTCGCCCTGTATAAAACAGTGATTCTTCCGGTGGCTCTGTACGGGAACGAAGCGTGGACGTTGAAAGAGTCAGACCGGAAAGCTCTCGGTGTTTTCGAGCGTAAATTGTTGCGGACAATACTCGGTGGAAACTCGAAAATGGTGTGTGGCGCAGACGCATGAATCACGAGTTGTATCAAAGTTGTACAAAGATGCGAATATTATCAAGCGTGTAAAATACGGCACACTTCAGTGGGCTGGTCACTTGGTGCGAATGTCGGAAGAAAGAATTGCGGAAATAATATTCAGCAGGGAACCAGGTAGAGGTTGGTGGCTTGGGGGAAGACCACGAATACGCTGGCTGTACGCAGTGGAAGAGGACCTGGCGACCCTAAACGTTCGGGAAACTGGAGAAGTTTCGCCCAAGACCGACGAAGATGGAGCTCTACAATACGCCCGGCAATGGCGTGACGCTACGCTGTAGCCATCAAGGTATCAAGGTAGCTATTGAGTTGCGTCTTTACAAAGCTAGTAATATCGTTTCATTTCAACATGGAAAAATGTGTATCGCATACCCTTCGAGTTGTTGACTAGTTTGTGACGATTTAGAGAATGAAAGAGGGGGGTAGATTACATCTTGTCCTGATTGACGATACCGAACTTAATCTTTCGGTCGCAAAGTGGTCCCCTCTAAGCAGTTGACAGAAGAAAAATGACGCCAAGAGTTCTGTTCCATTTCTGCTCGGACGCAACATCAATTATGAAATGTCTTTTTTCGCGGATTTAAATAATCTGCAAATAAATGTCGTTTCTTTCGGACAGGACAGCGAAAATGAGCGATAGTCAGCTCAGTCGTCGGCCATTCAAGTCCGGATCGTGGGGGTAATGGACTGTCGAAAGTTGACCGAAAACACACTCAAACATGGGCCGGGTAATTAATCTGGATCAACGATTGCGACCGGGAGACAACATAGGTTCCGTTTTTGGCAAAATGATGTTTCTGAAATCACTCAAAATTTGGCAATAAAGTCAAAACTTTCCTATATGAACCGGGTGGCCTCCGACAATCAGATACAAAGTAGCAAATAAACACAACCTACTTTATTAACTGTTACAAACTGAACATGACCACTGATTTCCGCCTCTCCGCATCCAACTACGGACAGCAAGCCTTCTAAGGTATTTTACTTCGAGTTCTCTCCAAAACTGTCGGTCGGATTGTCGTCGCCAGATCCATACATCTCGCATCTGCATAACGCGGTGTGTCTGAATCCTTTATTTACGAAAATAACTCCATAAATTTTGAACCCACCATTTGAAAGTTTCATTTCGAACCAAACTTTTTTTCTGAATAAACACATAAAAGTGACTTTCCAATCGTGCTTATGATGAATAAAAATTAAGTTAAATAAAAACGTGAAACGAGCTCACCAAATTGATCATCCATCCTTGACTAAGCATGTGTGCATCAACACATAAAAAATCATTCCGTCGACGCAAAACCGAACTTGTTTGCTTGGGCCTTCCAAAAGCAATCTATCACTATAAACATGCAACAAGAATTCTATTTATAAAATTCACAGTTACCCAGTCTCAAGCAAGAATCCATAGGCATTTTAGATTCTATTTTGAAGTAATTTTTTGATTTGTGGGGAGGTGGAAAGATCCAAAAAATCACAAAATCGATTTGATACATCTTTAAAATTTCACCAAACTGGCTAATTTTTGGACAGATTATTCGATTTGATAAATAATTTCAGAATCTAAATTGGCAATGAAAATCTGTGTTTTTTTTTTTCTTAAAGTGATCAGATGTTGTATCTTGTTATTATATCGTCTGCCTCTCTATTACCCATTATTTGCATAATTTCATTATTAATGGTTTCAAGCACACCGTACATTCAACATAATGCCGCCGCCCGTCGAACACTAAGCCGTGCGATGCTGCTAATGTGCCTCGTGTGGACCAGCGCGATGATTAATTACCTACATTATAAGTTTATCAATAACATTATAGTCCCGGCAGATTTCATCCAACAACCAGAGAACGACAAAGCAAACGACAACAGACACACAGAGCTTCACAACGGAGTAATTTGTGCATATGTTTCTGTCGCCGGAGAAGGCACCGGGAGCCCCCGAAGGAGATCTGGCCCGGTTGGGACACTTAAGTGATTGTGTAACAGCTTTTTGGTTAATTTTGTTATTTTTCAGATTTCAATCCGCTGCCTCGCTGCTGTGGTACGATGAAATATTAATCACTCTGGGGGTAATTTGGAGGTCTTGAATCTTGCGGTATTATGAATCACTTAGGCTTGCGTTGATGGAGTTTTCCACTTAGGTGTTCGATGAACCGTGTATTTGGAACGAACTGTTCAGTGTAATTATCGTTGAAGTTTTTGTGCTTGTTCACATGTCATATGATAGTGGTTGAATTTTTAAATTTTTTTATTGAGTGGGTCCAGAGAAGATACTTTTGACAGCAAACGAATCTCTAAACTGGCTTTGCAGATGCTATCGACCTCATTGGAATCGATCACAGGCTAGAGGGAAAGACTAGCAAGCCGGCTGCTTAGGCACGTCAGGAGTTAGGGCGCGGCCAGGGAAGACGCGAATTGCGAAGCGAAGCGAAAATTGCACGGGAAGGAATAACAATTATTAATAATGAACTGTCAAACTCCAAAGGATTTTCGCGTCGCTTCGCGTGACGCGTCTACCCTGGCCGACACCTTACTCATCAATATTAGCTTCCTTTTTCTGAGCAGCCTAGATTGCCACGTATTGTCGGTAGCGGTTGTTTCAATTGACTAAGACTACGGACTGCCTGTTCCGGTGGTAAAAGTCAACCTCACAGGTGACCCTTAATTCAGTTTCAAGCCTGAGGATAGTTCAGATCAATCTTCACCATAAAAGAACAGCAACGATCAATCTTTGCAGACTTATGCTAAATGGTACAGCCCAAGTTGCACAACTTCAAGAACCTTACTTTCGTAAGGGGAACTTCTATCTAGGTAACCAGGTGGACCAGGGATGCGAGTCATTTTTTTTTCAAACATCGGGAAGATTTTGAAAATTTTGCCTGGAAAAGTCTGGACCTCCTATGCCGTACATGGAGAACCTTACAAATTCATTACGAAATTTTATTTGGCTCAGTTTATGCTACTTTCAGAAAACATGAAATGGCGAACTCGCGTGTCATGCCCTGTGTATGTGTGTTCGCTAACAACGCAATCGTTGCACTCATTTCAGAGTTAACTACCAGAGATGTGTGTGCTGTCACAATCGATGTTTCTGTCGGTGACCTCAATAGGAAAAACGTCTATTGTTCGGTGTATCTACCACATGATGAACCACCCCGGACGGATGATTTATTTATTTATTTATTCATTTATTATCGTCAATCAAAGTAGACTACATGTTAACACTTAAATCTATATACTGCTATATCTTACAGAGTTAAAGTATATTCTTAGGTTACTACGCGACATTGTTAAGTCTATTGTTTCGCAATGTTGATTATATAAACTCATCATTCGGTTTAGAGGAGAAAATTTTGCATAATTAGTACGACGGTGATTAATAAAAAACAAGTTACGATTCCTCAATTACCGGGAAGGAGTATAAAAATTTAAACTGTTTAATAGGTTAGGAGAATCAATACGATGCGAAACAATATCGTTCACGAATGAAACCATAGCGAATTCGCGGCGCTTTTCCAATGTCTGAATATCAATGAGCATGCATCTTGATTCATAAGATGGAAGAGGGAAGGATGTCCAGCCCAAATTACGAAGAGCATATAACAGAAATTGCTTTTGAACTGATTCAAGACGTTCTTCATGCGTCTTCATAAAAGGAGACCATACAATACTACAATACTCTAACATAGACCTCACGTAAGCGACGTACAAAGTTTTGATAGTGTATGGATCATTAAAGTTAAAACCAAAGCGTTTGATAAAACCGAGCATATTTGTTGCTTTATGTATAATGGTGTTGTAATGATCGATAAAAGTGAGTTTTGAGTCTAAAATTATGCCTAAATCTCTGACCCTATCGCATTTTTCAACGATTTGATTTCTTAAAACTACAGTTGTTTCTTCTGTGTTTCGCTTTCTGCTAAAAGTAATTAAATTACATTTTTTAACATTTAACTGAAGTAGGCTTTTACTACACCATTCATCGAAAATAGAGATTTCACTCAGATAGATGTCAATGTCGTTATCATATGAATAACTTCATATCATCGGCATAGATAAGAATATTTATATGCTTAAGAATGTAGGAAATATCATTTACATATAATATGAAAAGAAGAGGTCCTAGATGTGAGCCTTGAGGAACTCCTGATGTAACATGAATAGGATTCGATTTTTTACCATTATATCTCATTATTTGTTGCCGATTTGTTAAATATGATTGTATCCAGTTAAAAGATGGTTTATCAAATCCTATTTTTTCTAACTTGAAGAGTAACATAGAGATGTCAATGCGGTCAAATGCTTTGTCAGTATACAGAGCCTCTACATAGTTACCATTGTCCATAGCATTCAAAATATAATTGGTGAATTCTAGTAAATTTGTAGAAGTGGAACGGCCTTTAAAAAATCCATGTTGTGCATTTGTAATTCTGTTCCTTAAATGCCCAAACAATTTTCTATTAACAATGGATTCAAAGAGCTTTGGAATACAGAAAATTATAGCAATTCCACGATAATTACGAATATCAGTTTTCTTCCCTGATTTGTAAATAGGTACTAAGAATGATTTCTTCCAGATTTTAGGAAATTTTCCGGATTTTAGTGACATATTGAACAGCCAAAACAAAAGAGATGTTAATTCAACAGCAAGCTTCTTCATAAATACTGGAGGGATTTCATCAGGTCCTGCACTTTTTGTGGCATCCAATCCTTTCAAGCCTGTTAAGATGTCTTGTACATTTATCTGGTGCACACTTATGTCATTTGAGGGAGCAGGGAAGAATGAAAAATAATTTAGGTCCCGATCCTCTTCTGAAAATGTCGTATAGATTTCTTGGAAAAACGTTGAAAAGAGGTGGCAAATTTCCTCCGGGTTGTTAGCGTCTTTATAGTCAAGTTGCATTTTTGATGGTAGATTGTTCGATTTTAATTCTGTTTTAGTATATTTAAAGAAACTTCTTGGGCATGACTTTATATCGCTCTCAATTTTTCATTATACTCTTCAAGTGCAGAATTTATAGCAGTGTTCAACTGTTCACATAAGTCCAGGTATTGCTGGATGTTATCATCACTTCCATGTTTTTTATAAATTTTGTGAGCCTTTTGCTTTCGATTTTTTAAATTTCTGATATTTCTATTGAACCAGATGGGATTTTTTGAATTAACAAAAAGTTTTTCCTTTTGAGAGGTACCTCTTCACGAATAATTTCCATTAGTAAACTGTAAAATATATCAACAGCTTTTTCGACATTATTTTCTTCTCTGATCAGTGATTGCCAGTCAATTATGTTTCTTCTATTTTTTTTATGTTTTCATAATTTGCATTATCGTATTCATAGATATCCTCATATTCGCACACTGTGGGTCTGCAGTTATTGTGAACAAATAATGAGTATTCTAGTGCTGCATGAAATTCTTCATTTTTCCACAAGGGGTGCAATACTTTCATCAACGTAGAAATCTTCTTAGATGTTTGTCAATAGAAAGTCAAGGTAACAATTTTGCCGATTTTTTACATGATTAATTTGGTTCAAGCCCAAAATTGCAATTTTGTCGAAAATTAATTGTAACGTTTCATTTTCCCCGACCACTGGAAGCATGATACCCTCATTTTCAAAATCAGGGATGAAGTCAGCATTGCGTTGGTTGAAGTCACCATATATGTGTACTTTCACCTCAGGAGGAAGGCCAGATATGATATCTTCAGCATTTTTGAAAAAGGAGTCGTAAGCATGTTTGTTGGCATGATCAGGTGGAAAGTACACTGATGCAAATACATGTTTTTCGTTTTCTATATTTACTTTCACCCAATTATGTTCAAACTCTTTAAATTTCGAAGAACAAATAATTTCAGAATTAAATTTTGAAGAGACTGCAATGAGGACCCCTCCTCCTGATTTTCTTTGTGACATAAGAAAATCAGGATCGTCTCTAAAAACGTTATAATCACATCCGAAAACTTCTTCGCTTTTATATTATTTCAAACGAGTTGTCGTACACTGCGTAACAAAAGGCCTTCCGCTGATTGTTGGCAGTGATATCAATGCTCATCACATCATCTGGGGCAGTTCAGATATCAATTTGAGAGGCTCCAGTCTGATGGAATACTTGAGTAGTAATTGGATTACTTATTATAGGCAATCACCCAACCCTGTTATCTATTAGAGAAGATGTGTTAGATAAAACGTTCTGCTCGAATAAAATCAGTCAGGAGTGGACGAATTGG
Source organism: Aedes aegypti (assembly GCF_002204515.2). Lineage (NCBI taxonomy): Eukaryota > Metazoa > Arthropoda > Insecta > Diptera > Culicidae > Aedes > Aedes aegypti. The sequence continues at coordinate 108,450,231 of NC_035109.1, forward strand.
CATGTATTAGATGAGAAATTATTATCTGATCATAGCTACATCTTCTTTGAACATTCAAATGTAACTGCGCAGACTTTGCGTTTTAGGAATTCCCGGTCAACAAACTGTTAACTCTATATTAAATTTATTTGCGACCAAATGTCATGGATAATCTCCATCCACTGAAAATCCATGTGATTTGGATGATGCCGTTGATACTACAGCATCCCATATTATGGAAGCTTTCGAAGAATTATGTCCTCTGCGGTCTGTGAAGACTACAAGAGGTACTCCATGATAAAATTTAATGGGTGGAAGGATTCGGAGATTTATGCCGTTATTTATGCCGTAACCGACGAACAAACCTTTCCAAGTTTTCTTGTCGAGTTTGCTCCAGTACTCTTTTGGAATATGACAATACGCCGAGGTGCGAACACCCGAAGCTTCGAAACGTCAGGGTTCCATTTTTTCCACATCCCGAAGGACGTCACCTTTTCACCAAGGGCAGTAGCAGGACTCCTGTTGGTAAGGAATGCAGTGGTCTGTACCTCTTTTCAGAACGAACGATCGACTCCAGAACCGAACAGTATCGAGCGAGCTTTCTCTTCCAACGTTCGAATCATACGCTCTGCTACGCCGTTCTGTTCCGGCGGATACGGAACCGTGTACTCCATCTTAACCTTCCGTCAGTCGCTCAAAAAAAAGTTACACCAGCGGTCGCATCGTGTACTGAGTACACGCGGAGCAATTTTGATTGTACCGTAAAACGGGGTAACTTTGATAGTTTTTTCGAAGAAAACTAGAATGTTTATGCATGCTGATTCAAAGAATTATAATTTATATTTTTAAAACAAGTACTGGTATCCTCACTATCGACTGCAGTTGATGGATTTCCAAAAGATTTATTCTTAGTGAATATATAATTTTTCATATAATCGAAAGTCGGTTTTCTGCTTTGGGGTAACTTTGATAATGGAGCATCAATCGAACAAAATTGAATGAATTACGGAACATTTGTAGGGCGTTGCATACCTTTAGGCGTTTAACGCTATATGGAAATTTCTGACTTAGATTACAGAAATGGTTCCAGTTTGTAAAAATAGTTTTCGCTAAGGGTTTTGAGACCGAATTCGAGTTCTACTATAACAAGGCTATCAAGTATAAGTGACGAATTCATTATGACTTCATCAAATAGTGATCGTAGAACAGATTGTTTGAGAGCATTTCAAAATTGCTAAAATTTTATAAATTTTCCATATTTGCATATAAATCCTCAAATGTACTTGATTCCAACGAAAATAGCTTTAACATGAAGTGTCATACTAATACTCTTTACTTTTGCATTCGTTTTGCTTAACAGATTAGCAGAAACTTTGTTATTTCGTTTAGCATGTTGAGAGTCTCGCACTATCAAAGTTACCCGCATTATCAAAGTTACCCCGTTTTACGGTACATCCAAAGCTAGACAAGATAGACTATGGATGTCTTCTGCAAATTTCTTCAGCCCAACGGTTCCAATTGGTCAGTGGACAAAAAACACTTTGAAAACATCCTCATCTTCCTGTGGCCATCGGATTGTGCCCCGGGGGAACCGATGTAGTGGACATTTTGCAATGCAACATCTCGAACACAAATATCTCAGGATCTAGATTTTTTAGCAAGATGGTATCTTCGGCAAAGTTGTTCAGTAGGTCAAGGGCTAACATGTGATAGGCTGCTTGTTTCGAAATTCTGCCACCAGATGGTGCTAGTGAGCATTTAATTTTTCGAACACCGATATCTCAAGACCCTGATTACCTAGAAAGATGATATCTTCGACAAAGTTGTTGAGTAGGTCAAGGACTAACATATGATAAGCTACCTAACAAGAAAAACTGCCACAAGATGGCGCTAGTGAGCATACAATATTTTAATCACGAATATTTCAGGATTCTGATTTTTTAGAAAGATGGTGTTTTCAGCAAAGTTGTTCAGTAGTTCAAGGGCTACCATGTGATGATCTTCTTCATTCGGAATTCTTTCAATAGATGGCGCTAGTGAGCATGATATTTTTCGAACACAGATATCTCAGGATCCAGGTTACCTATAAAGTTGACGTCTTCGACAAAAGTGTTGAATAGGTCAAGGTCTAGCATGTAATATGCCACCCAACTTGAAATTCTACCACCATATGGCATTAGTGATCATGCTGTATATTGATCGCGGCTATCTTAAGATAATGATATTTTAGCAAGATGGTGTTTTTGGCAAAGATGTTTAGTATATAAAGAACTAAACATGTGATATACAGTTTGATTCGGAATTCATCCACAAGACGAAATTTTCGTATGCAGGTATTTTAGGATCCTGGTTAGGAAAATTAAATTACATTACAAAGATCAAAGACACGATGAAGTTGTTCTGTATACTGCCCATAAATCCAGCAAACATGGGACTGACATGCGTTTATGGGCAGTAAATCACGGGCCAACGAGTTAAGTGTAAAATATACCTACTCAAAATTCTTCCACATTCAATTCAAAATGCAATGGGCTGCTAGATTTCAAATACTTCCATCAGGCTAGAGAAAGAGCTCCTGGTTTATTTATTTTTTTTGAAATACAGAATCTCAAGTTCCCGATTATTTTAAAACTTGACGTCTTCATAAAAATTATTTGGTAAGGAAAGTGCTCACATTTTATTGGCAATTATATTTGGAATTATGTAACCCGGCGCCAAGGAGCATTTAATTTTCTGAACATCTTATGATACTGATCATTTGGGCTCATCAATACACGTTTTGTCAAATGTTAAAATATTTCGCTAACATTAAATTAGTAGATAAGCACAAAATAAAATTAAAGATGTAGGGTTCATTCTACATCAAATTCTAAATTTAAAATGAACAATATTATTTTTATATTTAGTAAAAAAGTAGGACGCAAACTTCTCGTTGCTGGTGATATTAATCATCTTATGTTTTTTAGAGTCCGGCGGCGGTCGTACGCCCGCAGCCGTTAAAGTGAACTTACACCCACAGGGTGGAATGAATGGAAAAACTTTCCCGCCTAAATTGAAAGCACGTGGTTTTCGCAGAATGACAGCACTGTATCTGTGTATTAATGATTTATATCAGGAGTCACTGAACACGATGAGTGCGCTTGTTGTCGATTCTATGTAGTGTATTTCGAAGTTGAAGGTTCTTTATGATCAGTGACCGCTGCGCTCATATTTGGAGACATGGGCAGATAACCGCGATAATTGAATTTATCTTGAGGCAGGCAATAATCTAAGTTCGTTGCTGCACATCTCGTGAGAGCACACTCTCGCAGTACAGATCGGGTTTGATATTATGGGACGTCTTTTTCTTCCGGAAAATCAGCTTGAACGATAGGCTTATGATTATCGCCGTGACCAATAATTTCACTCCCTGATTGTTTACAAATAAATTCAAAATGTTCTTTGTGCTAGTATAATCATAATATGGATATACTAGCACAAAGAGCACTTTGAATTTATTTGTAAACAACACAGGCAATGACTATCACATTCGAGGTGATTCGAACAATGTTGTAGTGTGCGTGCCATCCCGTGAGTCGCCATGAGAGACCGAGTTTCTCATACCACTTTGCACTAACACACTTCCATCTTCGTTTTTGTGTAACAGCTTTCTACCGCCCATTAGATATTAGATAGGCCTTTTCATGGGACAGGTCCATGATGTATTCGTTCCGACTGTCAAATGGAAGTAAAATTGAAAGGGTTTATTCACAAATTTCTTTTTGTATGCATATTTTTAAATTTTGTATGATCCGTAACATCATGAGGACACCCCCTCCAGCGTTATGAAATTTATGTATGGGCCCAAAATCCGCGTATACTAAGTCTAGCACCAGTTTAAGGCTATTATTCGCATTAATTAAACCAATCAATGTGCTTGAAATATACTGTTTGAAAGCAGAAAAATACTACGTGCTACTGCAGTATGCTATTGAAAATGTCATCAGAAAATTCAGTTGAATACACAGAATAGATGTTTTCTAGAAAACCGGTTACGCCTTCATCATTATTTGATCGTTACTTTGTATTATTGTTTACCTTTTCGAACCACCTCGGCATTTGCATAGAAGTACTGTTAAAGACCTTCCGAAACAGCTGATTTGAGACGTCTCGTGAAAAGGCCTATTGCTCAATTGTAACCACCATTGACAGTTCTTTGATTTCAGCACAGGCAAAAAGGCGTCACACTCTCATCGGTGTCCATCGATCATTTTTTTAACAACCGATTCGTATATATGCGACCAATCGTAGGCTGCAGTGCGTCGTTTTAATTCGTGTTTGACGTTTACACACTACCGCCACCTGTTGGCCCATCGGCCAAACAAAGTCATTTTAGCATTGGGCTTACACGTTTTCGTGGCAATGATTTTGATCGCCATATTTTTAAATATAGTTATTTAAACCAGTATAAGTCTATGTTCCTTAGTTCGATATCGACTCATGAAACCATACTTAAAACAAAAAATCATAATTACAATAATGCTCCTTTTTATCAGCTTTCTAAAGAATATCTGTTCCATGAGTCGATGATCTTTTGAGTATCGACTGAAAATTTGACTGTACTTGAAGGGAAGAGACGAACCAGCCAAGGGCTGAAAGTCTCTCAAATAAAGAAAATTCATTCACTGTACTTGAAACTCTGAAGTACATTCTGATGGGATTTTTATGCTGAAGAGCACCGTTTCCGAATCAAACGGTTTATTACATGTTAAACATGCTTCAGTCTTGAACAGAATAAACAACTTAGTTGCAGACGTCATTTTCATGATTGAGCAATCACAATCCTAGATATTTGGGTCGCAGCATACACAGTAGCACCATCTAGTGGAAGAATTCCCAAACAAGTGTGGCCCATCACAAGTTTGTACTTGACTAACTGAACTTTTGAGCCGAGAGGTTTATATTTGGATGTAATCGGGATCCTCAGATATTAGCAATCAAAATATACATGTTCACTAGCGCCACCAGTTGAAAGGATTTTAAAACTTGAGGTTCCTTGCATTTGGGCCTTCATCTTATGAAAAACCTTTTCGAAGGGGTAATACTTCTTAGTAATGAAAATATCTCAGGATCATTTTTCTAAGCGATCAGGATCCACAATTATCTGCGTTCGAAAAATAACATCTTTAGCGTCGTTTTGTGGAAGAAATCCGAATCAAACGGCGCATGACATGTTAAGTCCTTAATCTACTAAACACCTTTGCTTTGTAATCAGGGTCTTGAGATATCGGTGTTTGAAAAAATAAATGCTCATTAGCACCATCTGGTGGCAGAATTTTGAAACAAGCAGCCTATCACATGTTAGCCCTTGACCTACTGAACAACTTTGCCGAAGATACCATCTTGCTGAAAAATCTAGATCCTGAGATATTTGTGTTCGAGATGTTGCATTGCGAAATGTCCACTACATCGGTTCCCCCGGGGCACAATCCGATGGCCACAGGAAGATGAGGATGTTTCCAAAGTGTTTTTTGTCCACTGACAAATTGGTACCGTTGGACTGAATAAATTTGCTGAAGACATCCATATTCATCTTGCCTAGCTTTGGATTTATTATCAAAATTGCTCCGCGTGTACTCAGTACACGATGCGACCGCTCGTGTGACGGGCCCGGTAAAAAAAAGTTACACGAGCGGTCGCACTGGTGTACTCAGTACACGCGTAAAAACTTAGATTAAAAACACGATGTTTTCGAATACTTTTCGTTGATTTTTTTGAAAAATTTCTTCTCTACAAGCAAGAAGAAGAGTAGATCTTGGAATAGGACCAACACCCGGATCAATTTGAAGGGATTTTCAACGTGTTTTTCGACTTTTCGCAAAGTGCGTGTACTCAGTACACTAGGGCGACCGACGGTGGGTTAATGCTCTTGTCTTTGCAGAACGACCACAACTCTTTGCTTACATATTTCCACTGTTGTCGGTGCATAGTCGAGAAATCTTGATGCCAAACTTCGCTGTTATATCCGCTTCGAACTGCTTGAAACAACCAGCTACTTCATCTTTTGACCGGAGCAGAAAAACAACTGTGAACCGCGTCCAGTCATCAACGAATGTAGCGAAATAGGGGAAGTGGTGGTAAAATGAACACCGTGCTTTTTACCGAGAAAAAACAAATTCCGATAAATTTTTATCACGCACGGACGATTTAGAGCATAAATCTGAGTGTTCGAGTTGATACGGAGGTCAATTGAAGTTAAAATATCAACGAAAACTAAGATTTTAGAAAAACTCTTTTGAAAATTAGAACTGACGTAACTTTTAGCTCGGAAGCCTTGACGTTTTTCAGTGAGGTTATGATATGATGTCAAATCTGATACACTTAGAATTATTTTTGAATGGGTTTCAATCATTATTGGATGTATTTTTGGTGGGGTAATGAAAATTGTCAAAAATATTAGTTTTGCTCACGTTTTTTGCATGGTGTTCATTTTACCACCAACCGCTGTTTGTTTTACCCACATAGTGCAGGTAAAATGAACATCTGCATCGTTTTTTGATAGCGATGAAAATATGTGAAAATTTGGCTATTTTAGTCTGAATCATGTAGCTGCTATAGATAGTTGCTATAGATTACATTCCTATTTTGGATGTTGTGCGGTTGAACTATACAAATTCCTCGTTTTTCTATCAGAAACAAGATGATTTCCTTAAGGTGTTCATTTTACCACCCCTTCCCCTACTTGTCGCTGTCCCAACCGGTTGAAGTTACCGGCCCGCAAGCGTCGGAGTGCAAGAGTAGACCACCTCTCACCTTCACTTCGATAACTTCATCGCCTAACTTCGACAAAACAGTTACATATCCGGTGTATTTCGCCGTTCTTTGCTACCGCAATATTCATGGGTTGTTTCAGTGGCTCCAACTTCAAGTAAAGCTCGTTGCAGATGAGGCTATTTTTGCCAGATTTGGCATCATGCCACTATTCTAAAAGTGTCCTGGAGTGGTATGAGGCCAATTCTGTCCATTTTGTTCCAAAGGACATGAGTCCGCCAAACTGTCCGGAGCTGCGTCTGGTGGAGCAGTACTGGGCAATGAAGCGGGAGCTTTGGAAGAGCAAGAAGACAGTCAAAGATGAGAAGGACATGTTAAGAAAATGAAAAAAAAATTTGGGGTGGGTAATGTCTATTACATTACCGCGGGGTTAACGTAGAACTACGATGGTTAATAATTTGTCATGTGTATGAATTTGTAAGTGTACTAATTTTGTATTGTTATTGATCGGATGAAGTTTTCAAAAATTAACTCTTTTGGACTCATTTTGGTAGTCCTGAAAAGAACCATTTGTCGTTCTGTGGTTCCGAGAACCAGTGTTTGGTGTTCCAGGAATAATGCCAGATGATTGAATTTGTTTGTTTGGTCGTTGCTTCCTTGTGTTGCTTGGTTGGGTATTCTGGCTCCAGCTGTAGTTCGCCAAACTCCTCCAATAGATTAGATGTTTGATAGTTCGGGTGCTTCGATCGTTAGAATCGATAGAATCGGTCCAGTGCTTTGGGCTGTAGCAATATCCATTGCATGAGCATTTAGGCTCTGTACATTGACACCTACTCATCAATATGCAGGCTTGGCCGCTATGATCCAGTATTTCACGCAGTTCGTCTCAAACCGTCACTAATCGATGATTGCCTAAGCGCTGCAGCTCATTCCTCAAGTCAACCCTCTTGGGAGAATTGCTGCTTTTGGCGTGATGGAACTTAAAAAATTTGGTAGAGTTTGTCAAAAATAGTCCTTGCAGTGAAGTAACCCGCGACAAACCAACATATACCAATTGCTGATCCTGGCTTTTGTCATAGTCGTATACGACCTCGGGGAAAGTTCCACCTTGCGACTTATGAACAGTAAAAGCACAGGCACTAACCATCGGGAACTGAATGCGTAAATGCAAACGCAGATTATGCCGCACAGTTTGAAAGTAACATAACATTCTCTATACAGGAGTAAAATTTGAATTTCAAAACCAAGAGCCTTACGTTGGCATGAAATATTTTGAACTCTTATAACTGTTTGCTGGTTTAACGAAATTCCTTGAATGGCACCTCAATTGAAAGACAAGACATCAAAGGGTCATGTCGTTTACTCATCTCACATACCTGTCCAAATAGTTTAATTACTGTTTTAAAATAGAACGTTGATTTCAAGCAAATTTATAAATAGGGGTGCTAGAGAAAATTTGACGTCATTTGCTTTCCATTCTCCGCTTGGATCGCATCTCAGCAGGCAATAGATCGTCTGGCTCTGACCGGGCGTGCTTCTCATGCACAGACATCGATAGCGAAGGACGCCCCCGTTTGTCTTGCTTCGTTCAAATCAAACTGTCGAGTGAGCGAGAGAAGATGCCGTCCGAAGCCAAAGTCATCACCGCTGCCGCCGCCAAGAAGAAGAAGAAGAAGAGGAAGCAGTCCACAGGAAAATTTGCGGTCGAACTGTGAACACGGTCGGGCAAGTCATTCTCGCTTTGCGCTTCACCGCTTGTTTGCGTTCACCCAGCCATCGTCATCGCCGCCATCATCAGATTTCGACTTAAGCCCGGTGATCCACTACCTGTTACTGTTGTGCGCCATCCTCGCCACGAAACTTTCGGTTCGTCGTATAAGCAAATAACTTGCTCAAATTTATACATTTGAGTTGAGGATTCCCCGTTTGACCATGGCAATCAACTGATAACATCCCGCAGTGTTATTTATCTGTAAAAGCATCAAAGCTAACAAAGCCATCGGCCCTTTTCAGGGCCATCAAATTAGTGGAGTTAAAGAGAAATATTTCCGACTTTATATATGACTTCTTATATTCCTAAATCAATTTCACGGCTTCATACAAAATTTCATTTGTCATGAATAATTTATGACTAAACATTTTGAGACTGTAATCGCGGACGCTGCTGCAGTGCCGTCGGGGTGAGTGCTCAACATTCCACAACAATTGTAAAATAGAGAGGCATTTCCAACAGCGTCTTTGATGTTCCATATGTTATGGGAACACTTTGATTTGCAAAATTATCACATGTAACAAAATTGCGACATATTTAGAATGCTTTTGAAAAGACATTCTCATTGAACAATTTTAATAATTTTGGCACCCATGGATCAGAAATTTACCGTCATAATGAAGAAAACTATTGATTATCTCGTATTGAATATTTAGTTAATGTCAACCATTCCAGCAATTCATGTTCGACCAATTTGTCACGCATTAGCATTCTCCGCAATTTTCAAGTAATTCCAAGCCCAACACATTATTGGCACATACCCATTCCCCAGATTGGTCGATCAGAAAGCGAAGAGCACAAAAGGGAGGAGCATCATCTGCTATTCTGAGGTTATAAAACATGCTTCCTTCGTCGGATTCAGTTTCATTCCAATTCCGCTTTCGAGCTGGTAAGAGTTCCTCCGAACTTGCTCAGCGAAAAGTACCTCGCTGCTAGAAATCTGCTGAGCGGTTAATCTTCAAGCTGCCAATCCAGCATCTGGTTTGTGAAATCGCTCAAGATTTCTAGGTTGACCGATCCGCGCTTCTAGATTTCGACTCGTGGTAAACTCGTGGTCACAGCATCCAAGCTCAATCGGCCCTTTGCAGAGCCAACATACGTTCATAAAAGGGTTTATTGGATGATATTCACTGATTTATCTATAATGATCTAAATATCGCGGTATACTACAATTTGGTTCACATAATTTACCCCACATAATTACATGAATTTGAGAATTTACCGCTGCAGCGCCGTCGGACCGTAATAACATCATACTACTCAGCATTGTATGGTATTTCTAACAGCATCGTTGATTTATCATATAATGGGGGAACACTTCCTAAATTCTCGAGTATGGAAATTGGAAAATGTATTAAAATTGCGACAGATTTTAAATACTGTTCAATAAACTGTTTCCTGACCAATTGTAATGAGCAACTATCTGTCGCAATTTTAATACATTTTTCAATTTCCGTACTCGAGAATTTTGGAAGCGGGGGCCATGACTGGTCATGGCTGGAAATATTTGTGGGGAGTAACTCGACCCTTTGCTGCAGGAATTTCATTATCAACTCTTTGGTAAAGCAGAAATTTTCCGAGGAAAATTCTGCTTAAAGTGAACTTTTTCAAAACAACTCTTATTGATTGGAATATTTATCAACAACTCTTTGTCAAGTAAAATCATCCTAAATAACTCTTTGCTCCATCGCCAAACCAAACCATTTCATTGAATTCATCAAGTACAAGAATATGAATGGTAAGGAGAGGCAGATGGTGTGTATTTCGCTGGCGTTAGTTTCCAACAGGTCGCCGGTTGGCGCTGACTACTAATCCGTCCACTGAATGTTTTTCAGTTGTTGCTTTCGCTTCGTTGCTTCGCTACTCGCACACTGCTGTGGCTTTCACGCGCTCTTCTTTGCTGCTCCGTTGCTTGATCCGTTCGTTATGCCGTTCGATTTGTGAATGAGCTGGGAGCAGAACAACCAGTGGTTTTATTTGCTCGAGCTCCGTTCACCGATGGCGAGTGGTGGGGTTCTCGCTTGGTTGTTTCATCACTCCGTTCGCTACTCGCACGCGATTGGTTATTGCTTTCGCGCTATTTTCGTTGATGGTGTGATTCTTCGCTGAGAAAAAAAAACTGCAACTCTTTTGATTTTTCATGCAAAATGACCAACTTTGATAAACTATATCTCAGTTATTTATGGACCGATTTGAATGAAATTTTCACAGAATATCAGACATAACTTAAATTTTAACATATATTTTTGAGTGATTTTTCCAATCACACGTTGAAAAGCAGTAACAGTTTGACTAAAGTGAATTTTTTGACGATTTTTTATAATTGACATAACTAAACATATTGAAGGAATAGCTTCATGGTATCTTCAGCAAAGTTGTAGATTTTGACGAGATGAATAAGTTTGCTGAAGGCAGTTTTTGTGTAAGGTTATCAGATTTTAAGATAAAAGTTTTGAATTTTTCGTCGAAAATTACAGTTTAGTCAAACCGTTATTACTTATAAACTTGTGATTGGAAAAAATATTCAAAAATATATGTTAAAACTCAAGTTACATCTGATGTTCTGTGAAAGTTTCATTCGAAAATATTTCCATAAATAACTGAGATCTAACTTACCAAAGTTGGTCATTTTGTATGGAAAATCGAAAAAGTTGCAAATGCATGTGAATAAGTTGGGGCCTTCCTTAGCCGAGTGGTTAGAGTCCACGGCTACAAAGCAAAGCCATGCTGAAGGTGTCTGGATTCGATTCCCGGTCGATCCAGGATCGTTTCGTAATGGAAATTTTCTTGACTTCCCTGGGCATAGAGTTTAATCGTACCTGCCACACGACATACGAATGCAAAAATGGAAACTTTGGTAAAGAAAGCTCTTAGTTAATAACTGTGGAAGTGCTCATAAAAACACTAAGCTGAGAAGCAGGCTCTGTCCCAGTGAGGACGTTAATGCCAAGAAGAAGAAGAAGAAGAATAATAATAAGAAGATGTGAATAAGTTCTCAGTTTATTCGACAAACCAGCTAAATATTTCGTGGGTGCACAACAGCAACAGGGTAGCGGATCACAGGGATTTAGTTGAAATCTGGAAACGTAGCTCAATCTTGAAATCTTTAGCGATTCTGGATTAACAGCTCAGCAGGCTTCTAGCAGCGAGGTACTTCTCGCTGAGCAAGTTCGGAGGAGCTTTTACCAGCTCGAAAGCGGAAATGGAATGAAACTGAATCCAACGAAGGCAGCATGTTTTATAACCTTGGAATAGCAGATGATGCTCCTCCCTTTTGTGCTCTTCGCTTTCTGATCGACCAATCTGGGAAATGGGTATGTGCCAATAATATGTTGGGCTTGGAATTACTTGAAAATTGCGGAGAATGCTAATGCGTGACAAATTGGTCGAACATGAATTGCTGGAATGGTTGACATTAACTAAATATTCAATACGAGCTATTGATAATGAATAGTTTTCTTTATTATGACGGTAAATTTCTGATCCATGGGTGCCAAAATTATTACAATTTTTCAATGAGAATGTCTTTTCAAAAGCATTCTAAATATGTCGCAATTTTGTTACATGGGATAATTTTCCTAATCAAAGTGTTCCCATAAAATATGGAACATAAAAGGCGCTGTTGGAAAAGCCACTCTATTTTACAATATATGTGAAATGTTGAGCACTCACCCCGACGGCACTGCAGCAGCGTCCGCGAGTACAATCTCAAATGGTTGAGTCATAAATTATTCATGACAAATGAAATTTTGTGTGAAGCCGTGAAATTGATTTAGGAATATTAGAAGTTATAAATAAAGTCGGAAATATTTCTCTTTTAACTCTTTTCCACAAATTTGATGGCTCTGAAAAGAACCGATGGCTTTGTTAGCTTCGATGTTGTTACGGATAAATGACACTGCTCGGACCAGCAAAACTCAGGGGGCTTCTGGTATTTGCTCCTAACGGGATTGCTTCTTGACCACCAATGATGATTTCATCACGAGTCGAAATTTTGAAGCGCGGGTCAACAGCTCCTCGGCCGATGAAATTTGCGGCGGCGATGAGGATGGCTGGGTGAACGCAAACAAGCGGTGAACCACAAAGCGAGAATGACTCGCCCGACCGTGTTCACAGTTCGACCGCAAATTCACCTGTGGACTGCTTCCTCTTCTTCTTCTAGGCGGCGGCAGCGGTGATGGCTTTAGCTTCGGACGGCATCTTCTCTCGCTCGCTCGACAGTTTGATTTGAGCGAAGCAAGGCAAACGGGGGGTCGATCGCTATCGATGTCTGTGCCTGAGAAGCACGCCCGGTCAGAGCTAGCCGATCTGTCGCCTGCTGAGGTGCGGGCCAATCGGAGAGTGAAAAGCAAATGACGTCAAATTTTCTCTAGCCACCCCTATTTATAGATTTGCTTAAAATCAACGTTCTATTTTAAAACAGTTATTAAACTATTTGGACAGGTATGTGGGATTCAGTAAGTAAACGACATGAAGCTTTGATGTCTTATCTTTCGATTGAGGTGCTAATCAAGAAATTTCGTTAAGCTAGCGAAAAGTTATAAACGTTTAAAATATTTCATGCCAGCGTAACGCTCTTGGTTTTGAAATTCCAATTTCACTCCTGTATAGAGAAGAAAGACGTACTTCTACGTCAAAAAAAAACTGAGAAACTGGTACCGGATGACACTGTAAAGACTTTGATATGCCCTCCATCGAAAATGCCTTCAATTTTACACTCAAGGCTCCATCGATTAACTCTTATTTTGATTTTTGAAGTAAATATATTTATAAAACTACCCTAAAATTTTGGTTTGATTTTAAACATTATAAGAAAATTGGCATGACATTCTCGGTGTCGCAATAATTTCGTGTTCGCCCTTTTATTTGTATCAAATATTAAATGGATTGATTAGAAAAGGGCCTATTCTGATTTTCTCATACACTGAGAATAATATGAACGTAAATAAATTTTACAGGCAAAACTGGGATTTTGATCGGATTGAGCCGATCGAACCATATTTGGAGAGTGCTATTCATAAACAAAAAAAAAATCGTGGATCATCGCAATCGGATTTTTTTAATGTTACCATTCATTCTCTCAGTAATAATTTGGTAATAGAGCGTTCAAGGGTTTATTCATAAATTTCATAACACCGAAAATGTTCATTTTTGACACCCAACCACCCCCTGGTAAGGCTTTTTGTTTGAATATTCTACAAATTTTGTTTGAGTTGTAACACCTTAAGGACACCCATCTACCCCCTAGAGCGTTATGAAATTTGTGAATGGGCCCCAAGAGCAGCAACCTTTACAGACCACAACCATATCAAGCCATTCAGCGTGTCATTTATTTTCTTTATTCTTTATTCTTTATTTTGTTACATTCAACGGATCTTATAATGATCTAATTGAATAATTTTCTTAAAACTAGATGAATTCAAATATTAGAACAGATAACACACACAAGAAAACTAAATTGATTTAAACCGAACTGAACAAAACATGTTCATCATACACTGATAAAAATCTACACGCTCGATCTGTGTGTTTAAAATTATGGATCGATTCATGAACGTCCATATCGATTTGGTATGATTTTCTTGCAAATTTCATGTGTGTTACATATTAAATTCCTGTGTTTTGCTTCATGGATTGATTCATCAACCGACAACAGGGATTCCATATTTTTTCCACATAAGTTCCCGAAGCTTTCTCTTCAGATTCATATGTGTCAACATATGGACGCATAGATCACCACTCCAACACGGATTCAGTGTGTTTTGCTTATGGTTATCTTGTGTCATAATCATCATGTTCAAGTTGGTCGATTCATGGATTTGCGCAATGAGATTGTTATGATGAAATCCATGAGCTATGCTATCGATTTCCATGTTCAAAGCTTCTAAATTATTTGTGATCAACCCATGGGATGCATAGTGATCTGAATTGCGGTTGGACCTCGTGGCGAACGACAGTCATCATCATGCTTCCAAAGAGAAGAAGCAAATTTTGAAGCTGAAAGTGTTAGATGAAAATTTGTGAATTCGATTTTTCTTTTATTAGTGAAGTTGACCGATATACGAGAATTCTACCTTTCTATAAGAAAACATTGATTATAATGTATAGTTTAGTAGAAAAATCGGATTCCACAAACAGATTTTCCTGGCTTTCAGTTTCGAAAAAATTATGCTTATCCCTGGCTTCCCAAACTATGGATTTGCGGCGCCCCGCTTGTTGCTGGCTCACGGGTTTGAAAAAAGAATCAAGAGAGCTTGCGACAAGAAGAGGAGCCTCGGATCCATATTTTGGGTAGCAAAAGTTTTTTCTATCAAATTTCTTCTTTCAGTCCCATGACATTTATGTTCTATCTCACATGACTATCTAAAGCTACTACATTTCGAATTCAATAAGCAAATTAGTTGGTTTTCATGATTTAATATTTGGAAATTAATGTTTGTTTCACATGAAAACCTAATGTTGATACACATGTTATTATACCGTGAAATCAATGATGAAATCCATATGGCTACCACACTCAAATCATGTGGTTTTCCTCATTGCGCAAATCTATAAGTAAAACACACGACCTTGACGTGTAGATTTTTCTCAGTGTACATAAGGTTGCCAAGTGTAACATTTTTCTCTGAATTCTCTATAGAATACTCCTGTAGGCCAAGTTGAAGCACGCATGGCACGATCTCGCAGGTTGACATTTATTCTCACTTTAAATGAGATGTACGGAAGCTGCGACGGGTCCATCCAATTCGGTACTAATTTTCGCACAATGATTTCGTCAGCATTTTTCAGACGCTCTACGACCATCGAACGAATTTCATCCTCAGTGACGTTATTTTTTACGCGGGAGAAAAACATCCAAAATTTCTCGTTGCAATTCGCTTGATCAATGTCCATTTTGTAGATGTTTTCAAGCGGTGATGAAACTGACGTAACAACAATCAATGTCCATTTGCCGTGGAATTGCATCTGTGCCTTTATGTGTACAACACCCTGTCGTAAATCCACAATCCGATCACTGGGAAATTTCGTCCATCAAACTCCAACACAAAATAGCACAATTCAAATTACTTGAACGAACGTCATTTAAAACACGTCTGTTCGTCTCAAAATCTATCCAAGGAATCCTTCAATCAGATCGACAAAGCACCACGCGCCCTATGGTATGTCGTTCTTTCTCTCTCCAACCAACGAGCCATACATATCTGTGCTCCTTCAGCTCACTCGCTTCATTCGTGATTTTTCACAAGCCAAAGATTCATTGGAATCGTCAGCCTTTCTCATTTCACCAAAGCTGTTCTTTGCTTATGTCGACTATCAGTGATGCCAAATACATCCAAATAGCCACCAACCTATGAATCAAATAACATTTTAAATATTTTAAAATGATTCAATGACTTCGTTATGTACACTACACACCCTTGCGTTGAATTGTACGATAGTGGTGTAGGTGATGATCGGGCTAATGGCAGTTCGCTTGTAGTAGCACTAAATACACTCATACGCGAAGCAGTGATCTCAGCAAGTGCTTTGCGAATAGAGACGATTTCTTCTTTCATTTCTTCAATAGCATTGCTAGTTTCATTGGTTGATGAATGTTTGGCACCATGATTATTTTCATTATTTCCTCGTTGCGTATCAGGCAAATTCGTAGTACGTGATTTGAGTTCGGCATACATAGTTTCCGAATAACGGATGTCTCGCAACATTCCACTGCAGACGGCGCAAATCCAGAACATATGAGGATTCTTCAGACAGCTTTTTTTTTTTAATTTCTTTATTAGTATCATTCCAAACATTACATTCATTTCTTATATCTAGGTGTTCTGTGTTATTAGACAACACTATCATCCTTATTTGGTAAAACAAATTTAAGATTTAATTAACATTTTTTTAACAAAATATTACATTTCATTTGCCGTAGCAGTTCAGTTTTTTACAGGTGAGTTGATTTCACCTGCTTATAAGAGAAAAAAAAAAGTTTTTAATATACTTAACCTAACTTAACCTAAACATATAACGCATTAATCGTGGCAATAGAATATTGTAACGATTTTTGCCTGAAATTATTAATTATTTTATTTGACATTTGTTCCAATGTTTCAACATTGGATATTCTATGTAACTCATTGGTACTATACCAGGGAGGAAGCTTCAGAATCATTTTCAAAATTTTATTTTGAATTCTCTGCAGAGCTTTCTTCCTGGTATTACAACAGCTAGTCCATATTGGTACAGCATACAACATGGCTGGCCTGAAAATTTGTTTGAATATCAAAAGCTTATTCTTATGACAAAGTTTTGATTTTCTATTAATAAGTGGATAGAGACATTTTACATATTTATTACATTTGGCTTGAATGCCCTCAATGTGATTTTTGAAAGTTAAATTCTTATCTAGCATAAGCCCTAGATACTTAACTTCATCTGACCAATTTATTGGAACCCCTCTCATCGTGACAACATGTCTACTTGAAGGTTTCAAATAAAGGGCTTTTGGTTTATGTGGGAATATTATTAGTTGAGTTATGGAAGCATTAGGAGAAATCTTCCATTTTTGCAAGTATGAAGAAAAAATATCCAAACTTTTTTGCAATCGACTACAGATGACACGCAAGCTTCGCCCTTTGGCGGAAAGGCCTGTGTCATCCGCAAACAAAGATTTTTGACATCCCTGAGGTAACTCAGGTAAGTCAGATGTGAAAATATTGTATAATATTGGTCCCAAAATGCTGCCTTGGGGAACACCAGCTCTTACAGGAAGTCTTTCAGATCTGGAGTTCTGATAATTAACCTGAAGTGTACGATTTGACAGATAACTTTGAATTATTCTAACAATGTATGTTGGAAAATTAAAGTTTTTTAATTTTACAATCAAACCTTCATGCCAAACACTGTCGAATGCTTTTTCTATGTCTAGAAGAGCAAGACCAGTAGAATAGCCTTCAGATTTGTTGGAACGGATCAAATTTGTTACACGTAAAAGTTGGTGAGTGGTCGAATGTCCATGGCGGAATCCGAACTGTTCATTGGCAAAAATTGAATTTTCGTTGATGTGGGCCATCATTCTGTTCAAAATAACCTTTTCAAAAAGTTTACTGATGGATGAAAGCAAACTGGTTGGACGATAGCTAGAAGCTTCTGCAGGATTTTTGTCTGGTTTTAAAATTGGAACAACCTTAGCATTTTTCCATTTGTCAGGAAAATATGCTAATTGAAAACATTTGTTAAATATATCAACTAAAAATGATAAGCTACTTTCTGGAAGTTCCTTGATGAGGATGTAGAAAATTCCATCATCACCAGGAGCTTTCATGTTTTTGAATTTTTTAATAATAGTTCTCACTTCTTCCAAATCAGTCTCCCAGGCATTTTCGAAAACGTTCTCTTGATTGAGAATATTTTCGAACTCCTGTGTAACTTCATTTTCAATTGGACTAGTAAGTCCTAAATTAAAATTGTGCGCACTTTCAAACTGCATAGCAAGTTTTTGAGCTTTTTCGCAATTAGTTAATAATAATTTGTTTTCCTCTTTCAATGCCGGTATTGGCTTCTGAGGTTTTTTCAAGATTTTAGATAATTTTCAAAAGGGCTTAGAGCCAGGGTTCAATTGAGAAATTTTATTTTCAAAATTTTTGTTTCTTAATTGAGCAAAACGTTTCTTGATTTCTTTCTGCAAATCCTGCCATATAATTTTCAAGGCAGGATCGCGAGTGCGTTGAAATTGCCTTCTCCTCACGTTTTTAAGACGGATCAAGAGTTTAAGATCATCGTCTATAATCACGGATTCACATTTTACTTCACATTTTGGAATTGCAATGCTCCGGGCTGCAACAATAGAATTTGTTAAAGTTTCAAGAGCATTGTCAATATCAAGTTTAGTTTTTAAAGAAATGTTAACATCAAGATTAGAGTCAACATACGTTTTATATATATTCCAGTCGGCTCGTAAATAATTGAAAGTGGAGCTGATAGGATTGAGAATCGCTTCTTGGGATATTTGAAATGTAACAGGGACATGATCAGAATCAAAATCAGCATGAGTAATCAGTTGGCTACAAAGATGACTAGAGTCGGTTAAGACCAAATCAATCGTAGATGGATTTCTAGAAGAGGAAAAACATGTGGGGCTATCAGGGTATTGAATTGAGAAATATCCTGAAGAGCACTCATCAAATAAAATTCTGCCGTTGGAATTACTTTGAGAATTATTCCATGACCGATGTTTGGCATTAAAGTCACCAATGACAAAAAATTTTGACTTATTGCGAGTCAATTTTCGCAAGTCAGTTTGGAGCAAATTAACTTGCTGTCCAGAGCATTGAAAAGGCAAATAGGCAGCTATGAAAGTATATTTACCAAACTGTGTTTCAACAGAAATACCTAAAGTTTCAAAAACTTTAGTTTCAAATGATGAAAACAGTTGATGTTTTATACGCCTATGAATGATGATTGCAACTCCCCCACATGCCCCATCAAGTTGATCATTACGATAAACAAAAAAGTTAGGATCTCTTTTGAGTTTAGATCCAGGTTTTAAATACGTTTCGGTAATAACTGCTATATGCACGTTATTAACCGTAAGAAAATTAAACAGCTCGATCCAAATAATAATTTAAATATTTTAAATTGGAATGCTCGTTCTCTGAATGGTAACAGAGAACGAGCATTCCAATTTAAAATATTTAAATTATTATTTGGATCCATTAGAAAAACGTAATCCAATAACAATTTGATTTGTAAATTTTACACCTACTTGGACTGCTTCAGTCATAGTGGTGGCTTTGAACATTGCATCAATCATTAGATTCAATTGTTCAGTTAGAAAATTAAAATCAGAGGCAGACATGTCATGTAATTTCCCATTAGAATTTCCGGTAGACGAAGAAGCGGAGTTACCTGTGGCGGTAGGGTTTTTTCCATTTGATTTGAAACAAGTAGAATGGGTACCCATGGATCGAACAGGAGGGGGGAGGAGGAGGGGAGGAGTTCAAATTACCTGCTACGATATCGGCAAAGGATTTACCGTGGGTAGATACATTCGAAATTGAAAGATTCGAACGGCTACCCGACGGATTAAAATTAGTTTGTGAATGAGCATGATGATGATCTTCCTGATGGGTATGATTCATGATCAAGCGATCGTTAACTGAAAAATGAGCATTGTTCGATACTCTACCAGGCAAATTCGGGAAACGGATATTATCTTTCATCTGCCTGGCACGAGCCTCAATGACCCTTTTGCGTGAAGGACAATTCCAAAAATTGGACTTATGGTTAGCCCCGCAATTACAGCATATGAATTTGGTGGTATCTTCCTTCACTGGACAGACGTCTTTGGCGTGAGAAGAACCTCCGCAAATCATGCATTTAGCATCCATGCGACAATTTTTTGTACCATGACCCCACTTTTGGCACCGACGGCACTGAGTGGGGTTCTGGTAATTTCCTCCAGGTTTCTGGAAATGTTCCCATGTCACACGGACATCAAACAAAAGTTTTGCTTTTTCTAAAGCTTTAATGTTATTTAGTTCTTTTTTGTTAAAGTGAACTAAATAAAATTCTTGAGAAAGCCCTTTCCGAACAATGCCAGATTGGGTTCTCTTTTTCATAATGATTACTTGGACTGGGGAAAATCCAAGTAAATCATTTATTCCATTTTTGATCTCTTCAGGTGACTTATAGTCACTTGAGAGACCTTTCAAGGGAACTTTGAACAAACGTTCAGTTTTGTCGTCATAAGTAAAAAATTTGTGCTTCTTCTCTTCAAGATGTTTGAGAAGAAGTTCACGATCTTTAAGAGTTTCCGGCAAAACGCGACAGTCTCATTTCTTTGCGATTTGGAAGGAAACCTTGATTCCCCTAATGGAGTTCAAGATCTCCTGCCTAAATCCCGCAAATTCGGAACAACTGACCACGATAGGCGGCACTCTTTGCTTCCTCACTTGAATCAAAGAGCCTGGGATAGAGGCTGCTTCGATTTGGTGTTCGGAAAATTTGTCTAGAGCATCGAACTGATTGCTCATTTCAATACAATTATTTATTTCACCCTTGGAAGAAAGTTCGCATTCCGGGGAAGCGTCCTTTCTTCCATTCTTGCCACGTGTAGTGACAGTTTTAAAACCCACTTCTTTGGAAGGAAGTAGTGAATTCAGAGATTCACCCTTCCTTTTGTTTGTTGTTGATACCATGTTTAGTTAATAAACGAAAGAAGACGTGACCTTCGAAAGGTTTTTTCCCAAGACGGTGTCCAAGAAGGATTACCACCGCTAGCTTTCGCCAACGGGTCCAACGAAAAATCGAAAGCACGGATCCAAACAAGGATCGTAAAGGGATCAATAGTAGAAAAAATAGTACTGAAAAGTACTGTTTTAGTAGCACTGAAAAGTACCGTTTATAATTTTAGCACTGAAAAGTACTGTTTTTGTAGCACTGAAAAGTACTGTTTTATTGCTTTAGGTAGTTTTTAAGAAAACTTCCAAGAGCAGAGAGAATTCGTGTACGCACAGCACGAAGGTACGATGCGCACTCATTCTTCAGACAGCTGATTTTCTCTTCTTTCGATAAATCAACACATCTAGCGTGGAACGATCCAGCACAAAATCCTTCACAGACGATCGCATCTTCACCAAAAGCTATCGACTCTTTGCAGCTGTTACAAGCCATACCGATGTGTGCGTTTGAAGAAAAATAGATTGCAGCGGTCAGTTTTTTGATGCAGAAACGAGCGAATTTTATCTTCACCATGCACTTTAACTACAAGTTACGGCAAAAGTGACTTAGAGTTAGCAATACTACGTAACTTTAGTACGGCAGACTTTAATAAGAGTTGATATTTCAACAGAAAAACGACGTTTTCGACAACGAAACAGAAGAACAACATTTGCAGACGAGACACACCCTTCTTTGAGGGGGTGACATTATGCCAGATAAACTACACTCAGGAAAATGGACTATCGATAGACTTAGAAACGCTTTTGTGAAAATTCGCCAAAAGTAATCGGATTGAAATTCTTAAATTTACGTTATGAAACCGAAAATTGAAAACAAAAATAGCTTTCGTGGCAACCTGGAATCGAATCAAGAACCTGGCAATCGTAAGGCTGGTGCGCACACCCCTCGTCTATCGACGCCTTGATGTGGGGTGATGCTAAAACGTTACATAAAGCGTTAGTATTGCAATAATCGTTCCATCTTTCATAAAGCAAAATGTATGATTTTCGATAGTCCATTTCGCTGCGTGTAGAATTGATACACAATAAGAACAAATCAAGAGAATCGTGTTCCTCTCAAGTTTTCTAGAGCTTTTCAATAACAATTAATGTGATAGACATGAATGTGAGATTTTAAAATAGTATTCGTCATCCTAAAAACGAGATTTTCTATGAAACCTCAAAGGTGGAATATATAAAAATTCAAGCTTTTTTCGATTATTTATTCACAATAAACTACTAGTTCCAGGAAGCTAATATTTTGATGGTACACTCAACCTGTAGCCCACTTAGTGAAAGACTTTCACTAATCGGGCTGAGTTTCGAGCAGTCAAATAACATAGAACAAAAGAAAAACAGCTACCAACATTGATAAATTGCGTCTTATGTCACAAAATTACGTTTGCCTTTGTTTGAGATGGGCTATAGTTTTCAACACAGATCCTCAAGCAATTCGAGTGAGAGTGCAAAAAAAAAAAAATGCGAGCATTTTTTCGGGTACTCTACCTTTCTTGTTGCGATGCTCACCTCTACTCACGCTACAAAAGAACTCTTGAGTGTTCCACCCGAACAAGACAGTCCTCGGGGAGTTATGACAGCATTCTTTTCTGATGCAATTTTACTCTGTTGTGTTTTGTGCATCTTCCTCGCTCATTTTCCATTGCCTCTCTGCTTAACAGTTTTTAGCACCCTCGCAAAGAGGCAAAAGCAGCACGCTGCTCTAGAGTATGTCATTGAACTCTGATGATTTTGAGGAGTACTATCAAGCCTGGTAACAAGTGGTGAATTGCAATCGTCGGCGCCAACCAGAGGATGGTGTCTTTCTCTTTCGTGACTTTTTGCGCTAACAACAAAAGTCATGCGGGGTATTTGAATGCGGACGGATGGTGTGGATCAGAAGTGGATAAAAAGGAAATATTGCAGCGCTCATTTTAAATCCACATCGAGCAGCGGCAGTAACGCGCAGATAATATGCGCGAAATTCAAACGCAACGTCAAAATTCAAGTAGGCTTGAATATTTTCATTATTTAGGAACGCAAATGTTCCAAATTTGCCAAATCTGAAACATTTGATGAATTTTATATCCACTGCGACGGTAAATCGACATTGTTTTCCTTAGATGATGAAATGAGGTCAAATATGGCGGTGGCACAAATCTACCAATTGGCGGGGATTGTGTCTCTGGAGCCGTACTTTTGATACCGAAGGGTTTTCAACCTGCGCCACTTGTACTACACTATTTAGCATGAGTCTATAAAAATTGATCATGGCTATTTTTTTATGCTGAAGATTGATTTGAGCTATTCGTAGCCGTAGCCACTACCCAAATTAGGCAGAATTAAGCTTTTTGCAATCTCATCACAAAATAAGTAAGAGTTGAAAAAAAAAAGATATGTATCTATTTTAAGTCGTCAAATGCGAAAAGGGACAGAATACACTGTGTAAAATGCATAATTCGAAACCATAAAGATAAAACAACTAAATTACAACATACGAATAATCCCTCCCTTAGCCTCAGGCTTGAAACTTAAGGAGGGCAGCTGATTATCTTGGCGAAATACAAGGTCTATTCCACAATACTGAACGGTGTTTCCCATTCGGTATCAATTCAAATGGTGCTAAATTGAGTCAAACTAATGTTGATTGGTGGGCCAATAAATTACCTTGCAATTGCTGTCGATCATTTTGTCTGTGCGAGTACTAGTTGATTCAAACGTGGAAAACCACATATTTGAAGCACCAATGAACAAACCGCCGTCTTGGATGTAAGTAGAGACTCAAAGAGCTGGGAGAAAAATGATCGATTACCACCGAGTAATCCTAACGAGTTAATTAAAAATATGATATTTATGAGTGGTAATAGTCAGTTGGCGGAACGGGTAAAGCACCTTTGGCTCCAATGCCTGGAAACTGCTCCGAATCGAAGCAGGTGGAAAAGTGAACTCACTTGGCAAGGCATTGACGAGCATTTGCGGATATTTATTATGAAGCCATAAACGGCTTAACGTTTTGCTTCAAAGAGTTGCGCGCAATTCATCGGCCCGCTCGGTGCTCCTCGGTCTTGTATCAATGGAACCCACTTGGGAATTCTTCCCGATGCACTTGGACTCATGGCGATGGTTTTAGTCTTCCTGATGAGGAGGCTCACACGTGACGCATTGCGCACCACGGGGATGTCACAGTGGGCAAAATCGTACTTTTTCCGCTGTTTTGATGCAGACATTTTGAAGTAAAAAAAACTTTGGGAAGTTAAATTGCGCTATTGTCATACACAGCAACTTAGTACTTTTGAATAGTTTCAAGCAAGTATTTCTCGCGTAACTTTTCAAAAGGACTTAGATAGGTGAAAGGCTCTCTTCATCTACTTTCTCTTCAAGCAATAACTAAGCCACATTAACCTCTTCAGTTGCACTTTTTGCCCACTGTGGGATGGTTCAAAACTTGAGTGTGCTTTTGAGTTTTCCTCCGGTTGGGACAAGACGACGGTTCGTATTATTAGCAGCGGAATCATAATTCATACAGCCCCGATCGATCCTTCGGTGGTTTGGTCGAATTTGTGACGGTCCTCAGGAGAATGTTTTGCAACTTGTTCTCCGTGTGGTTGTTTCTTTGGGCAAAAAATAAAAATAAACCGGGAAAAGTTAACCACTTCGCAAACATGTGCTTTTCCACTTCGAATTGCTACATGGTTGCCAGCAACGAGCAAGTGGAATGAATCATAAGTGAACGTGCGACGAACCGGACCGTGGTCCTGTACTACAGTATGGCCCAGAAAAAATGAGATAATCATCATTTCGTGTTTTATGTCTAATGACTACCGCTTCTGATTCGTGAGTAGAAGACCATGGGTTCAATCCTAGGCCCAACCATTTTCTCTTTCTTTTTAATTGTATATTCCAATTGCTTCTATTCCCCCCCTCAATATTTTACACTTGAACTATTTATTCATAAAAATCGCTAGAACCAGAGACAGACAAGAAATCTTTTTCCTACGCTTTCATTCTTCCATCATCATAGCACGCCTTTCTTTACGCCTGATACATAGGTAGTCTGCTAACCGATAACAAGCTTGTCTGCCATGAAATTACCAATACCTTCCCAATACAAACTGGCGTAGATACAGGGGTATATCCGGTCTACTGTGGGCCAGCTTGAAACGCAACCTCAATTATCATAACTTTTGTTGTTTAAGTAAAATTACATTCATCTACAGAAGCAATGAAAATAACGCTTGTATTTTTTAAATTCTGTTCCGCACCATTTTCGCATTATTTTTATGCTCCATACTGTAGATTTGTGTAGGCAGGTTGTTCGTTGCATCGTTCGGTAATGTTGCTCTGAATGTACAAAGATTTGAACGCCAGACGAACCACGAGTGCGAACCGTTCTCACATAAATAATAAACCGACCGGACCACACCATGGAGTCTTGCGTGGACTATTTTGCTGGTGGAATGGAAAGTGCACCACCACTTTGGGACACGGAGCTCCTCGTAGGTCTCCTGATCGATTCATATATTTAATTCTGAAATAATAATTATGATTCGGAGCAGGTTTTATGACACACCGGGTGAGTAATGTTCGGATTAGAAGCGGTATGGGAGGAATACTTTGTCTTGGATGGAATAATTCAGAGAGTGAGCAACAATTATTATATTATGCTTATTGAACTATACTTTTATGAAAATGCTTGGGCTAGAATGTTGTATACATGGTTGGATCCTACACTATGATCGAATTGACAGCCAGTTCTTCTATATCTTGGTGTTAAAAACCATCAGCTTTTATCTCTGTTCACCCTTCATTGCCAGCGCGTACGTGCATTCGGCGATCTTGGGTCACACATACTAATGAATTGAACTGGATGACAGGTAAACTAAAAGACGTCAAACGGTGAGTAGAAGACAGGACAAAAACAAAAACTACAAATTAGTTAGATGAGTGGACAGAAAATCCTAAAGCTAAACCGAATTCTCGATGAACTATTCTTTTTAAATTAAATTATAACTATCATTAGAACCGTGGAAAAGTGAATTTCATTATTAAAGTAAGGTAATCTTCTTAAAATCATACAGCTTATGAACTAATGTAATTTGTAAACTAACATACTAGGTAGATTCAGTGCTCCTACTCTCAATACTTAACCCTAAATACAGTGGCTTTTTACATTAAGTATTTGCTACCCAACGGTAAGAAATTATCTGTAAAGCAGAGGTTCCCAAACTTTCTTAGATCATGGCGCCCTTGGAAATTCTCTGGAAACGGCGCGGCGCACCGGAGCTAAAAACTGAAGGCTGAGGACTTTCTTATACATGAGATACCTTTTTTTTGTATTTATCTTTACTAGAAGTATAATGCTTCCAATATGGACAAAACAACACTAAATTAATTGGATGGAGGATTATTCGAGTGTTTTATGTATTTTGGACAGTGCGTTACGCGTATATAATTTGGCCACTTCCATTTGATTTTGCCGTGGATGGCCAAATTATATTCGCATAACGATCTTTCTAAAATACTTTGATCACCTTGTTTAAAACTATAAACTCAAAGTGATGTACGCTGCAATTTATAGACAGTTTGTGTCCTTTTCTAAGCACAACTTCCAAAGTAATCTTTGAAACCAAAAATGTGTTTAGTTTTTAATGTCAATTTTCAAACAATATTGGGATCAGGGCCTTCAATTGTCAATGAATATCAATTCAAATGATATTCGAAATTTGTAAATTTCATCGCACTTTGAAAAAAAATGGACCTGACTTTATCATTCTGATGTTCGATTACTGTAGTTGCCAATGCTTTCCAAAGTTAAATCTCCAATAGAAAGTGTAAAAATAAATTTTCTTTGACATTTTTTGAATCTGATTGGAATACTCCAATTTCTTCGCACATTTACTCACACAAATATGCTGTTGCAAATAAAATGTGAACTCGTGCAACTTCTGTTCAAGTAAGTGAGTATTTTGCTACATTACTCTTTAGCGATAAATGGGATTTTTACTAACAAATTACAATCAATGCCTAAACGCCAAAGATTTTTTAGAAACCTATTAATTGCGCGAGGAGGTGAATGGGATAATAAAAACGTGAAAGAGAAGCTTCAGTTCTCAAAACTCAAATAAAAAATAAGATTGGACATTTAATGTATAATAAATTGGAAAGCAAGTCTTCAAAAATGAGTATTTTCTGAGCAGTAAATGTTGAATTAAATTTTCATTTTTTTGCTCCTCTTGGTAACACCTCTGCTTCTTTATATTTTTTTTTTTTAATCTTTATTTGAGTGTATTTTAACGCACGAGGGCTAGTTCTACACTTTGCTTCTTTATATTCCTTTGTAGCAAAAAACATTTTACACTAGTGGTCCCGGCAAACTTTGTCTTGCCATCAAGTAGGCTGTTGAAAACCGCTACGAAACGTCTCATACAAAATGACAGTTCCGTTCACTCTCGTTTTTCCGAATTGCCCGGTGAATATCCTGGAACTTTTATACACACAAACACGTCGGAACCCTTGACGAACAAAATGGAGAAATTTATTTATTTATTTCATGTCGTCAATCAGAAGTAGACCATTTTGTTACAATTTTACACCTAATATTATATAATTTGAAAACGTTATTTTCTTAATCTAGTTCGAATTTTGATATGACATAAATTTTTGTTTTAGTTCCGATTTCGTCATAGTAAAGTCAATGGTTTCGCAATGTTTATTGTAAACAGACATTATTTGATTTAAAGGCTCAAATTTGGCATAATTTGTGCGGTGATGGTTTGTATAAAAAATACTACGACTTCGCAGTTGTCTTGAAGGAGCATAAAAATTTAATTTTGATAAAAGTGTCATCGAGTCAATACGATGCGAAACTATATCGTTTACGAACGAGACCATTGCAAATTCGCGACGTTTCTTCAATGTTTGAATATTAATGAGCATGCATCGTACTTCATAAGATGGTAGAGGTAACCTTGTCCAACCTAATTTTCGAAGTGCGAACAACAGAAATTGTTTTTGAACTGATTCTATACGATTTTCATGGGTTGATGAAAATGGTGACCAAACTATGCTACAGTATTCTAAAATTGAACGCACATAGGTTATGTATAATGTTTTTATAGTGTATGGATCGTGAAAATTATAGCTAAATCGTTTTATAAATGCTAACATCTTGTTTGCCTTGTTGATAATTGTATTATAGTGATCTATAAAAGTAACTTTGGAATCTAAAATCACTCCTAAATCTCTTATTCTTACGCATTTTTCTACTAGTTGATTCCCTAGGTAGACTGTTGTGTTAGGTATACTACGCTTTCTGCTAAAGGATATTGAATTACATTTTTTCACGTTCAATTGAAGAAGGCTTTTATTGCACCATTTGTAAAACATATCAATTTCATTTTGAAAAGTATGTACCGTAATCCGGGGTAACATTGATCATTATTTTGAATATTTCTTAAATATTTCGTTTGAAAATGCAAATGTAGCAAATTTTATATTTTTAAAACAAGTACTGTCACTCATAGCTCGTGACTATATACTGCATTTTGTTTTATGAAAGATTTAAGCATGTTTAAAAAAATGTTTTAAGTGATTTTTTGATTTTGCTGATATGGGGTAACATTGATCACCTATGTAAACAACGTTCGATATCGTTACTTACTTAAATCATGGCTCCCGAAGCCGAATATGAAGGCCAAACGCTTACAAGTCATTTATTTTTTGAGTTATTTTATAATTAAAAACACTTCGAACCACGGAATACGCCTAAAGGTAGGCAATTTCCTAAGGGAATTCTATATTCTTTACAGTAATTCGTTAATGTTGCCTGATTGAGCATACTTATGAAAGTTTTGACAACGGAATCGTTTTCGGCGATGCCATTTTTAGTAAGAACCGCATCTTCCTTGGTCATATCGTTTGCAGAAGTTATGTGAGACATGAATTTTCGGTATTGTCATCCTTACCCATTGAAATCATTGTTTCGAAAAGTTGACAAATTTACGCATAATGTAAAAGCAATTTTTGCAAAAATCCTCACTTACATTTGCTTATGAATATAAGAAAGAGAAGCACCATTCGTAATTTAGAAATGTTCCATCAATAAATGATGATACGAACTTTGAACGAGATGAGTCATTCCGATCAATCTTACCCCGCTGATCAATGATACCCCGGATTACGGTATATCTTCATCGTTTACTATTTCAAGAAACAGTTTCATGTCATCAGCAGAGCTTTCACTTTTTTCAGAATGAAGGAAATGTCGTTAACGTATAAAATAAAGAATAATGGCCCTAAATGAGACCCTTGAGGTACTCCCGATGTAACTTTAATTGGAATAGATTTTACTCCTTTGTATCTAACTAATTGTTGACGATTAGTAAGATAAGACTCTACCCATTTAAGAAGGCCCGGTTGAAATCCTATTTTTTCTAACTTAAAAAGCAACATTGGTATGTCAATGCGATCGAAAGCTTTACTGAAATCTGTATAGAGAGCTTCCACGTGATTACCATTATCCATGGCTGTCAAAGAATAATGAATGAACTCCAGCAAGTTTGTGTATGTTGAGCGTCCCTTAAAAAACCATGCTGAGTATGAGTTATTCTGTTCTTAACCATATCGAATAAAATTTTATTTATTATTGCCTCGAAAATCTTTGGAATACAAGAGATAATGGCTATCCCACGATAATTACGTATGTCAGATTTTTTGCCACTTTTAAAGATCGGCACTAAAAATGAGCTTTTCCATGTTTCAGGGAAACTACCTGATTGAAGAGACATATTGTAGAGCCAAAATAGCGGAGATGCAAGTTCGATTGATAACATTTTCAAAAATACAGATGGAATCCCGTCAGGTCCAGCACCTTTGGAGACATCTAGACTTTTTAGTGCATCTACAATATCATGTACTTTGATTTGATTGACGCAAATGTCATTTGGGATTTCCGGAAGAAATGAGAAATATTCACGATCTCGATTATTTTCCGAATAAGTAGTGTAAACGTCTTGAAAAAATGTTGCAAACAGATTGCAGCTTTCTTCAGGGTTCACACCAATTTTATCATCAAGGTGCATTTCAGATGGAAAGTTGTTAGATTTGGTTTTTGTTTTAACGTAATTAAAGAAATTTTTAGGACATGATTTCAATTCACGCTCAGTTCGTTCATTATACTCTTCAAATGCGGTATCAATGGCAAGATTTAATTGATCGCAAATATTCAAATAGTTAATTAAATTTGCATCATTTTTAAATTTGTTGTATATTTTATGTGCCTTTTGCTAACGATTCTTTAAATTTTTGATTTCTCTACTAAACCATATAGGATACTTTGAGTTATGATTCCTTCTTCTTTTTATTAAGGGTATGTCGTCGTGTATTATGTCGTTTAAAATTTTGTAAAACATTTTAACGGCAGATTCAACATTTTCTTCGTTTCTTAACACATTTTGCCAACTTACTTGATTGATTTTCTGTCTTATATTGTCATAATTTGCTGAACTATAATCATGAACTTCTTCAAAGTCGCAATCTTTAGGTCTGTTATTTCCATGCACGAATAAAGAAAACTCAATAGCTGTATGAAAAAGTTCGTTTTTCCATAAGGGAGTCAATGATTCTACCACACAGAAATCTTCATCAGTATTGGTCATTAAGAGATCTAAATAACAGCTCTGCTGATTTTTAACGTGGTTAATATGGTTTAGACCTAGACTTGCCGATGTATCACATATAAATTGCAAAGCCTCATTTTCTCCAAATATTGGCAGCAGGATGCTCTCGTTGTCGACGTCTGGGAAGAAATCAATATCACGTTGATTGAAATCTCCATATATATGCACTTTTGTTTCGGGAGGAAATCCGCCAATAACATGTTCAACAATATTGTAAAATTTCTCATAAACTATTTTACGAGCGTTTTTCGGCGGAAAATACACAGACACAAACACATGCGTTTCGCCTGCTATGTGTACTTTCACCCATACATGCTCAAACTCTTCAAATTTAGTGGTTTCTATGATTTCTGCACTAAACAATGTAGAAACAGCAATAAAGACTCCTCCTCCTGTCTTCTTCTCAGACGTTTGACAGTCACGATCATTCCTAAAAACATCATAATTATTTCCAAAAACTTCTTCACTATTCACAGTTTCATCCCAGCTAGTTGCTGTTGCCAAAATAAGTGTGTAAGGACATGTTAAAATTCTACTATGGATTTCTTACATCTTAGAAGCGCTTTTCATACAATTAAAGTTTTGGCAATAAATCAAAACTTCTGTACCTAACTGTGAAGAAGTTTTAAAAGTAGTAGAACAATCTGATTTACTTAGATTGATTACCTCTTCATCTTGCAATTCTGTACTTGTTAAGTTTGAAGATATATTTAGATCTAACACGTCATTGTTGTTTTCTTCATCTAGGGAGAGCGTCAGTTTCGTTGAAAACACGAGTACCTAGTACATCCACACGATTTGCATGATGCAGTTGATGTTGAAGGACAGCTCGGCTCTATCCAGTTTGTTGGTTGGTTGGTGGCGGGAACGTGACGTTGTTGACCATTGCAGACTGGATAGGGGTTTAGAGTTTCCCCCCTTTGGAATCGTATAGGTGGGTAGTTCGTTGGCGGTCTCGAGTATCGATCCTTTGCTACAGCCAGAAGCTCCCTGTCAGGTGGAAGGAACTTGTTTCCTTTTCGACATCTGTTTATGAACACCTTTGGTTTTTGGCTGTTGTCATGATCACACTTTCCGTTACTTCTGCCCCTGAAGTGACTGTCGTTATAGTTCATAAAGTTTGGTAAAACATTTAACGGCTTTTCTTTGTTGTTCATATTAGTATTTGTCGTGCTCTTTGAAGTGTTGAAGCTTTTCTTTGCTTTCTTCCGCTTTTGGGCCTTTTCTTTGGCTTTTTGCTGTAGTGCACGGCGTTTCTGACGTTTGTCATATTCCGTCCAGTCCGAACGCCAAACTTTTTTAGTTCCAAGTAAACGCCAACCTGCGGTACCAGAGTTTAAATCAGCAGTTTCAGCCAACTCTTGTAATAGGCTGGTGACTCATTTTCCACAAATCGGGCAGTACCAATGCTAGCGTTATGTTCATTGCAATGAGCAGCCATTTCAATGGTTAGGCTGCTCAACGACTGAACCTCGGTACAGATCTTTTTCAATTCATCAGTCAGATCCACCGTTAACGCCTCAACAAAATCTTCAATATGTTGTTTTGAAGATTTTATTGAAATATCTAAAAGGCCAGTTAAATGTTTTTTTATAGCAATCAAATCGTTGCTGGGCATATCATTTGTATTTCCTGAATATTTTTCGACCACACGCGATAATGCCGATACAGCATTTAATACGCTCGACGATGTGCTGCTGTTAATGCACAGCACCGATTCCTTGAGCTGAAGCTCAATTTGGTCAAATAATTCACCCATTGCGCTGAGCTTTTTCAGATCAGCAGCTATTCGAAGATTGGCGTCAGTTTGCGCCCTAATTGAATTAATTAGCTGCTGCTGTTGATGCAGCACTTTGCGGGTGTCAATGCCGGTTTTCAAATTATGTTGACAATCGTCACATAGAGGTACCATGTAGGACAAGATAAAACACTCTTGGTGCCGTTGCACTCCAATGCACGCCGCGTGGTAGTTTTTGGAGCAAAACTCGCACTTCCATAGGAACCGATCGTCACTGATATTACAGGTTTTCACACTACACTGCATTTTTGCCGGTCGCGTGCGATGTTTGTCAATAAAAAAATTAAATAAAAATAATTACGGAGCACTTAAAAAACGCGTCTACCTCCGACGAATGACTGACTGACTGAAAGTATCATTAAAATCCGCTGATCCGTTCGTAAGCCATTTCGTGACATACAAACACCATTCCATTTTTATTTATATAGATTACGTATACATTTTATCAAAAATTATGGTGACAAACCTAACAATCTGAGTAAAACTAAAATGCGGTGTTTTGAGTCAATCAAATAAATATAGTCAACCTAATTGCATCCAACACTTTAATGCTTCCAGTGGACCATTTTGTCTCTTGAAAGAAGCACCACTTTAGACAACGGACCAGCACTCAACGATCTGTTGACACAATCGGAAATCGTTCCTCTTGAAAAGTTTTCCGGATGAAGTGGGAATCGAAGTAATACTCCTCAGCACAATGCTTGACGACACTGTGCAGTAGGCCTTAAATTCTAAAAACGAGTTCAAAATTTCTCAACAATGAATGTTCCAATGACAGTCGATGAAAACAGATATAATTTGTTTAAAAGTCGTCGAAAAACGGTTTTCTTTAAACGAGCCTGACCAGTACTATTTTCGAAAATTTGAGAGGTTTTCTAAGATAATGGGAAGATTTCAAATTTAATCATGAGTTAACTTGCGGCGCCCCTGAAGAAGTGCTACGGCGCACCAGGGCGCCGCGGCGCACAGTTTGGGAAATACTGCTGTAAAGTATAACAAAAACATATAATTCTGTACTAAACCAGATTGTTGCCCAGACCGACATCGAAGACAAAACCATCCGATCCTAGGGATTAAACGTAAGTCGACAAACCTTAACTATTGACTAGACTAAACATACAGACATGTATTAACATGGCCAAGGTCTTCCAACAAGAACCAATGTGTTTAACTCAATTATTTAAATCATTATCTCTGATCAGGATAATTATAACCTACCGCATTACAACAACCAATTTCTGCGTTTTATTTGGCGGTGATTATAATCACGGAAGTTAAACCACACGGTGCCAATACTCTGTTGATTAGCACACCAACATTAGAGCGCAATTTGAAATTTGAACATTTTATAACATTATCAAAATTATTTAGCATCCCTAGAAAATGTAAAACACACTTGACTGTCTGTCAGCCAAGAATAATAGGCTCACGCTTAGAAGTAAAACTGAATGGCTGTAGTGAGTAGGTGACTGTAAGAACAACATTGTTCCCGGAATAAAACCACCGAAATTTGTAAGTCTATTAAATGTTTTATATAATTGATATTAATAAAAACTACTTTTGGCTTTGTAGCTGATCAAAGACGAACGAACAGCGTCTCATTTTCTGCTGAAAGACTCGGTATTTGCCAGCACCTATCTCGACTGCAACAATCATTGGATCAATCGATAATTTGTGATTTTATCGGACTACATTGGTTATTGGTCACTTTAGTTGTTCCATTGAATTGATATTCAAAGTATTATTATATATCTCCAAGAGGTTCTGAAGACACCCCTAGAACTCTTTGAAGCAGTTCAAACCGCTCCTAATCAGATATTACCGAATGGTCTCAAAAGGATCTTTTGTCATACGGATGAATTTTGGTAAACAAATCCTTGGTCTTTAATTTCCTTTTCGTTTTCTTGTAAGTTGAAACAAAATAAGTACTTCAATAATATTCAATGCCTTGTAAAAAAGCTACTGATACTCAAATCAATTCACTCAATCAATATATCAATTTATGCTTTTGTTTAATAATTGGCAATTATTTTGAGAAGTACTAATTGTACTTACAAAACCAATAATAGGTTTCAAATCTGATAGAATGGGTAGTTGTTAACATTCCAATTGAGCTGTGAGTGGTTTCCAAGTAGTTTTTGTAGATTTAAAGTGTTACACAGAAGTTTTTTGAGGAACCAATGAAGAACCCTTTGAACTTCTAGAGATACTAGGTGGTCTAAAGAATAACCGAATCATTAACAATTTTCTCAAAGGCTCCCGTAATTTCATTATTTTTGGGTTTTCGTGAAAGCCCAATTCAGCGCGCATACTTTTCTCTCAGTATCATCTTTTACCAGGACATGAATAGCCAGGTTTAAACAAAATTTTGCAGAAAGTCCAAATTGGACCAACCTTGTCCCAATTTAGACCCCTCATGATCTTGTTCAGAGCACCCTATTTTTACTGTTTTTGCTAAGGTAGTAACGGTTTATGGACAAAAGGTCGAAAGACAAAAAGTCGAAAGGACAAAAGGTCGAAAATGATTTGAAAAAAAGATTTTCGACCTTTTGTCCCTCCTTATTTGTTCTTCGACCTTTTGTGTTTCGACCTTCTGTCGTTTCGACCTTTTGTCTTTCGACCTTTTGTCTTTCGACCTTTTGTTATTCGACCTTTTGTCATATTTTCCAATATCGGACAAAGTCGAAAATTTGAGAAATCATGGTCCAATTAAGATGGTGTATTAGTAGAGAAGAAAGCTATTATGAAACTACCCAACTAACATTTAGTGCAAATGTAAACATTCTTTAGGTCCTCTTCATACGGCTTTATGCTGGGTAAAGACACTGTACATACGAACGAAAGCTTCTATGCGATCCTTTTACCAACAAATCTGGCGAATCTACTCAGCTACTTTTAAGCTGTGTTGACTGCTCTTATTCATACCGATCATTGCTCTATCTCGACAGTTATACAACAAGTAGCTGTGTAACATCTTCGGAAGGTGCTTTCTCAACCATTTTGCAACTGTTGAATAATTATTATACAGCTTCGCTGTATTATCGATTAAATAATCTTTTCATGCTGTTTCATAGCTTCCGGAATTCATATCATAAGTATCTGATTAATGTTCCCAACGTTACCTGCCACCGCTTGGAATCGAACTCACGATCTCTGCATCCACAAGTCTCGACGCTGCCCTTGTTGCCACTAGAGTTTTCATTCCCGGGAACATTTCCCGGGAATTGAGATTTCCCGGTATTCCCGTTTCCCGGGAAATGATTTTCTGTTTCCCGGGATTCCCGTATTTCCCGGGTAGCCTTATAAAAGAGAAATTACTATTTATTTTCAAACAAAAACCATCGAACCATTTACTTATCACATAATTCTTACCAATGAACTACACACTACACTACATCACTAGTTATATTTCGATGCTGATTTTTTGTGTTTTGTAGTGAAAAAGTTATTCATAAAATAGATATCGTTTTTGACGAATTTCGCTATATAAAATAAAGGAATTTGCAAGGAATCTTTTCTATGAATTCAGCAGGCTTATAAAGTTTTCATGGATGTAACAGTCACAATTTTTAATATGAAGACTCTAGATGGATCAAGAATAAACTCCACGAGGACTTTTGCTTAATGCTATAAACTTTGTTGTTCTGTAGCGTTTGAAATGAAGCTAACATTTCTTCAGAGAAACATGAATAAATTACTCACAAAGAAGAGAAATAACCAACAAATTTACTGGTATAAAATACATATATGGTCAACTAAGCCGCATGACTAAGTACAAATATTCGAATAAAATCGAAAAATAAAGCCAGTGACTTTGTTTTTACGTCTGAAAGCTTTTTATCACGGTTTTGTGAAAATAAACACACAAAAAATAAGAAAACAATTTTTTTTTGTATTTATTGTCGCTTGTGCTACTATAGCCTATAATACAAATCAAAAGATCAAGTTTAGGTATATTTCAATCATTTTTTTAACACAATCGAGTTGTGTATCAACGGTACTTAGGTAAATGGTTCCTGAGCTTCATGCTAAAAATATTAAATAAAAAATAAAAATGTTTGCAACGGTTTGTAGCAAAACGGCCTTTAAAACCTACTAGTGCGACAATAGGAGACTGTCTACAAAGGTAAAACCGACCCTACACGAAATACAAATAATTTGAAAAATAAAATTCCACCAAATTTGCTTTATTTTCACGTCTTTTAGAATTTCCCGGGATCCCGGGATTTCCCGGGAAATGGTTATTTTATTTCCCGTTTCCCGGGAAATCAAATCCCGGGAAATTTGAAAACTCTAGTTGCCACCACAGTCTATATCGAAAAGCAAAGAAAACACACCGTTTTGTTCTATATCGAAAACGGTTCTCACAATATTTTATAATGATCGTAAAAGATGCCATAGCCGCGCTTACACCACTTCATCAGGCTGTAAAAGGGTGCGAAACGTTAAACGCAATGTTTACATCCAACAAGCTGAGTAGATGCGCCACAAGTTGTTGTTTTACAGCATACTGCTGTATGCTCGCTGTATAACTAACGACAAAGCGCTTCTTAAATATATATTGAGCATCATAACAAATCATATTGTATAGAAGCAGCCGGATTGATGATGGCGAGTTTTATTCCACATCATTAGGTTGAGCTGCAAAACATTTGCGTTACAGCAGTATTAACGCTAATCGTTCTATTTTTGACAGCTTTCATTTTTTGCTGCGTTCGCTGCTTTAATTCACTGTTATACAGCACAAAGCAAATAATCTTGGCTTATAGCGCTTAAAATGTTAGTTGGGTAATGTTTGCGTAGAATAACACATCCTTGAAATGTGCATGCCCTTTTAAAAAAGTAGAGAAGATTGAAAATCTATCTATCTATATAAATAAAAATGGAATGGTGTTTGTATGTCACGAAATGGCTTACGAACGGGTCAACGGATTTGAATGATTCTTTCTCAGTTTTGTTCGTCAGGGGTTCCGACGTGTTCGTGTGTATAAAAATCTCAGGATATTCACCGGGAAAGTTGAAAAAACGAGCGCGAACGAAACTGTCATTTTATATGGGATCAAAAGCGTTTTTCAACAGCCTACTTGATGGCAATACGAAGTTTGCCGGGACCACTAGTCTATATAAATAAAAATGGAATGGTGTTTGTATGTCACGAAATGGCTTACAAACGGGTCAACGGATCTGAATGATTATTTCTCCGTTTTGTTCGTCAAGGGTTCCGACGTGTTTGTGTGTATAAAAATCTCCATATTTTCATCGGGAAAGTCGGAAAAACGAGAATGGACGGAACTGCCATTTTGTATGGGATCTGTTGCCAATACCCCTCGTTACGATGGATAGGTAGTGAAACGACTTACCATTCCCTCGGACGAACCTGTATAGAAACGTGGAATGATAAACTGCGAATGACATTGTCCGTTATCTGCTATCAGTGAGTTTATGGTTAGTCAGCACTATCAGATCGTTCTTCAAATTATATTTCGTAGAATTAAGGTATCTGCTTTCGTAAAAAGTCCGTCAGTTTTCGTAGAATTATAGTTGAGCATTCAAGGTACGTTTACCACCTGAAATGAAAAATAGCATATACTTACCTTAACCTGAAATTATATAAAACTTACCTTTAGATTTCTGTGGATTGATCGTCGTTAAATCCCTTTGCAAAGATTGCCAGTCATATTATACGCAGAAGAACACTGAATTAGTAAGTTAAATCTATTATACTTACCTGGAACATAACTAATCAAGGATAAATAAATTACAGCCTTGTAGCTGCTTGATAGCGACTTACAAGACGGTGTTTTGTTTGGCAATTGGGAACAATCTACAAGGTAATTCATCCTAAGTTGGATGATTGATTGTTGCCCGTCGGACGCTTCTGCTTCAGTTCCGGCGAATCGCGAAGGCAGAAAGGCGACCTATCCAAGAAGACATCTTTCGCAACAGTACGCTAAGAGCGGGGGAGGAACCTAACTTCACATTCACTGACTGGATGCGGCCCTGGGACGGTGTACGAGAAGCAGCTAAGTGCAGTAAATTTAGCCCGTATTTTCTGTATCCCTTGTTACCGCATTTGCTCGTTCGCAAATCGCTCTACTAGAGATAAGTTAGTCAGAGTTAGAGTTAGGTTCATTAGTGCAACGATGTCGGATAAAAATGTCAATGTGTCGACTCCGGGCAGCGAGAAGCACTGTAAGAAATGCGATCGCGGTGATATCGATGACAATATGGTGTGTTGCGACGTTTGTGAAGCTTGGGTACACTTTCAGTGCGCTGGTGTTACCGATTCCATTGGAGATCCCGATAGGAGTTGGAAATGTAGTGCTTGTTTAGCCGACTGGAATGGCTCCTCGAAGTCTGAGGTGTCATTCAACGAGTCGTCGGTTAGCAAGAGTAGTCGTGTTTCGTTGAGACTACAGCTCAGCCTGCAACTGCTCGAAGAGCAACAGAAGTTGAAGAAAAAGCGTGCAGCGGAAGAGTTGAAAATCCGTAGACAGGAGGAAGAGGCTAGGTTGAAGGAGATGGATGATGAACAGGAGTACTTGAAGCAGAAGTATGAGTTGTTGATGCAGATCGGTGATGAGAAGGAGTCTTCGAGCAGGAAAAGCGCCATTAGTGTAAAGAGTAAGCGTGATCAACTGGAGAAGTGGATGACTGCAGGATCCTCAGCGGATGGGATGGGACATTCGAAACCGACGATTATCCAAACGGGGATAACCCTTTCACTGCCAATCGCCAGTGAAGATGGCACCTTAGCTTAGCTTAGCTTAGACTGACTACACATATCAATGGTTGCTATTCCGTGATTGACCGAAGTCAGTGAAAATGCACAAAGAATCAACTAGAAGTTCGGCTGGGATTGGCCATAATCTTCTTCAGTGTGCATAATTCAGTGCCTCTATTTATACAGGGTCAATAACGGCGCCGGCCACGTCCTTGCAGTCAGGTGGGATTGGAGGAAGGAATGTTAGTGTGTAACCTTTGCTATATGGAGACCGTGTTTACCTCTGCATCTCCACAAAGGTTACTGGGAGGGATGTTTGTTAATGGGAAGGATCGTTGGGTCACAGGATTCACTTTGATAAGCGATTAGACCATGATAAATTATTTGACGCGAGCTAAGGATCGAACACTACCAACCTGCTTCGCGAACCGCGCCACTAATAAATCATGCCACGCGAGCGACGCGCGACACGATTGATCCTGCTCACATCACCCGCCCCCGCAGGAGCAAGCGACGCGAGCAAAGGATCAAACACAACTAACCTGCTTCACGATCCGCGACACTAATAAATCATGCCACGCGAGCGACGCGCGACACGATTGATCCTGCTCACATCACCCGCCCCCGCGAAAGCAAGCGACGCGAGCAAAGGATCAAACACAACTAACCTGCTTCGCGAACCGCGCCACTAATAAATCATGCCACGCGAGCGACGCGCGACACGATTGATCCTGCTCACATCACCCGCCCCCGCAGGAGCAAGTGACGCGAGCAAAGGATCAAACACAACTAACCTGCTTCGCGAACCGCGCCACTAATAGATCATGCCACGCGAGCGACGCGCGACACGATTGATCCTGCTCACATCACCCGCCCCCGCAGGAGCAAGCGACGCGAGCAAAGGATCAAACACAACTAACCTGCTTCGCGATCCGCGACACTAATAAATCATGCCACGCGAGCGACGCGCGACACGATTGATCCTGCTCACATCACCCGCCCCCGCGAAAGCAAGCGACGCGAGCAAAGGATCAAACACAACTAACCTGCTTCGCGAACCGCGCCACTAATAGATCATGCCACGCGAGCGACGCGCGACACGATTGATCCTGCTCACATCACCCGCCCCCGCAGGAGCAAGCGACGCGAGCAAAGGATCAAACACAACTAACCTGCTTCGCGATCCGCGACACTAATAAATCATGCCACGCGAGCGACGCGCGACACGATTGATCCTGCTCACATCACCCGCCCCCGCGAAAGCAAGCGACGCGAGCAAAGGATCAAACACAACTCCCAATCGCCAGTGAAGATGGCACCGGAGCAAAACCACCGTTAAGCAGGAACTCTGTGGCGAAGAAGATAGGGAACCCTTCGGTTCCGCTAAACGAGGGTATGCTATATGCAGATCCGACTGTTCCAGTTCAGGGCGGAAGCGTCATAGCTTTGACGCAATCGTACGAACAGCTGGCGACGGCAGCAGTGTCAGAAAGCGTGTCATGCTGCCCAACTACGCTTGGTTTGGCACCAGTGATAACTGTATCTACAATTGCACCGACCGGGTCTTCCCTAACACGCACTGTCCCGGCGACTGCCTCAGTTACTAACGCGAGAGTTCAGAGAGCGGAGAAGGTTAGAGTTACACAATCCGCTATTTCTGGCATGCCTCCGGTCTATTCGTATCCAGAGATGTCAATTCCATCGAGTTCGCAAAATTTCAACGGTATTGGTGGAAATCAACTAGCGTTTCCTATATCAGCCACGGGTCCAATTCCATCTCGAGGTTCGTTTCCGCCAAGTTCAGCGCAACTACCAGTTGGAAGTCGTTCCGCATTCCAGTATTCATTGGCTCCAGAAGTTGCTGCAACTCAAAATCAAGCGCGCTATCCGACAGTTGCAGAGTCAACAAATTCGTTATTTCACTCTATCCCATCAGCAGTTGATGCAACCTTCGGCATTCCAGTTAATTCACGAGTTGTTCCGGGAAATCCTGCATCAGTTGTGAATCCAGTCATACCAGGGTCAATGGGAATCGGTTATGTGCAGAGCAGTCCGCCAGTTCAGACGATTGGACCAACTAGTGCTCAATTGGCGGCACGACAAGTGATGCCACGTGAACTGCCAAAATTCAATGGTGACCCTCAGGAGTGGCCGATATTTTACAGCGCTTTCAAGAATACTACGGACGTATGCGGTTACACAGATGCAGAGAATCTGGCCAGGCTACAGCGTTGTCTAGGAGGGCCGGCACTGGAGGCAGTGCGTAGCCGTCTGTTATTGCCAGCTTCGGTTCCTTATGTGATGGACACTCTGCACAAGCTATATGGACGACCCGAAATACTTATCAACTCCCTACTGAAGAAGGTTAAAAACGTTCCTCCTCCGAAGTCGGACAATTTGAATACGATCGTAGCATACGGTTTGGCGATACAAAATCTCGTCGATCACATTGTCCTAGCGGATCAACAAGCGCACCTATCAAATCCAATGCTGTTGCAGGAGTTGATAGAGAAGTTACCCACGCCTCTTAAAATGCAGTGGGGTTCCTACAAACAGCAGTTCGTCAGCGTCAACTTAGCAACGTTCAATAGCTTTATGCCGGGACTAGTAAATCTCGCATCCGAACTAAGTTTCGATGTGGATTCGGCCCAAAATCACCCGAAGCAAACTAGGGCTGAAAAACCGAGACAAAAAGAGAAACTATTCACCCACGTGAGTGAGTCATCAAATCCAACGAAGAAGGAGAACGCAGTTGGAGAAACTTCTTCAAAATCCTGCTCATTCTGCGATAAAGATGATCATCAGATCCTGAACTGTGCGGCCTTCAAAGCGTTGGACATAGGAGGACGATGGAAAGCTGTGCGACAGAAGAATTTATGCCGATTGTGTTTGATTCCGCATCGAAAGTGGCCTTGTCGGTCGAAAAATGAATGTAGTGCTGAAGGATGTCGTATTAGGCATCATACTCTGCTGCATAGTACTCGCAGTGGAAACATCGATCGAAGCACCAACGAAACTGTCCACCAAAACCACCACAGAACAAAATCCTTCTCCCTCTTTCGTTACCTTCCCATAACGCTCTACGGGAACGGTAAGCAAGTAGACACTTTCGTGTTCTTGGATGACGGGTCGTCATCGACGTTGCTCGAAGAAGGAATCGCGAAACAGCTTGGAATCGAGGGCGAGCCAGATAGCCTCTGGTTAAGTTGGACAGGAAAAATTGGTCGACATGAGAAAACTTCTAGGCGACTAAGTGTGAAAATTTCTGGAGTCAATAAAGAGGAAATGTACTTGCTGAACGACGTTCGGACGGTCCGCGAGCTTGGACTTCCGATTCAGACGTTAAACTATCCTGAACTAGCGAAGGTTTTCCCTCACCTTCAAGGGCTTCCTGTATCCAGTTATGTCAACGCCAAACCAGGCATGATCATTGGAATCGAACATGTGCGAATGCTCACCAGTTTAAAAACCCGCGAAGGAGGCAACAGTGACCCAGTCGCTGCAAGAACTCGACTAGGGTGGTGCGTGTATGGGAGAAACACCCCAAGCGATGAGTCTGTCGAGCAGTTACACGTCCATGCTGTCGAGAGCATAAGTAATGTCGAACTGCATGATTCTATGCGAAAATTCTTTGCAGTCGAAGAGGCGGCTGTTACGCACCAATTAGAGTCCGACGAGGACAAACGAGCTCGAAATATCCTTGAAACTACCACCGTGCGACGAGAAGGTCGGATGGAGGTAGGTCTGCTGTGGCGTAGAGACAATTTTTGCTTTCCAGACAGCTTTCAAATGGCATTTAGTAGATTGAAAGGGCTGGAAAACCGTTTGGCGAAGGATTCAGTTCTACGAAAAAGAGCGAACGAGCAAATCGAGAGCTTCGAACAGAAACAGTACGTCCGTAAAGTTTCGCCGGAAGAGTTAAGGAACACAGACTCTCACCGGAGATGGTATCTTCCACTCGGAATAGTTACGAGCCCCAAAAAACCAAACAAAATCAGAATGGTGTGGGATGCAGCAGCAAAAGTCGGTGGAGTATCCTTCAATGACATGCTACTCAAAGGACCGGATCTTCTAGTCCCGCTCGTAGACGTGTTGCTACGGTTCAGGGAGGGTAAAATAGCCGTCTGTTCTGACATCCGCGAAATGTTTTTGAGAATATTAATTCGGGATGAAGATAGATGGTCGCAGTGCTTTCTGTGGCGCAACAATCCTAAAGAGGATGTTCAAGTATATATGATTAACGTCGCCATGTTCGGAGCTACCAGCTCCCCATGTTCGGCGCAATTCGCGAAGAATAAGAATGCCCTCGAATACGCAGAACAGTACCCCAGGGCAGTGAGAGCGATAGTTAAGGGTCACTACGTAGATGACTTCCTTGATAGCGTCAATTCCGTGGACGAAGCAGTTCAACTAGTCCAACAAGTACAACACATTCATGCATCAGCGGGTTTTGAATTTGGGAAGATTTTGTCAAACTCACCGGAAGTTCTAGAACGTTTAGGAGAAACCAGCCCGTCTACTGTCAAGTCGCTGAACCTAGATAAAGATGCGGTCCATGAGCGTGTTTTAGGAGTAATGTGGGTTCCGATAGCTGATCACTTTACCTTCGATCGGACAGGGCTTCAGGAAGTCTTGGGAAACACCTTAATAACGCCAACAAAACGACAAGTACTGCGAGCCGTAATGAAGCTATATGACCCATTAGGGTTTGTCGCCCATTTTGTGGTACATGGGAAAATCCTGATGCAGGAGATTTGGAGACCGGGAACAAACTGGGACGAGCCTATTGCAGAGCATCTACGAGAATTATGGACCAAGTGGATAAAACTATACGAGAGCATCAACG
Organism: Aedes aegypti; assembly: GCF_002204515.2. Taxonomy (NCBI): domain Eukaryota; kingdom Metazoa; phylum Arthropoda; class Insecta; order Diptera; family Culicidae; genus Aedes; species Aedes aegypti. The sequence continues at coordinate 108,493,982 of NC_035109.1, forward strand.
AAGTACAAATTCCTCGCTGCTTTTTCGGTGATTTTCAGCCACAAGCCATAGATGGAATCGAAATTCACGTGTTCACGGACGCCAGCATAGCAGCGTGCGCATGTGTTGCCTATCTCAGAATGCTGCACCAAGGCGGTAGCTGGTGTTCGATGGTGGCGGCGAAAACCAAGGTAGCGCCACTACGGCCGCTTTCAGTACCTCGTCTGGAACTCCAAGCGGCTTTGATGGGATCGCGTCTACTTCAACGTATTTGTACGGCTCTCACTCTCAATATTCGGAAGCGGTTCTTGTGGACGGACTCATCTACAGTTTTGGCGTGGATTCGGTCAGATGGGCGACGATACCACCAGTTCGTTTCCTTCCGCATCGGTGAAATTCTCTCCCTTACTAGCGTGGACGAATGGCACTACGTTCCATCGAAATTAAATGTTGCTGACGACGCCACCAAGGGGAGTGCTGGTCCGTCATTCGACCCGGAGAACCGATGGTTTAAAGCACCGTCATTCCTGCGAGAATCCGAAGAGTGCTGGCCGACTGAATTGGCGAAAGACTTGAGTACAACCGATGCAGCAAGTGAAGAGATGCATACTGTAGCTGTTCATCAAGGAATTGACGAGTTAGTTGAAGTCGAACGTTTCTCGAGCTGGAATCGTCTGGTTCGGACTATGGTATATGTGTACCGAGCATCGAAAGTCTGGAAGCGAATTCTGAACAATCACAAAAGCAGCATAGTACCAGATCGAAGCGAATTCGTAGTTGCAGAAGAAACGCTCTGGAAACAAGCACAGGCGAGCGCATATCCACAAGAGATTCAAGAATTGAGAAGTGGAAAAAGAGTTTCCAAACATAGCCCGCTGTATACGTTGTCTCCCATTCTCGACGAGTATGGGATTATACGGATGGATAGCCGAATAAGGGACGCACCACATGTTTCATACACAATGAAATACCCCGTATTACTCCCAAAAGACCATCGCATAACGTTTCTCCTTGTGCAAGCCTTTCATCAGCGATTTCTCCATGCAAACGGTGAAACCGTCTGTAATGAACTACGACAACGGTTTTATATTCCGAAACTGCGGGTGCTCGTCCGGAAAGTAAGCCGCAAGTGTCAACTCTGTAAAATAAAGAAAGCTAAACCTTTGGCCCCAATGATGGGAACTTTACCGAAAGTACGTTTGATGCCGTTTATTCGACCTTTCACCTTCGTAGGCGTCGACTATTTGGGACCATTCTTGGTCAAGGTTGGGCGTAGCAGTGTGAAACGGTGGATTTGTCTCTTCACCTGCTTAACCATTCGCGCTATCCATCTAGAGCTGGTGCACAGCCTATCAACAACTTCCTGTGTAATGGCTTTCCGGAGGTTCGTTGCGAGAAGGGGTGCTCCATCAGAGATTTTCTCGGATAATGGCACAAATTTTGTGGGTGCCAATCGCCAGTTATCTGAAGAAAAGCGGAAGATCGAGAGGATAAACGAAGACTGTTCGTCCACTTTTACCAATGCAAACACTCAATGGCACTTCAATGTTCCCGTAGCTCCTCATATGGGAGGACCATGGGAGCGCATGGTGCGATCCGTCAAGGTTGCAATGCAAGCTATATCTGATAGTGCACGGTACCCCAGTGACGAAGTGATGGAAACGATTATGTTAGAGGCTGAAGCAATAGTGAACTCCCGTCCCCTGACCTACGTACCACTAGAGGACGAGAACCAGGAGACACTTACGCCTAACCATTTTTTGTTGTACGGGTCTACCGGTATAAAACAACCTGCAATGAATCCCGCAAACGACGGCAACGTACTGCGCGATAGCTATAGACTTGCGCAACGTATCGTGGACGGTTTCTGGACTAGGTGGACGCGGGAGTATCTACCTATGCTGACGAGACGAACGAAATGGTTTGAACCCACAAGGCCGTTGAAACCAGGCGACTTAGTAATTGTAGTGGATGAGGCCTCGAGGAATAGTTGGGAGAGAGGCCGTATTTTGGAGACCTATCCGGACAAATCCGGCAATGTGCGGCGTGCGAAGGTACAGACAAATAGAGGAGTCTTCAGTAGACCTGCTGTGAAATTGGCCGTTCTTGATGTGACGGCAAATGACGGGAACCTTAAAGATATTCCGAGGGAACCGGAAGTAGTTCACGGGGTGGGGAATGTTGCCAATACCCCTCGTTACGATGGATACGTAGTGAAACGACTTACCATTCCCTCGGACGAACCTGTATAGAAACGTGGAATGATAAACTGCGAATGACATTGTCCGTTATCTGCTATCAGTGAGTTTATGGTTAGTCAGCACTATCAGATCGTTCTTCAAATTATATTTCGTAGAATTAAGGTATCTGCTTTCGTAAAAAGTCCGTCAGTTTTCGTAGAATTATAGTTGAGCATTCAAGGTACGTTTACCACCTGAAATGAAAAATAGCATATACAGTTAACTCTCCCTTACTCGATATTCCGTATCTCGATATCGAGTTAGAGAACCATAGTAAAAGTTGGTTTTCATGGCTAACTCGATGGTCCCTTGGAACGCAGTTGCACTGCTTTTGTGTTCTGTAACTCGATACCTCCCTAACTCGATGGTCCCTTCAATATCGAGTAAGGGAGAGATGACTGTACTTACCTTAACCTGAAATTATATAAAACTTACCTTTAGATTTCTGTGGATTGATCGTCGTTAAATCCCTTTGCAAAGATTGCCAGTCATATTATACGCAGAAGAACACTGAATTAGTAAGTTAAATCTATTATACTTACCTGGAACATAACTAATCAAGGATAAATAAATTACAGCCTTGTAGCTGCTTGATAGCGACTTACAAGACGGTGTTTTGTTTGGCAATTGGGAACAGGATCCGTACGATCCATAGCGTTTTTCAACAGCCTACTTGATGGTAAGACGAAGTTTGCTGGGCCCACTAGTCTTAAATAAATTGACGTATCGCCTTCATTTTAAGCCTATTTAGTAATTATTTTGAATATGAAGAATACTTTGGATCACGCAAGCATGATCGAACATAATCCTAATTTGATAGTATGAATGTATTTTGTACTATAATTGATTTACATATGGACAAATTACAATTTTGGTTAAGCACCTCCTGCCCCAGATTTTCGGACAGCTTGATTTTTTATATGATATCTTTGTAATTATTGCACCAGCGTCTCAAAATACATTCATTTTTCATGGATTCCGTCGATGAGGGTATCAAACATGCAATGAAATTAAGAAGAATGAACATTCAGAACAACATCGTAAAATGTTCTATTTTTCATCATATATGAAAGAGGTTTCTGATGGACATCTTGCAAACTAAAAAAAACTCAATTCGTTCTTGTGAATGTAGCAAACGCATTGAATTGGCAATTATATACTATTACTATAGTAAACACATTCAATGATGTTCAAATACACTCAAACCTCAATTTACGAAGTCTTTTTTTACGCAGTAAACTCAATTTACGTCACTTTTTTTACGCAGTGCGTAAATTGAGTTTTGACAATTCTGTGGGAAATTATTGACCTCCCGTTGGGGACCCGTTGGAAACCCATACATTATAGGTATTTTCGGTATGGAAACGATGAGGAGATGACGAAAATCGATGTCCGACGCCATTTTGGAATCCAAGATGGCGACCTCTGGTTTGAGAAAACCGATGGAAACCCATTACAATATGGGTATTTTCGGAATGGGCACGATGAGGGGATGACCGACGCCATTTTGGAATTGAATCAACAAGGCTACCAAAACGAATGACGGGCTACTTAACCTTTTAGATTTTATGCTATAAATAAGTATCATCAATGTACAACTACTTAAGTTTGTAGATACTCAGGCCCATAGCTCGTGGTCCTCGGAAGTACAAAAACATTGACACAACTCAATACAACACTTCGTTTGCAAATATGGACAGTAAGAGGCCTTTGCAATATTGAAGAACTATCTATTGATGATTGGTTACGCTTGTATATCCTAATGCCCATATTTGATATAGATCTTGGAGGACCTAGGACATCGGCACAAATTATAAAAATACTCATTTAATACTATGAATTGATAAGGGCCTGTGCCATATAAAAAAAAACATCAAAGGATCGCTAAATATGCCAATACATTGCAGGTATATATTCCAGGAAGTTTTTGGAGTAACTAGAAAACCTGTTGTACTCACTTAATTACCAACACTTGGATCTGACAATACAAACGCTTCTCATAAATATAACAATCTTCTAGGGTCCAGTATTGTGAGACATTCTTCTACATAGAAATGATAAATTGATCTCCGTTAACTCATGTAGAATTATATGCCCAAACTCCAAAGAGTTCTTGGAAGATCCTTACTTGCACACATTCTAGCCTGATTTAGAACCCAATGTATTAATAATATGTTAATGGTGCTAAAAGAGCATATTTTTTCTGAATAATATAAATTAATTTCATACAAGTAGACTCCAAACGGCAAAATCTCGTTTTACGAACTGAGCTCCCTCGTTTTACGCACTGATTCAATTTACGCACCAACTCAATTTACGTATGCACCTCCGATCTAGTTCGTAAATTGAGGATATAGTGTATACAGAATTCAAGGCATTTCCTGATCGTGTCCGGTATTGGGTGCCACCTTTCAAGATCGATCAATTTAGTACTAAAATACATCCTCAAAATGCAATAGCAAAATTCATACTTAATTTTTTAGATTGATTTTTGTACACCATAAAATTGACAATATTCATCATAAATGGGTTACACGAGCACATAAAACCAATATTTTTCAAATTATAAATTTAGTGGCTTAATTGTCCGGTACTGGAGGATCTACGCCTATATAAAAAGCTTTCTCTGTAAACACAAGCATAAAAATAAACTCAATGCGTGACAAATTTGAATTTAATTCGATATTGCAAGGGTTTCAAGTGATTTTCACAAACCGGAAGTCGTACATATTGAATGGGTTTTAAGTGATTTTCACAAACCGGAAGCCGCCATCTTGGATTCCAAAATAAAAGAAAAAAGACACTACACGATAATGCTTCCAGTGGGCTATTCGCCCTTTGAAGGAAGCACCACACTAGACAACGGACTAGCAATAGTATCAGAGATCGATTTCCGTCATCCCTATTGATACCCTTGATAAGGACCACGGATAAACCCCACCTTTTCGCGCAAAACTCCTTGAGAACAATCGAAAAGTTTTTTTTACGCTTCTAATTCTTTTAACGCTCCAAATTCCAACTTACGCTCCCTCTTTTTTCAATCCATTTCGTTTTACGCTTAACAAGGGGTTTGGCTGTACTCAGGATTATTGGTATTTTCACCGATATGGACATTAACATCTTCTGTTAAGCTACATTATAGTTTAATTCGAACGGAATCTGCTTTTTAAATACAATATATAGATTATACATGGAAAAAATTCTACAATAGTTTTCTTTATATTAGTGCAAGACACTGTTTAATATCGGGATTAATACGTCTAATATTTCTAATACCGTAAAACGGGGTAACTTTGATAGTTTTTTCGAAGAAAACTAGAATGTTTATGCATGCTGATTCAAAGAATTATAATTTATATTTTTAAAACAAGTACTGGTATCCTCACTATCGACTGCAGTTGATGGATTTCCAAAAGATTTATTCTTAGTGAATATATAATTTTTCATATAATCGAAAGTCGGTTTTCTGCTTTGGGGTAACTTTGATAATGGAGCATCAATCGAACAAAATTGAATGAATTACGGAACATTTGTAGGGCGTTGCATACCTTTAGGCGTTTAACGCTATATGGAAATTTCTGACTTAGATTACAGAAATGGTTCCAGTTTGTAAAAATAGTTTTCGCTAAGGGTTTTGAGACCGAATTCGAGTTCTACTATAACAAGGCTATCAAGTATAAGTGACGAATTCATTATGACTTCATCAAATAGTGATCGTAGAACAGATTGTTTGAGAGCATTTCAAAATTGCTAAAATTTTATAAATTTTCCATATTTGCATATAAATCCTCAAATGTACTTGATTCCAACGAAAATAGCTTTAACATGAAGTGTCATACTAATACTCTTTACTTTTGCATTCGTTTTGCTTAACAGATTAGCAGAAACTTTGTTATTTCGTTTAGCATGTTGAGAGTCTCGCACTATCAAAGTTACCCGCATTATCAAAGTTACCCCGTTTTACGGTACTTGGCAAAATCAAGCCTGAGTTTTAACAAGTATGCCATGATATCCGAACGATATACTAAAAAAACAACCTGTCGTGTACTAGGTTCGGCAAATGTATTTGTATATATATTATTAAGGGGATTCACTTAACAGCGTAAACTGCTGAGTAAGTCATACTAATATTGACTATTTAAAAATTTCATACACCGTCAATGAAACATTTCAGAATCTTGAAATTCAACGGTCTATCAATCGAAGAGCGCTTTGATTATCTAACAAAGGTCAATGAGAACTCCCAACAATAAATATTCCATTTTTTGAACGGTTGGACGATACAAATCTGAGGCAAATAATGGTAACAAATTGAAGAAGCTGAAAAAATTTCAAATGTTTACAGCACATCACTATGTTGGACATCATAATAGTTCTCCATTGACGTTGGTCTAGAATCTAGAGCTTAGAACGCAGTTCAATCGCGAGCATGGAATCTCATAGTATATGGGATTGGAACTAGGTTTGGTTTTACATTTGTCTCTAAATTTATGTAAGTTTTTTTTTGGTTTCATGACAAATGTGAAACATTATCTAATCAGGCGACAAGTCAAAATGCGTTTTAAAGCAAAATAGAGCACATTGGGCTGCCTCTTCTCCACAGATTATAAGAGTGACAAGTGATGATCCCGTTCCGAGTTAGCTGCAGGTGCCTGACGGAAGGAATTATTTCTAGAGATATAAGAAATTAGGGATGAGTGAGGAATGAGGCATGAGGCATGAGGAATTAGGAATGCGGAATTAGGAATGATGAATGAGGAATGAGGGATGAGGAATGAGGAATAAGGAATAAGGAATAAGGAATGAGAAACGAGAAATGAGGAATGTGATTTGAGGAGTGAGGAATGTGGAATTAGTAGAGGAATGAGGAATGAGGAATGAGGAGTGAATAGTATTAGTGAGGGATTAAGATTGAAGAATGAGGAATGAGGAGCAACGAATGAGGAATGATGATGATGATAAAAAAAAAATTGTTTTCACATTTCTGGAATATATGTATGTTATTTTTAGTATGTAATAACTCAAGCACAACGAGGGATGAATGAAAGATAATATTAATTTATTTTCTCATTGATAGATAAAGGCTCCCCCAGAACTAAGCGACTTTTTACGGCGACAGTGACAAAAAATCGTAGCGATTTCACTGATGTTTCGCTGCTTACACTGTTAGATAAGCACATCTAAGCCACAGTGACGTGATTTCGCAGCGATTAGCGTCGTGTCAGTCAAGATGTTTTCATAGAAGAGTGCTTGCAGCGACACAATAACGAAATCACGACGATTTTTTGTCGGTGTCACCGTAAAAAGTCGCGTAGATTTGGGGGAGCCTTAATAGAAGGAACGATCTTATTATTACAAGGTGTAGTAGAGATTGAGAGGAGTGCTAAAGAAGAAATCAACTAAGCAGAAGGGCATATACAATGAAAATCTAAGCAAACTGGAAAGACGAACGACATGTCAATCTTGTTAAGTATTTCGAGCAGGGTTGGGAAAAAATCTGAAATTCTTTCTACAGTAGCCAAACAAAGCCAATCGCAGTCAGCGAAGCCAGTGAAACTCACGCCTACCGCTGCTGTAGGCAAAGAGCCTTGAAAATCGCAAAACACCCGTTGCTAAGGGCAACCCAAAATTACTGTAGAAAAATGTTCTATTTCCCGCTGCATTTCCCGCATTTAGAGCCTTCAATGACACTCACGATTTAGAAAATTCATTCACCCAACATAGGCTACTTGATTAGATTCACGTTTTTAAACTACTGTACTGGGAAAGTCACGTGATTTTCGCGAAATTCAAGCCTACTACTATTACCATTCCCAGCACTGATTTCGAGTGAAGAAGTTGCGCTAGATTTGTTCCTGTGGCGATTCGGCTGATCGAGCTACAGGTGTGTTCCGTTTTTATCAACACGATCGGCAATTTTCAGTTGAAAAAAAAAAACGGAATAATTTTCTTAGACAAAATTTTCTACAAATCTGTACAAAAAATTGCAGTTTTCACAGGATTCTACACATTTTTGCTGATAAGGGACTGTGAAATGCTCATTTATATTGTTCATTCGTATACACTCCCGTGCATAAGCTTGGGTTCACCCCCTAAAAAACATATCTCTGGGATTACGCGTCCAATTGAAACTCTCTATGCTGCATTCGAAAGGCAATGAGTTATTCTTACTTCGTATGTATTTTTCCAACAACGTTTTTTGAATTTTGTATACTAAGTTGTTACTGAAAGTTGTGACATTTTTCGAAAAACACACTGAAAAAAACAAACCTAATTCCCTCAGCATTGGATCGACCAAAATTTTAAAACAAGGTGTCATTAGAATCGTAATCTTATATTCTTTGAAGAGCACTCACGAATTTTTTTGCGGAAAAATCTAAAAACTATTCAAAATCAATGAAACAATCATTCAAGTCATCGTGCAAAAGTTTGGGCTCTGTATTTATTATAAATTCCTTCAAATATTCTTTCAGCATTTTCGTAAAGCATAGCATTCATATTCATGTACAAAGCAACCATCTCCGCAAGTCTTTCAAATGATGATTCGTTGCCGGAGGTCTCCCGGAGCCAAACACCGGAAAACTATCCTTCCCTAGAGGGTGATGAAGATTCGCGCACTGTCTCTTCTTTTATGAGTCTTTGATATTGCCTGTCGATAATGTCGTAAGCCCTGCTGCAGTCAGCGCAGTGGTAAGAAAACAAGCCCACTGTGGTTGATCGCGATATGATGACGACGTGAGAGAAAAGGGAGGAGTGTATAAAAGCGATTAAATGGACAGCGATGCCGATAGTATCGCTCGGCCACTCACTCTTTCTCGCCCTCCCTGTCATCGATCGCGGCGTCTGTCTGTGAGCAAGCCCGTGCATATGCATATTAGGGTGCGGCTAGTATTTCTCAAAATCAAAAATTTGTGTAGTCTCTAGAAATCAAAACACATAACAAGGGAAACCTCAAAGTTTGAACCAAAAATGTTAAGATTTAGAGGTAGAAGCGCAAGCTGCTTATAGATTAATTCTCAAGTTATGCAGTTGGACCTTTAGTAAAGTATATTCGTCATTTTTTTCTTCAGACACAACTTTCTTCAAAAGAATGATGCTAAATTAGAATTTAAATCGAAATCAGTTGCAACATAAAGAAGTAGCCACTTGAGTCTAGAAGACGATGATTCCATTTCGACTTACCCTAGCCGTTTCAAAATTCACTTTAGAGTAGCTTGTGCCACCTTTAAATCACATTGTTTTCGGCTCAAACTTTGATATTGCACTTTTTATATGATTCAAAATTAGAATAAATTAAATTATTGTATTAAAAAGCATACGAACTTTTGATTTTGAGAACATTCAAACAATAAACCACACCCTAATGCATATGGACGATCCTACCTCATCATACGAGAGAGTGCGAGGAGACCCCGAAAGCTCCACTTCGGTTGAGCGCGCGCAGAGACACAGAATCGATAAAAACCTGTCCGAAGTGATGATTGAAATATTCAATTAAATCTTTCCCCACCGTAATCGTTCGGGGCTTTTGTCTTTCGTGGCCTTTGCGCCCAGTTTGGATGACGGCGGTTTCAGGGCTGGTAGCAAAATGTGTTTAATTTCGAGAATTCCAAATATTATAAGAATAAGAGAAGGAATGTTAGTGTGATATCCATTGTTACTGAAGACCGAGTATACCTCTGCATCTTCATAGTTGTCACGGGAAGAAGTTTTTGTGCAAAAAACTTCCAATGGCATTAAAAAAAGATTTTTAGTGACTGGCACCAAAGAAATGACTCGCTACCAGCCCTGCCAGACTTGGCCCAAGAGCACCGGGCGATGAAATATAATCTGTTTATACATGTTGGTATTTAATTTAGTTCTAAAGATCCGTCTTTAAATCTCTTAGCTCCAGCGCCTCGTAATGGACCATGATGGTAGTAGAATGGAAGAAAATAAGGAAAGATGAAGATTGAGAAATAATCAATTTATGTGCGATAATAATCGTCATAAATATTGTCCTGGACTGGTGGACTGATTTACTGTTCATTCCGGATAAATACTTTACGAGCAAAGTATTGACATTATCAGTGAAACAAAGATTTTATTTTTCAGGGCAACTGTTGCTCTGTGCTTTCGTTACCAATAATCTGCAAAGGGCGCTGGCTAACCACAGATCAATAAATAGTGCGGCAAACTTTGCCACCGCGAACCAATTAGAACGGACCGCAGCCACGTTATCATGCTCGATACCGCCAGGTCGAGTACCTCCAGCTGATGTAGCAATTTCGGGATCAATTTCAGGCTGCTCAAACCACAATCCAAATTAATATTTGGAATGGAAAATGTAAATTTTTCTCTGAGTCCTCACTCCGCGGACCGCAAAAGAAAACGGAGGAAAGTTCAACGCAAATTGATTTTGGCCACAATTCTCACACCTCGAGTAATGGTTTTCCTACCAGGCATTTTATGATACGAAGTGCGTTCCTTGAATGGAAATCACAATGCAGAGACCACACTAATGCTATATTGGAACAACTGTATTTTGATAGATTCGATAACATCAAAATGGTAATATCTGTGGTATTGGTGCACTACAATCTGCTTTTCATTAAATCGTAGGCGTATGTTACTTTACTTATATCGATTTCATGTTTTTGTTGTTCGAAGATCAAAATCTTGTTCTTTAGACAAAGTTCTGATTTTATAGTAATAGGGTAAATGATGGCTTCGGCACCCTGAGGGTATTTTCGGCAACACTAACTTATCGTCCTTGTTAGAATCTATCTACGGAATAAGGGTTACCTTCAATGTACTCAACATGTTCCTTGAACTATAATCTTCCATATAAATCACATTCTTGACGAAAATATTATATAACATGGGTTTTATTATTAAATGAAATAAATGCTTACGAAATCATCGTCATTCGTGAGCTGCCGAACAGAACAACACACGAACAGCTTAGGAAAAACTCACCACTTCAAAAGGTCCAATTCTACGCTCCAATGCCAATTTTTTCACAAAATCTACGCACCGATCACTTATGCACAATTAAACTTTTGGTTGGTCTATAAAGCACTCGAAAATACTTAATTTTTATGCTTCAAATCACAAGTAAAAATTAATGAACTTTGTTTTCCTCGGCAATCACTTTTTATTACTGCACCAGGTTGCCAGAAAACCATATTCAATTGCGGTGTAATTATTATTCACGATTTAAATTCACAGAAAAGATCGAACACAACTCATTAATTTATTGGAATGATGCAACAAAGCATGCATGGGTAATAATTGAGTCTTTCAATGCCTTCCTTATTTGAAGATTGTAGCGCATAAACTTCAAAATACTGAGAAACATATAAAATATACGTCTTTTAATAGGTTAACTATTTTGGCAACACTCCTGTTGTTCTACAGGCAATCAGTGGATGGTGTGATTGTGTCAAATCAAAAGTGAGTAGATTTGAAAAGGGTCTATTCTGATTTTCTCATACACTGAGAAGAATATGAACCTTAAAAATTACTGGCAAGGTTTGGATTTTGATCCGAATTAGCTGATCGAACCATATTCGGAGAGTGATATTCAAAAACAAAAAAAAAAGAAATTAAATCCTGGGACATCGCAATCGGATTTTTTTTAATACACCCCAACCTCTTTTTACGACCATTATCGGGGGGTCGTAAAAAAAATCTGGGTAATAATTATGTTTTTGAAAAATGCAACGTCTATATGCTGATTCGGGATATTCGGCAAAGTTGAAGCATGGGTTGAGAACTTTCCAAAATGGCCGTTCAAGTTTTCATATTTTGGTAATAGATGGCAACACTGCTCGATTGTTATCAAAAGAGCCAATTTTATGGGGGTGTGATAAGCAAATACCAAAAAATTTCAAAGATGACGAATGTTGACCAAAGTTGAAGGAAGTGTTGCGTGCTATACAGTTGGCCGAATCACAAATGTTCATGTGGCTGGCAGCACTGTTCAAGAAGAATAAAGAAAAGATCAAAACCATAAAACTTGAGCGGAACAGAAAAATAGAATGCTTAGCAACATAGCAATACTCTTCAACTGTAATCCAGTTTTTCATGAAGTGTTCAAAATTTTGTCGTAGCTGGCAACACTGCTTAAGTGAAATTGCGTCACCGACAGTACAAGTATGCATGCAACTTTTGTTTTGCTGATATCTCAGGATCCTGACCACTTAGAAAGATGGTGTCTTTGGCAAAGTTGTTCAAGAGCTCAAGGACTATCATTATTCTGGCCAAGAGGTTCGAGAATTGGCCACCAGGCGGCGCTAGTGAGCGTAGAATTTTTGTTTTGCGGATATCTCAGGATCCTGACCACTTATAAAGATGGCGTCTTGGGCAAAGTCATTCAGTAGCTTAAGGACTATCATTATTCTGTCCAAGAGATTCGAGATTTGGCCATCAGGCGGCGCTAGTGAGCGTAGAATTTTTGTTTTGCGGATATCTCAGGATCCTGACCACTTAGAAAGATGGCGTCTTCGGCAAAGTTGTTCAAGAGCTCAAGGACTATCATTATTCTGGCCAAGAGGTTCGAGAATTGGCCACCAGGCGGCGCTAGTGAGCGTAGAATTTTTGTTTTGCGGATATCTCAGGATCCTGACCACTTATAAAGATGGCGTCTTGGGCAAAGTCATTCAGTAGCTTAAGGACTATCATTATTCTGTCCAAGAGATTCGAGATTTGGCCATCAGGCGGCGCTAGTGAGCGTAGAATTTTTGTTTTGCGGATATCTTAGGATGCTGACCACTTAGCAAGATGGCGTCTTCGGCAAAGTTATTCAGTAGCTCAAAGACTATCACTATTCTGGCCAAGAGATTCGAGATTTGGCCACCAGGCGGTGCTAGTGAGCGTAGAATTTTTGTTTTGCGGATATCTCAGGATCCTGACCACTTAGAAAAATAACGCCTTCGGCGAAGTTGTTCAGAAGCTCAAGCGCTATCATTATAAAAGCTATGCGATTCAAAATTTTGCCAAGGGCTATCATTATTTTTGTCAAAAGATATAAGGTTTTTCCCACCAGGCAGCGCTAGTAAGCACGATATTTTTTGTTTTGCGGATGTCTCAGGATCCTGGCCACTTAGAAAGATGACGCCTTCGGCAAAGTTATTCAGAAGCTCAAGCGCTATCATTCTAAAAGCTATGCGATTCAAAATTTTGCCTCCTGGCGGCACTAGTGAGCATGAAACTTTTGTTTTGCGGGATCCTGACTACATAGACGCCATATTTCTAAGTGGCCAGGATCCTAAGATAACCGCAAAACAAATGTTTCATGCTCAATAGCATCACCTAGTGGTAGAGTTCCGCAATTCAGTGATGGTGGTGCTAGCCCTTTAACTACTGAACAATTTTGCTGAACATCATGATCCTCTATTTTGAATACTTTGTAAGATAATGGTCATTTATAAAAACGGTCGTTAATCTGAATTTCGGTCGTTAAAAAGTGGTCGTAAAACGAACCGTCGGTAAAAAAACGGTCGTAAAAAGAGGTTGGACTGTAATACCATTCATTCTCTCGGTAAATAACTTGGTGATAGAGCGTTCAAGAGCAGCAACCTTTACAGACCAAAACCATATCGAGCCATTCAGCTTGTCAGTGAATAGTTCAATTCTCGATGAAATTCTTGACATTAAAAAAAATGAAAACAACTATGCAAGTACCATCGTTGGGGGTCAGATTTGGCCAAAAATGCGTAAGTTCTCATTTATTTTTAAATAACTTTCGCAATTTGACTTGATATGTTCGGTTAAATATGAGAATACGTTGCAAATGCTGAACAAATAATTGAAATCTGATTATTTTCTTTTAAATAGGAATCATTTGAAAATTGGCCCAAACTCACCCCTTCGAGAAGGTGACATTGGGCCAAACAAACTACACTCAGGAAAACGAACTATCGATAAACATAGGAACCCCATATGAAAATTCGCCACAAGAAATTGGATTGAAATTCATAAATTTACGTCATGGAGCCGAAATTTGAAAACAAAAATAGTTTTCGCGGCAACCTGGAATCGAACCAAGGACCTTGCTTAGTTTTGTAACAAAAACTACCCAAAAACATGATTTTTGAAAGAAAAAATCGAATTTCTTTGGATTATTTAAGTTTTTTTTGTCGAATATTACATGTTTCATATAAAACTTATGTTTCTAAAGCATTTTGTTTGAATTACAAGTTGAATAGTGTATTTTTTTAACATGTGCAAATATATCATTGTTTTAAATTTATTTAAATTTAAAAATTATTTATTTAAAAATGTTGCCAAGTCCTTTTCAAAGGTTTAACAAATAAGGAAAACCAGTTTCAGCTTTAAGAATATTGTTTAACTGATAAAAATTAAAATGTTGAATAACTTGGTCAAAACAGTAAAATGCGGTGTATGCAAAGTTTGAACACAATTAAATAAGCTTCAAAACCATGCAAAAAGATTTGGAATCGGTTGAGTATTTTTGAAATTATGGTCAAACAAAGATATTTTTTCAGTAAAATAAAAAAAATTGGAGTAAACTACTTTTTATTGAAACTAGTTTTGATTTTACACAAGTTTGATGTTCTACACAGTTTTCAAAAAAAAAAATTTTAAGGTAATGGTGCTGAAATTACCGAAGTTATGGTGACTTCACTGAAGGCCATTTTTTATAACTTGAAAATTCACCTCCAAGACGCTTGCATCTCTAAATTTTAATATTTTTGGCTCAAACTTCGAGGTTTCTCTACTAATATGATTCGAATTCAGAAGAGTACACGAATTTTTGGTTTTGAGAACTTTTGAAAAATAAGCCGCACCCTAAATAGACACATGCGCTACAATGTGCGAGTAGCAAATAGGAGTATGCATGTAACTCATTCAAACGCAACTTTGAAGTTCAAGTAATCCGATAATCGCGTTTCGTGGATTTTTCTTGCAAAGCACAATATTATGAATCAATTAACGATGACGTCACGCTGCAACTTCTAGGTTGGATTCGCACCTGCTGCAAGTTTATTACCATGACATGGCAATTTTTAAAGTGCTGCCATAGTGAGATTGAATACAAAATTTATTCGATAAAATAAATGAAAATGAAATTAGGCAGTGTCCATTTACGACATAATGTTAAAATGTACAATTTTCGACCATTCCCCCTTCGCAACGGTCTTTGCATGAAAAAAAAAATGTGTTTGAGCCGCAACGTTTGAGCCTACTCCCCCTCCCCTTAGAGCGTTACGTAATATGTGGACGGCGCCTTAGTCTGCATAAATTTAGTGGCGTTGTGTATTCAATTTGAATCTCCGCTATTTTATTTCTAACTGCAATTATTTTCTCAGTGTAGTCTGTATTTTTCTGCATTGGCCCTTTCAACGAGTAGAACATAATGAGTGACGTTTAATTTCAGGAATTGTCAACAAATACGAAAAGTTACCAATACATAAACTAGTTTTTGTGCAGTTTTGGATTGCCGAAGTGAACATTTTAGTTGCCGACAATAGTAATTGCATTGCCGATAAAAGAACAAGTGCCTCGTGACTTTGGTGAGGAAAAATAGAAGATTAAGAGAACAAAATAGTGTTTTAAGTATAATAATCAATAAACAAAGAGTGCTCAAGTGTAGTTCAGGTGTCTCCTGCTAATTGTTGTGCTCCATTGTTGCGTAAAATTGCCTTCTAAAAAGTTCAGCTGCTTAGGCTGCCGACAATACGTAAGTTCCCCTAAATAATTAAAGACATTTTATATATTTGTTACATTTGACCTAAATGACCATTGAAGGCCTAATGTGATTTTGAAAATAAAATTTTTATCTAGCATGAGTCCTAGATACTTAACTTCATCTGACAAATTTATTGGAACCCCTCACATCGTGACAACATGTCTACTTGAAGGTTTCAAATAAAGAGCTTTTGGTTTATGTGTGAATATTATAAGTTGAGTTTTGGCAGCATTAGGAGAAATCTTCCATTTTTGCAAGTATGAAGTAAAAATATCCCAACTTTTTCGCAATCTACTGATGACACGGAGGCTACGTCCTTTGGCTGAGAGGCCTGTATCATCTGCAAACAAAGATTTTTGACGTCCTTAAGGTAACTCAGGTAAATCAGATGTGAAAATATTGTATAATATTGGTCCCAAAATGGTGCCTTGAGGAACACCAGCTCTCAAGACTACCTGCTTGCAGACTTGGAGTTCTGATAATAAATCTGAAGTGTACGATTTGACAGATGGCTTTTGACTATTCTAACAATGGATATTGGAAAATTGTTATTTAATTTTACAAACAAGCCTTCATGTCAAACATTGTCGAACAGTGGCGTAGCTAGGGTTTTCGGGGCCCGATGCGGAGTTAAATTCAGGGGCCCTTCCAAATTATTGACTAGCCAATTATTGAAACAATAATATACTTTCAATCAATATTGACATTAACCTTTCGGTAGTAGCGCGAATGTTTGTAACGCGAGTAGTCGCACGTTGTACTTTGTACAACACCCTTGGTTTTTCATGTTCAACATGAAATACCTCGCGACCTAGATTAAATAGAGAAAAAGTCTTTTCGACAAAGTTGTTAAGAAGATCCAAGGCTGACATGCGGTGATTATTAAGTTTCGAAAATCCACCACCAGACAGCGCTAGTGTGCATGAAAATTTTGTTTTTTCAAATATCTGAGGAGCCTGACCACTTAGAAAGATGGTGTCTTCGGAAAAATTGTTCAGTAGCTCAAGGACTATCGTTAGTTGGGCCAAGAAACTTAAAATTTTGCCACCAGGTGGGCATGAAACTTTTGTTTTGCGGATATCTTAGGATCCTGACAACTATGAAGGATGCCGCCTTCGGCAAAGTTGTTCAGTAGCTCTAGAGCTATCATTATTTGAGCTAAGAAATTCAAAACCTTACCACCAGGCGACAGCGCTAGTGAATATGAAACTTTTGTTATATAATTGGCATCCTCGGCAAAGTTGTTCAATAAGCCAAGGGCAATCATTGATCGAGCTATTTGATTCTAAATTTTGCCACCAGGTGACGCCAATGAGCATGAAACATTTGTTTTGCAAATATCTCAACAGCCCGAGCTATCGAACAACTTTGCCGAAGATGCCATCTTTTAAATGGTCAGAAACATGAAATATCCGCAAAATAAAAGTTGTTCACTAGCAACGCCTGGTGGCAAAATCTCGAATCTCTTGCCTAGAATAATGATAGTCCTTGAGGTACTGAACAACTTTCTAAGTGGTCAGGCTCCGTAGATATCTGTAAAATAAAAGTTTCATGCTCACTAGCGCTGCCTGGTGGCAAAATTTTGAATCAACTTGCTCAAAAAATGAAAACCATTAAGTTACTGAACAACTTTGTCTAAAACGCCATCTTTCTAAATGGACAGGCTCCTGAGATATATGCAAAACAAAAGTAAAAGTTTCATGCACACTAGTGCCACATATCGGTATAATTCCGAATTAATAAAATAACCATCAGATAGCGCCCCATGTTTCGAAATTAGTTGGATTTTGAGATACATCGATTTCAAATTGTAGTCTACTCAAATCGTATTTAGTATTTTCATTATTATGCGACTTCTATGTACAATTGTTGCCGGATTATAAAGGGCCATACTGTAAACAAAAACTGTTGAGTATTGTTCTTCAGAAGTTTATTGAGGAATACATTTTAGTTTGGTGTCGGTAGATATCTTTGTTGAAAATTATACCATATACATTAGCCTGGGACACGGTTATATGAAAAATTTAGATTCTCGCTCCAGTCCGCTTTTTGGATTGCATTTAGGTCCCATAACAACTGTGCAAAATTTCAGTTCGATCGGTGAAACTATAATTTAGCGCCAGCCGTTTAAAGTTTGTATGGGATTTACTATAGGAAAAATTACTATTGCAAAGAAATATCGCCGGAGGATGCCCATTGTTCTCTATAAAAATTCTGAACACAGATCTCGATAGGTATTTCTACGATGAACAACATTGCCGAAGACCGCAAAGCAATCCGATGCTTATGAAAAAAGTTATTAAGCATTGAATAATCGGAAATTTTGCCCGATTTTGTTCTTATTGTTATTCCATTACGTGTTAATCAACGTCGCCTTGCCAATAGGTTTTCATTGAATAACTTTTTTCACGAGTGTCAGAATGTTTTCCGGTCTTCGGCAATATTCTTCATTGTTAAAATACCCATCGAGGTCTGTGTTAAGAATTTTTATAGAGGTCAATGGGCGACCTCTGGCGATTTTTCTTTGTAAAAGTTAGTTTTCCCATAGTAAATCCCATACAAACTTCGAACGGCTGGCGCTAAAATATAGTTTCACCGATCGAACTGAAATTTTGCACAGTTGTTATGGGACCCAAATGCAATCCAAAAAGTGGACTGGAGCGAGAATCTAGATTTTGTCCCACACTAATATACATCATAGTTGTTGTACATAGTATAACAGCGCGACAGCCCGAAGGTTAAGGATTGGAAATAATGGACCTTGTGTTTATATTATTCTTAAAGTCATTTTCGATTTTTATTTAGTGAGGAATGGTATACCGATTCGACCACTTCAGAGCTGATAGCGGCAAAGTGTCTAAAAAAGGAACTTTAGAGACCTCATGCCTGAAAAATGAAACCAAAATGAGACTGAACAGAAACCACATTTCGATAAGGATTCCTCAAGTAATCCAGACAACTCTCAAAGCATCTTTCTAAAAAAAATATGTGGTATTTTATTATTTTCTTCAGAAATTCCATCAGAATGTAATTCAGGTATTTGCTTAAAGTTTGCTTCAACTATTATTTCGATAAATTCTTCAGGAGTACGTTGAAGGATTCCTTCACAGAATTCACAAGGAATTCCTCCAGAACTGTCAGTAGCTTGTTGTCGAAATCAACGCTTAAAATTTACTGATTTGTACAGGCTGACTGCGATACAATTCGGATCATCCTATCATATCAACATCATGCTGTCTACTCCATCATTAGTGGATTGATGGCGATAGACTATGGATATCATTGATGGGTTAAGTTTGGCCTTAAATTAAGCAAATAAAATGGCAATTCATCAGTACGATATTTTTGACAGTGTTGCAGATGAATTGAAACTATGTGTTGATCACTGAAAAACATTAATAGCTTGGATAATTACCACGTGATCCCTCATTCTGCAGTGATAATGATCTAGAGTGCGATGTCGCATCACTGCTGTTGGTTGTCAAATTGAAGTGATATTGATAGTTTAGTCCATTAGCTATCAACTGATGTGACTGATATTGTGCAACTCTGCTTTCATTCGAGAAACTTTGAAAAACTCAAACAGAACTTATTAACTTGGATTTTTTTTTCCAATGATTGCCTCAGAAAAAATACATAGTTAAAAGATTTTACTTAGAATTTGTCCAAAAAGATGTTAAGGTAATTTTCAGATTTTATTAGAGGGGAACCCAAAAAAAAAAACAATGACGTACATAATAAATTCCTACAATAGAGAAGTCTTTCAAAAATTTCCGAATCGCTTCTGGACTCTTGAAAATATCTTGGGTGAGTCTTCAGAGAAATTAATAATCATATAATTGGAAAACTACCCAAACAAAATTTGCTACAGGAAATTTCTGGAAAATCTTGAGTGGGACTATTTTAGGTTCTACAGGAACAATTGCTGTAGAGTTTTGTGAGTAAATTAAAAAAAAATTGAAATTGAAATTGAAGAATCCAAGAAGAAATTACTTCAAAAATAATTCCAGAAATCTTTGAAAACAATCCTTATTGATTGAGAAATTTATGAGGAATCCTTGGTTGGATTTATTGTGAAATTCTTGGAAAAAAAAACCTTAAAGATTTTGTGGAATATCATGAAGCAATTTCAAAAATAATAAGTGTAGTAATTATCAAAGGAATGGTTTGTAAACGGTTGGAAGTGTTTCTGAATAATTGCCATGGTAGATTATCGAGGAATTCTTGTATGATTTCTCGAAATAATTTTACACGAATTACACCAATCAAAATCGTAGAATAAACCTTTGTTTTTTTTCTGTTCTTTTCTGTAGGAATATTTTTAGATAGCTCAGTGTAATACTAAAAGAAATTGTTACAAGAATGTTAGAGTGAATTTTCGTTGCAATTCCGTTGTTGGACTGTTAAAGGATTTTCTGAATTTTGAAGGAATTCCTCTTAGTATATCTTCAGAAATCATTTAAGAAATTTCAAGACAAATTCCTGGGAGGATTACTACAGGAATCTCCCCAAAAATTCGTGTGGGGAACCCTGGAGAAGTCTTTGTACGTATAATTAGAAAATGATCCGAATGAATCTCTTTAAGAACTACTGCAGATGACAATCTTTGGAACTATGGAGTAGTCGCGTAGTAATGTCTGCATCAAGAATTTACATAAAAAATCATTACAATGCGAAAAATGGAAAAAGAGACTTTAGACAGATAAGATAATATGCGTAAAAATTGTCCTTAGAGACCATTCTTCACGTTTGTTCACGTTTTTGAAATATGCTTCAGTACTTTTCAAGAATGTATAAAACATTGTGTACAAAATTCATTTCGGCTTGGTTCAGGATATGACTCATAATAAAAAGTTCCCAAACATGTTCATGCCTTCTTTAGGCTTATAGAGGGCCCCCTGATATTCGATGATTAACAAAACAATGTATTTTTGAATCCAAAACCACGATGTTCTGTTCTAGGTGATATAAGGGCTCCTAATTACAAATTTAGGGTGTCTCCAAACCTGATTTTCCTTGCCCCGATACATTTCAGTTTGTCAAAAACTCAATTTCCGATGTTATGAGAAATTTTCACCATGATTTCGGGGCCCCTAAGAATCCGGGGACCGGTGCGGACCGCACCCCCATAGCTACGCTACTGCTGTCGAATTCTTTTTCTATGGCTAGAAGAGCAAGACCAGTAGAATAGCCTCCAGAATTGTTGGAACGGATTAAATTTGTTACACGTAAAAGATTTATCAGCCCGAACGTCCTTGTCGAAATCCGAACTGTTCATTGCCAAAAATTGAATTTTCATTGATGTGAACCATCATTCTGTCCAAAAAGACTTTTTCAAAAAGTTTACTGATGGGGAGAAGCTAGCTGAATGAACGATATCTAGAAGCTTCTGCTTCAGCTTTTTGTCCGATTTAATTGGTGTTGCAAGTCAAGACTTGCACACTCAACTGGACCAATCACGCAACATGCAACTGAATCGATTATCACAGCAGGAAATTCGAATATTATCTGGCCACCTGTTTCAACAGGTGCACCTGATATAGTGTTGCTTCAATATATGCAAGTAGCTAGGTACATGAATTCACCTATGGTAAATGAATTGCCTAATCAAACCACCGTTTACAAACATGTTCACGATCAATTTAGCAATGAGCAACCAACACTAGCGGTGAACACCCTCACTCACGACTCGTTATCTTCGAGAAAGTAAAGGGCTCACGCGGCACGGCCAGCAGCAAATCACGTGCTGTTTATGGAGTGACAGCAACATACTTTGCATCACGTTGCGCGTTTGTCACTTGCTCTAGCTGTGGTTTTTCACATTTTTCAAATTGTTGCAGGCGTCTACGGGATTTTATCTACTTTCAGGTCCATCAAGCGATCACGATCACGGTGCTCTTCAGACTGTTATAATCAGAAAAAAATAACTTTTATCAAATGTTTGCTCACCAGTCGGTTTCAATAACTTTGCTGCATATCATAGAAATTATTAAAAAAAAAACATAATGCCTGTTTTGAAATAACGGCCTCATGATGGTTCATGAAAAAAAGCAGTGCACATTGGTCCCAAAGCCATATCTAGGAAGACAAAAATGATAACGCTTAAATCGTCAATTTTAAATATATGGTGTCTTTGGCAAAGTTTCTCCATAATTTTAAGCCTTTTTTTTCAGTGATGTGAAAATTGGATGGCCCGCATGGTTTACAAGATCAGAATATAAACTTTTTTGCTGACGCATTTAGGCCTATATAACGTTTTACAATGCTTTAGAACAACCGATTTGGAGCAACTTTGTCGAAGAACCCAAATTTTTATCTCTTATGGTTCGCGATTCTTGATTTTTTTAAACAAACAAGTTAGGGTGGTACCGAAAAATCAGTTTTTTTCTTGATAACTTTTGATACGATAATTTCTCACAAAAACTTTTTTCCAAACACATTCAGAACTTTCGATTGCGCAACTTTTTGTCCAAGAAACTACTGTTCTATCTCTTATGGTTGCAGAGTTATCAGAGATTTTCTACGAAAAATATAATTGTTTTCAAATGCCGATATCTCTGAAAAGCGCAAACGGACTCTCAATACTTTGTCAGCTTTGGAAAGATGATGAAAATGAGGGTTCTAGCTTATCAGAGCGTTTGTCAGGGGCGGCTCAAAACAGCGTCTGTTCTCCATGTTAGGAGCGGCTCTAAAACGACTCTAAAAAGTGCTGTGCACTATAATCCTCCGGCGAGACAGGGGGTTGGTGCAGGCCTTACAAGCCAGCCGTAAAAACCATCAGTACAGGAAGCATACAATGTAAATTTGTACCGGAACAATCGGCATAGACCCAGGCATTGAAAACGGACTAACGATTGGAAACTCGGATCATGGAACTGTAAGTCTCTCAATTTCTTGGGAAGTATCCGTATTCTTTCCGAATTATTGAGGGTCCGCAAGTTCGACATCGTAGCGCTGCAGGAGGTTTGCTGGAAAGGGTCGACAGTACATACGTATAGAGATGGTTATACCATCTACCAGAGCTGCGGCAATAGATATGAGCTGGGCACAGCTTTTATCGTGATGGGCGAAATGCAGAGGCGCGTGATTGGGTGGTGGCCAATCGACAACAGAATGTGCAAGTTGAGGATCAAAGGCCGTTTCTCCAATATCAGCATAATCAACGTGCACAGCCCTCACCTAGCAAGTGACGATGACGATAAGGACGCTTTCTACACGCAGCTGGAACGTGAATACGACGGCTGCCCAAGCCATGATGTCAAAATCGTTATCGGAGATCTCAACGCTCATGTTGGCCAGGAGGAAGAATTTAGACCGATTATAGGGAAGTTCAGCGCTCACCTGCTTACGAACGAAAACGGCCTTAGACTGATTGATTTCACCGCCTCCAAAAACATGGCCATACGAAGTACCTTCTTCCAGCACAGCCTCCCGTATCGGTACACCTGGAGATCACCCCAACAGACTGAATCGCAAATCGACCACGTTTTGATTGATGGAAGACACTTCTCGGACATTATCGACGTCAGAACCTATCGCGGCGCAAACATCGATTCGGACCACTACCTAGTGACGGTTAAAGTGCGCAAACGACTCTCCGTTGTGAACAACATTCGGTACCGACGCCCGCCACGGTACAACCTGGAACGACTCAAGCTACCCGAAGTCGCAACTGATTACGCGCAAAGCCTTGAAGCTGCGTTGCCGGAAGAGGGAGAGCTCACCGAAGCCCCTCTTGAGGACTGCTGGAGTAGTCTCAAAGCAGCCATTAACAACGCAGCGGAAGGTGCCGTTGGGTTCGTGGAAGGAAATCGACGGAACGGTTGGTTCGACGAGGAGTGTCAGACGGTTTTGGACAAGAAGAATGCAACGCGGACGATGATGCTGCAGCAAGGCACCCGTCAAAACGTGGAACGATACAAACAGAAGCGAAGACAGCAAACCCATCTATTTCGGGATAAAAAGCGCCGCCTGGAAGAGTTGGAATGCGAAGAGATGGAGCAGCTGTATCGTTCTCAAGACACGCGTTCTACAAGAAACTCAATGCATCCCGCAAAGGCTTTGTGCCGCGAGCCGAAATGTGCCGGGATAAGGATGGAGGTATCTTGACGGACGAACGTGAGGTGATTGAAAGGTGGAAGCAGCACTACGATGAACACCTAAACGGCGCAGAGGAGGAAGATCAAGATAGCAGGAGGAATGACTTCATCAGTACGGCGGTTGAAGGAGACGTGCCAACTCCCACAATAGGTGAAGTTAAGGATGCTATCAAACAGCTCAAGGACAACAAAGCAGCTGGAAATGATGGTATTGGAGCGGAACTTATTAAAATGAGCCCGGACAGGTTGGCCACTTGTCTGCACCGATTGATAGCCAGGATCTGGGATACAGAACAGCTACCGGAGGAGTGGAAGGAGCGAATAATATACCCAATATACAAAATGAATGATAAATTAGAATGTGAGAACTATCGAGCGATCACCATTCTTAACGCAGCCTATAAAGTGCTGTCCCAGATCATCTTCCGCCGTCTATCGCCACTGGCAAGCAGATTTGTGGGAAGTTATCAAGCCGGTTTTGTGGACGGGCGATCGATGAAAGACCAAATCTTTATGTTGCGGCAGATCCTCCAAAAGTGTCGCGAATATCAAGTCCCTACGCATCACCTATTCATCGATTTCAAAGCGGCCTATGATACCATCGACCGCGAAGAGCTATGGAAGATTATGGACGATAATTGTTTTCCCGGGAAACTGACTAGACTGATCAAAGCAACGATGAATAGTGTACAGTGCTGTGTGAAGATATCGGGTGAATTATCGGACCCGTTTGAAACACGCAAAGGACTTCGACAAGGCGATGGTCTTTCCTGCCTCCTGTTCAATATTGCGCTAGAAGGTGTTATGAAACGGGCGGGCTTCAACATGCGGGGCACGATCTTCAATAAATCCAGCCAGTTCATCTGCTTTGCTGACGACGTGGACATTGTCGGAAGAACGTTTTAGGTGGTTTCTGAACAGTATACCAGGCTGAAACGTGAAGCAGATCGGGTTGGATTGGAGGTAAATACGTCGAAGACGAAATATCTGCTGGCTGGAGGAACCGAGCGCGATAGAGCTCGCATTGGCAGATGCGTGATGATCAACGGGGATGAGTTCGAGGTGGTGGACGAATTTGTCTACCTCGGATCATTGATAACGTCGGATAACAACTGCAGCAGAGAAATTCAAAGACGTATCATTGCCGGAAGTCGTGCTTACTACGGACTCCACAAGACCTTGCCGTCTGGTAAACTTCACTTCCGTACTAAGTGTACCATGTACAAGACGCTGATAAGACCGGTAGTCCTCTACGGGCATGAGACGTGGACAATGCTCGAAGAGGATCTGCAAGCGCTAGGAGTTTTTGAACGACGTGTGCTTAGGACGATGTGAGAACGGCGTATGGAGGAGAAGGATGAACCACCAGCTTGCGCAACTTTACGGTGAACCCAGTATCCAGAAGGTCGCCAAACCTGGAAGGGTACGATGGGCGGGACACGTTGTGAGAATGCCAGACAACAATCCCGCAAAAATGGTGTTCACCTCAAATCCGGCCGGTACAAGACGAATGGGAGCGCAACGAGCTAGGTGGTTTGACCAAGTGGAGTAGGATCTTGGAAATGTGGAGTGATCGAGAAACTGGAGGTTAGCAGCCATTAACCGAGTTAATTGGCGTAACATTGTAGCGCAGGTCATGTCTTGAAGGACGTAAAGCCAGCAAAAGTAAAGTAAGTATGAAAACGAGGGAAATAAACCATAAAAAAACAACAATACAAATTAAGTTCATCAAAAAACCTAAGAACGCATTGCTATTTTTTTTTCTTGTTTTCACTCTTTTCTTCGGCAGATTTTGATCGTTGATTAGTTTTTTGCGCCTGGCGGATGGCTTCTGCGCCTGTTCTTCAGATTTCTGCTCAAGTTTTTCTTTGGATGGTGAGCTGGTGATACTTCGGACTTTTGTCCTCTTTTGCGACGTTTTTGAGATTCTTCTCGCTTTGGCAAGGGCCTTATTTCCGAAAAAGCAACGGGTTCAGCTCATTGAACTTGACCCGGTGTACCCATAGGAGAAGCACCAATGCCACAAGCTGCTTCGAAAGACTCCACAATGTTCCGCAGGTAGGTCAAAGGTGGCCTGAATTTTTCATTGTACTGAGTCAGAGGATCCATCACATGAGATCCTGAAGCAGCGGCCTCCGTTTGTGGTGGGTTCTTTGTTGCTGCTGCCATTATGGGAAGTAAAATAGCGCGTTGTGATGATGATACGTCTTTTCCCGATTTCAATGTATTTCCATTGGTATTTTGGATCCTTTTCCATTAGTGTCGCATTCAACATACGTATATGGAGCTTCCAACACATCAGTTCTTGGGATGGGCATAATTTCAGGTTCAATGCTCTCCTTATTGCTCCTATTGTTGGTTACCTCGCTTGAGGCAAAATCTTTATCCGTGGTTGATGGGTACTTTACCACACATACTAAACGCATGAACGGCTTTTTCGATAGTTGCACACCAACCATAAGCTATACCAAACAGCTTTCCACTTGACGCTGAGTTATTACTCTTCCAGGATGAGAAACTAGGCAGTGGTTTCAAGCTTCGGAGTGATTAGTCTTGAGTGCCTGGAAGAAGAATCGATCCAAAGGCTGAACTTCATGGCTGCTATGTGGAGGGATGGAGAGCAGCATGATCCCATTCTCTCGGCAATAAAGAACAGTTTGTGAACTATGTGTGAAATATGATTGTCCAAAATCAGTACCGCGAGATTCTCCTCTGTGGCGTTCGTATTGTTCCGGAAGTGGTGTACCCATTCATAAAACAAGTCAAAGTTTATATACCCAGAATCGGAAATAACATTTTCGATCTGATTCTGATTCATTGAATCTGTTTTTTTGCGTTTTCTTCAAAAAATCAACACTGGTAGCACATAACTTCTCAGTGCACTAATTGCACAAACAGCAGTAACCAATTGTCCTCTCTCGGCCGAGCTTATTTTGCCCACCGCTTTCTTGCCTCTCGCGGACCTTGGGAACATTGTTCGGTACCGTCGACATTCCCGTCTTGCCCATGTTATATATACGCAATGTGGTATTAATATGTACGGTCCGTGGTGAACCGATACTTCATGGTAACTTCGCTCAATTTGTTGAAAAATATGTCAAGTTGCACCCGGTTGAGCCCCATCATCCTAGCAAGCCTGGTTTGTTGCGGAATTCTGAGCGACAAATTGTATCTTTGCATGAAAGATTGTGCCCATTCCTGTCCGGCTAACTTTGACTCAGGATTGAATCTTTGAGGAATGTTGTTGGCTTCGGCATACTGGAATACAGATCTTCGCAGATCCATGAATGACAGCCCGTAAGAACAATCGTCGAGAGATTTGCAATGATTTGCCTGTTCCGGCTTGAATGTTGACCTAAACCAACCGAGTTATTCGGCCCCGAATTCCTAAAATATACACAGGAATTGAGTAAGCATAACAGATTCATTGCAATATTGTTACCTTTTTAAGTCGCTTCCGTAGTACAGCCTCCGTGATACCCATACTTTTGGCAACAGAAAGCTTGGATTCTCCATTTGTCATTCTCTGTGGAGCTTTTTCAAGCAGCTCGGAGCTGCATACCGTTCGTTCAGTTTTTCTCACGTGATTTCTGTGGACACAAATGAAAATGCGAATATGAGGTTAGAAGCGCAAAACCAACTGTATAAAAAAAAACAAAGCACTTTCTCGCAACAATCATCGCAATATTTACGTCAGATTATGTGCTATAAAAATCTTCACTTTGAGCCTCTGCATGCCATAAAACGTTTGACTTTTACTGTGCGCCCTGTTTTCAAGTTGCCCGTGTGATAGAGCGAGACAGCACCAACACACGGCGCACAGTAAAAGTCAAAAGAACAAAGGAATTTATGGTACGTACAGTGGCTCATCCTGTGCCAGTGCTTCCAGTTTTACTGCAGTCTGTTTTGAGGAATCATAAAAAAAAAACTTTGACTCCCCTTTACTCTGCGTAGTATCCTTATTTTTGTATTTTCTCCCTTTGCGTTTTACAGAGAATTCTTTAACTTTTTGAAGCATTTTTTCGCGTCAACAACCAGAATCCGCTTGAGAATTTACAAGAAAAGTCGTTTACTTGTACGAATCACATCACACCCGCACAACACTGTGAATGTATTCGTTCAATTAGCGAGTTACCTCGCATCAAACGCTTATTTCTGATATTATCATTACATTTTGTTTCATTCCACACTAATGTACAAAGTAAGTCGAACCAATCCGTAGCGATTGTTCATAAATTAGATCACATAAGTTTAGTTCAGATTATATTAGGTTAGAAATCTACCCACTTGCATTGTGTGCCAGTTTTCATCATATTAAATATAAACATAAATCGCCTTCACTTTTGGTACGAACAATTTTGTTTAACGGCATCTTATACGGAATCTTCGCACGTATAAGTTGTTTCGAAAACTAACATTAATTGTAGTTTATTTATTTCGTCAAGCATAGGTGGACTACATACAAAAATTACAATAAGCCATTTTATGAGACGTTTTGGGACAGCTGATCGTCGCAACGGGTTCAATTGACAGGAGACCTGGGATTTTGTTTTGATAAATTCCAGCGTGATTTTTAACAACGCCTCATTTTACCAAACGAGTACATGGAGAAAATGAGGAAAAGAAATCCAAAATATTTCGTTACTGCAACATTACACCTAGTTATTGTATCAGCTACCTCTTTGTTACCCATATTTCAGTTAAAAAGGCGCTTTTGTGATGAAAAATGTTTTACTAATTATTCTCCATTTTAGTTTTTGCCTGTACGAAAAGCTACGCTAGAAATGGACACAGTCATCAACCATCATCATCGCGAAAACTGATGACGATGAATGAAAATGTAAACTTTACTCCCATAGTGCTCCTGTCATTTGACTAGCTTCGTAAAATGGCTCATACTTTGTTTTGAGCAGCTCTTTGGATATAGTAATGCCAAACAATACGCAATGTACATTATACTGACGCATCATACGGTTTATTGGTCCGTTTTGAGCATAATGCATTCCGCATGATTTTTTTTTTGAAAATAATTTGCTTCTTGTTCAATGCCGAGAGAATGTGTAAAAGTTCAATTGGGAAAGAAGTGCAGCAGAGTCTACACCGTTCAAAATAATGATGTTGATCACGGCATAAAAATTAACAAGGCAGTCTCTTCACTGATGTAAATATCGAGTTTCATTATAAACATGTGACGTCACTCCTATCGTACCATATACCTTCCGGACCACTAGATCATTTTTTTCGCAAATTTGTTCGAGGTGGATAGGAATGACGTCGTCAAGTAGCTGTCAGTTTTCGGAGTATATCACCTTCTTAATTTTAGTACACCGTGATGTTGATGAAGAGAATCATTGTGAATTTCCGGCGTTTCTTAAGTGTTTCCAAGTTGATGAGCATGCAGCGTGCTTCAAACGACGGAAGTGGCAGTACAGAACAATTCAATTTCAGAAGGGCGTATAAAAGGCTTCTATTCTGATTATATGCGTTCTTCGTGTATGACATGGTACGGATTCCACACTAGGTGACAGTATTTCAGAATTGGTCTTACAAATGTAATATACAATACTTCAATAGTATATGGGTCTTGAAAATTGTTAAAGAACCTCTTAACCTTCCAGTCGTCGCGTGGTTGACCACTGTCAGAACCACCACGCTGCTGTTGTGATCGCAAAGCGAGGTTTTTTCACTAGTGTTGTACAAAATACAACAGCGCGACGACTGAAGTGTTAATGAAGCCAAGCATTAGATTTTGATGTTTACATGTACACAACGAAACACGTGTCAAACGTACAAATTGAAATTGGAACTGCGAAAAGAAACCACGTCATCAACTAAACTTCGTTCGGATAAATGAGATGTACATTTGACACATATATCGTCGAAGTTTAGAC
This sequence comes from Aedes aegypti, assembly GCF_002204515.2. NCBI lineage: Eukaryota > Metazoa > Arthropoda > Insecta > Diptera > Culicidae > Aedes > Aedes aegypti. The sequence goes on from NC_035109.1 coordinate 108,523,887, forward strand.
TGTGAAATGATTGTATGTTTCAATTTGTACATTTGACACGTGTTTCGTCGTGTACATGTAAACGTCAAAACCTTATAACAGCAAGATTCCTTAGGCGGGAATTGCCTACACAACTTGATCATTAATTAAGTGGGCAGGATCCGCAATTGATTTCGGAATTTTCAAAAGCAGTTTTTTCGTTCAAAATCAAGAAAATTTACAGGAAAATGTGTTCACTGTATTCTATTCTCAACCCGAAACACAGTGAACACATTTTCATTGAATAATGTTTAGTTTGGAACAGAAAAACTGCTTTTGAAGTTACGATGATGACGACGATTTTGATGACAGATCGTTGAACGTTAAGGTGAAATTCCGTTGAATCCGTAAATTTCTGTGTGCAAGTAGTGGTTCACAAGAAATATTCTCGTAACTGATAGTAATAGAGAAGTTATAATTAATAACACTGCGGAACATATTTTTGTCTCAAGCATTAAAATACCGCTATTTATTTAATTAAGGGTTGCTGAATCCATTGCCGTTTACAAAAATATGATAGGGTAAATTATGTATTATAGACAGGCAAAGTATATGTCTGGAAACGGAGATCGATTAACTGCATTAGATCCTAATATTTTATGACATAATGTTACTTATATGACGAATTCCATCCAGAATGAGTCGAAAAAAAAAAATTAAAATCGTACTCGATAGTCTTCGATTTGGATTAAATTTTGCACATGTTTTTAGTATAGTAGAATAAGTGTTTTCCATAGAAAAAATGATCATTTTGTCTCAAGTGTTACTTTTGAAAATGGCCTATAAATTTCTGCCTACAACTTATTTGAAAAATTCTTACTCCGAAACTGTTGATTTTAGAGAAAAATGTTCTATGAAGAAAGTGTAGTGAACCGTTTGGACTATAAGAAAAAAATATACACTGAAAAAATATTTTTTTATTTTCATTGAAAAATAAAAATAAAACTTAAATTTACACAAAAACCCCATTTTTAATATTTTTTAAATTTTCACCATAGAATCTTGACAGTAAAAAGATGTTTGTGACAAAGTTTCATGATGGAGAAATCTATATAAATAAAAATGGAATGATGTTTGTATGTCACGAAATGGCTTGAGAACGGGTGATTGGACTTACATGATTCTTTCACTGTTAAATTCGTCCAGAGCTCCGACGTGTTTGTGCGGAGAAAAAAAATAAGAAAGTCTTTGGAATAGTGGGGAAAACGGGAGAAAACTAATCTGACATTTTCTACACGGGACTTGCATAACTTTTTTCAACAGCCTACTTGATGGCAAGACGAAGTTTGCCGGGACCACTAGTTTTTAATAAAAAAAGTTTTTCTAAGAACAACTTTTGGTTGATTTTCAAAATTTTGATATTTTGTCAAAACAAATACGTTCTGATGTTACAGTAAGCATATTGAAATGATTCGAAGCCATAATGATTATATGAATAATTTCTCTAGAAGTAGCCATTTTTGAATTGTATCGAGTTCAATGCATAAAATATTGTTTAAATATTAAAATAGGCCGAATATCATCAGATTCACGAAATACGCCTGCAAGTATGCATCCATGTGACATTCCAGTGTGTTTGATCAGATGGCCAAATAATATCAACTTGAGCTTCAGCTTGAGCTTGATTGGCGGCTCGTGGATGCTACTCCAGTATCGCTAGATCAGCTGCACTTACACAAGGAACCAACCGAATGACTGCTTGGGACTAACAGACACCCTCAGTGTATAAGTGCTGGTGATCTTCTATTTTTAGGCTATAATGGCGCCTGCCACGTCAGAATGCAGACCAATGTGGGGAAGGGGGAGGAAATGATGTTGCACTTATACTAGCCCACTGTAGAACGTGGAGTCCGACTGCATCTACGCCAGTTCATGCGGAGTGTATGGATTTAGGGAAAGGCACACGGAGAAAATGAAGTACTCAAAAGTGAGTTCATTCCACTCAACTCGGGGGGTTCGTGCGTTAACCTAATTTTGAGTTGATGGGGTAGAAGTTGTTTTCATTTGCAGCCATGCGAAAAAATACAGTGACTCAATCTCATTTTCGTACGGGGCACTGTTTTCATATCAAGTTGGTATAAATCTTTTAAATGGTGCATGGACTTAGATATACTTTATCAATAATGAAGGTTATAGGTGTCATCTATTGTTTGGCAATGACAAACTGTATTCATTTGCTTAAATCTTTGGAATAATGGAAAAGTATTGAGATTGTGTCTATAATTGACCCAATTCTATATTCGTACACCTAACAAAAAAGAAATATACAGCATTTAAAACTAATTTTTAATGGGCTAGATGATTACTTAAGCTCTTTGTTGTGTTGTTCAGATGCAGTAGAATACATTTGGAAAATTTAAAAGCGGACATATTTGAAACTTAAGTAAATTTAAGAAAAATACCAGTTTTCCCATGTTTTTTGCTAAAATATTCGGTAAGTCGAACAATAAATTGCATTTTTTTCAACATCACTTCCTTAAGAATGATAACTGCGAATATTGCACAAGTTTCAAAAAATTATAATCAGTTTTAGAGTAGCTATGAGTGGATATCGACAACTTATACTTTTGAATCTTAGGTAGTATAACATTTATAACAAATCCAAAACCAAAAATTTTAGTCAATTTCTTTATGTTTGGCTCCTAAATATATATACATAATCCATGATTAATGCTCCTATCAAAACATTGCGTAATTATCATTTTTAATTTACATTTTAATACCAAAAATGATTATAGAGATTTAAAGAATAAATATTATTGCCACAACCGCAACACAAATGTTTTTTAAAATGATGAAAACAACAGGATATATTCAATTAAATAGTATATCAATGCTCTCTGCTCATTCAAGTTATTTTGTATTTTTCTTATAAAACAATAATTTGCAAAATAGGGTGCTATTTTGAATATAATTTGAATATTATTTCAAAGATAATTGAATATTACGATGACATCAGTTATATGGAGGTATGTACAGCGTAGTTTAGGGTACTTTATTGTAAAATAAAGTTCGTAGTTCAAATTATTTTTACAGACAAATTCAAAATTAACATTTACCTGTTGTTTAGAATGAAAATTAGGTTTACTTTGATTAAAAATATCATTTTAGAAGAGTTTTGAACTTATGGCACAACATTTTTTTGAACTCAAAAGGGATAAAAACTATTTATGATTTCTGTAAACTATATATATTTCAACTATGTTTCTATCAGAGCTTACGAGTATAATCTATAGATTGGATCCAATGACAAAAATAAACGTTATTGTTCGAATTATAGGATTTAATAGCAAAAATCATTGGAAAACTGGCATTTCTCATAACTTTACCTAAATTTCATATTTGTCCACTAATAAATTGTCCAAATGTATTTCACTACATCTGAACATCATAATAAAGCATTTCAGTAATCAAATAGAGCTTCTAAATTTAGTTTTGAACGTTGTGCGTATGAATTTTGGTAGGTGTACGAATATGGAATTGGGTGAATTTTAGACATCAATTCAATACTTTTCTATTAATCCAAAGATGAATGTAAATGGAAACATTTTGTGATTGGCAAAAAATAGATGACACCTGTTACCTTCAATGTGGATAAAGTATTTGTAGCTCAATACTTCATTTAATAGTTTTTTACTAACTCAATGTGGAAACAGTATCCTGTACGAATATGAAATTGGGCCACTGTACCTACTGGCTATGTTCTTTTCACTCAACCGGCAGATCAAAAAACTCAACTTCAAGTACTAGGCCACCTACTCAAATTTGAGGTAACGCACAGAGGTTCGGTTTTTGGGTTGTTTTGCTCTTCGCTCTCTGACAACAATAGAAGGAGCGAATGAAATAGGGAGAGAAAAATAACTCAAAAATAAGTTAAAAAATACTCAAATATGGGTTTTCCGTTTTCTCCGTGCATGGCAGAGAGGTTTGCTTTAGTGGTTTAGAATGGAAGACAGAAGTAAGTGAGAGATATACAACTACAAAGTACGAGGAAAGGGACGGGTCTGGGATGGAACCCATGACCTTCTGCTTATGAAGCAGAAGCGGTAGCCATCAGACCACCAATCCCGTCAGATGGCCAAATAATATCAACTGAACAAAAACCGTGATCTATTTTGGACATCACCTAATTTAGCCTTATTAACTCATGTTAAGATTTTAGATGAACTTAGCTTCAATTTTAGACATATTGTATCATATTACCACTTTAAAACTTTTTATGGATGCCAATTCTGTGCGCTAATATTGCATTAAACGTATGCCCATGTAATGTACATCCTTTTGCATTCGTAGGTTTCACAGATGTTCTGTTGATACAATTTACAATTTTGATATTTTTGAAGCCAATTTGGAATTGGTATGAAAATGGTCATCATTAATTAGTAGCATAGTGTATTGATAATGCAATACATGATTTCCCGTACATATATTCCTCACCATCTCATTGGAAATGAGCATGGAACAACCAGCCTGTCCAAATTATATGTATGTCCAATTTATATACGTTACCCCAATGTTGCTGAACAGCGATCGGAAACGCGAGGCACGATGAATTTTCGTAGGCATCAAAATAGAAACTGCCAATAAACACGAACAACCGTTCGGGCGCTTCATTCGTCCGTGTTTCATTTTCGGATCGCTGTTTCTCCCGACGCCTATCATCGGGTGGTTTTTCATCGCTCGGTAATGTGAACGGTACGATCCACGCTGCCTGTTCTTCGCGAAGAGCTGGAAAATATTCACTTCGATCATCGTTATGCGGGCTCGCAACAAGCTCGTGCGCCATGAAAGGCGTGCTAGTCATGCGTGTCGTTTATTGATTTATTAATTTGAAAAATAAAATTGATTTGCCTGTACCTCTCATGTTTTGTCAACAGCATTTAGGTTAATATAATTGAAATCAACAACAAAATAACAAAAGCATTTTTTGTTTTTATAGTTTGATGCTATACTTTTACATCTCACTAATAATAAGTGTCAAAATCAGTACATTTTGCGATTCGTATGAATGCTACCGATTTTATGTTGCAATTGCGCTCCAAGCCATAGCCAGCAGCACCCAGCCACGCTCGTACTGTGCACTTCAAGTGTGCTTTTGGGTGGCTGCATGAGCTCAGTACACCATGCAACCCAATGTCATGTAGAACAGGTCCGGCTCTTAGTATGTGTTTGCTTGTGTTAGTCACGAAAAAGATGTAAACAAAACGATCAGCTGATGGTGACGACAAGGCTGCGAAAAATTTTGTTCGCAGCTTTCTCAACGTGACGTCATCTTCGGCTACTTCGTGAACTTTCGGCTCGCCGAAGTTGGCATTGCACAACTACCACTTCAAAACTGATGTTATCACAAACACCAATTTGATGTTTACCCGCACCTCTAAATACCCCACATCGCATGCAACCAGCAGAGTGTTTGCTTAACTTTGCGAGAAGAACCAACCTTGCAATGAATCACGAGAATGAATGGCGCGTGGATAAATGAATTCTACGAGTGGAAAGGCTTCGCGAGCCACTTATCGGTGTGTTCATTTTGCTTCTTCGGCGTTGCATCCCTTCTTTTTTTGTGATGCTCTTCGTGACGCAAAAATGAAAAATGAATTTTGGCGAATGTTGGATCGCAAAGATGCTTCGATCATCGTTTACGAAGAAGATCCATCACAACACTGCGTTACCCTAGCACGTCTAGTTGTTTAGATATTTGCTATTGAAAATGCAAAATTTTACTATATCAGCCAACTTGCATGCAAGTTTCCCAGCTTGTATGGAAATTCATTAGCTTGATTTGCCACGGAATTCAAACTTCAAGAGTATAACAATACTTATCAGCAAAGTTCATAATACTTTCGCAGCTTTAAAGCTATTTTTTGATTATTTGGAAAAGTATTGTATTTTCCCATATAAGAAAAACGAAGGGTTTTGTATGGAGACATCAAGCATGTTGAAAAAGTCAATTTAATCTGAAATTTATCGTGAAATTTCAACCAAATTATATCCGAAATGAAAGTTTAAGTCATATTTTGCATGCTTGCTGGATTAGATCAGAAGAAATTTCGATAAATCATACTTTAAATTTCATGTAAACATCAATGAAAACAGTGTTTTATACAACTTTAGCGACCTGTAGCTAAAAATTGGAACGTGCTGGAACATTTCTGAGAACGGCATCAGATTTAGCAACCCCAAATCTACTGAAGACACATAATTTCGTCCCCTTGATGCTACAACTAGATAACTCGAAATTTGAAATTTTTGACTTCAATATGTCAAAAAAATATTTTCAATTAGATCTTTAAAATATCTACGGCTTTTTAGCGTGTGATTCAAAATACACAAGTTAAAGTTTATTTTACAATCATATTCTCTGCGATTAATCATCTCCTTGTAAAACAGTCATATTTTCAATGTTGCACATCACAAAATTTTGATTTTCGAGTTATCTAGTTGTAGCATTAAGGGGACGATTTGATCCTTGAGACAAGCAAAAATGTCATTTTTGTTACGCTGTGTAATACGTCGTTGCCAGTAATCAAATCAGTTTGAGTGTTTTTCACTTCGACTGAATAATATTGTTTGATGCCGTACCCAATCATCAATATTCCTGACAGCACTGCGAGCGATCAGCCGACCCAAAATTAGAAAAAATGAAAAAAGCGAAAAGTTGTGATCGGGTGATTGTTTTAAGCACTACTTTGACTACTTACTAGTTACAAAACTATGAAAATTGTAAAGTGGCAGTGTTCAGATGTCCCTTTAGCAATTTGGGAGTGATTAGTTATAGGTAAGTGAAATAATTTGAGAAAAAATGTGAAGCACCGAGAATTGTGTTTGTATGTGTGAAGAAGCCATTTTTCCTGCCATTACAGGGATTCCTTCCTATATGTCCAGTGCGATTGTGCTACTTTTCCCCGAATGTCGTTTCCCCGAATGTCGGTTCCCCGAACGCCAGTTACCCGAATGCCCCGTTTCCCCGAATATCATTTCCACGAATGACCCGTTTCCCCGAAAAGTGTAGCAGTTCAAATAGGTGCTGTACTAGTTTTCAGTGGCAGGATGGTGAATTATAAAGAATGGTAAACAATCAAAAGAAGGAGGTATTTAGTCATTCTCGACTATACACATGTTGCCAAAAATGCTGAGGACGGTAAAACTCGTGAAACCGTTAATCAAATAAAGAAGGGTGCATATCAGATGACCAGTACATTTACCCCCCTGAAATGTATTCAGTTATGTCAAATATGAGTGCCAACAACTTTTCGGGGAAGTGGGCTATTCGGGGAAACGGGATATTCGGGGAACTGGCATTCGGGGAACTGGCGTTCGGGGAAACGACATTCGGGGAACCGACATTCGGGGAAAAGTAGCACAACCGTCCTGTGCAAGTCAAGCATGCTGTTTGCTTTGTTTATTATGAAATTAAAATGTTCTGCAAAAATGAGTTTTGAGTCTAGGATTACGCCCAAATTCCAAACAATTTTACACTTCTGCATAACTTTATTTCCTAAAATTGGAGATGTTACATGTTTTCGACTAAATGCTATTGAATTACATGTTTTGACATTTAGTTGAAGAAGATTTTTTTGCACCAATGAATAAGGCAACTGCATTCTGGATTTCTTCTGCTTCGCTAGAAATACTGACTTCCATGAAGAGCTTCATGTCGTCTGCATATATAAGAAATTTAATTTTTGTAAGTATATAGGAAATGTCTTTTACATACAAAATAAAAAGAAGTGGGCCTAAATGAGGACTTTATGGTACTTCAGAGGTTACAGAAATGGGTGCAGAGAATTTATTTGGAAAGCGCACTATTTGCTTCAGATGTGGTAGATATGACTGAATCCAACTCAGGAGTTCTGGCTCCACTCCTATTTTTTGCAATTTCAAGATTAATAAAGGTATGCCGATTCAGTCAAATGTCTTACTGAAGTCAGCGTGGAGGGCTTCTAACTGCTTGCCATTGTCTATTGCGTTAAGAATGATAGATACAAATTCTAGCAGATTGGAAGTTGTTGATCGGCCTTTAAAGAGCCATAAGTATAAATAAGTCTATTACACGACCCAGTTTACACCATCATCATCTGGTGAGCATGTTGCACGAAAAGGTGTTTCGTGCAAAAGACCGGCAGATGGCAGTAGTGTGAAACGTCAAACGCGAAGAAAAACTATGCGCGCGCCTCTGGTTGTGAGATTTGTAACATAGCGGATTTGAAATGATCGTTAAAAGAGTGGTCGATGGAAATTTCGTCAGTGTTACGTCTGTTTGGCTGTGTTATAGGTATTCCCCTAAACAGCTCGAAGATTTGAGGAAGGCCGAGTCCAATGGCCGAAAAGTCAAAGTGAGACAAGTACTTAGTACTTGTTTTGTTATTAACTACAAATGAAAAACCAACTCTGTTTAAATTTTGCGCAGATTTGATATTTTTTTGGCTAAAAGCGTTCTGAAATGCCCCGTGGTCATGCGATGTAAGTCCGTCCGGAGGTATTGTTTGCATTCCCGGCTGAAGTGATCTCGTTATGCCAATTTCTGGCGCTTGATTTATGACCAATCCATCGACTCTCTCGTCGGAGTACCTCTGGATTGCGTGAAAGCGACCAGCGAGGTGTCAGAGTCATAAATTTTGCGTGCCGTCGCCATCGCCGCATTCACTGCAAAGCCCTGTCAGTTCACTTTTGTTTTACGAGATGTGTGGATCTCTTTGGGGTCGGCGAGAAACATGATCTTGTGTCGGATCGACTCGTCAGGACTAGTGTAGTGGAAGCGCCATTTCTGAGCCATTGATCGACCGCGACCGACCAGACCTAAGGTGTTGTATTGGTTTTTATGGGCACACTTCTGGGGCCGCAAAGCGAGCCTAGCGACTTATGGGGTGTGAGAAAACATGCAATCGCAGCTTAGAGCGGACAACTGGAAATCGATGCCAATGATGGCATCGGGGTAGTAAATCATGGCCCAACGTGGTATATTGGCTCCTCAGGGAATGTCCAAAGATTGCGACAAGTATTGAGGAGGGTGATGATAAGTTTTCACGAGGCGAAATTATTGGATGATCCATAGTAATTTGTTGAATTATGCTCAGTGGAATAAATGTCAAATGGTGTTAAAATTCAATGCAAGATGGGTTGGTGCAAAGCAAAACTTTTACGCCTTTATTTTTTTAGATGTAACCGAGCAAACTACCAAATCATAATATGGCGGGGTGGGTGGTCTAACGGCAATAGGGCGATATTCAAAACTGAAAAGGCAATAGATGGCTCTTTTTCAATGGTAGTAAAAACGAAATCCTGAAGCGAAGAAAGCACCACGGAAGATGAACTAAACACAAAAAGTTATGTATTCACTTTACACTTGATTTCTAATCACTACTTTTTTGATTCAGTTTCCTAACTGCAAGCAATTTACGATTTTCATTATTTTCCATACGTTTTGACAGCTCTCTGACTACCATTCTTCCATGCGCTTGTGTTGAAAGTTTGAGAAATTTGAGAATCCAGCGTAGCGCGAACAGTGAGAGGAATACAAACATCAGTGTCGCCGCTCGGCGGCCGGTAAGAGAAACTGAATGTTCTAAAGGTTTTTGTCTGTAATTTTTGCCGCTGGCGCCAACTGTTAGCGTTTGAGACCAAAATAAACAGTCGGTACCCTATTGCTTCTGCTCTATAAACAGAAGGTCATGGGTTCAATCCCAGGTCCGTCTCCATTTCTCCTTCTTCTTTCTGGCGTTAGGTCCCAACTGAAACAGTGCCTGCGTCTTAGCTTTATGAGCATCATTTGACTATTTTTGCATTCGTATATCGTCTGGATTACGATAATAATGCTTTGACAGATATTTTATATACTTCACTACCCTTGAAGATGTCTCATTAATGTACAGTTTTGGTTGACGACACAACTTTAAACTGTGCTGGTATTGCTTGTGCTGAGCTGCCATCCAAAAGTTGACCTGAAGTTTATCCATAACTTCGAAAATGAAATATTCACAGAGATATAGACAAGAAATTTTTGTATGTAGTTTTGGGGGTACCCTAAACTTTTGACGGGATTGTACAGTTTTGGGCAGTATAAAAACACGCGCTCTAATAACAGATACCCAGGCTGCTGAATTTGTCAGCTTTCTTTTTCCTTCAGTTTTTGTTTGGTTTTTGTACAAAATATATATTAACAATAAGGGTGCAGGACTGTCGTCACCATATGAATAGTCTTAATGATATATGTTGAAGTTCACTGCGAAATCCACTTTTTTTTCAAGCAAAGCAATGAGGGCTATAAAATGCGAACTATTAAGCATAAAAAACACCAACCCCTGACGTATAATTCAACCATTGAGCCATGACCTTCAGTGGCAATCGTTGGCACGCTGAATTCTAAGCTGCACTAAACCTTGTCAGCCGTGTTCTGCCTTCTCCGCCAATAAATGGGATTCACTGCCGTTAATTATTGAAATTACTCCAAAGTCACACAAAGCACATATCATTATCGACAGCTTGAAAGGCCTGCAATTACTTTGCAGGCTCTTGGAGTCGTCGTCGTCGTCATCATCACCAGCGTAAAACACGTCACACCACTAACCGATCGCACAGTGGTTCGATCGGGAACAAATGCCGGCCTAAACCTCTAACCTTTCATCAGTTTTAGCATGTTTAATATGTCTATGACTAAGACGCCGAAATATTTGTAGGAGAAAACAACTTTAGTTTTTAAGGTTTTGGCCACCTTCAAACCACTGTGCGATCGTCGTCGTTTCCAGCCCCAGAACCTGAAGGGGTACAATTTAGTTTAGTGTGGCGGCGAATCCAATTGGCTGTAATTATCTCCTGTCCTGGGCCCGGCACACGATCCCCTTCGCGGGTTCCTATCGGAACTGGCGGATCTTCATTGCATCGCTCGCTCCGGAGCCCGTTTCGCTTTGTGTTTTAGTTGATGGTTGTCACCAAACTGTAGTATACCTTACCTTACCTTTAGCTTACATTATTGGCTTAATCTACAATCCACTGTTAAGCTCAAATGAGAGACACCAACCCAGGAACGATCGAGTGAGTGAGTGACTGGCTGACAGACGGATTGGAATTGCATATCGATACCAATAATTATATGGCGCGCGGTTTCCGCTGCTACCCCCCGGATCGACGCTCATTAGCACCAGATATTGGGAATTGATTAGTGTAGAGGAGGTGGATGCTAATTAATGCGCGATATTTATTTGCGGCTGCGGGAATTGCTGAGGGTTTAGGTCATGATCGAGGATTGATAGGAAACACGGAGATCATTCATTGGTGATGAACAGATGAACTTGACAGTGATGATTCTGCGGGGAAGTATCCTTAAGCTAAAGATTTACGTTTGCCAATGGATTGAAATTGATTTTATGGTGTCCAATAACTCATGCCCGTATAGAACTCCATGCCAATAATTTAAAATCTTATTTCAAAAATTGATAGATTTTGACTGTCGGAAGCTGCTTTTGTTTTTCAAATATCTCAGTATCCTGACTACTTTAAAAGATGACGCAAACTTGGCAAACTTGGTCTGTAAATCAAGGGTTAATATTGCTCGAGCCATGCTATTCAAAATTGGTTTATGGCCTTTCTTCTTTGCTCTTCGACCTTTTGTCCTTTCGACCTTTTGTCTTTCGACCTTTCGTCATAGATTCTTAAAAAATTTATCTCCAGGCGGGATTAGTAAGTATGTGAAACTATTGTTTTGAGGATATCTCAGGATCCTCACACTCAGTATTTGGCAAAGCTGTTTATTTCAAGGTTTGTCAGTATGTTGCCCATGCAATATGAAATTTTGCCATTCGGCGTCGAAACTTCTGTTTTGAAGATTTCTCTGCATCACATTATTTCAGAAAGAAGGCGTCTATGGTGAAGTTGCTTAGTACAAAATTGGCGTAGAGGGAAATGTTCTTATGTAATTGAACCGCTGTTTAATTCGGTACAGTAGTTTTCTTTCATCCAGACGCCACTCGTGAGCATAAAAATCTTGGATTTCTTGGCATCCCATTCACTTAGATACATGTCGTCTTGGGCGAAGTTGTTCAGTAGCTCAGAAGCAATTACTATTTAACCCAAAAGACTCGATATTTAGCCAACAGGTGGTGCTAGTGAACATACAATTTTTGTTTTGCTCAGGATCCTGAAAATGTGAAAAGGTAGCGCCTCTGGTTAGTAAAAGACTGTCATTATTTTAGCCAGCGGATTTGAAAAAGGAAAGTTTCATGGTCACTAGACTGGCCCAGCTTAGTATAGAAGAAAATTAAACTTGTATGATTCCACGGGGCACCCTCCAGGGTTATTCCTTGGGGTAAGAAGAAGACTTCCTGAAAAAATCAGCTCATTTTATCGTTCCATGAAATGGCGCATCTGAATTACAGTCAATATATGATTTTCAGCTCAAACATATGGGGAATTACACATGATTTACTGTTTGGTACAGGAAAATTGTTGATCGCGTTCAATTGAACCCAGAATGTCAAAAACACTACTTGATATCATAGCGAACAATATTGTAGAAGGTGTTGTATCATGACTAAAATTGAAAAAATAGGTGTTTAAACTATGGACCAATGTACGCGTTCACTCATTGACGTTTGAGCGGTGCCATGTTATTTATTCGGCACCGACAAATTAGTGAACTCGTGCATTGTTCCATGGACCAATGCACGAGTTCATTATCTGACGTTTGAACGGTACCGTGTTATTTACGTGACCATGATAACGAGTGAATTCGGCACCGCTAAAACGTCAAACTAGTGAACTCGTGCATCGGTCCATTGGTTAAGTTCATGCAATACTGCTCTGTTTTTTTTTTTCAACATAGTTTGGTGGTAGCCTCTAAGCACATCATAGCCACCAATGACGCTGAGCGAGCTGCTACACAAGGTGCATGCATATTAGGGCGATTCAAATTTTAAAAATGTTTGAAAATCCAATCTTCCATATGCTCCTTACCGTCCTTGCCATAAAAATAGTGTTCTGTGAAATTTTCAGCTTTCTAGGTGGTGATTTCTTGTGTTTCTCCGAGATAATCGGCTGCCCTTCTTTAGTCTCTATCCTGAGGCTTAATAAGGGTGGGATTATGAATATGTTGACATTTAATTTAAATTATCACCTATATGGATTCGTATTATGCGTTTTACACAGTGTATTCTGCGCTCTTTCGCCTTTGGCGACTTTAAATAGATACCGATCTGTTTTTTTTCGTTGCTGGTCTTTTTCGTGCTGAGATTGCAAAAAGCTTAATCCTGTCTAGTTTGGGTAGTGGCTAAGGTTAGGTTAGCTCAAATCAATCTTCAGCATAAAAGAACAGCAACGATCAATCTTTGCAGACTCATGCAAAATGGTGCAGCCCAAGTGGCGCTAGTTCAAGAACCCTACTTTCGTAGAGGGAACTTCTATCTAGGTAACCTTGTGGACCCAGTTTTTGCTACTTTCAGCAAATTTGAAATGGCAAACTCGCGCTCCATGCCCCGCGCATGCGTGCTCGTTAATAAAGCAATCGTTGCTACACTCATTTCTGAGTTAACTACTAGAGATGTATGTGCTGTCACAATCGATGCTTCTGTTGGTGACCTCAACAGGAAATACGTCTATTGTTCGGTATATTTACCACATGATGAACCATCCCCAACGGATGACTTCAAACGAGTTGTCGTACACTGCGTAACAAAAGGCCTTCCGCTGATTGTTGGCAATGACGCCAATGCTCATCACATCATCTGGGGCAGCTCAGATATCAATTTGAGAGGCTCCAGTCTGATGGAATACTTAAGTAGTACAGACCTTGGATTACTTAACATAGGCAATCGCCCAACCTTCATGGTTTCAAATAGAGAAGAAGTGTTAGACATAACGCTCTGCTCGAATAGAATCAGTCACGAGTTGACGAATTGGCATGTATCAGATGAGGAATCATTATCTGACCATCGCTACATCTTTTCTTCTTCTTTTCTTTAAACATTCAAATGTAACTGCACAGACTTTGCGTTTGAGAAATCCCCGGTCAACAAACTTGGAACTCTATATTGAATTGGTTGCGACCAAATTTCATGGATATTCTCCGTCCATTGAAAATCCAAGTGATCTGGATGATGCTGTTGATACTACAACATCCTACATTATGGAAGTTTTTGAAGAAGCATGTCCTCTGCGGTCTGTAAAGACTACAAGAGGGACCCCATGGTGGAATTCCGATCTTACAAGAAGGCTTTTCGTTCTGCTGAACGATCCGGCTGGAAAAACCTTTGTACAAATGTTTCCAGTTTGAGTAAAGTCAGTCGGATGAACAAAATCCTTTCAAAATCTAAGGATTTCCAAGTAAACGAAATTCGCTTACCTGATGGTGACTTTACTTCTTCCAATGAAGAAGTTTTAGAATGTTTATTCAATACACACTTCCCCGGATGTGTGGACATAGCATCTACGGATGAACCAAATGTCTTTTCATGTAGTTACGAGTCTCTGGCCTCGGCTCGCAGTATCGTAACTACTGAATCGATTCAATGGGCACTTAATAGTTTTGCTCTTTCAAATCTCTAGGAGCGGCTGGGACTTATCCTGTTCTGCTCCAAAGGGGATTTGAGTTTATCAAACATGTTTTGAAAAAGCTACTTGTAAGCAGTTTTGCTACCGGGTACATTCCCAGTTCCTGGCGTGATATTACTGTAAAGTTTATCCCGAAAGGAGGACGTGCGTCGTATGAAGAAGCGAAGAGTTTTAGACCAATCAGTCTGACCTCTTTTCTTCTGAAATGTCTGGAACGCATTATCGATCATCACATCCGTGATGTTTACTTGGCAAACATGCCTCTTCATGTGAATCAACATGCTTACCAGTCTGGAAAGTCCACGGTGACTCTTTTACACAAAGTTGTATACGATATCGAGAAAGCATTCGCTCAGAAGCAATCCTGCTTGGGTGTTTTCTTGGATATTGAGGGTGCCTTTGATAACGTGTCTTTCGATGCCATATTGGAAGCAGCACGAAATCATGGGCTACCTACAATGATTACCAATTGGATTCATCAAATGCTCAAAAACCGACATCTCTTCTCGACATTGCGTCAAGCAGCGATTCGAAAATTGAGTGTTTGCGGATGCCCCCAAGGGGGAGTCTTGTCACCACTTTTGTGGAATCTCGTAGCAGATACGCTATTGAGGCAACTCAATAATTGCGGTTTTCCAACTTATGGATTTGCCGACGACTATCTAGCTCTGATAGTTGGTATGTGCATAAGCACCCTATTCGACCTGATGCAAAGTGCTCTTCAGGTAGTCGAGGGTTGGTGTCGCCAATATGGCATTTCGGTTAACTCGAATAAAACATCTATTGTTCTTTTTACGGAAAGACGAAACAGCGATGGAATTCGACCTTTACGTCTTTTTGGCACTGAGATTAATGTGACTGATCAAGTAAAGTATGTCGGAGTCATTCTAGATTCCAAACTTTTATGGACACCTCACATTGATTTCAGAGTCAAAAAAGCTTGCATGGCCTTCGGTCAGCTTGCGCCACTACACATATATCTTAAACAAGAAGCACTTTCTTGCTCTTACCGTTTATGGGTACTGGATCTACTGGAGAAAAATCCAGTGAATCGTAGATCTACACACACTTCGTTGTTTCCACTTTTGGTGAATTGGGACAAAATTGTCCTTGCTTCAAGTGATCTCACAATTGCTTGTCACTTTCCTTACAGGACATTTACCACTCAATTCCCTTCACGGGAAGAGTGGACGTCTGGCTATTTGGAAAGAAGTATATCAAACAATATAGTATTTTACACTGATGGCTCCCTTCTTGAAGATAGAGCTGGTGCAGGAGTATATTCTCGTGAGCTAAGGCTGAATCAGTTTTACTCACTTGGTAGAAACTGCACCGTTTTTCAGGCGGAAATATTTGCCCTTATGTGTGGAGTGCAATCAGCACTTCAACAGCGCGTAATGGGTATAGTCATTTACTTCTGTTCAGATAGTCAGGCTGCTATAAAAGCTCTCGCTTCGGCCAACTCAAGGTCGAAGCTTGTTATCGCATGTCGGGCTCAAATTGAGGAACTGAATTCAATCAACTCTGTAAACCTCGTACCTGGCCATTCTTCCATTGCAGGAAATTAATTGGCTGATGAGCTAGCTCGCGATGGAGCATCGCATGACTTCATTGGCCCTGAGCCAGCTATTCCAATTTCGAAGTGCTGGGTGAAGCTTCAGATAAACTCTTGGGCGGCAACTCAGCACAAGCAATATTGGAATAGTTTGGAGTCATGTCGTCAAACAAAATTGTACATTACTGAGCCATCTCCAAAGGGTGGCAAAGTATTTAACAAATCTGTCAAAGCAGAATTGCAGTCTCTTGGTCAGAGCGTTAACAGGCCACTGCCGACTCAACTATCACATGGCAAATATTTAGCGTGCTGACTCATTTGTGTGCGATAGTTGTGACTCCGATTATGGAACTTCGTATCACCTGATATGTAACTGTCCAGTTTTTGCGCAAATGCGATTCCAATTACTTGGTAAACACTTATTAAGTGAAACTGAATTCAGAAGCCTGAATCTTCAGGACATTCTGTTATTCTTAACCCGCTGTGGTAATGAGCTATAGGCTCTCTTTACGCTCATGCGTTTTGCAGTGCCCTTTTTAGGGCGCTGTTCGAACCCATTGTGGTATGGAGGTACATGCTATCAATTCGCTTATGCGATTTTCCCTCTTCAAGGGACCCCACTCCTATTTCCTCCCATCTTTCCCTTCCCTTTCCTCTCCCATTGGGTAGATGATGAAATAGGCTCAAATATGGCGATGGCACAAATCTCCCAACTGGTGGGGAACGTGCCTTTGGAGCCGGCCTTCTGATACCTGATACCTGATGGTTACTCTAGTTTTCAACAGGCTATTTGCTGCGGATTCCTCCCGGAATTTATGAATGGATTGTATCAGAATTTTCCTTCAGGGTTTTTTTTGAGAGAATTCTTTAAGGGATTCGTCTAGGAATTCTTCAAATGAGTCGTCCCGGAATTGATCAAAGGATGCCTCAAGGAATTAATATCTCCTAAAATCGTCATGGGTTATCAGGAATTCCTCATGAGATTTTACCAGAAATTTCATATAAGGATTCTTTCACCGGAATTACTCTAGAAATTCCTTCCGGAATATCTCATGAAATTTCTCGCGGAACATCTCCAGGGATTCTTGGGGGTTTTCAGAATTTCATCCAGCAATTTTACCAAAAATGTCTCATAAAGTTTTCCCAAGTAATTTGGGAACCCCCCAGTACATCCTCCAGTGACTCTATGAGGAGTTCCTCCCAAAATTCAAAAAAAGATCTACTTCAGGGATTCCTCTGAGATTTCCTTCATTGATTCCACCAGGAATTCCTTCAAAAATTCCGCTAGGATTATCTCTAAGGATTCCAACTTAAAATCCTCCAGGGATTTCTCTCCATCAGAGGTTCATCCAAGAATTGCATCTGGAATTTGCCCAGGTAATTTTCCATGATTTCCTTCAGGAAAATCTGGAACGATTTCAGCTGAAATTCTCATGGGGATTTCACTAAGAATTCTTCCAGAAACTTCACTAATATGCTCCAGTGATTTTACCGGGAATTCAAAAAATCCTCTAGAGGTTCTTCCAAAATATTCTGGAAAAAAAATCCGCCAAAGGTTCCATCAAGATAATCTCTAATGATCCTATAAAAACTCCAGCAGTAGTTTCTTCATAGACTTCATCAGTAATTTCTCTAATTATTTCACCATTTTTAAATGAATTTCGTCAGGAACTTTCAAGGTAAACACTGGGAATGTTACCAGAGTTTAACTAGAATTTCCACCAGAAGAATCTACCACAGCTTCGTCAGAAGTTCAACCAGAAAATACTTAAATGGTTTGACTAGGATTTCCCTTCTTAGAATTTTCTAGGTTTATCAGAAATTCCTCCAGGGTATTAACCAAATAAATTCAACAAGCTAACAAGATTTTTTTTTTTCTGAAAAACCACCAATATTTCCGCGAGATAATCGACCAGGAAATCGACGAAGGATTGAACTAGAAATTCTTCCCTTTTCTACTCTAGGTATTCCATTAGGAAGGCAGCTACAAAATTCCAAAAGATTATTCTTCCAAGGATTTCACTGATATTAACTCAGAGGATTAAACAAAGCATTTCTCTAAAAGACTTCAGGTTGAATCCCTTGAAGATTTTTTTTTGAAAAATTCGTGAACAATTTACTGTGAAATCCTTGAAGGAATCATCAGAGAATTCCCTGGAGAAGTTCACTGACTAATCTCTCTAAGAATTTCAAGAGATATTGCTGGTGGAATCGCGGAAAAAAAACCTTATAGAATCTAAATAGAAATTTTTGAAGTTTAGCTGGAGGAATTCCTGGAAATCTTTGGAGGATATTTTGGTGGAATTCTTGTAAGAAGCATTGGTTGAATCACTGATTAAATCCCTTGGAAAGTTTTTGCATAAATCCCTTTAGAAAAAAATAAAGAATCGCTGAAGAAATTCCTTTTGGAATTTCTGAAGCAACTGCTGGTAGAATTTAAGGAGATGTCCTGAAAATAGTTCTGGTGAAATCCTTGTGGGAATTTTTGGTGATATATTTATTGAGAAGTTCTGAAAGAATTCGTTATGTAATTCCCGAATAATGATAAAATCCTTGGATATAACTTTTAGTGGAATTCCTTAAGGAATCTTTGAAGAATTTATTATATCAATCTCTGGAAGAATTCTTGGAGACAGCCTTGGACTAAACTCTTAAAAAATACTGAAGAAATCACTTTAGGATTTTGTTGACCTTTGAAGGAATCAATGGAGAAAATCCTTAATAATTAGTAGAGGAGCCTTTGAAGGAATCTCTGGAAGTAAGCCATCTGCCTTATGCATTTTACCTGGAGGAATTTCTGGGTAAATCTGTGGATAAATTTCTAGACGAATTGTTGATAAAATTCCTGGTAGAATCCCAGGAAAAAATTCTGGTGGAATACATACCGGGTACCCCCGTTGGTTTGACCACATTTAATCTGAAGTGAAATGGAACGCTGTGGAACGAAATGCAGAATCAAAACAAAACAGTGAAAGAGGTAACCAGAAAAACGTTTCTAGGGTGACTAGATGTTCAAATTAAAAATGAACCCCGATGGTTTGCATGAGGTACCGTTCAAATTAACGGGGGTGCACGGTAGTACAAAAGTTCTGCTCTTCCTCACTACGATTATTGCAGTAGAAATATTCACCCCCACAGCCACAGAAATCGAAAATAATAACAATCAAATATTCACTTGCTGAGAGCATTCGAACATGAGAAGAATTATGGTGTTGCTACAACGAACTTTGACAGTCGGTCAATCGGTTGCAGCAACATAAATCGGTTTGACTAACTTGGGGGCGGAGTCAATGTTGGTCAAACCGTCTGAGCGTCTGTGGGCTGCATTATGCGAAATGGCAGGAAACCATGAAACGCTGCCAGTTCGTGGGAGGATGAGTACCCGAGGTGAAGGATGATTGGGACGAGCTCAAGAGAACCAAGGTCAGAAAGTTGGTGGCAGTAGGAGAGTTGAGTTCGGTGTGCCAAATTGTTGGGGGTAATCTAACCCCGTGTGAACTTGTTCAACCCTAAGCCCATGTGCCATCGAAGTTCGGCTCCAGCAATCATTAGGGATCAGTGAGAATTACAGTGACGTTGATACCGTGTGGAGAAATAGGGTGACCGCCAAACCGCCTGAAAATCAGCGGCCGTCGGTCGTGCGACTGCTCCCTAGGTCGACCAGCCAAATTCGCCTACTCTCCAACTACCGTCGGGGTCGGGTGTCCGTAGCCATCGTAGACATCTTGAGGCTGTCCGAGAATCACCGGCCGCATACCCGCCATTAGATCCGTAGTTCCGGGGAAACGTTTCACCTGCCACGCCAATTCCACGTTCGTCGTGCCAAGCCTGCCCTCGCCACGCAAACAAGCTCAGGAGAGCCTGTGCCACGTTCTCACCTTCACCATCCTCGGGCGGTTCGTCCCGCTTTAATCTTCACCATCCTTGGCCTCTTCGTGTTGGAGCCAGGCTTGAGAACTGTGATCACAATTTGCCACAGTTCATCGATTCTGCCAGTCAACCAAATCACAAAGCAGCAGCAGCATCAATACCATCAGGCGTTGCGCTGCCAACGGTGCTTGACTGTTTTTGTTTCTCCACTATGACCGTTTTCGGGCAGCCATCTTGAGGTGGATGATTGCAGCCCTGTCGTCGTAAAATTTTAGCTTCTTAGTCATCCCCTTTTGAGGAGGGCGTTGCTATAGCCCAGAGGGCGGTTGTACTCCCAGGCGTTAATGAGGGAGTCTCACAAGAAAATTGAATCAAATTAATATAATTAAAAATATGCATTTGCACGTGTTTAGTTTGTGTTCAATGCTCATTCCAATTAAAATGTGAAACCGAGAAACAACTATAAATTAAAAAAAAAATGGATAATGTCGAGCCCTCTAGATACCGTTTTGTCTCAAATTCCGAACAGACTCATATTCCGAACACTCGGGTTTTGTATGGTGATTTGGTTGAAATGTTTCGTTGAAATATGTCACCAAATAACATGGAAACGGCAGTCACTTGCAATTCAATTTTGACGTCTTCAATACAATTTATACCGCGGGAGTAGTGATGATTCTCTAGTTTGAGACCAGTAGAACAAGCTCAGATCAATTTGTTTGCGAAATTATTCATTTGAGTGTGATTTATTCGTGCTGTTCGGAATATGAATCAAGGTGTTCGGAATTTGAGACAGAATGAACACCGTGTTCGGCATTTGAATCAAAATGTTGTTCCATACTTTCACGTTAAAACAATACTAAAACTAATTAAATCAACATTATTATTGGTACACCCAACAGCTAACAGTTAGAATTTGCGAAGAAATCAAAATTTACACAAATATCAGCCAATGTATGCCAATCAGATGCATTTGAAGTCACTGTTGACCTTAAGTGTTCGGAATATGAGTCAAAACGGTATATCGGAATATCTTTAAAACCAGGGACAAATGATCAAAGTTCACACAGATTCTCAAAATGGAGAGTATTTGCTTCAAGTCAATTTGTATTTTATTTCAACATGATAAGTATCGTCATACTATATAACTCATACTTTTGCTTAATATCAAGATGGCGTCATAATACAATAAAACCACCAGATTTTTTTTTCCCAAAATATAATCCCATTTTACAGTTTACTAGAGAAAAGAACTAGCGATTGATTAAGATTACTTATTACTTTGTTGTACGAAATATGTTGTTTTCATAAATTTAGAAAATCGTTCATTTCCTACGGCTAATACCATTGCTCACCTAGTTTTTGCAGTTGTTCTAACTTTTTCTTAGGAATGTTTCAAATATGACGTCCATTATTTTTCAGGATTTCTAGACCCCCCACCCCCTCACGTTTTTTCCAATACCTAATACATGCACTGTCACACTTTCGTAGACCACCTCTTTCCCTCAAATGATGGATGTCATTTTAGGTAGCCCCTTAGTAAGCTTTTTGATGGTGACCACAAAATTAAAAACGAATGGTGCATGAATGGTGAAATATTTTTTCTGATGAAATACAAGATGATAAAATTTAAAATGACAAAAATTATTGAATATGAAAGCTACAGACTTTCTCAGTTTGATTTGTGTTTTACGATATATGAAAAGAAAAATAAGTGAAGAAATACCTGAAATATATAAAAAAATGAGCTTCTCTTCAAACTTCTAGCTAGCGTAAGAGAGATCCACTAATATGCCTGCTTCCCCCTAAACGAGATTTCCGAACAAACAATTTCGCCAGGGATGTGATTGATTGAAATAAATACGCCTCAAAATGCGGTTATGTTGAATTGCTGAACAGATTTATCTGCAGTTCTTATGGGAAAGGCTGGCGAAGAAAACGAGGATGCAGACAATAGTCACAATTACATGAGATATTTGAAACATTGTAAAAATGTTTCTTAAAAGTTTTCAACAAGCCTGGGATATTAGACAGGATTGAGCAGCGCATAAATTTAACAAACATTTAGTTTGTCTGCGTATGTCCGAGAAAATTACAAATGAATCGCGGCATCGGCTTAGACTGCTGTAAATACGTAAATTCCCTCATATTACTTAATATAAAAAATATAATCGAAAAATTAGGTTCACGAACAAATGCTCAAGGTGTCTTAAAGCAGGACATCTAGAAAGTTTGAACCTTATTTTTGCATTAAACAAGAGGTTCGAACTTCCGCCAAATATATCGCTCTTGAAGTGATACCAAAGTGCAAATAAATTAACAATTGCCCTGGATTTCAAAATATCACGCTAAATAGCGTTATTGTTTATTATAATAGTTTGGCGTTGGATCTATTAAAGGATTTTAGAAATGTTAATTATTCACTACAGCAGGTTTTCAAACTCATTTCAGCAAATACCGTTTTTGAATTTTCGTCACTATCGCATGAAAAATATTGACCCAAAATGAATAAAAATACGAAATGATGTTTTTTTCTGCTTCAAAATTCCACGTATCTCATCAAACTTTAAGAGTTACTAGAGATGATTCGAACGATATTGTTCCATGCTGTCGCAATTTCAGCATATTTTTTCTCTTCACACCAAAGGCATATCAGAATTTCAGAATTCAGTGGTGACAAGGGGTCGTACAGCTCGGAAATTTCAATTGATTTTCTACAGGGCGTTAATTTGCTCCTGATTACTCCATAGTGTTTATACAGCTTGACAATATCGATTGGTGTCCTACAGAGCGTAAAGTTGTGCCTGATCTATGTGTATTATGGTCAAATTTCTGCAGGGCGTTGATGAAGCTTTGAATTTTAAATTATTGTTCTACAGGTAATTAAGATGAGCTATTTGAGACAATATCAAATTTCTCCAGTGCGTTAATACAGCTCGAGTTAATTTCGATTGATGTCATAGAGGGCGTTAAGATGCAGCTGAACTAAAATTTACTCCAAAGCATTCGTACAGCTTGACAATTTTATATACTTCAGAGCATTGGAAAAGTTTGGAATTTTTAATTGATGCATTACAGGACGATGAGATGCAGCCGATCTACGTATAATAAAGTCAAATTACTCCAGAACGTTGATACTGCTTGGAATTTTCAGCTTATATCCTACAAGTCTGACCTAAATGAGACATGGTCAAACTCCATGACGTTAATGAAGCTAAACAATTTTGATTGGTGCCATAAAGGGCGTTAATATGCAGCTGATCTATGTAGGATAAGATCACATTTCTCCAGGGCCTTGTTACAGCTTGAAAATTTCAAATGATACAGGGTGTTTAGATGCAAATGGTCTACATAAGACAATGTCAGATTACTCTAATGCGTATTAGAAGCTTGTATTTTACAATATCCTTCAGGGCGTTAAGATGCACCTAATCTTCTTGAAATAAGATCAAATTACTCCAGAGCGTCGATACAGCTTGGGGTTATTTATTTGATTTGGGGCGTTAAGGCGCACTTAATCTACATAGGATAAGGTCAAATTTGTCGTAGGTACCACTTAAAGTTTGCAATTGATCTTTATCTGGGCGTTAAGATGCAGCTGATCCACATAACACAAGGTCAAATAATTTCACTGTGTTGAAGCAGCATGGAAATTTCGATTGATTTTCCAAAGCGGTTTTTGGATCCTCCAGATCTTGCAAAGATATAGGTGAAATAAAGTCAAATAACTCCAGGGCGTTGATATAGCTCACCAATTTGAATTGATGTAGGACCAATTTCAATTTGATACAGGACGTTCAAATACACCTGATCTATTTGGAATACTGTCAAATTCCTCTTGCGTCAATTGACGTTATACAGGGCGTTAAGATGCACCTAATCGACATAGGATAAGGACAAATAACTTCAGGGCGTTGATACAGCAATATATTCCTTAAATGATGTCCTACAGGGCGTTAAGATACAGCTCATCTATTTGAGGCAAAATCAAATAACTTCAGAGCGTTGAATATCTCGATTGATGTTATACAAGGCTATGAGGTGCGCATGATCTACATAGGATAAAGTCGAATAACCGTAGGGGTTTAATACAAGCAAGACTCGCTATAGGGCGTAAAGATGCTTCAGATCTCGCCAGGATCTTTGTGAACTCTTACTCCAGGGCATTGATACAGCTTGGAATTATCAAATTAAGTCCTAAAGGGCGGTCACATGTACCTCATCTACATGGAAAAAGGTGAAATTAATCCAGGGCGTTGATCTAGCTTAAAGTTTACAATTAATGTCCTACAGGATGTTAAGGCAAACTAGCCCGTCATTCGTTTTGGCAGTAATGATGACTTTATAGCGTGCAATTTCAAAGTGAAAAAACTCATTCTTGGTAGTTTATATTGACTTGAAAAAGTATCACTGTACGCGCCAACATACATATAGTATGCTGATACTTTTTCAGTTGTGTTAGTGCAAAACCAACTGATTTTCTTTTATTCGAAATCGTGAGATAAATTAGCAACAATCATCATCAGCGCGTACAAATTTCAATAACGGCCTACTTCGCCTTAAGTTGTATCTGATATACATGGAATCAACGCCCTGGAGCACGTTGGTTTCGATTGATTTTCTACAGAGCGTTCAGATGCTATAGACCTCGCAAAAATCTGTGTGGAATAAAGCCGAATTTTTCCAGGGCGTTAATAAAGCTAGGAAGTTTTAATTGATGTCCTACAAAGCGTCAAGTTGCACCTGATCTACATGGAATAAGATCAAATTACTCCAGGACTTTAATACAGCATGAAAATTTTAGTTGATTTTCTACAGGGCGTTTTTTTAGATCTCGAAAAGATCTATGTGAAATAAAGTCAAGCTACTCCAGGGCGTCGACACGGATGGATCGATTTATGCCATACAGGGCGTTGAGTTGCACCTGATCTACATAGAGCAAAGTCAAAATACTCCAGGGCGTTGATACAACTAGGAATTGATGTCTTCAGACCGTTAAAATGCACCTGATCTACATAGAATAAAGTCAAACTACTCCAGGGCGTTAAAATAGCTTGTAATTATTTAATAATATCCTACAGGGCGTTAAACTCAACTGATCTAATTGAGACAAAGTCAATTTACTCTAGGGCGTTGATACAGCTTGACAATTTCGATTGATGTTACACAGGACGTTTAGTTGCACCTGATCTAAATGCAACAGAGTTAAATTAATTCAAGTCGATGATACAGTCTGAATTTTCAACTGATGTCCCAAAGGGCGTTGAGAAAAAAATCTGAGAAAAGCTTCTTAGTCGTCGACTAAACGCGACTAAGCAGGACGACAGGGCTGGATGATTGAAAAAAATGTTAAATCATTCAGTCGCTAATATTTCACTTGTGTTTTCAACTAATTGAAATCTATCAGCGCTAACAGCAAGAGCACAATCATTCCGTTGCGATACATATAAACAAGTTCAATTTCATGCTGCCTTTATTGAGCAAAAATGCAAAACCCCGAAAACCGGAAAAATCGTGTCACCACTGTGCTCGAGTCATTTCGCATTCGGGTTTGAAAAGACGTTGCGAAGCAGAAGATTACAGTTTTGAAGAGCCATGACATTTTTTGTTTTGAACGGTCATGGTTTGCTTTGGATTTTGATGATCGTGTAGAAAAAAATGAATGTCGAGGTGGTAAATGTTTGCTACAGTGATTTCCCATCCCTGGTTGGAGCAACGCTCCCTAGCCTCTCCGCCCGCCTTCAACAAGGACATAGGAACCGTCGCTTGCCCTCACTGCCACCGCACACCAGCACTTGCCACTGTAAGTTATTCTTTTTTACCAATTCATTTATTTAAGGCTCAATCGCGTTTAACGCTTTACGGAGCCGAGATTCATTTTTGTACTTTTTTACAATTGTTTAACTTCTTAAGTACCAAGTTTAGTCCGGGTTGGAGCCAGGGTACTCGTGGCAACTCGAGGTTAGTCGTCACAAATATTTTTAGGATGTGCTAGGTTGGGATTGGGTTACAGGGTTCTTTGCAGCTCATCCGGGTGGTATTTCATGGTTGCTCGTTTATCGTATCATGGCGTATACCAACTTCATGTAGGTTTTCGATTGCCAGATGGCCAGGAACATCAATCCAACACAAATGGGACAAAACACAGAGAAAAAAAACTGGGGAAGAGAGCACAAGAGAATTAAACTTTTATACAACACAAGCGAAGATAATCGTAAATCGATAACATGTAGACGAGCTCGCGGGAGCCCAACACATCTCTAACTGAAACATAGGGTTGTCTACCTCGGGCCGCAAGGGTATCCAAAAGTTGTGCTCTGAAGGCGTTCATATTCGAGCACTGTCTAACTACGTGATCGATGTCATCATAACCATTGGTCATTTAGCCAGTCGCTTTGCCAACCGTGAAGAGAACTTTGACGTACTAAATGAAACAATTCATCGTGTGAAATTCTTCTATCATATAAGCAATGTGAGGGGACCCATACAAAGGTAATCTTATATGATCTTTCGACCAGTGCACACATCTGCTCTCTTATTTTTGTAAGAAAGTAAGATGCATGCTTTACAGGCCTCAATAGAACTGAGACTATCCGAGAAGATGAAGAAGTGGTCTGCTGGCATGTTAGAGATCATACAAAAAGCGAAGTTGATTGCTGCCAACTCAGCAACATAAACCGTGCAAGGTTCCTGAAGTTTTCGGAAGGCGGAAGAGTTTTCATTAAAGACACCGAAGCCAGTGGATCCATTTATACGTGACCCATCAGTAAAATATTTCTTGTAGGCATCGACATTCTGGAACTTTCCGTTGAAAATACGTGGAATAGTTATACATCGAAGTTGATCTGGAATTCCATGAATAGCTTGTTTCATGGACAGATCATATTCAACAGAGGAACTGTCATTGGTGAAGCGTACACGTGGAGGGTTATAACATGGAAGGCTAATGTCAGATGACATGTAGTAGAGATAAACTCTCATGAATTTTGACTGAATATTCAGTTTAAGCAATTCTTCGAAGTTTTCGATGACGAATGTGTTGCTCTCTCCACACTCAATAAGTATTCTTAGCGAGAGCTCCCAGAATCGGTTCTGTGGCGCTAAAACCCCTGCCAGAACTTCTAGGCTCGCATTGTGTGTCGAGTGCATACACCCTAAGGCGATACGATATTGAATTCGTTCCAATTTAATCAGGTGGCAGTTTGCTGCTGAGAGAAATCAGAAAGAGCCATACTCTAGAACAGAGAGAATTGTTGTTTTATAGAGTTTTATGAGGTCTTCCGGGTGAGCACCCCACCATGTTTCGGTAATTGTTCCTAGAAAATTGATCCTTTGTTGGCATTTTTCTACCAAATACTTAGTATGGATTCGCCAAGTGCATTTTGAATCAAACCAGACCCCAAGATATTTTGAAGTCAAAGACTGATCGATGTCTGTTCCCAAAAGCTTAAGCTTTAGTTGGGCTGGATTCCGCTTTCTAGAAAATACGACCAGTTGAGTTTTTTGCGGTGCAAACTCGATCCCTAAATTTCTAGCCCAAGTGGATAGATTATCAAGGGAATTTTGCAATGGTCTTTGCAAGATGTCGGCTCGTGGGCCCCTAATAGAGACCACAGTATCATCTGCAAGTTGTCTAAGCGTGCATGGTTCTTCCAAACAGTTGTGAATATCTTTAACATAAAATTTATAAAGCAAGGGACTTAAACATGAGCCTTGGGGAAGACTCATATAGCTAATTCTGGAAGTTGTCAGTTGACCGAGAGCGAAGCTCATGTGCTTCTCTGACAACAAATTGTACAAAAAATCATTCAATATTCCAGGTAGTCCACACTTGTGCAGGCTTTCTGACAATATCTCTATGGAAACTGAATCAAAAGCGCCCAGAAAGACTGAAGCCAGTTGATCGTTGTCTGCAAAGGCTAGTTGAATATCTGATGAAAGCAACGCTAGACAGTCATTTGTTCCTTTACCCTTGCGATCTGTAAGTTATTCTAATAAAACGATTATTGTCCTTCCCGTAGATATTCTTTACTCACCTTTCGATCTTTTTACACTGCCTCTCGCTTTTTCTTTTTTTAGCTAATCACAACAATACATGATGATCCATTACAAGTCATGGTTTAGAGTTTCATTTTCTTAAATATTGTCACGCCGAGAATGTGTTGAAATTGCTCAGTGTTGTGTGAGAGTTACACTCAATTTTATTTGCATCCTTTTTACCCACAGTTTTCTTTTCACTTTTTAATTTTTATTCTTGTGTACTACCAGTCAACAGGAATGTGTGAAAACCTTGGTTCATCAGTAAAAAACAACAAAATAAATGCACAAAACTGTTAAAGTTAGAATTAAAGTTAAAAACATCGAATTCCAAAACTTCGAAAGGACACGACGTCGAAAAAACAAAACGGCGATAGGAAAGAAATGGAAGGGAACAACATTTTCTTGGAAGAATAATTCTCTTTCGGAAGAATTAATAATTCACTATGTGGCAAACGTTTTTTTTCGCATATTTGATTGAACACGTTGAAAATAAAGAAGTCTGGAAAACAATTTGAAATCGCTGTTGAAAATTGGCTGCTTTCGACGTTTTGTCCTTTCGTTATTTTATCTCTTTCGACGTTTTGTCTTTCATCATTTTGACTCTAAACCAATAGGATTTTCGGACAACTCAATGCACTAGGCGAACGATTTACAAAACGATAAATTTATTCACAGAGAAATGTCATGCTCACTGGACATGCATCGATAAAAATAAATAAATAAAAATACTGCTGGTAAATAAATAGGCACTACTGAAGGAATCGCAATTGGAAGAAGAAATGCACGTTTAACGTCATCGTCCATCGTTCAGATTGATGGACGAATTTAGGACACTTTTTTTTTCTCTCGTTACTAATTACAGAATTGCACATTTACATTGCAACTAGGGGGACCGAGTTGAGTCTCCTTTACACAAGAATAGAAACACTTTTCCTTAAAATCTACACTACAAACAACAATCTACTTGGCGTACAGCCTCTGCAACTACTTACGGAATACTTAAACGCGTCTGGGTGATTTGTACCTCGATAGGAATACTAGTAGAATACTGATACTGGATTCGATGCGTCGAACGTTCTAACACAAAGGGGGATTAAAAGAATACTGTTTGCTGTTGTGTCAATGAGATCGTTTGAGTTCCCGATGGCTGTCCAGGCCTGTGGACGACGATGACGAGGAGGAGGTCGAAGAACTTGCATGATGCTGATGAAGATGGGGATGGTGTTGGTGTTGGTGGAGATGATGCTGCGATTGCCGTTCTTCGGCAGGTTTGCGGTCCACTTGAGGACCGGTTGAGGACGAACCACTGCCTTCCAGCGATAGGAGTCGATGATCCGATGGCCACGGGGGAGGAGGGATTTGCAGCGGCACAGGCATCGGGAGGGACATTGGCACAGGGATGCCGTCTTGGGTGAGTGTGCAGGACAGTGGGTGCGGTGGACAGTCCGTCATGATGGGGACGAACTGTTCCGGCATCCAGTCGAAGGAGAAAGTGGTGGGGACACCGGTGACGTGTGGGGCGCTTGTGGGGGTTGGAGGAGTGGTCGTCATGTAAGGACTGAGCTCCTGATGGGAGATGTCTGGGACTTTTTGGACGGTGGTATCGGACCAAGGCGGACTTGGGTTCCACTGGTCGATGAAGTCGGTAGGTTCGGTGATGGTGGACGGAGGAGGAGCTTTGATAATTCGACTACTACGGGCGTGCAGTGAGGTAGACAGAGTCATGGTTTGGACTCCACCGGATCCGATTAGGGATCCGGCGCCTCCACCAGCGATGCCTGCGGTGTTGTTGCTGCTGTTGTGATGCTCGTGATTGATGGTATGGTTTGGTGGTTGGAGTTCGGTAACGGAGCTCTCAGGCGAGTCTTGCCCGTTTTCCGGGATATAGATGGGTTCTAGTCGGCCGACGGCTCGTTTTTTGGTTGGAGGTGTTTCGTTTCGGTCGGGACCACCGTTGGTGGTTTGATTGCCCGGACTACTGCCGGTGCTTTCGCATCGTACTTGTCCGGGAACTAGGGATGGTGGTTGACTGCTGTAGTCTACGGGTTGCGTTTCGAGACGGTAGGCGTACGGTCGATAGTGTTCTCCCGCTAGACCGTGGTGATGGCTGATGATGGATGAAGAAGTTCCATTATGGTGATGGTGGGAGGTCCCCGAAGATGAGCTGGATTGCCCCACCGGAGAATGGTATCCGTAAGACACGTGATGGGGAGGGGCAATGTAGCCGTGGGCCTGGAGAGTGGAATTGGGCGAGTGATGGCCGTGACCGTGGTAGTATGAAGTGTTGGGTGGAATTCGAGTGGCTCCCTCAAAGGGGATCCCGAACTGCATTTTGGACTGGACGGTGTAGTAATGGTATAGCCAGGAGTTGGATAGCATAACCGCCGCTTCACGATCACTGCAAAGAGATAAAAAAAGTTGTAGGTGCAATGGACGACAATCATTAAAACATAAGCAAATAATCTCGCTCTATTAACAACCATGCACAGTATTCGTTGGATTTGAATCGTCCAATAACGCAGGTAAATCACCTTTACTTGGTGCGTAACGAGGTAAGATCAATCTTCATTTATTTTCATCCCTAATTTAGAGGCAGTCTCTGATCCGTAGGAGACGTAATGCCGTGAATAAAAATGGAAGAAGCAATTACCCAAACTAGGTAGTTTTTGGCATTTTTGTGATCATTTCACGAAAATAAACAAGAGCGAAAAAAAAACTAATTCGTATCTATTGAAAGTCATGAAAGGCGGAAAAGCACAGAATACACTGTGTTAGACGTATAATACAAAATCAACGTTCCCATAATTCCACAATTATATATCCTGAGGTTTAAGACTGCCAGAGGATACGTGGTATGGAAAAGTGGATTAGTATGCTCTTCTAAAATTGTTTGCATCACAAGATGATACATGCTCGCAAATCACGGGTTTCCACACATGAAGAACCATATTCCACTCTTTTAAGTGCATCCAGTGCAGTGCTCTGAAAACTGTAGCAAAGATTTACTGACCAATAACCCGCATCGACCGTAAGCATTGACTTCGTTCTCACATAAATAATCCACCGGAGCGCGGTGTGGTCTGCGCTCCACAAACGCGGGTCATATATTTAATCCTCGGAATAATAATTATGCTGGAACGAGTTTTCCGACATTTAAACGCGAGTAATTTCCCCTCTTTTAGCCCATTGAGGCGTAAGCAGGACGCTCGGCGCTCTCGATATAAACCGTGATAAGTACTTTTGGGTATGTCCCGATCAAAGGCATGATCATTCCTTTTACGATAATAGGTGAATAATTTGCATATCCAAATTCGACCAAAGATATTTTTTGGATCTCGTTTAATTGGTTCAGAATGACTGAATTGACCTCTCTCTTCGAGCATACAATTACCATTTCCTTCCCCTAATGACCCTCATGGAAGATCGTCTACGGGACGCCACTCAACAATCCAACAACTGAAAACAATCACCTTCGTCCCTTGGGACGATCGTCTACCTCTGCTGCATACTTTGCATCGGATGAAAATGTGTTTGCCCGAACTGAGAATGAGAACAAATTGAAAACTGATTTTGATATTGTGATATTATCGTACATGAAAACTCAATATGATAATACTCTGATCGAGCCAACAACAATCATAACAAGTATGAGATTTAATTTTGGTATGAAAACAAACAGAATGATAACAAATGTTGTTAACACTACATGAAACTGAAAATTTATTTAAAGTTATGAAAATTGTTTAAAATTAATAAAAGAGTCATTCACGTCACCGTGCAACAGTTTGTATTTATCCCCCAGGATGGTGTATCGTTCAATAATTTTTGTACACCAGAATTTACCTTAAATACAGACATTTTTAAAAATCTTCTACGTTAACATAGGCTACAAACTATTCAATAAGTTTGAAAAACGGCAGAAATATCGACAAAAATGATTTCCAACCAGCTCATGTGCACCCGAACTTTTGCACGATGACATGAATATCGTTTTCTATGATTTTGAACAGTTTTCTGATTTTTCGCCAAAATATTTGAAATTTATCCTCAGATTACGGTTTGAATTCCGTACCAGTTTTAAATTTAAGTCAATTCTCAGCATTCAGAAAATTGGCCATATATTCAGTGTTATTTTAAAAATGTTACAACTTCAAGTATAAATTAAGTAAACAGAATTCAATAATATAATAATAGTTTTTGTCAAAGTAAGAATAAATCATTGCCTTTCGAATAAGCCATAGATATTTTCAATTAGCCATGTGATCCCTGAGATATGTACATTACATTACATTACACATATGTATGTTTTTAAGGGGGTGATCCCAAACTTTTGCACAGCAAAATAAAAATTAAAAAGTAAAAATTTGATACCTAGTTATGGTTAAGGGCCACGAATGTAAATTAATCTTTGCGTCCCTGACCTATTTATACAACTAAATTTTTGTGTTCTTTTGACTCTTATTTCCATAATTTTCAGCTGATTTAGAAAAAAAAAATCGACACATCGCCACAACACTATTTTTGTTTTGTGATCTGTACTAGGAACCTCAGTCGGACGGCCGGTGCCTGATTTATAGGTACGGATGTTTCGTGGGGTCTGTCCGAAGATTATTTGAGCCGTTTCCATAATTATTTTC
The DNA here is from genome assembly GCF_002204515.2 of Aedes aegypti. Lineage (NCBI taxonomy): Eukaryota > Metazoa > Arthropoda > Insecta > Diptera > Culicidae > Aedes > Aedes aegypti. The sequence continues at coordinate 108,556,548 of NC_035109.1, forward strand.
ACGAATAAAATGAAACTATAGTGTATGTAACTGAATCATAAACCATTAATATATTCCAACTCCTTCAACTCATTTGGAACCATTCTCACCAGTTCCGAATTCCCTGGAGCCGGTTTCTGGGGCATCAGTGGTGGATCAAAATTTGATCAGCACAAACCACATCAATCTTCAAGTTTTTTTTATCTGGGAGTATGATATGATGCAAATTTAGTCATTTACAAGTACTCTTGAAAAGACAATTAATCTGATGATTGCTATTCATACCATGCGACACATCAAAGTTCAATTTTTTTCACTGGGAATATACATAGATGTCAGCCCCTTTTTTAAACCTTCTTTCGGCTCTCCTTTAAAATGTAAGCATTTGATCAATGTTATTTCTTCCCTATGTTATGCGTATTCAGAGTAAGTTCAGCAGGCTTGTAATAAATTTCGAAAAAAAAAAAATCGATAATGAAACGGTGACAATGAAAAGTTTTCCGCGAAAAGGGGTTGACAAAATCGGGTCATTGCTGTAGTATGAATAAAATTGAGTAGTTACTTATAACAAAATTGTAGAAATTAGAGCCAAAAGATCATGAAAATTTGGTTGTTAAAATAGGTCAGGAACGCAAAAGTTAATGCGTCGAATATTATTTCATCACAATTAGTATTATTGATGTATGTAATGGACATTTGTCACAAATAAGGCTTTTCAAAAAGATATAACAACTTGAAGAAAATATATATTATGTGGCCATATAATCAAATAAAAGAAAATCTTTGAACTAAATGTCATCGTTAACAAAGTTGCGCATTACACAAATTTCAGTGGTGCTTGGAATTTCTTGATAACAGTGCACAATGGTCCTAATCGGTAGCTTAGCAGTAAAAAGGTGTTTTCTCTGTTCTCGTTGTTTCTAGATGTATGCTGTCTTCAAAGAAGTTGTTCGTAATTTAATTCTCAGAACAAGGTTGAATAAGGTGGTCTTTACTAAGGTGTTGATTTCAAACTAATCTTTTTTGTTCTGGTAAATTGGTGGTTACGGTCTCTAGAAAATGTTATTATGAACAACTTTGCTGAAAATACTTTTAATCTCACTGTTTATTTGAGCTTAGTGAATTATTTAGGAAGTTTTATCGTAAAGTGGACCCAAAACAAATAGTTTATTGGGTCCGCAGAAGAAGCTGCGGTGAAAGAATTTAACATTATTTTAAAAGCGAGGGTTACCTATGAACGTCTGCATATTTCACAGCTTTTCTCCAAATTTTGCATATAACTTCAAAATATCAAGAACTACAAACATGCCATATGCTGCAAAAATTTGTATTACTATTTCCTCTACAATTCTTTTGAAGACCACATGCATGTAAAACTAAACACAAAAAGATATATTCAAAAAATCTAATTTCTTGGGTTCACCCTATGGTAAAACTTTCAGAACTCAAATGAAGAGTAATATCGAAAGTGACTTCAGCAGCTGAGGAGTGCACCAACGTACTTCTGCAAAGCAAAAAGTTTCGTTCTAAATTGAAACTCTAATAAATTAATTACGAATAACTTATCCGGATACAGTATACGTCTTGAATCAAGTAGAACGGAGAAAACGCTTTTCCCTGTTAAATTGTCAATTTAGACCATTGTGCAATGTTGCCAGGAAAATGAAAATATCAGGCTGATAAAATGATTATAAGAGACAAAGTAATCAAAAAATAAAAAATAAAAAATACGAAATATGTTTCAGAACAAACTACAGTCCCCTCTCCACATCTCGATATCGAAGGGACCATCGAGATAGGGAGAGATCGAGACAAAGAACAAAGTTTTAATGAATACTAGATTGAAAATTGCTCCGTTACTAAGAAAATAATAAACAATCAGACGTCATTCTGCGCTCCAAATTTGTTCTAAATCCCTAAAATTTGGTCTAGTAACCTTTGATAATCATCATATCGACATACAGAGAGAAAATTGCCAACGAAAAATCAACAGGAATATATCGAGGTACGGGGATATCAAGGTTTGGAGGAATCGAGATACAGAGAGATAAATCGTATGCAGAATAAGCTATTTTAAGCCGTTTAAAGCGATATAAATGTTAAGCCATAGTAGCCGTTTTAAGTGTTTATAAGGCATTTTAATCCGTTTCACTTCATTTTAGCCGTTTTAATCCTTTTTAAGTGGTTTTAAACCATTTTTAGCCGTTTTCAGGTCGTTTTAAGCAGTTTAAAGGCGCATTTAAGCCATTTTAAGGCATTTAAAGCCGTTTTAAGCCATTTTAGCCGTTTTTAGTTGTTTATATCCGTTTTAGGTCTTATTAGGCTTTTTAAAGCCATTTTATGCTATATAAAGCCGTTTTTAGCCGTTCTATGTCTTTTGAAGGGTGTTTTATTTCATCTTTGTGTTTATTGTATGGTGTAATGTTTGCTTAATATAAGGTTCAATATATTTTTTTTTTCATTTATCGTTATTTGTCACTTAAAGTTGTCTTGGTTCACTTACGTTTAGTTCCCCAGTCTAATGTTGGGTCGGAGAACCAGTTTCAATACAGATTCTTTCGTAGTTTGATCGCTAGCCATACTATCAATCGTCGTGACAATCGTACAGTAATATTTAGGTTAACTTTAAATAATTGCATGCGTTTAAAAAGTAATCTAGCTTTTACCGCAATAGTTCATAAGTTATATCAATCACTTTAGGTGTGCATGATTGCCTTTCGGCGAGTAGACTCCTATTAAATCGCACCAGTATTGAGTAGAACATTTTATTTTAAATTTGCATGAATACTACCTTTGAATGATGGTACCGTAATTTCGGGTGAAATTGATCTTTTTTCAGGGTTTTTCTTGTCTGACTTCTATAATGTTGGCAATGCCAAACAACTGAATGCACAAAAACAAGTACAAAGGTGAGCCTCATTGGCTCAAGTACCGAAATTTTCTAACAAAAGTAATTTTAGTGCTAAAAAATATCTCTAAAATAAAAAATCGGGTGATGTCATTTCGGGGTGAAATTGATCACTTATCAATGCGATTATTGGTAGTTTTCAAAACAACTCTACATAATAAATTTGATCTTCCGGAATCCGAATGCTTGCTAAATTCTTAACAATACAATAATTATAGATATAATTAATAATTAAATTTCAAGAATTGCGCTGAAAACGCCCAAATGTTAGCAATTTCCTAAGGAATTTCCTGATATCTAACAGAAATTCAATTATTTCAACCAAATGAGCGAATTGGTACGAGTTTTGGTTATGAAATCTGGTTTGGGGATATATCATAATTATTCTCACAAACTTTCAGGATTATACCATGTTCAAATCCTTGTCTAGAACTAGAAGTTTAGAGATGTTAGTCAATACTGCACCATACATGATTTTGGAATTTTTCATTATTTTCATAAAAATACACATTCTTTAACGCAAAAAATTGGGGTGGGTAATGTCTTTTACATTACCGCGGGGTTGACGTAGAACTACGATGATTAATAATTTGATTTGTCATGTGTATGAATTTGTAAGTGTACTAGTTTTGTGTTGTTATTGATCGGATGAAGTTTTCAGAAGTTAACTCTTTTTGGACTCATTTTGGTAGTCCTGAAAAGAACCATTTGTCGTTCTGTGGTTCCGAAAACCAGTGTTTGGTGTTCCAGGAATAATGCCAGATGATTGAATTTGTTTGTTTGGTCGTTGCTTCCTTGTGTTGCTTGGTTGGGTGATCGGTTTCTGGCTCCAGCTGTAGTTCGCCAAACTCCTCCAGTAGATTAGATGTTTGATAGCTCGGGTGCTTCGATCGTTAGAATCGATAGAATCGGTCCAGTGCTTTGGTTTATAGCAATATCCATTGCATGAGCATTTAGGCTCTGTACATTGATACTCATCAATATGCAGGCTTGGCCGCTATGATCCAGTATTTCACGCAGTTCGTCTCGAAGCGTCACTAATCGATGATTGCCTAAGCGCTGCAGCTCATTCCTCAAGTCAACCCTCTTGGGAGAACTGCTGCCTTTGGCATGATGGAACTTAAAAATATTGGAAGAGTTTGTCAAAAATAGTCCTTGCAGTGAAGTAACCCGCGACAAACAAACATATACCAATTGCTGATCCTGGCTTTTGTCATAGTCGTACACGACCTCGGGGAAAGTTCCACCTTGCGACTTATGAACAGTAAAAGCACAGGCACTAACCATCGGGAACTGAATGCGTTTGCAGTTGATTATGCCGCACAGTTTGAAAGTAAAATAAAAATTCTCTATACAGGAGTGAAATTGGAATTTCAAAACCAAGAGCCTTACGTTGGCATGAAATATTTTGAACTCTATAACTGTTTGCTGGTTTAACGAAATTCCTTGAATGGCACCGCAATTGAAAGACAAGACATCAAAGGGTCATGTCGTCTACTTACTGAATCCCACATACCTGTCCAAATAGTTTAATAACTGTTTTAAAATAGAACGTTCATTTCAAGCAATTTTATAAATGGGGGTGCTAGAGAAAATTTGACGTCATTTGCTTTCCATTCTCCGCTTGGATCGCATCTCAGCAGGCGACAGATCGGCTTGCTCTGACCGGGCGTGCTTCTCAGGCACAGACATCGATAGCGAAGGACCTCCCCGTTTGTCTTGCTTCGCTCAAATCAAACTGTCAAGCGAGCGAGAGAATATGCCGTCCGAAGCTAAAGCCATCACCTCACCGCTGCCGCCACCTAGAAGAAAAAGAAGAAGAAGAGCAAGCAGTCCACACGAAAATTTGCGGTCGAACTGTGAACACGGTCGGGCAAGTCATTCTCGCTTTGTGCTTCACCGCTTGTTTGCGTTCACCCAGCCATCGTCATCGCCGCCATCATCAGATTTCGACTTAAGCCCGGTGATCCACTACCTGTTACTGTTGTGCGCCATCCACGCCACGAAACTTTCGGTTCGTCGTATAAGCAAATATGCTCAAATTTATACATTTGAGTTGAGGATTCCCCGTTTGACCATGGCAATCAACTGATAACATCCCGCAGTGTTATTTATCTGTAAGAGCATCAAAGCTAACAAAGCCATCGGCCCTTTTCAGGGCCATCAAATTAGTGGAAAAGAGTTAAAAGAGAAATATTTCCGACTTTATATATGACTTCTTATATTCCTAAATCAATTTCACAGCTACATACAAAATTTCATTTGTCATGAATAATTTATGACTCAACCATTTGAGATTGTACTCGCGGACGCTGCTGCAGTGCCGTCGGGGTGAGTGCTCAACATTCCACAACGATTGTAAAATAGAGTGCCATTTCCAACAGCGTCTTTGATGTTCCATATTTTATGGGAACACTTTGATTAGCAAAATTATCACATGTAACAAAATTGCGTTATATTAAGAATGCTTTTGAAAAGACATTCTCATTGAACAATTGTAATAATTTTGGCACCCATGGATCAGAAATTTACCGTCATAATAAAGAAAACGATTGATTATCAATAGCTCGTATTGAATATTTAGTTAATATCAACCCTTCCAGCAATTCATGTTCGACCAATTTCTCACGCAGTAGCATTCTCCGCAATTTTCAAGTAATTCCAAGCCCAACACATTATTGGCACATACCCATTTCCCAGATTGGTCGATCAGAAAGCGAAGAGCACAAAAGGGAGGAGCATCATCTGCTATTCTGAGGTTATAAAACATGCTTCCTTCTTCGGATCCAGTTTCATTCCAATTCCGCTTTCGAGCTGGTAAGAGCTCCTCCGAACTTGCTCAGCGAGAAGTACCTCGATGCTAGAAATCTGCTGAGCTTCAAGCTGCCAATCCAGCATCTGGTTTGTGAAATCGCTCAAGATTTCTAGGTTGACCGATCCGCGCTTCTAGATTTCGACTCGTGGTCACAGCATCCAAGCTCAATCGGCCCTTTTCAGGGCCAACATACGTTCATAAAAGGGTTTATTGGATGATATTTACTGATTTATCTAGAATGATCTAAATATCGCGGTATACTACAATTTGGTTCACATAATTTACCCCACATAATTACATGAATTTGAGAATTTACCGCTGCAGCGCCGTCGGACCGTAATAACATCATACTACTCAGCATTGTATGGTATTTCTAACAGCATCGTTGATTTATTATATAATTGGGGAACACTTCCTAAATTCTCGAGTATGGATATTGGAAAATGTATTAAAATTGCGACAGATTTTAAATACTGTTCAACAAATTGTTTCCTGACCCATTGTAATGAGCAACTATTGATCTGAAATTTTTCTACATGTTAGTCTATTGCAAATGTCATAGTATATAAATCAGAACACATTGAACATTGATCAGAAATATTAAAAGTAAGAGGTTGTTTCCAAGATACGACCGCCAAGTTAACGTTGGAAAACGTTAGCCTCTTCTATTTCCTGGCTTGGGACCGTCACGAACTTATGAAAGTTTTCTACTGCTAAAAATCCAATTAATTTTCACACTATTTGTTGCATGTCAATTCTGATTTATTATAGACATTTGTGTTAATACAAAATAATCACTTTACATGTATTCAGAAGCTTAGTCCGTTATATTGAAGAATTGATTTTTAAGTGTAAACTTAATCATTGCTAGTTTGGATCAATTAATTCAAAATATTTGAATCATTCCTTAACAATAGAAAATATATTGTATTCCGACAGCACTGCAGCAGCGTCTTCGGAAACATTCTCAAATTGTCGTTTTGTCAATTATTCATAACTAATCAGAGATGAATTATAGCAAGAATGTGGTAAACACATTAGCAAATATAACACAAATAACTCTTTAGTACACATTTGTTAGCCCTGAAAAGGGCCGATTGAACTGTGAGAATCGAGTAACTATTATTTAGTTCACCGACAGTTCTGTTGCTGTGAGAATTGCCAATACTGTTTCGCTTCATGGTAGAAATATTTTCAAAACTCTTTCAAAATTGAATTGTCGTCCTGAAAAGGACGGTTGGGTTTGGATATCGTCGATCGCCATTCCATGCTCAGGTTTGATGGATTCAGTGCTAGTTTTGAATTCTGGTTTCGGTGATGGAGGTGATTTAACCTCAAAATCTGTACAGCGTACGGCCCTGCCACTTCAGAGCGTAGCCGACAGAATTCTGGATGATTTCAGCACACCGCGGGTTTTCTCGTAGATGAGACCGAAGGTACGCTTGACGTCACCACGGCGAGCCAGACGGTGGTGGTTTGGTGATGATGCAATTGATGTTGTCACGCAAACCTTGCGATGACGCTTGGCGCTTCCTTTTCCGAGTCCGGTCTATCTTCGGCAAGGACTGTAACAAAACTGATGCTTGGCCGCCGGCTCGGCTCCTTTTATGCGGTACGCAATGGATGAATTCTTCTTGCTCGCTCGCTGTTCACTGTTCGTCTCGCTCGCTCGCAAGAGAAGGTCATAAAAGGGACCGGCAGCCGCGCACATTCAATCATTCATTTGTTTCAATCCGCCCAGAGAACACTACGACGATGGCTCTACCAAGCAGACTGCCCGTAAGTCCACTAGTGGAAGCGGCCCCACGAAAGTCGCTCGCTAGAGCGTCTCAGCCACCGGAGGAGTCAAGAAGCCGTATCGCTATCAGCCAGGAACGGTCTCTCTGCGTGAGATCCGTCGCTACCAGAATTCGACGGAGCTGCTGATCCACAAATTGTTTTTCCAGCGCCTGGTCCGTGAAATCGCTCAGGACTTCAAGACCGATCTGCGATTACAGAGCTTGGCCGTCATGGCCCTGCAGGAAGCGAGCTAGGCCTATCTTTGAGGCTACCAACATGTGCGCGATCCACGCCAAGCGTGTGACCGCTCGTCGTATCCGTGACGAACGAGTTTAAATTGAATTGGGACACAAGCAAAACGGCCCTTTTCAGAGCCACAACAATGCATTCCACGTAAAAGAGTTACGGCTAGAGATATTTCACCTATTATTATTAATTAATTTATTTATTTAATTGCCAATTGAAATTTCGGATGATTAGTTTTCCAGTGAAATGGCAAACAAAGTTTTACTTAGGTTCCCGTCGGGCGGCGGTAGCATTTTTGCAGTCTTCTCTGTGCGATTATTTGGTTTCAATCGACAATTTCTTACCAAATCAAATCATCAACGAAGCTGTTGCTGATAAGTTTAAGCTTTCAAATCGACAAGTTTATACTGATCGCTTTGTCATGCATGTGGTTAGCGACGACGACGACAACGGCATTATTCAATCATCGCTAAATGCGAGGCAAACCGGGATCCTCATTCTAGTGCCGTCCCCAATTTATCTCTCATGCACACAATGTCGAAGATTGCCCTGCAAGAGCGCGATGGGAAATTGATTTCTTGGCCCTGTGATTCTCGAAAAGCACTAATGTTGACGCTAATGAAAGATTGCATGCAAATGACTGACCGAAATATGAATCCATCACATCCATTCACCAGTAATGTCGCTCTTCACGGTGTAAAATTCTCATAACTCTCTTTCAAAATGAAATTGTCGTCCTGAAAAGGACGGTTGGTGGTAGTCACAATCGATCGAACTGGGTTTTCATTCCATTCTTAGACAGAAACACACCAAAAGATTACCGAAGACGATTTAATTAAAATGCGGTCGTGCGCGTGCGCGTGAAGTGGAATTTGATTGGCTTCGACTGAACACGAGATAATGGAGAGAAGTAAGAAGAAGACCGAAAGGGGCGTTTCCCTTTGAATGACGAAAGTGGCTAAGATATCGCGCAATGATGTCTGTGTCAGGAATACACAAGAAAAATGTGCTTTTCTATGAAAAATAAGACATGCTTCGATATTTCTCAATTTTTCAATAGTTTAGTCATGAGAATCAATAGTTTTCATTATTGGAGTAGATTCGTAGAAAGATTTACAATCGATTGGTGCAAGAATCTTGAAAATCTATCCGGGCGTTAGAAAGTTATTAACAGTCGAAATCTAACCACTTTTCGTGACGCGAGCGATTTTTCGTTTTTCGAAATTGTACCCCAGTATGTTGCCGTAAGACGTTATCCAACGTCAAAAAATTGGCACGAAACCAAAACATGCGTGATTTGAATTAATTGTAAGCTATTAAAATAATGTTGATATTTTTACTGTCCATACGAACGCGCATGTGAATTTTCCAAGGTATGTAAATCCCTAACCAAGACATCAACTTCATGTATCTTATCCAAGATTGGTCAATCAGAAGAAGGCGAAGAATACGAAAGGGAGGAGCATCTTCTACAATTCAAATTATGTAAAACATACTATCTTCGACAGATTCGGTTCATTTAAGGGACGAATGACCTTCGGATTAAAATCCCTCTGTAACAACAACTGGATTCGGTTCATTTCATTTACACTTTCGAGCTAGTAAGAACTTCTCGTGATAAACACAGTATAGCTAGTAATATTTCTTAATGTGCTTACCACATGCTTGCTATAATCTCTTAATTCATCTCGTAGCATCATGCAATATTTGATTTATCACGAATAATCGACAATACGGCAATTTGAGGATGGTCCGAGAACGCTGCTGCAGTGCCGTCGGGATGCAATATCAGCATGATGCTCATCTTATACGTCCCTTGCCAAGACATCAATTTCCTATAGCCTATTTCTCAGATTAACGCAATAGACAACATGTAGAAAAATCAATTCAGATCAATAGTTGCTCATTACAATTGATCAAGAAACAGTTTATTGAATAGTATTTAAAATTTGTCGCAATTTTAATACATTTTCCAATTTCCGTACTCGAGATTTTTGGAAGCGGGGGCCATGACTGGTCCTGGCTGGAAATATTCGTGGAGAGAACCTCGACCCTTTGCTGCAGGAATTTCATTAACAACTCTTTGGTAAAGCAGAAATTTTCCGAGGAAAAGTCTGCTAAAAGTGAACTTTTTCAAAACAACTCTTATTGATTGGAATATTTATCAACAACTCTTTGTTAAGTAAAATCATCCTAAATAACTCTTTGCTCCATCGCCAAACCAAACCATTTCAATGAATTCATAAGTACAAGAATATGAATGGTAAGGAGAGGCAGATGGTGTATATTTCGCTGGCGTTACTTTCCAACAGGTCGCCGGTTGGCGCTGACTACTAATCTGTCCACTGAATGATTTTCAGTTGTTGCTTTCGTTCGTTGCTCTCTGGTTCCGTTCGTTACTCGCACACTGCTGTGGCTTTCACGCGCTCTTCTTTGCTGCTCCGCTGCTTGATCCGTTCGTTATGCCGTTCGATTTGTGAATGAGCTGGGAGCAGAACAACCAGTGGTTTTATTTGCTCGAGCTTCTTTCACCGATGGCGAGTGGTGGAGTTCTCGCTTAGTTGTTTCGTCACTCCGTTCGCTACTCGCACGCGATTGGTTATTGCTTTCGCGCTATTTTCGTTGATGATTCTTCGCTGAGAAAAAAAAAAACTGCAACTCTTTTGATTTTTCATGCAAAATAACCAACTTTGATAAACCATATCTCAGTTATTTATGAATCGATTTGAATGAAATTTTCACAGAATATCAGAAATAACTTAAATTTTAACATATATTTTTGAGTGATTTTTCCAATCACACGTTGAAAAGCAGTAACGGTTTGACTAAAGTGAATTTTTTGACGATTTTTTATGATTGACATAACTAAACAGCAAAGTTGTAAATTTTGACGAGATGAATAAGTTTGCTGAAGACAGTTTTTGTGTAAGGCTATCAGAATTTAGCTTAGCTTAGCTTAGCTTAGACTGACTACACATATCAATGGTTGCTATTCCGTGATTGACCGAAGTCAGTGAAAATGCACAAAGAATCAACTAGAAGTTCGGCTGGGATTGGCCATAATCTTCTTCAGTGTGCATAATTCAGTGCCTCTATTTATACAGGGTCAATAACGGCGCCGGCCACGTCCTTGCAGTCAGGTGGGATTGGAGGAAGGAATGTTAGTGTGTAACCTTTGCTATATGGAGACCGTGTTTACCTCTGCATCTCCACAAAGGTTACTGGGAGGGATGTTTGTTAATGGGGAGGATCGTTGGGTCACAGGATTCACTTTGATAAGCGATTAGACCATGATAAATTATTTGACGCGAGCTAAGGATCGAACACTACCAACCTGCTTCGCGAACCGCGCCACTAATAAATCATGCCACGCGAGCGACGCGCGACACGATTGATCCTGCTCGCATCACCCGCTCCCGCGAGAGCAAGCGACGCGAGCAAAGGATCAAACACAACTAATTTGCTTCGCGAACCGCGCCACTAATAAATCATGCCACGCGAGCGACGCGCGACACGATTGATCCTGCGACGCGAGCAAAGGATCAAACACAACTAACCTGCTTCGCGATCCGCGACACTAATAAATCATGCCACGCGAGCGACGCGCGACACGATTGATCCTGCTCACATCACCCGCCCCCGCAGGAGCAAGCGACGCGAGCAAAGGATCAATACAACTCTGTGTAAGGCTATCAGAATTTAGGATAAAAAGTTTTGAATTTTTCGTCGAAAATTACAGTTTAGTCAAACCGTTATTACTTAAAAACTTATAATTGGAAAAATTATTCAAAAATATATGTTAAAACTCAAGTTACATCTGATATTCTGTGAATGTTTCATTCGACAATATTTCCATAAATAACAGAGATCTAACTTACCAAAGTTGGTCATTTTGTATGGAAAATCGAAAAAAGTTGCAAATGGTTGCAAATTGGTTAGAGTCCGCGGCTACAAAGCAAAGCCATGCTGAAGATGTCTGGATTCGATTCCCGGTCGGTCCAGGATCGTTTCGTAATGGAAATTTTCTTGAATTCCCTGGGCATAGAGTATAATCGCACCTGCCACACGATATACGATTCCAAAAATGGAAACTTTGGCAAAGAAAGCTCTCAGTTAATACTGTGGAAGTATCATAAGAACACTAAGCTGAGAAGCAGGCTCTGTCCCAGTGAGGACGTTAATGCCAAGAAGAAAGAGAAGAAGAAGAAGAAGAAGAAGAAGAAGATGTGAATAAGTTCTCAGTTTATTCGAAAAACCAGCTAAATATTTCATGGGTGCACAACAGCAACAGGGTAGCGGATCACAGGGATTTAGTTGAAATCTGGAAACGTAGCTCAATAGTGAGCAAGTTCGGAGGAGCTCTTACCAGCTCGAAAGCGGAAATGGAATGAAACTGAATCCAACGAAGGCAGCATGTTTTATAACCTTGGAATATCAGATGTTTTTCCTCCCTTTTGTGCTCTTCGCTTTCTGATCGACCAGTCTGGGAAATGGGTATGTGCCAATAATGTGTTGGGCTTGGAATTACTTGAAAATTGTGGAGAATACTAATACGTGAGAAATTGGTCGAACATGAATTGTTGGAATGATTGGCATTCCCTAAATATTCAATACGAGCTATTGATAATCAATAGTTTTCTTTATTATGATGGTAAATTTCTGATTCATGGGTGCCAAAATTATTACAATTGTTCAATGAGAATGTCTTTTCAAAAGCATTCTAAACATGTCGCAATTTTGTTACATGGGATAATTTTCCTAATCAAAGTGTTCCCATAAAATATGGAACATGAAAGGCGCTGTTGGAAAAGCCACTCTATTTTATAATCGTTGAGCACTCACCCCGACGGCACTGCAGCAGCGTCCGCGAGTACAATCTCAAATGGTTGAGTCATAAATTATTCATGACAAATGAAATTTTGTATGAAGCCGTGAGAAATTGATTTAGGAATATTAGAAGTTATAAATAAAGTCGGAAATATTTCTCTTTTAACTCTTTTCCACAAATTTGATGGCTCTGAAAAGAACCGATGGCTTTGTAAGCTTCGATGTTGTTACGGATAAATAGCACTGCTCGGACCAGCAAAACTCAGGGGGCTTCTGGTATTTTCCCCTAACGGGATTGCTTCTTGACCACCAATGATGATTTCATCACGAGTCGAAATTTTGAAGCGCGGGTCAACAGCTCCTCGGCCGATGCAATTTGCGGCGGCGATGACGATGGCTGGGTGAACGCAAACAAGCGGTGAACCATAAAGCGAGAATGACTCGCCCGACCGTGTTCACAGTTCGACCGCAAATTTACCTGTGGACTGCTTCCTCTTCTTCTTCTAGGCGACGGCAGCGGTGATGGCTTTAGCTTCGGACGGCATCTTCTCTCGCTCGCTCGACAGTTTGATTTGAGCGAAGCAAGACAAACGGGGAGGTCCTTCGCTATCGATGTCTGTGCCTGAGAAGCACGCCCGGTCAGAGCAAGCCGATCTGTCGCCTGCTGAGATGCGAGCCAATCGGAGAGTGAAAAGCAAATGACGTCAAATTTTCTCTAGCCACCCCTATTTATAGATTTGCTTGAAATCAACGTTCTATTTTAAAACAGTTATTAAACTATTTGGACAGGTATGTGGGATTCAGTAAGTAAACGACATGAAGCTTTGATGTCTTATCTCTCGATTGAGGTGCTAATCAAGAAATTTCGTTAAGCCAGCGAAAAGTTATAAACGTTTAAAATATTTCATGCCAGCGTAACGCTCTCGGTTTTGAAATTCCAATTTCACTCCTGTATAGAGAAGAAAGACGTACTTCTACGTCAAAAGTAAGTCGGGTTAAATATTCAATAAAAAATGTCTCAGTGGCGCATGCGACTTAACTTTAACAAGCTTCCATGACTATATTGCTTTTGGGCCGTAATCAATTTTCAGTGGAAGCCTCAAAAGGCCACCAGATTTTTCCATTCCAAATGATAGCCCTATTCTGACTGCTCATAACTGCATATTTGTAATATTCGACAAAAGTAGTCATTGAGTAAATGGGATACCAAGTTTGCATTTTACTGCAGTATGGAAGGAAACTAAAATTTCAAAAAATCATTAAGAATTCAAAAAAACTTATTTGAGGCTGAAATTTTGTACTACTCATATCGCATATTGGGTGAATAGTCAGAAAATAATTCTGATAAAAATTTCGTTGCTACTACATTATGAGGCTCATGTATAATCTCAATGTGACTGTTATGCGGTTACAATTGCCAATGTGACAAAACTTGGTATTTTTTTCGAATTTTCTAGAACAATCTCACAGATTTTAGTAAGTTGATCGAGAATATTTATCATTTGATGACTCTCCATGGTGTTAACTCCAATTTGCCAAAAATGTCGAATGTGACTGTTATGCAGTTATGGGCAGTTCAGTTCATCATCATAGGCGTAAATAGCCATCAGACTTTAGGGGGGGCACAGCCTTTCTCATGAGGGGTAAAAGTTATAAATTATTTACATAACTTTACAATGCTTGTTTCGATAGTACAGCCAAACTTCTTTTTACGGTATTTTTTACGCTCCCTCTTTTTACGTTCCCTCCTTTTACGCTCCAAATTCCAACTTACTCTTTTTACGTTCGAAAATCCACATAACGTTCGTTCTTTTTACGCTCCAAAAATTCCAACTTACGCTCCTGCCTGAACGACCCACAAGAACAAATGTAGTATGCGTATTTCTGGAACGGAACCGATGAAAAGATGATGGACATCGATGTCTGACGCCATTTTGGAAAACAAGATGGTGTCTTCCGATTTGTGAAAATCATTCAAAATACAAGCACTTTGGATTTTTTTCGTGCGTGATCGATAAGTAGATGCCGGAAATCGAAGTCTGGAGCTATTTCGGATTCCAAGATGGCGATTTCTGGTTTGTGAAATCGATGTTTGACGCCATTTTGTAATCCAGGATGGCGATTTCCGGTTAGTGGAAATCACTTGAAATTGATGCAAAATGAGTATTTACGAGACGGGATCGATAAGTAGATGCTGAAAATCGATGTCTGATGCCATTTTGAAATCCAAGAAGGCGAATTTTGATATGAGAAAATCACTTGAAAATCATATAATATGGGCAACTGATTTTCATAAACCGGACGTCGCCATCTTAGATTCAAAATGGCGTCAGATATCGATTTTATCTATCTACTCATTTGTCTCGTTCCAAAAATACCCATATTGCAAGAGTTTATAGCGATTTTCAAAAACAGGAAGTCGCCATCCTGGAATCCAAAATGGCGTCAGAATTTGATTTATGTCATCCTTATTGATACCCTTTAGAAGAACCACGCGTAAACCCCACCTCTTCGGCTTGAATGGAATTTTGCTGGAAAAACTTTAAAGTCGATTTTCTCAAAACTAGATTTTTGTTACTTACACCTCTTTCTTCTAAGCCCCTCAAATGTTCCTTTAATGCGAAAAGAGTAATCGTATTTAGTAATATAATTGTTCGTGTTATGTTGCCAAGATGACGTTTTTAATCACATAGATCTCATAGATTTTGAATGAAATACAAAGATAAAAAAACGGGAAACGAATTTACCATTTCAATGCCTGTTCAAGCTGAGTTATAAAACAAGATGAAGTTGGATCGGTTGATTTTTTTTAAAATAATGAATAAAATTCTTACAACTTGAAGTCGAAAAGTCAAAAAATCCGCCAAAAAAGCCAAATACGATTGAAAGTTTGTATTATTGTTTAGATTATTGTTGCTCAGTATTTCAATAGCGAGTGATTCATTCCTCTAAACTAATTGAAGGATTGAAAGTATAGGGTCTTGCCCAAACATTGTTTAATTTAACAGTTTTAAATGATATTGCTAGTTCTGTTTTCTTTCCGTTTTTTAGCATATGACAGTGATTTGGAACCACACAACTATTTGATAATTGTCATGCAATCTTTGGCTGTTGAGAGCAGATTTTAAACTTGACATGGACACGTCAACAGTTGCTAATTGTTAGTTGATGAATTGGAAGATATTTGGTTGGATAACTTTTTATAAGCTTGAAGGGATCTTTGCAATCTCTCATATGTATCACGAACTTTTGGATATTGTTTGTATAAAAGTAGTGGTCATGCCAGAGTCAATATTGAAGCAACTAGCTCAAGTAATAGATCAAACATACTTCAGAAATTTGTTTGCTGGACCATAGCTGTGAGGCAGAAACTTTGATAGTATGGCTACATGAGTTTATATCAAGTTGAGGAACATCGGCTCATGGAATTTTTCCTGTATTTTCATACAGTAGTTTTTATATTCTTCAAGAAAATGAGATCATGGATTTGGAAAAAAAACAATTTGATGCGTGATAGAAGAATATCTTGTAAAAAATATAGTACAAAAATGCTTATATAAAATACCGGGGGATCCTTTTTTTGGCAATTTTGATTAATCTTGGCAGGATTTTTTTTATTGTTGAAACCACTTTGCCCATATTTTGCAAAACATCTTACGGCCGAGTTCCAGATATTTCTGTCAATAAAAACTCCTGATCCCAGTGAATCATTTAGTTACCATTTTTCTCTCAATGTAGGGTAGAAATATGAGCATAGTAACCTTTAGAAGCCTTTGCTGAAGCGAAAAAAAGTACAAAGAAAACTATCCTTCTCCTGTATAAGAAAATTGTCTGTTTTTTGCAGACGTTGAAATACAGGTCAAGTTTAAACATGCAAATGGACAGAATTGAACATATTTTTCAAAGCCTTAACATTTATTCGGGCTTATATATTGTTTGTTGCGGTTGTGCTACTTTTCCCCGAATGTCGGTTCCCCGAATGTCGTTTCCCCGAACGCCAGTTCCCCGAATATCCCGTTTCCCCGAATAACCCACTTCCCCGAACAGTTTTTGGCAATCATAATTGTCATAACTTTTTACATTTCAGGTAAGTGAACGTACTGGTCATCTGATATGCACCCTTCTTTATTTGATTGGCGGTTCTTAGGAGTTTTCCGTCCTCAGCATTTTTGGCAACATGTGTATAGTCGAGAAAGACCAAATACCTCCTTCTTTCGATTGCCTATCGTTCTTTCTAGTTCACCATCTTGCTACTAAAAACTATTAGAGCTCCTATTCGAACAGTACCACTTTTCGGGGAACTGGGTCATTCGGGGAAATGGCATTCGGGGAAAAGGGTCATTCGGGGAACTGGCGTTCGGGGAACCGACATTCGGGGAAACGACATTCGGGGAAAAGTAGCACAATCGTTTGTTGCATCTTAATTTTAATCTTCAGTAAAAATTCGACCGTTTTATGCTAGTTTTAAGAAAATTGGGGTTTATCCTGGGATCCAAAAACGAAAATCCCCTATCCCGCTGAAACAACACCCTCTGATTGAAAGTTTTTTGTTTTTTCAAATAAAGTTATCGACATAAAATTCATACTATAACAGCTGATAGAAATAAGCACCTTTAAATCACCACTAAGAAAGCTGAAAATTTCACAGCACACTATTTTTATCGTTGGGATGGTAAGATAGATATGGGAAGTGGAAGTTTCTGTTTGAACTTGTTTGAATTTTGAACTGCCCTAATGTCCTACACGTCAAAAAATGTTGCCAAAATAAAATAATTAGAACGCCAGATTGAAAAATTATAAGCGTGTTTAAGGAAAAATCTTCATGATGAACAAACTTTTAATTTTTTTTTCTACCTAATCAAACAATAACATGGTCTTATTATTTTTAGCAATTTCGCTTCGTAAATAATAGGCTGTTTTTCATCACGCCAATCTGTCATGATACGGCCTACTTTCTTGCTATGAACTATGCAGTGCGGGAATAGTCATTACGCAATTGAAACCAGTGCTGTAATATTCATTATGCAACGCTTTCTCATAACGCAACTGTTGTGAGTAGCGTAATGAATTATTACTCAACAATTTTTCAGAAGTTGTAAAATAGTGGTGAATGCATTCCGATATAATTTCTGGTCTTTTACGAAATTGCAGAATAGTAGTTTGTTTGTTTACTCGGCAAGCCTCGTAGGATAAATTTACAACTCGTGCTGTAAAAATCATCATTCTACAACTTGTTCCGTAAACTACTATTATCAATCTAAAAGCTTCAAAGAGCTGGTGTCCAAATAATATTGACAAATTTTTTGTAGCGACATCTACGACCTTACTCGGCTTGATGTTGTTTTTTTTTGTATAAATCAGCTCACTACACATAAAGGGATTTTAATTTTCACAGTTTTGCTCACATATTTGAATGCAACTGCTTTACTGTCGTCTACTTATCATCAGTTCATCTCTATTACCGACGTCTAAGGATTAAATTTATAGAATAAGTCGGAAGCTAAATTTGAGTTTTTTTTTGGATTTATTCGATCATTGTGCTAAAACTCAGGATTAGTAAGAAAGTTTTGAAATTTAAATTACTTTGAGAATCCCAGAAGGAAGGTTGAGAATCCTAGAAAATATCTGGTGAATCCTCTCAGATATCTCTTACAATCCTCGTAGAATTATCAACAATGACCTTTCAAAATTCTCATTGGTTCCTCGCAGGATTTATATAAGACTCTTCGCAGGATACCATCAGAATCTGTTCATGATTCTTATCAGAATTCATAAAAATCATCGCATAATACATATCAGATTCCTTGCAGGATTCTCATCAATATTCTCTCAGGATACTGTTCAGGATTCTCTCAGAATTCCCATCATTTTTTTTCAGTAGTCTCCTTAGAATACTCTCAGGATCCTCTCAGAGATCTCTCGAGATGCTTGTTAGATTTCCCGTAGAAATCAAATATCTTTCCAGAACTCTCATAATAATCTTTCAAAGTTCTCATCGGAATCCTCTCATCATTCTCATAAGAATCCTTTCAGGATTTCATCAGCATCGATGCCAAATTCCCATCAGAATCGTTCATGGAATCTTAACAGAATTGCTTCAGGATTCTCATCAGAATTCTTCCAGGATAAATCTTCTCATGATTCTCATCGAAACCTTTCCAAATTTTGTTCACAATCCTTCCAGAACGAATATTCGCAACTGAATCTTTCCAGGTGAAATATTCTCAACAGAATCCTTACACAGGGTGTCTACTACCTGGAAAAACCTGGAAAACCTGGAATTATCAGGGAATTTTATTCAACCTGGAAAATCCTGGAATTCTCAGAGAATAATCAGGGAAATTATTTTGAATCAGCAGTACAAGGTAGAATATGTCCTTTTTGTGGTAGAAAATCTTTTCAATCCTAAAAATTGTTGGCTGCGCCGTGGTTAAGAAGCTTCTAGAATTGTTCGATCCTTAAATTGTATAACGATTTTTATTTATCCAACATAAGACATAAGATAATTAGATAGATAAGATAATTGCATCATTGTCTGAACTCCTTAACTAACTCTAATCCTAACTTAAGTTTAGAAAGTTGGTACAGACAAGTACAGCTCCCATTTACAGTTAGGCGTCGTTCATATGCATATGAAACTTGATTCAAAACATTCTAAATTTGTTTACAAATATGTTTTTCGACTATTCCATAAGTTCTGGAGGAAATTTCGAGGAATGATTCAGGTTTTCTAGTGATTCTTTCTGGAACACCTCTATGAACCTTTCAAGTAATTTTTCAAGGGATACTTAAATGAATTCTTTCATAAATGTTGTCAAGTAATTTGTCCAGTTATTTTCACATAAATTATTCTGACAAAAAAATGACCGTGATTATCATCCCACACAGAAAGAAAAATCCATGTAAATTTCAGCGTAAAATCATGCACATGAAGGGAATGCCTGATTTTTCGCAAATTTACACGCCATATCGTGTAAAATTACAATAACAATGTAAGTTTCCGCTATACATCGTGTAATCTCTAGCATGGGCTCTAACCGATTACGCGACAATTCGCATAAATTTACATGACGTTGATGTAATTTTAAACGATGTGTCATGTAAATTTTCGACAAATCTGGCATTCCCCGCATGTGCATGATTTTACGCTGAAATTTACATGGATTTTTCATTTCGTGCAGGATTTAATTCAAATGTTTCTCCACTGACTAATTCACCGATTTTTTTAGTTATTACTTCTATGAGATTTACCACATATCCTATCTTCCACAAAGGTTTATTCCATAGTTTCGATCACGCCGATTTTTTTTAATTTTTCATATGTTTTCCATAAAAAAATCAGAAATTGCTCAAAATGGCTTCAGGCATTAATCGATGAAATCTTTTATGAACTTTTCCAAAAATTCCTCAAAAAAATTACCTGGAATTCCTCATTAAGTTCCTCCCGAAATTTCTCTCAGAATTCCTTTAGAATTTCATCAAAATATCATTGCTGTGGTTTAAATATTTGTCTGATAATATTTCAAATAATATTTTTAAACTCCATGGATTCTTCAAAACTTCATGCAAAGTTCCACGTCAATTATTACTACAGTCATTCTTACAAGTATTTTTCTAATTATTCATACTTAAATTTCTCGAGGATATCTCTCCTAATTTCTTCAAACAGTCTTGTAGAACATTACACAGAGATTCGAGGTTTTTTCAGTTATATTAGCATTTTATAAAGAAAATCCTAAGAAGAATTTCAACAAGAATACAGGAGTTTTTTCAGAGATCCTCGTTATAATTCATCGAGGCATAATTGGAAATCACACAAAAATTTTCTTTAAAAAAATTCCACGCGGATTTTTCTCAAAATTCACTCCAAAAAAATCTAAATCAAATCCTTGACATTTACCTTGAGAAAATTCTGGAAGAATGACTAGAACATTTGTTTGAGATTTCTTTGAGAAATAATAATAAATAACAGGAACTTCTGGAAGAATTTAGAATTTTAGAGATGCTCTGAACGGGAATGTTGAAGAAAGTCCTAGGGAAATCAATGGGAAAATTAATGAATATACTTCATGAGAACATGAGACTTCCTTTGAAATTTTCTTCAACAGTCTTTGGAGGTATTCCTGATGGAATCTCCGAAGTAGATTCTATGATTATTCCCAGAAAAACTCCAGATTGAATTTTTGTAGGTTTCCAAAACTAAATTCTTGGAAGAATTTCGTAGATAGTTCTTGAAAATAACAAATCAAATTCCTGCAGAAAACGTTGGAGTAAGATGTGAAAGAAATCCACATTAAAACTAGCAGTAGTACTGTTCGTAATGACATGGGACTCCAAAAAAATAATTTTTAGAGGAAAGTCCGCTCCAACGAGGAACCAAAATCTTATGACGTGGTTCATGTTGGGTTTCTTTTTGGTTCATGTTCGTTTTTTCTCAGGCAAGAGGTATTTAAAAATCTATTTTTAAGACGATTAAACGCTACCAGACCCGATTTCCGCAGGACAAAATCTAAAAAAAAAATACAAAACGCCCTTTAAACAAATTTTGTGGATGTTTCGCTGATGTCCATAATTCAGAATCTTATTTCAAGGAAAAGGTTTTTCCTTAAGTTCGAATAGATTTTTTTCTTCATATCTGATTATGATGATTCAAGTCGATTTGACCATTTGATAAGAAACAACATCAGGAAAAAATAAAACTTGGTTATTTTTTTGATCCCCGCAAAAAATTAAACAAAAGTTTTATTTTTTCCTGATATTGTTTACCTACACGAACAAACTGATAATAAAATTTTTGTTTATTAAAATTTAAAATACTTCGAATTTTATCGTTTTTTATTTGTTCAAGTGCTTTGAAGCACTTTTTGTAAAAATAAACTTTAGTCATGTATCAGGTATCAGAAGGCCGGCTCCAAAGGCACGTTCCCCACCAGTTGGGAGATTTGTGCCATCGCCATATTTGAGCCTATTTCATCATCTACCCGATGGGAGAGGAAAGGGAAGGGAAAGATGGGAGGAAATAGGAGTGGGGTCCCTTGAAGAGGGAAGATCGCATAAGCGAAATGAGAGCATGTAGCTTCATACCACAATGGGTTCGAACAGCGCCCTAAAAAGGGCACTGCAAAACGCATGAGCGTAAAGAGAGCCTATAGCTCATTACCACAGCGGGTTAAGAATAACAGGATGTCCTGAAGATTCAGGCTTCTGTATTCAGTTTCACTTAATAAGTGTTTACCAAGTAATTGGAATCGCATTTGCGCAAAAACTGGACAGTTACATATCAGGTGATACGAAGTTCCATAATCGGAGTCACAACTATCACACACAAATGAGTCAGCACGCTGAATATTTGCCATGTGATAGTTGAGTCGGCAGTGGCCTGTCAACGCTCTGACCAAGAGACTGCAATTCTGCTTTGACAGATTTGTTAAATACTTCGCCACCTTTGGCGATGGCTCAGTAATGTACAATTTTGTTTGACGACATGACTCCAAACTATTCCAACATTGCTTGTGCTGAGTTGCCGCCCAAGAGTTTATCTGAAGCTTCACCCAGCACTTCGAAATTGGAATAGCCGGCTCAGGGCCAATGAAGTCATGCGATGCTCCATCGCGAGCTAGCTCATCAGCCAATTCATTTCCAGCGATGGAAGAATGGCCAGGTACCCATACAAGGTTTACAGAGTTGACTGAATTCAGTTCCTCAATTTGAGTTCATGCAATAACAAGCTTCGACCTTGAGTTGGCCGAAGCGAGAGCTTTTATAGCAGCCTGACTATCTGAACAGAAGTATATGACTTTACCCATTACGCACTGTTGAAGTGCTGATTGCACTCCACACATAAGAGCAAATATTTCCGCCTGAAAAACGGTGCAGTTTCTACCAAGTGAGTAAAACTGATTCAGCCTTAGCTCACGAGAATATACTTCTGCACCAGCTCTACCTTCAAGAAGGGAGCCATCAGTGTAACATACTATATTGTTTGATATACTTCTTTCCAAATAGCCAGACGTCCACTCTTCCCGTGAAGGGAATTGTGTGGTAAATGTCCTGTAAGGAAAGTTACAAGCAATTGTGAGATCACTTGGAGCAAGGACAATTTTGTCCCAATTTACCAAAAGTGGAAACAACGAAGTGTGTGTAGATCTACGATTCACTGGATTTTTCTCCAGTAGATCCAGTACCCATAAACGGTAAGAGCAAGAAAGTGCTTCTTGTTTAAGATATATGTGTAGTGGCGCAACGTCGAAAAGGGCCTCGAGCGCTGCTGTGGGAGTTGTAGAGAACGCACCAGACATCGCCATCAAGCACATCCTTTGGAGATGGCCCAATTTTGATTGGATTGTTCTCACTTCGCCCTTTTGCCACCACACAAGACATCCATATGCCAATATTGGTCGAACAACTGTTGTGTAAATCCATTTGATATATTTGGGTTTGAGGCCCCAAGTTTTACCAAAGGTTCGCCGGCATTGACCGAAGGCCATACAAGCTTTTTTGACTCTGAAATCAATGTGAGCTGTCCATAAAAGTTTGGAATCTAGAATAACTCCGACATACTTTACTTGATCAGTCACATTAATCTCAGTGCCAAAAAGACGTAAAGGTCGAATTCCATCGCGGTTTCGTCTTTCCGTAAAAAGAACAATAGATGTTTTATTCGGGTTAACCGAAAGGCCATATTGGCGACACCAACTCTCGACTACCTGAAGAGCACTTTGCATCAGGTCGAATAGGGTGCTTATGCACATACCAACTATCAGAGCTAGATAGTCGTCGGCAAATCCATAAGTTGGAAAACCGCAATTATTGAGTTGCCTCAATAGCGTATCTGCTACGAGATTCCACAAAAGTGGTGACAAGACTCCCCCTTGGGGGCATCCGCAAACACTCAATTTTCGAATCGCTGCTTGACGCAATGTCGAGAAGAGATGTCGGTTTTTGAGCATTTGATGAATCCAATTGGTAATCATTGTAGGTAGCCCATGGTTTCGTGCGGCTTCCAATATGGCATCGAAAGACACGTTATCAAAGGCACCCTCAATATCTAAGAAAACACCCAAGCAGGATTGCTTCTGAGCGAATGCTTTCTCGATATCGTATACAACTTTGTGTAAGAGAGTCACAGTGAACTTTCCAGATTGGTAAGCATGTTGATTCACATGAAGAGGCATGTTTGCCAAATAAACATCACGGATGTGATGATCGATAATGCGTTCCAGACATTTCAGAAGAAAAAAGGTCAGACTGATTGGTCTATAACTCTTCGCTTCCTCATACGACGCACGTCCTCCTTTTGGGATAAACTGTACAGTAATATCACGCCAGGATTTGGGAATGTACCCGGTAGCAAAACTGCTTACAAGTAGCTTTTTCAAAACATGTTTGATAGACTCAAATCCCTTTTGGAGCAGAACAGGATAAATCCCATCCGCTCCTGGAGATTTGAAAGGAGCAAAACTATTAAGTGCCCATTGAATCGATTCAGTAGTTACGATACTGCGAGCCGCGTCTCTGGCCGCGTAACTACATGAAAAGACATTTGGTTCATCCGTAGATGCTATGTCCACACATCCAGGGAAGTGTGTATTGAATAAACATTCTAAAACTTCTTCATCGGAAGAAGTAAAGTCACCATTAGGTAAGCAAATTTCGTTCACTTAGAAATCCTTAGATTTTGCAAGAATTTTGTTCAACCGACTGACTTCACTCAAACTGGAAACATTTGTACAAAAGTTTTTCCAGACGATCCGTTCAGCAGAACGAAGAGCCTTCTTGTAAGCCTTGCGAGCTGACTTGAACGACTCTGATCCAGCTGAACGGCGTCTGTTCCAACTCCTTCTACATTGTTTCCTGAGTCTAGTCAGATCGGAATTCCACCATGGGGTCCCTCTTGTAGTCTTTACAGACCGCAGAGGACATGCTTCTTCAAAAGCTTCCATAATGTAGGATGTTGTAGTATCAACGGCATCATCCAGATCACTTGGATTTTCAATGGACGGAGAATATCCATGAAATTTGGTCGCAACCAATTCAATGTAGAGTTCCCAGTTTGTTGACCGGGGATTCCTAAAACGCAAAGTCTGCGCAGTTACATTTGAATGTTCAAAGAAGATGTAGCGATGATCAGATAATGATTCCTCATCTGATACATGCCAATTCGTCAACTCGTGACTGATTCTATTCGAGCAGAGCGTTATGTCTAACACTTCTTCTCTATTAGAAACCATGAAGGTTGGGCGATTACCTATGTTAAGTAATCCAAGGTCTGTACTACTTAAGTATTCCATCAGACTGGAGCCTCTCAAATTGATATCCGAGCTGCCCCAGATGATGTGATGAGCATTGGCATCACTGCCCACAATCAGCGGAAGGCCTTTTGTTACGCAGTGTACGACAACTCGTTTGAAGTCATCCGTTGGGGATGGTTCATCATGTGGTAAATATACCGAACAATAGACGTAGTTCCTGTTGAGGTCACCAACAGAAACATCGATTGTGACAGCACATACATCTCTGGTAGTTAACTCAGAAATGAGTGTAGCAACGATTGCTTTATTAACGAGCACGCATGCGCGGGGCATGGAGCGCGAGTTTTCCATTTCAAGCTTGCTAAAAGTAGCAAAAACTGAGTCCACAAGGTTACCTAAATAGAAGTTCCCTCTACGAAAGTAGGGTTCTTAAACTAGCGCCACTTGGGCTGCACTATTTTGCATGAGTCTGCAAAGATTGATCGTTGCTGTTCTTTTATGCTGAAGATTGATCTGAGCTAACCTAACCGTAGCCACTACCCAAACTAGGCAGGATTAAGCTTTTTGCAATCTCAGCACGAAAAAGACCAGCAACGAAAAAACCAGATCGGTATCTATTTAAAGTCGCCAAAGGCGAAAGAGCACAGAATACACTGTGTAAAACGCATAATGCGAATCCATATAGGTGATAATTTAAATTAAATGTCAACATATTCATAATCCAACCCTTATTAAGCCTCAGGATTGAGACTGAAGAAGGGCAGCCGATTATCTCGGAGAAACACAAGGTCACCTGCACCATTGCTCCGGGTAGCACAGGAAGGACTCAATACTGTGGAGGGCGCCCTGGTACCCCACAGGCTCCGTTTGCGGTTAGGTTTTATTTAGACCCCCTTAACCATTCATTCTTAGGCACGGTACGCATCACACCATAAATTAGGGGTCACCTGTGAGGTGGACTTTTACCACCGGAACAGGCAATCCGTAGTGTTAATTCTTAGCCAGTTGAAACAACCGCTACCGACACTACGCGGCTATCTAGGCTGCTCGGGAAAAGGAGGTTAATATTGATGATTAACTCCTGACGTGCCCAAGCAGCCATCAAGTGAATCAAAATGAAATATTCGCCAATGATTTATGTATACATGTATTTTGGAGAATTTCTACAAACTGGAATTGTTGTTATTTTTAACCTGGAAAAACCTGGAAATCTCAGGGAATTTCATTCATGTAAATGAGTTGACACCCTTGTATTCAAATATTTCCAATTTTCTAATGAGAACCCTTCTGGATTCTTACCAGGTATCTTTTTGGATTTTTTATGAGAATTATTCCTAGATTTTCATTATAATTCTTCAAGTATTCACATTAATTTGTTTTCACGATTTTTCCCAAACTTTCTAGGATTCTCATCAGAAACATTGCAGAGAGCTTATCTAAAATTCCGGTATTCTCAAGAAGATTCGTCCAGGATGCTCATTATAATATTTCCAGGATTTTCATCAGAAACCTTCCAGTATTGTCACCAGAAAATGTCCATTTTCAGAAGCCTTCTAAGGGTGTTTTATTAGAGACCTTCCAAAGATTTCATCAGAAATCTTCCAGTGATTTCACCAAAAGCCTTCTGGGATTCTTATCAGAATCCATTTATCATTCTCATCAGCTTTCTTCAAGTAGCTCATTAGAAACCTTTCATGATTCTTATTAAAATCGTTTAAGGGTTCGCACAAAAACTTTACCAGTATAATTTCATAAATAAAACTGTGCCCCATTGAAATAAAGAAGTGGAACTGCATTACTAAACCTTAGTTGTGACACACACTGGGGCAGATCGCTGTTTTCGACGGCCAAAACCTCTAGTTCTCTGAATATGCATCTTAGAGATTTGGTGTCTTCGACAAAGTATTTTGGAATAATATGTACTACATTTTGACTCCTTCGGATTTGATCTAGATAAGTTAAAACTGATCTAGATGAGTTTTATCTTTTGACTGGAGCATCCTAGCAAAACACATTTTTGACATTTCTTCTGAAGACATTTACTCTTTATCACCGACTTGAATGGCGCTGTATGACACTTAAGTTAAAACAGCCAAAAAATCAATTTTTACCATTTTTTCGTACAAAAACTTGTTAAAAAATTTTTGCCATGAAGTTTTCAAAGCAAACGTACATGATTAGTTCGAGATTTCACAGAATTTTCATGATTTAAGTAAGTTCAGGTGTACCCGAACGTTTGCACGATACACCATACTGCAGGGTGAACCCAAACTTTTGCACGATGACTTGAATTACTGTTTCATTGATTTTGAATAGTTTTCAGATTTTTCCGCAAAAATATCATGAGTGCTCTTTAAAGAATATAAGATTACGATTCTAATGACAAATTGATTAAAAAATTTTGGTCAATCCAATTCTGATGAAATCAGCCATGTTTTTGCGATGTGTTTTTGAAAAATGTCACAACTTTAAGTAAAAATTTTGTATACAAAATTAAAAAAATGTATTTGGAAAACCACCTACGAAGTAAGAATAACTCATTGCCTTTCAAATGCGCCAGAGAAGGTTTTAATTTGACGTGTAATCACAGAGATATGGACAAAACAATTTTGTTTGTTTTTCAGGGGGTGAATCCAAACTTTTGCACGGGAGTGAATTGAAATTTCAATGAGAATCACTGGTGGAATAGAAGGTGTACACTACATTTCTGGCCATGTATCCGGTTTGGCCCCAGGTATCCAAATCTTTATGAATACATTTGAAGGTGCAACTAATCCCCTATCAAATACTGGTAAAATTTTGATGATTGATGAATTGAGTCAAAAGATATTAGCAAAAAAGTGCAAAAAGTCGTCAACGCCATTTAAGGGTTAAGTCCAGAAAAGCATTTATTTATACTGATGAACGAAAGATCTTAATATGTGTAAATTGTGGACCACAACAGATGGGATGTTTTTCTTTGCTTGCTTTGATCGTGCTTCTTACTCAAATGAGAGCGAAATCTGCAATGCCTGAATGTCATCAATTCTGCCCAGTGTGTCATTTCAATTTTTGATATTGAAACTAATTTTATAAAATATTAAATATTCGTTCATAAAACATTTTAAACTTTTAAGGATCAATGAAGTAATAATATTGTCAAACATTATTTTACAAAATTTTAATTTCAAAGGAGAACATAGCAAAAACTTGTTAAATAGTGATCAATTTGCCCCGGATTACGGTAATGCGTAAGCGATTGATTTTTTTTTCGCACATTCAACAAATTCCTTTCAATTTTTTAGAGCGCTATAAAATTCAGTGAGTCACAAAAGTTTACGGATGCATGAAAATTTTACATGTTTGTACAAATGGTTCCATCCTCCAAACATCCCCAACTCTATCAAGCTCCCACCAGAACGGAACTTCACTTCGTCTTATCGTTCACAACAGAAGGGCCCTAGTTGAAAAAAAAAAACATGGAACTTTGAACCGAAAAATCAACACACACTCTTGCTTCCACACACACACACACACAAACCCTCTAACAACAGGGTCACTAGGAGTATGTGCACTCTGGTGGTGGGGGTAAGTCTTGGAGAAACGGGACCGATGTCAAACCTCCCCAGCAGCCACACAACTTGGAACGATTTTGCCATGTGACATACAAACCGGAGACGTGTGTGTTTTCGGTGCATTCAGGGAACAATGCGACGCCGGTCCCCACAAAAAATACGCGCCACTGCAACTCAAAGCGCTTTCGACGAGCACGCTGCAATGCTCCTTCCAGCTCCAGAAAGCGACAAACGACCGAGACTCAGTTTCCAGCAGTTTTCGGGGTTCTTTTGTTCCAGCACGGCACAACACGTCGCTCGCGGAACTTGGCTTGTTTCCCTTCTTAGGCAGCAGGTACACTACCAGTCAAAAGTACGGACTAACTTGAGAAACTATTGCATCACTCAGAATATTGAATCACATGGAAAAGTTTAGCAACACCCAGATAGAGGAGAGGTTGGTACATATGACAGGTAGTGTACAAACGTTGCACACTAGAACTGAGCTTGCGGTGTGCAATGCTGCTTGCTGTCACTGTGGTCGTAGCTCCTCTAGATGAAAAGAAACCCCGTCCGTGGATAGACAACAGATATAGCTGCTCACTGCTACTTTCGGGTCTGCTGCTGCACCAAGACTTCGCCTCGGCTTTAACCTTGCGGTGGAGTGCATTTTGAAGACAATTAATTTTTTTCTCGCTTGTTTCTCGGATGCTGCCTCATCTTATCGCCGCCGCCATCCTGGGAGAGGACACGCAGCCAGACTACACAGAAGATGAACCCCTTTCTCAAACTCCAGGAATTTAATATTCAGAACGACGACATTGCGTTGCGGCCGGCGGCGGGTGGGTTGAAGCTTACTGGAGAGGAACTGTCGTCGGTGTAAAGAGCAAGAGAGCGGAGGACTTTTTTTATCCTTGATTGCTAAATTCAAACTCTATCCATTCCGCACCGAATCTAGAGAGCATCGGGAAGGGTGGCAACTGGTGGGGATGTTTGGAATTTGATATTATATTCTACCCGGCGTCGTTTTTTGCTACACCATGAAATTGCCGGTTCGGGTTTCGTCGTCGCTCACGGAATCTCCGCTGTACCAGAGCTCACGGTCGTCTTCCGAAAGAAGCGAGGCCGTTGATCTATGTGGACTACGTCTCACAGAGGTCCAGTGCGTAAAAAATCCATCTTCCAAACATAGTTTTAGGTTGAACAACAAATTCAAACATTCATCTACAACAGTGGTGCTCAATCATTTCCAAAAATGGCGGATTTTATCCATGATTTTACCTAAATCTAGACCACTGAGCTATGTGGTGGATAGAGCGAAGACCACGCGCGCTTCGAGGCCACTGCTGCCAGGATCCAATTGGGTAGATGATTTATGCAGTGGTTATGCGACCTAGTCTCACTCTCATCTGTAGGTACTGTAGAGACGCTGCTAGGTAAGAACGACGATCGCATTTCGAGACGCAGTGCGAAAAACAATGGAGATATGGTTTTGTCCGGATCGAGCAATTTTTGATTCATGAGACGAAAATAATCTGCAGTAAATTAGGTTTTGTTTGTTTATGCCGCATTCGAGTCGGGCACGGTTCGGATTACTGACACATGATTACGAAGCAAGTTGGCTAATTTTGATTTTTTTTTATAAATGGAATTCATAAATTTTCTATGTACCTGGAAAACTGTTTTTGCAGGCTAGTTACATTTCAAAGGCCTGTGCTAATTGATTTTTAACTCTCTTACACACCTAATCTCGATAGTTTTAATTCTACAATAAAGCCATCAAGCAAAGCACTGTCGATTGCTTTTTCTTTGTCTAAAAGAGCAAAACTAGTAGAATAGCCTTCAGAATTATTGGAATAGATCAAATTTGTTACACGTAAAAGTTGATGAGTGGTCGAATGTCCATGGCGGAATCCGAACTGTTCATTGGCAAAAGTTGAATTTTCGTTGATGTGGACCATCATGCTGTTCAAAATGACCTGTTCAAAAAGTTTACTGATGGAGGAAAGCAAACTGATTGGACGATAGCTAGAAGCAGGATTTTTGTGGTTTTTAAATTGGAACAACCTTAGCATTTTTCCATTTGACAGGAAAATATGCTAATTGAAAACATTTGTTAAATAGGTATATCAACTAAAAATGATAAGCTACTTTCTAGAGATTTCTTGATGAGGATGTAGAAAATTCCATCATCGCCAGGAGCTTTCATATTTTTGATGTGGCGCCTAGTGAGCAAAGAATTTTTGTTTTGCGCATAGCTCAGTAGCCTGACCACTTAGAAAGATGGCGTCTTCGGCAAAGTTGTTCAGTATCACAAGGGCTAACATTATTTGAGCCAAAAGTTTCGAAATTTTGCCACAAGGCGGCGCTAGTGAGCAAGGAATTATTATTTCGTGGATAGCTCTGTAGTCTGACCACTTAGAAAGATGGCGTCTTCGGCAAAGTTGCTCTGTATCACAAGGGCTAACATTATTTGAGCCGAAAGTTTCGAAGTTTTGCCACTAGGCGGCGCTAGTGAGCAAGGAATTTTTATTTCGTGGATAGCTCAGTAGTCTGACCACTTAGAAAGTTGGCGTATTCGACAAAGTTGCTCAGTATCACAAGGGCTAACATAATTTGAGCTGAAAGTTTCAAAATTTTGCCACTAGGCGGCGCTAGTGAGCAAAGAATTTTTGTTTTGCGCATAGCTCAGTAGCCTGACCACTTAGAAAGATGGCGTCTTCGGCAAAGTTGTTCAGTATCACAAGGGCTAACATTATTTGAGCCAAAAGTTTCGAAATTTTGCCACAAGGCGGCGCTAGTGAGCAAGGAATTTTTATTTCGTGGATAGCTCTGTAGTCTGACCACTTAGAAAGATGGCGTCTTCGGCAAAGTTGCTCTGTATCACAAGGGCTAACATTATTTGAGCCGAAAGCTTCGAAATTTTGCCACTAGGCGGCGCTAGTGAGCAAAGAATTTTTGTTTTGCGCATAGCTCAGTTGCCTGACCACTTAGAAAGTTGGCGTCTTCGGCAAAGTTTCTCTGTATCACAAGGGCTAACATTATTTGAGCCGAAAGTTTTCAAATTTTGCCACTAGGTGGCGCTAGTGAGCAAAGAATTTTTGTTTTGCGCATAGCTCAGTAGCCTGACCACTTAGAAAGATGGCGTCTTCGGCAAAGTTGTTCAGTATCACAAGGGCTAACATTATTTGAGCCGAAAGCTTCGAAATTTTGCCACTAGGCGGCGCTAGTGAGCAAAGAATTTTTGTTTTGCGCATAGCTCAGTTGCCTGACCACTTAGAAAGTTGGCGTCTTCGGCAAAGTTTCTCTGTATCACAAGGGCTAACATTATTTGAGCCGAAAGTTTTCAAATTTTGCCACTAGGCGGCGCTAGTGAGCAAAGAATTTTTGTTTTGCGCATAGCTCAGTAGCCTGACCACTTAGAAAGATGGCGTCTTCGGCAAAGTTGCTCTGTATCACAAGGGCTAACATTATTTGAGCCAAAAGTTTCGAAATTTTGCCACAAGGCGGCGCTAGTGAGCAAGGAATTTTTATTTCGTGGATAGCTCTGTAGTCTGACCACTTAGAAAGATGGCGTCTTCGGCAAAGTTGCTCTGTATCACAAGGGCTAACATTATTTGAGCCGAAAGCTTCGAAATTTTGCCACTAGGCGGCGCTAGTGAGCAAAGAATTTTTGTTTTGCGCATAGCTCAGTTGCCTGACCACTTAGAAAGTTGGCGTCTTCGGCAAAGTTTCTCTGTATCACAAGGGCTAACATTATTTGAGCCGAAAGTTTTCAAATTTTGCCACTAGGTGGCGCTAGTGAGCAAAGAATTTTTGTTTTGCGCATAGCTCAGTAGCCTGACCACTTAGAAAGATGGCGTCTTGGGCAAAGTTGCTCAATATCACAAGGGCTAACATTATTTGAGTCAAAAGTTTCGAAATTTTGCCACTAGGTGGCGCTAGTGAGCAAGGAATTTTTATTTCGTGGATAGCTCTGTAGTCTGACCACTTAGAAAGATGGCGTCTTCGGCAAAGTTGCTCTGTATCACAAGGGCTAACATTATTTGAGCCGAAAGTTTCGAAGTTTTGCCACTAGGCGGCGCTAGTGAGCAAGGAATTTTTATTTCGTGGATAGCTCAGTAGTCTGACCACTTAGAAAGTTGGCGTATTCGACAAAGTTGCTCAGTATCACAAGGGCTAACATAATTTGAGCTGAAAGTTTCAAAATTTTGCCACTAGGCGGCGCTAGTGAGCAAAGAATTTTTGTTTTGCGCATAGCTCAGTAGCCTGACCACTTAGAAAGATGGCGTCTTCGGCAAAGTTGTTCAGTATCACAAGGGCTAACATTATTTGAGCCAAAAGTTTCGAAATTTTGCCACAAGACGGCGCTAAAAAAATTTATTTGACAATAGTTGAATACCGAAGGACATCACAGCCAAAAGTTTTAAAATAGTGATCTATTTGCCCCCGGATTACAGTACCCATTCTGAAACATCTCACCGACATTTACAAATCCTTACTAGATTCATAGGATCCATACTGAAATCCCAGTTTTTATACTGGATTCCAAAGATCCATATTTGAGTCCCAGAAATGACACTGGGTCCCAGGATCCACATTGGAATCCCAAAATACACACTGGAAATTCAAGATTGACACTAAAACACCAAAATCGACACTGGAATCCCACGATCCACACTGGAATCTCATGATCTTCATTGGAACTCCAGGATTTACACTGGTGTCCCTTGATCCACACTGTACTTCAAGGATACAAAATTGATTCCCAGCATTCACACTGAAATCCCAGGATCAATAGTGAAACTCCAGAATCCAAGCAAGAACATCTAAATTGGAATCCTAGAATCCACATTGGCTGCTAAGGATTCACACTGGAACTCCCGAATCTTAACTGGAATCCCAGGTTATACACTGGAATCCTAGGTTTCACACTGCCATTTCAGGTTCCTCACTGGAATCCCAGCATACTTACACATTGAATTCCCAGGTTCCATACTGGGATCACATGATCCACACTAGAATATCAGGAGCCACACTGGAATTCCACGATCAACGCGATACTCTTAGGATCCAAACTGTAACACCAGAATCCATACTCTCTTGGTGTGAGAGTATGGATCCTGCTATTATAGTTTGGATCCTAAGATTTTCCACATTGGAACTTCAGGAGCCTCTTTGGAATCTCAGCACCCACACTGAAATCCCAAAATACATACTGAAATCCCAGGATTCATACTAATTTCCTATGGGTCATACTGAAATCCTGCAGACATATCCAAATATCAGTATCCACACTGGAATCCCAGGGTCTATACAGAATTCACTCTGTAATACCAGGTTTTACATTGGACCACGAAAATTCACACTGGTATCCGGGACACTGGAATACCAGGGTCCACATAGAAAGAAATGAAGGAAGGAAGGAAGGAAGGAAGGAAGGAAGGAAGGAAGGAAGGAAGGAAGGAAGGAAGGAAGGAAGGAAGGAAGGAAGGAAGGAAGGAAGGCAGGAAGGACGGAAGGAAGGAAGGAAAAGGAAGGAAGAAGGAAGGAAAGAAGGAAGGGATGTACCGTTTTGATTCATATTACGGACATTTAAGGGCACTTTGAAATGTGAGTCACCTAAAAGCATATAAATTAAATCAATGTTTATGATTCCTCAGCGTCATCATGCTATCAGGACACTTACCTTTCGAATGGTAGGTGAAGATTTGAATTCCACAACTTCAATAAATTTAAATAAATAGAAATGTGTGCCCTCTTCGCGAATCTTACTCCGGACACCACCTCACTTTTGCTCCATATTTCGGACGTTTTGATTCAAATTCCGGACAGCTCGTGAAAAACAAAGTTGAAAAAGTTAAATCGTTAAATAAACACTACCAGCTATTGGAAAAACGTCAAAACTAGTTAAGCATTGTAAATTTTCATGAATTGCTATGGAAAAATCATATTAAAACGAGTCTTCAAATTGGGAACTTTCGAACGGCAAATTTTGAAACATTTCAATTGAAACCTTTCCCATACAAAGTTGAGTGTCCGGAATTTGAAGCTGTCCGGAATTCGAATCAGAACGGTATATTGTCAAATTGAGATTCTGTAGTAAAACTGTTCTGCCGATAACTGCATATTTGTAACATTCGACAAAAGCAGTCATTGAGGTGTTCCATTGTGCATTTTATGGCTGTATGGGAGGAAACTAAAATTTCTAAGAATTGCCAGGAACTCAACTTTTAAGTGCTTATTTAAGGCTGATATTTTGTACAACTCATATCGCATACTAGGTGAATAGTTGGAAAATAATTCTGATAGAAATTTCATTGCTGTTACATTACGAGGCTCATTTATAATCTCAGTGTTACTGTTATGCGGTTACCAGTGTTGACCAGACTCATTTCCCCGAAATTCGGATTGTGAAGCCATGAACTGTTATAACTGTGCGTTGTATTCCTGAGATGGAGAGGGAGGTGGTTGGGCTTGAGTGTTGCACATGGGATCCGACAGTTTCGATCTCGGTGGGCCGCAATTCAAGTTTCGGTGAAATGATTCGCACTCACTCACTCACTCATTTCATTTCACCGAAACTTGAATTGTGGCTCTCTGTGATCAAAATTGATCGATTTTGTGTGCAGTACTCAAGCTTAACCATCTGCTTTTCTATCTTAGGAGGATAGAGCATGGTTGTAGTAGTTCGTGGCTTCGTAGTTCGGAAAATGTTATTTTCGGGGAAATGAGTCTGAACAACACTGTACAATTACCAATGTGACAAAAAAATTTTTTTTTCAAATTTTCTAGAACAAACTCACAGATTTCAGTAAGTTGATCGAAAATATTTATCATTTGATGACTCTCCATGGTATTAACTTCAATTTGTCAAAAATGTCGAACGTGACTGTTATGCAGTTATGGGCAGTGTTGCCAAATGCTTAAGGTGAAGATGAATCGAAGCCAAACCTCAAATTTTCAAGAGCACGGATCTGGAGAACCAAACACTCGTTTGAGCTGAAAACCTAATCGATTGGTAACCACCAGATAGTGACCAATCGATTAAGTTTTCAGCTTAAACGGATGTTTGGTTCTCCAGATCCGTGCTCTTGAAAATTTGAACTTTGGCTTCGATTTATCTTCACCTTAAAATGCTAAAGGAGCTCAGAGTCACATTTCAGCACTACCTCATATTTGAGTTATGGTTTCGGCACTTTCTAATTCGTCCAATCAACCTTTTACTAGAATGATTTATTTATAGTGCCTTAATAGGCGCAAATTAAACGTTGTATTTCATTATAGACCCTCAACCGCTCAAATTCCTGCTTCGCAAGCACACTCTTAAAGCTCCAAGAGCGCGGTAAATCACTTGAGTCTGACAGCTCGAGTGTGCCCCCAAATAATGTATTGAAACAGGGTTACACGCTCATGGTTGCGCCATCAACTCCGATTCAAGATCGCGTTTGCTGGGGAGGTTGATTGAAATGTTTCGCACCATTTAGCATCCGGAATCACCTTGTCTGCCCAGACCGTATAAATTACCTTTCACTGCCACAGAACGCAAAGGATCGTCAAAACAAAACAAAAAGTCTGTCTGAAATTCATCTTAAGGCAAATGGACTTGGCGACTTCTCGAAAAAAAAAATGATAGATTCCACTTGGCGACGCATTTTTCGGCTCGTCTCTCATGCCGTCCATTTACGGATTAGAATTTAATCAGATTAAATCAAGAGCACCCCCTTTCCGAAGCACCCGCACCAAACCAGTTTCCGCGGAGCCGTAACATCGAGACCCGTCTTGTAGTTCAGCGTCGAGTACAAGCGGTAGCAAATCGCTCTCGTGTAAAGAGCATCACCTCGGTTGTTGTCCAAGCGCATCGTTTTGCTACTCGAAAATAGGCTACTGATCGCGACTCGAGATTACTTGCACCATCAGAGCCACCCACGCACCGGGTCGTATCTTTCTCTTTCACTTTGTAGCCAACTATCCGGCGGTGATTCGAATGACACTTGGAGCGCTAAACGAAACGCGTCGCAGGTCGGTACGGTGCCATTGAACTCGATACCGGCCATAAATCATGCCTTCACTTACATTTTAATTACCATGAACTAGATTCCTGCGGCAGGGCTTCAGGGGTATCTCGTAGTCGCGAAGTTAGCGATAAGTTTTGCGCGATTCGGCCGTAAAAAGTTGTATCTGCGAAAAAAGGTACAACACTTCGGAAGACATTGGGAACATAACTATGGAAGAATTTTCAGAATCCAATAACCCGTTCTCCAGCCATTTCGTGACATACAAACACCATTCCATTTTTATTTATATAGAAGATGTGGTTCATGAGTAGCAAAACATCGGGAGCTCAATTACACTGTTCGACAAAAAAAAATTTTTGGCTGGATCAGGGACGCGTTTATATGGGTCTTGAAGTGCAAGAAAAGTGTAGAAAGAGGCCGTTTTCAAATGATTTGCAGCACCCCTGGATTAGTTTTTGACAAAGTTTGAAAATTTTGCATTTTTCATCGAAAAAAGCGTAATAAGCAAAATATCAATATATTTTCAAATTCAATTATTCAACCATTGAATTAGTCAAATCAATATTTTTTAGCCCTAGATCGCTTCAGGGAAACGTGCACCATTTTAGAAAAATATTGGCATCATTTTTATATATGAATTTGGAATGTTAACGATCATTAAACAAGCATACGAGGATGTGCACCATATAAATACTACTTATTTTTCTATTCCACACATCTGGTTCATTATATAATAATTATTATAGGTTCAAGAAGACGCTTGATTATGATTTATTTTTTTGCCCCATTTTATAAAGCAATGAGCAATGCAATCCAGTAACATTTGAGTTCAACAAGGATACGACTACGGAAAATTGATGTGTCTGTGATGTGATGAGATGTGAATATATGGGCTGGTTGGTCTAATAAACTCTCAGCAGAAATACAAAATTTATATAGGTTGGACACTGACATGTAAGTGGTCTTTCATGCGCTAGTCGGTTTATCAGGAGACGATGTCTGTAAAAAAATGTGATAACATTGTTATTTGCAATTTCTAAATATTTCGATAGGTACTCAATACTCATCAATAATTGTTTACTTATCGTGACATTCATTTTCCTCGGAGTATCCCTAGGAAAATTACAGAATAACATAAATTAGCAACAAATAATTTAGTAATCATCATTATCACATTTTTTGCCGCTCAGGCAGGCATGAGCTCTTTTTGATTCAGTCTGTTCACAATACTAATCATTTGTGAAAATTGATTTAGTGGTAACATGCCTGCTTCTTACTTGTAAGATGAAACAATTTCTGGTTAAACCATTTCCGTTATTTTTTTATTTTTCGGTTCTAAATTTTACATGTTTTTTTGGCAATTTTAATCGAACTTTCAGTTTTGAGATTTGGAATGAATTTCACAAATAATTGCGATATATTCAAAATGAGTAAAACACTTGTTTTTCTATGTCTTCTTGTTTAAAGAAAGAAAAATAGAAATTACGTGGAGTTTCGCAAAATTGTTTATCACAAATGTATGGATAAATTGTTTCTTCACTTAATTGAAAAGCATTTTTACTCGTTTCGAGGATATGGAAATGGAGGCTCATAAATGGACGTTTGTCCTTATATGGGAGACGAGTTTAAAATTAACCTTAATGGTCGACTTCTTTATGTTTCCAATATGCTTACAACTAAACACATTTGAAGAAAACATCCCATTGAACAAGAAACTAACGCTCCATTTGAAAGTTTGATTAAAATTGCTGAAAAATATGTAAAATTTAGAACCAACAAAAAAAATCGGAAATGGTTTAACCAGAAATTGTATGATCTTACAAGTAAGAAGTAGGCATATTACCACTAAATCAGTTTTCACAAATGATTAGTATTGTGCGCAAACTGAATCAAAAAGATCTCATGCCTGCCTGAGTGGCTGTCAAATGTTGTCACAAAAAATGTGGCAATGTTGATTACTGAATTATTGGTTGCTATTTTACGTTAGTCTGTAATTTCTAGGGATATTCTGATAACAAATGGACCTCACAATAGGTAATCTATTCTTAATGAGTACCTTTAAAAATCTTTGGATATCGCAAATAACATTATTATGATATTTTTCACAGACTTCACCATCGGCTCCTGATAAACTGACTAGCTCATGTAAGACCACTTACATGTCAGTGTCCAACCTAATTTTTTATTACTGCCAAGAGTTTAGTAGACCAACCAGCCCATATAAACATAACAGACACATCAATTTTCCGTATTCGTATGCTTGTTGAAATCAAATGTTACTGGATTGCATTGCTCATTGCTTTATAAAATGGAGCAAAAAATTAAATCCTATTCAAGCGTCTTCTTGAACCTATAATAATTATTATATAATGAACCAGATGTGTGGAATAGAAAAATATGTAGTATTTATATGGTGCACATCCTCGTATGCTTGTTTAATGATCGCTAACATTCCAAATTCATATATAAAAATGATGCCAATATTCTTCTGAAATGGTGCACGTTTCCCTGAAGCGATCTAGGGCTAAAAAATATTGATTTGACTAATTCAATGGTTGAATAATTGAATTTGAAAATATATTGATATTTTGCTTATTATGCTTTTTTTGATGAAAAAATTCAAAATTTTCAAACTTTGTCAAAAACTAATCCAGGGGTGCTGCAAATAATTTGAAAACGGCCTCTTTCTAAACTTTTCTTGCACTTCAAGACCCATATAACCGCGTCCCTGATCCAGCCGAAAATTTTTTTTTGTCGAACAGTGTTATTTATGAGACCAGGCCAACCCAAGTTGTTGAACAATTTGATTGAATGGCGTGGAGTTTGTAAATTTGTGCGAAGTACCGTTTTGATTCATATTACGCACAGCTTCAAATTCCGGACACTCTACTTTGTATGGGAAACATTTCACGCGAAATGTTTCAATTTTTGCTGTTCAAAAGTTCTGAATTTCAAAGCTCGTTTTAGTAAACTTTTTCCATAAATATTTTTGAAAATTTATAATGCTCAACTACCTTAGATGTCGCTTTGGTGGTTTAACGATTTCGATTGATGATTTCACTGTCCCATTAATGATTATCATGAGCTGTCCGGAATTCGATTCAAAGTGTCCGGAATATGAGGCAAAAGTGAGGAAGCGTCCGGAATAAGAATCATTAAAAGGCCACACATTTTCATGTACCGTCGTTGGGGGTGACAATGGGTCAAAAAGGGATATGTGCGATTTATTTTTTGAATAACTATCGCAATTTAACTCCAATAAACTTCAAATTTGGTGTGTATGTACTTTGATGGTACATTAACAACTGTTCAACAAATTAAAGACACATATTTATTCACAGCGGCACCACAAGTGAATGAAAAATGACCCAATCTCACCCCATAGAGGGGGTGACATTGGGTCACTGTAATTGAAATAACTTGTTTTTAAAAATATGATTTCAAAACCATTCACAACTGAAAAATATTGACAAAAAACGATGCAAACAAGACAAAAGGATATCTAAGATGTTTCACAAGTATGATAAACTTACTTAAAAGAAAGATTATATTGAAAATTGAAGAGCTATTAGAAAAAATATGTAAGCCCAACATTTATCGTCAAGTTTACATAAATTTTCTTGGTTTTTCCCTCAAATTGTCTTCAAAGTCTCATCCCCATTGCTATAAAGCCCATTCAGTTTCCCCAAAGGTGTACTGAAACAGTGGTTATTTTAAACCTTCGCAAATAGTTAAATTTCGGTGCGACATTCCACGATCAATAAATTTCAGGCAGGACTTGACGTCATAATCCCAGTATTTCATTTGTACTTCCGTGAGATGTTTCTATAATATCAGTTTCTATAAAAACTGATAAATAATCAAATTTAGAAAAAAAACACCCTTTTGATAAAAATTTACGATGTTGCTGCGCACGAAACGCAGTTGCTGGTTTGAGAAGTTGTCAAAATGCGTTGTATTGTTATTCAATGCACGGAATACTCAAGTAGACTTGTTTGATGTTTCAGAGATGCTGTATTTAGAAAGAATAAACACACCTTAATGAAAAAAGAGAACACCCGGCACCGTAAAATGTCAAAAAAAAGTGAACTTGGAATTTCATTTACTATCGTTCTTGCTTGACCCAATCTCACCCCCATTTTCAATGTTTTAGACATCGTACCGAAAAAAATGATTTTTTTGTGGGAAAATCAAACAGATTCCGAAAAATACCTATGATGTGTAATGAAAAGACTTTCAACATTCTACTAATACAACGATAGAGGCTAGAGTACATGCGTGATACTTTGTACAAGAGAAATTTAATGTTGTAAATTTTATCTAGTTTCAACATGCAAGTTTACTGATGTAGTAAACAAAAACTACTATTTCTAAAAATGTATATTGTTATGAATTATGTGCAATAATATGTTCCCTAACATATGAATTATTGATTTTAGTAATATCATCGTTATTAGCTGAAATATTTCACAAAACATATTTTTCCGTTTTGACCCAATCTCACCCCCTAGACCCATTGTCACCCCCATCGACGGTATTTAAAATTATTGAAGTTGCGGAAGCGTATTCTTCACCCACCGTTCGAAAGTGAAGGGCTTACGACGCTCGATAGCGCTAAGGAATCATACAGAATGATTTATTTTGTATGCACTATGCTGGGTTATATTTCTCTGAGTCCTTAAGTGTCCGTAATATGAATCAAAACGGTACAATTTATCTTTTGTAACGACTTATGTTATTCTATGATAATTTCTTAAGTGATAATCGAAATGGTAAGCATCAAACTAAATAAGTTCTATATATAACACTGTAAATAATTGTGATTTCTTTCATACAGGAGTTCTGTGAGACCTAAAGCTCCCATATAGTTTATTTTTCACATAGAAC
The DNA here is from genome assembly GCF_002204515.2 of Aedes aegypti. Lineage (NCBI taxonomy): Eukaryota > Metazoa > Arthropoda > Insecta > Diptera > Culicidae > Aedes > Aedes aegypti. Next base: position 108,597,791 of record NC_035109.1, read on the forward strand.
AAAATAACTAGCAAAACTTCAAACAGCTAAAACAAAAAATCACCTCAAAACACCTCTCTGATTTTTGCATCAGTTCTTATTTAGAATGCCTTCTAAACACTGAAAATGATTCCAGCTGCTCCCGCCTGCTCTTTCGATTGCTATCTTAGATTTAGTGGATGATGGTCTTGCGATAAATAACCGGGATTTTTGAACACATGTGCTATGCTGATCTATTGAAACACAATAGGGCGACATCCATTTATTACGTAACGCTAAAATTGGAAATGTTCGCCCCCCCCTCCGTAACGGTTTTTGTATGGAAATTTTTAAAATTTTGTATGAGTCGTAACGCTCGAGCCTACCCCCTCTCCCCCTTCGAGCGTTACGTAATTTGTGGATGCCGCCTAATCACCAACTTAGCTTTCTATGCAGTTTGAACAAGGGCGGAGGAAGCACTTTTTATTATAGATGCAGTGAACGTCTTCTTTTTGGCGTTACGCCCCAACTGGAACAGCGCCTGTTTTCCAACTTCTAATAAGCATTTCCACTGTAATTAATTGAGAGTTTTTTGTCAATTAATCATTTCTGCATTAGAAGCACTTTTCATTACAATTACTTCTAAATTTCTTCCTTTTAGCGTTACGTTCAAAATGGAAAAAAGCCTTTTTTCCATCTTAGTGTTCCAATACCTATTTACACTTCAATAAATTGAGAGCTTTTTACCAACGCCATCTTGAATTTTGTTAGAAAAATCGTTTTTTCACCATTAGCGCACCGCTAGTTTTTATTTCTGAGATCACCATCAGAAAGCTGAGGAAAAATTGCGTAAGATAGGCTACAAAAACTAGGTGAGCAATGGTATTTACCCTATGAAATGAACGATTTTATAAGTCATGTTCTACGATTTTGACGTATATGGCAAGTGCAATCAATGCAAACATCATTTTTTGTACAGCAAAGAAACAAGTATTCAATAGTTGGTGTATTGATCGAGTGAGATAAAGGATAGGAGTATTATTTAAAGTGAAAAAAATTGCGGCAATCTTGGATTTTGACGCCATCTTGGTTTTAAGTAGTAGAATGAGTTTTCACCTTGTTAGCATTCAACATGTTGAATATTAATGCTACCATTACACTTACTTTTCTTCTTGTTCTTCTTTTTTCCTGACGTTACGTCCCTACTGGAACAGAGCCAGCCCCTCAGCTTAACTAGCTTAAAAAAAACAAAGTATCAAATATGATTTTTTGACGCTTATTTGTTACCTGAATGATTGTTCTGCATATCTTCGAGTTGAAAATTAGCATTACTTCTTCCATTTATTTGGTCTAAAACCATTGATAGAAATTAACAATTAGTTGAACAGCTGAGATAAGATAAGAAAGAATGAATCTGATTGTTTTTTTAACGAAGGCCTCATAATGCAACATGATGAGCGTTGATATGGTAAAAAATAATTGAACTGCTGAAATCTAAGATAGTGTCGAAATCCAAGATGGCCGCGAGATTTTCCAACCTCAAAATGATACACCTGTGTTTCGGCATTACGTCCACATTAGAACAAAGCCTGCTTCTCATCTTTCAATTTCGCTATTTTTCACATGCATGTTGGGCGGTAGTAAAAATTTCATGGTTCAGAAAATCAAAGAATTTTTTTTCTTAAAAGTTTAAGATTTCCATTGTAAGTAAATGCACGTTTGGCAATGATTTACGTTAAAACTACAGATATTATCACTAGACTTACTAATGTCCCAACGCGCAATTTATAAACTTCATTCAATGACAAAAATGCATATGGTAATACAATATTTGTTTATTTCTATCAATGTTTTAAGACAGTTTTCATTCATTGAATTTATTTATTCATTATTCCTGATATCAAAGATATGTCGAAGAAGTATTCTGGTATGAAAAATCGCATTTTATAAGAAAATTTCTATTTAATAACCTGTATTTATAACTAATAAAGCTGAGTATCATGCTCGGTCCTGGTAGGGACGTAACAACAGGAAAATTAAGAATAATAAGAAGAATAATAATAAGAAGAATAATAAGAAGAAGAGTATTCGTAACCTTGTTTTTCTTGGTAGCCACTAAATTCGACATGCTGAGAGCTATCAAGGTGAAAAATTCATTCTACTACTTAAAATCAATTCAAGTCTTAATGACTTCAGCTCCGATACAATCCTTACTCGCAGCTTTATTGTTCTTGTGCTGGTGAATGGCATCCTTAACCTCCCTCAAAGTGGGGGCTGGTTTCCATCGCCCGCAGTACTAACGAAGGCATTTCCTCCGTTGTCCCATCCTTCATTGCCAGTGCTCTCAGCGCCATTCAGGTGTTCGTCGAAGTGCTGCTTCCGCCATTCGTTTGCCTCACACTCGTCCGTAGGGATGCTTTCATCCTTATTCCTGCACATCTCAGCTCGCGATACGTAGCCGTAGCGGGATGCGTTGAGCTTCTGATAGAACTTACGTATTTTTTGAGACCGGCACAGCTGTTTCATCTCCTCGCAATCCGTCTCCTCCAGTTTTCTCCCGAAAGAGGTGGGTCTGCTGTTGCCGCTTCCATCTATAACGTTCCACGTTATGTCGGGTCCCTTACTGCAGCATGGCCGCCTACATTCCTCGTCGAACCAATCGTTCCGTCGACTCCGTCCCACGTACCCAACGTTGTTCTCAGCTGCATTGTTGATGGCTGCCTTCACTATTTTCCAGCAGTCCTCAAGAGGAGCTTTTACCGTCTTCCGGTTATGAAGCCTCGAGGTGCTGCGCGTATGCGGCGGCAATGCTCGGTTGGGCCAGTCACGCTAGGTTATACCGAGGCGGCCGTAGGTACCGTCCGTTGTTAACAACGGAAAGTTTTGGGCGCAGTTTAACCATCACCAGATAGTGGTCAGAGTCGATGTTAGCGCCATGATAGGTCCTGACTAAGGTATTTAGAAGACTAAATACCTTGGTCCTGACGTCGATAATGTCGAAGAAGTGCCGTCCATCAATCAGCTTTGTGATTCTATCTGCTGTGGGAATCTCCAGGTGTATCGGTATGAAAGGCTGAGCTGAAAGTAGGTGATGGCGCGTTAACCGTGGCCAACTCCGGTCGGGTCGGGTGGACTGTATTTTTCGGATGAAAGGAACAACACCACTGATTCTGCTAGTCCACAGTACACTTTATTGCACTACTTCACTACACTGTTCACTATTCACTACTGTTCACTATACTTCACTGTTACTTTTTACTGTTCACTTTACTATTCACTCGATGTATACTCGCGGCGGGTTAAAACAAGACTGATTCGACAACGCGAAGGGATCGCGTATTTATAGCACCGCGCCAAGTGATCTAGAAGCACGAGGAAGCTTCTAGAATCACGTGGAATAGTCGCGATGCACGTAGCTCGGTCACTCACTCGTGGAAGGGAACTCACGAGATCATTCGGTAACTCACGGAGTTCATTCGCTCACTGTGGGAACTCTCGACCACAGAGGCGTCGGCAGGGTGGGTCGTGTAAGGGGCTGCACTCGGATGTATTTCAAATCGCACATGTTTACGGCACGTTCCGTACGGAACATACTCCCCCCGGTTGACACGAAGGTTCAACAGTATGGTTTCGGGTTTGTGGTTCTCCATGGTCATTCTCTTCGGCGGGCGGAATCTGGGTCGGATGAGTCGAAATTCTGTCGCATCGCTCTTACTAGGAGAATATTGGACGGGATTCGATGAGCAAAATTTGTTGTTGTCATCCTGTCGACTGGGTATGGTTTCCTTGGAGTCGGTGGGTATTTTCCTTATGGTATGTTGCTCAATCGTTGGAGAGGTCGGACGATCTATAGTGGAGTGCGATGTGTCGGGAACTTGATGGCTCGATGTTGGTGCATATTCCTGTCGGTCGTATTGGTAGAAGTCTAACTCGTTACTCTGGAATTGTCGCTGCTCTGGACTGTTGTTACTCGGTGACTGCAGTGTGTTAGCCGAATTCGCTGTCTGTCGGATGTTCGATCTATGTCCAGTGCGTTGGTCGTTTGGATCGGTTTGAGTATCGTGCTTTCCCTTAACTGATGGACTCGAATCTTGAGTCTGGTACTGTCGTTGGCGGTTGAAATCCTCTAATGTTGTTTTGAAGTGCTTCGGGTGTGGATCGGATGACTTTCGAATTGTGTGCTCAATCAAATGGCTCCTCGGTTGTACGTGGTTGTCCTGCGGGTTTTCACAATTCATCTTCTTTGGCTTCTCCTGTACTACGGGCGCTAGGAAGTAAAGGTTCGTCCAGTCGGCGCGATATTCATCGACAGCACGGATCGGGTCGTTGAACGGTTGTTGTTGTGGATTCTGATCTCTGGCGGGACTTTTTCCTTGGGTGACTGTCAGGTCTTCGATCGTCGTGCGTACAACATTGTATCGGTCTTCGAAATCGGCGAATACTTCCTCCTGGCGTTGTAGAGCGGTGTCTGGAACCGTCGTTATCACCTTGCTATGTACGGCGCAGAACTCGGCGTAGGCGTCCTCAATGTTTTTCAAATACGTCCTGAGTCGCGGTAGGCTCACCGGATCTTTGGCGGCAGCAAGTGCGCTTTGCACTCGCTCTAGCTTCAGGCTCACGTGAGTTTGGAGGCGTGATAGCGACGAAAACTCCTTCAATGTGTTCGGATCAACGGTTGCCTTCCAATCGGCGTTTGGGTCGATCAAAGCGGCGTCCTGGTTGCTCGGCTTAGTGGATCTCATTTTCGGCGTGAAACTCTGCTGCATAGCGCCTTCTGTTGGAATTCGAAACTCCATTGCGTTGAGATTCATGTCGTGTCGAAATAGTCACTCTGCGCTGGGATTCTTCGGTGTTTGGCGGGTGTCGAACAAACTCACTTTGACGGATACACGTCCTGGTCGAAGCACCACGCAGTCGTGTCGAATAGTCGGGTGATGGTTCGTCCCAGTTACAAGCTTTGGGAAAGTGCCACAAAACGTGTCGGTGATTTGTGTTGGGCAGCGGAACGAATGTCTTCCTCTTGGTGATACACGCCACGATATGGAAATCGGGCAGACGTGTCGGATTATTGGCGGCTGTGAAAACGGATCTACTCTCCTCGGCGAAACACGTCCCGGTATGGGTACCGCGCAAACGTGTCGGATAAATGGGCGGCTTGATTGAATAGCTGGCTCCTCTTGCAGTACACGTTGTGGTCAGAGTACCACGGGAACGTGTCGGATTGGGCGGCAATAGTGAACAACCAACTCCTCTCGAAAATACACGTTTGGGCGCACAGCCAGGCAAACGTGCCGGAAATTCTCGCGTTGAGCGGCGGCGTTGGTGGTTGATCACTTCCTCGGGCGGGTGGTACACGTCTTGGTGAGGGCACCAAGCAGAGGTGTCGGCTAAACGGTCGGATCCAGTGAACAGCTGGAACACGGTGTGGTACAGGCACCACGGAGCCGTGCGAATAGGGCGGCGATAGTGATCCTCTCCTCTCGGAATGCACGTTTGAATTCACAACCAGGCAAATGTGCCGGAACTACTCGCGGTGAGTGGCGGTGTTGGTAGATGATCACTTCCTTGGGTCGGTGGTACACGTCTTGGTAAGACCACCAGGCAGACGTGTCGGCGGCGATGACTAGCAGAATCCTCCTTGGAATACACGCTCTGGTCTGGGTCACCACGCAAGCCAGCCGGAATTCTCTCGACGAGCGGCGAATGTGTCGGTTCCTTTCCTACGGCGGGCGGCGCTGGATCCGGCTCGAAGGACCACTATGATGGCGCGTTAACCGTGGCCAACTCCGGTCGGGTCGGGTGGACTGTATTTTTCGGATGAAAGGAACAACACCACTGATTCTGCTAGTCCACAGTACACTTTATTGCACTACTTCACTACACTGTTCACTATTCACTACTGTTCACTATACTTCACTGTTACTTTTTACTGTTCACTTTACTATTCACTCGATGTATACTCGCGGCGGGTTAAAACAAGACTGATTCGACAACGCGAAGGGATCGCGTATTTATAGCACCGCGCCAAGTGATCTAGAAGCACGAGGAAGCTTCTAGAATCACGTGGAATAGTCGCGATGCACGTAGCTCGGTCACTCACTCGTGGAAGGGAACTCACGAGATCATTCGGTAACTCACGGAGTTCATTCGCTCACTGTGGGAACTCTCGACCACAGAGGCGTCGGCAGGGTGGGTCGTGTAAGGGGCTGCACTCGGATGTATTTTAAATCGCACATGTTTACGGCACGTTCCGTACGGAACAGTAGGTGCTATGAATGGCCATATTCTTAGATGCGGCGAAATCAATTAGTCGTAGGCTGTTTTCGTTCGTCAGCCGGTGGGCGCTGATTTCCAATAGACGGTCTGAATTCCTCCTCCTGGCCAACCTGAGTGTTTAGATCTCCTATGATGATTTTGACGTCGTGGCGTAGGCAGCTGTCGTACTCGCGTTCGAGCTGCGCGTAAAAAGCGTCTTTATCATCATCAGTGCTTCCGGAGTGAGGGCTGTGCACGTTTATTATGCTGAAGTTGAAGAACCGGCCTTTGAGCCTCAACTTGCACATTCTCTCATTGATCGGCCACCACCCGATCACGCGCCTCTGCATATCACCCATCACTATAAAAGCTGTTCCCAGCTCGTGTGTAAAACTACAAATTAAACTTTAACACATCACTTTTCACAAAAAAAAATGCTAAAATCACTAGTACGGCGAGCAAATATCTTTAAACTCTAATATGTGTTGCTTATCTTGACAGATAGGCCTATTTCGTCTGCGACTTACACACTTCTTCAGTGTCGAGTGCTCGACTTAAATTTAATATAAAAAAGTGTAGCTCGTGTGTGTTGCCGTAGCTCTGGTAGATGGTTTGGTTACCACTTAATGTTTGCTCCATTGATCCCTTCCAACACACTTCCTACAACGCTACAATGCCGAATCCGCGGTCCTTCAGCACGATTTGCAATTCCACGTACCGAGCATCCAATCGCTAGTCCTTTTACGTCGCTGTAGTCTTCGCCGATTGTTCCGGTTCGTATTATTTCGTTGATTATTCGTTGCTTGGTTTTTTATGGCTTGTAGGGCCAGACACCAACCCCCTAGATTTCCGGAGGACCATTCCCCCTAAATGCTCGGAGGACCATAGTGCGCAGTTTAGCTTAGAGTCCTTCTCTGGCACTCGGACGATGTTCAGCCGCCCCTGACATGGGGAACAGACGCTGTTGTGAACCGCTCCTGACATTGAGTACAGACATTCTAGGTTTGCAGAAGCGAACCGGCCCCTTCCCTGTCAGCATGCGACCAAGATTCCCACCGGGGTTGTTTACCCGATCCCTACGGTTGCTTGTACTTCGGCCAATACCGCGAAGAGGTAGGGAAAGGAGTTGCTGAGTAAGAGGCTAAGAACTACACAAAGGAGTCTATTTTATTCCAGCAGGTACATGAGGTATCAAAAGTATGCCATGCCTAACATTTACCATGCTAATAACGCATTTGAGGAATCAGGACTCAATCACAAAGTTGGACTTCTCTACACGCTCAGGCGGCATCCAAAAATTACGTATCGGTCTAGGGGGAGGGGGGGATTGTAGGCTCAAGCATTACGGCTCATACAAAAATTTGAATTTTTTCATACAAAAATCGTTACGGAGGGGGGGGGAGGGTGTCAAATAACCAATTTCAGCGTTACGTAATTAATGGACGCTGCCTTATTACGATTTGAAATCCTGTGGATCAATATGAGTTAGGCAAACCGAATGTTATCAACGTGACTAATGAATTGTGGGTTCTAAATTCCGGAACGGTTCTTTGGAATACTGGTATTGACTGGGCTTCCGGAGCGGTACCTACCGATGGTGATGGCGCTCAAGAACTCAGGAATAAAGATAACCGGCGATTAACCAACGACACTTGATTGCACCCTGAGTTCTAATATATTATACAGCTAACCCCATATTAGCCATGTAGTAGGGGATTTTTTTGTATTTCCGTACAATGTGGGCCGAAGGGTTTCAGATTTTCATGAAACTTTTTCCACAGGCAGGGCTCATCAAAATATGAATAAAAAAAAATTGATAAAAATTCAGGGTCGTTTATTTTCCCGGAAAACTCAAATGGAATTTTTTTTGTTTTCCTCTGACACTACTTACTTTGAAAAATCATAACTCAAGAACGAAGCATCGTAGAAACAAAGTATTTTTTTATGAAAATGAAAGCAAATTTTCTCAGGAATAAAAAAAAATATTAACTGGAAACAGTTTTCCACAAAATTTTCCACCGATGAGAAAATTTGTAAATAAAAGCCGTTCTATGCTCCAATTTGTGGAAAACTTTCAAAAATAAATTTTCGAGGAGGTAGTTTCATAAGCTTTAATCGCTGAAATTTTTGAAATGTACTTTTTTTTCGTTTTTGAGTTATGGACAATTTTGTGGAAAATGACCATATAAGTCAAAAAAAAAAAATGCTTTTTCATTGCAGTAAGAATGCAACGAAAGAGCAGTACAGGTTGAACGTTACATATTTGACTCTGTTTTGTCTCTTTCACATTTATGTCTCGATTCTTGCATCTGATGGAGACGATCTCAAAGGCAATTACTATCTAATTCTAAACAAACATGATTGCGTATATAATTGAATATGTTATCGAGCAAAACGTGCCTTATATTGGGCATAAAATCAACGCTCGACCAACACTAACTGCAGCATGCCTTGTAGCGTGGAGCATCACAATCGTTCACAATCACCGGGTCGTCAATTCGTATCGCAAAATGTTAAAAATCAGAAAAAAATGATCTGCAACGAGAAATATCCAGAACAAAACAAGCAGCCGCCATCGTTGGAAAGATGCGAGAGAAGGTGGGAAAATATTTTGTTTTGGTATGATCTTCGCTGAGACGTTACGTTTTTTGACAGTGAAATGCGACGTTCCTGCAGGCGCAGCATTGAAGCAGCCCGATATTTCGCCAAAACCTGCTTTAAAGAAGCACTACAGTCAGCTATACGTTCAATCAGCTTTTAATGCTCTGCCGTACTAGCGCATATAATGCTAATTGAATGCGGTTTTAAGTGCTTATTTGTTACTTGGGTAACGATTTAGAAAATTCATTCACCCAACATAGGCTACTTGATGCGATTCACGTTTTTGAACTACTGTACTGGGAAAAGTCACATGATTTTCGCGAAATTCAAGCCTACTATTATTACCATTCCCAGCACTGGTTATGACTACTCTATAGTAAGTTTGAAGTGCTCCTGAGTAATCAAATTCGAACTGCTTCCTGAAACATGACCTTCAAAAATCTTGAAGTTTGGTACCCATATTGACATCGTTCCGGACAAGGACGAAATTGACCACTTCTCCCGGGGCTCTTCGAGTGGCCATAGCAGCTGTTAGTTCTGAAAATGCTTCCGGAAGCCTCTGCTTTTGAAATCATGAAGTTTGTTGCCCATATTGATATGGGTCTGGACATGTTTTAAATTGGTCACATCCCCCAGGGTACTTGTAACCTACTATAGAGTGGTCATGATAGATAATGGTTCTGAAAGTGCTTTCGAAAGTATCACCTTCAAAAATCTCAAAATTTGATACCCATATTGATGTGGTTCTTCACATGTTCCAAATTGGCCAGTTCCCCCAGGGTACCTGGGACCTACTATAGATTGTGTAGTATTATAGAGTAAATTATTAAAATTATATGTATATCCATCATATTGCAAAGAAACCAAAATAATTTATACAATTAAAACAAACAAATAACTTTTCAATTTAAATTTGTTAGTGCATGATGAGTGTAACTATACGAAAGTTTATGTTTCGCTCCAACCGCAAGTGATCAGAAATGAACACGGAGATGCATGCAGAGGCAGAGGGGCGAAGTATATTGACAGCTATAGAAGGTATGCTATTCACGACTGTGCATTAGTATTAGCAGATAGTTATGAACTTTTTCGGGATTTGCATTGCGTTCGTTACATTTTAATGCAATTTTAGTAAATTTAGGTATTTAGGATAACAAAATATCGATGGCTTAGCAGAATAATTTGTAACGTATCCCATTGGAAGGTTATTCAATGCATTTGTGCTATTTATTATGAGTATTTTCCTTGTTTCTCATCAAAACCATTACCTCCTTCAGAAATAACTAGCCGTGCAATTTGTTTTTATTTTGCATACAAGAATATATTTACTAAATGAACATTGAAAGGCCTTTTTATACGGAATGTAGGAATTTGATCCGATATAATTTCTGAAATTTGACCGAATGTCTAGTTCACATAAGAGGCCCAAATACAAAGGAGAGGGAGTGACATTGAGGTCGGTTTTGAGTTAAGTATACTGAAAAGTTCAAAGCTGTACAAGACTGTTTTTGGAAGATTTTCGATCGACCCTTTCGATATTTATAAAAGATAGGTATAATAGAATAAATAACACAATGTGCATTTGCTTGTTGATTTTTGTTCAGTGTAATTTAACTTTCGATAGTTGTTCAAATCTTACATCAGGATTTTCTTAATTTTCTTCCGTTATGGTCCTGCTATCTGATTCTCGGAAGTGCTTGGAACAATCGAAAAGATTCGTGGTATTTGTTTTCAAGTTTTAGCCCAAAAATGTTAGTCATCGGTTTCTCTGCACATTGATCGTAGGAAATCTATGGAACGTAACCGGTTCACATGGTTCTGTTTTAGGGTTTCTTCGAATATAATTTGCTCCTGCATGTCGGAACATGAAATTCGACATTTTGATGGTGAAATTTAAGCGACGTTATAAATTATTTATGAAGATTTAAATCTGTAGACTCAATGGCATTTCAATTTACATAATGACAGTTCGTCCCGTAGTAACATTTGCCGAGCAATGATTCAAAAGCGATTTCCACACTAACTTCATATGTATTTTAAAAGTAGTTCCAGGGCACGGACGAATATGAAATTTAGGATTCTGGCTCAAATTTTATCGTAGAATCATGATATGTAAAAACCTGGGTACCCCTAAACAATCCGATTGAATAAGGGGCCTATTTTATAAATCGAGCAGATTCATGTGACTCGTCTGTATTCATTGTCGATCAAAGTAAGCATGCATATTTCAGATGTCACCCGTCGACTCCCATAGTAATCCAGTCACATAGAGTGACAACTGTCGAAAAACTCGAGTGACAGAGCTGAGTCGAGCGAATTTTTCGGTCGACAGTGACTCCAGTCGAGTCATTTTGATCGACTCGACTTATAAAATAGACCCCTAAATTGAATTTATGTTCCGATTTCAGTACAAATCTGAAGAATTTTCATAACTATTTTATCTGTGTGAGTATTTTCGTGTAAGATAAACAAAAATGCAGCGTACCTTTAGTAGCTGTCAAAATACGTTGGCAGAGGGGTTGAGCCGAATGAAATGAATGCGGGCTAGCTGATGATGACTGAAACGAATCAAAGTACAGGAGAAAAAGAGAAGGAAGGTTTCGGTCGTGCTCCGCAGTACTGGTCGGCGTCTGTGCGCGTTCTCTTCAGTCTTAGAACGAATTTTGATGCGGACGGTTGGCAAGTGGTTTGAACGTATTGAAAAAAAATATATATAGAAAAAAAAGAGTTACGGCTGATGTCGCCAAAATTTAAAAAAAATCGTCCTTATTTATTGAAAGAATACGACATGGCGCAGTCGGTAGCTTAGTGTTAGTTTTAATTTGGAAAATTGCGTGATAAGTGGGTGATAATGTGAAAAAAAATAGATCAGATTCATGGTGATCAAAAAAAATTAATCGAGGTAAGTTGTTTAATGTGAAACGGTAACGTAAGAAAAATGGTTGAGAAGCTGAAGAAAATAAACAGTAATTTATGTCGTTTTCGATTATTCCCGACGGTGCACCGCGCGAGTGTAACAATTGACACCGGAAAATAGAACGGTTTCGGTGCAATATTTTGACAGCGTATGATAGTATTAGTGAAGGCGTCAATCAAAACAAAATGTCATTCTTCAAACAGATAGAACAGCTGATTCTGTTATTCTTAATTTGCTGTAAGGGATTCGGAACCATTAGATTCGTTCGTGTTTTGTATAGTTTGTTAATGGTGTATACAGCACTGGCTGAATATAAAATGTTTAAATAAATGTTTGGTATATGTACATTAATTTATTTTTCCTGAGAATTGATACCATGATACCAGAGTGGATTTAGATAAGAGTGGCGTCAATGTCAAAATTGGAACAGCGTCGAACCAGGTCCGTCACACTCGGGCTCAGATTGGGTACCACTTCTAATTTCGGAAAATTGGACTGAACTCAAGTGTTTTAATATAGTACTTACTGGTATACATGCAATCCAAACATCTGAGAGAATTCCTTTTTTTTTTAATATAAGCCGTAAAAGCTACTAATGATGAAACATACTCAGTATCCTTTATTATTCTTATAAGCCTGTATTTATTGTAGCATTAATAAATGCTTAAAATATTTCTTCTTTTACTGAATAAAAAAACAATTCCGAAACAAATCAATTTTATCCACGCAGTCGAAAATGAGCGCAAATGAAGATCTTGCTTGTTCGTTACCGAAAACAACAAAATCTGCCAAAAGGACCAAAACAAGAACGCCACTGACAGTTAAGAACCATATATGTATTGGTAAAAAGAGTGCATTACCTGCTACACCCAGCTCGATCAGGGTGTAGGATTTTCTGCACCGGTGGCAATTGGGTGTAGAAACGGTGTGCTACCTGCGGAATAAAAGAACGGTTTGGGTGCAACTTTTGCTACACGGTTGTTTGCGATTACCCTTTAATGGGTGAAAAAATACCCATTTCCGCTAAAAGTGCCTCTACCCATTTAATGGGTAAACCCTGTTTACTCATTAACGGGTAAAGGCAGTTTATGTCAAAGGATGGGTATTTTTTTACCCGCTTTGTAAATCGTGCTCGCGACGTAAAAAGGGTAAAAATTTACCCTTTTTGTGAATGGTAGATATGGACATTTATAATTTCATCAATTATTACGACTCTTGAAAGAAATTATCGGAAAATGCAGTTTTATTTGTAAAAATCATTGTTATATAAACTTTATTAATAAATACATACACACATAGTGTTATTACACTAATCAGTTATGTATTCCCTTGGAGGACAGATGCATGCGGCAGGAGCAACGGAACCAACTGAAAATTATTAGTGTTGATTATAATCAGTTTTTCTAAATAACGCTTAGTATTTGAGGTCACAACTTACCACTTATTTAAATGTTTCCATCGGGAAATACGTTGCATGCAAAAAGTAACATCAATACGAGTTGAATTATTTAAAAACTCCGAAACTGCGCACAGCTGCAGGTGATGTCAGCCAACTATTTTTTCACCCATAAATGGGTTTAAAATCACCCGTTTTTAACAGCCATTGCTTCTCGAAAATGGGTATTTATTTACCCGTTTTTCATATATGAATTTACCCGTTTTCTGACAGATCCGGTCGCTATTCGACAAAGAGTATTTTTTCACCCATTAAAGGGTATTCGCAAACAACCGTGTACACCGGTGGGAAAACGGTGCAGGCGGTGCAAATAAAGAAAAACGACATTAGTTTGATTCTATTACACGGTTGTTTGCGATTACCCTTTAATGGGTGAAAAAATACCCATTTCCGCTAAAAGTGCCTCTACCCATTTAATGGGTAAACCCTGTTTACTCATTAACGGGTAAAGGCAGTTTATGTCAAAGGATGGGTATTTTTTTACCCGCTTTGTAAATCGTGCTCGCGACGTAAAAAGGGTAAAAATTTACCCTTTTTGTGAATGGTAGATATGGACATTTATAATTTCATCAATTATTACGACTCTTGAAAGAAATTATCGGAAAATGCAGTTTTATTTGTAAAAATCATTGTTATATAAACTTTATTAATAAATACATACACACATAGTGTTATTACACTAATCAGTTATGTATTCCCTTGGAGGACAGATGCGTGCGGCAGGAGCAACGGAACCAACTGAAAATTATTAGTGTTGATTATAATCAGTTTTTCTAAATAACGCTTAGTATTTGAGGTCACAACTTACCACTTATTTAAATGTTTCCATCGGGAAATACGTTGCATGCAAAAAGTAACATCAATACGAGTTGAATTATTTAAAAACTCCGAAACTGCGCACAGCTGCAGGTGATGTCAGCCAACTATTTTTTCACCCATAAATGGGTTTAAAATCACCCGTTTTTAACAGCCATTGCTTCTCGAAAATGGGTATTTATTTACCCGTTTTTCATATATGAATTTACCCGTTTTCTGACAGATCCGGTCGCTATTCGACAAAGAGTATTTTTTCACCCATTAAAGGGTATTCGCAAACAACCGTGTAGAGAAGAGTGGTGTTGCTGATGAGTGCTGATGGAATGAAAAATAAAAATGATTGCCGATGGGCAGCTTCCATCAGCACAGTGCCGTACATAAAAGGTAGGGGCGCGAGCGCAGTGGTTGTCTACCCAACCCAACTTTTGGCCATCCATTTTTCGGTAGCACCACTAGTGATTGGATAGGATATTTGATCTTCTTATGCTTCAAGTGCTTTGGTATTAAACTAAGGGGGAAATATTTCACTTTTCTGCTGAAAAATGTCCAACAGTGAAACAATAAGGTAGAAATATTCATTGTTGGTTTTTCTTATCTTTCCACTGCTTTCATATGAATTAAAATCTGGCAGAAGTGGTAAGTTGCGATGGAAAACAATGTTTAGTTTTGAGCAAGTTATTTCGCAACTCCAGTAGTCAAAATATAACCGAAGGTGAATTGAATCCGATATTTAAATCGACTAGGGTAATGGATTAAAAAATCGATTTTGCGTGATCGTGTGTGTTGCAAAATATTGCGGCGCTTATTATAAATTCATGTTCAGCGGTGGCGGTTACATGCAATTAATATGCGCGAAGTTCAAATGCAACATCAAAATTCAAGTAAGCTTGGATTTTGTCGTACCTCAAGGACGCGAATGCTCCAAATTTTTTAAATCTTAAACATTTTGTGATTTATATTATCACTGCGACGGTATATCGACATTTTCAGATAATTGCATTCCATTAATTTTTTTTGCAGAGCGCAATAAGAAAACATTTATTCAGATTGGGATAGTGATTAAATTGCTTCTAGTGGGCTAATACTAACAATGCAGATGAGCGGATTCCTGCATGATTCGTAAAAATAGAGGAAGAAGGAATAATAAAGCAGAGCGAGTGGGCTACTGCTAACAATGCAGATGAGCGGATTCCTGCATGAGGCTTAAAAATTAGTAGAAGAATTAACAAAAACAAGCAGAGCGAGTGGGCTACTGCAAGTTATGCAGATGAGCGGATTCCTGCAAGATATTTATTAAAGAAAGGTAAAAGAATAATAGCAATGCTGATGAGCGGATTCCTGCATGATGCAAAAAAAAAGTTAACACTTCAGTCATCGTACTGTTGTATTTTGCACAACACTGTTGAAAAAGGTTTGCTTCTCGTTCACAACAGCAGCGTGCTGGTTCTGATGGTGGGAAACCACGTGACGACTTGAAGGTTAATGACAAAATACAGAGCGAGTGGGCTTCTGCTGACAGTGCAGATGAGCGGATTCCTGCATGATTCTTAAAAAAAGAAAAAGAAGGAATAATAAAGCAGAGCGAGTGGGCTACTGTTAACAATGCAAATGAGCGGATTCCTGCATGATTCTTAAAAAAGAGGAAGAAGGAATAATAAAGCAGAGCGAGTGGGCTTATTATTCAAGAACCTAGTAAGCTCCACCGTAAAAACGTGAATAAAATATGCTCATATTACTCATTGACAGGTAGAACATGTAAAATTTGATCAATTATAAGGTTCATTAAAAAAATCTTGTTTTGTTAACTAATGGATTTTTTTAGAAGCTTGGTCAGCTCGGATCGGGAAAATAGGTAAAAAAATCATCTTATATTACTTATTGACAGGTAGAATTAATAGTTGAAAAAGTTGATTGCAAATTATCTGGTTTTGTTACTTGATGGAACTTTCAGGAGTCTGGTCAGCTGAATAAATCAGCTAGTTTTATTCATTAGCAAGTAGAACATTTTATAGTTGAGAAAGTTGATTGCAAATTTTCTGGTTTTGTTACTTGCCGGAACTTTTTGGAGCCTGGACAGCGAGAAAAGTAATGAAAATCAGCTAGTTTTATTCATTAGCATGTAGAACATTTAAAACTCGATGGTTAAGAAACTGACTGGAAATTTTCTGGTTTTCTAACTTGAAGGATTTCATTCAGGAGCCTGGTCAGCTCCACTCCAAAAAAGTTATGAAAAACAGTATGATTCATTGACAGGTTGAATAGGTAAAATATGATTTAAATATATAATAATATATTTAAATATGATGCACTTTTAGTATCTTGGTCAGCTCCATCCGAGAAAAGCAATGGAAATCAGCTAGTTTTATTCATTGGCAGGTAGAACATTTTATAATTGAGAAAGTTGATTGCAAATTTTCTGGTTTTGTTACTTGACGGTTCTTTTTTGGAGCCTGGACAGCTCCAACCGAGAAAAGTAATAAAAATCAGCTAGTTTTATTAATTGGCATGTAGAACATTTACAATTTTAATGGTTACGAAATTGACTGGAAATTTTCTTGTTTTTTTAACTTGACGGATTTCATTCAGGAGCCTGATCAGCTCCACTCCAAAAAGTTATGAAAAACAGTATGAATCATTGACAGGTTAAATAGATAAAATTTGATTCAAATATATAAAAAAAAACTTATTGGAAATTTTCTGGTTTTGTTACTTGATAGAACTTTTAGGAGCCTGGTCAGCTGAAAAAAGCCGAGAAAAGTAATAAAAATCAGCAAACATTATTCATCGTCAGGTATAACATGTAAAATCTGTTACAAATATGAGAAAATTTTCTGATTTTGCTGCTTCACGGGTTTTTTCAGGAGCCTGATAAGCTCCACCCGGAGAGTGACGAAAATCAGCAAATATTACTCATTGACATGTAGATTAAGCAAAATTTGATAAACTAGAAATTTTATTGGAAATTTCTGGTTTTGTTACTTGACGAAATTTGAAGGAGCCAGGTAAATTTCACTCAAGAAGAGTAATGGTGATTAGCAAATCTTAAATATTATAATCAAGGGAGATAAGGGGGGGCTTACTCAACGAGGTTCGCCTGTTTTATGAGTGTGTTAATGTGGCTTACAACACTGCTAGGCATCCCGTTGGTTGAGTGTTGAAAAGCATCAGCGTTTGCAGCTTGGTTTGGCCCGTGGTTTCGACCTGTGTTGTTTGGGCCGGCTCGCGTGAGAGACGAGATTTGTTTGTAGTTGACAGCCATATACCCACCCTGATGAAGATAGATGAAGTAAAACATGTACAATTTGAAAGTTGAGAAATTGGCTGAAAATGAATGACATTAGCAAATATTTTGTTTGACATGAGCCTGGTTTGTTCAACAAGTGAAAAAATAATGATAATTTTTCAGATTCTGATTGAGTTTTAATGAATATTTTAAGATCCTTGATGGATTAACCTTAGACTGTGGATTAAGGGGTCTATTTTGTAAATCGAGCAGATTCATGTGACTCGTCTGAGCTCATTGTCGATCAAAGTAAGCATGCATATTTCAGATGTCACCCGTCGACTCCCATAGTAATCCAGTCACATAGAGTGACAACTGTCGATAAATTCGAGTGACAGAGCCAAGTCGAGCGAAATTTTTGGTCGACAGTGAGTCAAGTCGAGTCGTTTTTGATCGACTCGACTTATAAAATAGGGCCCTAAAATTAGCTAATACTGTTTTAAGCTACGTTTATTGTATAAAAAAAAAGAAAACTAGTAGAGATAGATGAATAAAAAATTTTCTAGTTTTGTTTTATTTTTTTTTTAATTTGTATCTGAAGATCTTGTATGAATAATAGTGTTTTCGCGATAGATATTCTGAAATGCTAAAGCATTTTATATGTTCAACCAATTTATTGTCACAAGTATGTTGAAGTACTAACAATAAGACAATTTATGTGTGATCTGTAAAAATAAGTCTAATGAGAAGTATTGGAATGTTACATATACTAAAGGGATTATTAAATTGAAGGTAGCGTGTAAATTGTTGTTTCCCTTAAAATGAATAATAAGATAAAATATCTTCAATTGAAAACCTCGAGTAAAAATACATCATCTCAATTGTATTCTGAGTGTGTTAAATAATCTATATAAATAAAAATGGAGTGGTGTTTGTATGTCACGAAATGGCTCACGAACGGGTCAACGTATTTGAATGATAATTGCTCCGTTTGGTTCCTCAAGGGTTCCGACGTGTTTGCATGTATAAAGATCCCAGGATATTTACCGGAAAAGTAGGAAAAACGAGAGTGCACGGAACTGTCATTTTGTATGG
The DNA here is from genome assembly GCF_002204515.2 of Aedes aegypti. NCBI lineage: Eukaryota > Metazoa > Arthropoda > Insecta > Diptera > Culicidae > Aedes > Aedes aegypti. Next base: position 108,616,112 of record NC_035109.1, read on the forward strand.
GACGATCCGAAGCGTTTTTCAACAGCCTACTTGATGGCAAGACGAAGTTTGCCGGGACCAATAATATGCAAATGCATTTGTATTAAAATAATTGTACACAACTCAATATGTATGACGTATTGTGCTTAATTGTATGGTACATCCTTAGTAACAGTTATATTCATTAAACTTACAAAGCTACTATTAATTCAGATACTGTATTTTAAAAATAGGGAAATCATAAACATATACGCTAAACATAAATAAAACAGCAAATTTACACTTTAAGGAAGAAATTATTGATCATGGCAATGCTTTTAATCCTTTGCTTGAACTATAGTGACTGAATATGAAATTGGTGAAAAACTGGAAACTAATTAATTTAAAGTAATGAAAATCGATGATTTTAAACGAAGATAGTTCATGAAATAATAAATTCAACATTGAAGTCAAATAAGATGTTGATAATATTTCAAAATTTATGCTGAAGTTTACTACAGTATTCAAATATTAGCGATAACTGGGCCTATACATATTATATTGTGCCCTCTTACATAACCTTTATTATAATCAATAAAATAGAATAGGGATTCGTTCGAAATTATGCAACACAGAAGAGATGCTTGTAAATACTAAGAATAAAATTAAACTTATTTGTTTAGTTTGATTGCTACTACAACGTTAAATAAGGAAATAACTTTTAAACTACTTTGCTCGATTTTCTTCGATACAAAGCCGCAAAATGGCAAGATGGATCGTGTTATTCTCCAGGAAAAATAAAACGATTTAGCATAGCAATTACAATTTTGTACGACACCAAAAGCATTCAAGCATTATTTAACTTATCCAGCTTTTTACGCTAGCCATAAAACAATCAGGGATGATTCGATTTTGATGTTTCTTGCGTACAGATTTTATGGCAGGATCTTAGTAGCCAGTAATTTGAGTTTGTTGATAGAATTGTCAAAAATTTTCACTGGTGTTTGTATAGAATCTTTTCGTATTGCATTTCTTATACTCAAATTTTCATTATCTTAATATCTATTTTTTTATTTCAGATGTTAAGACACCGCAATTCGATTCGATTCAATCAGCAATTTGTTTAAATAATCAACTCCTAATAAAACATCCCATGACCTTGTATCACAGAAGTTTTTGAATAGTTGTTTAATTACTTTAAAATTCATAAAAAAAACTGCTGGAAACAGCTTTGGGTGCTGCAATTATTCTGTTTTATTAATAATGCTTCCATCATAAATTGGGCGCACATCAATTTTTGTAATGATCTAAGTCTGTGCCAGTATCAGTAGTCTGCTTAGGAATCCTGAGTATAACTAAGGAAAAAATCATTGCCGATACAATTAACATCAGGATTGCTCCACTGTGATAGGAGGTAGCTACATTACGCAAAGGTTGAGTGTAGATCAAGTTGGTTCCCGACCTTTTGTCTCCAACCAGTGCATTCATCAGTTCGATATCTGAAATTGTACATGACTCTCTTTGGATGTTGCAAACAGTTTTGTTTTTCTCATGTATCTGAAAACAGTAGAAATTATTAATGTAAATTATAAAAGAGATTTAGGAATATCAAGCCCGAACAAGATTCTCGAAAATATGACAACTCTAGGTAAACTTTTTTTTATCATTCAAGGATTACTGAGATCTAACCGAAAAGTTTTATGGTGCAGGCAAGAAACTTCAAGTGGGGGTGATTCAAAATTTTATAGCGGCCCAGCGTAAAAAGCTGGATAGAGTGAATTAATAATTTTGTAAAAGGAATGGCTCTGTGAAACATATACATATACACTAAAATGGCAATCAAACAGCTTGATGTTTATTAGAAATTAGTTTAAAAAAATGTATTCGAATGCATTGGCCTGTATTTAAAAGGTTTTGAATAAATAAATGTATTATTTTGAACATAATATTGAAATACTCCATGCGGTCATCATTTTCAGTTTCCGTATATGTTAAAACTATAAGACAACGATTTTTTTATGTGAAATATTGATTCCAATTGAGTTATATTTCTATACCTAAAATAAGTAATCATCGAAAGAAACATTCTTTACATTTTGTAACAATGTTCATATGAAGAGTAGAGAAAAGAGCGAATGTAGTATTATAGAGCAAATTATTAAAATTGCAAAGAAACCAAAATAATTTATAAAATTAAAACAAACAAATAACTTTTCAATTTAAATTTGTTAGTGCATTTCCATCAGTGTAACTATACGAAAGTTTATGTTTCGCTCCAACCGCAAGTGATCAGAAATGAACACGGAGATGCATGCAGAGGCAGAGGGGTTGAGCCGAATGAAATGAATGCGGGCTAGCTGATGATGACTGAAACGAATCAAAGTACAGGAGAAAAAGAGAAGGAAGGTTTCGGTCGTGCTCCGCAGTACTGGTCGGCGTCGGTGCGCGTTCTCTTCAGTCTTAGAATGAATTTTGATGCGGACGGTTGGCAAGTGGTTTGAGCGTATTGAAAAAAAATGTATATAGAAAAAAAAGAGTTACGGCTGATGTCGCCAAAATTTAAAAAAAAAATCGTCCTTATTTATTGAAAGAATACGACAGATTGGTCAGAGCATCTAATAATTCTTAATATTTTCCCGGAAGCATCATCTTAAATTTGATGCCCACTTGGATACAGTTCCGGTTGATATACACATGGTTGGAAATACAAACGTGGTTGATCATATTTTCCGTAACAAGTTCAACGAAAATGGCCGTATCTCGGAGGATTTCCAACGAATCTTAATGCAATTGGATTTAGTTTCTTGGAAAAATGTTACCATGTATAGAACGTCACACCTCACAAAATTACAAGCGACAGAAAAAATGACATTTGGACATGACCTCGGAAATCTCGGAATATCTTCGGTGTCACCGGACCAATATGCATGGCCAAGCAAATTCCTGAAATGAGACCAAATTTGCCATCGAATGCTTCCAGATGCAAGTTATCACCCAGTGGCATCCAATTTCATCCATTTTTTTTAAAGTTATAAGCATTTGAATTTGGGCAAAATTATGCCTATCTCATACATTTTACCTATACCCTGTATAACGCATGTATCGTTATTATAAGATTGCACCAATTTTTATCTAAAATTATAAATGTTTTTATTCGACATTTGTTCCAATATTTCAACACTGAATATTCTATGTAAGTTTTCAATACTACAGCTTTAGAATAATTTTCAAAATTTTATTTTGAATCCTCTTCAGAGCTTTCTTCCTGGAATTAGGGTAACGGTCGTATTTTGAACTCCCTAAAGAAGTGATTTTAGTTTTTTGTCCCAATTAATGAATTGCACAGCTTAACCAAGTCAAAGAACAAGCCAAAATGTAGAGATTAACTTCTTCTACGAGATAAAAATGCCCATACGGTTATGTAGGATCTAAAAACGTCGAAAATAATTGAATTGTAAAGCACTTTTTTTTATAATTTCGGACACATCAGTACATTTTGGCCTCTAAAAGTATATATTTAGGACACCCGGCATTTTTTATCGTTTGGCGACAAAGTCCACGACACTGGTTGTATAATATGCTTGCCCATAGTCTAATCAATCGATGGACAATGGAAAACCGAAGAAATTCTACACTTTTGGTTCAGAATGTTGAAAAAAGTGATTGTTTACATTTGAAAAATTTATGACGGCTTCAATTTATGTGTGTAACGTGTTGTAACGGTTGCATGGATTAACTGATTAAATTAAACTAATTTCAGAAAAAATAAACACATTTTCTACGTACAAACGGTTGATGCAAGTGTGGAATAGTCCTATCTTTCCAAATGGCATGCGAATTGAGTTGGTATTTCGATTTAAACTGGTAAATTTGTAGGAAAATTGCACAGGACGTCCAACATATAAAGTGATCCAAAATATATTGGTTACTCTATACCTTTTTACCTTATGAATATTCTAGAAGTTAGCTTCATGAGTAGAGGAGTCATACAAGATAGTATGCCTTCGATAATATTCACAGTGTTTCAGATTTCTCGCATTAGCATGTTTGGTTCTTGAAACACACTTTTTCCCCTTCAATGGTCAGAAGTCATACCGATGAAGGTCAATTCGTCAAAAACCGCATTTAATAATAAGAATCCTTAATCATTCAACAACCAATATCATCCACCGAGTTAAACAGTAGCCGCAAATTGACCACCAGGAAGTACCTCTCTTCGGTGCTCTATGAAGTGGCAACAATATGGGAAACAATACCGAACCGAACTCCGCTGCACTCGACTAAAATCGCGCCACTTGTATTCTCGGACCGATCACGCTAAAGCTAAGCGCTACTACGAACGCGCAGTTGCGCGCGCCCCATCCGCGTCACGACATGGGCGTGGCGAGCGGCGATGATTGGACGACGACGGGCAGAAGTCATTCAGGTGTAATAAAAGAATGAAAAGAGGAAAAAAGCGGTAATAATACGACAACCGATCGCGCGGTAGTCTACTGCTGCTGCTGCTGCTCCTCGTCGTCAGCTTGCTTCTTTACTGGCGCTGTGTGGCTGCGAGTAGAGGGAGAATTTGTCCGTCAATATAATGTGGAGACCGGGCAGGTCGGCAGGTAGATATGTGAGCGCTCACACATATAGAGTAAGGTAGGGCAAAACGTCTGTTTTAGAGATTACAGTATAGCCCTTATGAAAATGCGAAAATCATCATAAGGTACGGTCCCTTCTACGATTGATCTTAACCAAATGTAGTCACCTTTGTAGCCAATTGGTTAGTCACACTGATATTAATTCTGATTATGTCCCTGTTACATTTCAAATATCCCATAAAGCGATTCTCATTCCTATCAACTCCGTATTCAATTATTTCTGAGCCAACTGGAATACATATGAAACATATATCGAAAGCAATTTTCATGTTAACATTTCTTTGCAAACAAAATTTGATATTGACAATACTCTCGAAACTTTAGCTAATTCCATTGTTAAAGCAAGGGGCATTGCAATTCCGAAATGTGAAGTGAAATTCGAATCCGTGATTCGCTAATGCTTCCAAAACTCAATTTATAAGTAATATTCTCAAACAAAACAAAGGCTTATCCCACTAAAGTGGAATTTTTGCCCCAGCTTACTTTAAATGGCTCATGCTGGGGTATGTCCAATCGGTCAACAAGAGCGAACTGTTTCCACTGGATGAAAAGGTAACTCATTTCACGAAAATCGAAATCGCCGTCAAATCACCGCGGGTTGGTACTTTCTCAGAGGTTTCAGCGGAGTTGGTTCCACTTTTTCGTGTTCTGCTGTGTCCACTGGTTTCTTTTGATAATAATGAAGGCTAATTTATGGTTATTAGCAGTCAACAAACGCTCGGCCCCTCGATTGCCCGGGTCCACGCGGTGATGGTTGGTAGCGCAAACAACAATTCCCGCGACAGTAGTGAAACCAATCCATAGCCAAGTAGACATGGGCGTAGCTAAAAACTGGTTAACTACTAAATAACAAAAATTATAACACAATTTGCTCTACACTAAACAAAGGTGAAACAAAATATGTTATAATTTAAACAAAAATTGTTACTCATTATGTTTCAAATCAAACAAAAATATAACTCATTTTGTTATTTTTCATAACTTAATTGTAACAGAATTTGTTATAAGCAATTGCTCTTATTTGTAATAACAAATTGTGTTATAATTATGTTTCAAACTGAAAAAACAGCTCTTGTTATCATAACTGGTTTTGTTTTAATTATGTTACAATTTCCTCCATCAACTCAATGTGATTCTAACAAAATATAGTTGTTACTCTCTGGTCGGGACCTAAATCCGGAACCAGGTTGAACGCGGAAAAGTTAAAAACGTATAATTTTATAAACTTTCATGAAAGTGTGCAGAGAATGTCGAAAGTAATCGTTTCTGTGTCAAATACGTGAATGTACTTCTGAAATCACTTATCACAATCCCCTCTGATAGAGATACTTACTACGCCCATGCATTAGAACGATGATGGCGCGATGACGATCGGTTTTCCGCGATCGCCTGATCATCATAATAACCTCGGTTGTGGAGCGATGGTGACCACTGAGGAAGGCAAGAGAGGTGTCGACGTATTCGATGATATCGGCGTGACTTTCTGTCCGAGCTGCTGAATGTTGTTAATTTATTGTATTTCGTGTCGGTTTTCAGTCGACAAAAAAAGAGGGAGGAGAATGGGACAATTGATTCTGGTTTATTTCCAGTCCGGTAAGTCAAGCCACTGTGTCTTTCAAAATGACACGAAATGAGCACTTCGAGCTGTTGAGATTGAATTATGCACGTCAGGTCGGATTAAGAAGTCGCTGTGTTATCGTAAAATATTTTGGCACACGCAGTATGAATACCAATGGGTGATGGTGAGGAATTTTTTTGTCATGTATGTGCTGGGAATGAATTTGAATAAGGACCTGTGATGTATTATTCTTTTGTTAAGTATATACCCAATTTTGCTGCCAAGCAAATATGGTAAGGAATAGATTCACATCATTCTTTCTATAAATTTGTGTTATCCATTGTAATATCGATCCGATTTTTGATTGTTTTTCAAACTCGTGCCTGTGGCAAAAGTTGAAATCACGTTCCCTAATTCAGTTCACAGGTTAACAGATAACACTGAATCGAACAATTTCACGTGCTCTTGGCCGCATCTCTCCATCCTCGGTTCTGCCCCACGCTCGCCAAATCGATACGCACTTGATCCACCCACCTAGCTCGCTGCGTTCCACTCCCGTCTTGCATCAATCGGATCAGAAGCGAACACCGTTTTTGCAGGGTAACTGTCCGGCATTTTTGCAACATGCCCGGCCCATCGTATCCTTCCAGATTTGGCCCCCTTCTGGATACTGGGTTCGCCGTAGAGTTGGAAGAGCTCGTGATTCATCCTTCGCCGCCACACACCGTCTTCCTGCACACCGCCAAAGATTGTCCTAAGCACCCGACGTTCGAAGACTCCAAGTGCTTGCAAGTCCTCCTCGAGCATTCTCCACGTACCGGCCTTATGAGCGTTTTGTACATGGTACATTTGGTGCGGGTGTGATTCTTTTTTGACCGTAGCTTCTTCTGGAGGCGTAGTAGGCCCGATTTGCACTGATGATGCGGCTCCGTATTTTACGGCTAAGATAGACGAAGTCGTTGACCACCTCAAAGGTATTCCCACAGAACAGATAGCTATCCTAGAACAATAAGCAGATTTCGTCTAGAGCACGAGAAAATATGTAGCAGAGTAGGCGAATAAAACATTGTTTACCCAATTGGAATTTACTGTACAGAATATTGACGTTAGTCTCGTCTAAAAAGATCTCCTTCGCTCGTATAAGTTGTTTGAAGTTATGTAAACTTTGTTGATTCGCCGGCACAGTAAGCCTTGCAGTCAATTAGGTAGGGTAGGTGTACCAGTATTCGCCACCCTAAGGAAAAATAAATCGAAAGACCCTTGATCCCTGTTGATACAGTGAACGAAAGCTTCCTATTCATGTTTAGAAGGAAAACTGAAAAATATAAGCACTGGTCAGATTGTTTGTTGAGTTCGCCATTTACGTAGATTTCTTATTGATGGTGGTGAATTCAGGAACACTATGGTGCAAAGAAGCAAATATTTTGAGGATTTTTTCCTATTATTTTCTGAGAAAAGGTTGAGATTTCTAAGAATCTTTCCGTATAATTGTAAAACGATTTGACTAACACGCTACGGTTTTTGCCTATATGTTTCGTACAACGGTATATAATTCGGCGTGGCGAATACTGGTTCATCTTCCCTACATAAATCAAAATATATGCCTACAAAAACCGGAAAGGGTCCGATAGGCAAACATGAACGATTTTTCGCTGACTATTGACTTTAGCATCCTTTTGGGTTTAAATTTTCTTTGGAAATGTGTAAAAAATAGTGTGGTAAGTGGTAACATCCTTTATAGGCGACCGGCGTTTTCGACCTGAACCAACCATTTTCAAGTACCCCCGCCCCTTTGCTTCACGGGGAATGAATTTGTTATTTAACTTACAAAAATATCGCTAATTTCAATTTTCTTCCATCCTGTAAAGAAAAAGATGTCGAAAAAAGTTTCCCTTCATGCAAAGTGTGCCGCAAACACTGTTTTTGCTCAACAAGTTTGATTTTTCTGTTGAAACACAAACTCGTGCCCCAAACCTCTTCCAACACATTATTTTTTTGTTTGTGGTGTCACTTGGACGGCTAAGACCGCTCATGGTCCATCTTGCCACCAACACATTATTTGTTTTCTTTATTATTTTCACCAAAGGTTTGCTATGATGTAAGAGAAGCAGGAAAAACAGCTGTCAGTTTGATGTGGAAATTTTTAGACGAGTGCAAAGTTGATTAGTTTGACGTGGTTCAATGCTCTTTCTTTTCGTTGAAATGAATCAAATGAAATCTACTTTGCTACAGCACCACTAGTTTGGAATGCATGAAAAAGATTTTTCTCCAAATCCTCAAACTAAGCACTCGATATGGCGCATCAGATCCGCTATCCAGAGTAAATAACTGACGTCTGGGTCATAGCCAGGGAAGAGAAATTATTAGAAATTCCGGTATTCAACCAGTGTCGAGTTCTACAAAATCATAAAAAACGAGTGAATTTCTAAGTTGTTGTTTGTTTTTCCAATGGGATTTATACTAACTTTTGTCATTTATCTCCCAGATCTTAAATAGTGTGGATCGTAGTACGGGATGTCGAATAAAAGTGTGGGAATAAGTCGGATCGATTAGGTGTCTTAGGGTCGATTTCTTTACTTTCACTTAAGCCGTAAGCCACGTTTACTAAACGGGGGTGAAGAAATCGGCCACTTGTAGCGTGAAATGACGAATAAGCGCGGTGTAGACAGCAACCTGATCCGAGTAATCCCGATGTTTGACTTGATAAATGCAATTATTGGTCAAATGAATTTATATTGCTTCATTAGTTAAAATAATACCAACGTGAATTAAGATGATGATAAATGACTATATCAAGGTTTTTACTGAAATATGACCTGCGATTGATCATAATGGTCGCAAACTCTAAAAAAACTCCTTTGAACTTTTTTTTTTTATTATTTATGGAATCATTATTGTTTGTATGGTATCATAGTTTTAAATCTAATTCCATAATTTTTCACCAAAAGTACCATATTTTTAACCTAAAGCTGAGAGAGAGCAGACAGCTCATTGACATTTGGTATGTTTTCTTGCCTTCTTTCTTTAATTCTTGGGTTGTGCACAACGGTCAGATGAACTTGTTTTGGTCAAAACCATATTCACTTCCTATTGTTCACTATGAAAAAGGATATGAATATAAAAAAATCAATAGCAGTTCGCCAACACACAACTATATTTAGGTATTCAACTTTTTAAAATGTGAAATCATTGAAAAACATCTAAAAGTTTACGTTGACTTTTTATTGAATTTTTACGGTATTTCGCGCTCTGCCCTTCAAATGTGCGGTTTTTCGGTAACAGTAGGTGACTTTTGGGGACTCACAATCTAAGCCAGCAGTCTCCTCTCTCTCTCTGACCCATGTAACTGAATTTATCATGGATGACCATGAACCTAGTTCAAAAACAAGCAAGCTGATGAAACGTCAAAATGTGTCCGAGGCAAAGTATCATTTTCTTACATACAATACTGCACAGAATAAGGTACGCGTTATCATCGCAGCAATCGAAAAACGGTTAATGCGAGCTTAATTCTGCCTAGTAATGTAAATTAAATTTCCGGTCATTAGTTATATTCCGGTCATTAAAGTCATTAGAAATGAAGAATAATTGATTTCTAAAATATTTGAACACAAAGCGCGTGGGTTCATTCTTACTTTTTCTCTATGAGGATATAAAATATAATACAAAACAACTAAAAAAAACTATTTTTCGAATTCAATTAAAAAAACTATTGTAGAATCTGATTACTAAAACAGAGAGAAAGTGCAAAACCATTTTTCGATACCCTTAAATTAAATGAATATATTCCACTCCCTCTGAAGATTACCTTCGTTTTGCAACAACCTTGGAGTAGAAATCCTAAAAAAGATTTAGACGAGTTTTCTTGTCTAATTCTGTACATTTTTCGAAAAATTTACTGTGTAAAAAGCTTGCCCGCCGCCACCAGGTGCGCTAGTGTTCGCGTTTATTTTGGCAGCTGTTTTTGCTGTCATCATTGCTATCTGTTCTGTGGTATTCCTGTCAATTTTAAAACTGCTACCTAGGCGAGCCGTATCGTGCTCAGCTCCACCAGCTAGCATGTACTTTGTCTTGGACGCATTCACCAGCAGTCCAACTTTTGCTGCCTCGCGTTTTAGGCGGGTGTACCTTTTCAAATGTTCGTTCGACAATGGGCCGTATGAATAAAATGTAGTTAAGTTGAGTTTACTACATTCTCGGTAGCAAACGCTATATGTCGAACACGCGTGGAACATGTTTGTGTCATTTTCCTTTCTACACCTTTCGAACATACTACAAACAACATTGCTATGAATAAAGGTAGCATTTACTACAAAGCTACTGGTAGTTAGCTTCAGAGGTTGCTACACATGCTTTGAGATTGTTAAATTGAATGGAGTAATTTACTTTTGAGTAAAAATCATGGGAAAACGATATGAGTTTTGATATTTCGGAAGGTATTTTGAGTTTTGCTTACGAAAACATTCACCTCGCCAATTCTGAAATTCCGGTAAGATTACCGGCAGTAGCAATTTGTAATATCCGTATGAATTCTGGCATTACGATAATTCTCGCATACTCTGAGATAACGACCTAAAAGCCATTGGTAGCCACGTGTGTAGCTCGTTGTTTCTGAGCAAATGAAAGAATAAGCATCCAAACCAACATCACGGGCAAATAGATAATGATCCTTTCTTCCCCATAGTGTTGTTAAATAACATGAAAATCCATTCAAATGCTCAGAAACAATGAGTTACACACAAGGTTACCATTGGCTTTTAGGGCGAGATTAGAAGTTATGCGAGAATTATGTCATTTTCTAGGAATTTTAGGATGTCGGTAGGAATTCAGATATTTATAATGTAATTCTGAATTTTACGTGTAAAATCTGACATCTCAGATTCTTAGATTTCCTTTAAAATTTCCGGAATTCCTGTAGGAAATTTGGGATTCCGATAGGGATGTCGGATTTTTTATGATAATTCTGGGAGCTTAAATACCATTCTAGGAATACTGTGCATTGCACGATTACTTATTGCGACAGCGATCTTGAAAACATCTTAAAATGCTTGTAGATCGTCGCAGCTACTTCAAATCGTTTTGGTGTCTTCTGCGCGATTGTTCCTGATTGTCCAAGGCATGATCGCGCAGAAGGCACCAACACTATTTGAAGTAACTGCGACGATCTACAAGCGTTTTTTAAGATAGCCGGCGCGCGAATTTTTCGCGACGCGCATAATATTTCTGAAATATTAGAAATCTGGTAAAAACTCTAGAATTGGGGTGGGAATGGGATTCCGGATATTAATCTCTTGGAATTCTGTGGGTATCTTTGAGACGATATTTCTGTAAGAATCTTTGAGATTGCGGTGGGATTCCTGTGAATTATTGTGTGAATATTTGTAATTCTGAAAATCAATCTTTGTAATTATTGTAAAAACCTTTCAGATTCCGTTGATCTTCAGTTCCATTGGAATTTCAAAGCAAAGCTTTAATATAAACTTTTTGAATGCCGGTAAATATTTTATAGGTTTCAATGGGATTTTTTTTGTGAAATCCATAAGAATTTTAATAATTTCAAAGGGAGCCCTGGTATTTTAGGGGAGAGCCTCATTGAATTCTAACGACTACCAATGGAATCACTACAATTCTCATAAAGATCTCTACATTCTAAGTTCTAGATATTCCAAGTATACTATCAGAAACCCCACCAAAATAACGAGAATATCACAGAAGCACTTAGAACTTCCGGAATTCAACATGTTGTTAAGAAAACACACGGGGAGCATCAAAATTCTACCGCAATTTCACCAGAATCTCAGTACTGGTGCTAGAAAATATGTGGTTCCTAATTTGATAGCTGTAATCTCAAGATCTCTTCATAGATGTTAAGCTAATATTAAAAAAATCATCAATCACTGGCGTTGGCGAAGACCGAAAACCACCCAGAAAATTCTTTGATGTACCATCATCATAAAATCATAGACATAAAGAGAATACCAGACTAATCGCAAAATTACACTACAAATCTTGTTAAATAACAGCAACTTCGTGATTTTGTGCAAATTGTCGCGTAATCGATTAGATTCCATGCATTTCCTTCATATGCATGATTGTATTAATTTAAGGCGTCACTCTGAATAGATTGTTCTTTACGTGCAGAATCACTCTGCACTCTGAATGGAAATTTCTTAACGTGCAGCTTCAGTCACTGTTCATGTTCGACAGTAGTAAGTACTACATGTTCGAAAAGTTTTTTATTCATACCAAAAGTGTAGTAAACCTTGTGGATTTTGTTTTTGAGTAGATGCTACATGTAGTAAAGTTCAACGTTTTTTATTCATATCACTCAATGTCTATATCATCCGCGAAGCAAACAAATTGACTGGATCTCGTGAAAATAGCTGTTAAGCCCAGCTCTCCGCATAACAACTTCTAGCGCAATATTGAACAACAGCCACCAAAGTCCATCACATTGTCGTAGTCCCCGGCGGGATCCAAATGAATTAGAATGCTCGCCTACACACAATTTTGCACACCTTACATCGTTGCTCTTATCAGTCTCGTGAGTTTCCCGGGAAAGTTGTTCTCGTCCATAGGTCTACGAGGTCGATATTATCGTATGCCGCATTGAAATCGAAAATCGATGAGCTTGTGATGGAACTTACGTGTTTCTTGAGACCGGCACAGCTGTTCTATCTCCTCGCACTCCGTCTCCTCCAGGCGGGGTTTTTTCTCCCGAAAGAGGCGGATCTGCTGTTACCGTATGCTTCTATAACGTTCCACATTCTGCCAAGTCCCTTGCTGCAGCATGACCACCCGCGCTGCATTCTTTTTCTTTAGAATCTCTCAACATTCCTCGTCGAACCAATCGTTCCGTCGACTCCGTCCCACGTACCCGACGTTGCTCTCAGCTGCATTATTGATGGCTGATTTCACTGTTCACCAGAAGTCCTCAAGAGGGTCTTCATCTAGCTCACCCTCTTCCAGTAATGCAGCCCCAAGGTGCTGCGCGTATACTGCTGCAACATCCCGATGCTTAAGCCGCTCTAGATCATACCGGGGCGGACGTCGGTACCGTACATTATTAACGACGGAGAGATTTGGGCGCAGTTTGACCATCACCAGATAGAGGTCAGAGTCAATGTTAGCGCCACGATAGATCCTGACGTCGATAATGTCGGAAAAGTGCCGACCATCAATCAGAACGTGGTCGATTTGCGATTCTGTCTGCTGTGGTGATCTCCAGGTGTATCGGTATGGACGGCTGTGCTGGAAGTAGGTGCTGCGAATGGCCATGTTCTTGGAGGCGGCAAAATCAATTAGTCGTAGGCCGTTTTCGTTCGTCAGTCGGTGGGCGCTGAACTTTCCAATCGTCGGTCTGAATTCCTCCTCCTGGCCAACATGAGCGTTTAGATCTCCTATGATGGTTTTGACGTCGTGGCTTGGGCAGCTGTCGTACTCGCGTTCGAGCTGCGCGTAAAAAGCGTCTTTATCATCATCAGTGCTTCCGGAGTGAGGGCTATGCACATTGATCATGCTGAAGTTAAAGAATCGAACTTTGATGCTTAACTTGGACATTCTATTGATCTTCCGCCACCCGATAACGCGCCTTTGCATATCACCCATCACTATGAAGGCTGTTCCCAGCTCGTGTGTGTTACCGTAGCTCTGGAAGATGGTATGATTACTGGCGTCATCTAGCGGAGAAATTCTCAACTATTTTTGCTGTTGCCAGAAAACCCTTGATATGCTGAACAACTTTGTCGAAGGCACCAACCTTCTAGCTAATCTGAGTCTTGAGATATCCGTTGAATGGATGATGTGGCCAATTTTCGTACCCCAAGACAGCCCAGAATAACTTCGGAACCACTTGGACCGTATTCCCAAGTTTCCTGAACCATAAACTAGAAGAGTTTTTCGGGAAGTTCTGAAAATTTTAACCAACTACATCAAGAAACAAACAAGTTATGCACATTTTGGTGTGTTTTTTTGCATGTGAAAAGTATGTTGGCTAGATGAAGGTTAACGTCTGATATTCTTTATATTCACGTGTTCCAGGTTTGATTTTCTACACATTAAATAAATCATTTCAGATTCACTCCATGTTCATGCAGGTCTGAAATATTTCATATCTACCTGTTTCAAGTTTGAACTACTTGATATTCAAATAGTTCAGGTCTGATTCACCTAAAGCTCAATACATTTAGTTTTGTTTTACTGCATTTTCAGTTGATTAGGTGTGATTCACTTCATTCTCCAGCAGCTTAAGGCTGATTCACTTCATTTTTAAGTGACCCAGCCAACAAATTTGTTCGCACAGCAGAATTTCAACTCAGTAATGTGAACGCTTATTTGGAAATAATAAATTGTTTAAAATGCATAGATTCCTTCTATGTGAACAAATGTGGAGGCCATATACGTACATTCCTGAAAATTCAGTGCGGTATATACAACTTCAGACGAGTGCGTTTGATGCTTTGTATAACTTCGCATATAATAGTGTTTTGCATTTTATGTAACTTTGTTTTTACAAACAAACAAAACACAAAAAAGGTAAAACATGTAGGTGTAAGCCTCCATGCAATGATCTTCAGATCACTAATCATTCAAGCTACCACTGTGCCGTTGAGTATTTATTAAATGACACGGAAATTTGGCAAATATAAATCCAACAATATAATTATGTGCAAGAGAATTTGCCATAGGTATATTTCATAATTACATCAATTATCTCCAAGTATTACACAGTTGAAACATGTTATGAAGCAATCGATTTGTTCTTCATTTGACGGTGACTCAATAAAACGATCAATTCAACGATTTATTCGGTAAAAATGAATGGTTGAAAATGCATGAATGCCCATGATTCTCATAGATATGGAGGCCATATATGTACATACATTGACCATAATACAATTCCAGACAAGTTTATTTGGCGTTTACTATAATTTCGTGTATGACTGTGTATTGCAGTTTATATAACTTAATTTTTACAAACAAAGAAAATGGACACGAGTAGAAGATCGCGAGACAAGCTGCAGATTTCTGACCGTCGGTTATCTAATTAAAACAATAAACGTTGTTACAATTTGCCAGTGAAACGGTTGGGTGATAGTCTCTCTTCCTGTGTGATTTAAAATTTTCATCGAACAAATGTAAGTATGCAGCTGTGACAGCTCTGTAAGACTGGGGAACAAATTGGGACCGATTTGTGACCTCAGTCGCCCCTCCTCAAAGAGAAGTGAAGTGTTGAAAAATATAGAGAAATGCTTATATAATGTGATGTTATTGTGTTTCTATAAAACTTTGATTTCTTGTTGTTGATCTACTATGTTAGTTTTATTCATTTTTTGATTTGTGCCTGGTTTTGTGATGCACCCGGCGATGTGTAAACTTCCCCTGTATGATATAATATTTACAACTGATGAACTCATATCCAATCTCACATTGAAGATTATAGGGCAAATGTACCATTAGTGGTGTACCTAAGGGAAAACTGCTAAACCACGGTGATAAAATCATCAAATATATGATTTTAACGTATCAGTCGATAGATTTCAAATCCTTCTATCATTCAAATGTATAAAAATCACAATTCATTTGAAATTTCCCTGTAAAAAGTCTTGCACCAATAATAGGAACACTGTTCCTTTAGTGGAGGTATGTTTTAAGAATGGTTCCTATAGTGGCGCAATCCATTGATTTCTTATGGGACCCTCCACTATGGGTACCGATGCACCACTATAGGTGCAAAGGAGCAACAAATTTAAGCAAAATAATTGTTTTAAATAGTTTAACGGTTAAATTTCATGAATATTTTTCGATAACTTGTATTATTTTCGCATCGTACATCATAGAAAAATATCACATAGCTATAAATTAGTGCGAAACATGTCAAAACACACTACCTCCACTATTGGAGCTACCTCCACTAAGGGAGCGTTTGCCCTAGCAGAAGCAAATCAAGTAAAACACAAAAGGTAAAAAATGACAATTTGAAGTTGCATATTTTGTCACATGAAATTTGTATTTGATAAGATGCAAATTCAAATCAGATCATATTACTTACTTCATAAACAATTTCAATGAATTCAATTTTGCATCGTATCCGATTCCAACGTATACTGTACATTTATACAATTTGTAATTAACATTCTTGTATGATCTCTGGTTTGCTGGGGAATCATGCCTGATTCACTTTATATTCAAGTGTTTCAGGTACGATTGACTGCATTTTCTAAAGATTCAGGGCTGATTTACTTCATATTTGAGGACATTATTACTGATTCACTCCATCTTTGAGTGATTCAGGTCTGATTCATTCATTTACAAGTGATTCATGTTTGATTTACTTTAGAATCAAGTGTTTAAAATTTGCCTTAATTTATATTTTAGTTATTCGGGTATGATTTGCTTCATATTTAAGGAATTCAGGGCTGATTTACTTCATTTTCATGTGGTCCAGGCTTGATTTACTAAATTTTCAAGTGATTAAGTTATGTTTTAATACTTGTTCAAGTGACCAAGGTCTGATGCTTTTAATTTTTGAATGATTTAGATTGAAATCTCTTCATAATCGAGACGCCATATTCAAATGTTTCACGTCTGTCATACTTCATATTTAAGTGATTCAGGTCAGATTCACTTCAGATGCAAGTGATTCAAGTATGATTCACTTTATATTCAAGTGATTCAGGTCAGATTCCTATGCAAGTGATTCATGTCGGATTCAAAACGTATTCAAGTTCATCAGGTCTGATTTACTTTAGAGGTCTAAATTACTTCATATTCACGTGATTCAAGTCTGAATTACTGCATATCCAATCATTTTTTTTTATTTTCAACAAATCATCTCAGATTCACCTAACATTAAATTAATTCAGGTATGTCATCATATTAAATAAGGGGGGTCCCGTAGCCTCGAGGTTACGCTTTCGCTTCGCCAAGCGGAAGGTCATGGGTTCGATTCCCAATCCCCCCACACAAAAACTCCGTCCAGCCACCAGAAGACGCCGCACGAAGGACCGTGTATTGGGGAATACAACCATCCTTCGTCAGTATCGGATGGTGACTGAGACACACTGACCCTCTTTGTAGGCTGTTGCCTCACACGACACGGAAACATGGCAAAATGAACCACCGCACACCAATGGACTTCGATATGGATATGGATTGGACGAACGACAGCACTCTCCTCTACCTGCTCGATATGAGAGAAATAGAAATATGAACTATAAATAGATTGATACTCGGCATAGTAGTGGCCAAGAGCACGGAGTGCCTATCAAATAAAAGTAAGGAAAAAAAATCATATTAAATAGTTTCAATCCTGATTCACTTAATTTCCTCGTGATTAGGGTTAAAATCATTGGATATTAACAACACCAATTATCTTATCTTATCTGGATCAGAAGATATAACTCGCTTTAAAGTGAAGATGAATCGAAGCCAAACCTCAAATTTTCAAGAGCACGGATCTGGAGAACCAAACATCCATTTAAGCTGAAAACTTAATCGATTGGTCACCAGCTTGTGGTAACCAATCGATTAGGTTTTCAGCTCAAACGGATGTTTGGTTCTCCAGATCCGTGCTCTTGAAAATTTGAATTTTGGTTTTGATTCATCTTCACCTTAAATCCTTTATTTTAATTGCTTACTAGTGGCACTGACCAGATTATTTGTTTAATAAAAATTTTGTCTTCCGGATGTTTATGAAATTCTTAACCATGCCAAAGACTCAAACTTTTTACCTCATGTAGATCACAAGATAGAAGAGACTTTAAATGCTCAATCTTACATGCTCGCTAGCACCACCTAGCGGCAAAATTGCGAACCAAACTCTTTGATTTCCGACTATACTTGACCTGTTGAACAACTTTGCCGAAGACTCGAACTTTCTATCTCATGTGGATCACAAGATAGAACTTGCTTAAACTGTTTAATTTCACATGCTTACTATCTTGCGGCAAAATTGCGAACCAAACTGTTTGCCTTCCGGATGTCCTTGATCCGCTGTACAACTTTACTGAAGGTCGGTTCATCGCTAACATAAGGATCTCGTAATATAGCAATGTAAATTTACCTATTTTGATGTGATGCTAAACTTTTTGAGGGGGTGATTTAACATTCAGCTGGGTGTTGCAATACTTATTTTAGTGAGTCTGTATTTATGACGAGTAGTGTATGTAGAAAAAGTTGGCCCAATTCATATGAAAAAATTCAAACTATGTAAAAAAATCGTGAGTTCTAACACCCAAATTTGTTCAGTTGGACCCCCAGAAACTATGTGCACCCGATTCTGTTTTTGCACGGATTTTTTTTACACGGCCGTGCAAAAAAAGTTTCCATACATTTTTTTCCACCAAAACCTTATTTTTGCATGAAACGTCCAGAAACAGTGTTACTTTTTTTGCACGGTTTTTGAAATTTTGAACCAAAAACTTTTTTTGCACGGTACGCATCCCCCGTGCAAAAACAGGAAAAATTTTAGCGAAATCTGTCATTTGAAGAGGGATTAAATAAGCTACAATTTTGTAAGATCGGTCGAATATATGGAAAAAATGGTTCCCTAGATGGCACTGTAGTCGATGAATATTTTTCGTTGTTGAAAAAGTTTTACATAAGGAAACTGAAATTCGGACCGAACCATTTTTTCCATATTTAAACAAAACAAGGACACGTTTAAGCAAAATAAAAATACGGGTCTTAGATTCCCGTTTCGATTTAAAAAGTTTACACGAAATTAGAGCACTTTGTAGTTTCTATAGGTTTAACTTTTTTGTGTCGTACCAAAAAGTATCCGGCTCATTGCAGTTTCTCCTAAACTGATTGAAAAATCTTCAAATGATTAATGAAAGAAATTCATCGGCTTTAGCGTCATCTATGATCCATAATGTAATTGGAACCGTTTTTTCCATATATTTAACGATCTTTCCCATATAAACTTAAAACACGTTTAACCCGTCCCCCTTTTAGGAGTTGACGAATTTTCACTGTAGATCCTGGGGGTCCAAATGAATAAATTTGGGGTGTGAAACTAATGATCTTTGAAGATTGATCATCATAGGCTATCCTAATGAGCTTGAACTTGAGCTTGAGCTTAATTGGCCACCCGTGGTTGCTACTCCAGTATCGCCGGATCAGCTGCACTTACACAAGGAACCAACCAGATGACTGCTTGGGATCTTCTATTTTTAGGCAACAATGGCGCCTGCCACGTCAGAATGCAGACCAATGAGGAAAAGGGAAGAATTAATTCAACTGGCACCCACGGTAGACCGTATATACCACTGCGTTTACGCTAGTTCATGCGGGAAGGTGAAGGGGAGGGGTATTTTTTATGGCAGAGAGGCTTGCTGGTTTGGTTAGCAGACTATCTATGTATCAGGCGTAAGGAATGGAAAAGTAGGGAAACGGTTTATTTATGTCCGTCTCGGGTTCTAGCAAATGCTATGAACTGTAATAGATCAACTATGATATATTAAGAGTAGTAGATAGAAGCAAGTGAAAAATACAACTACAAAGTACGAGGAAAGGGACGGGCCTGAGATTAAACCCATGACCTTCTGCATATAAGGCAGAAGAGGTAGCCATTAGACCACCAACCCCGTCTTACTTGATCATCATAGGCTATCCTAATGTACATAAACCCCAGAGAATTTTTGGAAGACCCCAACTTGCACCCATTTTAGCCTTATTACATCTGTATAAAAATAAAAATAAAATAAATATTGTAAAAAAAATGGAATGGTATTTGTATGTCACGAGTTGACTTGGGAACGGGTTATCGTAGTTAAAAATTGTTTTTGAAATGCTGCGACGTGTTTATGAGTATTAAAAGCTCGGGATATTCACAAGCTGAGGGGTGCGGTCTCGAACATTTTGGTCATTCAATTTGAACACAAATTTTTCTACCAGTGCTAACCGTTGTTTGTTTGCTTGTACCACTGGAAACCATTTTCAAGATGAACATTTCAAAAACTTCACACAAAGCCTCTGTAGAATGATGCAGCCAATAAGTCTAATAAATCAGCAGAATCAGATAGCTTATGACCGTCTGTTAGTTAAAAATATATTTCACAAAAGTTTTGGAAAACTTATGCATCAATTAGACCAAGTAAACGTTTTTTTCAACAGTTGTTAGTTTTCATGTCACATAAAATGTATAGCATTATTTAGCGTGAGTTTTGATCCCTCCCGTTTTTTTCTTTGACATTCGTTGCACACTCCTAGGCATACTGACCATTTTGATGGAAATTGTAGCTTAACAGCAGCCTGGCTGCTTGTTGATGTCTAGTTCGCACCCTCTAGTACACAACGAATGTCAAAAAAAAAAAACGGGAGAGAACAAAACTATAATTTTGTATTGGAAAAACCTACTTGATGTCAAGACGAAGTTTACCGTGACTACTCCACAATATAAAGCAATAATATGCTTGGCACACTGGAAACATATTTTTTTCTAAATTATAAAAATATATTTCTTACAAGTAGATTTCAAAAGGCAAAACCTCGTTTTCAAACCAATTTAATTTTCGAATAAATTCAATTTACGAACCCCTGATCTTGTTCGTAAATTGAGCTTCTAGTGTAATAATCGGAAGAGATAAATAACTCACTTAATTCTTTAAGGTTTTTTGTTATCGCAATCGCCTTCAGGATTGTTGTACATTATCGATTGAATCTGGTTTTGAAGGGTCTATCTACGTATTGGTACATTTCACTGAAATAAAGTAAACAAACTATCAGCATCGGACAATCCAAAAACTAGCATCAAATTACACACAAACCTGATTGGGATATCCTGACTGAAGCGTTCGAACAGGTCCAGCGCCACAATCGCATCTTTGGCAGCGTATTCCCTTTGAACCGGAGACAATTCGAAACTCTGCCAATCCGATATAGAAATTCGCTTGTCTTTGTCGAGCTGAATGCCCAGCACTGTTTGGGCAAGTCCCGCTAAACCAAACGCTCCGGGAGTTCGGAGTCGTTTTGCCAGATGGCGTAAGTCAACCGTTCCTTTCACCTCCATGCCGTAGTCTTGTAGGAGTTTCTGGCCGTCGTAGTAAACTTCAATGCCCACTTTGAAAATCTGCGGATTGGCCAGGAGTTCCCGCAGCTCGGTTGGAAATGAATCCATTTGAAAGAGCCTTATCAGAAGACATATTCCATATTTGAAAGCCAATTGTAATAGGGCCACTTTTTGCCGTTGGCCGTAAATTGTGACCCATTCGCAGTCCAAACCGATTACAGGATAGCTTCTGCAAGCATAACTCATCTGACGGATGAGTTCAGTATATTTCGAGGCGGTAGTTATGATGTGCACGCTGTGATTCATCACTTGGAACGGATTTTTCAGTGGGTTTGTTGGTTTCGATGTAACAGAGAGTGCTGGAGTCAACCTTTTCTGATTTATTGACGGGGTTGACGACGCAGGAGTTGATCGTACTTTTTGGACGGTTGGTGCGGGTGGCGAGTTATAAGTGGGTTCCGGTTGCGAAAAGAATGCACCAACAATCAATAGCAGTACACTGCCGAAGACAATCAGCACAATCATGTTCAAAATTCGATTATGTTGGAAACGCTTCACTTCGAACTGTGGGCTTAAATTTTTCACGCAAAATGAAAGTTTAAGAGAGTCATAGATTGCTTGGATTGACCTTCATATAGCCTGTATGGGGTCCTAAAGCACTTCCGTCTGGCATAAGAAAGAATAATTACCGTTTTGATTCATATTACGGACACTTAAGGACTCAGGGAAATATAACCCAGCAGAGAGCATACAAAATAAATCATTCTGTATGATTTCTTAGCGTATCGAGCGTCGGAAGCCCTTTACTTTCGAACGGTGGGTGAAGAATACGCTTCCGCAACTTCAATAATTTTAAATAAATCAAAATGTGTGGCCTTTTCATGATTCTTATTCCGGACACTTTGAATCGAATTCCGGACAGCTCATGATAATCATTAATGGAACAGTCAAATCATCAATCGTCATCGTTAAACCACCAAAGAGACATCTAAGGTAGTTGGGCATTATAAATTTTCAAAGATACTTATGGAAAAAAATTACTAAAACGAGCCTTGAAATTGAGAACTTTTGAACAGCCAAAATTGAAACATTTCGTGTGAAATGTTTCCCATACAAAGTAGAGTGTCCGGAATTTGAAGCTGTCCGTAATATGAATCAAAACGGTATTGACCTATGCACCACGACAGAAGTACCGTTTTGATTCATATTACGGACACTTAAGGCCTCAGTGAAGTATAACCCAGCTTGGACCATACAAAATAAATCATTCTGTATGATTTTTTAGCGTTATCGAGCGTCGGAAGCCCTTAACTTTCGGATGGTGGGTAAAGAATACGCGTCCGCAACTTGAATAATTTTAAATAAATCAAAACGTGTGGCCTTTTCATGATTCTTATTCCGGACGCTCCCTCACTTTTGCCTCATATTCCGGACGCTTTGATTCGAATTACGGACAGCTCATGATAATCATTAATGGAACAGTCAAATCATCAATTGAAATCGTTCAACCACTTAAGAGACGTCTAAGGTAGTTGGGCATTATAAATTTGCAATGATATTTATGGAAAAAGTTTACTAAAACGAGCCTTGAAAATGAGAACTTTTGGACGACGAAAATTGAAACATTTCGTGTGAAATGTTTCCCATACAAACGAGAGTGTCCGGAATTTGAAGCTGTCCGTAATATGAATCAAAACGGTAATGTTTTTAATGAGTGGAATCATACGTTGGAAGAAAAACTTCAACGAAATCAGCGACGAACCTTCATACAAAACGCCTTCTATTTGTATAAAGTGTACAGATGTTGAGCCTGTACGGATTCCAGTCCCCCACTGAATGTTTGACGAGTCTTGCAAGAATCTGATTAATTCCCCATTCAAAGAAAGATCCACTCCTTGGCTAGCCACAAAACTGGACCAAACATATCATGTTTTGCTCCAATCAGCCTCACGACTTCGAATCTCACACTGAACCCGAAAAAACATCATTCCACACTGCTCGAAACTAAGAATTCGTGAGTTCGATCCGACAGCGAGCGCGTGGAATTTGTACTACTTCTTTCGGAAAAGCGTTTTTGATTTTTTTTTCCTCCCTGAACTGAACTTCTATGCAGATCAACCTGCAGAAAGATGGCTTCATCAGTAAATGCGGAGACGGTCCTAATGTTTCCCGGAGCTACAGCTGTTGATCTTGGCGTGCGCCAAGATCATGAATCAAATTTCGTGATCTACCGGCAAAGCGCCGGCTCGCGTGAGTCTTCGAATTGTGTGATGTACGTGGGTGGTGGTAGCGATGACGTGATGAAGGATCGCAAGAAGACTTTTTGCGGTAGGGCATTATTCATTTGGCAGGATAACGGGGAAGATCTGAAAATTCTGTAGATCCGGTATCTGTTTTATCCGTATTCTAGCACTGAAGTTTCGAGCAACGGTTCATTACCGGTGATAAGTAATCCCTTCTCATGTCAAACATCGTTCATGCAATAATTTACGAAGTAATTCCAACGGCAGGATTTTATTTGATGAGTGCTTTTCAGGATATTTCTGAATTCAATACCCTGATAGCACTACATGTTTTTCCTCTTCTATAAAACCCATCTATGATTGATTTGGTCTTAGCCGACTCTAGTCATCTTTATGGCCAACTGGTCACTCATGCTGATTTTGATTCTGATCATGTCTCTGTTACATTCTAAATATTCCATGAAGTGATTCTCAATCCTATCAGCTGCACTTTCAATTATTTCCGAGCCGTCTGGAATATATATGGAACATATATTGACTCTAATCTTGATGTTAACATTTCTTTACAAACAAAACTTGATATTGACAATGCTCTTGAAACTTTAACAAATTCCATTGTTGAAGACAGGAGCATTGCAATTCCAAAATGTGAAAATTTGAATCCGTGATTATAGATGATGGTCTTAAACTCTTGATCCGTCTTAAAAACGTGAGGAGAAGGCAATTTCAACGCACTCGCGATCCTGCTATGAAAATTATATGGCAGGATTTGCAGAAAGAAATCAAGAAACGTTTTGCTCAATTAAGAAACAAAAATTTTGAAAATAAAATTTCTCAATTGGACCCTGGCTCTAAGCCCTTTTGGAAATTATCTAAAATCTTGAAAAAACCTCAGAAGCCAATACCGGCATTGAAAGAGGAAAACAAATTATTACTAACTAATTGCGAAAAAGCTCAAAAACTTGCTATGCAGTTTGAAAGTGCGCACAATTTTAATTTAGGACTTACTAGTCCAATTGAAAATCAAGTTACTCAGGAGTTCGAAAATATTCTCAATCAAGAGAACGTTTTCGAAAATGCCTGGGAGACTGACTTGGAAGAAGTGAGAACTATTATTAAAAAATTCAAAAATATGAAAGTTCCTGGCGATGATGGAATTTTCTACATCCTCATCAAGAAACTTCCAGAAAGTAGCTTATCATTTTTAGTTGATATATTTAACAAATGTTTTCAATTAGCATATTTTCCTGACAAATGGAAAAATGCTAAGGTTGTTCCAATTTTAAAACCAGACAAAAATCCTGCAGAAGCTTCTAGCTATCGTCCAATCAGTTTGCTTTCCTCCATCAGTAAACTTTTTGGAAAGGTCATTTTGAACAGAATGATGGTCCACATCAACGAAAATTCCTTTCTTTGCCAATGAACACTTCGGATTCCGCCATTCTTGATATAGAAAAAGCATTCGACAGTGTTTGGTATGAAGGTTTGATCGTAAAATTAAAAAACTTTTATTTTCCAACATACATTGTTAGAATAATTCAAAGTTATCTGTCAAATCGTACACTTCATGTGAATTATCAGAACTCCAGATCTGAAAGTCTTCCTGTAAGAGCTTGTGTTTCCCAAGGCAGCATTTTGGGACCAATATTATACAATATTTTCACATCTGACTTACCTGAGTTACCTCAGGGATGTCAAAAATCCTTGTTTGCGGATGACACAGGCCTCTCCGCCAAAGGACGAAGCCTGCGTATCATTTGTAGTCGATTGCAAAAAAGTTTGGATATTTTTTCTGCACACTTGCAAAAATGGAAGATTTTTCCTAATGCTTCCAAAACTCAACTAATAATATTCCCACATAAACCAAAAGCTATTTATTTGAAACCTTCAAGTTGAAATGTTGTCACCATGAGAGGGGTTCTAATAAATTGGTCAGATGAAGTTAAGTATCTAGGGCTCATGCTAGATAAAAATTGGACTTTTAAAAATCACATTGAGGGCATTCAAGCCAAATGTAATAAATGTATGAAATGTCTCTATCCCCTTATTAATAGAAAATCAAAACTTTGTCTTAAGAAAAAGCTTTTGATATTCAAACAAATTTTCAGGCCAGCCATGTTGTATGTCGTATTAATATGGATTAGCTGTTATAATACCAGGAAGAGAGCTCTGCAGAGAATTCGAAATAAAATTTTGAAAATGATTCTGAGGCTTCCTCCCGGTATAGTACCAATGAGTTACATAGAATATCCAATGTTAAAACATTGGAACAAATGTCAAATAATAGAAGTTTACGGAACAAGATGCAGAATGATGATTTTAACAGCCCGAGTTGTAAATTTATCTTACGAGGCTTGCCGAGTAGGATAATTACGACGAGTGCTGTAAAAATCGAGTTCTGTAACGAGTTACGTACAACATTTTTTGCAATTCCGTAGAATACCACTTGAGGGTATCAGAAATTATATCGGAATGCATTCACTACATTTTAGAAATTATGAAAAATTGAGAAAGCCATGCGTAATGAATCATTACAGCATTGGTTTAATTTGCGTAATGACTATTCCCGCACCGCATACTTCAGTGCAGGAAAGTAAGCCGTTTCATGACAGATTGGCGTGATGAAAAACAGCCTATTACGATGAGAAATTGCAAAAAATAATTAATAATTTCAGGCAAAAATCGTTTCAGTCTTCTATTGCTACGATTAATGCGTTATATATTTAGGTTAAGTTAGGTTAAGTTAATTGAAAACGTGTTTTTTTTTCTTATAAGCAGGTGAAATCAACTCACCTGTAAAAAATCTGAACTGCTACGGCAAATGAAATGTAATACCGTTTTGACTCATATTCCGAATACTTAAAGTCAACAGTGACTTCAAATACATCTGATTGGCATGAATTGGCTGATATTTGTGTACATTTTAATTTTTTTCACAAAAGTCTAACAGTTAGCTTTTGGGTGTACCAATAATAATGTTGATTTAATTAGTTTTAGTGTGTCTTCTGATTTCAAGTTCCCAAAACTATGTTTCGGACATACTAGCAAATCTGGTATATGCCAGTAAAGGGCAAACATTCATTAATGTATCCCGAGTTGCGTCCTCCTGGCGCAGTTGGTCGTAGAGCGTGCGACCGCACTGAGAGCTCAACGCATACTGAATTTCGTGCCGACAAGCGTTCGGCTTATAGGTATGCGGCTGTAGAGCGTAAGAACTCAGCATCCATAAACAATTCGCTCTCGCTTGTGATCGGGAGATACAAACGTGAGCGTGGTGGGGGTTTGGCATCTAAGTCCGAAAGAGACATGGATTTGCGAAAGGAGATGTGTTCATAGTTAGTACTCGGATTCAGTTTGGCTTTCTATTCCGCAGAATCATAAGGTGTTCTGTAGCTTAGTTGGTTAAAGCGCCGGTCTAGCGTACACGGAGTCGTGAGTTCGAGTCTCACTAGAACGCGTATTTTTTCGCAAATTCATGTCTCAATTTGTCAAACAAACACACTGTGTCTTCTGATTTCAAGTTCCCAAAACAATGCATTGATTGTTGAAGTCTTTTCAACGCGTTAGAGTAGAAATAAAGCTTTGACGAAAAAACAGTTTTCGTAATTCTGGTACAATAAATTTAAGTATAATAAAAACTAAAATTTCAAACCATGAATTTACAATGGACTTCTGTTCTGGCAATTGATGTAAAAGTTACAAATCTTCGTTGTATTTATTAAATTGGATGACATCAACAGAATAAAAAGGTCTCAATGATTCATAACTTCTTATAGTTTGACAATTGTTACCATTTACAAGCTAAAACATAATCCATGACGAACATACAAATAGATTTTAATTATTATGAAAGAAAAACAGCTTTAAACTTACTTCGAATGGTTTGTCGGTGAAGCGTGAGATTTAATTTTAATTTGTAGGCAAAAAGTTTAAGGGGCCTTCCTTAGCCTCTTCAAGAGCCTTCCTTAGACAAGTGGTTAGAGTCCGCGACTACAAAGCAAAGCTATGCTGAAGGTGTCTGGATCCGATTCCCGGTCAGTCCAGGATCTTTTCGCAATGAAAATTTCCTTGACTTCCCTGGGCATAGAGTATCATCGTACCTGCCACCAGTGTTGATAGACTCACACTCAAATCTCAATCAATACGCTCTCCCGTGAGAGCAAACTCATTGGAGATCTGCTTCGTAAATCTTACACTTGAGATTTTGATGCAAAATCACTCAATCAACTCAAACCGTAAAATATAATTCAATCGCAAAACCCGTCAAAAACTCGTGAAACCCGAATGTTGTTGTTTACGTTAGAAAGGATTACTATAATTATACCAGACTAACAAGAAATTATTGCCGTGTGCTGGTAAACAGTGACGAGACAATAAGTCGAACAGGTGATCCAACTAATCCTTGTTTTTTTTTTTTTTGTATTGCTGGACGCTACTCAGCACTACTCGTACTTTGTAGTTGTATCTCTCACTTGCTTCTATCTTCCATTCTTAATCTATCACACTCAAACCATTCGTTCATAGCAAACGCTAGAACCAGAGACGGCCATGAAACCGTTTTCCTAACGCTTCCATTCTTCCATCATTATAGCACGCCTTTACTAGCGCCTGATGGCTCCATCCCATTACCCCGAACGCCATTACCCCGAACGCCACTACCCCGAACGCCACTACCCCGAATGGGTCACTACCCCGAAAGCCATTACCCCGAATGGGTCATTACCCCGAACGCCACTACCCCGAATGAGCCATTACCCCGAATAGTATGAGATACAGTACAGTATCTTGTTTTGCGTGCAAAAATGCGTCTCCAATGAAGGCTGGTAATTAATGGCACGTAAAATTCGTCGGTAAAATGTTCATCATATATTATCCCTTCTTTTATATGTCAGCTATTCTTTCGAAATATCTTGATGGCAACTATATTCTTCTCATTCTTTCTGAGACAGTGCCTGTTTATAAGCGCCCACCTTCGCAACTCAAGGGTTCATTAACAAATTTCATTTCGCCAACAATTGCCATTTTTAACACCTACCCACCCCCTCATACTTTTTTTTTTGTATGCAAATTCTACATATTTTGAATGGGCTGTAACATTTTGAGGACAACCACCCACAAACTTTTTTGCTCCCTTCAGCGTTACGAAATTTGTGAATGGGCCTCAATAAAATAAGCCTTTTATTGACTGAAAGGAATTCGAATCCATAACCATCAATATGGTGTTGCTTAACAGATGCGTAATCACCGGTATTTGGACTTGTTGGTGGTGTTCATATTTCAATTTTGTTTTTAAACATTTTTTTTCTTTCTTCTGAATATAGGTTGTGTCATAGCATCACGTTGTTACAGTGATCATTCACGTCATAGCTGTTAATATTTCACCAGAAATTTGCCCTTCTTTCTTAAATATGCTGTTCTTTCAAGTTTTCGTTGGATGAGCTAGTCACTAATATATACACATAGAACAGTTTTTTCAAGGAATGTATCCTGAAGTCATTCACTAAAATGAATCTTGCTACAATTCTAATCACAAATTTTCCCTTTCTTTTATCTTCTCGTATTAAAACAGACAGGTCTCTTATGGATTTGCCAACCACTTCTCTACCATCATCATTTTTTCACTGTCTTGAATAAAAAGAAATACTTTTTTTGTGGTTATCTCATTGAAATTCAAATTAATGATTCCACAAACCAACGAAAGTTTTTACTGTAGCAACAATCAGAGGCCGCCGATTTTTTCTAACATGTTCAAGTGTATTAACGTTTTCTTACTATAGCGGAACGGTCGTCTATTAGGTTGGTTTTTAGGCGGGTTCCATAGAACAACACTTGCAGCGACTTCTCAGGGTGAACTTCTATTACCATCGTTTACGAAACCAAATCTTTAAGAAGATTTTAATCTTAATGCCCGACACCTATAAAAATGAGTAAAGGAAGTGGCTACCGACGTCCAATAAGAGACTTTACTACATCCTAATTTTGTACATATTATAGTTATCCTTCTCATAATAAATTCACCCTTCTTTTTGAAATAGGCAGTTCTTCAGAGCATTGCAATGTGGCTGTGTGAATCTTCCCAAAATTAGAGGACAATACTTAATGTGTAAAAAATATTTGCTGAACAAGTAGTTGCTTTTTTATCTTCTAATATTTGAAAAATCCATTTTTGAGCCAAACTCGTGAAACACTCAAAAGGAATCGTACAATTATCTCCCCACTCTCTAACTAGAATATGTCTCAAAATTTTATCCATTCGGGGTAATGGCGTTCGGGGTAGTGACCCATTCGGGGTAGTGGCGTTCGGGGTAATGACCCATTCGGGGTAATGGCTTTCGGGGTAATGGCGTTCGGGGTAGTGGCATTCGGGGTAGTGGCGTTCGGGGTAGTGTCATAGAATCGCGCCTGATACATGATGTAGTTAGGCAGTCTGCTAACCACAAAAGCAAACCTTTCTGCCATGCCTTTCCCCTAATCCATACTCTCTCGCATGAACTGGCGTAGATGTAGTCAGACTCCACGGTTTACAGTGGGCCAGTATAAGTGCCACATCAATTCCTCCCCCTGCCCCACATTGGTCTGCATTCTGACGTGGTATGCGCCATTGTTGCCTAAAACTAAAAGATCACCAGCATTTATACACTGAGGGTGTCTGTTAGTTCCAAGCAGTCATTTGGTTGGTTCCTTGTGTAAGTGCAGCTGATCTGGCGATACTGGAATGGCATATTACCTACCTTGATACCTTGATGGCTACAGCGTAGCGTCACGCCATTGCCGGGCGTATTGTAGAGCTCTATCTTCATCGGTCTTGGGCGAAACCTCTCCAGTTGCCCCAAACGTTTAGGGTCGCCAGGTTCTCTTCCACTGCGTACAGCCAGCGTATTCGTGGTCTTCCCAGAAGCCGTCGACCTCTACCTGGTTCCCTGCTGAATATTATTTTCGCAATTCTTTCTTCCGACATTCGCACTAAGTGACCAGCCCACTGAAGTCCGCCGTATTTTACGCGCTTGATAATATTCGCATCTTTGTACACTTGTATCAAGTGCGTGATTCATGCGTCTGCGCCACACACCATTTTCGAGTTCCCCACCGAGTATTGTCCGCAACAATTTACGCTCGAAAACACCGAGAGCTTTCCGGTCTGACTCTTTCAACGTCCACGTTTCGTGCCCGTAGAGAGCCACCGGAAAAATCAATGTTTTATACAGGGCGAATTTTGTTTCCGTTTGCAAGCTGCGGGATCTAAGCTGGTTACGTAGTCCGTAAAAGGCCCTATTCGCAGCCGCAACACATCTTTTCACTTCGCGGGAAACGTCGTTGTCACATGTCACAAGTATTCCAAGGTAAACAAATTCCTCAACAACTTCAAACACATCCCCATCAAACACTACCTCAGCACCTACACTACCATGCCTGACTCTATATCTACCTGGAACCATGTACTTCATTTTGGTAGAATTAATGGTCAGGCCTATCCTCGCTGTCTCCCTCTTCAGAGGCACGAAGGCCTCTGTCACTGACCTGCGATCGATTCCAATTAGGTCTATATCGTCCGCAAAGCCAAGGAACATGTACGACCTTGTGATAACAGTGCCATTTCTCTGCACGCCAGATCTCCTAATAGCACCCTCGAGTGCAATGTTGAACAGTAAATTCGAAAGTGCGTCTCCCTGCTTCAATCCGTCTAACGTCACGAACGAGGTTGACACCTCGTCTGCGATCCGAACACTTGATTTCGAACCATCCACCGTAGCACGTATCAGCCTAATTAGTTTCGCCGGAAAACCATTTTTTTGCAATTGGCACACTCCAGTCTGTGCCTTTTCTTGTAGATAGGGCGGATGAGACCATCCAACCAGCCGGTGGGCAATTCTTCGTCCTCCCATACCTTCAGAAGTACTCGGTGGATCGATTGGTAAAGCTGCTCGCTTCCGTGCTTGAGAAACTCGACCGGGATCTCGTCCCTCCCAGCAGCCTTACAGTTCTTCAGCTCGCTGATAGCCTTTTTAACCTTTCCTATGGTCGGTGGGTCCACAGCTTGATCGTCATCATCTATGTTCATCCTGTTCCTCGCTACATTTTCATTTTCATCGTTCAACAATTGCTGAAAATGCTCCTTTCACCTGGCAGCCACCGCCGTTTTAACGGTCAGCAAATTCCCTTCTCGATCATTGCACATGGCGGGCACTGGTACGGTATTGTGCCGCGCACATTGACCGTTGCATAGAATCTCCGCATATCATTCCGGTTCATGCTTTCTTGAGCTTCAGCTACCACACTTTCTTCGTGATGCCTTTGCTTTCTGCGGTGGATTCGCATTTCTTCGGCTCTCGTTGTCCTGTACCGCTCTCTGTTCTGTCGGGTACCGGCCACAGGCATACGGCTTCTGGCAACACTCTTCATGTCTGTCACTCTCTGGCACTCTTCATCGAACCAGTAGTTTCGTCTTCGTCGTTGACCAGTGCTGATAACTTCCCGCGCCGTTGTTGTCATAGCTTCGTGGATAGGGTCCCACAGGCTGTCGACGTCTCCAGCAACGTTGATTCTCCCCAACAACTCGTCTAGTTCCTGACGGTACTGTGCAGCTATCCCATCATTTGACAAGCGTTGTATATTAAATCGCAGCGTTCTGTCGTGACGCTGGATAACCGCGCCAGAATTATAGCTACAACGAGATAATGATCCGAATCGATATTAGGAGCCTCGGAAGGTCCTCACATCCATGACCTCTGAGAAATGTCGCCCATCAACCAGCACGTGGTCTATTTGGGAGCAGGCATCGCCACTCGGGTGTCGCTAGGTGTGTTTGCGGATATTTTTTCGTACGAAGTAGGTACTACAGATTGCCATCCCTCTAGCAGCAGCGAAGGTTACTAGCCGCAGGCCATTATCATTGGTAACGGAGTGAAGGCTTTCCGTTCCAATGACGGGTCGGAAGAAATCTTCTTTCCCGATCTGCGCATTTGCGTCGCCGATGACCATCTTGACGTCTTGTTTTGGGCACTCTCCGTAGGCCTTATCCAGGCTCTCATAGAACTCATCCTTCATGTCATCGGGCTTATCGTTCGTTGGCGCATATATGCTGATCAGGCTGTAGTTGAAGAACTTGCCTTTCATTCTCAACACACAGATTCGATCGCTTACCGGTTCCCACCGAATAATTCGCTTCATCTGCTTCGCAGTCACTATGAAGCCAACTTCACGTTCTGCTCTGTAGTAGATGTGGTACTTGAATGAAGTGTTGGCGATGGGGTCCACCGCTCGGAATTCGCGTTCTCCGGTTCTCGGCCAGCGTATTTCCTGGATAACTGCCACGTTCACGCCGACATTCCGCAGTTCACGAGCCAGGAGCCCAACACGCACGGGTTCATTCAAAGTTCTCACGTTCCAAGATCCAACTTTCCAATCGTTGTCCTTTATTCGTTGCCGGGTCTGTTGCCGTAAAATCAATCCGTTTGCTCTACTTTGGTTTTCTTGGTTGGTGAAGAGTCTTCGATAGGCCACCTAACCAGGGTTGCGCTACCTACATCGTGATAGAGGGGCTGCCTCCTCGGTGCTGTCACGACAAAGCATTGTCCGCTCGTTCTTTACATGATGACCACGGTCATAGCCATCACAACCATCCACCTTTATCAGGGCTTTGAACATGTAGCTCTGGTTCTCAATAGTTTCAAGTTCTTTCGGACATGCTACTATGGTGAGCCGTCATGCGCTAGCGGTGTTCTGGAGTAGCATCCACGGGTGGCCAAACAAGCTCAAGCTCATCAAATGTTTGAGTGTAATCAAAAATTTCTATTTCTGCTTATAATGATTGCTGGGCATCTACAATCAAATAACTTAATGTCACCGGGAATTTGGATTTATAGGAAAATATGTTTAAAAGTGGGGGTTTTCGAGGTTTATTGAGCAAACCAAATTTTGAGTGTTATCAAAAATTTATATACCGTTTTGATTCATATTACGGACAGCTTCAAATTCCGGACACTCTACTTTGTATGGGAAACATTTCACGCGAAATGTTTCATTTTTTTCTGTTCAAAAGTTCTCAATTTCAAGGCTCGTTTTAGTAAACTTTTTCCATAAATATTTTTGAAAATTTATAATGCTCAACTACCTTAGATGTCTCTTTGGTGGTTTAACGATTTCGATTGATGATTTGACTGTTCCATTAATGATTATCATGAGCTGTCCGGAATTCGATTCAAAGTGTCCGGAATATGAAGCAAAAGTGAGGAAGCGTCCGGAATAAGAATCATGAAAAGGCCACACATTTTCATTTATTTAAAATTATTGAAGTTGCGGAAGCGTATTCTTCACCCACCGTTCGAAAGTACAGGGCTTCCGACGCTCGATAGCGCTAAGGAATCATACAGAATGATTTATTTTGTATGCTCTATGCTGGGTTATATTTCCCTGAGTCCTTAAGTGTCCGTAATATGAATCAAAACGGTATCAACTCTTAAATGTGAATTGTGGTTCCGGAACCTATTTTCCACTAAGAAACCATAATTTATCACCTTGAATGGTCGGTGCTCAGATAGACTGAACCAAGAGTTATTTAATGATTTCAGGAAAACGCACCCCAGACATTCGAAACATCAACATATTTACGATATTGGCTGTAGTAATGGATTTTCTATAATTGATGATTCATCTGTATCAAAATAACATCGAAAAATTTAAAATTGTTGGAGTACTTCGCCTATCTTTAGAGCGCCAAAATATCATCTAAACAGTCCGGTCTGTCTGAACATCGACCAAATATACATTGCTCAATCTCTGCCACATATCCGTACCAGATAACACTGAGAAGTGTCTTTTGTTCGAACATCTTTGGGTATACTATATTTTAAATACATTTTAAATATATATTGATCTCGAATAGTGTCTGATTCCATTACTGCATAATTTTGAAAATCGCTTAGAAAACGACGTAGGTATGCATTTTCAAACATTTTCTGGGACCCTTTGTTGTAAGCTTAAGTTTCCACCCCCGTGGTACCGTGATGAATCAATACCCGGACGCTTAAGCAGTGTCAAATGTTCTAGTACTAATTTCAATTCATTTCCGTTCGATTCTATTATTGTACCCCCATGTTACGAATCGTTTAGACATTATCTCAATGAAAACGACTAGTATTCTTGTTAAAATCAAGAATTTATTACTAAAATAACGATATTTATTACACAAGTCTTGTTTTGAAATCGGGACACATGAATCAAAAAGCCGGACACTTTTGAATCAAATTCCGGACACTTGTACTTTAGCTAGCTAAACTTACATTGAATTAAAATGAATGCACTCAAATTCGGTCACAATACTACATCTCTTGAAGTTTATTACAAGGATAGACATGATAATGATTGCGTTTAAGATTTTTAAAGAATGTTCCATGTTTCGGTTACTTACTTTTCTTGGTTGTAGGTATACGCAGCTTACCTGCAATAATCATTGCCATAGGAGCAATTATTCAGCAAATTATCTTATTTCCTGCCAAATACATTCTTTTTCTAACTTTTCTTCGTAATTTCTCTGTATTTTTCTTCCCGAGTAGCTATTTTTTAAGCAAAATATAGCACGAACGCTTAGCGTCCGGATTTTAAAACAAGTTTCACCAAACCGGACACTCACGAATCGCTCGATAAATACCATTGTTCACTTCTTTTCTACACTTTGATATGTTTAAATTGTTTACTAAACAGATTTACATACTAATGTTCGCAACAATTCACAAACAATATAATTTTTCAATTAATAATCGTAACACAATGTTGCCCTTCATTTTCTAGCAAGCTTGAGCCACAAACACTGCACTATGAAAAGACGGTGTCAGACTGGGGTTACCATTATGTTTTTATTTTTATTAGGGGTATTCACTTATTGGCGTAAATTGCTGGTCTATCGTGATAAACTGATTATTTTAAATATTTCGCAAAATTCCTGAAACTCTTAAGGAAATATTTCAATGTGTTGAGATTCAACATACGATCAATCCAAGAATGCATTGGTCGTTATACCGTTTTGATTCATATTACGGACAGCTTCAAATTCCGGACACTCTCGTTTGTATGGGAAACATTTCACACGAAATGTTTCAATTTTCGCCGTCCAAAAGTTCTCATTTTCGAGGCTCGTTGTATTAGGGTTTTTCCATAAATATCATTGCAAATTTATAATGCCCAACTACCTTAGACGTCTCTTAAGTGGTTGAACGATTTCAATTGATGATTTGATTGTTCCATTAATGATTATCATGAGCTGTCCGTAATTCGAATCAAAGCGTCCGGAATATGAGGCAAAAGTGAGGGAGCGTCCGGAATAAGAATCATGAAAAGGCCACACGTTTTGATTTATTTAAAATTATTCAAGTTGCGGACGCGTATTCTTTACCCACCATCCGAAAGTTAAGGGCTTCCGACGCTCGATAACGCTAAAAAATCATACAGAATGATTTATTTTGTATGGTCTAAGCTGGGTTATACTTCACTGAGGCCTTAAGTGTCCGTAATATGAATCAAAACGGTAACAACATTCAACAACTGTGTTATTTATTGAAAAACGAGAACTAATTCAATAGAAAACTTGTGACTAAAACTGATTAAAAAATCTTGACATTGCATGACAAAGCTGAGAGACAACTGGAAATTGATCATAAGAAAAGGATTGGCAATAGATTTTGAGAATCTTTCAACTTTCCCGGTGAATATCCTGGGATTTTTTGACGAACAAAACTGAGAAAGAATCATTCAAATCCGTTGACCCGTTCGTAAGCCATTTCGTGACGAGATTTTGCTATCACGAACTATCACTGTGATCCCAGATCTTAAAGAGTGGACAAACATGATAAAAGCGCGAAATTCATTGCTTCAATTCATCTTCACCTTAAAAGAGGAAAACAAATTACTACAAACCAAACGTGAAAATCTTGAAAATCAAGTTACTCAGGATTTCAAAAGCATTCTCAATCAAGAGAAGGTTTTCGAATGTTCCTGGAGACTGATTTGGAGGAACTATTATTAAATCAGAAAATAAAAAATATGAAAGCCTCTAGCGATGATGGAATATTCCATCCTCATCAAGAAACTTCCAGAGAGTAGTTTACCATTCTTGGTTTAATTAACGTCATCTACATGCAATAATGACGTGAATATATTTGATTTTTTTTCTTGGCCTATTACACGAATTTCTAAGTTACCAATTTTAAATAGATGGAATTATTGGCTCTTTAAACAACTGCATGAAATTAAGTTATGTATTGCGTCCAACCTTAACTTAAACTACTTAGGGCCGATTTCTTCACCTTCGCTTAAGCCATAAACCACGTTTACCCATACGATTAAACCTGGTTTAAAACCTAAGCAGTGGTGAAGAAACCGCTTATTACTTATATAATTTGAAATAAGCATTCTTATATGATTACTGATTTGTAGGGTGAGTTTATACACATCTTCATGAATGGAATTGTAAGTCGAAAGAAAGATTTCAATGTAAATAGTGACGAACCTACAACATATTTTGCGAATCTTTAATTTCCCATGAGAAAAATAATAATGCACTAATCATATCAACATTCCACACAACTCCAAACATAGAATTCGTGAGCTCAATCTGACAGCAAGCGCGTGGATTTCAAAACTCTTCTTTCGGAAAAGCGTTTTCAATTATTTATTCTTCCTTATCCGGACCTCAAATGCAGATCAACCGGCAAAAAAAAACGACATCATCAATAAATACGAAGACAGTCCTAATGGATCTCGGAGCTACAGCTGTTGATCTTGACGTGCGCCAAGATCATGAATCAAATTTCGTGATCTACCGGCAATGCACCGGCACGCGTGAGTCTTAGAATTGTACGCTGCACGTGGGTGGCGGTAGCGACGATGAGATGAACGATCGCAACAAGACTTGTTGCAGTACGTCATTGATGGGAAATTTGGCGGGATTACGAGGAAGATCTGTGACTTCACAGATCCGGGTTTCTTTGGCATCCGGAATCTGGCATTGAAGTTTCGATCAATGGTAAATTACCGGAAAAAAATCACCCCTCCTGAAATCGATCGTTGATTGATCGGAACGAATTTCCCACAGCTCGAAGTGAGTGCTTCACTGAAGCGTAAATCACCGCGCCCTCGTGAGTGACCAAACACCGCGATCCAATTGGGGAAAGAGAGATCACCACAGGAGCCTCACCCCGGTATCGATCTCGCTCCAACGAATGGATCGCGGCTGTAATTGATCCACAGTCCGCGGCGTTAAACCGGCTGTTTCTTTTCTTCGTCCGTTCGGGATAGCGGCGAGTGAGCGATGCAACCGGTTTCTCCACCTTCTGCGAGAGATGGCATCCCCGAATCGATCGCGCAAGACTGGCAAACACGTTTTGCTGTCCACTCTCTTGATCAGTATTCGTTGGGAACGTCTCGCGGTACGTTGCGTTCGGGGTTTTGCGCTTGCCGCGTGTGCAGATCGTGTGTCTACTTGGTGCTGTATTGATCTTGAACCGCTGATACCTACAAGGGGATATAGGAAAGGGAATTCCCTTCCGTACGAGGACGACGACGGGTTTTGTGTGACTTACCGGCAATTGTGTGATTATGGTGGCATTACAGTGCAGTGAATAGTTTCTAGTTTCTCCCGATCGCAATGGGAATAAGAATGTGCCACCAAAGTGCGATGTTCCGGATTTGACGAGATCAACGATCGATGATCTAGATTCAGTGCGAGATTTAGAGGCACGAAGAGATAGCCCGTAGCGTATGTGGATGCAGCTGAGCCTCGGCCAGTCAGTGTTCTGATTTTCCGGATGCCCCGTAATGTTGACCTAGCTGATTAGCAGGTCTGATCCAGAGCCCAAGAGTGTTAGTTCAGTTAGTGCTTCAGTACAAATGTGTCAAAAAACAAGAAGATACGTGCCCCGGGCCTCGGGATCGATCGAGCAAAACAAACAGAAGCGGTGCACTTCTTGGCTTGGCTTTCGGTGTTCTTCCTGAAGCGAATACAGGCAGTGCTGTTTACCCGGTGGGGATCCGCGCGAAGATTTGTTAATGATGTGTGTTTGGAACAGATCGGTAGCTGGTTGCTGAACTAGATGCTACGTGCTGTTACCGGTGTTAGAGCCTTGGCGCACGGGATAATGGTGGTTGTGTTCCAGTTCCAGGAGGCGCAAGGCTAGTTCGTGGAACTCCGGCTGAAGGGGTTCGCCACGGTTGTGACTCTGATTAGTGCGAAACTGGCTAATGAACGGAAACACTCTCGGTGTGAAGTGCATCTTACGAATTGGAACAACGCTGTGTTCCAACATAGGTGATCAAAGGACTTGGAAAGTGTTCGAGTGCGGGATACAGTGCAAGGTAATTTCATGAAATCTTTAAGTATCATCAACTTGCAAGAATCTCGATCGATTAATCAAAACCACGAAGAAGATTCGCTGAATATGAACTCGATGTGTGTCCAAGAGATCGTTCGCAAGTCATGATCTGCTTGTTTGTTCTCGCAATTCACAGTGGATTAAGATGTCATACTTCTAAAAATTGTGTTTTGGTGCTATGTGGACGTGACAGCTGAAAGGTGTTTTTTTTGTTTGACTGCGGATGGTGTTCTGCAAGACGTAGCATAAA
The DNA here is from genome assembly GCF_002204515.2 of Aedes aegypti. NCBI lineage: Eukaryota > Metazoa > Arthropoda > Insecta > Diptera > Culicidae > Aedes > Aedes aegypti. The sequence goes on from NC_035109.1 coordinate 108,655,139, forward strand.
GTACCATTTTTCGATTAGTTTCCGTGTTGACATGGTGCTATTGATCGTATTAACACATTTTTGATAGTCTCGTGATAACTATTTTACTCGTGTCGTCATGTACGTATAGAATGTAATAATGATCAATTTTATTTGCATTGGATGTTGCAAAATAAGTTAATGAAAAACAGATACTTCTTTTTCTTCATGTTGATAATTTTTCAGTCAAGGATTGTTATTTTTTTCAATTCTGATGTACTCATGACCAGTAAGAAAGCTGTTGGTTGATGTGTTGGATGTATGAATGTACTTGGAAAAACCCATTTATTCCAACCGCCGGCAGAATATAAAAGTGTACTAAGCATTTGCAAATGTCATGGAGAATTGAATTGACACTACGAGTGTTCTTGAGAACAATAGCAAGATAGGGTGCAGAGCTACTTGGGCACATCCATGATTCACTTTGGAATGGGGACTTTTTCTCGGCCAAATTGTCTGAAACTTTGCAATAAGAAGTACATTTATATAATGCATAGTGTGGCCAAATATCAGTAGCTTTCAAAAAAACTCACTGCCGAAGTGAATCAAAAGTAGGCCCGGTTTTAAGGGGGTGCCAAGGGGGAAATGCCCCGGGCCTCCCGATTAAGGGGGCCTCCCGGGGATTAAAAAAAATGAATCACTACTTAATGAAATATATTGTTCTCACACAAATCCGATATGATTTCCAATAGAGATATTCAACCTCATTCTTGTTTACGATGTATCCAACCTTCGATCAAATCCTATTCGTTCGAATCCATGGTCCATTTGATTTTGCTGGCGTAAACGAGAATGCGAAACTGTTTTCGATCGGAAGCTCATTCGAAAGTAAACAATAATAGGGGTGATTATTACATTAGATTATTATTCATCGTTGCTCTCTTTGCGTTATTGTAGAAAACTGATTCTCTTTTCGTAACAAATTTATATGATGTAGGATGAAGAATCACATCTTTCTTCATTAGCATGAAATATTACGGATCTATATAACTTAACGAAGTTATTAGGGAAAGAGAGGATGGATGAAGAGAAACCGCTCATGTCAGTTAACCCCTATTAAAGTAACAGTGTAAATATAATATGTAGTTGTTATACGATTTCTATCTGAATCTTAAAGTTTCAATTAAATTCCTTCTATTCACTAATGTAAATCATTCAAAATATATAAAGATATTTAAGACTCTCCGTTGATCATACAGCAAATTGTCACAGTTTTCTGGTAAGATACTGCCAAAAAAATAGAATGCTCTATACCTAGGAATTACTTTGAAAAAAAAAACAACGATGATAGTTGACGAAGGTACTCGGTAAAGTGCCTAATTTTAGTTTCAAAGTACCTACTTAAATTACTATTTTATCAAACATATCATTCTACTGGAAATTCGATGTCTTTATATATTAATGAACTGTTTTCCATTTATGGGCTAGATTTTCATAATTTTGTATTGATGGTTTTATTTACATATTGCTTTTCTTACTGTAAGTTTAGAATTCATAATGAGTTTGACCCGAATTCACAGAGACTATATCATCATCTGCAAGTTGCCTAAGCGTGCATTGTTTTTCCAAACTGTTGTCAACATCTTGAGCATACAACTTATTAGGCAAGGGACTTAAATATGAGCATTGTTGTAAGCCCATGTAGCTATTTCTGGAATTTGTCAGTTGACTGAGGATGAAGCTCTTGTAAAGTTCAATATTGTGCAGGTTTTCTGACAATATTTCTATGGAAGCTGAATTCAATGGGCCCTTAATATCACAAAAAAAAAGAAAAATATTATCTTGGTTATTTGAAATCTCAATAAATCATCTAGTCATGATTTCAACCGATGTATGTTTCCATTTAGACTTGATTATGAACGATTCAGTCTCAATTCAAACCCATAATCTATCATGCAAGTATTTGATACAAATGATTTTATAACGCAATATTCGCGAAATGACAGGTGTTGTCAAATTCGAGTAATATAACAATTTACTGGAGTTTTTAGAGACTTTATTTTCATTAAACTACACTTTCTTATGCTTTGCGTTTTCGTATCATGTTGTACCAAGGGCCCCCTTCAAGGGAACTGACCCGGGCCCCACGAAGCCCAAATCCGGCACTGATCAAAAGTGCCAAGAATGAGATCCGGCTCCCTATGTGACAAAAAAATAAGTGCATAATTTCGATTCCTTGTCAGGTTCTGATTTTCGAACCAAAAGTAGAGCTCATTAGAGGGCCAGTTTTATTGAGGAACCTTTTCATGTCGGCTTTGCTTTGCTTTTGCTATGATTATTTGTTCTGTGTCATTAGGCTGGATGCCATTTGGCCGGATGCCATTTGGTCGAAAAATGACGTTGTATATATAATGTCAGAAACAAGATGTGAAGTTCATATCTTGTCCAGGATGATATGAGTTAAACGTTATGAATGAAGCCGCTCAGAGTGTGATGGGGTGTACGGACATTTGACCGAATGCCGTTTAGCCGAATAAAGAACAAAAATATTCTTATTGCTACAACGCTGTTGTGTAGGATTCAAAAGAGTAATGGGATAGGACGTCATGTTTGTTGAGAATTATGAAATTCACTTGTTAATGTAGGATGAGTTCGTGAAATCCACACATTGTGTCAAGACTGTAGGCTGATGGTTCAACTCTGAGTTACCAACGGTGTGCGGAAGTTCAAAGTGTTTTTCAATGATTTCATCCTTATTTTTTCCTTCTTCTAAACATTCTTCCGAGTTTTATTGGTTCCATTACTATTGGCAATAATTTCGCTTATATTTTAATTGGGCACTATGCCAGCTTTAAATCATCGGCAGTTCTTTGTGGTTAACTACTGATTTACCATTTCTCATAAATATTAAAATAAAGGCTTATAATACGTTCATAGTCTAATTCAAAACAGCACAATGGGGATGGGGATGTCATTCTCTTCCAACATAATGATTGCAACGTGTGAACTGAATTCTGCACCGATGCTTGCGTGAAGCAGAAAACCAAACCACTCTGTGTACACTAGGGCGGTTCAAAATTTAAAAATGTTGGAGAATCCAATCTCCCATATGTTTCTTACCATCCTTACCATAAAAATAGTGTTCTGTGAAATTTTTAGCTTTCTAGGTGGTGATTTAAAGGTGGCCCATAGACAATGTAGGTTTATATGGAAATTACTATGGGGAAATTATGAGAAATATTCCAAACACGCTAGAACTGTTATGTAAGTACAAACTTATTATTCCATTGTGAAAACTCATTTTTCAAACCATAACGAACGACATTTGCTGAAGAGAGAAATTCAATCCGACGGATAGCAGAAGAGATATTCATGAGTTTGTTTGCTATTATTTAGCTAAATATGGGATTATAGCCCTGCAAACATGTACAAAAATCCCAAACAAAATTAGCTCAAAAAGGATTTGTTTCTTCAGCAACATCCTTCATTAAGGCTTGAAAGTTGAGTTTCCAATATGGGATGATAAGTTTGTACTTATATTACAGTGCTAGCGTGTTTGGAACATTTCTAAAAATTTCTCCATAGTAATTTCCATATAAACCTACATTGTCTATGGGCCACCTTTAAATCACCACCTAGAAAGCTAAAAATTTCACAGAACACTATTTTTATGGGAAGGATAGTATGGAGCAAATGGGAGATGGGATTTTGAAACATTTTTTAAATTTAAATCGCCCTAGTGTACACTCATGTCAAAGAAGCTCACTGTTTTGCGTTTTAAAATGCTGCATGTTAATTCGATTGCTAGAACTATGAAATAGTTCACTAAGTACGATTTTTCAAGGGATCGAAGCAAACCAATCCTGCAGAAGGACGAATAAAGGCTCCCCCAAATCAACGCGACTTTTTTCAGCGACAGCGACGAAAAATCTTCGTTTCGCTGTTTGCACGATTTTATGAGCATGCCTTAATCACGGCACCGCGATTTCATAGCGGTTTTCTCCACGTTGGTCTAGAAGGTTTTTCGCGGTGATTTTTCGTCGTTGTCGCTGAAAAAAATCGCGTGTATTTGGGGAAGCCTTAAGTCTTCAACCGTTTTAGTTACTGTCAACAGTTGAATGCAAACGTAAAGAGGAGAACCTCTAATGGTAGCTATTTCTGGTAGTAAAGAAAAGTATAGTTACTTTAATTTAGGATGTTCTTTTTTCAGCCCTGACTGTTTCTTGAACTGACACTGGAGAGCTAATTGTTTGTATATCAATTATGGTTTATTCTTTTTTAAGAATAAGCTGTTCTTTGAAATTATACTTTGAAATTCATTGCAAATGCATGCCAACTGTAGTTCACTATTGATTCCTGCCCTACGTTAAAAGAAAGGAGTATCTTTTTTTGTGTCGTTTTTTTTAACCTTACACTTCAGCATTGTTGTCAACTGAATTAATTGTTAGCTAATAATTCGGTCAAACGACTCATTCGAGCAGATAGAAATCGGGCAAACGATATTCGCCCAAATGACATTCGGCCAAATGGCATTCGACCAAACGGCGGGATATTATAATTTATAAACTAATTTGCGACTAATTGCTAATTAACTAATTAAACTAATAAACATGTTTTTACGACGGTTTTAATTTTTGAACGTTCATGGCATATGAAGAGCATAATCAGTATTTGGCTAATGCAATAAATTATTTCGAAAATGGCATTTCGCTAGAGTATCTTTACTCTCTATAACTCAATATTGAAGAGACCATCTTGTAAGAGTGATATCGAGGTATAGATCACAAAACATAGTGCAGTATAGTCGATCGAAAAGCATATGAATTGAAACATAATGTATGATACCGTCGGGTGGGTGACATTGGATCGTAAGGGTGACTTTGAGCCACTATTTTCACAGCAAATCAATATCAGAATAATGAAAACAATGTAGCAAGCTGCAAGAATACGTTTCAAATAGCCACAAAGTGATCAAAGACTAGTTTTTTGACATTCATACTAGTCATGAGATGCATCGAAAATAGTGGTCAAAGTCACCTACTAGGCACAATGCCCCCCGCACGACGGTACTTCTGCATTAATAAGTTTTAATAACACTTATCTTTCAAATGGTGGGTGAATATTCGGATTTTACAGCTTGTATTAAATAAAATAAATAGATATTAGTGATCTTTGTTTCTGTCTGGTTAACGAAAAAAAAAAAACAATCTAAATTATAAATTAAGCTTCCCCATCCGTAAGAGCTACATCAAAACTAGTGGCGCATTATAAATTTTCATGGATTGCATTGGAAAATTGTTATTGAAACGTGTCTGAAAGTTGGGAACTTCTGAACGGCAAATTTTGAAGTGAAACCTTTCCCATACAAAGTAGAATGTCCGGAATTTCAATCAGAGCGGTACCAAATATCAAGTAAGGAAATGTTAACTGTACTACATTATGTCCTCTGAACATTTTATATGAATAATTACTTGTCCATTTGTAAAAATTTGATCAAATAATATTCCAAAAATCACCTTAGGATAACTTTCACAAACTCTACAGTACTTGGGTTAATCTACAGTACTTGGGTTAATCCATTCATCAAGTCAACAACTTATTTGGATTCATATGATGTTTTTCTTTGAATATTACAGGAATTTATCAAGAAATACTTACAGAAATTCTCACTACAATTCTGCAAAGAACATTTACCATGTTTCAGGGATTGCTCGATCACTTTTTCCTATTTTTTTTTTCCATAAATTACAGTACTACTTTTACAGTAGTTTCCCTCGTTTTTGTCTCCATGGACATTCTAAAAACCGTCGTGCGGAGTGATATTGGGCCACTATTTTTACAGCAACCATACCAGAACTATGATAATGTGTTAAGGTTCAACAATACGTCATAAATAACCCCTGGATGGTCATAGATTAGGGGAAGGGGTGGTAAAATGAACACCTTAAGGAAATCATCTTGTTTCTGATAGAAAAACGAGGAATTTGAGTAGTTCTGTCGCATAATATTGAAAAAAAGGGATGTAATCTATAGCAGCGACATGGATTCAGACTAAAATAGCTTAATTTTCACATATTTTCATCGCTATCAATAAGCGATGCAAATGTTCATTTTACTTGCACTATGTGGGTAAAATGAACAGCAGTTGGTAGTAAAATGAACACCACGCAAAAAACATGAGCAAAACAAATATTTCTGAAAATTTTCATTGCCCCACCGAAAATACATCCATTAATGATTGTAACCCATTCAAAAAGAATTATAAAGGTATCAGGTTTGACATCATATCATAACAATATTCACCTCACTGAAAAGCCTCAAGCCTTCCGAGCTAAAAGTTACGTCAGTTCTAATTTTCAAACAGGGTTTTCTAAAATCTTAGTTTTTGTTGATATTTTCACTTCAATTGACCTCCGTATCCGGCGCCTTCCAAGTCACACTTGTAGATGTGAGTACTTATTCGTATCGCTTCAGGAAGGAGTCATATGATTAGTTTAAAATTTGGCACCATAGAGTGAACTCGCTTTAATCAATCTTATAATGCTCTCTGAAAGTCTGTCTTCTTTTATTTGTACTAATAGGCTATAGGCTAGGCTGTAGTTTAATTTTTGACCGTGGCTTGGATATCACAATTTTGTCGCAGCTGTAAACACAGTTATAAGAATCTGTTTAGCTTAGCCTCTAAAAACATTGATTTTTTTTTTATTTCTAAGGGCTTAGAAACCAAATATAAAGAACTGCCAATGTCTCAAAGAAGGACAATCTCAGGAGAGATGCTTTGCCTTAAATGCTACAAAAATCAGTTGATGTTGGTTAATAATTCAGTAGGGCAATTAAACTATCGCTCAACGGCTGACAATCTTGCCTATTTTATAACAGTACGTGTATTCCTAATGACATGTTCCACAATTCGCGAGCCTTTAGGCATTCAGCAAATGACGAATTACTATATAAGAAATTATACCTTCTTTCCAACATAAACTGTTCTTTTTAGTTTGCAGCGTAACGAATCATAGGCACGCCAAGATCGAAGTTTATTACATCGGATTGCCTTGGTATCGTGTTGATTCGAATTGCCCGGACGCTTCGAATCTTGGAAACCGGCCTTATTTCACACAAAAAAATGTTTTTTTCGGCTGCATTTATGCATGGATAATGTAGAAGTTGCAATTACGGAGTTCAAACGAAAAAACACTTCTTCTTATTTCTATGGGCCAGTTGTTTGTTAAATGTCAGCTGGGTCTAGGATCGAAGTCTTAAAATTCCGACGCCCGGAGAGACAGCCACAAACTAAGGGTATGCGATATGGATTTTTTTCATGTCGATACGAAACGAAACGATACGCGGAATATCTTGCGCTGATAATGACGAAACGAAACGAAATTTAAAAATGTTTCGTTTAACTCGATACGAAATCAAATATCTCACGGAATTTTTCGAAACGAAAAGAAATTTTTGAATTTGTTTCGCGGAATACACGTTTAAGTTTTTTTTCTTGTCAAAAGCTGGAAATTTGACAATAGGCATAAAAAACGTCTTTTTAAATCCTCTATCATATGGAAACCTTAGCGTTGCTCAGCGGAACCCTTACATGTTTTGGTAAGACTTTTTTCTGTTTGTTTGAAATCTTCTTAATAACTTCATAAGGTTTCATTTCAATATATCTAACACTCACACAAGGCAATGAGTGGGTTTAATTTAAATGTTACAACTAACTGGGTTGAAAAGCACACACACACAAACATTTAAAACAAAAAATGAGAGGAGCCCAAAATTAATTTGATTTTTAGAAATGCCTTTCCATTTTTTTAATCATGTGGATGTGATGTTATGCTACTATATACCATAAAACATGGAAAAATGATATTCATTTTTGTTGCTGTACTTTATGCTTTGTGGCTTGAATGAATGTGATTGGGGACACAAGTCGATAAGTGATCATGAAAACACTAAACTGAGAAGCAGACTCTGTCCCAGTTGGAACATAACACCAGAAAGATGAAGAAAAATAAGTAGAACAGAGGAATCACTGGAATATTTGCTTTAGAATCTGGAGTATTGAATTAAATTAAATTTTAAAAATCCATCAACACATACCTAAGAAATCAATCAAGATAAATTTAAAAGAACTGCAAAAGTAATAAACTCCAAGAAATATTGCGACAGCAACTTAACCAGGATTGTCTGTTGGGTTAATTTAGAAATTCCTAATAAATTTTCTGGAAAAGCCTTGCATAAACTGAGAAATAATTCTTGGAGGGATCAAATCTGGATGAATGCAATCTTTTAGAGTAAGCCTTGTAGAAAATACTGAAGGTATTCTATTATTTTGCAGAGCAAATATTGGAGAAATGATCCTATTCCAAAATCTGTGAAGGAATTTCTGGACGATTTCTGGAAGAATTTTGGATTGTTGATATTATCTCATTTTCAGAATCTTTGTGTAAAACTGACTACAAAATCACATTTTCACTAAATTTTGAGCCTCGGGAGTATTTTAAAAAATATTTGAAAATTTCGAAAAAAAAAGTTTTGAACCTGTACTACATAGCATAGAGGAATCGCAAATAAGATTGACAAGTTCACCAATGTTCGTTCAGACAATCCGTCTTTCAATGAGCTAAATTTAATGATTGGCTTATTTTTTTTCGAGATTTAGATGTGCGAAAATCGAAAAATAAAATGTGAAATACCCTAGGTACCCCACCAAACTTGAATCTAAATCCGGAACCAATTTTGATGGTGCATGCAAATTTATAACTGATTTGTGATTTTTACTAAGACAAATCATCAAAATCGATCAAAAGATGGCGAAACTAGAGAATTTTGTAATGATATATTATCAATATTCGCTTTTTTTAATTGGGGGTCGTGAGGAAATTAGGGGAAGTGGTGGTAAAATGAACAGGGGTGGTAAAATGAACACCGTGCCTTTTACCGAGAAAAAAAATAATTTCGATGAATTTTTATCACGCACGGACGATTTAAAGCATAAATATAAATGTTCGAGTTGATACGTAGATCAATTGAAGTGAAAATATCAACGAAAACTAAGATTTTAGAAAACTACGTTTGAAAATTAGAACTGACGTAACTTTTAGCTCGGAGGACTTGAGGTTTTTCGGTGAGGTGAATATCGTTATGATATGATGTCAAATCTGATACCTTGAGAATTCTTTTTGAATGGGTTACAATCATTATTGGATGTATTTTCGGCGGGACAATGAAATTTTTCAGAAATACCGTAAAACGGGGTAACTTTGATAGTTTTTTCGAAGAAAACTTGAATATTTATGCATGCTGTTTCAAAGAATAATAATTTATATTTTTAAAACAAGTACTGGCATCCTTGCTATCGATTGCAGTCGATAGATTTCCAAAAGATTTATTATGAATGGATATATAATTTTTCATATAATCGAAAGTTGGTTTTCTGTTTTGGGGTAACTTTGATAATGGAGTATGAATCGAACAAAATTGAATGAATAACGAACATTTGTAGGGCATTGCATACCTCTAGGCGTTTAACCATATATGGAAATTTCTGACTTAGATTACAAAAATGGTCCCAGTTTGTGAAAATGCTATTCGCTAAGAGATTTGAGACCGTATTCAAGTTCTATGATAACTAGGCTGTCAAAGATTAGTGGCCAACTATTCAGAACTATATCAAATAGTGATCTTAGAACAGATTGTTTGTAAGCGTTTCGAAAATGCTAAAACTGTGTCAATTTTTAATATTCGTATAAAAAGCCTCAAATGCACTTGATTCCAATGAAAACAGCTTTGACATGAAGTGTCATACTAATACTCTTTACTTTTGCATTTGTTTTGCTTAACTGATTAACAGAAACTTCGTTATTTCGTTTAATATGTTGTGGGTCTCGCACTATCAAAGTTACCCGCATTATCAAAGTTACCCCGTTTTACGGTATTTGTTTTGCTCACGTTTTTTGCATAGTGTTCGTTTTACCACCAACCGCTGTTCATTTTACCCACATAGTGCAGGTAAAATGAACATTTGCATCCCTTTTTGATATCGTTGAAAATATGTGAAAATTTAGCTATTTTAGTCTGAATCCATGTCGCTGCTATGGATTACATCCCTATTTTTGATGTTGTGCGATAGAACTATACAAATTTCTCGTTTTTCTATCAGAAACAAGATGATTTCCTTAAGGTGTTCATTTTACCACCCCATCCCCTATGTCACGTTATAAGAGGAGAGAGGGAGTTGGTGGCAGTGATGCATTTTGAACTGAACGCGAGCCAAAAGTGAACGGATCCCGAGCCAAATTTGCACTTGAACGCAGTAGTCAATGAACTTACGAGAAAGAGCCTGCCGTTGCTCAAGAACGGCCCGTTCAGTTCGCCATTATGATTGGAGCTCTCACTTGAGAAATTAATATATTAATCGTCGTAAATAAGCATGAACAGAAAAAAATTTCAGCCCTTGATATCATGCATACCACACATATAACTTTGACATAGATTTTTGTTGTAAATCAGTCAAAACTAATTGGGTTCAATTTTTGGCTCGCACGGGTTCATATTTTTGAACTGATCAATGTTCAAGCCTACTTGATCGCTGCGTTCAATAAAATGAACTGGAACGCGAACTGAACGCGTTCAAATGCATCACTGGTTGGTGGTGTGGTACAGCGTGAATAAACCTAGATTCATTTTTCAATATAAAATAATGTATGCATCTTCCTTGTTTAAGGTGAATATAAATCGAAAGCATACCTCAGAATTTCAAGAGCACAAATCTAACGTACCCGTCAGCGGTTCAAACTGAACACTTGATCGATTGGCCATCGAGTAACCAAACGATAGTGTTTTCAGCTTGAATGGACGTCTGGTTCTTTAGATTTGTGCTCTTGAAGGTTTGAGGTGTGGCTTTGGATCACCCAAATCAACGCGATTTTTTACGGCGACAGCGACAAACAATCGCTGCGGTTTCGCTGAAACATGTTGAATTTTATGACACAACAACGAAATCGCGGAGAGCCTTTACTCATTGATGCGTACTATTAGTTTTCTATTCTATTCTCCCGCTGTTCTTATGCAGAGTTCAAAGTGACGTCATAGCGGGAAAGCAAGAGAGAGAACTAATGCGCGCATCAATAATCTGCACCACCTGAGTAAATCCAGAACATCAGGGACTTACGCTCCGCAGCTTTTTTGACATTTGTGTACAAACAATTTTTGCGATATACCGTTATGACTCGAAATCCGGACACTTAAGCACCGCATTAACTTCAAACAGAATTTCAAAAATTAATGATAATTATTTCCATAATGTACTGTGTGTTTTTACGTTGTTGAATGCTTATTATTTGGCATAGTGTAATAAAAAAGGCGATAATTTATTCAAAAAACGTTTAAATATGCGAAAACACATCTCTGTCTTGCTTTGAAATCCGGACACTCATATAAGGTTGATTCGAAATCCGGACACTTTTGCTTCAAATTCCGGACACTTTTTTTGACGAAATTGTTGCATATTTTGTTAAAAAATCAACCCACCAACTATTAATTTCAGGATTTTGAACAGCTCACTACACGTAATCACAAAAGTTTCGAGTCGTAAATAACTCTGAAGCTACTAGAAAGGTTAAAACAGTTATGGCAAAATTGCTACTCTCCGCTTCATGGCAACTATAAGATGCAGTTCAACACGCGCTGAAATGTGTGAGTATCGATACGCATTTCGTTCTTTTATTTTTGTCATTAATATTTTGATGCCCACATCGATATATTAACATCTATAACATGCAATTGAAGTTAAATAATAGTTTAGTGCATAAGTGTTACAAGAAAATTTAATTTTATGTTATGAAAACATGTAAAAATTATCATAGTGTCCGGCTTTCGAAGCGTCCGGCAATTCGAAGCAAAACGGTATTAACGGATTTGCTCAAAAGGACACGCGATGTTCCCCGGAGGGAACCGTGGTTTTGCTCTCTTCATTGTTATGGAAGATAAGTATGTAGATCATCAAACGCATGTTCCTTTCCTGGGCTATTCCCGCGAGGAATTTAGGGCAAATGGGCGTTTTTGGAAACTTTACAACGGCAGTGCAGTTTATCATATCCTGCGGACCAGTCAATATTACAGTCATCCCATGAATAGCACATGAATAGCACACAGATATGGATCAAAGTTGAATTAAACGGAAAATATCTCGACAAATAGAGTAGCAATTACGCAGAACCCATTTTACCTACGCGAACCATAAATCTATACAGCATCGCAATCAACAATAACGTGCTTAAGGTGATTATGAAACGAAGCTACACCTCAAATTTTCAAGAACACAAGACTTGAGAACCAAACAGCGCTCCGCAGTTGAAAATCTATCCCATTGGTCACCAGCAAGCAAGCATTTTGATTCATTTTCAAAGCGAACTATTGTCAGATTTTCTCGTCTTGTGCACTTGAAAATTCGAAGTTTGGCTTCGTTTTATAATCACCTTAAGGCTAAGTAACCCGTCATTCGTTTTGGCAACAATGATGACTTTTCAGCTTGCATTTCAAAGTGATAAAACTCAGTCTTGATAGTTTATATTGACTAAAAAATGCAGCACTGTACGCGCTAACATGCATAAAGTATGCTGATACTTTTTCAGCTGTGTCAGTGCAAAACCAATCGATTTTCTTTGATATTAAATCGTGAGATGAATTAGCAATAATCATCAACGACGCGTACAAATTTCAATGACGGCCTACTTCGCCTTAAACACATTTGTTCCATTCGTAGGAAATAAAATGTCATACATATGCCTAGAAGCGTTGCTTAATATTTGTGGGGCATTGAAACCCATACCACAGTTATGAATCCAAGATAAGGGGCTGTCCATTAATTACGTAAGACAATTTTAGGGATTATTCAACCCCCCCTCCCCCCATGATAAGATTTTTTGTATGAAAATTAAAAATAAATTGTATGGCGCGTAAGAAATCTCAAACCCCCCCTCCCCCCAAAAACCCTTACGTAATTAATGGACCACCCCTAAGACGATTCATAAAGAAACGCCAAAACGTATGCTTTCACTAGCACACCATTCGTTTGCCTCGCAGATAATTTACTGTTATAGTGTTCTGATCCATGACATGAGTCGATTTGATCCATAATACGGACCCATTTTTGACTGTAGCTAGGAGTAGAAGCGAACGCTTTGCTTTTTTTTGTTCGAAATAAAACTAGAATTTCGCAAAATTCCGTTTTATTTCATTTGTTCTCAATTTTCCGTGGAAATATTTTAACAATTTGGCGAAACGAAACGAAATAGCAAAATACAAATTTCGCCTGTGCGAGTTCCGTGGAATTCCGCGGAATTTTGTTTCGAAGCGTATTTGACGGAATCATTCGGTATTTCGCATACCCTTACCACAAACACCTGGGACCCTACATATCGAACCCATCAGCAAATGGACTGGGACTAGGTACTTTTCTTCCCTTCCGAAAGAAGATGCGATCCGGGAGTTAATGTCTAAGAAAATCCTAATGGCGCCGACGAGAATTGATATCACGCTTATCCCGCTTACCACTACACCATCGACACCCCTACGAGACAGTCAGAATTAGGTCCAAAAACACCTAGAAACGGCTTTTAAAGGGTGTAGCAATTTGAAGCAACACGGTATAAAAGTTAAGATTAGCTAAAATGCAAATCCAAAAGAACGACTCATGTTTGGAAGAAGGTGAAATTTACTAATCTATAATAATTGCTCTGCACCACCGCATAATTTTCATTTTTGTAAACTTGGAACAATACGGCTGCTTTATTTTCCAGGTTCTGCCACATCAAACTCTCATCTAGATACATAACGTATAAGTGATATTCAAAAAAATCCAAGTGAGTACTCAGCCGCACATGGAATTTCATAACTTATGGGAGTCAAGCCCATTCTTTCATTTGATCAAATTGTACGCAACAATCCGGTTCGGTGTTTGCGTTTTAACACACTCAAACTTGAAACTCTAATGATGCTGTACTGAAATCAATTATCCCATATGCTTGGATCTCTATCTACACGATATGCTCAACCGCTGCGCGCTGATGTGACTTTACATTGCTGATGTTTTTGTCATCAGCCTCAAACGCACACTTCGTGACAACCAATCTTTCTTGATGCGTTTCCTTGTACTTCACATTACTTCTTCAACTAAAAATCATGGTCAATATTTTCCCCTTCTTCCAGTAAACTTAACTTGTTTTAGACAAATATTTCAAGTACCATAATAAACGTTTTGAAATGTGAGAGAAAAATAATATTTTGTTTAAGTATGCCAAATGGCCGTTATGCCAAATGGCATTATGCCAAACGGCATTATGCCAAATGGCTTTATGCCAAATGGGGTAGAGCCATAAATTCGTTAGCCAAACAAACATGATAAACATATTGTGAGTTTAACTTGTCTTGAGAACTACTTGTGGAAGGTTTATTGAAGTGTTGAGGATTACCATAAGAGATAATTACAAGATTTAAGAGATACTTGACAGTTGCTCTCCAACACCGTCTCTAGTGTGGGCCACTTTAGTCTTATGAGAGGTTTATCAATGGGTTAGTATAGGTTTGTAGAATTACTGGTTTAATTTATAGTTTTATAGAGTTGGTGTAAGAGAATACTTCAAGAATAGCATAAAATTAACATTGCTACTTGGGATTGTGAACCTACTGTACCTACTGTTTTCACCAATACCAAAAAAAAAAAACAATGACGACGATGATGGTCGGTGGCATCGGACTAGACTACCTTCTCCTGCACGAATACGACATTGCCTGGGAGCCCCCGTAGGCCCCCGCATTCACCGAATAATAATAATAAAAAAATGCTCCGACGAAGCAAAGAAATAAAAGCAAATCGTGAGCAACTGTTTGGCTTATTGCTGAAAAATGTTTTTAAATTAAAAATTAGCTCTCGCGGATGCTCCCCACACAGTATAGAGTAAATAGGGTCCACGGCGATAGATGGACAAAAGTGGAATCAACTCGAGAGCCCCAAAGAATTTACGGTCGCTGCTACAATATGGGAAATGATTAGTGCGGAATGGAGCTGGGGATGGAATAGCGTATAGATGGAATATGGAACAATGCTTGGGAAAGTTTCGTATCGTCTTCAATTGTGGCGGATGACTTTGACAAACGTGGTTTGTGGGATCTTCGAACCGGTTTCGATGGAGCTTATCGAACTGAAAATTGATTGGATGGAGGAAACTTCGATCTATAACGCAGCAGCAGCCATAAGAGTAAAAAGGCTATGCTCAAATGTTTTAAGAATTTCGAATGGCCTGCTCAACTTATAATATTTCCACATAAACCAAAAGCTCTTTATTTGAAACCTTCAAGTAGACATGTTGTCACGATGAGAAGGGTTCCAATAAATTGGTCAAATGAAGTTAAGTAACTAGGTCTCATGATAGATTTGTTTTTTTTTTTTGAAAATGATTATAAAGCTCCCTTTCTGGTATAGCACTTGAGTTACATGAAACATCCAATGTTGAAACATTTAAACAAATGTCGAATAAAATTGTTTGTGATTTTTTTTTTTACGAAAATTGTCGCAATTCCCTGTTGCCACGATCAATGCATTATATTTTTGGGTGAATTTAGGTTAGTTAATTGTGAGCTTTTTATAATGTCCCTAAAATATGCCCAGGGGATTAGCCACGTTACTCCTATGTGCAGCAATCGAAGACGGAATCTAACAAATCAGCTAACATTTAAACTCGCTTGTATCCCATTGAGCCTTACAAGTACCCCAAGTCGGAAAAAATGCACCGCTGACATTCTGTTTGGCAGTGGCAAACATATATTGCATCAATCCCTTCCAAAAGGGACACTTGCATCAAATTGCTCACCTTCAAACAATGGCACCCAGTCACGACAACGGTGTTCTATACGCGGTCGAATGGGGCGGAATCTGGAAATGAAGTTCGTCTCGCGTCGATTTAGGTAGGTAGATGGGAAGCCTCATCTCAACTGGTGTTGTACCCATTAAAATTAACTAATCCATTTTGTCAACACAATTTCCCAAACTACAGCGGAACACATTAAGCGAAGGGTTAGTGCTACCGACCATGGCGAGGGCGCTCCCACTTGCGGTAGTTGGATATTTATTCACCTATTAGTGACGGTTTGCTCTTTGGAGTTTTTATGATTGCCCCCGTAATTTGCATATATGAAATTTTTGGTATCTTCCTTCATAGGACAGACTTCCTTAGCGTGAGTAGAACTTCCCTAAATCATGTATTTAGCGTCCATGCGGCAATTTTTGGTACCATGACCCTACCGTTGACATTGACGGATCTGAAAGGGGCTCTGAAGCTTTCTTCTAAGACTTTTGCTTTTTGCAAAGCTTTAACATTATTTTGATCACTTTTTTTAAGTGATACTCTTAAGAAAGATCTCTCCTACGATTGCCATATAGGGTTGTCATTTTATCTGTTTTTGGATCCTACCGACAATTATTGAAAACCAGACCAAAACCGTTCAAAACGCCAGAACAGTTCAAAATTTTTCAACTCAACGAAACCAAATGCCAAACCTTGTTGAAACCTTCGAACGCGGATGACTCTAACAAGCTCCTTTTTTCTTGTTTCCACTTTCAGAGTTTCAACCACCCCCTACCGGTGATCGCGGTGGAAATAC
Organism: Aedes aegypti; assembly: GCF_002204515.2. Taxonomy (NCBI): domain Eukaryota; kingdom Metazoa; phylum Arthropoda; class Insecta; order Diptera; family Culicidae; genus Aedes; species Aedes aegypti. The sequence goes on from NC_035109.1 coordinate 108,671,756, forward strand.
TAGAGCAGTCTCCTCGTCCGGACGGGACGTGTCATCTTCCATCGTCTTCGTCTCACAAAAAAAAACAGAGCGACTGTCTCGAAACAACCTCTCAACCTTCGAACATGGAAACGGAACGGTGGCCAACGGTGTTTAACGGTTGCAACGTGCTTATGAAGGGGGATTAGACGGTTGTCGGTTGTGATCCCGCTACAAATTGTCCGACGGGAGAAATCAGGTTCGTCGTTTGGCGACGGCGCGTTGATGTCATTTGAACAAGAAGAACAGTGAACGTTGTATGGATTTGTGAGAAATATACATAGGTATTCACTTTCGAGCGAAGAAACTTTCGAAACAATTTCGAGATTCATGAGATCGGAATACACGGACCAGGGTGGGGAGCGATATACTTCCCGGGTATCGGCAGTAGGAGGGCAGCAATCGAACTTCAAAATGTTCACCAGGTGAGTGCAAGTTATTGTTCATATATTTTTAATAACATCGAATTAGCAAGCAACATCTATAGTACAAACCTTGATGTTTATTGAAGCTTTTTAAAATGCAGTAATCCAATACTAGTAGAATTGATTTCTTTGATCGAGCGAGAAAGACTTTCAAGGATTACTTCTCCATTACATAGAAAAAACAATCACAAAAACTGTTTTCAAAAATGTTTAAGTAAAGAGGCACATTTTTTAACCTATGATGACAAAAATGGACGTCATCAAGGTCCATCATTCGAGGAGATCAAAAATGAAATGAATGATAAATTAGTAGTTTACGGAACAAGTTGCAGAACGATAGTTTTTACAGTACGAGTCGTAAATTTATCTTACGAAGCTTGCCGAGTAGGATAATTACGACGAATGCTGAAAAATCGAGTTCTGCAACGAGTTACGTATAACATTTTTTGCAATTTCGTAGAAGACCACTTGAGGGTATCAGAAACTATATCGGAATGTATTCACCATTATTTTACAACAGTACTGGAAAGTGCTATTTTTCGATACTAATATTAGTGCTAACAATTAGTACTTTTCAGCACTATTTCGTTTAGTAGGAAAAGTAGGCCGTTATGTTGTTCATTCTCTCGATAGGGACCCAAGTTACCAGTAAGCACGACAATGCGGCACGGTAACAGCATTATATCCGCATAGAGGGTATTCATTTGATGCATGTCAGTTTTATATACGCATAAATGCTGTTATTATGCCAGAAAAGGCGAATTAGCGTGCCACTATAATGCAAAGATATAACCGTGCTTCTCTGCACCACTAATGCTAATATAAGACCACGTGAGAAAAGTCAGTTGTTTTTACCAAGTTTTAAGGGCGAATATCGTATGCTTTCACGTACGCAGCCAGAGAGCTTTCGCGTATGCGGCCAAGCAGCTGGTACACGAGGTAAACAAATGAATGAATAAAGATGGATACCCCGAATAGTATGCAAAAATATAATAAAATGATTCAGATAGTACTTCTCTGCATCAGACTTATTTATTTTGGTGGTTTTATCCTTTTGAGGGTTTGCCATTGCCACATTTTGATCCTTGTTTTATGATGATGAAAATTCCTCATTTTCCGTCTCGAACCTGCGACACCCGTATTGTAGAGTTGTTGAAGTCCTGATCCTTTGCTCCTTCGGCCACATAAGATGAATATTATTGGGAAAAAAAGTGATCAATTTAAAGCATCACTTTACCCCGTCATAAAACCTGGGATTGTAGTAGTGAGAAGATTTTTTTTGACTCCCTCTTACCACTATATGCAAACACAAAGCACGTGGTATATCTGTCAAAACACTGGAGGACATTTTAAGGTGAAGATAAATCGAAGCCACGAGCTGGTGACCAATCGATTAAGTTTTTAGCTTGAACAGATGCTTGGTTCTCCAGATCCGTGCTCTTGAAAATTTGAACTTTGGCTTCGATTAATCTTCACCTTAACATGCCCTATATGCGAATATAGAGCCAATATATTATTTATTTAATGCATGTACGCATCAGGCTTAGAAACATTAATGATGCAGTAATAGAGTTTCTATGCAGTAGAAGTGCTGTTATTAGGCGTGTAGGCATTTGTAGTGCTATTATAATGCATGTATGCATCTATGATGCTGATTTAGGGCTTATTATTAGTGCTTATGGTTACTTGGAGAGTAGACTGATATTCAACGGAACTGCAGGAATAAATTTTCAACACTCTAGGATCAATTCACTCATGAATTACAAAAAGCGTGATAGAATCGAAATAATATCCCTGATAAAACAGAGCGTAAAATAAGCACCAATTTTCGATGCATCCGTAGTTTAGGACCCAATCATCCGATTTTGGTATAAAAATCCGAAAAATAGCACAGAATTCTTTTAAGCCGCAAATTGATGCTTTTTCCCTACGTAATATTTGACTGTTAACTTGGTCCAGAGTTCCATCAAAACAAAACGGCTACTATTTTTATGAAATGTACGGATTTCGATCCACCTCTTTATTTAATTTCACAAAATGGGAACATTTATAGGGTTTATCTTTATTATTGAAATAGTTTCTTATACAACAAGTTGCAAAATGATGATTTATTCAGCATGAGTTGCATATTTATTCAAGGCGGCTCGCCGAGTGTTGAAAAAATCGAGTTTTGCAACGTATGGCATACAACATTTTTTGCTGTTACCAAAAATCCGTTCTAGATGAATTATTTCCAAAAACACAAACAAACATTTCGAGAGAAACATACATCCACAGTGATCGGCGCGCCGAAAAAAAAAGATCATTTTGGCGTTTTTCATACAAAATGGTCAAGTTTGGATCTTGACTCCTAGAGCTCCGATTGATTTTGTAAATTTGTACTGCCACTAGGAAAAAAAACTTAAAATTTGTGCAGTAAAACACTTACACCATTTTGGTCACACATTTTAAAGCTATCGCAAATGTCCCATATTGAAAGAAATGTCAAAATTTGGGTTTTGATATATTTTGAAAAGTTTGAATATTTGTTCTACATAATTGATTCTCTTGTTAAATCAAACATTTTTGCCAAAGAGTATATTGCTCTAAATCGTTTTAAAAATAGTTCAAAATATAAAATTTCGCATTTTAACAAAATGGAGGCATTTGCGATAACTTTAAAGTGGGTGATCAAAACGTGTGATTTTTTTACTGCCCAAGTTTCAGTTACACGCAAGTTATTTCCTAGTTGCGGTTAAAATTTCAGCTCAGTCGGACCTCTAGGAGCCAAGATCCAAGTCACCAAACCAAAATGATCTTATTTTCCGACAATTGCTGCATGTGTAGAATCATTCCAGTTTTTCAATCACGAAGGCTGTGATACAGTAGTATCTAGAAATGTCCCAAATTTGCTCGTTTACATCATACAGAACTTTATTCCCTGCTGGAGGACAAAACAGGTAGGGTAGAAGCACCGTTTTAGGCCATACGCCAGTTATAGCCATAGTAGATTGTACACCGTTTTACATAGCCAATTGGCATGAAACCTTTTGTGTTCAGTAGATCACATGCACATGATAGAGCTACATTAATTTACTCGTCATAATTGATCCAAAACAAAAGAAAAACAATTAATTTTCCTTATAACTTTAACTCCCATACACCTAACTTGACCAGCGTACTCCTGATTTGGCCACTCTCGTAAGAAATCAATGTGATTGGCCAATTTAAGAAGCGGTGTCAAATCTCTGGCCGAAACTGGTTCTGGTGACTTATACTAACCAACAAGATTTTCACAGCGAAACTATGGTTTTAGCTCAGTTTCGATATTTTACATATAGGATATGCATAAAAAGCTTGCATTTGACATATTTGTAGTATGAATACGACTTCCCAATTGATTTTTATTGATATGCACGTACAGTACTGCCTACGAATGCTGGACGATCCGATCCCAAACAAGTGTCATTAAGATCGGATCGCGTATCGGATATGGAATCAGATGCTATGGTAGTAGGGACTAGTGTATTTGGTTGACGCCTCACAAAACAGTACTGAAAAGTGCTACTTTTCAGCACCGAAAAGAATACTGAAAAGTAGCACTTTTCAGTATTGTTATTTTTAGTAGGAAAAGCAAGCCGTATCATCTTAATGAAAAGCTGATTGATTTGCATCGGAATTGCAAAATCATTATTTTGATGGTCTTACTAATCGCCACTGCTGATTAATATACATCGAGCGTTGAATGCTTTGAGATATAAAAGAAAATCAATCACGAAATGTATCCGTATGAGCACTTTAGTAGTTATAGCGGTTGGCATGGTTTAACACGTTTGATTTGCATATGCCTTTAAAAGGAAAACAATGATCTCCAAACATATCGCGATCACCGGCTAATTCATGACGCGCTAAATGCGTGAAACAACTCTAAACAAACTTAAAACAAGTAACAAATTAGTATTACCGAGAGATTTATTGCCCTTTACGATAATACTCGCTAATTACCCCTCGAACGCAGTCCATACAGTCAGGAGCGTCATAATTGATACGGACAATCAAAACTGGTATTTTCAGTTGAATAAAAATTAGAACCTATCCCATGGTTCTCCTGCTGGACATCCAGGCATAGGCACTGGGTTAACTTCACACTTTAGTACCGAGAAACCGCTCCGTCACGACGATCGTACTTCTACCGAACCGTACCGTGCTCCGGGAGCCGAAGTCCACATCCGAGAAAGCCCCGCGGGAGGATGCGACAAAAGCTTTTAAGATGCCAAACATACACAACCGGCGCGCAGATCCATATCCACTCTAAGCGGGCACTTTCACCGTCAATTAAGCAACGGGAACCACCCAGCTCTTGGGCCCGTGACTAGCCCTATAATAGTGGTGCACCAGCACAGCGCGGAGAGGAAGCTGAACGGGGAAAGGTGAAAACGAAGGAAGCACCAGATCCACGATGGGTAGAATCGATCATGGCCCATCGCGTCACGCCTGTCACGTTTGATGTTTTCGACTGTGCGTCCTTCCCGTTGTCGCCTTAGTCATGCATCGACCTAGAGTAGCAACACTTTCCGATCAAAATACGACCATTTCTGCTGAATAGCACCCAACCTTCTAATTGCCTTTTACACGGATTTCGGAGGTTGCGCACCTGTGCTTTGTACCGACGACGGCGGCTGCCTGTGGCGTACCTTCTATGCTCTGGATCGATCGAAAAAGGGTCCCTCACTCGTCGTCGTCATCGTAGAGATGTCGATTATGACGCGATGTCGTTCATAATAAGCTTCGAGAGCGCTGGATCTGTGCCGCGCCGTCGCACAGAGGGGTAACTGGAACAATTTTGTGACCGTAATATTAAATTTGAAAATGAAATGAGAATTTGAATACCGCTGTATTTTTTCTCCCGTAGTCTACGGAGCTGACGTAAACATTTCATATTGCTCGTATCTGCTTCACTATTTGTTGTAGTTTCATGAGTGATGAGAAACTATAGATAGGATCTGCGTTAGATAGAGAAAAAGAACATAGCCTTTCTTTGAACACTTTTATTATTTTGATTGATGATAGAAGTAGTATATGGTATTTTGATACTATTGCATCAAATACAAAATAAAGACCTCAATGTTCCTTGCAGAGCAAAATCTAGAATGCCGTGAAAGGTGTACTGCAATCTATCAAACTCAGGTACCTCTTGATGTACCAAGGGACCAAATGCAGTTCTAGAAGTTGAACACATTCTGAACCCGACTACTATCTCTATCTCTCTGGTTGCCTTTTCCTGCGGCAACCGACGGAATCAAGAGATTTGCGATGTGCTAGTGCGAAAAGATATTCGTGTTATGTCGAGGATGGATTACCAACAGGTGAGCTCGTTTCATGCTTATGATACATTTTCAATTCTTAAACCAACTATGTATGGTTCGTCCTTGTGCCGACATTATACCTTACTCCTATTTAATATTATTTCAATATTCATTACCTTTCATTTTTCGTGATTATTCGATATTATGAATGTCGACGTACTTCTCTAATACTCAAACAATATTTTTGCATTGCGAGACAAAAGTTTAAAACTAATTTTAAGAGAGAGTCACGTTTTTGGTCATTACCCATGGTTATCACCAGGTCCTTTTCCTCCCTCATCATACTCCCATTATCAATTGTACCTTAAAATTCAATAAGCCGTATCTCAGCAACGGTTCAACCGATTTACAATTCAAAACGGCATGAGAATCGTGTAAACTTTTAACACAAATGTAATAGTTAAAGTTTTTCAAACCCGAATGACCCTAGATAACTAGATAGATAATGTACAGATTGACACGTAAAGCAAAAACATATTTCGAGCCTCCCTAATGAAGCAGATTTGTGTACACCTTGGATTTCGCATACCAAAACATTCAGTGCTCTGGATATGCATTCTAGAGGTTTGAAATCTTGAAGAAAGTATTTCAGAATAAGTAACACTACATTTTGGTTCCTTTGGATTTGATCTAGATAACTTCTAACTGATCTAACACAGTTTCCTATCTGCATAGGAACGTCTTAGTTCAGAACTACCTTTGACATTTTTTGGACACAAATTTGCTTTTATAATTGCAGAGAATATGTTTGACTAGATATATCAATTTTCGGTTACACTCAAAATTTCAATTACTGTAAAGAATTAGGAAATAATGTTTGCCTTTGAATCAAAATTTAAAGCATCGACATGTAGGTTTTTCGATATTAATTTGATTGCAGTCTTAATCTAGAGGATATTTTAGAGTAGAAATATAAATTCAAGATTACGCTCAAACTCATTTTTAACAAAAAAAAAAAAAAACTTCAAATAATCCTATTTTTTTAACCTGTTTGCCTATAAATCTAATTTTGAATCGATGCCATGTAGTGTTTTCGGCATCAACTGGATCGTACGTGTCCAGCAGTGTTTGAGCAGAAAATCAATTTTGGATTACACTCAAAAAATTTTTTACTGAAAACCCACGAAAAATCCTAAATTTTCACTCTGTTTGCCTCTAAATCAATATTAAAACCACTGACATGAAATTTTTGTGGCATGAATTCGCTTTCAGAAATTCACTAAGTATGTTTGTGCTTTGGGCTTTAGGACATTAGTTGAATGACGTTTGGTCGAATGAAACTTGGTCGAAAGTATACTTGGTCGAACGGACATTTAGTCGAATGGACATTTGGTCGAATGCCTTTAGAACGTCTAGTCAAATGAAGCTTTGTCGACCGGACATTTGGTTGAAAATGAATTTGTAAAGGTTTATTGGGAAAGCATTTTGTCCAACAGATAGAGAACAAAACTGGGTGTTTTTCACAATGGATTAAAGTTTGATCTTAAGAAGTCAATAATAAATGACTCTAATCTATCTCTATGATATTACATACGCTTTACAATGTGGATAGTATATATGATACTGTCTATAAAGTTTTAATTATTCTTATCAATTTTTTTTATTCTTCAGCTGTTTTTGGATTTAAAGGCGGGACATTTTATTTTACCAAATTTTGAAGAACCCTAAAGGGAATTGTGTCGAATACTGTAGAAATAGTTTTCCTACATTAACCTAAATATTCAGCTACTACAAATTTTCTTTAAACTACAGTACTTCAAAGTTTGGAACATAAAAATATGTTGAATATATTTTTCTTCCAGAATATCATCATTCCTGGAAAAAATGCCTCGCAAATACGTTGCTTGGTTATTAAAGTTTCAAGCTCTATATAATTAATTATTCTTCAATAATGTGATCGTTCTTAATGCATGACTGCTGATTTTTATTATTTTTATTACATTCCTTGAGGCTTGGATGACGGTGCCGATGACATCGATTGATAAAAAATTCAATCAAAATAATCGAACAAGATAGTCAAGTTTATTCTGTATACTGAATTCTTCCTCACAAGATCTGCTCGTCACAATTCATCCGAATAGCAGAATAAGCCTTAATGAGAAAAATGACAGCAAGAAACGTCATAAAAGCGAGGAGTCAATCTATGTTGTGGGAGAGTCTGATCAACTGGATCCCCGATATATCGCTCGTCACATAATGAAGGCTTGAGGTTCATTCAAGAAGTTTCAGAAGTACAACAAAGCTGACTTTTTGCCCTCTATCATGTTCTACTTGCATGGTACGTACTTCCCATTTTCAATCACTCAATCACAGTACTAACAACAAAATGTGAATCTGTTCTTTTAGCTTTAAAAATTAATATTCTACTTATTTCTCGATTTTTGACTTTCGACGAATGTCCTTTCAATCAATGTCGTACACTTTTTAAATCATTTAAATTATTTTCGACCAAATGTCCATTCGATGAAACGTCACTCGACCAAACGTCATTCGACCAAATGTCATAGATTCGGGCATGAATAGTAATTTGTGGATATACTCAAAATTTCTTTTGCTAAACAACTAAGGAAATACTTATATTTTATTACTATTTGCCTTTAAACCGAGTTTCAAAGCGATGACATAAAGTTTCTCTACATAAATTAGATTGTGCAGAAACAGTGTATATGTTTGAGCAGAAAGATACATTTTGGGTTACACTTAAAACTTCTTATCAATAAAAATAAAACACAAAATAGGTTTTAACCTGATTGGCAGTACATTGGCTACTACATTATACATTAACGTTTTTTTATTTACGATAAAACAAAAATTTTTGATGACAAAATGTCTTTCACAGAAAAAAAAAAACTAAGCAAAAACTTATTTTCTACAACTAGGGTAAGCGTTCCCTTTTGTGGGTGTTCCTATAGTTGCGGTAGTACCGTTTTCACTGATTTTATTACACTATTCACAGACCCGACACTGTCAATCGACGTATTAATTTATTGATACACGGATTAGCTGAAAACACCGTTCAAATTGCTTTAAAACTGATGAAATATCACTAAAATTGTCAAAACTTTTCTTACTTGTACCAATAGTTGCGGTAAAGTGTCCCTATAGTGGAGGATCCCATAAGAAAACAACGGATACCGCAACTATAGGAACACAAATTAAAAATATACCGCAACTAAAGGAACAGTGTACCAATAGTGGAGGTATTATTTTTCACTGACATGCCGTGGATTACTGCGATGAAATCATTTTTCTCATTAAGTCAATGCTCGTTACTTTCCGTTACAACATTAACATGTACATTAATTGCGCTTCATGAATTCAGGCGGTTAAATGAAGTTCAATTGTGCTTAATACCTCCATTATTGGTACATCTACCCTATTTGCTTGTACATCCAAACTGAAAGAAACGACATGTATTTTTTTCTAACATAGTGTGTTCTTTTTTTTTTTGATAAAAATTCATGAATCATCGCATTGAGTTTAGGTTAAAAAAAAACATACAAAAATAAGGTTTTCGCAATTTTTAGTGAAAAAAATTAGTGTAATCATAACGGTTGATTTCTAAACAAGTTTTTTAAATTAATTTCTACAGACCAGTTTGTGTAGAAAAATTACATATCTTTGCTATTAATATTGAATTAACTGTAAAAGATTTTGAAAAAGGGATTTCCGTAGCTTTTTAGGTAAAATCAAATTGGAGTGTAATCAAAAAAAAATGTTTTCAAGTTTATGTAAAAAAAACTGCATGACATCGCTTTAATTTTTATGAATTTGGGCATACAGGTTTAAAAATCGTCTCGGTCTCGTTGTTTTTAAATCAAAAGAAATTCAGATTGTTATCAAATATTTCTATTTCTGCCTAAACATTTTCACTGAACTGCCACAATTAAATTCATGTTGAAATGAAAGCCTGCATATTAAAGGCAACAGATTTGAAAAATTGAGTTTTAGGTAAAGCGAATCTTTGGTTTAAATATAAAATAATTGTTAAAAGTTGTTCTTGCAAACATTCTTCTTCTTCTTTCTGGCCTTACGTCCTCACTGGGACAGAGCCTGCTCATCAGCTTAGTGTTCTTATGAGCACTTCCACAGTTATTAACTGAGAGCTTACTATGCCAATGACCATTTTTGCATGCGTATATCGTGTGGCAGGTACGAAGATACTCTATGCCCTTGGAAGTCGAGAAAATTTCCAACCCGAAAAGATCCTCGACTGGTGGGATTCGAACCCACGACCCTCAGCTTGGTCTTGCTGAATAGCTGCGCGTTAACCGCCACGGCTATCTGGGCCCCTTCTTGCAAACATATTCATTGGAGTTTTAATCCTGTCAACAGATCATCTTTCATCCCTTGGAATGGTGTTGCATTGTTTATTTTTTACCAAAAAGCGTAGAAAGGGGCTGTCCATTAATTATGTAAGGGGTTATGGGGGAAGGGGTTTTGGTTGAGATTTCTTACGCGCCATACAATTTATTTTGGATTTTCATACAAAAAATCTTATCATGGGGGGAGGGGTGTTGAAAAATCCCAAAAATTGTCTTACGTAATTAATGGACCGTCCCAAAGTGCCTTTAGCTCCATAACTTAACCGCCTTTTTTTGAGAACTTCTAAGTGTGCGTTCATTTTAAATGTTGTTTGGACCCACTGCTGTCAGAATTTTTAAAGTTGCTCCATTTAGCGGATATATGCATTATAAAAGTGAGAATTGATATTTTTCTGATTTTTCTTTAGAAAAAACGCTTCGAATTGATATTTACATATAATAAATATGTTTTTAGTTGGCCTAATTTTGAGTGCAATCCAAAATGTTTTTTTTATCATAAACATGTTCACTGGATTTAAGCTACAAATTTAATGCTGAGTAAACTATATTTCATCAATTTTCATTTTGATTTTCAGGCAACCAGGTGCTTAAGGTGAAGATGAATCGAAGCCAACGTTCAAGTTTTCAAGAGCACGGATCTGGAGGACCAAACACCCGTTGAGCTGAAAACCTAATCGATTGGTCACCACTAGCTAGTGACCAATCGATTAAGTTTTCAGCTAAAACGAATGTTTGGTTCTCTAGATCCGTGTTCTTGAAAATTTCAACTTTGGCTTCGATTCATCTTCACCTTAAACTAGAAATTTTTGCGATTAATTAAGTAAAAGAAGTTTTCAATCTGATCCAAACATTGATACTGTTCTTGTTCAATAAAATTTATATCGAAAAACTACACGTCGTCGCTTTGATACCACAGCGTAACAAAAATTACATTTTTGCGTGTCTCAAGGATCAAATTATGTGTCTCTAGTAGATTTGGGGTTGCTGAATCTGGTGCCATACTCAGAAATGTTCCAGCACGTCACAATTTTTAGCTACAGGTCGCCAAAGTTGTATAAAACACTGGTTTTATTGATGTTTACATGAAATTTAAAGTACAATTTATCATATTTGTTTGTAATCTAATCCACCAAACATGCAAAATAGAACTTGAACTTTCATTCCAGACATAATTTGATTGAAATTGCGCGATTAAATTTCGATTAAACCGATTTTTTTAACATGCTTGCAGTCTCCATACAAAATTTTTCGTTTCTTCTATATGGCAAAATACAACAATTCTCTAAACCATCAAAAAATAACTTTTCCGTATCGAAAGTATTACAAACTTTGATGATAAGTATTGTTATATACATAAAGTTTGAATTTTGTGGCAAATTAAGCCAATATATTACCTCACAAGCTGGCAAACTTGCATGCAAGTTGGCTGAAATAGTCAATTTTTGCATTTTCAACAGTGAATATCTCAAATACTAGACGTGCTATGAAATTTCTGAAAACGGCAATGGATTCAGCAACCCTGAATTAAGTGAATAGCGTTATTTTGTTGCTGGAGACAAAAACGTGTTCCGCAGTGTACTCTTTTTAAAGGCACACAATAGGGTAACGACTGTTTATTTCGTTCATAACCGCTAACAGTTAGCGCCAGCAGCAAAAAGTACAGACAACAACCTTTCGAGTATGCAGTTTCTCTCTCTGGCCGCCAAGCGTCGACACTGATGCTTGTATTCTAGTCACTGATCGTGCTACGCTGGATTCTCAAATTTCTTAAACAACCAACACAAACGCAAGGAAGATTGGAAGTCGAGAGCTGTCAAAACATATGGAAAATAACGAAAAACGTAAATTACTAGCAATTAGGAAACTGGATCGAAGAAGTAGTGATTAAAAATCAAGCCTTATGTGACTATATAACTTTTTGTGTTTAGTTCATCTCCCATGGTGCCCTTCTTTGCTTCAGGATTTCGTTTTTTTTGCTAAAGACAAGAACTTTCTAGGTGGTCAGGATCATGAGCTAGAGTCTATTGAAATATGACCGAATTATATACACACTAGCGTCGCGGCAAAATTGCTAACTAAACAAAGCTGTCTCAAATTGCATTTAAGTTTCTGATCATCTTTGCCGAAGACATCATATTTAAATAGACTACAGTCTTTTGGAATATGATCAAATTACTGGCGCACTAGCGTCACGTAGTGCCAAAATTGCCAACTAAACCATGCTGCCTCAAATTTCAAGCTTTTGAACAACTTTGCTGTAGACAAGAGCTTTTTGGTGATCGGGATCATGAGCTAGAACCTGCTAGAATATGGCCAAATAACATGCAACCAAGCGCAAAGTAGCGACAAAATTGCAAACTACACAGGGCGAACTACTAACGAGCGTCTCAATGTTAGTGTTTCCAAAGAACGAAATTCAAGAAAATTGTGTTAAGTCTATGAGTAAAGCCAGAAACTTATCGAGTCTAAGAATAAGACCAGAAACTTAATTCATTACGAAAAATGTTACTTTAGACGAATTTAATGTCAAATCAAGTCGCAGAATTCGTCCATCTTTGATTTGCAGCAAATTTTACACATGTTTTTGGCATGATACAATAGGTATTTTCCATAGAAAAATCGATCATTGTGACTCGAGAATAACTTTTGAAAATGGTCTATGAATATTTGCCTGCAACTTATTTGGAAAATTCTTTAGTTATTCGCGTTTCTCCATGAATAATAATACGTTTTTGAGAGTAAAGACCATATTTGTTTCCAATTACTTATATTCCCTGATGGAGAATCGCGAATAACTAAAGAAAATGGCCTATTTTAATATTTAAATAAAACTTAACGTTCGTACAAATGTACGAACGTACTCGTGTTGATAAATTCATCATATTCGACTTGTTGCTTAAATAACTGTTTTGTCATGATTGTCCCGAATTACTCCCGTGTGCGTCGCAGCGCGGTGCCAGCTCTGGTGGAGCAAGTTTAAAAGCGTTTTTTTTTCTTCTTTTCTGGAACGATTACCGAATTTGTTCGCTATTGTTCTGCTCATGGTTCAAATTGAATTTTGATTGATTGAGCATTTTTCCACTTTATTTTGCTCTCACCTACATACCTACCTACCTACTGCTCCTCGGAATGGGTTTCTTTTCATTCATAATGTGCCAGGTAATGGTGCGAGCGCGATGTTAAGTACATGTGAACCTGTTTGGCAGTCGCTCTTTTTGATTTCTATAATGCCCCGGTTAATTGAATCAATTGGAATGGGGAATTGGCATTGGGGGTTATATTTGGTTTCATTTACTTTTGCTTGTACAAAATGAGCTATTACATAATAATGTGGATACATTTTGAGGACAATATCAGTAGAAATGAACATTCGGAATCAATAAAAGTATTGTGGATCAAACATTTTTGACATCTTTGGGGTTACCCAGTTAGGTCATATGTGAACATATTGTATAATATTGGCTCCAAAATGCTGCCTTGAACACTAGCTCCTACATGAAGTCTTTCCAACTTGAAGTTCTGATAATTAACCTAAAGTGCACGGTTCGACAACTAACTTTGGATTATTCTAACAATGTATAAGTTTTTCAGTTTTACATTCAACCCTCCATGCCAAACACTGTCTAGAAGAGCAAGACCAGTAGAATAGCCTTCAGATATATTGGAACGAATCAAATTTGTTACACGTAAAAGTTGGTGTGTGGTCGAATGTCCATGTCGGAATCCGAATTTTTCATTGCAAAAAAATTTATTTTTTGTTGATGAAATAACATTTTCAAAAAGTTTTTTGATAAAGGAAAGCAAACTGATTGGACGATTGCTAGAAACTTCTGCAGGATTTCTGTCTAGTTTAAAATTGGCACAACTTTGACATTTTTCCATTTGTCAGATAAATAAGCCAACTGGATATATCAACTTAAAATGATAAGCTACTTTCTTGAAGTTTCTTGATGAGGATGTAGAAAATTCCATCGTCGCTATACGCTCATGCTCATGTTAAAAAGTTTTCACTTCTTCCAAATCAGTCTCCTAGGAATTTAAAACACGTTCTCTTGATTGAAAATGCTTTTGAAATCCTGAGTAATCTAGTAAGTTCAGTTAGTTCAGTAGGACTAGTGAGTCCTAAATTAAAATTATGCGCACTTGCGCTTTTTCGCAATTAGTTAGTAATAATTGTTTACCCCTTTCAATGCCGCAAATGGCATCTGAGGTTTTATTTTAAAATTTTAGATAAATTCCTAAAAGACTTGAAGCTAAAAATTTACTTTAATTAAAAAAATATTACTTTTTCAAAATTTTTGTTTCTTCATTGAGAAAAGCGTTTTTAATTTCTTTTTGCAGATTATGCCATATAATTTTCATAGCAGAATCGTGAGTTCTTTAAAATTGACTTCTCCTCGTGTTTCTAAGACTGATCAAAATTATCATCGTCTCTACTCACAAATCAGAATTTTACTTCATATTTTGATATTGCAATGCTTCTTGCTTCAACAAAAGATTTTTTTCAAGTTTCGAGAACATTGTCAATACCAAGTTTTGTTTGAAATTGTTTTATTAATTATTCACCAACACGGAGTGACCAATCGATAAAGTTTTCAGCGTAAATGATTGTCTGGTTCTCCAGACTTGTGCTCTTCAAACTTCGAGATGAGGGCTTTTGATTCATCTTCATTCTAAGTATTCAATATTTAGCTTCATTTTCTTCATCGTAAAATTTTCAAAAATCTTGTATGCGAAATTTGTTTATTTATTTGATAAATATGTAACAGAACTTCCAATCAAACTTCCCAATTTACCAATAGCCCTTTAATTACTTATTTGCCTTTTTGGTCTTATAGGGCTATTATAGCACTATATTAGCACGCAGGGCGAATTAAAGTGCTATTTGGTTACTTGGGTTATCATTAATTTGCAGTGAAACCTCAAAATATGATCCTTAACTTTCAAGCCCTCAGATAGCTTTTCAACCTCCCTCACTGATCCCATCCCTGCCAGCAATAACCATAAATCGACTTCGTCCGGCTTCTGATTTCTTAACTCCGAACGACCAGAGAAGTGCGATATGAATCTCGTAACTTACACACAGCTTCTTCCTTCGGAAAGCTTTCTCTACTAACCTAACTATCGTCCAGCTTACATTCGGTCATCATCGTCTTTGTCGTTCGTTACGATCATCTTGGTCACCGTCGTCGTCCAACATATTGGTCACTAACAGGCAATCGGATCTTTCCGATTGGACGACAAACGAACGGTTCGGTCAACCCCGATCTCTGCGAAGCGAACAGTTTTTAAAGAGTTAATTAAGAAAATGTCTTTTCTCTCTGTCCCTCTCTGCTGGGTTGTTTCACGCTGGTCACTAACTGCTGATCACATGGAAGCAAACGTGTAGGTATATGGAGATGTGTGTTACACTGATTGCTGCTCTCTCGGGGCGAAGAAGGGGTTAAGGTGATCTTCTTCGATCGGCGATTGGGGGATTTCTTCGAACTGTCGTCGTTGTCGTTGTCATGTGGACAGCGATGTGGATTCGATGTCGCGAGTTGTCGTCATCTTCGTCATCACTACGTGCCATCTCACTTTCTTCTGAGGGGGATCATTCGCATTTAATGTTAAGTTGAAGAAAATTGTTTGTTGGTCACTGCGTCAAAATTGGAATACACTGAAACCTCGACTTTCGTAATTAGTCGGGTCGGGAGTACATCAACTGAATTTTACTTATATGTAATTTGTTTGACGTAAATACAATGCTTGTCGTCGGATTTCAGTTTGTATGCAATTTTGTATACTGATGATAATAGATTAAAAGTAAGACTTGTGTGACAAAACTTGTTCAAAATTATGACAACTATACTCTAATGTCTACGTTAGCCAAGAACTCCGTGAGACATAGGCTTTCAGTTCTATAAGCGTAACCAGTGGTTTTTGAATGCTTATGAACAACGTTTGTACCCATATAAGCTCATGAGAATCGATTTTGTCAAGTAAAGAAGTAACGTAAATGGAGATTTCAGTGTAGAAATTCGCGATTTCGTAGAAATTTGTAAATGGAACTCTTCTTCTTATTTTTGGCATAACGTCCTCTCTAAGACCTAGTTCTCAGCTCAGTGTTCTTATGAGCACTTCCACAGTTATTAACTGAGAGCTTTCTTTGCCAAAGTTGCCATTTTCGCATTCGTATATCGTGTAACAGGTATGATGATACTCTACGCCCAGGGATATCAAGGAAATTTTCTTTACAAATAGATCCTGGACCGACCGGGAATCGAACCCAGACACCTTCAACGTGGTTTTGCTTTGTATCCGCGGGCTCTAACTACTCGGCTAAGGAAGGCCCCAATGGAACTCTATCGGACCCAAATTGACAATTAACGCAATTCCGGTGTCCGAAAAGTTCTGATAATCAACTCTTTAAACCCTCATCCAACTCAATCCTGGATCACCTTTTCTAGAAAAATCCTTCTTGTCCCAATTTTTTCACTGCTGGCGTCCCTGCAGTCCCTGTACCGTGTTGTGGGTGGCCAATTATTTGCGTATATCAAAAGCAATATTTTCCCCCTTGTGCGATGAGTAGTTGTAGCTACAATCTCAACTCGATCATCATTCCGCGCTCCGATCCTCGGATCCCCCCCTTCTTCACCGTGCCCAATCGCAGTCAGCTACTTATATACGGATCAGGTCGTAAACAAACGACATCTCTGCGCGCTCGATTCTTGCGAGAGGCGTCTTGTATCGACATTTCGCTCCATTACGCTGGCCGTTTAATGTGTACTTCGTCTTCATACACATGGTTGTTGTCCATCGGGCCTCGGACAAGACGAGAGGGAGAAATATACACATTGGTCCACTTATCGAAATTGTTATATCAAAATTCGATTTTCCCTGCCTCCCTCGCAAATAAGGTTCTTCTTATGATGTTTCGCTGACTGGCTTCGTTCGACTTGGTACTCGATGCAGTTCTCGCTACCAAGGGCGTAACAAGGATGTCCAAGTCCATTAAGAATAGATTTCATGCATTTTTTCCAATAATTCTTCTATATAAATTCCACAAGCGTGTATTGCCTAGGAACACTCTAATATGATTCTTCTTCCTTTGTTTTCTTTCTGGCATTACTTCCCAACAGGAATAGACCCTGCTTCTAAGCTTAGTGTTCATAAAGGCATTTCCGCAGTTATTAAATGAGAGCTTACTTTGCCAATTGACCATTTTTGCAAGTGTATTTCGTGTTAACGGAGATACTTTATGTCCAAGGATGTCTAGAACATTTCCTTTACGAAAACATCCTCGAGTGGGAATCGAACCCAGCTTGATCTTGCAAAATAGCTGTACGTTTACAACTACGATTATCTGGGCCCCCACTATGTTCCTTTTCTAACAATTTCAACGCTTTCTGATCTTAGATGTTTTAAAAGAGAAGCATTTAATCTTAACAGCAGTCTGCATGTGATACCATCGTTATGTCCCTAATGATAATCGTGTAGAGAATATGAGTTAATCAGAAAACGAATATAGAAATGACAAAAATTCATCTCGTATAACTATCTGACCACCGTATGTAGCATATATTTCCCATACTTGCCTGATCAACAGTTCTAGTGAGACAACTGTACCGCACAAAACAGCTGAGCTACCCGAGCAGAAGAAAATAACTACTGAATACCAAATTGAGGTATTCCATACCAGATAATTTCCAATACTTCCAACCTGAATGAGGTATGAATGAGCCCTGCATAAGAGGTAAAATACCTCAAATAATACCTTCTGCACATTCTACGAATACCAAGCTGATAATTAGATCAGGTATTGTAATACCTAAATACTACGTGATGGATTTTCATATAAAAGTGAAATTTTTCAATAATTGTTCAATACCTCCAGCAGACCTCAATAGCTATCGAATACCAAAATGAAGTATTTTAGATTGTTTTAAACTTGTTTTGTAAATACCTTTATAATACCAAAATGAGGTATTGACAACTGAACAATACCTAATTATGGTATGATACCAAAATATGGTATGCATAAGTTATTGCGAGTTATTCTTTCCTCCTCGGGTATACAAACAAACTTTCATTTTTCAGAACGAAATATCATGATTTCTGTAAATCGGTTAAGAAAAACGAATGCAAAACTAAAGAATATTAGTATACTTCATGTAAAAGCTGATTTTATTTGAATCGAGAAAATTCGAGGCTTTATATACGAATATTAAAAATTTAGGGGAATTGTACCAGTTTTGGCCACCCTAAGGAAAAATATTGTTTATACATAAATCAAACGACCTTTGGTTACTGTCAATACATTAAACGAAAGCTTTCAATCCATGCTCAGCAGGAAAAATATAAAAACTAATCTGTAACTTTGTTTTTGTATTAAAAATGGGGGTAGCGAATACTGGACCACTTGCACCAGTATTGGCCACGATTTTAATTTCGGTTCCTGAATTCGCCACCTACGTTGTTTTCTTATGGAGGGTGGCGAATTCAGGAACACCTTGGCGAAAAATAGGTGCAAAGGAGCAAAAATTTAAGGGAAAATGATTTTTTTCTATTATTTTCTGATAAAATTTTGCGGTTTCCAAGAATATTTCCGTATCATCTTAAAGCAATTTAGCGAACACTAAACAATTGGCAACCATATATGTAGTAAAACGGTATATAATCCGGGGTGGCGAATAACTGGTACATGGCGAATACCGGTACATTTTCCCTATACGATTTTAGCATTTTAGAAACGTTTACAAACAATTTGTTCTACGATCACTATATGATGTAGTTTTGAATAGTTGGTGATTTATCTTTGATACTCTAGTATCATAGAACATGAATATGGTCTCAAACTTCTTAGCGAAATGTATTTGTAAGCTAGGATGCCAGTACTTGAAAATCTATCAAAGTTACCCCGTTTTACAGTACCTATCACTTACCGGCATCAGTAGGCATATCGGGGCAGTATGAACACCCAGGTCAGAATGCATGCGCGGAAAATTTTAAATTTAAGATGCACACAATACCTTAGTTGTCAGTCAGAACAGTAAGTTATCCACTAAGATTGTAAAACATTGTAATTATCATTTTTTAATCGAAAAATTGACATGATTATATTGGGCTCAAAAATTATAACATTCTTGCCTCACAAAATAAGGTTTGAGAGGCGAATGACTGCAAATTGTCCGAAAATGTAGCTTCTGATTCAATCTTCAATTATTAATGTTGTATTCAAAAATGCAGTTGATTTTTCTCTGATATTTAAAAACATTAAAAAAAACTTATTTGAAAATATCGTCTGTTGGGGCAAAATGGACGCCGGATGACAGAGTAGAGCTGACAGGTTGAAATGAAAGAAAAATAACTAAAAATACAAATTGCAGCTAAAATATTCAATGTTTTATGCAATGATTATGATGTGGAACCACAAATCTGTACAAAATAATCAATTGTGAATTATAACTATCGGGAAGGCAACACTGAAAGCATCACAACGAAAAAAGGCTTAGAATGGATTTCATCGTCTATGAGTGGCACGCGGACCTATCTTTAGTGATAGACTTAGTGCGTTCTCATGTTTTTGAGGTCCTGTGAATTTTTGTGGGACGAATTCCTCATGAAAGTTAGTTGCCCCACAGGGGTGTTAGTTTGCCCCGCTTGATAAATGGTAACTACCAAATATAAGTTTTTTTTACAATTTCTCATCGTAATAGGCTGTTTTTCATCACGTCAATCTGTCATGAAACGGCCTACTTTCCTGCATTGAAGTATGCACTGCGGGAATAGTCATTACGCAACTGAAATCAGTGCTGTAATGATTCATTACGCAACGCTTTCTCATTACGCAACTGTTTTGAGTTTTTTAATAAATCATTACACAACAATTTTTTAGAAATTTTAAAATAATGGTGAATGCATTCCGATATAATTTCTGATGCATCTCCATCGCTGACCACGCCATGCACAGAAGCGAAGGTCCAATGCTGAGCCACCGTATGGCTACCATCACCATGGGTTTTGGGGTGAAAAGAAAGGCCTAGATGGACACATACACCCATTCCATAAAAAACCTATTTAGTGGGTCACCAAATTCCGTGAATTGCTATTTTTTCCTTATCCGAAATAAAGATATACGTGTTTTTGGATTTTTGTATCAGGGTGACCATTTCCGAAAAACAATGACCAGAAAGAACGCAGCTTTGCAAAATTTTTATTTTAAAAAAAATCATAACTTTTGCACCACTTGACCGATTTTCAATTTTCTTGGACGGCATGAAAACTTCCTAAAAAACTAGATTATTCTTTTATTTTTTCATGTAAAAATTTTTTTTCGGAATTTTATATTTTTTCTGAAAAGTTGAAATCTTAAGCCTTCATTCCACAAAAAAAAATGGAAATCGGTTGAGCTGTTCAAAAGTTATGATTTTTTTAAACAAAAAAAAATATTTCGCTGAGACCTACACTGTGTGCCGATGAAAAATGACTGATTTTATTCATTTTCAAAAAAATATATCTCAAAAATTAAAAAACATACATCGCTGAAAATTTAACAGTAAACGTAACATTTACTGAACTTTCAAGAAAAAATGAGAACAGCAGGCCTTCAAAACGCAAAAAAAAAAACAGAAATTGTCATTCTCACTAGCGCCGCCTGGTAGCAAAATCTAGAATTTCTTCGCTATAACACTGCACAGTGGTCCAGGAATCAGTTTTACGCGGAAAGATGCATTTTGAGCTTTAGAATGAAACATTAGACAAAAATGGTCTTCTACAAAGTTGTTTGTATCAGTTAAGCCCATTGTTTGGTGTTATTGAAAATTAGGGTGGACCACATTTTCATAGAAATTGTGTAACTAACTTTCTTATTTGTAGAAATTATATTATACATGCTTCAGCAAAGTTGTAGACCATTCAATTTCAAGCAACTTTGCCAAAAAAAGTTTTTTTGTATCTCTTAAATTGACCGATTTAGAGCTTTTTTCCTACAGTGACATAGGGTGGTCCGAACAAAACTGGTTTTCTGGCTCTAGAGTTTTCAATTCAAATTTCTCATCAAAGTAGTCAAAGAAACACTTTTAGAGCTTTGAAAAATGCGTTATTTGGTGAGTGAAGAAACTCGCTATCTCTTTCCGTTTAGGAGTTATTGTTGTTTTTCTCTCAAAAACATGCCTACTTTGATTGTGAATATCTCTGATTGGGGCAAACATAAAAAATATCTTTTGACGGCATTCAAAAGACAAAATAAAATTGTATATTATATCAAAAAATTACAGATGTGTTATTTTTGTAACTCTAATAAAATGCCTTGAAAAACAAAGGATTTTAAGCAGAAAAACTTTGATAACTTCTGAACTAAAATAGTTATCATCAATATTTTTACATGAAAATTTGCGTTTTGTTAAGTTCTTGAAGTCGTTCATAGACCGCTTTGACGAGAAACCCGAAATAAGAAAGATAGGGCTCTAAAACTATTTTGAAGATTTTCATAGTATGTATTTCTTTATTATTTTGCATTTTGAGCATGAAAATGAAATTTTAGACAAAAATGATCTTCTACAAAATTGTTTCAAAAAATGTAAGCTAACATACTGTGTCATTTAAACTAGGGTGGTCCACAATATCACAAATATCATATAATCAACTTTTTCATTTGCAAAAATACTGGTATATGCTCTTAGGCAAAGTGGTAGAACTTGAAATTTCGATCAACTTTGCCAAAAAAAGTTTTTCTGTAGCTCAAAATTTGACCAATCTAGAGCATTTTTTCCTAATCATCGCAGGGTGGTCCAACAAAAATAAGTTTTTCAACTCTAGTTTTTTTTTCATATTATTTTCTCATCAAAGTCGTCTATGAACGACTTTTAGAACTTAATAAAACGCAAATTTTCATGCAAAAAGATTGATGATATCTATTTTAGTTCAAAAGTTTTTAAAGTTTTTGTGATAAAAAATGTTTGACTTTCAAGACGTTTTATTAGAGTTACAAAAATAACACATCTGTAATTTTTTGATATGATATACAATTTTGTTTTGTCTTTTGAATGCCGTCAAAAGATATTTTTTATGTTTGCCCCAATCAGAGATATTCACAATCAAAGTAGGCATGTTTTTGAGAGAAAAACAACAATAACTCCTAAACGGAAAGAGATAGCGAGTTTCTTCACTCACCAAATTACGCATTTTTTAAAGCTCTAAAAGTGTTTCTTAGACTACTTTGATGAGAAATTTGAATTGAAAACTCTAGAGCCAGAAAACCAGTTTTGTTCGGACCACCCTATGTCACCGTATGAAAAAAGCTCTAAATCGGTCAATTTAAGAGATACAAAAAAACTTTTTTTGGTTAAGTTGCTTGAAATTGAATGGTCTACAACTTTGCTGAAGCATGTATAATAAAATTTCTACAAATAATAAAGCTAGTTACACAATTTCTATGAAAATGTGGTCCACCCTAATTTTCAATAAAACCAAACAAAGGGCTCAACTAATACAAACAACTTTGTAGAAGACCGTTTTTGTCTAATGTTTCATTCTAAAGCTCAAAATGCATCTTTCCGCGTAAAACTGATTCCTGGACCATAGTGCACTGGTAGCTCTTGAGCTACTGGATAACTTCACCAAAGACACCATCTTTCTTAGTGGTCAGTCTCCTAAGATATCTGCAAAACAAAAGTTTCACGCTCACTAGTGCTACATAGTGGCAAAATCACGAATCTCACGTCACAAATTAAGATAGCTCTTGACTTACTGAACAACTTTGTCGAGTACGCCATCTTTCTAAGAGAACAGACTCGTGCGATATAAAAGTTTGATACACACTTCCGAGCAAAGTTGAATAGCAAAATGATAACAAGTCTTGTTACCTGGTTATCATCATTTGATAACTGATTTTGTTATCACCTTGGCTGAATTAACAGCCAAAATAACAAAACGGAGAACTCAAATTTGTATGTCGATTTTTTTAGGCACTCCGTGCTCGTGGCCACTACTGTGCCGGAATCAGTTCATCTGTATCTACTATACCGATACAGATCTATTTTTAACTAATTTATATTTACATCTGCTTTCACTCTCTTCTACTCTTTTACTCTCACACCGAGCAGGTAGGAGAGAGCTCTGCTGTTCAGTCCAATCGATTTCCGTAAGCCATAGTCCTTTTCTCTTGTGGTAGCTCATTTTTGCCGTGTTCCTAAGTCGTTTGAGGCTAGCTGCCTACGAAGAGGGTCAGTTTGTCTCAGTCACCATCTGATACTGATGGAGGATGGATGTGCTCCCCAAAGCACGGTCCTCCGTGCGACGTCTTCTGGTGGCTGGACGGGTTTTTTGACGTTGGATAACGTCTTACGGCAACATACTGGGGTACAATTTCGAAAAACGAAAAATCGCTCGCGTCACGAAAAGTGGTTAGATTTTGACTGTTAATAACTTACTAACGCCCGCATAAATTTTCAAGATTCTTGCACCAATCGATTGCAAATCTTTCTACGAATCTACTCAAATAATGAAAACTATTGATTTTCATGACTAAACTATTGAAAAATAGGTAAATATCGAGGCATGTCTTATTTTTCATAGAAAAGCACATTTTTCTTGCTGTTATAAGGTTTTGACGTTTTGAAGTTTACATGTGCCGTAATTTCGGGTGAAATTGATCATTTTTCATGGTTTTTCGTGTCTGTTTTCAATCATGTTGAAAATGCCAAACAACTGAATACAAGTACGACGGTCAATCTCTTTGGCTCATGTGCCAAAATGTTATAACAAATGTGGTTTTAGTGCTAAAAATCATCCCTTAAATAGAAAATCGGGGAATCCCATTTCGGGGTGAAATTGATCACTTGTCAATGCGATTATTGTTATTTTTTGAAACGACTCTACATAATGAATATGAGCTCCCTGAATTCGAATATTCTTGCAAAATGCTTAATAATGCAATATGTAAAGAAATAATGAATAGGTAATTTCAAGAATTGTGATAAAAACGCCTAGATGTAGGCAATTTCTTAAGGAATAACCTGATATCCAACAGAAATTTAATTATTTCAACCGTATGAGCTAATTGGTACCAGTTTAGAAGATGAAATCGGGCTCGGGGATATATTTTAAGCATCCTTACAAACTTTACTTACAGTGACCCCACAGTTATGGATCAACTAAGGGTCATTTTTCAGAACAAAATATGATTAAAACACATGGTGATACTGTACAAATTAAAATTACCTTCCTGACCATGCAGAAAATAGTTGTTTTCGAGAATACAGCTCAAAATTCTCGGTTAATTACCAAAAAGTGTCGATTTCAATAGAAATTCCAAACGATGTCCACCCCACAGATGTGGATCAGTGGGAGAGGAGGATTCTATTATGGATCAAATCGACTCATATTATGGATCAAAACACTATAACAGCAATTTATTTGCGAAGTAAACGAATGGTGTGTTAGTGAAAGCATACGTTTTGGCGATTCTTTCGGAATCGTCTTATCTTTGATTCATAACTGTGGTATGGGTTTCAATGCCCCAAAGATATGAATCAACGCTTCTGGGAATACGGTTGACATTTTATTTCATACGGACGGAAAAAATATACTTAAGCATATTATGATTGATTACGATGCTGTACAGATTTATGGTTAACGTAGGTAAAATGTGTTCTGCTAAATTGCACCTGTATTTGATGAGATATTCCCGTTTTATTCCAACTCTGATCCATACCTGTGTGCTATCCATAATTGTGGGGTGACTGTACTTTGAAAAATTCCGTTGTCATCGTCGCTACCTACATGCAAATGCATGCTAGAGCGATCAGAGTATCAATTTGTCAAACAAAGAGCTAAAACTAATCAGCAACAGCTAACTAGAAAACTAATCAACCAACATTATAATTGATAAATAAATTAATAAATCAATTAATAGTTATAGATGAAGTGTCTCTGGTTGCAACTCTTTTACATCGAATGACCCGTTTTGTTTGAAATTGTGCTGCAATTCAATTTAAGCGCGTTCTCCACGGATACGACGAGTCAGTTGGATGTCCTTCGGTATGATGCTGACACGCTTGGCTTGGATCGCGCACAGGTTGGTAATCCTAAACAAACCGATCAGATAGGCCATTCGCTTCCTGCAGGACCATGACGGCCGAGCTCTGGAATCGCAGATTTGTCTCTACATACGGATACCACTACGAAGCAGAAAAAGTTCTTCATGGTGCGGAACTTCTTCGAGTATAACGGTCTATCGGTGTTGAAGTGTTATCCGAACCAAACTTACACGACAGATTTTCTGTGCTAACACACAATGTCCACAATAGGACGGAATTGACATGCAACAAATAATATGAAAATTGATTGGATTTTTATCAGTAGAAATCTCTCATAAGTTTGTGCCGGTCTCGAGCCAGGAAATAGATGAAGCTAACGTTATCCAACGTCAACTTGGCGGTTGTATCTCGGAAACAACATCTTACTTTTTTGTGGAGGGGCTGGGAATTAAACCCGTGACCTTCCGCTTATGAAGCGAAAGCGTAACCTCAAGGACCCCCCTAAATTTGTTTGTCTAATAACAAAGAAAGAGTAAATTGTGTTATCACTGAGTTCAAGTTGATAACTCAATTTGTATCATCATATATTTTTGAATTTTATGGTCTTAAATCAAGGAAAAATTTTGAGAGATGAGTGCTTTGAATTCAACCTACACTTCAAACAATTTTACAAAATTATGTATGACAAAAAGTCAACTTTGTTTAATAACACACCCTTTATAAAAATGTTATAGGAACATATTTTGTTATCAACCTGTTATCAAAAATGTCTGTCACGGACACAATGATAATAAATGTTGTTATCATTCGGTTATCATTGATAACATAATATCAAAATGATAACAGCTATAATAAAAGTTATTATCATGTTGATATCATCCAGTTATCCAGCTTTGCTCGGGTAGCGCCACCTATTGGCGGAATTGCTTCCGAGATCCAACAGCTCTCTTGTACTTCAAAGAGTTGTTTATATATGATAAAATACAATTATTACTTAAATAAAAAAGTAGACCTATGTTTTCGTTCCCTATCGTTCTTGCTTGATCTAATCTCACTCCCATTTTTTAAAGTTTTAGACACAGTATCGAAACAAAATGAAATTATTGTGGAAAAATCTAATGGATTCCGAGAAAAAAACGACCTTTTATAGCGGTACATAGTTTTTCTCAAAAATATAAAATTTTTGTTCAAAATTCAACATCTATCATGTAACTGCATCTATCATGAACTGATGTATCAGGTATCAGAAGGCCAGCTCCAAAGGCACGTTCCCCACCAGTTGGGAGATTTGTGCCATCGCCATATTTGAGCCTATTTCATCATCTACCCGATGGGAGAGGAAAGGGAAGGGAAAGATGGGAGGAAATAGGAGTGGGGTCCCTTGATGAGGGAAGATCGCATAAGCGAAATGAGAGCATGTAGCTCCATACCACAATGGGTTCGAACAGCGCCCTAAAAAGGGCACTGCAAAACGCATGAGCGTAAAGAGAGCCTATAGCTCATTACCACAGCGGGTTAAGAATAACAGAATGTCCTGAAGATTCAGGCTTCTGTATTCAGTTTCACTTAATAAGTGTTTACACGGGTAAAAATGCGGCACTCCAAACAAGGAAAAAGAGTCATGATTTCGGGAGGAACGTGTATTTTTATGTTATGAAAGTACACCATGACTAAAAGTCATGAAATCATGAATCATTTTACCGTAACGCCAGCAGTGCGTTACTATTTAATTCTTTAGCGAAGAAAAGTGTCAATTTAAATCATGAAGCATGTATGCTGGAACCATGAATAAAATTCATGAACACATAAGCACTATTCATGGATTTGGATACCTGTCATTTATGATTCCGATTTTGTTGCTGAAAAGTGGCAATTTGAGTCATGATATCATGAAGCAGGATCATGGAATCATGAACTCTGTTCATGAAAACAGTCATTATACGTCAATCTCAAAGTTCCAGTTTATATTTGTCATATGTAAACAAATAACATGAAAATTTTATTCGTTTCGGCCTTTGCGTCGGTAGTTTCGGTTAAAATCGTGTCGGATTAGTCTTTGGGCCACCAGCCCTTTACCCAGGGAAGACGGGTTGCTAACCGCTTCACTGAAGAAGAATAAAACGTGAAAAACATTTCAAAAATGTCAACCGTAACGAGTTACACCAAGAATTCCACATCTCTAGCAGGAACACGAACATCCAGTGTTTAGGTTTGTACGCAAAATATTCTTTCAGACATCAATTTAAGTAGCAAATCGTTCCGGGGCTCACAAAATGCTGAACGATTGTTTGGTGATTAGACACTTCTTCACTTTGCGGAGATTGAATGTGAAACTGCTTGTGTGATCCGTTCTGTTGCAAGACGTGGGGGAACGTATCATATCCAAACAGTTAAGATCTCCGACGAGCTTGTCAAGCAATATATATTCGCTTAACGATAAAAGCTTGCAAGTAAATTTTGGAACATCGTGCTGTTCGATAGATTATTTGGTTCGTAAAACAATTTGGAATCCTTTTTGCACACACAAACATTGTTTTTTTTTTAATTTCACTCGAAAACACCACCGAACGCAAAAGACGCTTTGACTAAGATGAAAAAAAGTGACAGATGAATTTGTGTAACGCCCGGAGCACACAAATTCCTGAAAAATATACATGCTTTCATGACTTGTAGTCATGAAATCATGAAACAGAAAAAAAATTATGATTTCATGACTTTTTGTTCATGAATCTGGCAACGGATTTTTTTCCGTGTACCAAGTAATTGGAATCGCATTTGCGCAAAAACTGGACAGTTACATATCAGGTGATACGAAGTTCCATAATCGGAGTCACAACTATCACACACAAATGAGTCAGCACGCTGAATATTTGCCATGTGATAGTTGAGTCGGCAGTGGCCTGTCAACGCTCTGACCAAGAGACTGCAATTCTGCTTTGACAGATTTGTTAAATACTTCGCCACCTTTGGAGATGGCTCAGTAATATACAATTTTGTTTGACGACACGACTCCAAACTATTCCAATATTGCTTGTGCTGAGTTGCCGCCCAAGAGTTTATCTGAAGCTTCACCCAGCACTTCGAAATTGGAATAGCCGGCTCAGGGCCAATGAAGTCATGCGATGCTCCATCGCGAGCTAGCTCATCAGCCAATTCATTTCCAGCGATGGAAGAATGGCCAGGTACCCATACAAGGTTTACAGAGTTAACTGAATTCAGTTCCTCAATTTGAGTTCGACATGCGATAACAAGCTTCGACCTTGAGTTGGCCGAAGCGAGAGCTTTTATAGCAGCCTGACTATCTGAACAGAAGTATATGACTTTACCCATTACGCGCTGTTGAAGTGCTGATTGCACTCCACACATAAGAGCAAATATTTCCGCCTGAAAAACGGTGCAGTTTCTACCAAGTGAGTAAAACTGATTCAGCCTTAGCTCACGAGAATATACTCCTGCACCAGCTCTACCTTCAAGAAGGGAGCCATCAGTGTAACATACTATATTGTTTGATATACTTCTTTCCAAATAGCCAGACGTCCACTCTTCCCGTGAAGGGAATTGTGTGGTAAATGTCCTGTAAGGAAAGTTACAAGCAATTGTGAGATCACTTGGAGCAAGGACAATTTTGTCCCAATTCACCAAAAGTGGAAACAACGAAGTGTGTGTAGATCTACGATTCACTGGATTTTTCTCCAGTAGATCCAGTACCCATAAACGGTAAGAGCAAGAAAGTGCTTCTTGTTTAAGATATATGTGTAGTGGCGCAACGTCGAAAAGGGCCTCGAGCGCTGCTGTGGGAGTTGTAGAAAACGCGCCAGACATCGCCATCAAGCACATCCTTTGGAGATGGCCCAATTTTGATTGGATTGTTCTCACTTCGCCCTATTGCCACCACACAAGACATCCATATGCCAATATTGGTCGAACAACTGTTATGTAAATCCATTTGATATATTTGGGTTTGAGGCCCCAAGTTTTACCAAAGGTTCGCCGGCATTGACCGAAGGCCATACAAGCTTTTTTGACTCTGAAATCAATGTGAGCTGTCCATAAAAGTTTGGAATCTAGAATGACTCCGACATACTTTACTTGATCAGTCACACTAATCTCAGTGCCAAAAAGACGTAAAGGTCGAATTCCATCGCGGTTTCGTCTTTCCGTAAAAAGAATAATAGATGTTTTATTCGGGTTAACCGAAAGGCCATATTGGCGACACCAACTCTCGACTACCTGAAGAGCACTTTGCATCAGGTCGAATAGGGTGCTTATGCACATACCAACTATCAGAGCTAGATAGTCGTCGGCAAATCCATAAGTTGGAAAACCGCAATTATTGAGTTGCCTCAATAGCGTATCTGCTACGAGATTCCACAAAAGTGGTGACAAGACTCCCCCTTGGGGGCATCCGCAAACACTCAATTTTCGAATCGCTGCTTGACGCAATGTCGAGAAGAGATGTCGGTTTTTGAGCATTTGATGAATCCAATTGGTAATCATTGTAGGTAGCCCATGGTTTAGTGCGGCTTCCAATATGGCATCGAAAGACACGTTATCAAAGGCACCCTCAATATCCAAGAAAACACCCAAGCACGATTGCTTCTGAGCGAATGCTTTCTCGATATCGTATACAACTTTGTGTAAAAGAGTCACAGTGGACTTTCCAGATTGGTAAGCATGTTGATTCACATGAAGAGGCATGTTTGCCAAATAAACATCACGGATGTGATGATCGATAATGCGTTCCCGACATTTCAGAAGAAAAGAGGTCAGACTGATTGGTCTAAAACTCTTCGCTTCCTCATACGACGCACGTCCTCCTTTTGGGATAAACTTTACAGTAATATCACGCCAGGATTTGGGAATGTACCCGGTAGCAAAACTGCTTACAAGTAGCTTTTTCAAAACATGTTTGATAAACTCAAATCCCTTTTGGAGCAGAACAGGATAAATCCCATCCGCTCCTGGAGATTTGAAAGGAGCAAAACTATTAAGTGCCCATTGAATCGATTCAGTAGTTACGATACTGCGAGCCGAGGCCAGAGACTCGTAACTACATGAAAAGACATTTGGTTCATCCGTAGATGCTATGTCCACACATCCGGGGAAGTGTGTATTGAATAAACATTCTAAAACTTCTTCATCGGAAGAAGTAAAGTCACCATTAGGTAAGCGAATTTCGTTCACTTGGAAATCCTTAGATTTTGCAAGAATTTTGTTCAACCGACTGACTTCACTCAAACTGGAAACATTTGTACAAAGGTTTTTCCAGCCGGATCGTTCAGCAGAACGAAGGCTTACATTGCGAGCTGACTTGAACGACTCTGATCCAGCTGAACGGCGTCTGTTCCAACTCCTTCTACATTGTTTCCTGAGTCTAGTCAGATCGGAATTCCACCATGGGGTCCCTCTTGTAGTCTTTACAGACCGCAGAGGACATGCTTCTTCAAAAGCTTCCATAATGTAGGATGTTGTAGTATCAACGGCATCATCCAGATCACTTGGATTTTCAATGGACGGAGAATATCCATGAAATTTGGTCGCAACCAATTCAGTGTAGAGTTCCCAGTTTGTTGAGCGGGGATTCCTAAAACGCAAAGTCTGCGCAGTTACATTTGAATGTTCAAAGAAGATGTAGCGATGATCAGATAATGATTCCTCATCTGATACATGCCAATTCGTCAACTCGTGACTGATTCTATTCGAGCAGAGCGTTATGTCTAACACTTCTTCTCTATTAGAAACGATAAAGTTTGGGCGATTGCCTATGTTAAGTAATCCAAGGTCTGTGCTACTTAAGTATTCCATCAGACTGGAGCCTCTCAAATTGATATCCGAGCTGCCCCAGATGATGTGATGAGCATTGGCATCACTGCCCACAATCAGCGGAAGGCCTTTTGTTACGCAGTGTACGACAACTCGTTTGAAGTCATCCGTTGGGGATGGTTCATCATGTGGTAAATATACCGAACAATAGACGTATTTCCTGTTGAAGTCACCAACAGAAACATCGATTGTGACAGCACATACATCTCTGGTAGTTAACTCAGAAATGAGTGTAGCAACGATTGCTTTATTAACGAGCACGCATGCGCGGGGCATGGAGCGCGAGTTTGCCATTTCAAGCT
Source organism: Aedes aegypti (assembly GCF_002204515.2). NCBI lineage: Eukaryota > Metazoa > Arthropoda > Insecta > Diptera > Culicidae > Aedes > Aedes aegypti. The sequence continues at coordinate 108,703,014 of NC_035109.1, forward strand.
TGCTAAAAGTAGCAAAAACTGGGTCCACAAGGTTACCTAGATAGAAGTTCCCTCTACGAAAGTAGGGTTCTTGAACTAGCGCCACTTGGGCTGCACCATTTTGCATGAGTCTGCAAAGATTGATCGTTGCTGTTCTTTTATGCTGAAGATTGATCTGAGCTAACCTAACCGTAGCCACTACCCAAACTAGGCAGGATTAAGCTTTTTGCAATCTCAGCACGTGTTATCACTGAGTTCAAGTTGATAACTCAATTTGTATCATCATATATTTTTGAATTTTATGGTCTTAAATCAAGGAAAAATTTTGAGAGATGAGTGCTTTGAATTCAACCTACACTTCAAACAATTTTACAAAATTATGTATGACAAAAAGTCAACTTTGTTTAATAACACACCCTTTATAAAAATGTTATAGGAACATATTTTGTTATCAACCTGTTATCAAAAATGTCTGTCACGGACACAATGATAATAAATGTTGTTATCATTCGGTTATCATTGATAACATAATATCAAAATGATAACAGCTATAATAAAAGTTATTATCATGTTGATATCATCCAGTTATCCAGCTTTGCTCGGGTAGCGCCACCTATTGGCGGAATTGCTTCCGAGATCCAACAGCTCTCTTGTACTTCAAAGAGTTGTTTATATATGATATAATACAATTATTACTTAAATAAAAAAGTAGACCTATGTTTTCGTTCCCTATCGTTCTTGCTTGATCTAATCTCACTCCCATTTTTTAAAGTTTTAGACACAGTATCGAAACAAAATGAAATTATTGTGGAAAAATCTAATGGATTCCGAGAAAAAAACGACCTTTTATAGCGGTACATAGTTTTTTTTTTTTTTTTTTTTTTTTTTTTTTTTTTTTTTTTTTTTTAAGGCACTCCGTGCTCGTGGCCACTACTGTGCCGGAATCAGTTTTATATGTATCTTCCTTACCGATACAGTTCTATTTTTAACTAATCTATATTTACATCTGCTTTCACTCTCTTCTGCTCTTTTGCTCTCACACCGAGCAGGTAGGAGAGTGCTCTGCTGTTGGTCCAATCGATTTCCATAAGCCATAGTTCATTGCTCTTGCGGTGGTTCGTTTTGCCGTGGTCCTGAGTCGTTTTGAGGCTAGCTGCCTGCGAAGTGGGTCAATTTGTCTCAGTCACCATCTGATACTGACGGAGGATGAATGTGCTCCCCTATGCACGGTCCTCCGTGCGGCGTCTTCTGGTGGCTGGACGGGTTATTTTTTGGAGGGGCTGGGAATTGAATCCATGACCTTCCGCTTATGAAGCGAAAGCGTAACCTCAAGGCTACGGACCCCCCTACACATAGTTTTTCTCAAAAATATAAAATTTTTGTTCAAAATTCAACATCTATCATGTAACTGTTGTTATGGTTCTAAACTTAAAAATTCACGCTTATGAAATCCGTTCCTTAGATAGAGGGACCGGGTAAAAATATAGGCTTTGCTTGATGCATCATTGAAAACTGTTCGCTCAACGATCAAAATCGTTTAAATTTGAAAACATTTATGTGACTCAACTTAGCAATATTATAAGCTTTCAAAATACAGTTTTCAATTAACAATGAGGTTTTAATTCTTATACCGCATAATAGGGAATCCAGCTTTTTACGCTAGCATGCCATTAATTTTGAATCACCCCTCTCTGACACTATAATATTTTATAGTTGGATCATATAAATCTTTGGAGTTGAGCAAATTTTCATGTTGACGAAAAACAAATATTTTAATTCGTGTATTCTTCTTCTTCTGTCGGGTGTGGGATCACTGCGTCCATTTTTTAGGACTATTGTGATATACCCTATTACTCTATGTACACAATGTTTTCCAGTAGCAAATGTGCCTCCGGAATACTTTGCGCATTTGACTGAACTTTGAACCATCTGCCATTGATGGGCAGAAGTCCTAGGTTGCAGTGTTGTAGTTCCCCCAATCTGGCGTGATCAGCCTAATAAAGCTAACCACCTCCCTGGGGGATGCGTTCCAAATATCAGCTGGCTGTAAGTAGTGCTTGCCAAATATTTTGAACCTACGATGGATGTGTGCACTGCAAGAGCAGAGAAGGTGTTGTGAGGTTTCGTCCGTCTCGTCACAGAAACGGCAATTTGTGTTTTGGACGACACCGATCTTGTATAAGTGGTATCTGCTTGGGCAGTGACCAGTTATTAGACCGATGTATGTTCTGAGATCCCTTTTGTTGAGACCTATAAGTTTTTGTGTGTGTGTCGTGTTTATTGTTACGAACCTTTTGGACTGATTCGCATTGGAAACTGTATTCCAATTTGATTGAATTTGACCGAACAACCAGTTGTTCAATTCCGTGTTTAGTGCAGAGTTTGAAATGCCAAGGAATGGCTCTGGACCAATGAACATATTGGTTGATCCATTCCTTGCTAGCTGATCGGCAATTTCGTTACCCTCTAGATCCGTATGTCCTGGGATCCAATATAGTTTAACTCGATTGCGTTCAGCTAGGGATTTCAGTGCAAGAATGCATTCCCACACAAGTTTTGAGTTGCAAGTGAAAGCCTTCAAAGATTGAAGCGCTGCTTGACTATCAGAGAAAATACAGATGGTGGCATGTCTGTAATTTCTTTTCACACACAGCTGCGCACATTCCTTGATTGCATAGACTTCTGCTTGAAATACTGTAGGCCACTGTCCAAGAGAGACAGAGATTTTGGTTTTCGGTCCGTATACTCCAGACCCTGTCAAATTATTCATTTTTGAACCATCTGTGTAGAATTTAATAGATCCCGGTGAAATGGTGGGTCCACCTCCTTCCCATTCCTCACGAGAAGGAAAGACCACCGTGAATGGCGAGTCATAGTTTACCACTTTTTCCATCCAGTCACTACATTTTTCAACAATAGGATTTATCGAAAATTCGTTTAATATACTGAGGTGACCTGTTAAGTCCCCTGACAGTAAGACTGTTGATCGTTTTAGCCGAAGAGCACTTTTCTCAGCATCCAGCTTTATGAATTGATCCAGCCGGGGCAGATTGAGTATAGCATCTAGGGCAAACGAGGGGGTACTACGAACTGCACCGGTTATGGCAATACAGGCAGTACGTTGAATTTTGTTCAGCTTAGCTCTAGCCGTAGCTTCCTTTGTCTTAGGCCACCAAACAAGGGACGCATAGGTTATTCTAGGCCGAACGATTGTTTTATAGATCCACATGATCATACTGGGTTTTAGACCCCATGTTTTACCACAGGTCTTTGAGCAAACCCAGAGTGAATTGAGACCTTTATTTATGATTGTTTGAAGATGGGTGTTCCAATTTAGTTTTGCGTCAAGTGTGATGCCAAGATACTTGACCTCATTTGAGTAAACTAATTGTATTTGGTTCAAGAAAAGAGGGTGGAGTTGTACCTTTCGTCTTTTTGTGAACGGTACAATTGTTGTTTTTGAAGGGTTTATTCCTAGTTTCTCTTTTTGACACCAGGAGAGTGTGTGATTGAGAGCAATTTGCATCCTTGATGAAATAACGCTGTCAAATTTGCCTCGTACAATAATGACTACGTCATCTGCGTATCCAACAACTTCGAAACCCCTTCTTTCTAAGCTATCTAGCAGTTCGTCCACCACTAATGACCACAATAAGGGAGATAGTACTCCCCCTTGAGGGCATCCCCTTGTAGCCATTACAGTAATGCGCGAATCACTCAGCTCAGATGAGATCTGTCGATTTGCTAGCATAGCATGTACCCAGGTTGCAATGCATGGGTCGAAGTTTCTCCTCAACATTGCCGAACCTATAGACGAATAAGAAGCGTTATCGAACGCGCCCTCAATATCAAGAAATGCTATAAGAGCGATTTCTTTTGCATTAAAGGTTTTCTCGATCTTGTTCACTAGCGTGTGCAGTGCTGAGACCGTTGATTTTCCGCTTTGATAAGCAAATTGGGATTTAGAAAGAGGCATAGTTTTCATAAATTTAGAATCTATATACTCGCATAATACCTTCTCCATGATTTTAAGCATTACCGAGGATAGGCTTATCGGTCGGAATGCTTTAGGGTTGGTTTTGTCCTTTTTTCCTGCTTTTGGAATAAAGACAACTCGAACTTGACGCAAATCATTTGGAATGTGTCCCAGAACTAAACTTGCCTTAAAAATCTCTACCATGTGTGGAATCAGTGTCTCTTCCTCTTTTTGGATAAGCGCTGGGAAGATTCCATCCATGCCAGCAGATTTGAATGGCTCGAAAGATCTCACTGCCCTAACAACCCTATCGCGAGTAAAGGCTTCTTTGGCAACCTTTATTGCGTCCCTTTTTGCTCCTGAGTCCCCTGATAGGAACCCGTGTGCAACTGAGACGTCAAGTCTGGCACCTTCAGCATTTAGACTCGTTTGTGGGATTGAATCAGGAAAGTGAACTCTTAGCATTTCACTCAGTGTTTCACGAGGTTCCACAGTGAGTGAACCGTCAGTCCTTTGAAGACTTCCCAAACCATTGGAGTGATCCTTCGAAAGAGTTTTATGAAGTCGAGCAGCTACGGGAGTTTTCTCAATGCTTTCACACATGAGAACCCATGATTTCCGTTTTGCTCGTCTCATTTCTTTGTTATACTCTGTCAGAGCCTTTCGGTATAGACTCCAATCAGAAGTGCGTTTGGCTCGGTTGAATTCCTTCCGAGCAGTTTTTCTGAGTTTATCAAGGTTGAAGTTCCACCATGGAACATCTCTGTTCGAACTAACTGTTTTGATCGGACAGCTCTCTTGATAAGCATTTAGTATTTTGTTTTTAATAGAATCCGAAGCTGCTTCTAACTGTATAATAGTCTGAATATTCGGCTCTATTATATAGTCTTCAGAACGGAGAATAGCTGAGTAGGTTTCCCAATCAGTTTTCTTGGGATCTTTAAACGACTTTTGAATCATTAGACCCCCTTCCCACTCGAAGACTATATGTTTATGGTCTGACATAGATATTTCATTAGAAACATGCCAGTTTTTTTTATTTTATCCGAGATGGATTGACTGCATAAAGTCAGATCAAGGACTTCTTGTCGTAAGATGTTTTCAAATGTAGGCTTATCACCGACATTGCATATGTCAATATTTTTGGAGGAAAGAAACTGCAAAAGATGCTCACCTCTGATATTTGTGTTTGTACTTCCCCATACAAGGTGATGAGCATTGGCGTCACAACCGATGACGAAGGGGATGTTGTGTTTTTGACTGTAAGAGACAAGAGCAGCCATCTCTGGAGGAGGAATGTCTTCTGCGTCGCCAGGGAAATACGCCGAAACCATAATGATCTCAGTACTGCCCCTAGCAGTAGAAACCTCCATCCTGACCGCCACGATGTCCCTTTTGATGAATTCTGTAATTGGAAAACATTTAGTATCATTGCGTTTTAGAATAGCTGCTCTGGGAGAGAGCTGGCTGTCATCATATACCAACCTACACGAGTTTAGTTGAATACCTTGTATTCGAGTTTTGTTAACCCATGGCTCTTGAATCAGTGCCACGGAAAGGTGTTCTTTTGTGAATCTCCTGCAAAGCACATCTGTTGCGCACTGAGCATGATGGAGATTCACTTGGAGGATTTTAATCATTGCTGAGGCGTTCCGCATTTTCCGGACGTTTGCCGTCCTTCTTTGGATGTTGCGGATCATCAACTTTTGATTTTGGGGGATGTCTTAGATTTTGGTTTTTGTCCTTTCCCTTACCTAGGCCTGCTGGCTTATCCCCTGTGGTCAATTTTACACTTTTGACATTTCCACTGCCCTTATTGGGAGCCATTGAGGTGACACCGCTTGGGCCAGGAAGTGAGGTCAAATATGCATCTTTTCCATCAGAGGAAGACAAGCTAGCCTGTATGGTGGGAGTTGGTTGTGGGATGCTACTAGAGGCCTCCTCAGATTTCTCTTGGGTCGGCTGTCCAGTTGGATTGTCATTGGAGTTTGGGGTTGTGCTCTTTACTTTCCTCAACTGTATTTCTCCAAAGCGGTAGTTGAGGATGAACTTGGATTGAATGAGTTTTTCCATGGACGGTCCATCTACATTAAAGACCCACACCACATGCTTGTTGTTAGGAGTGAGCCGTTGCATGACACGCCAGTTGTAGGTTATCAGATCGTTCTGACTCTCGATGAGAGCTTTGATACGATCATCGGTGTATTGTGCGCTTTGAGGGAAGAAGGCTCGAATCAGTTCTGGACGTTGAATCTTATCCTCATCCATTGCATCCAACTCAACGCCTTCCAGGGGATTTAATGCAGGTGTTATCTCCTTTACCCATTCCGCAGTCTCCTGATCCTTACAAATAAGAACCATATGGCCAGACTTGTAGATAAGGTTAGAGAACTTGGGCTTCATTGTCGCGTTCCGTTGTTGTTCAACCCGAAGCAGCAGTGCCTCCTGGAGAACGTCCAGCTGAGTCGTTGAAAGTTGGGTCGTGGGGAAGTCTTTTGGGATTATTCCGACTCTCCTGCGACTGGTAATTTCACCGTAGCTTAGACTAGTCTGTTTTTTATCTTCTGGTGGGGGTTTGTTGATCGTCGAGGCTGTTGAGCTGTTGGTTTCCTGTTGCCCAACACGCTTTCTCGGATTCAGGTGTTGTTTCATCCGTTTCTGCTTATGTTCTTCTTCAGCATTTGTAGACTTGTCAAGGTCCTGCCGAGTGCGTTTCGAAGGAGTTGACACCATAGCCTCACCCCCCGTGATTCTGGATAGGGCCTCAGGGCGGCTTAAGCCACTTTGTCGGAGTGCTTTTAGCTGCTTCCTTTGGCTCCGAGTGATCTTTTTGGTGCCAGTAGGTTTTTGTTTGTTCGCGTCATCTGTTGGATGTTGATCGGTCTTCCCATCAATAGGACCCGAGGTGACGTTCGATCCTGTGATTGATGGCTGCGATCCTGTCAAGTTTATTGTGACTGTAATTCCATCCTCTTCGTCGTCCATTGGTTCAACCGAAGGATGGAGTCCTGGGTCGTTCGGGAGTGTCAGAGGGAGGTCGGTTTCCATGTTTTCATGCGAACTACTGAGAAGCTCATCTTCGGTCAGTCCAAGCTTACCAAAAGCATTCTCTGTTTCTGTTTCGTCCGACTGGGAGAGGCATTTTTCGAACTGAGGGAGGCAGTCGACACCTTTTATTTTGGTTTGATTATTTGCACTCATTTTTTGGTCCCACGAGTCGCTGGGGAAAGACGATCCGCTGCATCATTGCCCCGCCCTAATGCAGTAAGAGCTACATACTGGAGAGTTCGCCCTGGTGCTCTCCAGGCTCCGTTAGCGATTGAGCATATTTTAAACCCCCTCAACCATTCATCCATCAGCACGGGTCGCATCACACCTTGGGATTGGGGTTACCTGATTAGTAGATTTTTACTACAGGATCAGGCAATCCGTAGTGTTATTCTTAGCCAGTTGAGACAACCACTACCGACACTACACGGCTATCTAGGCTGCTTGGAAAAGAAGATAACATTGAATATTAACTTCTATGAACGACCAAGCAGCCAGTAAAAACCACTACGCCATGAGAGGACTCATAAACGCAGAAGTTAACCTGAATTCGATTTCAGCTCAATAATCACGTGGTCCTTTTTCGTAAAGTGCACCACTTTCGGAAGAATTAGATGCCCATCCAAACACAACGCTTTCTATATACAGTCATCTCTCCCTTACTCGATATTGAAGAGACCATCGAGTTAGGGAGGTATCGAGTTACAGAACACAAATCCAGTGCAACTGCGATCCAAGGGACCATCGAGTTAGCCATGAAAACCAACTTCTACTATGGTTCTCTAACTCGATATCGAGATACGGAATATCGAGTAAGGGAGAGCTAACTGTATATATCCAATGCCTAGCCCGAAAGCGCAATGTTTTTTAGGTATAGGAATAGCACACTACACTAGCCAGCAACTGTACTGGCTGAGGTTTCTATTGTGATCGAACTAGAACTAGAGATCGGGGAGTCGTGAGTTCGATTCTCACTGAGAAGACGTGTAACTTTTTCGCAAATCTTCACATCAATTTGTCCATCTAATCCAATTGCAAATTATATGTAATGTTTAGCTTTTCGCTAGTTGTTAAACTTCCACTCGGCTGGTTGGCCGTAAACCACGATTCATAATTAAAAACAAGTGTTCTTTTAATTGTTATCAAAAGTATCCTTCAAACTAGTCTGAGTTAAATCCTAGGAGTGAAATGTGACACATACATTGAAATAATCCTTCAAGTATTTTAAAAGAATGCTTGTAGTCTGTAAATAAATATAACAGCACCTAGATATCCAGAATATTCGTAGAACGAAGTCGTTTTATGCGGTATGCGAAGTCTAGAGATATTCACGTGATGATTCGGCCTTCTTTAGCCGAGTGGTTAGAGTCCGCGGCTACAACGCAAAGTCATGCTGAAGGTGTCTGGGTTCGATTCCCGGTCGGTCCAGTATCTTTTCGTTCGTAACGGACTTTATACGAATGCGAAAATGGATACTTTGGCAAAGAAAGCTCTCGGTTATTAACTGTGGAAGTGCTCATAACAACACTGAACGGAGAAGCAGGTTCTGTCCCAGTGGGGGCGTAATTCAAAGAAAAAGAAGAAAAACCTTTAAATCTTTGATAAAAGATAAATTTCAATTGATCTTAAGCAAATGATTTCAAATATGCTCTCATCGATCAAGGGGTGTGTGTCCACCTGGCCACCTCTAGCTACGCTAATGCTTGTCACAGTTACGTTAAAGTGTGTTTGAAACGGGAACTCGGCCACCACAGCGGACGACACAAGCCAGACTTCGACCAGGACGAGCAACAGGTAATTTAATCTGGATCTTGTGCGCTGTCGACGGACAAGAAAGTGAGAGAGCAGACAACGTCGACGAAAACCAGGTTGAAGGATCTTCCTCGTAAAATCTATGCCGGGCCGAGAAGGAATAGGAACCGGACGACGACAAAATTTAGTTCTCCGTTGTCGCCTTGGTGGAATGATCTGGGGACGGCGATGAAGGTGGAGGTGCGCCTGAAAATGTTGCATTTAAGATCGAATCGGGCGCGTTTTTGCGACATCGTACAGCAAGCTGGTGCGATACTGTTGCTAGGATAGGGTTACCAGACGGGGTTACAGGGGAGGTGTTCTCTGTAGATTGTGAAAATGATGCTTATATTTGGGGTTTTGTTCGCCCTTTGTATGAAGGCCTGCCACTGTGCGTCGTCTGAAAAACTTTCGTCCGGCCAAGTTATAAAGTTCATTCGTCTAGTAACCCTAATCCCCGAAAGGACGATGCCACGTGTTTTGTTCCGGCACATAATGGAAACTCCGGTTTTTGTCGTCCTCCACAGTTTTTGGGTCCATTCTTTATTCACATGCCCTGCGTTCCCTCCTACAGATATCTGCCTCTCGGGAGCAGCTCAGATGGCACTCGGGACGGCGCCTGACTCTGTCAATTAGTGCATTTTTGGGTGCTCGTTCCCGGCCAAATCTCGCTTCATGAATCGCTTTGTTTCGGTGGGGGAAATTAACACTACAAATTTTGGCCGTTCAGGAGGGAACGATCGAGGGAGCTTTTCGATCGCTCCGGGAAGATTATGAGAAAATTCAATATTTAATGATGCGCGAGTCATACGGTTTGGTTCGGATCTGCGTTGGAATCATCCGTTTCATTTACGGGTCTCAAACCGAATACACTTCTCACGCAATTCGCCGTCGACATTCCTTACGCAGAATGATTCCCACCATCAAATGGCGTGCACCAGAAAGCAGTTACGCATCAAACTCCCCTGCAATCAGTTCAAAACGGCCGCATTTATTTTCCAATAATTATTACGAAAAACCCTCCGACGCCGCCTCGAAAGAGCGCGGGGGAAAATTATCGGCCTTCATAAGTAACTTCCAGATATCCAAAGTCAATCATCCTTGTTCCCGTCGTGAATCCCACAGCACAGTTGTTGCTTCCTGAAAGCCATCTCGAGTAGTTCGAGTTTTTTTTTGCTTTGAAACAAAAACTAAAAACGGCAGCCACTTGCCTCGGAGCTGCCCGGTTCGTAAAGCCTTGGAGCGTTAGTAGCACGATAAGGATTGGTTCCCATATCGTTCTCGTTCCACGTTCTCTTTGACTGCTGCTGCTGATATTGCTGCCGGTGCCTGCTGGGTAAAAGATCATTTAAACATCGTGTAGTTTTTTTTTTGCTCTTGCTTGGTTTACAGCTTCCTCCACCTTCCAGCTTTTTCTCCTGCAATCCTTGGACAGAAACATAACGCATCACACCAATGAACGGGTTCGTCGTCGTAGTCGTCGTTGTTTGCGCGCTGGATGCTATTTGAAACACCATAAATTGAGGCTGCTAAATTAATACCTGTGTTTATGTTTGCCAAGTTTTGATCCCTCAATCGTTGGTTCGCGTTTTTCCCGTAGTGTTCTTGTACGAGCAGTCAGGCGATGTGTTTTAAGCGCGTAATCCTCCTTCTTGACGGTTAACTCCTGAATCTCTTTTTTGCATTGCTTTAATATTTCAAACAAATATTTATTATATCTAGTTGTTCTGTATTAGGCAACACCATCATCCTTAATGGATAAACATTAATTAAGCTGTAATTTCAATTTTATTACAACACATTATTTCATATTACATGGGCCCAGATAACAATAGTGGTAAAAGCGAAGCTTTTAAGTAAGACCAAGCTGATGGTCGTGGTTTCGAATCCTTTTCGGATTGATTTTTTTTCGACTTCCCAAAAGACAGATTATCTTCGTACCTGCAACACGATACATACTTGCAAAAATGGTCAAGAAGGCTCTCAATAAATAACTGTGGAAGTGGTCATAAGAACATAAGCTGAAAATCAGGCTCTGTCTAATTCGGGACGTTACGCCAGAGAGAAGAAAAATTTGTAATAGAACAGATCCGGTAGCAGGTAGTTTTTAAGATATTTGCTAATGTAAGGCTCTCAAAAAGTCTTTTTTGAGCCAAAATGGTCTTTAACCCTAGGAGCCCCGAGATCAAAAACATCTCAATGTATTTTTGACTATATCTCAGCGATGGCTCAACCGATTTTCGAAATTCTTTCACGGATATTGTGTCCTTATTCTCAAGTTTTGCACGGTTTCAGATAAGTGTTCAAATTTTCTCTAGAGCAATTAAACCAAAACCATTTGTATCATGAGAATCATGTTAAATTCAATCTAAAAAGTGATCATTTAAAATTTCCTAAATTCAAATAATTGTGAACAATATAAAAAATAACACATGTGTTGAAAAAATGTATTTCGAGCATACACAAATGAGGTCAATTTGGGTAGGTCACAACTCAAACCTCTGGTACTTTGGACATGCATGCTAGACGTTGGCATTTTCGACAAAGTATTTTGGAATAAGTTTTACTTCATTTTGATCGCTTTGGTTTTGATCTAGATAACTTGTTACTGACCTAGAACAGTTTTATATTTTAATATGAACGTCTTTGTTAAAAACTTCCTCCAGCAATGTTACTCAATGCGTCATTTTTGTGATTTTTTTGATATCAGTTTCATTTTATATAAGTGTGGTTAACATGTTAAAGTAGGAATATCAATTTTGATTACACCCAAAATTTGAATTACTGGTAAAAAATAAAACTACCTGTTTTCCTTAGCTGTTTGCCTACGAACCAAAATTTAAAGCAATGGCATGTCGCTTTTTCGACATACATTTGATCGCAGCAGCCCATTTTTTTTTTTTTTTTTGATTGGTAATAGACTGAGAGAGAAGAGACAGCTGGCTCAGATTGCGAGCTCCCAAAAGTCAAGGAAACCTGTTACCAACTGTCACTGGAAAACCAATAAATTCGTGAACGTGAAAAAGCGTCAGAATTCAAGAAAACGTAATTAAAATTTCTAGGTGTTTTTTTGATGATTTCACATTTTAGAAGTAGAATACCTAAATATAGTTGTGTGTTGGCGAACTGCTATTGATTTTTTGTATTCATATCCTTTTTCATAGTGAACAACATGAAGTAAATATGATTCTGACCAAAATAATTTCATCTGACCGTTGTGCACTACCCAAGAATTGAAAAAATAAGTCAAAGAAGGCTAGAAAACAAACCAGCTGTCAGTGTGCTGCCTCCTCTCTCTCAGGTAATAGAAATTCGAGATTACACTATAAACTTATATTGATTAAAAACTTCAAAAAATCCTAGTTTTTTTACCTTGTTAGTATATACAGTCGACTCTCCAAAACTCGATATTCAAGGGACAATCGACTTATAGAATTATCGAGTTATAGAATATACCGATACAAACAATCCCAAAATTGAAGGAACAAATTTCTGAATTTCCAATACATATATGATCACTCCTGTAAGAAAGCAATATGTAATATTTTGTTGATAGTATTCTAAAAACTATTATTTGAAAACTTTTTTCGAAATGCTCGAAAAATCACGTTAGTCTCACCAACATTTTTTTTTGTTTTTCATGTTTTTCAACTTTCATTACAACTTGCAAGTTTTTAATCACTTCCAAATAATAATTGGTCCAAGTTTCATCAAATACGAAGGATTTTAAAATAGATATCGAGTTATGGAGGTAAATTTACATATAACGTGACATCGACTAGTGGAAACATCGAGTTACAGAAATATGGAGAGCATGCTGTATGGAAATTTGAAGGGACTTCAAAATCCATCGAGTTACAGAGTATATCAAGTTATAGAATATCGAGTTGTGGAGAGTCGACTGTATAGGCAAATAGGTTTAAAAGAGAGGTTTTTGTAGTTCCATAATTAAACACATGTAGAAAAAAACGGTTCTATCCCGTTAGACCGAATGCCGCTAAGTCGAAAAGGTCATTAGGCCAAATAGGTCGTTAGGCCGAAAATGACCGATAGTTTCAATAGATCGATAGTTGTTCGATCAGGATAATTTGCATTACCTAGGAGCCCACAGTATCCGCTGTAACAACTAGAAAGAATAGCCATTGTTTGAAAGAAGGAAAAAATTACTGATGAATGTTGAAAATAGTTATTTCGGCCTAATGACCCTCTTGGCCTAACGGCATTCGGTCTAATGGTATTCAGCCTAACGGCCTGCTTCCCTTTATATTTGGTATAATTTCAAACAGTTAGTGATGCATTTGAACGCGTTCAGTTTTCGTTCCTGTTCAAATATTGGTACGATGATCAAGTAGGTTTGCTCATTGTTCGGTTCAAAAATTTGAACTCTAGTGATCAACATTTTGAACGCAGATTGTTCTGACAGATTTCACGGCATCTTACCGTGCCAAAGTTTTTCATTAGGTGATCACAGTAAGGCCTAATATATTTATTTTTGATTGAATTGACTTTATTACTGATTCAAGAAATATTTTACAAGTGATTACTTAAATCTATGCTTTAAGTGCATTTCGATATGAACGGGGCGTTCGAGAGCAGTGGCAGGCTCTGGCTCGTGAGTTCACTGTCTACTGCGTTCTCGTGCAAAATTTGAACTTGCTTCATTCAGTTTTGGATCACGTTCAATTCGAAATGCATCACTGCAAACAGGTTTGAAAGAAAGGTTTTCGTAGTTCCACAATTTAATACATGTCGAAAAAAATACATGTCATCGGGTTATAGTTTGATTCATGGGCAAACAGGTTTGCAAAATTGGGTTTTAAGTAAAGCAAACTTTGAGTTTAATCGAAAAAAATGTTTCTCCTGGCAAACATGTTTATTAAAGTTTGAAAACTATCAACAAATACCGTATTTCATTGCTTTCAATGACATTGCATTGTTCAATTTTTACCAAAAGGCGTACCAGATAAAGCTAAGAAGTGCCTTTAGCTCAATTACTTGAAAAATTAAAGCCTTTTCACTAAGTGGATTTATTCATTATAAGAGTTAGACTGTGGAGATTTTTCTGGATCTTTTGTCGAAGAAATGCTTTCAATTTAGATTAACGTGTAATTTCGGAATTACGGGCAAACAGGTTCTAAAACAAGAGGTTTTTACCATTTTCTTTGTAAAAGATAATACCTGTCATTGCTTTGAACATTGTTTCACAGGCATGAAAATTTAGGGTTTCAGGTAGGTTGTTCAATAAAAGAAATATAAAGTGAAATCCAAACATTTTATATCTGCTCAAATATGCTCACGGAATTTGAAAATTTTTATTTATGCTGAAAAAACGGCATAATATCACTGAAAAATTTGATATACATATTTTCAAACATAAAGCTATTACATGCAGTCCTTTTTTCTACAAAAAAAAAAAAAAAATAACTTATCCATTAACCACGCGGTCATTTTTTGTGATGCTTTGTCCGTACAAAATTTTTTAAATTTAGGTTTGCCAGACCCCACCTCCCCGCTTAATTAACACTTGGTTTATAAAAAAAAAGACACGGACACCGTCTTCAGCCATTTAGCTCAACAGACTGTAACTTAACACTAGACAACGGACAAGCATGCCCCAGTAGCACAGCGGAGAAACATTCCTGACGAAAAGTTTCAATGGCGGGAATCGAACCCACGCCTAATGACATGATGCGCTTAAATGTCTGACAGCACTAACCGCACGGCCACGAGGCCCCTTATGCATATGTTTAAGAGGAAATCAAAATTTTTGATTACACTCTTTATTTCTATTTATTTACTGAAAAAACTACGGAAGGTAAATCAAAATTAACAGCGAAGACATGTAATTGATCTACATAAATTGGCTTGTGTAAGTCCATTGAATATATTTGTGTGGAAACCAAACATTTAGATTACACTCATTTTTCACTAAAAATGACTAAAGATTAATTTCTAGTTTTGATTTACAGGCAGTCACAGGCAAAAGGCTTGAATAATAAGAATGTTTCTTACATTTTAAGCGTAAGACATTTTTAGTGTAATCGAGTAGTGTTTGATCCGTTGAATTGGTTGCATGCTTCTTTGTGGATGAGTGACGGAATTCGGATCGTGGCCAGTTCGCATAATATCTGCCGGTATCGATCATCCGTGTACATGTTCACGTATTCATTTAAAATTATATATTTATCGTTTACTAAAACGAATCCTTTCCCATGTCCAAACTCCCAAAGTTATCTTGTGGAAGTGCAGAGGACTCCTCGGCTTCCACAAAGCAAGTAACACGTCAACATTTCCCTCATATTCCCAAATTGACCTGCATTCGGACACAGCCGGCGCCGGTATTGTTTGTTATAGTAATGAGAGCACTAGTACTTACACATTGAAGATGATACTGATCCTGAGTACCATCTGTTGGTTCCCTGTGTAAGTACAGCTGTTCTTGCAATAACGGAGTAGCAACTGCGGGCGGTCAATCATGCTCATGCTCATGCTCACAAGACATTTTGAGTGTAATCTAAAGTAACTACTTATGTTTATCTTGAAAATTGCTTTAAATATTGATTTTCAAGCAAAGTTTTCAAAGTTAGTTAACCCAACTAGGATTATTCGTAATTCTATAAAGTTAAATAAAAAATTAAAGTGTAATAAAAAATTCTAGTTCTGCCAGTTTTTTCTGTAAAAGAAATTTTTGCTGTCACCATTTTTTTTTATTTTATGCTACACATGTGCACTTCTTCAACTAAGTTTCTTTTATTTATTTTTTATTGGCAATCATGTTGAAACCTATTTTTGCGTTTTTTTTTTGTTTTAAGTAAAATAAAGTTGAAACATGTATCTTTCTACTAAAACATACTGTTTCTGCGTATTCAAATTTATGTAGTGAATCTACATACAGTGCAGACCTGATTTTGTCAGCCCCCGATTTTGTCTGCCCCCGATTTTGTCTGCCCCCGATTTTGTCTACCCCTGATTTTGTCAGCTTTTTGACCCGATTTTGTCAGCCTATTTAGAACATAATATTGTTCGTCATGTTTTACCGTGCTTACATATAAACTGATCCCGTATAATTATATATGACTCCAAGAAGCGTCCATTCAATACGTCCCTCTACTTAAGAGCGTGATGTCATTTATGAACGACCCTCAGCTTAGATACAATAAAGGTTTAGCTTTGATTTAGATTGATACTATTGGGGTGTCGTCCACAAATTAGGTAACGCTCGGAAGGGGGAAGGAGGTAAGCTCAAGCGTTATGACTCATTCAAGATTTTAAAAACTTTCCATACAAAAACCGCTACGAAGGCGAGAGGAGGAGTCGAAAATCTACAATTTTAGTGTTAAGTAATAAATGGATGCTTAATAATATGAATTTGAAAACGACATGGGGCTAATGTCGAGATTAAAAATGATTTGAAAACGGTTAGTAAATGAAGAAAAAATGGTTATACATAAGAAAATTCGATATCAAATACCGTTCTGTCTCTAATTTCGAACACACTCATATTCTCAATACTCAATAGGATTTTGTTGAAATATTTCACTAAAATACGTCAAATTGCGCGGAAATGGAAATCAGTTGTGGCTCAATTGTGTTGTCTTTAAAACTAGTTTATATACTGGAAGTAGTATCGACTTCTTAGATCGATGTCAATAAAACTAACTCAGTTGACTTCGTTGGGAAATCATACATTTGACTACTAATTATTCATCTTCTTCTTTCTGGTGTTACGTTACAACGGGGACAAAGCCTGTTTCTCAGCTTTATGATGTTTTGAGCACTTCTTCTTCTTGTTATTGGTATTACTTCCTCACTGAGACAGAACCTACATCTCAGCTTAAATGTTCTTATAAGCACTTCCACAGATATTAAATGAGAGCTTTATTTGACAAATTTGCCATTTTTGCATTCATATATCGTGTGGCAGGTACGATTGTACTCTATGCCCAGAGAAGTCAAGGAACTTTCCACTACGAAAAGATCCTGAACCGAACGGGAATCGAACCCAGACTCCTTCAGCATGGCTTTGCTTTGTAGCCGCGGACTCTAACCACTTGGCTAAGGAAAGCTCCCCAAATTGTTGATAATTCATTCTTGATAAATTGCTAAGATAACTGAAAAAAACCATTAGAGTCTCTAAATAATGTCCTACAAGACGTTCTGAAGAAAATACATGAAGAAATTCGAACCGAAACTCAATATTTTTAATCAAGATTTGAAGAATCCATGGAGATTAGGCAATTTTATTTAAAAATTCATAAGAGAAATGTTTGAACCGCAACAAAAATATTTTAATGGAATACTGGAGAAATTTCTGGAGGAACTTTATGAGGAATCCTAGGTTAAATTTATCCAGAAATTCTAAGGAAAGTTTATAACAATTCCTGAGAGTCTGAAACTTTAAAAAAAAATCTTAGGAAAATGCCTGGAGTAAATAAAAAAATTGGCTTAGGGATCATTGTAGGGTTTCGTGGGAAAATGATAAAACGATTTTTTTTCCAAAAACTCTAGAATAAACTTTTGTGGAAGCTCGAGGATTTTTGGGACCAAAACATAATAGTTTCTGTGGGTTTTTTTAGCCTATAGAATGTTGAACCAGGATTAACTGCAGCAAATTAAAAAAGAGACTTAAAAGACATTTTTTATTAAAATAGATACTTTAGGGACCTTTACCAAAAAACTAGCATTCAAATAGTGATCAAGACTCTAAACAAATTTGCTTGCCTGAGAAATGGTCTATTTTTCGTGCCTGTTGTATTTGTTGCTGTTTTCCTGCAAAGTTTATAATTTTTGGACATGCAAAAACACCATTCATAAAAAATGGCAATCTTATGTTCTAATTCCTTGTCCAAACATGTTTTATGCTAGTTAACTGGCGTTTGATAGCGGTGCAGCCGAAAAATTTTTTTTTTCAAGGAAGTTTTGTGCAGAGTCTATGCTCATATTTTTAAATTTTTGATAATGGTTCTCACTTCTTCCAAATCAGTCTCCCAGGAATTTTCGAAAACGTTCTCTTGATTGAGAATATTCTCGAAGTCCTGAGTAACTTGATTTTCAATTGGACTAGTAATAATTTGTTTTCCTGTTTCAATGCCGGAATTTGCTTTGAGCCAGTGTCCAATTGAAAATTTTATTTTCAAAATGTTTGTTTCCTTATTGTGAAAATAGTTTTTTTAATGTCTTTTTGCAATTCCTGCCCTATATTTTTCATAGCAGGATAGCAAGTGCGTTGAAATTGCCTTTTCCACACGTTTTTAAGACGGATCAGGAGTTTAAGATCATCGGCTGTAATCACAGATACAAATTTTGGAATTGGAATGGCCCTGGATTCAACAATGGTATTTGTTAAAGTTTCAAGAGCATTGTCATCATCAAGTTTTGTTTGTAAAGAAATGTTAACATCAAGATTAGAGCCAAAATATGTTTCATATGTATTACAGTCAGCTCGAAAATAATTGATAGTGGAGCTGAGAGGATTGAGAATCGCTTCATGGGATTTTTGAAATGTAACAGGGACATGATCAGAATCAAAATCAGCATGAGTAACTTATTGGCTTTAAAAATGACTAGAGTCGGTTAAGACCAAGTCAATCGTAGATGGATTTCTAGAAGAGGAAAAACATGTAGGGCTATCAAGGTATTGAATTCAGAGATATCCTGAATAGCACTCAGCAAATAAAATTCTACCGTTGAAACAAAAAAATTTGACTTATTGCGAGTCAATTTTCGCAAGTCAGTTTGGAGCATTGAAAAGGCAAATAGGCAGCTATGATATATATTTACCAAAATGTGCTTCAACAGAAACACCAAAAGTTTCAAAAACTTCTAATGACAAAAATATTCGAAGTTTGATTGATTGCAACTCTCCCACATGCCCCATCAAGTCGATCATTACGATAAACAAAAAAGTTAGGATCTCTTTTGAGTTTGGATCCAGGTTTTAAATATGTTGCAGTATTAACTGCTATATGCACGTTATTAGCTGTAAGAAAATTGAACAGCTCGTCCTCTTCACCATTCAAGGAACGAGCATTCCAATTTAAAAAATTTAAATTATTATTTATTGGATCCATTAGAAAAACGCAATCCAATAACAATTTGATTAGTAAATTTTACACCTACTTAGACTGCTTCAGTCATAGTGGTGGCTTTGAACATTGCGTCAATCATTCGATTCAATTGTTCAGTAAGAAAAAAAATATAAAAGAGGCAGACATATGACTTGAAGTGGATACATAATCTGATGATTTTCCTATAGAATTTTCGGTTGACGAAGAAGCGGAGAAGTTGCCTGTGGCAGCAGCGTTTTTTTTTTATTTGATTTGAAACATGTAGAACAGTTGCTCGTAGTATGAAAAGGGGAGGAGTTCAAATTACCTGCTACGATATCGGCGAAGGGCAAGCCCAAAAATTTGACTTATGATTGCCTCCGTAATTGGTGCATATGAACTTATCGGTATCTACGGACAGACGTCCCTAGCGTGAGAAGAACCTCCGCAAATCATGCATTTAGCATCCATGCGATAATTTTTTGTACCATGACCCCACTTTTGGCACCGACGGCACTGAGTGGGGCTCTGGTAATTTCCTCCAGGTTTCTGGTTCAACGAAAAATCGGTGGCACAAGTCCAAACTAAGATGACAAGTACTGTTCTATTGCTCAACATTTCTTTAAACAACATACATAATTAAAGCAGTAGATGAGAACCTTATTGAATTTGAATGAAATAAAATTCAGGGTCCCTGAGCACGTGCGAACACGGATTCGTCAATCAATAGTAACATTAACCATTAGACATTGAATAGAAAAAGAGGCATTCTCTTTGTATGACCAAAACTTCTGGGCGGTCGATCGATTGTTCTTCCACGACGTTGAATGCATCATAATCAATGGGAATGTTTCAAATCAAACTATGGATGGTAATCATAATTTGCTGATTTACGATCATTATCCGTTCAGCGCCACGCCGACATTAGACAGTCAAACTTTACGTGTCTATTTTATTGACAATAAACTGACGTAGCAGCTTGGAATACAGAATAAGCCTAGGCATTGTACCAGAAAAAGTCTCGCATTAATCAGTAGGGTCAAGTGAACGCCACACACGGTGTGCGATCGCTACAAAAAAAAAACGTTGCGATGTTTGACCATTCACTTATCACTTCTCACGCCACCAAACCCGTTTCTCAATTATTATCTGCTCCAGATTCATCAACTGAACCGAATAGAATCTCTAACCTCCGAACTCCACTCGGGGTCCGGTTTAAATTTCGTACGTAAGGACTGTAACGAACTGCCTTGGAAAACGCAAACTCATGTGTCTCTTTAACCCTTAAAATCCCGAGACGATCCTAGAAATTTTTAAATGGCCGCAACTCGGAGACTAGTAGATCAATTAATTTAAAATATATTTTGAAGTAAATGCGGTTAGTTGGTCTAACAATCCTTGAGTGAGACAAACCCCCATGCCACTCCTTTTTCTAGATAACGATTGAAAATTGGCCTAAACGGATATCTCAATATCCAGATGAGCTAAAAGGATGTTTGAATCTTACGAATTTAGTTCGTCACAGTTCTTAAGCTTGTACCCGTGCCATAGAACATTTGTTTTCGATGGGCATTTTCAAAGCCCCCCCTATCATCACTCATCACGCAGACGCAGAAATGTTTTTCGTCATGTCGAGTTGTTATTATATGGTTATCTCGACAAGAGTCTCAATGGCAGTCCATGGAGACTCTCGGTCGGCGGGCGATTAATCGGTCAAGGAGAAACCGCCAAAAAATCTATCCACTAGCTCGGGCAGGTCGCACTGACTGTGAGCTTATGGGAATCCGAATTGAAAGATGATCTTCTCCTCGAGTCGCGATGTCCGTAAAAGCATTGCTGTCCCATATAGAAAAAATAGTTGTTAAGAAAATGACGCTCAAAGTTTAAAGTCTTCCTACTTCCTCAAATGTTCTAGTACATTTCCGCAAGTCATATTGATTTAGCAGCAATTATTTGTGCTCTTGATTTGAAAATGGACTTGAACATAATTCAAGTTTTGCTGTTGGTATTGAGGTTCATATGGAGACTTTCAAACAAAATGTGTTAATTTTTATATGCGTAGTCTTTTTCTTCTATTTTTCTCTCTGGTATTACATCGCAACTGCGACAAAGCATGTCCTAATGAACACTTCCACAGTTAAACACTAAGAGCTTCCTTTGCCAATTGAGCATTTTTACATGTGCAATTCGTCTCTCTACATAGATTCCAATATGGGCGGTAAAGAGTATATTGAACCATGAATGTTGCAACGAAAAAATAATGATAATTCAAAAATCCATATGGGACAGACATGCATTAATGAGCAACGCGATCCTTCGAAAGTCACCGTCCCTTCCCTTTCGGGGTCTTCCTCGTGGCCCGTGCAATATAAACATTTCAATAGATTTTCGGCCCGGCTCTTATCGTAGTCTAGAAATCGTCCGACTGTCAATCTGATTGGCCAACAGTTATTTGTTATTGTCATAATTTCTGTTTTGTTAATATTTCATTTTCGGACCTCACCTCGACGTCCAGCCCGCGTGCCGAAGTGGAGGGACGAGAAGACGGTCCTCGGTCCTCAGCGCTCGTGCGAACCAGGGGTTCTCAAGTTTGAGATTGCACTGAAAAAAAACTCCTTTCTCAGATTAATACCTACCAACATTCTTTTGAACGCTGCTCTTTTACTTTTTAAAAAGACACCAACACGTTAATGCTTCCAGTGGACGATTTGCCCTTTGAATGAAGCACCACACTAGACAAGGGACTACCATGCAACGCCCAGTGGTCCAGGAATCAGTTTTACGCGGAAAGATGCATTTTGAGCTTTAGAATAAAACATTAGACGAAAATGGACTTCTACAAAGTTGTTTGTATTAGTAAGGCCCTTTGTTTGGTGTTATTGAAATTTAGGGTGGTGCATGTTTTCATAGATGAGCGGTTCCACGCCGTTTCGCAAACCCGATTATTTTTGTATTTTTTGAATCGCCAAAATAAAATATTTCTGGAATGGAGAAACACGAAATATGTTTGAAAAGGGCCTATTTTACTTTTGAAAATCTTTTTCATCTACATAAATAAAAATGGAATGGTGTTTGTATGTCACGAAATGGCTTACGAACGGGTCAGCGGATTTGGATGATTCTTTCTCCATTTTGTTCGTCATGTGTTCCGACGAGTTTGTGTGTATAAAAGTTCCATGACATTCACCAGGAATGTCGGAAAAATGAGAGTGAACGGAACTGTCATTTAATATGGGACGATTCGTAGCGGTTTTCAACAGCCTACTTGATGGCAAGACGAAGTTTGCCGGGACCACTAGTTTTATATAAATATGAGTATATCTCGAAATTGATGCAACCTAGAAAAAATTTACTTTGGTACTTTTCGATTGCAATTTTTCTGTACTTTCAAATAATTACATAAAAAATATTGTTTTCCTCTATTTCGATTTTTTTTTCAAAATCTGTAATTTTTTAAAAAATCATAACTTTTTTGTCCATAATTCTTCCATTTTGAAACATTGTGCAATAAATCACATAAGTTATCCCCTAAAACATATCCAAAAATAAAAAAAAATCAAAACTGCATTTCTGGAGAAAATCGATTTTAAAATTTTGTTTTTGAAATAAAAAATAATCTGTAACTTTTTTACCGTGCATATTTTTCTCCATATAGTCCTAAGCAATACCTACAACTTTGTAGAAGATCTCAAATCGATCGAACAAACCGTTTTCGAGTTACAGTTTTTTTAAGATTTGCTATGCATTTTCCGATACGTCCTTCTCAAAAATAAGGCGAGGTTCAAAATGGCGGTCGGAAAATGCATAATGGCATTTTTGGTCATAAAGAATCTGTATGCAAATTTTCAGGCGATTCTAAAAATACAAAAATTAAATTAAAAAAAAATTCGTCATGTTCGGTGGAATTGCTCATTATGCATTATGCACTTTCCATGCATATGCCATTATGCACTTTCAGACCGTATGGCTACCAGAGCCAGTCTTGCCAAAGAACGTGAACATCCGATAAAAAATGCTAAGAAACTATATGATTGGGCTCAAAATCTGAAAGAAGAGCAGCTTACACAAATCTTCTTTTGTTATTCAACTACTGAGGAATATGATATCATTGAACAAGAACTTAACCAACTATTTTCAAGTGCAAAAACAGTCCAAGGCACTCAGAAATATCACTCGTTTATCCCTATCTCTGAAACACAAATTGAAGTTAGACAATTTTCGAGCTGTGACGATAACAAGAAAGTAGTTGATATAATTAAGAAACAAAATTGCAGTATATATATAAAAAAAACAAAAAAAAATAATAATAACAAAAAAACTCTTTCTCCATGGTTGTACGATCTTGCCGCGATGAGAGGGCTTTACCCATTATCCGGGCTTAGCCCAGGGGACCAAAGGTACACCGTTGTGATAGAATCACATTTTTAATGCCACGTTTAGATTTACCGTGTATATCTCGGAAGTGATGCATCTCAGCTAAATTTTACTTGAGTATTTTTCGATAGAATTTTTTCATATATAAAAATATATAGTTATTTTTCTGTACTCAAAAAAACGCACCAAAAATATCGTTTTACATAAATTCGTTTTATTTATTTTTTTAAATAATTTATTTTTTATCCAAAAATTTTCCGTTTTGAGGCATTGTGCAAGAAATTACAAACAATATGCTGCAAAACATATCCAAAAATTAAAAACATCAATTTTGCGGTTTTTAAGAACAATGAACTTCAAATTTTCATTTGAAAATTTTGTTTATATTTTTTTTACCGTGCATACCTTTTTTTTTTTCTCCATATAGTCCTAAGCAATACCTACAACTTTGTAGAAGATCTCAAATCGATCGGACAAACCGTTTTCAAGTTACAGTTTTTTTAAGATTTGCTTTGCATTTTTCGATACGTCCTTCTCAATAAGGCGAGGTTCAAAATGGCGGTCGGAAAATGCATAATGGCATTTTTGGTCATAAAGAATCTGAATGCAAATTTTCAGGCGATTCAAAAAATACAAAAATTAAATTTAAAAAAAATTCGTCATGTTCGGTGGAATTGCTCAGACATGGCATAACTAACTTTTTTATTTGTAGAAATTATATTATACATGCTTCAGCAAAGTTGTAGACCATTCACTTTCAAGCCCAAAATAAAAAGTTTTTGTGTCTCTTAAATTGACCGATTTTGAGCTTTTTTTCTACGGTGACATAGGGTGGTTCGAACAAAACTGGTTTTCTGGCTCTAGAGTTTTCAATTCAAATTTCTCATCAAAGTAGTCTATGGAACACTTTTAGAGCTTTGAAAAATGCGTTATTTGGTGAGTGAAGAAACTCGCTATCTCCTTCCGTTTGGGAGTAATTGTTGTTTTTCTCTCAAAAACATGCCTATTTTGGTTGTGAATATCTTAGATTGGGGCAAACATAGAAAATATCTTTTGATGGCATTCAAAAGACAAAATACAAATGAATATTATTTAGAAAAAATTACAGATGTGTTATTTTTGTAACTCAAAGCTCTAAAAGTGTTCCATAGACTACTTTGATGAAAAAGTTGAATTGAAAACTCTAGAGCCAGAAAACCAGTTTTGTTCGGACCACCCTATGTCACCGTAGGGAAATAGCTCTAAATCGGTTAATTTAAGAGATACCAAAAAACTTTTTTTTAGCTTGAAATTGAATAGTCTACAAATTTGCTGAAGCATGTATAATATAATTTCTACAAATAAGAAAGTTAGTTAGACAATTTCTGTGAAAACATGGTCCACCCTAATTTTCAATAACACCAAACAAAGGGCCTAACTAATACAAACAACTTTGTAGAAGACCATTTTTGTCAAATGTTCCATTCTAAAGCTCAAAATGCATCTTTCCGAGTAAAACTGATTCCTGGACCATAGTGCAATGTGAACGATTTGGAAACCCCTGACCCGAATCATCACTCTAGAAGAGTATGCAACAACAACAATAACAATAACAACGACAAGGTAATTCACTGATGAATGATCTCTATTTGGACAACGATCATTGATCACCACCACTCGCTCGCTCGCTCGGGAGACGGAATGACCCGCACCTTCTGATTGGCCCACCGTCCGTCCGCGTCATCTCTTCGGAGGAATTTCTTTTTTTCGGACCCGCTTCAGCCTTCAGAGATCTCTATATTAATCCTCGAGTGCTCAATATTGGTATTTGGGATTTCTCATCCTCATCCCCTCGCCATCCTTTCCCGCGTTCAAGCGATGACTATTATGTGTATCTCTGTAGAGCTATGAGATATCACCGCATCGCATCATTCTTCTTGACGGATTGTTTACTTTTCGACTTTGGGATTCGGATTTGACTTGCCGTGTGCAACGATCATTGGCCATTAGATGATCCATGATCCTATAGCGCTGGAGTTGACCTTCCCCGTGGGGCTCTCGAGGAAAGATCGATCTCTTCGCCGGCTTTGTTGTTGCCTACGCCAAGCTTTTGAACCAATATATCGTTTTGACGCTTTTGGGATGCGTCGTCTTCTTTTGGCCATTTGATCCGCTTCTCATTTCTTGCCATCGAGCGGTATTTGGTTTGTCAGAACGCTCCGGGGGGTTCCTGCAGTTTTTCTACGATTATTATCCGATATCATTCTCCGTGGCATTTCAACTTGCATTGCAACAATGTTACAGGTGAGGGGGCTTTTAAAAGCAATGATCGATTCGGTGAAGTTTAAATGTTCAATCACATGCACCTTTTGTGTGCATAGTACTCTTCTAATTGAGGTTTTAGAACTACCTTAAGTCATAAAGCAAAACTTCTAAGTGCTACTTCCATACCATTTGATCCCTTTTAAGCTTTCAGTTGGATCCGTTGCGAACATAAACTGTGATCATCGCTTTTGGACTTGGGTCTAGGGAAAAATCTCTTGATAGGTCACTTCTGACTATTCGTTGAATATCGTTGTCAGCATTTCCCAATTTAGAGGATTTAAACAGGAAATCTTGAGCTCCATCAGACCAATCAAAGTTGATGTAATACCAAACAAAAATCTCTTCTGAGGGTTCAAAATAAAATTTTGAAAATGATTCTGATGCTTCCTTCCTGGTATACTTCTGATGGATTTCATAGAATATCCAATGTTGAATTATTGGAACAAATGTCGAATAAATTCATTAATAATTTTGGATGTACCACAAAAATCAATTTTGTACTGACCTGGTTAAAAAGCGATATGAAATTGTACCTCTTTCTAGTCTCATACTGATCTTTTCAAGATTCTTCAATACAAATTCTTCTAAACTTTTTTTCATATTTCCCCTCTTTATTCCAGATTCGACGCCAACAAATCAACCAAAGGAGCCTCCAAGCTGCGGCGCGATCTGATCAACTCGGAGATCGCCAACCTGCGGGATCTGTTGCCGCTGCCGCAGTCCACCAGGCAGCGATTATCCCAACTGCAGCTGATGGCACTGGTTTGTGTCTACGTGCGGAAGGCTAATTACTTTCAGCAAGGTAAGAGAAGAAGATTTTGTGCTGTAGAGAAAGAGAGGTGTTGCTGTTGTTTGGCAGCGTTGTTCGGTTTATCGATATCGGTTTATTAGATCGGGCCGTGACATGGGAGGGAAGTACTCTGTCGAATACTGCCTTGTGGATGATGCTCTAGGATAGGGTTAGCCAGCAGTATTTAAGTTGAAGAGCGTTAATCTCTCGCTGCTTGTTTTAGTCAGTGTAAAATCAATTATCGGAAACGGGATTGTTAACGATTTGTCTGCTTGTTGCTACTTATGCTTAACTATTGCTACTTATGCGAGCGAATTTGTTAGAAACTCTAAGGTGTTTTTTTTTTCTTTTTTCTTCTTCTCTTTGGTATTTCGTCCTCACAGGGACAGGGTCTGATTCTCAGCTTATGTGTCCTTATGAGCACTTCCACATTTATTAACTGAGAGCTTTCTTTGCCAAAATTGCCATTTATGTATTCGTATATCGATGATACTCTATGCCCAGGGAAATCAAGGAAATTTCAATTACAAAAAGATCTTGGACCGACCGGCAATCGAACCCAGACACCTCCAGCATGGCTTTGCTTTGTAGCCGCGAACTCTAGCCACTCGGCTAAGGGAGGCCCCATAAACTTGCGTATCAACCCAATAAATCTACAGTCACAGCTCTTAATGAACTGGTTACAAGAATAGAATCCACGCTTCACAGAAAAGGAATAGCTCTTATGGCATTTCTGGGTATTGAAGGACCGTCCTATAAATCTATTGAACATTGTATGGTGAAAAGGCAATTTGATCGTTGTATCATAATTTGGATTATGAAAATGTTGAATAATAGAGAAGTATCTGGTGAACTGGAAGAATCTTCAATAACAATAAAAAAAAAACAATGAGGGATGTCCTCAAGGAGGTGTATTGTGGTTATGGTCGCTTGTTGTCGATGATCTCCTTATTAAACTAGTAGAAAAAGGCTTCGAAGTTATTGGGGTTGCAGATGATGTAGTACTTATAGTTTGTGGAAAGTTTGGTAATGTAATCACAGACAGAATGCAGTCAGCATTGAACTGAACTTGGCAGTGGTGTTAAAATGAAGGGTTGAACATTAATCCATCAAAAACAGTTTCGGTGCCGTTTACTCGCAGAAGGAAGATAACTTTTAAAAAATTTGACTATAAACGGATGTACTTTACAATATTCCTCGAATTTTAAATATCTAGGAGTAATACTAGATAGTACTCTCAATTAGAACTTACACTTAGAGCAAATAATACTCAAAGCCACATATGCTCTATGGGTGAGTAAAAAAGCTTTCGGTTAGAAATGATGACTCAAACTAAAAAAGATTAATTGGATTCATGGTTATACAGTGCCTTCCCGATTTTAGCAACACCCGTTTTTGGCAACAATTTCTTCCTGATTTTGGCAACACATTGAAAAATATTTTTATATGCTTATTAGGTTCTGAAACCTCGCATTTTACGATAAATCAAAGCTAAAATAAATCAAAATGAAAATGATGGTGAACATTAAGACCTTGGACCGTATGAATAAAATGTAGTAAAGTTGAGTTTACTACATTCTCGGTGGAACACGAGTGGAAAATGTTTGTGTCATTTCTCTTTCTACACCTTTCGAACATACTACAAACAACGCGTTGCTACAAAGCTACTGGTAGTTAGCTTCAGAGGTTGCTACTCATGCGTTGAGATTGCGGAATTGAATGGAATAATTTACTTTTACGTAAAAATCATGGGAAAACGATATGAGTTTTGATATTTCGGATGGTCAAAAATATCAAACATTTTTTCTATCTTTACCTGCTAGCTATAATACAGCCGAAAAAATACTCAATAAGTTTTTCAAGGAAGTTTTCAATAAATATACCAATGAAATCTATTGGACATTCTTTCTGAAGTTTTTAGTAGCGTCTATGGAGTTTTCATAGCATATCCGCCACGTGAAGTCTAGAAAATGTGTTGTCGGGGTACGATTTTTACAAGATCCAGTCAAATTGTTTGCTTCGTGGATGACATGAACATTGTCGGCCGAACATTTGGAAAAAAAACCAATGTTCTTAGGATTATTGACCGGTACAATTAAATTCTCCGATTAATCCTACATTACAAACATAAACTTTAACTATGAAACATTTCGATTTGTCTTAGCTAGTTCACTCACATATTAATTCGAGCTCAACGCCATGTGTTCGGCAGTTATTTGAACTGATTCTTTGTAAAAACAAATACGTTTAATAACTGTACTGCTCATACTCGCATAGCAGTCCCATTTACATAGGAAATTCCATAGAAGATGGGACTGTTATGTGAGTAGGGACAGTATACCCTCAGTACAATATTTCATGCAGTCAGCAACAAACATAATAGGGGGATTCACTTTACACGCGTAAAACACTGCGTAAATGATGCTTAAATGATTAACTAAATATTTCATGACATTGCGAAAAAATTCAAATGAAACATTCCGGATTGCCAAATTTAACGCTTATCGCATCCAAGAACCCTTTGGTAAGCTGACAATTGTCAATAATTTGTTTTCATGGAACGGATACGGAAAAGGCGGAAGCAAGACGAGTTTGCACTGGAAACCAGAACTTTATGCTGCAAAACACTTACAAATTCACAGACCAAAGAGAGCTTTATTTAGATCTGAATGCACGACTTAATTTAAGATAGCTAACCTAGGTTCAGTGACGTCTGAAACGTGGAATTTCTTCTGAGTGATGACTTTAATTATGAACCTAATGTCTGCAGGCTTGATTAATCTCAACATCATTAGAATTCGGTGAAATACTCTAGAGCAGCGTGCTGCCTTTGCCTTTTTGCGAAGGAGCGAAAAAAGGTAAGCAGAGAGGCAACAATAACATGAGCGAGGAAGATGCAGCACGAAACACAACAGAGTAAAATTCCATCAAAAAAGGGTGCTCTCACAACTCCCCGAGGACTGTTTGTTCGGGCGGCCGACTCAAGAGTTGTTTTGAAGTGTGAGTAAAGATGAACATCGCAACAAGAGAGAGAGAGAGTACCTGAAAAAATCCTCGCATTTTTTCGCACTCTCACTCGAATCGCTTGAGGATCTGTGTTGAAAATTTTGAGTTCAGTTTTTTCTCCTCAGAAAAATGGCAAAATCGCCTCCTCTTTGCCTCGCAGAGGAGTTTCTATCAAGCCTGAATGTATGAGACTTTCAGCCCGTGGTTGGTCCATCTCGGGGCATCGTTTGGCCTTTTTACTTTACAAAATTTGGTGGAGACAATTAATAAACTGACTTCAATGGTTTTAAACCGTTTTAGATTTAAATTTAAAGTTAGGCACGTCTGAGCTATCTTTCTATCACATGAATCGGAATCAGCTGCAGGTTACCTGGTAGAAGCAGTCTTATATGGAATCTTTAATCATCAAACATGGCTTTCGTTAAGTAAAATGCTGATGCGCCAACCATTTGCCTCAGTTGAAGGATTAACCACTATCAATATTATCAATGCATATGACGTTATGAAAGTGCCAAATTCAGCCTCAATAACTCCAAAAATTGATCAACATTTCGAGCTGGAAAAACAGATTTTGGCACAAATTATTGACGTTGCCAACGCGATGCGGTGGTTAGACCTGTGGACAACTAGATCACAATTATCTCATTTGACATTCCAGCGAATCCAATGAGGAATATTTCATTTGAAAAGTTTCATGGCTGAAGTTACGCAGAATCATGTATTACGCGACTTTAAGTGAATACTCCTAATAAGGGTATTCACCTAATAGCGTAAACCACTGCGTAAGTTATGGTAAATTGGTTATCTGAAATGTGTTATGAAATTACGTACATAATCAATGAAATCTTTCAGTATGTTAAAAATCAATCGTAGAATGCTCTGGTGATGACTGTATGTCACTATGGGGATTCCAAACATATTCCAAATAATGCCATATTCCGAAAACTGTTATGGAAAAGGCTGACCTCCCAAAGACTGCAGGAAATTCTAAAGAAAAGAGGTTTAAATACAAGATGCTAGGCATATTGAAGTGTACACTGGCATATAAAAAAAACGCATGTTGCTCATTCCTATTTATTCAACGTGATTTCCGAATTGGCAGTCAAGGTTGTTGAACCGGGTACCTTGATCCTTGTAGCATGTGAGATAGGAATTTCAGCTATTTAGTTTTGTCATGTATCTCCTAATAATGATCCCCAATAAATATCTCCACGTTTTCCATTCTGCAAACCATTAATTTCCCAAGTTATATAAATATCATGGACATCTCAATCACACAATCAATTTACACAATCACCATATGTGCACAAAAATATCCTGAGTGACAATAAACAGTGCACTGTCCTTCATTTACAGCTGTTTCCTAGGCCTGATTCAGGTTATTTGAACTAATAGGTAATGAATGCATGAAGGTTAATTGAATCATGATAAACATCAGTTTTCACGAATTATCCTCCGTCGGTAAACAGCAATTTTGAGTTCGAACAACAAATTTTTGATGACAGTTATATTTCTTTGATTTGACATTGCATAGAAGCAGAAATGGAATATTTCATTTGAAATGTTTCTTATAGTTAAAGTTTCTTAAAGTCACGCAGGATTTCATTTTACGCAGGATTTAGTGAATACCCCTAATGTTAGATGAAATCTCGTCATAAAATTCTATGGACATTAATTTTTCATTGATCAATTTCTCTTCATCGTTGCTCTCTTTGCATTATTTCAAAAAACGTAAAATATTTTAGTTTTGTTCGAAACACAATCTTACTTCGTAAGCAAAAAACATTGAAAAAATATTTGAATTGGCGAAGTTATTAACGAAAGAGAGAATCCATGAAGAGAAAAGTAAAAGAGAGGTAAAGTCAGATAAGCCCTTATGAAGCAACAGTGTCGATATATTTCAGGGCGCATGTCTTGATAAGAAGCATTGAAAAAGCAAACATTTATGGATGTTAATTAATAAATACGTATTTTTTTAACGAGGCTTATGGTATGTATTTGGTATGATTTTTTTTAATCTTCTCATTTTTATTCCTGACATTACATTGCAACTAAATTCAGCACAGTAATTTATGAGAATTTCCATTATTTTCAAGAAGATTTAAAAATTTCCGCGGCATAAATGGTCTAGAAGTTTTCTACAGTGAGCTCCATTTGAACTGACATTTCTGTTCAAATGCGTACCGTTTTGTCTCAAATTCCGAACAGACTCATATTCCGAACACCCGCTTTTTGTATGGTGATTTGGTTGAAACGTTTCATTGAAATATATCATCAAATTACTAGGAAATGGCAGTCAATTGCAATTCAATTTAAACATATCCCAATCTCTTTTAGACCTTGAGAGTAGTGATAATTCTCTAGTTCGAGGCTAGTTTAACCAGCTCAGATAAATTTAATTGTGAAATTATTCATTTGAATACGATTTATTCGTGCTGTTCGGAATTTGAATCAAGGTGTTCGGAATATGAGACAGAATGAACACAGTGTTCGGCATTTGAATCAAAATGTTGTTCCATACTTTTACATAAAAACAATACTAAACACGTTAAAATAAACATTTTTACCGGCACACCCAACAGCTAACAATCAGACTTGACGAATGAATTGAAATTTTTACGGATATCACCTTATTTATGTCCATGAAATGCATTTGAAGCCACGCTTGGCCTTAAGTGTTCGGAATATGAGTCATAACGGTACTGCGATCAAATAAAAATGCTTTTTTGAGCATTTCTTTCCAGAAATTGTCCACGCATCGAGATAGGTGTTTATTTTCCTGTTGAAGTGCATACTTCCCATAAGAGTATCGTGTGGTAGCCAAAATTGTACTCTATGTTCAGAAAAGTCGGAAAAATGTTCACCCGAAAAGACAATAGATCAAACCAGCAACTTTCAATAAGGTCTTCCTTTATAGCAGCACATTTGCACTTAAGAAGAGTTTATATTGCAATTTCAGACATAACTTTCTTTTCTGCGGTTGAACAGAAAGCTACCGCAGCTGTCATATTACTGATTTTCACAAAGCATCATCGATCGGCTGCTATGATACCTTGGAAACCATGCTGATGATTGTTGCTTTCGGCTGTTTCAATTTCGGCTCGTTCAATGATACAATGATTCTCAAGTTCGCGGTAGGATTTTGCGGCAGCAGTAGAACTTGGCGGCTACCGCAGAACGGAAAATTCTCAAGAGAAACGCAATACTGTGTATAACAAGTGGACTTTAGAGATTGTAGTGACTTAGTATGGTGAGGTAAAAGGTAAACTAGATAGGATAGAAGCACTAACCATCCTAAGAAACAATGTCTTTAAGAATAATATGGGAACTCCTACTTATTCTACAAACATGTCAAACGCAAGCTTTTAATCTATATTATGCATGGAAAATATCGCAACTGTGTGCTAAAACCATCATTGAAAATCTCGGTGGTCAATATAGGCCACCAGAACCAGTTTCGGCCAGAGATTTAGTTCCTAAATTGGCCAATCACATTGATTTGTAATGAGAATGGCCAAATTAGGAGTACCCTGGCCAGATTAGGTGTATGGGAGTTAAAATTTTAAGTAAAATGAGT
This sequence comes from Aedes aegypti, assembly GCF_002204515.2. NCBI lineage: Eukaryota > Metazoa > Arthropoda > Insecta > Diptera > Culicidae > Aedes > Aedes aegypti. Next base: position 108,735,905 of record NC_035109.1, read on the forward strand.
TATTTTTCTTTTGTTTTGAATGAATTCGGACGAGTAGATAATATAGCTCTAACATGTGCATGTGATCTACTGAACACAAAAGGTTTCACGCAAATTGTATATGTAAAACGGTGTATAATCAATTATGGCTAGAACTGGCGTGTGGCCTAAACCGGTGCTTCTACCCTATGGCTCGTAGAAACTCTCCACACCATTCGTGATAGTTGCCAAGCATTTTCTGAAGCTTTTAAAGATAACAGTGATAAAAAATAAAATTCCCGAATTTGGCAACATCCCCAATTTGGCAACTTAAAATTCACGCCTTGTTGCCAAAATTGGTAAGGCACTGTAATACGAACTGTTCATAACTCCAACTAATATGGTTACGGAAAAACTCTTAAGTTTAACAAAAAATGTTTAAACATGCTTATTGGGCTTCTCACAGGACATTGCCCGACAAGATATCATTTGAATAAGATCAATCAATGTCAAACTGTTGTCTGTCGGTTTAACGACTGTGAAATAGAGACCTTACAACATTTGCTCTGTGACTGTCAATCGTTAAATGTACGTAGAAGACAATATTTCAATAAGGGCATTTGAAATTGGGTTATAAAATGCCAATCTGGTTGTTGGTTTTATTCTACGAATCATACCGGATTGGAGTACGCATCAGTCAACGGCTTTTACTTCAAATGGTAATTCGCCGTCCTGAAAGAATGCAAGTTAAACATACTGATCGCTCAAGGGATGAATCTTCCTTTCTACGTTGTGTTTAATTAATAACGAAAGGTGATAAAATTAACCGTCCTGCCATGGCGGAGGTATAGAAACTTCTAAGCTTTATTGATACATCGATGGATCTAACTCTAAGGACATCTATATTTGACATGTGCCGCTACTATAATAGGACAGTGCATTTGCCCAAACACATACACAAAAGATCAAATTCATGGTCGCAGTGGTTTAGATCCCAACACCAACAAATAATCACAAGGTTGTATAGGTAAAATGTCATTTGAGGTGATGGGATTCGGGATAAATGTCATTCAGAGTAATTACATTCGTAGAAATACCATAGAGTCCAAGAAACTTCAAACGTGTAGCTCTGACCCGAAATTCATTGGCCAAATCCGAACAGTAAAAATATAAACGAATTCTCAACATGCATTTTATCCTTCCCATGTTCCACCAGGCGCACATCGCATAACATCGCCAATCCCCCTTCAATAAGCCCCATAAATCACAACCAGCTGTCAAAAGTATGATTTCAAGTATCGAAACATGACAGTAAATACCCTCTTATTGAACCACGCCACAAATCGCGCAACCGATAGCGCTCAATGTTCCAATTCTGTACCATCATCATTGCCATCGCCACACCTTCAGTGCTCCCACGCTAAAATCCATTGAGGTTGTTGTTCCTACCCATCATCATTGGTGAGTTCCCCACCAATATCCCAACCCTTGATCGATTGAACATTGATCTGAGCTTTGCGGGCGGTCGTCGATCCAAAGGCTGTCGGTGAGCTGTGAAAGTTGCCATTTTCACGAGCCCATTTTCCTTATCTAATCGTGTGCCTTCGAGAAGTGTTGCTGTTGTGCCACACGTGCATCCAACCAAAAGGTAGACATTCTCCCCCCTCCCTCGAATAACCTAAGGGGCGATGGGTGGAAGCAGCCTGGAGCCACCCAACGGCATGTGTATGCCATCAATTTTTCGCGCTAAATGGTCTTGACAGGCAACAATTACCTGCTGCTTCCACTGTGTTACTGCATGTGTACGTCAATTGTGCACCCTCTTTCCCTCCTTTCCACCCCAATAAAACAGCACGTTTTTGATTCGATTGCCCGCCATGTCGCAAAGCATCATCTCAACGAGGCAGTACACTAAAACCTCGATTTGCGAGGTCTTTTCTGACGCGAATTCATCGGAATTTCGATTTAACGAATGACGAGGTTGGCAGTCTAATAGCTACCGCTTCTGCACCATAAGCAGAAGGTCATGGGTTCAATCCCAGACCCGTCCCTTTCCTCGTACTTTGTAGTTGTATCTTTCACTTTATTCTATCTTCCACTCTTAATGTATCGGGGGAGGGACGTTTCGCATAAGGACGTTTCGCATAATTTTATGGGTGGACGTTTCGCATAATGGACGTTTGGCATAAAGAGAATTATATGCCTTCTTTAAAATGCTACCTGTTCTTATATGAAACTGCTTTATGCGAAACGTCCTTTATGCTAAACGTCCGTATGCGAAACGTCCTTATGCGAAACGTCTTTATGCGAAATGGGTCACCCCCTAATGTATCACACTTAAACTATTCGTTTATAGTTATCGCTAGAACCAGAAACGGAAAACCAACTGTTTCCCTACTTTTCCATTTTTCATCATTATAGCACGCCTGAAACATAGGCAGTCTGCTTACCAAAACCATGAACTGGCGTAGATGCAGGGGTATATTCGATCTACTGTAGGTCAGTTTTAAATGCAACATTAATTGCTTCTCCTTCTTCTCATTGGTCTGCATTCTGACGTGCCAGGCGCCATTGTTGCCTTAAAATATAAGATCAGCTTCACTTATATAATGAGGGTGCCTGTTAGTCCCAAGCATTCATCTGGTTTGTTCCTTGTGTAAGGGCGGCCAATCATGTTCATGATAATTAGTGATTTTGACAGGTATTTTGTGAACCTATGTTTGGATTTCGGCTTGCAATAAAAAAGCGTTGATAATTTTTTTTCCATCGTCTACGTTTCGATTCTATGGTTTGGATCTTGTTAAGGACTATTTTGGCCTAAGTTTATTAACACAGGCCCTGAAGAAGACGCATACCACAGAATCGAAATGTGGGCGATTGAATGTAAGTCGCTTTCTTGTGACTGTAAGCCGAAATCCAAAAATAAGTTCATGAATTGACTTAAGACGATTCAACGTGAAATTGTTGTATTATTATTGTTTTATGCAATTATTATTATTATATGTTATTGGTATTGGAATAATAAGTTTCATCTTAAAAATGTGTATTTTTTTCTTGGTAGTTTGGTTTGGTAGATTGCATATACAAAAAAGTTCAAAACAGCGTACAGCTTTGATATTATTATTGTATTGTTATGTTATATTTAATCTATGTCAATCAAGAGCTTCCTGGAGTATGGGTCTTCAAATCTACATACGTAATAAGTAATATTAGTAGATTATTTATTCACGATACGCTCACAGTATTTCAAGGAAGTGAACTTAATGAAATTTTAATTCATTCAAAATTTCTTAGAGTAATTAAAACTTAAGATATAATTCGTAAACCGAAGTTCCAGTGTAGTGTACATTGAGCTAAGGCACGGCCTTATACACGGGGATTGGTACAAACGTCAAAGCCAAAGCCACCACAAACTCGATTAGTTCGGTGGGCGTGAAATCACGAGACTCACGATGGTGGATGGTTGTGCTGCAGCAATATGTATCCACGAACAGCAGCAGCCGGTGCTGAATTGAAAGTTTCAAAATTGTGCCTTATGGCAAGAATCCGTCAAATTCAATTGCAGGTGTCTTTCTATGTGGGTGTTTCAGAAGCTGAAGTCTTGGATCGCTTCAAGTTCAAGATCTGTTGGCGCATAATGTTGGCATTTCTTTCCATTGTTCAAATATAAGTGCATTTTTCTTGTTCTCACTGGTGGCAATTAAGAAATTGGATAATTCTGTACTTAACTTAAACTTAACTTAAACTTAACTTAAACTTAACTTAAACTTAACTTAAACTTAACTTAAACTTAACTTAAACTTAACTTAAACTTAACTTAAACTTAACTTAAACTTAACTTAAACTTAACTTAAACTTAACTCAAACTTAACTTAAACTTAACTTAAACTTAACTTAACTTAACTTAACTTAAACTTAACTTAAACTTAACTTAAACTTAACTTAAACTTAACTTAAACTTAACTTAAACTTAACTTAAACTTAACTTAAACTTAACTTAAACTTAACTTAAACTTAACTTAAACTTAACTTAAACTTAACTTAAACTTAACTTAAACTTAACTTAAACTTAACTTAAACTTAACTTAAACTTAACTTAAACTTAACTTAAACTTAACTTAAACTTAACTTAAACTTAAACTTAACTTAAACTTAACTTAAACTTAACTTAAACTTAACTTAAACTTAACTTAAACTTAACTTAAACTTAACTTAAACTTAACTTAAACTTAACTTAAACTTAACTTAAACTTAACTTAAACTTAACTTAAACTTAACTTAAACTTAACTTAAACTTAACTTAAACTTAACTTAAACTTAACTTAAACTTAACTTAAACTTAACTTAAACTTAACTTAAACTTAACTTAAACTTAACTTAAACTTAACTTAAACTTAACTTAAACTTAACTTAAACTTAACTTAAACTTAACTTAAACTTAACTTAAACTTAACTTAAACTTAACTTAAACTTAACTTAAACTTAACTTAAACTTAACTTAAACTTAACTTAAACTTAACTTAAACTTAACTTAAACTTAAACTTAACTTAAACTTAACTTAAACTTAACTTAAACTTAACTTAAACTTAACTTAACTTAAACTTAACTTAAACTTAACTTAAACTTAACTTAAACTTAACTTAAACTTAACTTAAACTTAACTTAAACTTAACTTAAACTTAACTTAAACTTAACTTAAACTTAACTTAAACTTAACTTAAACTTAACTTAAACTTAACTTAAACTTAACTTAAACTTAACTTAAACTTAACTTAAACTTAACTTAAACTTAACTTAAACTTAACTTAAACTTAACTTAAACTTAACTTAAACTTAACTTAAACTTAACTTAAACTTAACTTAAACTTAACTTAAACTTAACTTAAACTTAACTTAAACTTAACTTAAACTTAACTTAAACTTAACTTAAACTTAACTTAAACTTAACTTAAACTTAACTTAAACTTAACTTAAACTTAACTTAAACTTAACTTAAACTTAACTTAAACTTAACTTAAACTTAACTTAAACTTAACTTAAACTTAACTTAACTTAAACTTAACTTAAACTTAACTTAAACTTAACTTAAACTTAACTTAAACTTAACTTAAACTTAACTTAAACTTAACTTAAACGTTTACCAACCGGTGGTCCACGGATCTCTATGAGACCCCGTAAAGCCTTCTCGTACGGCTCACAAAGCCATTTCAAACTTAATTTGTGTTTAAATAGATAATTATTTGTTTAGAAGCACTACACAAAACATTTGCAAGTTTTTCGATTTTCCATACAAAATGATCAACTCTGGTAAGTTGGTAAGCTATATCTCGGTTATTTATGGACCGATTTGAATGAAATTTTGACAGAACATCAAACATAACTTGAATTTTAACATTCATTTTTGAGTGATTTTTTCAATCACAAGTTCAAAAGCAGTAACGGTTTGAGAAATAGCTTCATGGTATCTTCCGCAAAGTTGTAGTTTCTAACGAGATGAACAAGTTTGCTGAAGACAGTTTTTGTGTAGGGCTATCAGATTATGTGATAAATAATTTTGAATTTTTCGTCGAAAATTACACTTTAGTTAAACCGTTATAACTTATAAATTCGTAAATGGAAAAATTATTCAAAAATATATGTTAAAATTCAAGTTATATTTGATATTAAGTGAAAATTTCATTCGAATCGGTCAATAAATAACTGAAATCTAGCTTGGTCATTTCGTATGTTGCAAATGTTTTGACCAATACTATGTATATGTTTATAGCCAATCAACATCTGTCATTCAGATCAAAATAAAATTACTCAGAATTATCCACTCAAATAGTGTCCCACTGGAGTGTATACTAAAAATTTTGATTGTAAAGCACATAGCAAAAGTCCATTCAAACAGCTACATATATATATATACATATATATATATATATATATATATATATATATATATATATATATATATATATATATATATATATATATATATACAGCCATTCTATGAAAAATCGAACTAGTGGGTCACCGAATTCCGTGAAAATTTGCTATTTTGTTCCTTATCCGAAATAAGGAATAAACGTGTTTTTGGATGTTTTGATTAGTGTGACTTTTGAACCACTTGACCGATTTTCAATTTTCTTGGACGGAATAAAAGCTAAAGATTTTGACTTTTGAAAAAAAAAAAATATAAAATTTCACAAAAATTTTCTTTTTACATTTTTTGATCACTCTATTTCAAAAATGGTCACCATAATCAAAAAATTCAAAAACACGTGTATCCTTATTTCAGATAAGGAACGAAATAGCAAATTCTCACGGAATTCGGTGAACCACTAGATCTTAGAAACTTAGGGAGTCCTTGATGAACAATCTGTGGATTTTGGATTTTCAAATACCTTCTACAAAACACTTCTTGCATTCAAATCATTGTCGCAACTCTGCCAATGTTAACAGAATTCCTGCTTGCCTATGCCTGCAGTAAAGTTCCAGGCGTAACTCTTCTCAGAGTTTACAATGGGCTATGAAGCGCTAGAGCAAATGTCTCTAAACATTCGCAGAAACCACCAAATATGATACTTGCTAGAATTCTAACAAATTCTCCGGAAAATTGGCAAAAAGATATTCATGAACTGAACACATTTTATTTGCTTATAACTTAGCCTAGTTAGGAGATACAGTTTTGGTGTCTTCGACAAAGTTGAACAACTAAATGAGACCTATTCACCTAAAACCTCATTAGTTCCGAAACACTCACAAGATGGCGCTAGAGGGCAAGCATTTTATTCGCTTATATCTTAGTCCAGTTATGAGATATAACATTGGTGTCTTTGGCAAAGTTGAACAACTAAATGAAACCTATACACATGCAACCTTATTAGTTCCGAAAAAATTTCCAAGATGACGCTAGTGAGCAACAATTTTATTTGCTTATATTTCAGTCAAGTTAATAGATACAAAGTGTCTTCGAAAAAGCCGATTAACGTGATGAGACCTATCTGCCCAAAGGTTGTGCCACTTTTTTCCGAGTGTCGGTTCCCCGAATGTCGTTTTCCCGAACGCCAACTCCCCGAATGCTAGTGGTCAAACATTTTATTTGTTTATATCTCAGTCCAGTGATGAGATACACAATAGATATCTTCGACAAATGTGTTCAGCAACATGAGATCTATTTGCCTAAAACTTCTTAGTGCGGAAAACACTCACAAGATGACACTAACGGTAAATGAGTTAAGAGCGAATAAAATATTAACTTAGTCCAGTGATGAAATATAAAATTGGCGTCTTCGACAGGGTTCAACTAAATGAAATCCATTTGCCCTAAAAACTTATTACAACGAAACACACTCCTAAGATGGCGCTAGTGGACAAAAATTTGATTCGCTTATAAATCAGTCCAGGGCACACTGGTTCGGAGCCTGGAAAACATGCTTTTTTTTTTCAATGTCTTAACGTGATTTTAGAAGGATGGTGTCTTATGAAGAGTCAAAGGGTTTTTTATAAGCTTCATTTGCATATAGAAATATTTGGGATCTATACATCTATCAGTCCAGTGTGATTTTTTTCTTTATTTGCTCTAATCGGATAGCTTTCTTCAGCAAAGTTGTAAATAATGATAAATGATATTTTCTTTCAGACTCCTATTTGGTACGTACATTTGTTCAAGAGTTACAGAGCATTTTGTATAAAAACCCCTAAAACCAGATTTTTTGAAATAAATTTTGGTTAAGCAAACATAAAATAATTCAGCAAATATCAAAAATTCTAGAAAGTTGTCAACAATCAAAAAACGATTGTTTTTTTTTCGAAGACACCAACTATCTATATCATCTTCTTTTCAACTTCTTACGATTTTAGGCTTAAGGATAAACTTTTGTTTGGTATTAACGAAATTCTGATATTGTCGATTATATATATTTGGATCGCCATCAGATTCCACTGTCTTTGTATACTAATAACTTGACTTAAAAAATATTTAGACAAAAAAGTTTTCACTATCAGTTGACAAGTTTTATACCATCTTTTTGAAGGCTTATCTGAAACGTCTGTATTCTTTTTAAATCAATGTTTTCGGTGCAACGATGATTTTGATTTATGTTTGGTATAAAGTGTGTTAGTGTGCATCATTGTACATGCATAGTTATTGATGTATGTATACTTACGTGCTAAAACTGAAAATTTAATTGAAACCATATCTATTTCCTTATCAGGGAACGTCCATGAATAACGTTACGCGAAGTTTCACTATATTCATACTCTTTACCTTTCCTATACATCACACCTTTTGTATGAATTTTAATTTTTTATGGGCCGTCCGATTTCTCTGACACCTCTTCTCTCCTCGTGAATTTATAGATGACCCCTCATCCGGTGCCGGATTTGGGCTTTGAGGGGCCCGGGTCAGATCTCATAAACGGGGCCCTTTTATACAAAATTCACCACTTTTTTCGATTCCACAAACCAATGTATTGAATTTGAGTTTTGAGTGAGATGATCGGTCCAAAGATATGATATGGGCCCAAATGCAAAGTGGGTTGTGAGCCGTATACATTGAAATATTCAACTGTTTTCAAACTTTCCGATAGTGTTTTAGGTGATTTTTTCGTCCAATGGGAAAAATATAACAATTCGAAGAAGACTGGCTCGTTTTTTGGCTTATAGAAGAATTTGCATGGCTTGAAAAATTACTGAAAATCTACAAAGCCGTTTTTTTCTAAAGCTCTTTTTGATTCTATTTATTACAAGTTTGTCTCCGGTTGAAAAAAAAGTATGTACAGTACTGTCAAGAAAAAAAGTACACAAAGGTTGATTTTCATACAAAATAGTAAAGTTTGGAGACCTCTGCTTCTAGCAGAGACCTGAAATTTGAACTGCATGTTGGAAATAACTTCAAATTTTAAGTTTTGTAAATTCGCCCATTTTGACAAAAATGTCTAAATTATAATACTAAGATATTTCGAAAACAAACAATTTACGATAAGTATAATCTTTTATAAAGTTTTGCATTTGAAGTGAAAAAAAAAAATTACAGAAGCATGCCTACTTCTAAATATTCACATTTCAAAAATATTCCAATTTCAATTTTTTTGCAATTTTTTTTTTAAATAGTATTTATTGTTATATCTTCTAAACTCTTGAACAGAATTTTAATAATTTCCCATGAATCGAATTTCAAATTAGGTTCGTTAGAAGCTGTTATACAGTTTCCCAAACTTGAACACTTTGTATGAACATTGGCCTGGTTTTGTAAAAGCTAATCCATTACTAGAGCAAAGCTAAGCTTATACTGAATTCAAAGAAAATTTTATCAACTATGATATACAAAATAGAATGGATATTTAAAAATACGGACTACCGTCCCAGAAATGAATTGATGAAATGAAAAACACCCACCCACCCCTTTCAGCGTTATATGCCCTAAGATATTAGGTGAAGAAAAACAATTCACTTTGAATTGGAAAGTTGACTTAAGCCTTTGAATTATAGGTTCAAATGTCCAAAGAGAAAATGTTGAAAAGTATTTCAAAATGTTTTTGTTCTTAATTTTAATTCCTTGGGGGCCATCTTACTCGGGGGGCCCAGGGCATTTGCCCCCTTGGCACCACCCCAAATCCGGGCCTGCCCTCATCTGCAGTATTTGTCAATTTCTTTGCGTTGTAATGGATCGAGAAGCATAGAAATATATTTAATAAATTTCGAAAAAAAATTTCAGAACAACTAGATATAGACGACACATTTTCAATTTTTTTTGTATCCACACCATAGACATGATTTTTTTTTGTGAAATAAAGTTTAATTTATGGGAATACAACTATGAATAACAAATACAGAACTGAATTCCAATTGTAAGATACCTTGGGCGTTAACTGGTTAAATGCGGTTTCTTCGCCTAGGCATCCGTAGGCTTTAAACCTTAAACTTAGTAGTGAGGTGATCAGTACAGTCATTTGCTTACATTGTCATTACGAACTTCATTAGAAACCCATTTAGCAGATTTTGAAAGCCTTATTGTCGATCCCTAGGACTTTCTAGAGATTTTCTAGCACTGTGGAATCGTATGAAAATACTTGGAAACCCATGACATCTTGGCAACCAGTTGGGAAACTTACCTTGAATCCTTGAGAAACTCGAAAACCATTTGTGAAAGCTCTGACGATAGTGCCGTTCCTTTGCACACCGTATCATCCTCGAGTGCAATGTTGACCAGAAAATTCGAAAATACTTTTCCCTTCTTCAATCCGTTAAACGTCACAAACGAGGCAATCCAAACAGTTGATTCCGATCCATCCAGCGTTGCACATATCAGTCTAATTACTCTCGCCGGAAAACCATGATCAGACATTATCTTTCACAGCTCATTTCTTTTCATTGAATCGTACGCCGCTCTGAAATTAACATTATGGTGGGTCTGCAGTTATACTCCCGGTTACACTGGTACGGTATCGTGCCGCGCGACTTTGACCGTCACATAAAACATCGTGAGCTTCAGCTACCACACTATCTTCGTACTGGCTTTAATTTATGCGGTGGTTTCGCTTTTCTTCAGCTCTAACTTCCTGTATCGCTCTATATACTGTCGGGTACCGGCCAGATGCATAGGGCTTCTGGCGACATTATTTACGTCTATCACTCTCTGGCACTCTCCATCGAAGCAGTCGTTTTGCCTTCGTCGTTGACCAGTGCCAAGTTGTGGTCACAGTTCCTTGGATAGCGTCCCATAGGCTGTTGGCATCTCTAGAAACGTTGATAGGGGAACTGGTGGTAAAATGAACAGGGGTGGTAAAATGAACACCGTGCTTTTTACCCAGAAAAATCAAATTTCAATGATTGTTTATCATGCACGGATAATTTAGAGCATTAATCGGTGTGTTGGAGTTGATACGGAGGTCAATTGAAGTGAAAATATCAACGACAAATAAGATTTTAGAAAATCACGTTTGAAAATTGGAACTGACGTAACTTTCCGCTCGAAAGTCTTGAGGTTTTTCAGTGAGGTGAATATCGTTATGATTTGATGTCTTTTCTGATATTTTTGAATTTCTGTTTGAATGGATTACAATCTTTAATGGATATGTTTTCTGATAAGCAATGAAAATTTCCAAAAATATTTGTTTTGCTCACGATTTTTGCATGATGTTCATTTTACCACCAGCAGCTGTTCATTTTACCCACATAGTGCAGGTAAAATAAACATTTGCATCGCTTTTTGCTAGCGATAAAAATGTGTGAATATTTAGCTATTTAAGTCTGCATTCGTGTCGCTGCTTTAGATAACATCCCTACCTTTGATGTTGTGCGATAGAATTATAGAAATTCCTCGTTTTACTATTAGAAACAAGATGATATTCTTAAGGTGTTCATTTTACCACCCCTTCCCCTACTATACAACTGTTCATCTTGCTGCTGGCGGTACTGCAGTGTTGTGAGAAACTCAACTGCTTATAACTCACGATTGAAATTTTTCATGCGTGAATTGTCAATCACGCAGATCAGCAATTAAGAATTCATGAATGAGTTTGCTCATTTATTTGACTCATTGTCCCATACTTCCACAATTTACTCACATCTTGTCTGTCGGGCTAGTGCAATATGCCCTGGTAATTCAAGGATTCGCGGTACAAAGTCTTTGCTATTGGCAACAGTATCTGAAATTGAGTCTATTTTACCTATCAGATGGCTTAAGACTCAGAGTTTGTCAATCCTGAGACCATTGGCGTAAAAACGGGGGGGCTAGGGGGGGCTTAGACCCCCCTAGAAAAGTTCAAGCCCCCCCTAGAAAAACTGAACTCTCATGCTAAGTATTCACCTTACTTAAGAGATTTGTTTGATCAAAAGAGTCAAGCCCCCTCTAGATTTGAGTTCAAGGTACGCTTATGCCTGAGACTACAATTGAAGCCAGGATAGCAATCATGAGTATTAACTCAACAAGGACTGTTGAGTACTGGTAATTCAAGGACTTACGTGAATGCTGATTACTTAACAAATGTTCCATCTTGACTCAGTTTTGCTGTTAGTACAAAGCTCTTTTTTCTAGTATTTTTCTGGGACTAAACTAAAAACCAAACAAGGATGGTACTAGAGTTTCGTTGCATTATCAAATATCAGTAGTACAGATTTAGTTCCTCAAAAATTAAATCGAATATGTATCCTAATCAGCGTGCCTTCGCTGAGATGTAAGTTTCTCTAAAGGGTGTAAATAGCGGGACCTTTTCATCACATTCGATTTTTATCAATCTCTGAGGAATTAAAACAAGAACTGTACTGAAATCGATGCTTCATTACCTATGAATGGAAATGAATTATTGCGATATGCATCAAAGATGCTGGTAATGCCACAATAGATCTAAATAATGGTAAAGCTCATAGTATTAACTGTGAAAGTGCTCATAAGAACATTAACTAACGTAACGCCTGAAAGAAAAAGACCACCTTTGACATTGTTCAGGAGAATGCATTCCGAAAAAAAGCTAGAAGGATTCACTTCATCGTTAGGGTTTCAGAACCTGTAGGATCTGAAACTTGTTACATGCTTCGTCGTTGATGCTTCATCTTATGGCTGAATTTCAGGCAATTTGAGTGGCAAAAATCACTGCCAATGTGAGTTATGAAGATGCTTAAGCAGACTTTTACCTACTCGTCGACGATCAAGACACATGGACCTTCAAAATCAACTACATTTGAAAATGTTGCTCAGCCTGTCATCAATCTATTGTTATGCCAGTCAGGTGTACCGGCAAGATTGGCATTTGACACTAGGCTTACCTCTCCCCAGATAACGTACACACTCATGTCACCGCTTCTCAATTCATCAGCTGACAGATTTCGAATTTGATAGGTAAATGAAACGTCAATATTAATTATTTACACTTTTGATCGTCCGCCACTCGGTGCCATCGTGGTTCGCAAGTTGAGCAGATGACACGTGCAACCGGATAAAACTGCCATCGTGCAAAACTATCATCGGAAAGGTGCTAAAATGCCGATAATCGCCAATAGTTGTCATGCTCAAATAGAGAAACGAGTCAACCGTCGTCGTCGACATCTTGTAATTTAAATTATCTATTGAAGTCGGCTTAGGCGCAATCAGTGAGTCAGTCGGTGGTTAATGGCTACAAATGTAAATAGGAAATAAATACAATTAAAAATTCATTGAAACGTGTATTATCGTACCAGACGGTGGCTGGTTGAAGGCAGTGAATGAAATATATGCTGTGATTGCAGGGGCCTGGGTAAACTTGGCGATTGTTTCTCACGCTTAGCTCCACGTGTTTATATCTTTACGGATATGAAGTACCGTAAAACGGGGTAACTTTGATAGTTTTTTCGAAGAAAACTTCAATATTTCTGCATGCTGTTTCAAGGAATTACAATTTATAATTACAATTTTATAATTTTGAAACAAGCACTGACATCCTAGCTATCGATTGCACTTGATAGATTGCCAAAATATTTATTCTGAATGGATATATTATTTTTCATATAATCGAAAGTCGGTTTTCTGTTTTGCGGTAACTTTGATAGTCGAACAAAATTGAATGAATTACGGAACATTTATTGGGCGTTGCATACCTCTAGGCGATTAACGCTATATGAAAATTTCTGACTTAGATTACAAAAATGGTCACAGTTCTTAAAAATGGTTTTCGCTAAGAGGTTTTGGACCAAATTCATGCTCTACTATAACTAGGCTGTCATGGATAAGTGACGAACTCATTGTGACTTTATCAAATAGTGATCGTAGAACAGATTGTTTGTAAGAGTTACAAAAATGCTAAAATCTTATCAATTTTTTATATTTGCATATAAATCCTCAAATGCAATTGATTCCAACGAAAATAGCTTTGACATGAAGTTGTCATACTAATACTCTTTAGATTTGCATTCATTTTTCTTAACTGATTAACAGAAACTTCGTTATTTCGTTTAATATGTTGTGGGCCTCGCACTATCAAAGTTACCCCGCTTTACGGTATTTAAGATGGCTTTTTCACATTGAAACAATTGAAAACCTGAAAGGATAATTATTCGCTGAATAGGTAAACATAAATCGAAAGTATTTAAAATTTTCAAGGGCACATATACGGATAACTCGATCGCTATTCGTTGATTAAATTGTCATTATCGAGAACTTTATGGTTCTCTAGATTTAATATCTTGAACATTCGCACCGTTGCTTCGTTTTGCCATCAACTTAAAAGTGAATAGAGACAACATATTTGCATGGGAGTAGCCAGAGGGGGGCAGGTGTGCGTTGTCAGAAAACAACACTAATATTTTCATATGAAACCTGGATCTAAACTCAAAAGAGATCCAAACTTTTTTGTGTATCGTTATAATCGTCTAGAAAGGGCATGTGATGGAGTTGCTATTATCTTTCATAGGCGCATAAAAAATCAACTATTTCCGTTATTTGAAATCGAAGTTTTTGAAACTTTGGGTGCTTCTGTTCAGAGCCGTAGCGTAGCCTCTTGGCGCCCTTGGCGAACCTTAATTCCAGCGCCCCTTAGTCAAAGCTTATCAATACATATAATTAAGATTTCATTGAAAATGATTTTGAAAAAAAATAGCTATTTCTATAAGAATTTATAGAAAAATTATCAAAAGTGTTTTAGGTAGTTAAAGCAAATTCTAAAGTTTAGAATACATTGAATTAATTACTAAACTCCTGCATTCTTTAATATTTTCATGAGAAAATTATCAGAGAATTTTTGAATGTTATCTGAAAGATGCTTTGAAAAATTGCGAAGAAATTTATAGTTCTTAGTGTTAGAAACAAATCTACAGAATATACTAGATGTTTCAAACAATTTTTTTTCCTTGGAAATGTTCGTGAAACACATGAAATTGTCCTTAACATATCTAAATTATTTGTAGAGGTAGAGCTTTGGAACTTTTTGCCCTGCAGAACTGGAAATAAATTTAAGAGCTTATGCGTTAAATAGTTTATTTTTTACATCTTTCTTAAAGAGACTTTCGGCCCAAGACCGGATCGTCTCTGAGAGCTTTAAATAAATTTCAAAAGCCATAGAAACCGCTTACAAAAAAAAAGTTTTACAATGTCTTACTCCATAATTCTGATTCTAATGGAAAAAAAATGTGATAGGAGAGGATGGTTTAGATTCGTTGGAAATAAAAAAAAATCATTTTTTAGGAAGTTCATTGATAAATCGAAGAAAATTGTCTAAGAGTTGAAAGTCAAAATATTCTCTAGAAGTTTTATTGCAGAATAGCAATGTGGAAGCCACAAATTTTGTGATTTTTGATTTTTTAATAAATAAAAAATAACTTGAAATATATCAAAGAGTTTTCAATTAATTTCCAATAAGGTACCATAACATAAAAATATGTACAAAAATTTCAAGAGATATTGTTAAGAACATAGCTGAATTAAACGGTGGAAGAGAAGGTTCATCAAGGATCTATTAAAAGTAAGAGTATCTCGGATGGAATATACTTAAAAAACACCAAATAGTTAAGGATAATCTCAACCACGCAAGCTTTTTGAAAGGTGGTCAAATCTTAACAACAATGCTGTTCTAAATAGTTACAGTCAATCTCCCTACTATATTTTTTTAATCAAACAAGTTTCAGTTAGTGTTTTTTGATCATTAAAAATGTATTACAGATTATGTCTAATGAGAGAATTTTCCGCTAGGTTTGGAACAGTTGAAAAAATGGTCAGAGTTATCAAAAAATACACAACATACTGTCAATCACACCTAAAGTTATGTGAAAGACCGATCAAGATATAGCGTTTGCTCAGAATCCTTTCCTTAATATTGTGAGAAATTTGCCCAATTTTCTGTTGAAATTCTGCCCAGTGTTTCGTGGATGCCGCTCAGGATAATGTTAGATTAATGTTCAGTATTCTATGATTTTTTTTAGAATCCTTTCTGGGATTCAGTGAGACTTTATTCTACGAATTTAGAAATCATGCTGCAACCTTCATCAAGGCTTAGTAGAATTTCAATTTTGCTTGTTAACTTCTCAAAGAGTCAAAATGTTTGTTTCTTTTAATCAAAAAAATTAATTTATGTGTAATTATTTGAACTTCTAACCAGGCTTGATAGAAACTCCTCTGCGATGCAAAGAGGAGGCGATTTTGCCATTTTTCTGAGGAGAAAAAAATGAACTCAAAATTTTCAACACAGATCCTCAAGCGATTCGAGTGAGAGTGCAAAAAATTGCGAGGATTTTTTTCAGGTACTCTCTCTCTCTCTCGTTGCGAGGCTCACCATTACTCACACTTCAAAAGAACTCTTGAGTCTGCCGCCCGAACAAACAGTCCTCTTGGAGTTGTGAGAGCACCCTTTTTTGATGGAATTTTACTCTGTTGTGTTTTGTGCTGCATCTTCCTCGCTCATTTTTCGTTGCCTCTCTGCTTAGCATTTTTTCGCTCCCTCGCAAAGAGGCAAAGGCAGCATACTGCTCTAGAGTATGTCACCGAACTCTGTTGATGTTGAGGAGAATTATCAAGCCTGCTTCTAACATAAAAATACAAGGAATGAAGTATATCTTTTGAAATGCTTATTGTATATTTTGTTACAAGCTTTTCAGAAATTGTTTTATTTATTTTTTATTATGTCTGATAATTCTTTCGAAATTGTTACTAATAAGAAGCCCTAATTTAATAAGCCTTTTCAAAAATATTACCAAGTGATTCACGAATTTTGGCGCCCCCTTTTGGCTGGCGCCCTTGGCGGGTGCCAACCTGGCCAACCGCACGCTACGGCACTGCTTCTGTTTAAACAAAGCTTTGAAAATATAAATTCACAGCTACCTACTTGACTTTTCAATGCAGAAAATTAATTTGCTTCAAATTGTCTCGCGATAGGTAAAATAACATTGTCATTTGTATGAAGAATGCTTAGGAAGTCATTATAGAAATCATAGAATTTCTCAAAACTTTTTGATGGATTTTTTCAGATACGTTCAATGTAAACTAGTTGTGCAAACATAGAAATCAAGCTACTAAGGGGCATATAAGTGAAGGCTTGATGTTTAAAGGATGTTAAATAATAATTTTAAAAAATATCAATGTTTCTCTAAAAGAACTAAAAAAAGCCCGGTCCTGGGCCAATCGCTTTCAGTCGCCCTGAACGTTAAACGACCTTAAATCCTCCTCAACTGCAAAAAGCCATCTGGTGCGCGGTCTGCCATGGAGGCGACAGACTCACCCTGGTTCTCTGCTGAACATTAGTTTAGCTTCACGTTCCTTTGACATGCGAGCTACATGCCCAGCCCACTGCAGCCTGCCGTTTTTGTATGCACTTAACAATGTCCATTTCTCTACAGACTTGGTATAACTCGTGATTCATGCGACGCCGCCAGATGCCACGTTCAACGACCTCAAAAGCTTCACGACGTTCGTAAAAAGCCCTACTCGCACCTTCAATACACCTTTTTACCTCGCGGGTAATATCATTTTCACAAGTCACTAGAGTTCCAAGGTACACAAATTCTTCAACTACTTTCAACTAGTACCAACATCACCTATGGGCCCACGGTATCTACCAGGGACCAGTGAATCAATTGTCACCCAACATGCAGCAAAAAAGAACTTATCCTCTCCTTTTCTTGCTGTAACAATTTTATTCCATAACAATTGTTTATCGTCACTTGAACAGAATATGACAATGATTACTTACCGCGTGCGCAGCGATTTTCTAGGCTTTGTATTGCAATTTCCGAGAGCTTTTTCCTAGTTGGTAAACATTGCATATTGTCTAACGACATCTATGAAACAAATTTTATTTTGGTTTTTCAAATAACGAGTTGAAAAGGTTGCAACAATTTTGCCCCTGTGATTGTCATGATATTTTTTCTTTTGATTTTATCCCAATCCGTTAATGTTGTGACAAAAAGTAGTGTACGCGCTTGCTCTGTTGGTTGTTTTTCGTCTGTTTTGATGACAATTTGATTCACTGCCAGGGACCATGTACCTTGTCTTTGTGATATTGATAATGAGCCCATTTCGCGTTGTCTCCATTTTAAAAGGCACGTACCGTTATCCGAAGGTAAATTGATCGGGTCGGTGATTCCTCCCAAGGATGCCGAAAGTTTCGATGGCACCACAGACATTTCATGTTTTCTACTTTATAGATGTCTTTTGATGATTTTGAACTATTTCATTTTTATTAGGGTCAGTTTTGCATTGAAATATTCACACTTTTTTAAGGTGTAAGAAATACAGTTGGAAATGTCGGTGCTGAACAATCCACTGGTGCTATGCCTAAATGTCAACTTTGAGTTGTTTGAGTGTTGTGTAAGCTTAAATATGAACCACTGGACTAATTTTTGATATCATACAGCATACCAAGTATAGAGTTTTGCACAAAAAACCGTTTATTCTCAAATAATGTGCTTAATGCAAGAGAAATTGCCTACATATAGGCGTTTTATGCAGATTTTCGTAGTTTATTTTTGCAATAAAATGATCAAATACTCGAGTTGTAAGGATTTTGACATTATTTTCAGCTTCAGGAGACCCAAATTTAGTAGAAAGGGAAACTTTTTATGCTTACACCTGCTTTGTTATTTGGGGATCAATTTCACCCCAGTGGGTCATTTTGATTTCTTATATAAACTATTTTTATGACATGTTAAATATTATTTCAAGAAAAGTCGATTTCGTAAACTGATGGAGATCAATGGAGTACTGGTTGTGTCGAAATTTATTTGACGATATTTGAATTCCGATGGATAACATAACATAACATAACAAAAAAAAAATGGCGATCAATCCTGAGTATGTCGATATCATCCGCAAAACCAAGGAGCATATACGAACATGTGACTACAGTGCTGTTTATAAACACGCAAGCTCTCTTTATTGCTCCTTCTAACGCTCTGTTGAACAATATATTTGAAAGTGCATCGTCCTGCTTCAATCTGTCTAAAGTTATGAAGGATGTTCCGCAACGCGTATACTAGATTTCGAACCATCCAATGTTGCACAAATCAGCCTAATCAGCTTCGCCGGAAAACCATGTTCCTCCATTATTTCCCCCACTAGTTTTTTTCTGCCTTGAAATCAATGAACAGATGATGTTCATTGTCTGCAAGTAGTACTTCCAAAATTAATCGAGAATCTGTCGCTGGATAAACATTTGATCCGATCTCGATCAGCCCGACGAATGACTCTATGAAGGAATACGTGGCATTATTTTGTACGCCGAATTGAGGAGCGTTATTCCTCGGTAATTGACACACTGCAGTCTATGCCCATCCAGATAGCAGGCAGTTCTACTTCCTCCCATATCCTTAGTAGTATATGGTGAATTATTCTATGCAGCTGCTCACTATCGTACTTGCTAGACTCTATACCATAACCCGGTAAACCATTACCCGGAATGCAATTTACCGGAAAAAAACAACTTTTACCGGAATGTATCGTAACCCGGAAAAATCATTAACCGGAATGCACCATTGCCCGGAAAACCAAATCTTACATTTTCGACGACCTTCAACAGTCATTTCAATACAATTTCGATTCTCTTTCAATGATGTTTAGCACAAATTATGTTAGACTAACCATAGACATTCATGACTCCCTCGATTCCTCGAAAGACATCTCCAAACTGCTATCTTTTAAAAATATTGTTCTCCTTGCCGGCGTTACGACTCAACTAGAAAAAAAAACCTGCTGAGCTGACAGCCTGTGTCAACTGACCATTTTTGCATTCTATTGTATGACAAGCATGAAAGTACTCTGCCAACCAGAAATAATTTTCAACCGACGGCGAAGTTTGGCCGAGAGCTCATCCTTCCCAGTAGCCTTGTTGTTCTTCAACTCCTTAATCGCCTTCTTAACCCCATCTAGCGATGGAGGTTTAACCATCGTTGTCGATGTTTATTCTGATCTCCGATGTTCTGTCGTACAATCCATTCAGTAACGCTCCGAAGTGCTCTCTCCACCTGACTCCACCATTGTTTTAATTGTCAGCAAATTACCTCTAAGGCTGCTGCTCATGAAGAGCGACAGCGCTGACTTTCTTTGCACGCCATTGACAGTTTCATAGAATCGTCGCATATCGTTCTGTTCCATCCGCCTCGAATATCACATTTCCATCAAACTCTTTTTTATTCCTGCGATAGATTCGCTTTTCGGCTGATCTTGCTTCCTTGTACCGCTCTCTTTTCAGCCTGGTACCAGGCACTAACATCCGACGTCTGGCAACGTTCTTCTCATCCGACATTCTCTGACACTCTTCGTCAAACCATCCGCTTCGGGGGCGTTTTCGAACCGTACCTATCACTCCTCGCGCTGTTCCACTCACCACTCCATGGATCGTACCCCATAGATTGTTGAGGTTTTCGCTCACATAGATCTCACTTATCCGCTCGTCCAGCTTTTGGTGGTATTAAGCTGTAACACCGTCTGCTGAGAATCGCTGGAAACTGAATCGCATTGTTCGCTGTGGTCTTGAATTCACTACAGTTGATAACCGTGCTCGAATTTTTTACTGACAACGAAGTTGTGATCCGAGTCAATATTAGGACTCCTGAAACTCCTAACATCGATGACATCTGAGAAATGTCGACTAGAGTATTGTCTATCTGGTTGCAAATATCACCATTTGGGTGCCTCCAGGGGTGCTTCCGAATATCCTTGCGTGCAAAGCATGTGCTGTTGATGGCCATTCTCCTAGCAGCAGCGAAAGTCACTAGTCGTTGGCCGTTGTCATTGGTAACGGAATGAAGACTCTTGTTACCAATACTACACTTCTTCATTATACTCTGCACTTTCACTATTTACTCTATACTTGCACTGTTGAGGCGAAGTAGGCCGTCATTAAAATTTGTACGTGTCGTTGAATCTTGTCACAATTTCGATTTAAAGAAAATCAGTTGGTATGGATCAATGCATGAGTTCACTAATTTGACGTTTGAGCGGTGCCGAATTCACTCGTTCCCATGGTCACGTAAATAACACGGCACCGCTCAAACGTCAGATAGTGAACTCGTGCATCGGTCCATTGCACTGATGCATCTGAAAAAGTATCAGCATGCTTTATGCTATGACTGCGATTTATCACTTTGAAATTGCGAGCTGCTGTGTCAACATGGCTGCCAAAACGAATGACGGGCTACTTAGCCTTAATTTACTTTTACTTTTACTCACTCGATTATACGCGCGCAGAAGTTAAACCATTACGACCGTTCCGCGTATTTATATTAACACGCATGCATTCTAAAATGGTCGCACTCTTGTCGTACACGTGTTCACTCATCATTTCGCTATGGATCGATGCACGAGTTCACTAATTTGACGTTTGAGCGGTGCCGAATTCACTCGTTGCCATGGTCACGTAAATAACACGGTACCGCTCAAATGTCAAATAGTGAACTCGCGCATCGGTCAATTGATGACAATGACAATCTCTCACAGGTACTCACGGGTGGAACTCAATGTAACTCGTGCTCTTAGTGGCGTAGCTAGGCTGGGTCATGCTGGAGACTGTATTCAGTGAGTGTTTCGCTACATTTAGATTGGGTTTGCGAACAGATCGTCGTTTGTGCTTTTTCCGCACGTTCCGTACGGAACAGGCCTTATCAAGGCCTTTATAGAACGCATCCTTTCTGTCGTCGGGTGTTTCTTTCGTCGGTTTATAGATGTTGATCAGGCTGTAGTTGAAGAATTTGCCCCGTATCTGCAGTACACAGATTCGCTCGCTAATCGCTTCATAACGCGTTTCATCTGCTTCAAGATCACAATGGAACTGATGCCTTATCACCGGCCCTGTGGTAGACGTTATACCGTTTTGTCTCAAATTCCGAACAAACTCATATTCCGAACACTAGGTTTTTGTATGGTGATTTGGTTGAAATGTTTCACTGAAATATGTCATCAAATAACCAGGAAATGGCATCAAATGCAATTCAATTTGAACGTCTCACGAACTACACGCAGCGAACTGGACTATCGAAATTCATACTTTTTGCCTTATGAAAGATGGAACGATTATCGCAATACGAACGCTTTATGTATCGTTTTAGCATCACTCTACACCAAGGCGTCGATAGGCGCGGGGTGTACGTACGAGTCTATCGATAGCAAGGTCCTTGGTTCAATTCCAGGTTGCCGCGAAAACTATTTTTGTTTTCAAATTTCGGTTTCATAAGGCAAATTTATGAATTTCAACCCGATTCCTTGTGGCGAATTTTCATAAGGGGTTCCTATGTTTATCGATAGTCCATTTGCCTGAGTGTATTTTATACCTCGGGAATAGTGATGATTTTCTAGTTCGAGACAAGTTAAACTAGCGCGAAATTATTTATTTGAATACGATTTATTCGTGCTGTTCGGAATTTGAATCAAGCTGTTCGGAATATGAGACAGAATGAACACAGTGTTCGGCATTTGAATCAAAATGTTGTTCTATACTTTTGCGTTGAAACAATACTAAACAAGTTAAAATAAACATTTTTAACGGCACACTCAACAGCTAACGGTTAGGCATTGCGAAGAAACTAAAATTTTCACAAATATAGACAAATGCGTGCCCTTCAGATGCATTTGAATTCACTGCTGGGCTTAAGTGTTCGGAATATGAGTCAAAACGGTGTTTAAACGTAATGTTAGCGATGGAAGCCCGGAATTCACGTTCTTCAGATCTACCTTCTGCAGTTCACGAGCCAAAAGGCTCACTCGTACGGGTTCATTTAACGTCCAGAAATTCCAGGTACCGTAATCCGGGGTAACATTGATCAGCGGGGTAAAATTGATCGCAATGACCTTCTTCGTATAAAGTAGTACTTTAGTAGACTTTAGTAAGTAATGATATTTTCAATATTACCGATCGATGTTTTCATGCGTGATCAATGTTACCCCATATCAGCTAAATAAAAAAATC
Source organism: Aedes aegypti (assembly GCF_002204515.2). Lineage (NCBI taxonomy): Eukaryota > Metazoa > Arthropoda > Insecta > Diptera > Culicidae > Aedes > Aedes aegypti. The sequence continues at coordinate 108,758,711 of NC_035109.1, forward strand.
ACTTAAAACATTTTTTTAAACATGCTTTAAACTTTCAGAAAACAAAATACAGTACATAGACACGAGCAATGGGTGCCAGTACTTGTTTTAAAAATATAAAATTTACAACACATGCATTTTCAAATCAAATGTTTAAGAAATATTCAAAAAAATGATCAATGTTACCCCGGATTACGGTACCAAGTTTCCATTCATAATCCTTATTTCGTTGCTATGTCGGTTGCCGAAAATATCGTTCTCTATTTCTTATTGTGGAGTTGTTACTGGATGAAGTATTTTCTCTTGTACAATTACTTGGATTAACTAACACGTTACGCGTGGTAAAAATGAATGAAACCATGAAAAAAAAATCCACGAGCTTGCTTAGGTGGGATTCAAACCTACGACTATGCTAGACGAGTGCTTTACCAACTAAGATGTTTCTCTGCAGAAATCATGCCATCACTTCAATGCGAGCGACACGTTGATCACATTGATGGGCTTCCTCCATTCATGCACTTCTACGAAATAGTTTCAACTCTTAAGGTGAAGATGAATCGAAGCCAAACCTCGAATTTTCAAGAGCACAAATCTGAAAAACTCTACACCTGTTTGAGCTGAAAACTTAATTGATTAGTCATCTTCAGCTAGTGACCAATCGATTAAGTTTTCAGCTTAGATGGATGTTTGGTTCTTCGTGCTTTGGAAAATTTGAGGTTTGGCTTCGAATCATCTTCACCTTAATATATCACACTTGCTATGCTCGCATATGTATACATGATACATGATATATATGGGTTATGGAAAGAGTCTGCGTGAACTGTTGAGATTTGAATTGGAAACTTGTAATCTTCTGAGTTATTGGGTCACCAAGTAACTCGATAGCTAAGTTGGTAAAGCGCTCGTCTAGCACATAAGAGTCGTGAGTTTGAATCCCACCTGAGCACACAGATTCTCTTCATAATTTCACTTATAATTTATCCATCTCAACCTGATGATTTAAAAAACCATACGAATTGGATTACCGAACAACTCCATATGCGTCAATTGATTTACTTTGGTTAATTGCAGGCCTCTTTTGCCGCCAACTACATCTTACATCATCTAGCTAGTCAAGAAATTGAATTGAAATATGCTTAAGTCTCTACTTTTCCCACTTTAATAGAATGAAGTAGATGCACGTTTATGAAAAGCTTTAGAATAACATCTCCAAATGGATTGAAATTGTCAATTTGTAATAAACAAGTATAAAATCCTGGCTACGCCCATGTCTATTTGTATTTTTCATTAATATTATCTCTTTCCTGTAATCACCCTAGCAGGTTCTTGCTCAGCAACAAAACGCTTTCAACCCATTATTGTTAAAGGGATTAGCTCAATGTAACGTATACTAGAGACATTCGAAGCTCAGTTCACTATAAACGATACACTAACAGCCACCCGGTGAGCATTATACTACGCGGGCACTTCATTAGCCATTTTGTGCAGATTATCACTGCACTTGGCTCGAACAGTACCAAACCCGGCACCATTGAGTGCTTATTTGTAAAAGTCATCTACTGAGTCAACCGCGTCTCATATGCCATTTGGCACAAATCGAGGCAATGCGCTTGCTTCAACATATCGAAGCAAACGAGACCACTCCTAGCCCTTGGGTCTTGAGTGTTTGAATTCAAGTTTGTTGATTAGGCTAACAGCCACTTTACACGCCCTTAATTCGTTGAACATTTTGATTAGTTAAGCTTATATCAACATGGTTGATAGGGTCATTGCATAATGTTCCGAATCCACAACCTAACAGATGTCTTCAGAGAATTTGTGGGTTATTTAAGTTTTGGATCTTCTTTAAAAACTTGAATAGTATTAACCTCATTTATATTTGATTTAAAATCAAACTGGTTGATTGTTTTCTTCAGCAAACTTTTAGAAAATGTTCCAATGAGACACATTGTTCAATATACTTTTGACCTAACTCTTTATCAGAGCTTAGTTGATTGATTTTGAAAGTTAAGACATTATTTTGTTTTTGTTAGGCTCGCTGCGCATCGCAAGCCTATGATTTTTGTCATTTGAAAGTTATATGCAAATGTATATTTACAATGCTTTGTGGTCATCGGCCATGTTGATGACCACAAAGCAATCCGATACTTGTGAAAAAAGTTAATCAATGAAAACCGATTGGCATGACGATGATCAACGTGGAATACCAATAATAAAAACATATAAGAAAAAATACAGAATTTCTCAAGTCCACCCCAAGTTTTAACTTTTAGAAGCAATTTGCATAGCTCAAATAGAGAGCTGAGTCAAAAATGTCTTCAGCAAAGTTGTTCAAATAACATTTTCTTAAAGTAAGCTAAACAACTCAACCACAATTTGTACATGGCATAAATGTGAATTTTCTGACAATTCAACAAATCAATTCATCAAAAAGTTCATCATAAAAAACTTTATGCCCTACTCTCCAGGCTTACATTGACCCTTCACACACCGCAGATGGTCCCCAACCTTGCTAATGTGAGTTAATTTGTAAACCTATCATTAGCACCGGGTACTCTGCTCAACTCTCCGCCGAACCAACTTCATTTATCAACTCGTTGGCCTCCGCTTAATCCGGCTTCGTTTGGAGGAGGGCGTCTTCTTTGCCGTCTTGTCAGTCAACCATTCAGAGTCGGAGAATCGCGCGCGCATTCGAGGTCAACTGTGTCATTTTTCTTTCGCATTTCAGCAAGCCTCGCAGTTTCTTATCCACCTCCATCTCTCAAATGGTACAAATCTGTTCCGTTCAAATGTTGAATGCATCTATTTACTGAACCACTCATGCGTTTAATTAGACCACTTTAGTCGTCCAGGAGAGTTCGTAACAACACCATCAAGTTGCAATTTTGTTGCAAATAAGGTCTATTATTGTCAGATTCACTTTGGATCAATGTTGGAAGAAACATTGTAGACTTTTTTCTCACTGCTTTTGTTTGGGAATGTAATTTAATGAAAGTTTTCGTTTTCTTTTTTTTTGCAGCGCTTAAACGTAGCATTGATATTGGACTGCATACAGCTCCCACACCAAATATTGGATTCTCCAAGGTAAGTGAGTGAACTGACTTCTAGGTATATTTTAGGTAGCATTATTATAAACTGTATTTGAAATTTGAAATTCAGTAGTTGAGTCAACACCAGTGAATCAATTGTCAACCAACAGGCAGCAACAAAGACAATGTCACCTCTGTCGTGACCAGAGCAGCTTCATTTCTATTAAATCCGCTTCTTTCGACGGCCGCAGTGAGGAACACACTGGGCGCCGATTTCTGCTCTGCTGTTTCTCGACGCTCCGACGAACAGAGGGCGGTGCCACCCGCTTGCTCATCGTCGGAGCGGTGTAGCTTTCTCCACTGTTGTTCCGCTGCTGCTACTGCTGCTCCTTTTCGTCCGTTCGCTTCAACTATCGTCGATAAACTGATGTGACCGCATCAGGCGGTGCCCTTTTATACGTTTGCTTTCCCGTTCATCCTTGACAGCTGTCTGTTGATTGGTTCAGTCGATCAACCAATGAACAGTCGCATGATGTGGAAGACTGTGTCTTATAAAAGCTTATGCTTGCTTTTTTCATTTTCATTATGGCTCAATCTCTTATACTACAACCTCCTATTCTTGTTGCAACAATTTCATTCCGCAACATGAGTTTATCATCACTTGAACAGAATATGACAAAGATCGATTACCACGTGCGCAGCGATTTTCTGGGCTTCGCATTGCAATTTTCGAGAACTTTTTCCGTGTTGGTAAACATTGACACATTATCAAACAGCATCCATAAAGAAATTTTGGTTTTGTGAGTAAAATAACTGATTATTGGCGAGTTGAAAAGGTTGCAACAATGTTGCGCTCTGTAATTGTCATGACAATTTTGCTTTTGATTGTGTCCTTATCCGCAACAGTTGCGACAAACGGTTGTAAGCAAGCTTGCTTTGTTGTTTATTTTTCGTCTATTTTGATGATAATTTGATTCACTGGTCAACACACTTTTGTAAGTTTATATAACCATCCATAAACCCACTTATATAAGCCCAGGTAGCCGTAGCGGTAAACGCGTAGTGATACAGCAAGACCAAGCTGAGAGTCGCTGGATCTAATCCCGCCGGTCGAGGATCTTTTCATAGAGGAAATTTTTTCGACTCCCCAGAGCATAGAGTTCTTCGTTCTTGCCTTACGATATACGCATGCAAAAAAAGTAAATTGGCAAAGAAAGCTCAACTTTGAAAGTGCTCATAAGAACACTAAGCAGCAATGCAGGCTCTGTCCCAATCGAGACGTAACGCCGGAATGAAAAAGAATACGCTAAAGAAAACATCCTGAAAAAAGTGCAAGTAAGTGTATCTGGGGTAATATGCACCACCGGGGCAAAATGACTTTTTGAGGCTTCTATTAATGTTTGAGAAAAATTTAGACATTTTCAGTGGAATTATTCTTGTCAAATCGTATGTTGGGAATCCTTAATATCAGACCCGGATGAAAAATTGTTCCCAATTACTGCGCAAATAGCTCAAAAGAGCACCGTGAGTCGTTTTGCCTCAACGGTGCATTATACCCCATATTCCCTTAGAATCCGTTAAGGTGATTATATAACGAAGCCACACCTCAAATTTTCAAGAGCACAAGACTTGAGAACCAACCAGCGCTCCACGTTGAAAATCTATCCCATTGGTCTCCACCAGTAAGCAAGCAACTTGATTGGTTTTCAACGCGAACTGTTGTCAGATTCTCTCGTCTTGTGCACTTGAAAATTCAAAGCTTGGCTTCGTTTTATAATCACCCTTAAGCCCTCAGTACACTGTTTGTCAAGTGTGCAAATTTTTCCGCACGCATAAACCAACATGCAAACATCGGTCTCAACAATGACAAAACATCTGAAGTGTCAAGTGGATATTGAAGTGTTAGTTTATGCGTGTGGAAAAATTTGCACACTTGGCAAAGAGTGTACTGAGGGCTTTAGAAATTTCTGCAAAAGTCTATGGTGAAACTTCAGAACGAATTCCTGAAAGAGTCTTAAGATGAACCGCAGTACACTAAAACTTCAATTTACGAAGTCTTTTTTTTACGCTATCTCAATTTAAGTCACTTTTTTTTACGAATTTTGAGTTTACAATTCAAGTCACTTTTTTTACGCAGTGCGTAAATTGAGTTTTGACAATTCTGTGGGAAATCATTGACCTCCGGTTTGGAAAAACCGTTGAAAACCCATACAATATGGGAATGTTTGGAACGGGCACGACTAGGGGATGACGAAAATCGATGTCCGACGCCATTTTGGAATCCAAGATGGCGACCTCTGGTTTCAGAAAATCGTTTGAAATTCATGCAATATGGGTATTTTCGGAACGGGCACGACGAGGAGATGACGCAAATCGATGTCCGACGCCATTTTGGAATCCAATATGGCGACCTCCGGTTTCAGAAAATCGTTTGAAATTCATGCAATATGGGTATTTTCGGAACGGGCACGGCGAGTGGATGACGAAAATCGATGTCCGACGCCATTTTGAAATCCAAGATGGCGACCTCTGGTTTGGGAAAATTGTTGGGAACCCATACAATATGGGTATTTTCGGAACGGGCACGACGAGGAGATGACGAAAATCGATGTCCGACGCCATTTTGGAATCCAGTATGGCGACCTCCGGTTTCAGAAAATCGTTTGAAATTCATGCAATATGGGTATTTTCGGAACGGGCACGACGAGAAGATGACGCAAATCGATGTCCGACGCCATTTTGGAATCCAATATGGCGACCTCCGGTTTCAGAAAATCGTTTGAAATTCATGCAATATGGGTATTTTCGGAACGGGCACGGCGAGTGGATGACGAAAATCGATGTCCGACGCCATTTTGAAATCGAAGTCTGTTTTTACGCATATTCAATAGACGTCACTTGTTTAACGAAGTAAATTCATGAACATCAGTACATTGATCCATTTGCTTATATTAAGGCGAAGTAGGCCGTCATTGAAATTTGTAGTGGGCATCGATGATTGTGGCCAAACCGTCTCACGATTGCGAATTAAAGAAAATCACTAGGTTTTGCACTGACATTGCTGAAAATGTATCAGCATTTTTTCTATATGTAAGCTCAAGTAGTAATACTTTTAAGAATCAATATTACTTAAGATGACTGAGTTTTATCACTTTGAAATTGCAATCTGGAAAATCAACAAGGCTACCAAACCGAATGACGGGCTACTTAGCCCTAAGAGTTTATATTTTATGCTATAAATAAGTATCATCAATGTACAACTACTTAAGTTTGTAGATACTCAGGTCTATATATCGTGGAGTCCTCAGAAGCACAAAAACATCGACACAACTCAATACAACACTTTGCTTGCAAATATGGACAGTAAGAGGCCTTTGCAATATTGAAGAACTATCTATTGATGATTGGCTACGCTTGTATATCCCAATGCCCATATTCGATAGAGATTTTAGATTAGATTTTTTTCCGCACAAATTCATACAATAAACCGTTTACCCACAGAAATGGTAAGGGGCCTTTGGAGTATTTGAAAACTATCTACTAATCACTTATTATGGCCGTAGATCCTAAGGCTTTTATTCAATGGAGTCCTTGGAGCACCAAAACATTAAAATATTCCGTTGACTTAAATGAATGGTTAAGAGACTGTGCCATATTAAAAAACTACCCATAGACCATTGATCATGTTTGTAGATTCAAAGGCCTCTATTCAATGAAGTCTTTGGTGGTCCTAGGATATCGGTACAAATTATAACAATACTCATTTTACTGCTACATATAGACAAGGGGCTGTGTCATATCAAAAAAGCATCTATTGATAATTGGTTACGCTTTTAGATCCTAAGACCTATATTCGATATAGATCTTGAAGGACCAAGGACATCCACACAAATTATTACAATACACCGTTTACTCACATGAATGGTTAGGGGCCTGTGGAGTAATTGAAAAGTAACCTCTAATCTCTTATTACGGTCGTGGATCCCAAGGCCTTTATTCAATGGAGTTCTTGGAGGACCTTGGACATCCGCACAAATTATCATAATACACCGTTTACTCACATGAATGGTTAGGGGCCTGTGGAGTAATTGAAAAGTAACCTCTAATATCTTATAACGGTCGTAGATCCAAAGGCCTATATTCAATGGAGTCCTTGGAGGACCTAGGACATCCGCATAAATTATTACAATACACCGTTTACTTACATGAATGGTAAGGGGCTTGTGGAGTAAATGAAAAGTAACCTCTAATATCTTATAACGGTCGTAGATCTCAAGGCCTATATTCAATGGAGTCCTTGGAGTACCTTGGACATCCGCATAAATTATTACAATACACCTTTTACTCACATTAATGGTTAGGGGCCTGTGGAGTTATTGAAAAGTAACCCCTAATCTCAAATTACGGTCTTAGATCCCAAGGCCTATATTCAATGGAGTTCTTGGAGAACCTAGGACATCGGCACAAATTATAAAAATACTCATTTTACTACTATGAATAGATAAGGGCCTGTGCCATATCAAAAAAAAAAACATCAAAGGATCGCTAAATATGCCAGTACATTGCAGGTATATATTCCAGGAAGTTTTTGGATGAACTAGAACACATGCTGTACTCACTTAATTACCAAAACTTGGATCTGACAATACAAACGCTTCTTAAAAATATAACAATCTTCTAGGGTCCAGTATTGTGAGACATTCTCCTACATAGAAATGATAAATTGGCAAAACCTCGTTTTACGAACTGAGCTCCCTCGTTTTACGCACTGATTCAATTTACGCTCCAACTCAATGTGTGCACCCCCGATCTAGTTTGTAAATTGAGGTTACAGTGTACTTGGCCATTCTGATGTTTAGTTTCACCGCGCAATTTATTCGCTTTGATTTTTCTAGCCCGTGAATGTTGTGTAACTAACGTTTTACACTTAATAACTGGCCCAACGGCTCATAAACAATCTAGTTCAATCTCGATAATTTTGAGCGAACGGTTTTACACTTAAATTCGTTTGAAACAGCACACGTCGGTCCTGATGACATTGGTTACCCTGTGTTGAAGAGGCTTAACGGACCAGGGAAACTAGTACTGCTCGAACTGATAAGCAATCTGCAGACTGGCAACACTTACCCGCTTTAGTGGCGTGAAAGTCTCGTCGTTCCTATCCCGAAGCCCGGAAATCAAATGCGGGAATCAGCAAGCGGCCGATTTCCCTCACTTGCTGCCTCTCGAAGGTAGTAGAAAGGATGGTAAACCGTCGACTAACACCTACTCGATCACCGGCAACATGCCTTCAGGCCGGGGTATGGAACTAATACCTACTTTGCGGCCCTTGGTAAGGTCTAGCAAGAAGCGAAAGATAAGAACTATCACAACGAGATGATCTCGTTGGACATCTCGAAAGCCTTTAACCTGACTTGGACGCCTTTCGTTCTAGAAAAGCTGGTCAGGTGGTAGCCGGTCATATTCTGCATTTAATTCGAAATTTTCCAACAATCCGTTCCATCAGGGTAGTCATAGGAAATACAAAGTCTTCCACAGGGATCCGTCATACAGTCACCCCACAGTTATGGATCAGCTAAGGGTCATTTTCCTAAACAAAATAGGATTAAAAATCATTCTGACGCTGTACAAAACAAAATTACCTACTTAGCACTGCAAAATATATTTGTTTTTGAGAGTACATCTCAAAATACCCGATTACACAGCGTAACAAATATGATATTTTTGCGTGTCTCAAGAAACAAATTATTTGCCTCTAGTAGATTTTGGGTCGCTGAATCTAATGCCGTTCTCAGAAATGTTCCAGCACGTCTCAATTTTTGGCTACAGTCCACCAACGTTGTATAAAACACTGGTTTCATTGATGTTTACATGAAATTTAAGGTATGATTTATCAAACTTTTTTGTAATCTTATGCACTAAGCATGCAAAATAGAACATGAACTTTCAATTTATATATGATTTAGTTGAAATTGCACGATAAAATTATGATTTAGTTGATTTTTTCAACATGCATGCAGTCTCCATACAAAATTTTTCATTTCTCTTGTATGGCAAAATACAATACTTTTTAAACCACCAAAAAATAACTTTTCATCATCGAAAGTACTATGAACTTTGTTGATAAGTATTATTTTACACATGAAGTTTTAATTCTGTGACAAACTAAGCAAATAAATTGCCATACAAGCTGAAAAACTTGTATGCAAGTTGACTGATATAGTAAAATTTTGCATTTCCAACAGTCAATATCTCAAAAACTAGACGTGCTATGATATTTTTGAAAACGGCAATGGATTCAGCACCACTTAATTGAGTAAATAGCGGTATTTTGATGCTTGAGACAAAAACGTGTTCCGTAGTGTTATTTACGAAAAAGTGTCGATTTCGATAGAAATTCCAAACGATGTCCACCCCACAGATGTGGATCAGTGAATGAGGAGGCTCCTTATTATGGATCAAATCGACTCATATTATGGATCAGAACACTATAACAGCAATTTATCTGCGTGGCAAACGAATGGTGTGCTAGTGAAAGCATACGTTTTGGCGTTTGTTTCGGAATCATCTTATCATTGATTCATAACTGTGGTATGGTTTTCATTGCCCCACAGTTGTGAATCAACACTTCTGGGAATACGGTTGACATTTTATTTCCTACGCACGGCAAAACTATGCATAAGCACATTATAATTGATTGCGATGCTGTACCGATTTATGGTTCACATATAGAAAATGTTTTCTACGTAATTACAATTCCATTTGATGATGATATTCCCTTTTTAATTCAACTCTGATCCATATCTGTGTGCTATCCATAACTGTGGGGTGACTGTATCGGTAATCCTGTTCCTGATTATTATGGATGGCGTTTTCGAAGATCTACCTACCGGAGGTCAAATATTTGTATACGCGGACGATAAACTTCTAGTACATACAGTAATGTCCCCGTACATGACAAAATCAGGAAAGAGCTACAATCGGGATATTTTTTTTTGGCTGGTTTCAAGTTTTATTTTAACTTGAGAACTTGGTTTTATGATTTTGTTATTATAAACAATATTTCAATTCTCCAATTTTCTTTGTACCGTAATCCAAAATAACATTGATAAAATTCTTGGACAATTATTAAGAATTTCAAATTTCAAAATTTTGGACACTAGTTGATAGAAATGGCCAAGGTCAACATTTACCTTATGTACCCCATATTGCCAGTATAGACGTGTTTAGTCTTATTAAAATAAAAATAACTTTTAGGCTGACAAAATGGGGCAAAAAAGGATGCTTAAATCGGGGGTAGATAAAATCGGGGGTAGACAAAATCGGGGGCTGACAAAATCGGGTCATTATTGTACTAAGATCGTACTATCAACAGCTGAACAGTTCGGTAAAATAAAACACTGTTATCCCATCGAAATTTTACAGATTCCGGTGATTTTTTATCGTATACTGTAAAAATTTCACCAAACTTTTCAGCTGATGAGATTTTAAAGGAATCCGTAAAATAGTTTGAGTGTGTAGTGTCTGGAACGACAATCGCAACTACTCGCAGAAAAGCCCAAGCAGCCGTCTCCCGGGTAGCCAAATAGGCGGCCTTCGTTGGTTTCACCATGCCGACTTCAAAAAGTATTCGGTGCCACATATGCTTAGAATCTATGACAAAAGGTAGAAAGACAAAAGGTCGAGAGAACAGAAGGTCGAGAGAACAGAAGGTCGAAAGACAAAAGGTCGAAGAACAAAAAAAAGGGACAGAAGGTCGATGATCTTTTTTCAAAAAAGGAAAAAAAATCCACCAAGCAAATCATTTTCGACCTTATGTCCTTTCGACCATTTGTCTTTCGACCTTTTGTCCATAAACCTTGTTTTTAGTATGTAATTTAAGGAAAAGTATTCATATGAACTGGGATTTTGAATTCGGTTTCCAAATGAAAATTATTCCTTTAATTATGCTCTTATTGATGTTCCCTTAGCCAAAATTCATAACAACAATAGATCCTACCCTTCTTCCCGCCCGACTGAAGCCGTTCATTTAGTTCTCATCATATCCCAGCCACCGAAAACGCCTTTCGCCCAGATCACACAAATCAACGCACCCCGAAAAGTTCCCACCTTCATTAAACGGATCCTCCCCCGTCTTCGTCATCATCTCTCATCGTCGTCTTCGTCGTCCAGATCTAAGCTCCCAGCATCAGCAAGCAGCAGATTATTCTTCTTTTTCTTCTTGTTTGAATTACGTCCCCACTGGGACAGAGCCTGCTCTTTGCCAAAGTTGACAATTCTACATACGAATATACTCAGGACTAGGGAAGTCAAGGTAATTGCCATTACAAGTAGATCTTGGACCGACCGGGAATCGAACCCAGACATCTTCAGCATGGCTTTGCTTTGTAGTCGCGGACTTCACCACTAGTCCCAACAAAAGCCCCCTCGCAGATCATTCAGCAGTGCCCATCATCTCGACAGACAACGAAAATCATCGGTTTGGATGCCGTACTTTTCCCCTGCTGGTTTCTTTCTGGCGGGCGTCTGTCTAGGGGCGCTTCCTCAAACAACCTCCAATGTTAGTCCAGGCATCTTGTTGTGTATCTATTATTATTGATCGCAACCGCCCTAATGGCTATGATTGAATATTAATGAGTTCCCAACTGCGATTTGTGTTTTCAGCTTCTTTCGATTTCATTTTCGGTCAATTTCGTTTACTTTAATGTTAAGATCATCGCCTTTTTTCGGGGGGCTGTGGGAGCAGTCTTTAGCGAGAGACAGATCGGAGTGCCGCACGTGTGTGCAGTTTGGTTCTGGTGGAGATTTACACTAATCAGTCAAAACGAAATTAGGGAATGGATTGTGCTAGGTAATGATAGATTAGGAATTTCGATGAATGGCACTACTCAGAAGTACACCTCATTGTTATCATCGTTCTGAAACGATAGCACTGAGATCTTTTTTTAAATTATCTGTCAAATTTTAATTTTAAAATAAAAATCAAAATTTGTATTGGAAACGAACTTTTGATCGAGATAAAAATAATACGAATGAACAATCACAACAAAAGTTTGAATGTCTACTAATTATCGCTTGCAATGCAATGCATTATTTATAGCATTGCGCATGACACGTGCCAATTCCCCGAAGGAAAATAGCATAATTGTGTTCAATTATCTCAACAAGGTTGGTACAGATATAAGAAGACTGCAAGATAACATCCTCGAGCAAATTGCCGGAAAGGCCTTCAAGAAGTGTTAATCCAGACGTTGTCCAACAACGCAAATCGGATTGAACTTGGCAGAATTGCGTGATGCACTCAATTAAGTCTCGTAAAGAGCATCGCACACAACTGCAAGGAAAATCTACCCCATTGACTGCAAATTGTTCTCGCCAGTGACATCTCCCCATTATTGATTTGGATGTATAGGTACCCAACAATTTCCGTATGACCTCGAAGCGATATTTACCGTTTTTATTACTCGGTAATGGCTCTTTCAATCCGCTGGAAAATTTCCACCATTTCAGCATCTCCCACAACAACATCCACTATCAAATTCCCAATCTTTATCGAATGAATCATCGATGACTATGACGACGACAAGATGCAATAAAAACAAACTGTACAAACAATAATCACCACATTGATTCGTTCGTTCGTTCCATCGATCGCGCAAATCCTGGTTTCGAAGCCAAGCAGCAGAAAAATTGCACTCACACAGAATTCAATAATTCAAACGTGAACAATCAAACGAACAAATAAATCCAACTCGAAACAAAACAAACCTCACAACGAGTGCATCCCGCTAGCCTCAACTTCCACCGCCGCCCCAATCGTAAGAAGTTGCTCACTGCAATTGTATATAAATGAACAGATAAATTACCGTTTTGTCTAGTTCTGCCATATTTTTCTTCCCGTCCCTTCCGCAATGGTTCCTCATTTCTTGGTTTCAGTAATGTAGACGCGAATTGTTCTGATCATCCCGGAGATGTGCGAACTCGAATTACGTAAAACAGACGGAAATTATTTATTTTCTGCGATACAATGCACGGCTTATCCATCTACAAGTATACAGCAAGAAAAATCTGAATTTGCCCTAACGGACTTTTCCATAATGTATTCTAAAATTTCTTGTAATCGTTATGCCAACGCATATCAACATGTATTTCAATGATTTAATGCACCATGTGTGCTTTATTACATTCAAAAACACATCAGATTGAAACGAAATGATCCTTTATATGAGAGATAAGCGGAAGTAAAATGGAATGATTTAGCAACAGACGAGCAGTGCTGAGTTTGCTCGGCGTCGAGAATAATATTGTAACACGGGCATGACTTCCTCATTGCTAAAAAGTGTATTTTGTTTCGTTATAGATCCTTGAGCTACATTTCCATACTAATAAACAGCAGAAAAAATCAACAATTAAATATCGCTTTGACAAAAATTCAAAAAAGGACCATATTTCATATTTTTTGCTTTAAGCAAACAACTTTCACCGAAATAATTTCAAGCGGATTACATTACTCCTCAAGAAAAGTTCAAAACAAACATAACGCATGTTCGTTTGGCTCACACTTTGACAGCTCTCGTTGCTTGATTGGCTCACTCTTTGAAAGAAATCTCAGCTTCCGCGTATCTCTCTTATAAAGGATCCCTAGTTTCTGAGGCTTCTTCATCACTAAAATGTAAGTGTTTTGAAAGTGAGAAGAACATATTACAAAAATAAATTTGAATTAGAAAACAATGAATATGGATGTTTTCTTTTACTAAATCGGCTTCTTTACGATTTATTCATATAACATGTTTCTAATTCATAGATATTTGTTTCTGAAGTTCTTCCAAATGTTGCGGTAGAAAAGTAATATTGCATCTCATTCGCAACGCAGATGAAGTGCATCTAAAAAGACGTAATATCACACATTATTTTTGCTGTGTACTAACAGCAGAAAAATCTCAATTTATCTCGACAGACTTTTCCGTAACGTATTCTTAAAATTCATACTTTTCGAAGTTTTATTACATCATGTGTGTTCTATTACATCCCAACACACATCAGATTGAAGCAAAATACTTTTCCAGGGTATATTTTAAAATTACATGCATTTACACATGTCATTCCGTCCAAACACTGAATGTTGAATACATTATGCGATATTACAACACATGGTGTAACATAATTTAAAAAACCGTAGAGTAACGCATAAACCAAGAAATTGTGAAAAATTACGGTTTCGCGATGTTTAATCACGAACAATGTTTAAAATCGGTATAGTGAGTATTTTCTTTTACACCATTATTAGAAACTAGTTCACTGTAACCTCAATTTATGAACTAGATCGGGGGTGCGTAAATTGAATTGGTGCGTAAGTTGAATCAGTGCGTAAAACGAGGTTTTGCCGTTTGGAGTTTACTTGTATGAAATTAATTTATATTATTTAGTAAAAATATGCTCTTTTAGCATTATTGACATATTATTGATACATTGGGTTCGTAATCAGGCTAGAATGTGTGCAAGTTAAGGTCTTCCAAGAACTCTTTGGAGTTTGGGTATATGATTCTACGTTATTTAACGAAAATCAATTTATCATTTATATGTAGAAGAATGTCCCACAATACTGGACCTTAGAAGATTATTATATTTTTAAGAAGCGTCTGTATTGTCAGATCAAAGTTTTGGTAAATTAGTGAGTACAACAGGTGTTCTAGTTCATCCAAAAACTTCCTGGAATATATAAATGCAATGTACTGGAATATTTAGCGATCCTTTGTCGTTTTTTGGATATGGCAAAGGCCATTATCTATTCATAGTAGTAAAATGAGTATTTTTATATTTTGTGCCGGTGTCCTAGGTCCTCCAAGCAGAGGCGCATCCACGTTCGAAACCATGGGTAGGACAAACATTGGCAAATATTTGTTGCACAGTGCACATTGGTCCCAAAGCCATATCTAGGAAGACAAAAATGATTGCGCCTAAACCGTCAATTTTAGATATATGGTGTCTTCGGCAAAGTTTCTCCATATTTTTCATACATTTTTTTCAGAGATGTGAAATTAGGGTGGCCCACATGGTTTACGAGATCAGCACATAAACTTTTTTGCTGACGCATTTAGGACTACACAATGTTCTAAAATGTTTTAGAACAACCGATTTGGAGCAATTTTGCCGAAGAACCTAAATTTCTATCTCTTATGGTTCGCGAGTTATGATTTTTTTTAACAAAAAAGTTAGGGTGGTACTGAAAAATCAGTTGTTTCTTGATAACATTTTATACGATAATTTCTCGCAAAAACTTTGTTCCGAGCACTTTTAGAACTTTTGATTGCGCAACTTTTTGCCGAAGAAACTACTGTTCTATCTCTTATGGTTACAGAGTTATCACAAATTTTCTTCGAAAAAATGGTTGTTTTCAAATGCCGATATCTCCGAAAGGCGCAAACGGATTTTCAATCTTTTATCGGCATTAGAAAGATTATTTCTTTCTCTGTTTATGGTGACAAAACTGTGAGGATGTTTTTTGTTTGAAAAGATTGACAAAATTTTGAAAATAATATGTTTTTAACCGAAAATTGTCTATAACTTGAAAAACATTCGAGATAGCTCTTTGGTGCCTTCAGCAAAAATGTGCAAAATTGAAAGTTCTGAAAGTGCTTCATACAAAGTACAGTAATACCTCGATATAACGTAACTCGATTTTTATTTTCATTACGTTATATCGAGGTTACGTTATATCGAAGCAAAATATTTTTTTTTCTGAATTTCGTTCATCATGTATTGTTTGGTGAGAAAATGGGTGTAACACTGATATTATTGAACAAGCAAGTATTTTCAGTTTATCTCACATATGTTATTAACTTATTTTTCCGTATATATTTTTTATATTTTTCTTTTTGTTTTATTTTTTACTTTTACCTTTTTATCCCTAATGAAATGTATTCAGGAAAAAAACTTTTAAGGAATCCTTGAACACTCGGAGAAACTATAAAAGAAATTCATAGATGAGATCTTTCAGAAATCTTTAAAAATGTTAATGTTGAGCAAACCATGAACAATTCTAGCAAGCAGTTATGGAATTTTAAGAATTTTGTTATGAGGAACTCGTGGTAAAACTCCTAAAGCAAATCTTTTTGTAACTTATGGACAGAATTTTAGAATAAATGTCCCAAGAATTATTTGAAAAATGTTTTTTTTAGAATTCATGAAGAAATCACTAGAAAACTATCAAAAACAAGAACTATCTTCGAGTAATTTTTCAAGCAAAAGTTCCTGAACGAATACGTTGTGGAATTTTCGGCAGTATTTAAGGAGATTTTTCTGGGGGATCTCAGGAGGAGGATGCTCAGTTTTTGAAATCCCAGAATATATTTTTGTAATAAAAACTATGCACACAAAAATTTCTAGACTTATCGTCTTCAAGAATTACTTGAAGAACAAAATGAAAAAGAATCAGTGGAATCTTTCGAAATTCATGATGATATCAATGAAATTCAATAAAAGATTTCATTTCACATAGAATCCTTGAAGAACCTAAAGTAGAATATAGAATGGTTTCTGCATAAATATTTGTAAAAATTTCTGCAGAAAATCATAATTAAATTGGTGGAGAAATGCCAAGAAAATTGTTCTTCAGGTTTTTGGACGAATACATGTACGGTTTTTTGAATAATTTGTAGAGCATTATAACTGGATTGTTCTTTAAAAGGGCCGCTGGAAGAATTCATGAAAAAATGCTGAAAAATTTTATAAATTTCTAGACTCCGGAAAAATATAAGGTATCATATGTGGAATTGTTTGAGGAATTCATAGTTGAATCCACTTTGTATCCTGGAGAAATTACACATGAATATCAGGAGGGTTAACTTGTGGAATTTCTGGAATATCCTTGTCGGAATTATTTTAAGAATAGGTTTTAAGTTTTATACATGAATACCAGGAGAGTTTAAGATAAGCCCATGAAGCAATTATTAGCGGAATATCTGAATGCATCCTCAGAATCCGTCGAGAAATTTCGATATCGATTTATGACTATATTCAGTGATAGTAAACGCTTGAATTGCTTTGATTTAGTATTGGTTGGTGTTTGTATCTTGAAAACTGTTTATAGTAGTTCATAAACCATGTTTTTAATAAAAATTGTAAAAATAAATGGGGTCAAAAAAAAGTTACGTTACATCGAGGTAAAAATTACGTTATATCGAGTTACGTTATAAAGAGGTTACGTTATATCGAGGTATTACTGTATTCATAAAAAATGATTGCTTTAAGATATATTCACCATAAACCGAATTTTGTATGATAAAGAAAGCGAAAAAAGAGATATTTGCTGGAACAACCGGAATAACTGTATGTAAAGTCATTTAAAATTAGAAATATATGTAATGAAATAAGATCGATCACAGTAAGCGAAATGTTTGGAGTTAGGGAAAGTTAGTTGTTGAAGCAGTTTTAACAGTGATCCATGGAACATCAATCCATAAATGGTGTCTTGTTATTTCACGCGACATAATGTTTGCCAGCTAACCTATGCCGTGGTTGGTTATAAATTGCTACCGCTTCGGCTTACTAAGCAGAAGGTCATGCGTTCAATACCGGTTCCGTTTATTATATTATCAACCCCAAACGATAACAAAACGTATACTTTGAAGAATTCCTTCAAATTACCAAAACCTTACTTCCCGTGATATCCTCCCATAGAAATATAGAAGTAACTGCAATTATTCTATCTGGGCATCCAACTTATCCCATTCAATTCAATCAAATCCAATAAATCTGCCACAACGAATTAGTCAGGGCAGCATTCGCCTGTTGAAGAATGCATGAATCTTGAACAAGAGCCAGATATAAATCCCAAATATCTGTCTAAGGTAACGAACCAGAAGGTGGGCCTTGATCACTCGAAAACTACTTCAGCAAATAATTTTCCTTTTTTCAACTCCTTAGATTCCGCTTACTATGATCGATATCAATACATGAGTATTCAATTTTAAATGACTTTACATACATACATTTCGATTGTTCTAGCAAATATCTCTTTTTTCGCTTTCTTTACCATATAAAATTCGGTTTATGGTGAATATATGTGTAAGCGTTGATTTTTTATGAATACCTTGTATGAAGCACTATCAGAACTTTCAATTTTGCACATTTTTGCTGAAGGCACCAAGGAGCTATCCCGAATATTTTTCAAGTTAAAGACAATTTTCGGTTAAAAACATATTATTTTCAAAATTTTGTCAATCTTTTCAAACAAAAAACGTCCTCACAGTTTTGTCACCATAAACAGAGAAAGAAATTATCTTTCTAATGCCAATTAAAGATTGAAAATCCGTTTGCGCCTTTCGGAGATATCGGCATTTGAAAATAACCATTTTTTCGAAGAAAATTTGTGATAACTCTGTAACCATAAGAGATAGAACAGTAATTTCTTCGGCAAAAAGTTGCGCAATCAAAAGTTCTAAAAGTGCTCGGAACAAAGTTTTTGCGAGAAATTATCGCATAAAATGTTATCAAGAAAAAACTGATTTTTCAGTACCACCCTAACTTTTTTGTTAAAAAAAATCATAACTCGCGAACCATAAGAGATAGAAATTTGGGTTCTTCGGCAAAGTTGCTCCAAATCGTTTGTTCTAAAACATTGTAGAACATTGTGTAGTCCTAAATGCGTCAGCAAAAAAGTTTATGTGCTGATCTCGTAAACCATGTGGGCCACCCTAATTTCACATCTCTGAAAAAAATGTCTGAAAGATATGGAGAAACTTTGCCGAAGACACCATATATCTAAAATTGACGGTTTAGGCGCAATCATTTTTGTCTTCCTAGATATGGCCTTGGGACCAATGTGCAGTGAAGGTAAAAAAAAAAAAAAATCCCTTGGAATCCTAGGCTAAAATTAAAAAGTTACTATAGTTGTTGGTTTTGAGTTAATTTAAGGAAATTCTACTGTTTACAGGCGTTCTAACGATATTTTCAGCTGATTTTTCAGCTCAACAGAAAAAAAAATACATAGGTAATTCTTAGAAGACTTGTTCTTTTTGACTCCCATAGAATGAAAAATTGCTAACAAAATTCAAAGTAGATTTTCTTACAAATAAAAATATTCTTAAACTAGTGCAACTAAGTGCTTTGAAAATTAGGAATAAGGAAATTAGAAAACTGTTGTCTGGAAAAAAACCACAAAAGAGACCTAAAAGTAACCAAGAAAACATTAAAAACTTAATAGGAGCCAGAAGATAAGAGTATGATTCTCTCTAGGGATTTCATTAAAAATATATTTAGATATTTGCTTAAATGTTTAGACAGTACTTTTTAAAGTATTCATTTAGTTAATATTTTCCAAAGAATTTCCCCGAATTTTCCTAGGGAATTTCTACGAGAATTTTGTTTATAACTCAAGAACTCAACTTCAATTTTTCCAAGGAAAGCCTGAATTTCGTAAATAAAATCTTTGATAGATTTTTCAAAAAAGTCCTAACTCCTCCAAGATTTTATCCAGTGATTCATCCATCGATTTCCCTGGGGAAATCCTTTAAAATTCCTGACAAAACGTCTTCAAAAATTCAATTAATAACTTTTCGATACATTTCTACGGATTTTCATTAAAGTGTTCATTCAGGATTTATAAAGATTTCTACTAGGCATTTTTCTAAGCTCCAGAGATTTCTTTAAATATTTCTACAGAAATTCTTACAATAATTCTTTGAGATTTTCTCAAGCAAGTCTCGAAAGATTGTTTTCAGGAATTCTTCCATGAATGCATCCAGGCAAATGCCAAAAAAACATGGAGCATTTTTGAAGAAAATTCTCAAGAAGATCTGATAGAATTTGTGTAAGTTTAAAGTCACCCTTAATAAACAAGGACCTCTGAACTCTTGAGGAAGTTTAAAAAGATTTCCTAGATAATTGGCAAAGATAATTGAAAAAATTAATCGAATTTCAGAATAGTGCTACGCAGTAATTTCTAATAAAATTTCACGAAAAACTTTGACCAAAATATCTACAGAAATTTATATAGAAATGATCGGAAAAATTGCTGTAGTATTAAATAACCCAATGTTTTGAGATTTTTTTTACTTGGATGAAATGCTGGAGAAATTCTAAGAAAAAAAAATCTGGAATTTTGAATTTCTGGGAGGAAATAATTATAAATCTTGAAGGAACAAGCGGAAAAACTCTTGTTGGGTCTTAAAAAAAATCTTAATGTTTATTTTATTTTTTTAAGCTTTGGAATAAACCTTTGCGGATTTCTTCAGAGGAAGTTTTGTAGAAACATAACAATTGGAGGATACAGTTGAAGTTAAACCAAAATCTGAAGGAAATCTTAGGATAGTTTTGAAAACAGAATCCTGAGTAATACCTGAGGAATACCCGTAACGCAGGTAGATCACCTTTACGAGGTGCGTTACGGGGTAAGATCTACCATATTGTACTCTTGTTGTATCTGTTCTTGTGAATGCTTATAAGTTACGGTCGGAAGAGTATAAGAGAGTAACAAGTCACTAAGACCCACCTATTTGTCCTAGATGATGAGGAGGTCGAAGTGGAAAAATGGCTCAATCAGTATCTGAGGTTGGTTTCAACTCATGAGACAATTTCGTTCCGAGTTCAAGAGTTTATCATTCGATATCTAGGAGGGAAACAATTCCGAATTGGTGGAGTAGCAGAACTCTTAAATTCTAAAATAAGCTTTCTGTTTTAAGGAATCTAAATGTCTCATGCGATGAAACCTGTTCACAGTTTCAAAAAACGTCTTTGAATCTTATAAGTAGAAGCAATAATTTGATACGCTAGAGTACCGATGCATGTCAAAATCAGTATCATTCATCCAGTTTAGTGGCCCAACTTGATTAAGGGGCGCGCTTTTGAGAGTTTAATGGTGACAAACTGTTTTCTCCAAAAGGTATAAATAGCGGTATCTTTTTCTAAAGAGGCTCTATGAAAAATGGTAAAGAATGATATTTGTATAAAAAACGACTATTTCATTATTTCTCAATAGTAATGGAGTAGAACGACATGCACTAAACAAAGGACACGGATATACCACAAAAGATCAAAAAAAAAACTGGTCGCAGTGGTTCATCCCGAACAGAAACAGAAAAAAAAAATACCTGAGGAAATTACTGGAGTTCTCAAGGATTTCCTAGGGCAAATTCTGAAGAAATTCATCTAAGCACCTTTGAGAACCCGCTAGAGTAATTTCTGGTAGAATTGGTGGAAAAATCATCAGAAAAATAACTGGAGAGATCTCTTTAAGAACCCCTGTATTCTAAAAACTCACTATGAAAATTTCTGAAGCTTTTCCTCGGGGAACCTGTGAGGAAATTCTTGAAGAGCCTATTGAACTCATAATAGTTTCGGAAGATTTTTTTGGAGCCGGTACAATTTTTTACTAGCATTCCAAACAAGTAAAATAAGGAAGAAGAGAATCTAAAAACATTTTGATTAAAATATACACTTTAGAGACTTTCCATTAAAATTAGAGACATTTTAGATATTAACATTGAAAGAGACACCAGCTCTCTAAAAAGAAACCTACTACCAGCCCTGTCCTTAGAATTATTCATTGGATCAACTTTTGCTATCATTCATATTTAAAAACTATGTATATCCTTCATATTTATATCCTTTTTGAATCGATGATATTAAACACATTTGACAAAAATAGACCAAAGTGCTTACCTGAGCAACCAGTGAGTTTGTTCTAATTTTCTCATATATTTATAGATAACAGATGGACGAACAACAAAAATTCTGTGAAATTGTGTAGTTTTTTTTTTCAGAAGAAACTAATGATGCTTGAAAAATGTTTCGTTGCGCTGAAACTCCATCGAATAGTTTATATGTACCGTAATTCGGGGTGTAGTTGATCAGTGGGGAGAAGTTGATCATTCCCGTACCCACATGTATGTACTGCCAGGAGAGCTATTATCCCTTTTTCAATTATCACAAGTTATATCGTATCGTGTTACCTGATAGCTGCTCTTGATGTTTCTAAATTCGGTTCGTCGTTCAAGATTGTTATACCATGGAAAAACAGATTTTTAAGGAAATGTTCGATGAACTGTTGAAGGGTTCTACCCCAAACATTCGACTTTTTCCAACGCTATATAAAGACACCATTTAAATAAACTGATTCGTACATTCCATATATGTTCTGTGGACCCAGTTTTATATTTGCATTGAGGATAAAAAATCATTTTCAGAGATAAAAATGTTCTTTTTGTGAGCGAGTTGCTAATTTCAAAGAAAATCGCATACCTTTAGGCGTTTTATTTGGTGAGTGATTCCAAGCAACAGCACCAAAATTTGGTAAATTTTTTAATTCATTTTTTTCTATTGAGCTGAAACTTTGCAAAGTTTTCCAGTTCCATCTAAATCGTCATTTTTCGATATCAAATCTTCAAGTTGAGTCACGACTAACTTTTCAAAAGAGTGTATGTGAAAATGGTTCAAAAATGTTCAAAAAGCTGCACAGCAAAAACGGTTCGTTCGATTGTTAGACAACTAAAGAAACAAAGTTAGACAACTAAATAAAGATTCCAAAAAAAATACACACAGTAAAAAAAAAATTTTTTTGCATTAAAAAACATAATGTTTGTCACAAAAACTCAAATATCTCTCCCTATCGGAATACCAACGTAATTTTTTGAGGGAAAATGTTCCATTATATTAGCTATCTACCATAAAAATTTGGTAATGGTAAATCAATAAACAAAAAAGTTATGACATTTCAAACATGTCACAATTTTCACATTTAGTAGAAAAAAAAAATTTTTTTTCGGTGTAAATTATTACGGGAACCGCAGTTTGTTGCTGATTTTATTGTTAAGGGCCTTGCGTGAATTAAACAAGTCGTTTTCATATATTCATTAGTATTATGTATATTATATGTATAAATATTATGTATATGTATAAATATTATATGTATATGTATATATGTATAAATTAAAATGAATTAACAGATAACACGAAAATATTTTTTTTTTACCAGGATATTTTTTTTTAGAGTATGATCGATGAGTTTCTAAATGTTAGCATAGCATAGCATAGCATAGCATAGACTGACTGTACATGTCAATGGTTGCTACTCCGTGATTGATCGGAACTGGTAAGAATTGCACTACGATCCAAATGAATAAGGGATGGGAGTTTCCGCTTACTCTCGAAGTGCAATTTTAGCAGATCTAATATTATTGATCAATAACGGCGCCGGCCAAGTCCTTACAGTCAGTTGGGATGGGGAAGGAATGTTAGGGTGTAATGATTGTTGCTTCTAGAGACCGAGAATACCTCTGCATCTCCACAATCACCACGGGAAGGGTGTTTATTAGTGAGGGAGGAAAAGATCTGGGAGTCACCTCTGGTCGGTGATGCGATCCATGGACAAGGGGGAAATATACGACTTATACATGATCGATGAGTTTCTAAATGTTATATATAAACTTTAAAAGTTTTGGATTTGGGTATGCGTTATGAGATCATGAAAACATTTTATTAATACTTATTTATTTATTTATTGTTATTCAATTTTTTTACAATATCGAACACTTTTGCATCATTATCAGTACAGTTCGAGTATAGTTTTGCTTTAATTTTATTTTCTGACAATGGAATGAAACAGTGAAATTTTTGGGTTCCTTGGATCGTTTTCGCGTTATTATATTGCTCGCTGAGCTCTGATGCCGTTAATTCGTACTCTTCAGTAGTAGTAAAACAAAATGATAATTTTGTTAAATCTTCTTCTTTTCTGCGATTCGCCCAATCAAATAGTTCTTTTGCAGTTTTAATTGGATGCTCACGTTCTTTGGCTAAACTTGCTCTTGTGGCCATGCGCTTTATGGTTCCTCCAATAGCATCACAAGGACCTTTGCCATGTGACGTAGCAAAGAAATGCCATTCTGCATCAATTCCGTACTTTGATTTAAATTGACATAGGCTCGAAAAATTCTTACGGTTTTTGTACTGCGATGCTGCTCCATCAGACATGAAATATATCTTTCTGATTTCTTTATCCTTATCAACGCGTAAAAAGTTAATCATTTTGGCAATGAACAAATTTACAGATACTGAGTCGTGTCTTAAATCTTCGGAAATTACAATAAAACTAAAATGTTCAATTTGCGTACTTCCATTGAAATAAATAACGAATGGATGAATTGTAGCTTGTTGTACGTTCCAGTGATGGGACTGCACTTCATCTTGCAATACAAAGCTATAGTTTTCAGAAAAATCACAAATGACTAAAAATTCACCATCTTGTAATGTATTTTTCGTATTTTTTTAAAAGCGGGATTGCTCTGTTTTAATAAAGTCGTGAGGAATTAAACTTTCTAATTTCAAGCAAAAAAATGACACAAACTCATCTACAGGTTTTACAATAGTTTCTAGGTCACACCTATTCGTGATCACCCATTGCTCAAATGATAACTGATCAATATAATTTTCTTCAAACTCAGCGAATAAAGTATTTTCCAATGATGAAGAATCTGGACAATCCGAACAAGATCGTAGATAGCAATTTGATGTTGTATTTTCACACAAAAGACTACCAGTTAACATTTTAATATTCTTTGATAAATTGATTCTTTTCAAACTATGTAAGATTAGGTTAATATTTTCGTGTGTTGTGCACACACAAACATTATGTGTTCCTGAATTCGATAGAAGCTTGCATTGCCTTGAACGAAGGCTTGCAAATGAGGAAAAACCTACCTTAATATTTTCGTTAATTTCCTTGAAGCGTGTATACGCTTCTTTCAAAGTAGTCATCATTAATCGTTTTTGGATTGCTTGACGCTTTCCATCTTTTTTTACAGATACATAATCTTTTTGGCCAGGCATAGCTCTACTTACTTCATCGTCTTCAAAATATTGAATTATTTTTTCTTTTGTCTCATCTGTTAATGAAGTACTCGACCTAGCATTTTTGGTTGCAAGACAGTTATTTTTGAATTGTTTTGCCTCTTTTGCTGTATTTCTATTGGTTTTGAACTCATCAATGGCGTCTTGAATAGACCACGAGCTTGGCAGCATCGACAAAATCAATAATTTTTCTTTCCTTGTCGTGGCTAGATTCGAGAACCTTTCCTTCATATTCATAATTACCTCATCGTAGTCTGTATTTTCCACATCCTCAGGTCCTAATTTGAAGAGGTTTCTTCGTACAGCTTCGTTGATTTCACGGTATTTTTTCTCGGGATAATTGACGTAACCCATCTTCGTCCATTTAATCGGAGTCACTTTTATTCCAGCTATCCCTTCGTTGAAGCGTTCGATGTTGACCTTCTGGATGCACTCATCTTCTGATTGATTTGTTGAAACAGATGTCGCTGATGGTACCGTGGCAAGACTATCTGCACTTGGTACTTCTGGTAACTCCTCAGTTGTTGTCGGTGCATCTAGTAATTCCTCAGTTGTTGTTGTTTTCGAACTTCCTGCAACCTGATCCACCGATGATGTACAGATTGCCCGTTTGTCAACGTTTAAACGTCAGGACGTACAAATGCGTAAATTTGTATTCAATGTAGACATTGGAGCATAACCAGCCGCTTTCAGTTTATCTATGGTGCTTTCGGTGAGATTTCGTAGCTCTTTCGAACACTTTTTTTTCTGCAAACGGCCTGCAACAGTTGAGAAAGCGACTACTCATGTTGCTCGTTAGATTTTAATAAACAAAATCACTTTTAAGTTTTTGCTGACTAGTTTGGTGTCGTTTGCTTGACTGAAGAAAAATTTTACAATTAAATCTTTTATAACCATAGTGGTAGCATATTTTTAGCTTTTTCGTGAGTATGTTCATGGTATGTACCTATCATGTTTTTGATGTTGTTGAAGTTACTCGCTTTCTCCCAAATATGATTAACAAAGTCTATTCTCTACCAAGGCGGGTCTATACCCAGGTGTAATCAGATTTTAACTTTGTGGAGAAAACCAGCGCCGAGAAAACCGACCTGCTTTACGTATACTAGATCACCTGGGTATAGACCCGCCTTGTTCTCTACGAGATAAACTTTTTGCAGGTAAACTAGTCGTATACCTGTATAGAAAACTTTTTTTGTAGCTTTTGTCTTCAATATTAGATTTCTTATAGGTTTCTTTTATCAAAAGGTTTCAACACTATTGTGAGAATTTTTCTTCAGTTACGTACAATAAAACATATGACACTATCAAGACTTTAGATCACAGCACTGAATCGCGTCTAACTTTCTTATAGATGCTATAATAGTTATGAATAATTAAATAAAATATCATGAAAACAACATGTTAACCTCATGTGGTACCCTTAACAAAAAATTCAGCAACAAACTGCGGTCCTAAAAAAATTAACAATGAAAAAAAAAAAACTTTTCACTAAGTGTCAAATTTGTGAAATATTTGAAATGTCATAACTTTTTTGTTTATTGGCTTACCATCACCAAATTTTTATGGTAGATAGCTAATATAATGGACCGTTTTCCCTCAAAAAACTACGTTGGTATTCCGATAGGGTTTGGGATATTTGAGTTTTTGTGACAAAAATGATGTTTTTTAATGCAAAAAAATTTTTTTTTACTGTGTGTATTTGTTTTGGAATCTTTATTTAGTTGTCTAACTTTGTTTCTTTAGTTGTCTAACAATCGAACGAACCGTTTTTGCTGTGCAGCTTTTTGAATATTTTTGAACCATTTTCACATACACCTTTTTGAAAAGTTAGTCGTGACTCAACTTGAAGATTTGATATCGGAAAATGACGATTTAGATGAAACTGAAAAACTGTGCAAAGTTTCAGATATTTTGGAAATGGTCGATCAGAATCGACTTGCATGCCTCCGTGGAATCCCTCTGGTGTATTCTGGATTTTACAACATTCAATTATAAAATTGACCGATTTATCAACAAGTTGTAAGATTTTTGAGACTTGATTCGAGATCAGTGATCCCAAATTTAGTAAATAGCATAACTCTTTATTTTTGGAAACGTGTCACGGTAATTGATCAACTTCACCCCGGAATCTAAAATTCCATTTTTTGATTTCTAAAAAAATGTTTTTGTTAACATGATAACTAGTCGTTAAAATTTCGTTTGTATAATTCGATAAACATCCAACCAGTACAGGTTTTAAACATATTTGGATGAGAATATATGCATCCTACTAGGAATTATAGAACAGCATCGCTCAAAAACGATCAACTTCACCCCATTTTACGGTATATTGAACAGATGATAAACAGTTAAATTTATTTTTCAAGCTTTCTGCTGATCTTTTTTGCTAAATCGTGGGTAGGACAATCCTTTGACTGTCCTACCCAGGTGTTTTTGTACGTAGTACATGTCCTACCTGTCCTACCCACTTCCCGCGCCACTGCCCCCAAGGATTCCATTGATTAATAGGCCTTGGGATCTACGACCGTAGGTAGCCATTTTGGATTCCAAAATGGCATCGGAAATCGATTTTCGTCATCCCCTCGTCGTGCCCTTTCCGAAAATACCCAAATTGCATGAGTTTCCAACGATTTTTCCTAACCAGAGGTCGCCATCTTGGATTCCAAAATGGCGTCGGACATCGATTTTTGTCATCTCCACTTTATGCCCGTTCTGAAATTATCCATATTTCAACGGTTTTCCCCAACCGGAGGGCAATCCATTACATAATTTCCCAATTGTCTAAACTCAATTTACGCACTGCGTGAAAAAGTGACGTAAATTGAGTTTACTTCGTAAAAAAATGGCTTAAGATGAGGTTGTGTAAAAAAAGACTTCGTTAATTGAGGTTTAAGTGTACCAAATTCCAGTTTCTTACACGGTAAATGATTCTGTAACTGAACTTTTCCATTATTAGCCTGGGTTGATTGAATTTCACCATTTGATTGTTGGACCCACATCATAAATATTTCTCACCTTCTCATGTTATGTTGTGCCTTATTCTGAGGTTTTTTGCATCACCAAGAAAGATTTATCATAAGTGATTTAAAAATGAAAAAGTACAAAATTCATAAGATACTATGAACTACAAATTAAAAAATATGGATGAAAACCAGTGGGGTTTGTATCTTATGACAAATACACGTATGGCCGCCTTCAGTGTCGTGTACTTGACTCGACTTGTCCGGGTCTCTGACCTATTTTTCACAACCAAATGTTCGTGATCTTTTGGCTCTTTTTCCACAACTTTCAGCCGATTTCAATGAAATTTTGACGCAAGCCCACAACACTATGCAAGTTTCATGACTTAAACTTGAATCCCAACTCGAACGATCGGTTCCAGCTTTTTGCGGATGTCTCGGGGGGTCTGTTCGAAGGTCATTTGAGACATTTCTACAATTATTTTACACGGATCAAACAAAACAAAATTGTTTGTAACATTACATTAGTATACTTCGACTCTTGCAACTCGTTTGGAACCATTTTGGCCGGTTCCAGATTCCCTAGAACAGATTCCTGGGACAGTAAATGGGGATCAAAATTTGATCAGCACAAACCATATCAATCTTGAGGATTTTTCGCCGGGAGTATAATATGATGCATATTGAGTTTCCTATTTTGCAATACAAGGTCATTAACAAGTACTTCCGGGATGCTCTGAAGCCGATTCAGGAAATATTTTTTGCACATATGATGATTTACAAATGTTTCCGGGATATTCTAGAGCCGATTCCGGGACCTTAGAATGATGCATGTTGAGAAATTTCTTGCGTTAAAGGGTCATTTACAAATACTTCCGGAACATCCCGGAGCCAATTCCGTGACCCCAGAAAAGGAAATCAATCCAATGATTGCGAACCCTATTATGCGTCACATTAATTTACAAGATTTTTCGTCATTATGCGATGCTTACAGAATAATTTCTTGTAACGTAGGGTAATTTACAAGTTCTTCTCGGATGTGTTGGAGCCGATTCCGGGACATTGAAAAACGACATCAATCCGATGATTGCTATCATGTGACACATCTTCAAGATTTTACGCCAGGAGTATACTACCCATTAAGGCATAATTGCTCCATATGGAAAAAGTAGGCATTGAGAAAATAGCGCTCAAAGTTTAAAGTTTGTTGTCTCATACAAATGTTCATAATTGTCTAGTATATTGTTGCATGCCATAACTCATTTTGCGCAGATAACTCATTTTGTTTATGATGATTAGCCAAAAATATAAACTTGGCGCAATTCTCGTTTTACAGTTGCTATTTGGGTTAAATGTTCATGTAGGGACTGTTATGTTTTATTTTTCAATATTGGAATGCACCAATTTCATATTTTTCCACAACATTTTTGAACAAAGTGTGCTAAATTATATATGCCTTGTCAAATATATATTGAAACATGAATGTTGCGATGATAAAAGGTGTTGGTTCAAAAATTCATATGGGATAGTTATGCTTTTATGGGCGGTATAGTGCAGGTCCGGTGACAGCTCCAGAATATCCTACAAGTAATTGTTATTGTCTCATGATAGGGTTAGGAATCATCAGAGATTTTTCTGAAGAAGCCTCCTGAAATTTCTTCCAAAGTGCATTCTGGAATACTAGTGGGAATTTCCACATGAACAGTTCCAGCCTTTGAGGTAATTCATTCCAGTGTAGGCCACACAAATTTCTCGAAGATTTCGCACAAAGTTTCTCCATAGATCCCACACAACCAGATGTCGCATAAAACTTCACGTAATAACTCGTTAGTCATACCAATTACATCAAACCCGCAAACATAGTAGATGAAATCGTCAGTTTGATGTGTTTTCTCGCATAAAACGCTATATTCTGAGTTCATTTGTGCATTTTGTTTCATCTCGTACACTCGTACAAAGTAAGTCGAATCAATCCGCCGTGACAGCTGTCAAATCAATATTTGTTATCATAAGTTAAGTCGCATAACATTACTTATTAGTTCAGTAGAAAATTTATACACTCGCATTGTATTCCGTTTTTCATCGCATGATTTATGCACTTATGTCAGATTGTACGACATTTCCCAGAATTACGTTCTCCAGAATTGGACATTCCCCAGAAATCCATTCCCCAGAATGGAACATTCCCCAGAAAACCATTCCCCAGAATGGGACATTCCCCAGAAAAAAAATAACAAGAGATCTTTGAGGTTTTCAAATCCAGGAAAATGGTAAATAGTAAATAGTGAATGCATCTAACTGGAAAATTCGAGGAAAACCATAATTTTCATAGGTAAAACATTTTCGTACTGTTTTTTTTTTTATTTTTAACGGTAGGACTTTCGGTTTGTTGCAGTCTTTCATTTATTGAATGGAGAATCTTTAAATCAAAAATTCTTTAAAATTAACCACCTATGGTCGGAAATGTAATTCGAACCATTTGGACGATTTTAATATTTTTTTTGACGATTTTCTCGTCTAAAAAGTTGAAATTTAGCGTGACATAATATGTGTACCATCCCTAACTATTTAGACAATAAACCTAGGAAGAACAGCATATGTTCAAAAGAAAGGAGAATATGCCATGAAAGCCGAAAAACAAATTCCATTAATTTACTTTGTGACATATTACACTACACCAATCTCCCTTTGAAAGTACAATTAGAAAGAACAGCCAATTTTAAAAGAAGGAAGAATAACTATGAAAACAAAAAACAATAGCTTGGATCAAGTTTGATCATAAAACACTGTATGGCATATGTAGGAACAGCTTATTTTAAACGGTTGAGCTACTTTTCCTCGAATGTCGGTTTCCCAAATGTCGTTTCCCCGAACGCCAGTTCCCAGAATGCCAATGCCCCGAACAACTCGTTTCCCCGAATAGCCTAGTTTCCGAAAAGTTTTTAGCTCTTATAATTATCATAACTTTTTGTGTTTCGAGGTGGTAACGAACCGGTCATCTAATATGCACCCTTCTTCACTTGATTGGCGGTTCTTTCGAGTTTCACCATCATTGGCATTTTTGGCAAGATATATTTAGTCGAGGATGTTGAACGTCATCCTCTATATTATCTTCTTCTTTTAATTGCTAATCATTCATTCTAGTTCAGCACCCAGTCCTTAAAGACTATTCTTGCACCTGTTTGAACTACATCACTATTCGGGGAAACGGGTCATTCGGAGAGGTGGCATTCAGGGAAATGATATTCAGGAAAACGACAGTAGCACAATTATGAAATTGATTAAGACACAATTAAGGAAATTTTTAAACAGCATTTTCCTCCTAAGATTATGGTTGGGTCTGCCGATGAACCACTTAGCCACAAAACCACATTTTCCCCTTCGTGATTTTTTGACCGTACAAACTTTTTGAAATTTGTATGCCACCTCCCCCCCCCCCTTTCATAGAAGACCAAATGATTTATGGACGGCAGCTTAGATGGTTTGCCTGAGAAAAAGGAAGCAAACACTCGCCGTTCAAAAGATTTTTTAATTCAATTCCGATATTATTCGCTTGAGATCCATAATAATGAATTTGACTAAATAATATTTTGGGTGAATCGACGTTTGTGTCCGGAATTCGAAGCTTCTGGGAATTCGGATCAATTCAGTAGTTACATTTCTTAACGACAAAAAAACTAAACTACCATTTTTTCCATTCTTTACAAACGTATAAAACCCATTCTGGAGAATGTCCTATTCTGGGGAATGGTTTTCTGGGAAATGTCCCATTCTGGGGAATGGGTTTCTGGGGAACGTAATTCTGGGGAATGTCGTTCTGGAGTTTGACTTTCTGGGAAATGTCCTACAACCCTTATGTCACCTCCACTTTTTTACGCAAAAGGCCTTGGCCTTTTCGCGACATCTTATACGTGAAATTCTGCACATGTAAATGTCACTTAGTATTTGACATGCCATTCTTTCAAAATATTTGCCATGAAAATTACGCAAAGAATTATCACCAGAAATTTCCCAAAAATTCCTTCAGTTATTACATTAAATTTGTCTAACAATTTATTTAGTAATGATTGCAAGGTTCCAACAAGAATTTTCCAAAGATTCATCAATAAATTATTTAAAAAAAACCTTGATTTCTTAACTATTTATTTCAGAAATTTCAGAAGAAACTTCACAATTGATTCTTCTAAAATTTTTCAATACGGAAAAGTTGTAGATCTAGTTATAACCTACGACTATGCTTGCACACCGTAAGCTTTAAAATGTTATGGGGCAATTTTCAAGTTTTTAAAGTGTTTTTGCAATGAATTTTCTGAATCTAATAACGTTCACAGTGTTGATATCAAAAGTTGGCTTTTCAAATGCTGCCATTGATCAGATCAACTCCACGAGTTATTGGCATGTCATAATCTAGTTTTTCACTTAAATTGGCTTATAATTTCAAAATTACAAGAATTACAAAATGTGCATCATCATCCTCTACAACTCATATGAAGACCACATTCGTGTAGAACTGAAAACAAAAAGAGTTAGACAAAAAAAAAAGATTTTTCGAGTCCATCCTAAGTTGGAACTTTCAGAATCAATTTATTTAGCTCAAATAAAGAGTTGGACTTTAAGTGTCTTCGACAAAGTTGTTCATAAAAACCAATTCTAAAAGTTCGCAGAAAAGCATAACCACAAATTTTCTAAAACAAAAAAGTTTAAGCCAAAATTAAATCCTAAACAAGGGCAACCCTGTTCAGCTTTTTTCTTAGAAGATGCATATTTAATTACGAACACCTTTTCTGAAGACATAATACGATTGAAATTACCGAGAACAGAAAAAAAAGCACTTTTTTCCTGCTGAAATGTCGATGCGGACCATCGTGGAACCTAAAAAAATGTTCCAGGTATGTTTCATAAAATTTATCCAAGAACTACTTTCAAAATGCCTGTGGGGTTCTTACAGAAATTTCTCTAACAAATCCTTAAAATTCCCAAGAAACTTAAAATTCCTGGAATTCTGTGAGGAATTCCTCTGGTGATTCTGCCGAGTTTTAAACGATTTCTCTTGGATTTTCTGAAAAAAAAAAAAATCTGCAGGAATTTCTACCGGATACTATTAGATTTATCCAGGTTCACTAATATCATGTTGGTTTCCACTTGGAATATCTAAAGATAATCCTCAATGATTTCATCTAGGAATTTCTTCAATGTTTTTTATAGGGATACCTAATAAATTGTTCAAGTATTTTTCCAGAGATTTCTTCATAAGTTTTGCCAAGATTTTGTCTAGGAACTTTTCAGGAAATTTTTTATGGCTCTTCTTAGAGACTTCTTTACAAATCATCCTAGAATCGATCTGGAAAATTCATCAGAAATTCTTTCAAAGAATTTTGTTTTTTTTTTTTTCAAAGATTTTACTATAAATGCTTGTAAGAATTCTCTTGAGCATTCCTTCAAGATTGATTCCTTATTGATTTTTTCATTTTTTAAGTCGATTTCAAAGTCTGATAGAAATTTTTGGTAGCTATATAGTGTAGAGTAAAGTGGGGCAAAAGTTCGAGTGGAGTAAGAGTTTCTTTTTAAGATTTCTAGCTCAATTCAAAATAAATCTTATAAATGTCATTGTGGTTCGAATGCTATTCAAGTAAGAGACTTTTACTCCAAATATCATAAAAATCGATTGAGATTTGTAAAAGTTATGGCTATTTGTTGTTTTTCGACGTGAATATTGTAATTTTTGGTCAAACTTTCGTTGCATGGAACCAATTGAAGATAAAATCTTTTTCAATATTTTATGTAAGGGCGTTTATAGGCCTATCATAAGGTTGCTTTGAAGTGTATTAGATTTTGCATAAATGCTTGAAAACAATTTTTGGCCCATAGTGGGGCAAAAGTTCGAATCAGCGGGGCAAAAGTTCGACCCATGTATAAAATCACGGAAAAATGGGCAAATTGCCTAAAATCCATATATTATCTACAAATTTAGTTATATTTGTCTGATCGTGTGAAAACTGTCACCAAAATTTTACATTTCCACTTAGTTTTGCGAAAAACTGCTATTTTTGAGTATATTACAATTAACCCGGTTTTGGGCATTTTTTTTTGTGAAAATTTAGTGTGTATTTTTCGTCAAACTTAAGTTTACGGCTGGTGTAAAGTATGCCTGTCATAAAAGGATCGATATGTTGGGTTTTAGCCAGCGAAGTTTTGCCCGACACTAGATTCGAACTCTTGCCCCACCAGTGGAGCAAAAGTTCGAATAAGACAATCAATTTTGAAACTGTTATAACTAAAAATGGGTAAATATTTTGACACAAGTTTGTTTAGCAAAATTATAGCCAATATGTTGAAGGTTCATTGTATGGTATTTGTTTTGTTTTAACTGCTATTGTTTTCCTGGAAACTTTGATTATACCACTAAGTTCGAAGTTTTGCCCCACCTTACTCTATATATGAAATATTCCAGTACCCACTTTTTGGACAAGTATATTTTGGCCGCTATTCAAGATTTTCACTTGGTCCAATAAAATCTATGCTAAAATTCAAATATTTTAGCTGGACCATGTTGAAGTTGCTGGAACAGCATGGGAAAATCCAAGAAAGTGGCATAAATCTGCCCCAATGATGGTTTTGACTGTTTTTCTCTGTTTCACAGCAGTCCCAATGGAGCGCAGTATATTATTATTCGCATCATATTTCAGTCCTACATTGATGGGGCCCAAATAAGAAGCCTCTCTTACTCAGTTTGCCAAAAGGTGCGGGTGGTAGCCTCTTTCGCGCTATGATTACGGAAGATGATAGCAAACGAAGGGAGAAGAAATGGAAGACGATTTCCTCGACATAATGGGCCACTACTCTCGTTGCTCTGCAATTGAAGATATAAATAACGAAACTAAAAAAATCTCTACGGATTCGTTGCAACTGAAATTGCGCGATCCTACAATGGTGTGAAGAAAATAAAATTTGGACAAAACATTTTTTTTACTAGATCGAAGAAATATTAAATCTTTATATGATATTTAGTGTTCTCATTGTTTCATAAGCAACTATTCACATATTTCGTATATATTTTGGACTATATAAGAATTATGATTTTATTGGAATTTCAATAAGGAATCATATGAATACAGAACAATACACTGTATGATAGGTATATTTAATAACATCACAAATATAGAAATCCCAAATTCATTTCTGGTGCTTTTTTATATGGATTTAGACATTGTGGGAATTGAGGAACTTTTTCAGGATAATCGGAAGGCACTTTACAATGAGAATCTACAAGGCAAAATAAACAATAATCGATTATCGACTCCGCGCGAATGTGATGATTGCCGTGTTTCTGATTCCGTTGGGTTTGTTTTTGCAACATGATATGCCCGGAATGATTGTTCCGATTGGAATTGGATTGCTTCATCTGGCGTGGAGCACGGTAAAGGGGATTATTTCAGCACCCATGTTGGCTGGGAAACTGTGAAAACTGGGTATAAAACAAATACCGAAAGTAATGATTCATCAACTCCTAAAGGGGGGATCTGTTTTTGCCTTCAATCGAATTTGATCCCACTCCAGAAGAGTGACAACTCGTGTGAAAATCATTCACTTTCATCTTTGATACACACATGCCTGCGGAACGCGGGCTCCGAAATTTGATTTGTCATTTCGGAAGGATGCATGGGGTAATTAGGATTTACATCAAGGAGGGTCAACCACCTCAAAGCGTAACAATGAGAGTTTCTCTCCTCTCTCGCTGTCTTTCAATTATTACAGTGCAATACTGAAGATTTCGTGAAGTTTTTCACTTTGAATCGAAAGATAATGTCCTTGGATAGTTTTATAATAATAATTTTCGGTCGATTCCTTAAGAGACCCATCGCTATTTCTTGAGTTAATCGAATTTAGGTTAACTTTTGCGTTCAATTCCATTTAATTTAAGCGCTAAATTGATGTAATGTACATTTTTTTTTTTTTTGGTAGCAGTTTATGTTTGTTTTTATTTTTCGTAGGGCTGGGGTGATATGGCCCTCTAGCAACGCCCATGGAAGGACATCCGTTTCTTTGACAGTCAGTGGCGATGACGACGACGACGAATGCGATTACCGTTCTCCGCTGATACCCCCGTTTGTTTTCGTGATTGATCTGGCTTAAAGTGTCTGGGCTCTTTGCATGACTGCGCCCGAACGATGGGAGACACTTTTTTTAAGTGGTTTGTAATTTTAAGACTTTCGGCTACTGGTTATCGCACCTTGGGGGCTCTGATGAAGAGTCCGGTTTTTCCGTTGATTTTTTAGGGCCTTCACTTATAGGATTTTGTTTGGTTTCTTTTCAGGCCATGTCCGGTTTCCTGATGATGCTTACGCAAAATGGGAAGCTACTCTACATTTCCGATAATGCGGCCGAGTACCTGGGACATTCGATGGTAAGTAGCGAACATTGTTGTATTGAACGCTTTTTTCGGTTAAAGTATCGTAATTATCAACTGCTTCATCAAATTGCATCGCCATGCAATTACTTTACTTAGTGTCATGTTTGTACCTCCCAGCGTGCTACAACGTTGATTTTTTTTTTGTAAATTTTGTACAATATTGCTGTTTGCCTTTGAGGTGCAAATCTTCACTAAACGTCCTCCAAATGCGGTAACACAAAACAATCAAAGGACTCCTAGCAACGATCATAAAATCACCGTCGACCTAGCAAGAAAAATGTATCTTTGACATCGTATTTCTTGTGGAAAATCTTATCGCGTTTGGTGTTCTCGCATTTGAAATTTGCATTTCAAACGCACACAGCAATATTGATCCTAAAAAACTGCCTAGGGGAACACCAGCTCTTTCAAGAAGTCTTTCAGATTTATAATTCTTATAATTTACCTGAAGTTTACGACTTGACTGATATTATTCTAAAAATATATGTTGGAAAATCAAGTTTTTCAATTTTACAACCGATCCAAACTCTGTCAAATGCTTTTTTCTATGCCTGGAAGTGCAAGACCAGTATAAAAGCCTTCAGAGTCAATTTAAATTTCAAAGAAACGCCATTTTTTCATGTTTTGAACCCTACTTGCAAAGAAGTTGTGAGTTCATAGACTTTCTTTAGTTTATAGTACCAACTATAATGAAAGAAGTGATTTTCTATTGCGATTATCAGCAGCTTCAACAAATTGCACCGCCATGAAGTGAGATGCAAGTTGATATCCACCTCACACTTTTATGCTTTTGATTATCTCTCTTTCAGATAATTGCTCGTATCACGTTACTTAGTCTCATGTTCGCACCACCCACCATGTAAAGTTTTCTGATATTTTCATCATTCAAGATGATTGCTTCCAGGTTGCTCCAAAGATCACCATTTCTCGAAATTAACCGATTGAATTGACAATCCAAAGTCGTCATGGGTTATTTTCAGCGGTGACTTACCATGTTCCCAGAAGCATCGTGTCATTCTCAATTCATTCGACGAAACTACAATCGCCTTGAATAGGTATCGGGCAACCAACTTCATTTATGCAATTATCTATCCGCGCTGATCTTATCAGCAGCAGTTGCACGTCAGCGTTCATAAACAACTCGGCCCTCCTAACAAGCCTTTCACACGAGGACAGTTGATCAGTGCGGTCTGTATTAGGGGTAGACGGGGTAATTTGAAATTGATAAAAACTATCATACTATGCAGTTCTATGTCTCATTTGAGTTTTTGCAGCATAATCTGAATTTCATAGATAGTTTTTGAGAAACCATTAAGCATGACTTTTACTCCTTGGGTTTCCAAAATCGTTTCTGATTTATTTTTTTAAGGTAGAAATAAGAAAATATTTTTCTAAGAGGAGCATAAAAAAAGATAAAGGGATCGTATGAAATTATCAAATTTACTGAAATTCCTTTCATTTTAGAGATATTGCAGTAACGCGTTTTACTTCGACGGTGCTTTTTATACCTAGTTCTCCTATAACCCGTAAAGCTCCTTACCCCCACTCGAATGGACGAACGGACGGATTGTTTTCCTGCTACTGTATCCACATCATCATCATCATCGTTTGTGTTGACGACGACGCGGTGGATTCTCATTCATGTCACGTCGTTAATGAGCACATAAATAAAGTGCGAGCATAACGCGTGTAATTGATTATTTTTTTGCGCTTAAGAAGCTCCCCTCTGAAAGTTGATGGTGTTGTTGATGCTTCTGCTATCTGCGTTGTCATGCTGGACATTTTTTGGCCCACGGGTGCAAAAGTGTTACCTCAAAGTTTCTCTGATAAAAGCAGCTTCTTCGTTTCTCTTTTCTTTGTTAGTATTAGTATTATCTTTATTCATTAGTTCATTATTCAGTATTGTCTTCATTATCTTTGTTCTTAATTAAAGGTAAATGTTTATCTAGCATGAGCTCTAAATATTTAAGTTTATCCCCGCAATTAATTGAAACCCTTCTCATCGTGACAGCATGTCCACTTGAAGGTTTAAAATAAAGAGCTTTTGGTTTATGGAGGAATATTATAATATGAATTTTGGAAGCATTAGGAGAAATATTCCATTTTTGCAAGTATGAAGAAAAAATATCTAAACCTTTTTTTTTGTAATCTTCTGCATTTTGCTAACCTATTTGTATTACCGTAAAATCGGGTGTAATTGATCAGAAGGGTGAAATTGATCATCGTATCACACGATTTTATTTATTCGTAATGGAGCACAATTATAAGCTGCAGTAAATGAACGTTGTTTGTCGTAGCTTTTGTCGAATTGTTTGTTGTGAAGTTTTTTGCGTTGAAGAATGTTTATTTTTATGAAAAAATGTAAAAATTCAAAATCATACACGGTGCAGTATTGACAAACACCTATAAACTTCTATTTCTAAGGAAGGATTTAAATATGGTATAAACCTGAAAGTTTGTGAGGATGCTTGAGATATATCCTAAACCAGATTTCATTACCAAAACTCGTACCAATTAGATCATATGGTTGAATTAATTGAATTTCTGTTAGATATCATTGCATTCCTTAGGGAATTGCATACATTTAGGCGTTTTCCGCGTATTTGTTGAAATTTAACTGTTCATTATTTATATAAATATTGCATTGTTAAGAATTTGACAAGCATATTCGGAATCAGAGAGCTCAAATATCATATAGAGTTGTTTTGAAAACTAACAATAATGGCATTGACAAGTGATCAATTTCACCCCGAAATGAGGTCCTCTGATTTTTTATTTTAGAGATATTTGTTAACACTAAAATGACATTTGTTAGAAAATTTCGCTACATGAGTCGATGAAACTCACTTTCGTACTTGTTTCCTGCATTTAGTTGTTTGGCATTGTTAACATTATAGAAAACAGACTAGAAAAACCGTGAAAAATGATCAATTTCACCCAAAATTACGGAACTTGTTTTTAATTAATTATGATTCGTGGTTTACGGCTAACCAGCTGAGTGAAAGTTTGAAAACTATCGAAAAACTTAACATTACATATACTTTGCAATTGGATTAAATGGACAAATTGATGTGAAGTTTTGCGAAATAGTTACACGTCTTCTCAGTGAGAATCGAACTCACGACTTCCTGATCTCTAGTTAGGGCGCGTTATCCCTACACCACCAGAGGACTCATGGACGCAGAAGTTAAACTGAATTCGATTTCAGCTCAATAATCACGTGTTCCTTTTTCGCAAAGTAACACCTCTTTCGGAAAAATTAGATGCCCATCCAAACACAACGCGTTTTATTTATATCCAATGCCTAGCCCGAGCAGCTTATCAGATATTCCTCAAACTAAAATAAAAAATCTCGAAATAAAAATTGTAATCGAAGAAAAACCAACATTTTTTGACCTGCGGTTGAGGTACAAATTCAGATGATCAAAAAGCTGTGCGCGAGGTTGGTTGCTTTTGGTTTTCTGAAACGATTTTGCCCGTTCTCGGGTGGTTTCAAATCCAGAAAATAAAACCTTGTTTCGGCTAATATTCGTAAGAAAAATCTAGTTGCGTACAAGACTACAAGCATGAAGATGTAGGGAAGTTAGTGCGTTTCAAGAGTAAAGAAAGCTCATAATTCTTCCGCTGGTAAAATGTTATTTTTTGGTGGTTCTGAAAAGTATTGTCTTATGCCATATAAAAGAAACGAAGAATTTTATATGGAGACTGCAAGCATGTTGAAAAAATCGATTTAAACTGAATATAATGGTAAAATTTACAATCAAATTATATCTAAGTTGAAAGTTCAAGTCCTATTTTGCATGATTGGTGGATTGAATTACAAAAAAAGTTTGATAAATCATACTTTAAAGTTCATGTAAACATTAATAAAACCTGTGTTTCATACAACTTTGGCGACCTGTAGCTAAAAATTGTGACGTGCTGGAATATTTCTGAGATATCAAACTAGAGACACACAATTTGATCCTTGAGACACGCAAAAATGTCATTTTTGTTACCCTGTGTAAGTTATGAGTTGTTGTTGATGCTAATTTAAACCAAGTAGGCCAGATTGGGGCCCAGATAGCCGTAGCGGTAAACGCGCAGCTATTCAGCAAGACCATGCTGAGGGTCGTGGGCTCGAATCCCGCTGGTCGAA
The DNA here is from genome assembly GCF_002204515.2 of Aedes aegypti. NCBI lineage: Eukaryota > Metazoa > Arthropoda > Insecta > Diptera > Culicidae > Aedes > Aedes aegypti. The sequence continues at coordinate 108,799,070 of NC_035109.1, forward strand.
GATCTTTTCGTAAAGGAAATTTTCTCGATTCCCAGGGCATAGAGTATCTTCGTACCTGCCACACGATATACACATGCAAAAATGGTCAATCGGCAAAGAAAGCTCTCAGTTAATAACTGTGGAAGTGCTCATAAGAACACTAATCTGAGAAGCAGGCTCTGTCCCAGTGGGGACGTAACGCCAGAAAGAAGAAGGCCATGATTTGAAAATTGTAAAAATCAAAATGTGACCGCTCATTATTGTGATGATTGGGTTGTGTGCTTTCTTAGTGATTTGCTAAGAAGAGTGAGAATAGTTTCCAACATATTAATAGTCAAATGCGCACTTTTTCTGAACCAATTGTTGATCACGATGACTTCTTATAGTGAGTATTTGTAAATCCGTAGGATTAAATGCTATTTCTGAACAGTACAATAACTGTTTGGGAGGATTATTGTGCTGTACGGATTGTGATTCATAATTCCAAATTGAATCTTAATCCGTACAGTACAAAACTTTAACATATTTCATCACGTTTTAGCCAATAAATAAGATAGTATGAAGCTGAAATATAACATTTATGATTTAGGAAAAAGACTTGAAGCAGTGTACAATGGCCAATAATTCCCAAAAGCTGCGAAGGCTTTAGGTATTTTGAAAATCACCGTCAGAGATGCGGTAATACAGGGGATAGGAAAAATGATTGAGATAGGCAAAATTTTGACTAAACTAAAATGCTTATTAATTTATGAAAAATGGATGAAATTGGATGCATCTAGAAGCAGTCGACAGCCAATTTGGTCTAGTTTCAGGAGCTTGCTTGGCCATGGAAATTGGCCTTCGGACACCGGAGATGTTCCGAATATTCCGTGATCATTTCCAAATGAAATCATGTCCAAATGAATAGCTTTTGCATATTGCTACCACGCCTGCAATTTATTCACGTCGAATCTGATCGTAACTGTCTTCCGGTTTTCCGAAACCAAAGCCGAAAAATGGATATAATTTCCGAAAATACATGGTTTTCTATCTACACAGCTGAAAATATGTTGTAAATTTAAGTTTATTTTCATGCACATATTTGGAGCATCAAAATAAACCTAAATTTCAACGACCAATCCATTATTTTTCAATCGATTTCACTTTAAATTTACACGATCATGTAGTATTCTACCATTTAAATTTACACGATCATGTAGTATTCTACCATTTATAGTTGAAAATTGAATGTATATTCATTTAAATTTACATGATGCTGTAACAACACACGAATTTGATTTATTTTTACAGTAGACTTCAGTTTACATCACATTGAAAATTAAATATTTTTTTCTGTGTATATGTGTGATTCTTAACCGTTCATCCCAGATTTCAGTAGTTTCAATTAGCGAGTATAATTCCCTTGTTGGGACGCAGCCATGGCTTACTCAACGGATCCACAAGAGATGTAGATTGTGTGTTGGAATCGTGGGACTGTAAGGTCAAAGCAGTAAAAGCGAGCATGTCAAAAATTTTAAAGAACACGAATTCGCGATCAGTCTAGTGATCCTTGCGTTTGTTCAAAAACTGAACATGAACACGAGAATGGTTCTGAATATGCTATTGGAAGCATCTTTTTAAAGTTTGAGGCTCACTTGAAATAAAAAAGACTAACATAAAATTGACGTCTTTAGCATTTAAGTTTTGATTTTTTGGCAGCCTTACGGATATCGAATCACGGGTGTACGGATTTTGATTCACCTTATCAGGGTGTACGGATTTAGATCCAAGACAAGTGATTTTAATCCCTGTTTCTTCAAGGTTTCTACTCAACTTCAGGCTCATTTTGGGAACAATTATGTCTTGAAAGATGTGAAAGTAATAGAAAAAGAATGATCAATTGCCTTTTACAAATCCAAACATTTTTTTTAAAGAGGTTTTTATTTGGCTTAGTGCTTAGGTGTACGGATTTCGGTCCCACACGGTATAGAGGTAAATCGTGGACGAAAAACTTTCTTTCTTCGGATATGTTTATCGCAATGAGCGATAGAAGTTGGAAGAAAAGCGTGAAATTTTCCAGTACACAATTATGAGTGAGCGTAAAATGAAAGATATGCTATTAATTTTGGAGCTGAATTCCTTGACGAAGGCTGCGGTAGCGTTTTCTTGAAGAATTACGTGAATAACGTGTTGAAGCTAACGACAGAAATAACCAAGAAAAGTTCAGCTGCTGGTGCTGCAGTTTATGCTTCGCCAGAAGGCTTCTGTGGCTGCACCTAAACCTTCAGATTGTGGACGCTACTTGAGGAATTTGGTAATCTCTCACCAATCTCTCTCAATTCATACTTTATTTGTTATTTTATATTTTAAATGTTTTACATATTTGTTTCTAACCCTCTAATACCCAAATTTTTATTTTCGATCTAAACATCATTTTTCGTTATATACAATCGTTCTAAATACGTTTTGGGCAATGATTTATTTTTATTTGCAACTTTATGAATTTTGCTAGGGTTAGAGATGGAAGTCTTTTTGTCGATTATTCTCGCGGTGCGTGCATTTTAATAGGTTACGGCTTAAGCGGTGCTATGTTACGGCTTAAACAAGTGTGTCCGTTTATGTTATGTAGTATTCATTGCTAGAGGAGCGACGGATGGCAGAGGAGTTTCGAAAAGGAATTTGGTGAGTTTGTTCTGATCAGCAACGCATGATCACAATGCGTAAATATTAACCATTTGTCGGCCAGAACGTTTACCGAACGTATCCTATGGCACCACCTTTTCCATCAACATTACTCAACTTCCCGTAACATCTATGAGAGGTCGTAGAGTTCTCTGCATCTTCGGACGGGAAGGACGCAACCCTCATACTACAAAGGTCTAGGACTGTACCACCTACGAATTTGTGCGAAATGCTTAAGGTGAAACATCTCGGAATCCAAAGATGGCCGGCACAATGGCCGACTTCTCCCCCTACTCACGTTTTCGAAGGCACAAAACTGGAGAAATAGTTGGCAAACGTTCCTGATCTTCTTATTTTGAGCTTGGGTGTCTTACTTCGCTGTGCGCTTATTTTCACTGTGGAAAACCTTCGTACTTCTTCACTGAACGATTTCATCACAATCACACGCCATAAAACATCTATAATTCATGATTTGTTTAAAATTTCCTCAAAGATCGCGTATAATTGAGAATGTAAACAAAGTTCAATCCTGAGGAAAAAAAACTTGTGCGCATCAATGTGTGCGTGTTGCTCGGCGTATATAAAACGGTTCCTTTGATTGTGTTGTTTTCGCTGCACTATGACCAGCGGTCATGGTTGTCCGGTCAAAAGGAATTGTGTTTATATGTTTGGGCTGAATGTTGATGGTGAACAATCAATTTTAAAGGTAACTAGTGATCCAGGCAAACTTCGTCTTGCCATCAAGGAGGCTGTTGAAAACCGCTATGAATCGTCCCATACAAAATGACAGTTCCGTTCATTCTCGTTTTTCCGACTTTCTCGGTGAATATCTTAGAACTTTAATACACACAAACACGTCGGAACGCTTGACGAACATAATGGAGAAAGAATTATGGGGCTGTCCATTAATTATGTAAGGGTTTATGGGGGGAGGTTGATATTTCTTACGCGCCATACAATTTATTTTTAATTTTCATACAAAAAATTTTACCATGGGGGGAGGGAGGGTTGGAAAACCCTGAAAATTGTCTTACGTAATCAATGGATCGCCCCTATACAAATCCATTGACCCGTTCATAAGCCATTTAGTGACATACAAACACCACTCCATTTTTGTTTATATAGATAGACTAGTGGTCCCGGCAAACTTCGTTTTGCTACCAAGTAGGCTGTTGGAAAACGTCAAGAAATCCCCCCTACAAAATGACACTTTAGTCTTCTCCCGTTATCCCGATTATTCCGGAGACTTTCCTGAACTTTTTCCCCGCACAAACACGTCGCATCCCTTGTGGAGGGCAACAGTGAAAACCTTGCGTCAATCCGTTCATCCGTTCTCAAGCCATTTCGTGACATACAAACACCACTCCATTTTTATTTATATAGATTAATGTATTGCATCATGCTGAAGAAATGGAGGAAGATGGCCGTTGATCTATATTATAGTAAATCATTTTATCATAGCGTTTATATGTTGTATTTTGACCTCTGACTTTATCACAGTACGCCGTTAGTTGTGAGACGAATCGGGAAACCGATTGCGACAAAAATGAAAACGATACGACGAATAAAGATACCGGCAAGTAATAATTTCATTTCATCATTTCCAATAAACGAACAAGATTTCGTCGCTCACAGTTGAGTTAGCTTGTGACAGGTTGAAGTGCTCATCAAACCCTGGTCCTGATGAAATTCCAGCTGTTGTTCTTAGAAGCTGCATCTCATCCCTTTCTAAGCCATTGTTTAACCGTTCGCTCTATTCTGGCTGTTTTCCGAGTGCATGGAAAATATCCCAGTCTTCAAAAAAGGCGATAAAGGGGAAGTTTTGAATTACAGAGGAACTGCTTCCTTGTGTGCAACGTCCAAACTGTTTGAGATGATTGTACTGGATTTTTTCAAAAATCTCTTCCTGAATTATGTATCTTAAACCCAGCATGGCTCTATGCCAAAACGATCCACTACCACTCATTTAGCCAGCTAAATATCCTTAATTATCAAAACCATTGAAGCTCGTAAACAAGTTGATGCAATTTAGACAGACTTTTCGGCAGCCTTTGACAAGATAAATAACGATGTCTTGTTAGCAAAAATCGAGCGCTTAGGATTTGCCGAACCTCTTATATGTTGGATGAGATCCTACATAGTAGTGCATACGATGTCAGTTAAAATAGGAAGTTTAACTTCTGAACACTTGAACATTGGCCCGTTTTTGTTACTACTCTACTTAAATGATATCAACCATGTCCTCAAATGTTTCAAACTTTTTTTCGCCGATGATTACAAGCTTTACTTTGCCATAACATGCAATGAAGATGCCAGGTTTCTTCAGTTAGAACTTGATACGTTTGCGAACTGGTGTAAAACAAACAACATGAGTCTGAATGCAGGCACAATTTTCAGTGATTACCTTCACTCAAAAACACTCAATCATAAGCTACGAATATTCCATCAATGGGATACCTATTGAACGAAACTCTACTATCAAAGACTTAGGGGTTCTGCTAGATTCCAAGCAATGCTTTGAAGATCATGTAGCGTATATTTCGTCAAAAGCGCTAAAATGCTTGGGTTTGATCTTTCGTTCCACCAAGCACTTCGATAACATATATTGCATTAGACTGCATTTAGCTCCCCTATGTATAAACGGTGTCAATTATGATGAAAATCATTCTCCCAAAATTTGAAGTGCTTGGAAGAAATTTGGTTGTGCACAGGCCATTTGAAGTTCCTATGTAAATTACTTTGGGAAAGACAAACCTTTTGTGTTCAGTCCTCTAACTGCTCGTAATAATAATTTATCGAAAAGTAAACAAACTCTACTTATGTGAAATCCTCCCAGCCAAAACTTTGCCGAAGACCACATTTTGATGGGACATAAAGATAATTTGTTATTAGTGATAGCATAGTCTAAATCATGCTGAGATGATCATTCAATTACTTTCAGAGCAACACTGCTTTTTTGCAGTAGAACATAGTAGCCTGGATTACTTTGATCTATTCTACCCTCCAGGAGCACCCCTGTTGCCTGCCGAGCAGTTAGTTAAGCATGCAAAATGGAATCCCAATTTATTATTGAGAATAGCAATTTATCCTTAAGTCCTATCAAAATGTGGTCTTCAGCAAAGTTGTAGCTGAAAGGATTTCATATGAGCAGAGGTTGTTCACTTTTCGATAAAATATTATGTCGAAGAGATAGAAGACTGAACACAAAAAGTTGGCGTTTTCCATAGTAATCTCCATATAAACTTCAAAGGGCTTGTGCTCAGTCAAATTTCTTCCGAATCATTTCAAACTTTGAGAGGATGCTATTTACCATAAAATAAATCGTTTAAGCACAGTTGAGCTGAAATTTCAAAATTTGCATCACTCAAATACTGCATGAAAACTCTCTACTGTTCTCTTGTCCGTTCTGTTCTGGAGTACGGTGTTGTAGTGTCGGCTCCATACTACGATTCTGGCATTCAACTAATCGAAGCAGTTCAGCATAAATTTGTTCGTTATGCTCTTCGTCGTTTTCCTAGGACCGATCCGCATAACTTGCTCAGTTATATCGATCTTTTAGAACATCGTCGTAAAGTTTGCAAGGCTTTATTTATTTACGATGTTCTCTAATTCCATATAGATTGTCTAACCATTTTAGAAATGTTAAATGTTGATACTCGTCGTCGTGATCTTCATTCTCATCAGTTCTTCCGTCTTCAAATATGTCGTACAAACTATGGCTATAATGAGCCTATAAGTGGTATGTGTCGCGTTTTCAATCAATGTTTTTATGCGTTTGATTTTCATTTATTACGTGTCTCCAAAAGACTCCAGTTCCGTAAAATTTTGTTGTAATATTATAATTATGATAGTAGATATAAACCATTAGCCTTAAGATCCGTAATCCGTGTTTTAAAGTGTTCTTTAGCGTTAAGAATATCGTATCATTGGGAATTTGTATTCTGTTGATGGGGCCTTCCTTAGCCGAGTGGTTGGAGTCGGCGGCTACAAAGCAAAGCCATGCTGAAGGTGTCTGGGTTCGATTCCCGGTCGGTTCAGGATCTTTTCGTAATGGAAATTTCCTTGACTGGGCATAGAGTATCATCGTACCTGCCACACGATATGCGAATGCGAAAATGGAAACTTTGGCATAGAAAGCTCTCAGTTAATAACTGTGGAAGTGCTCATAAGAACACTAAGCTGAGAAGTAGGCTCTCTCCCAGTCAGGATGTTAATGCCAAGAAGAAGAAAAATGATTCGAAAAGAAGAGGAGGTTTTATGCCCATTTGAGAAAGAGCTTTTAAGAAAGCTCTACTCAAACGGGCTTTTCCCTGCTCCAATAAAGAATAAATAATAAAGAAAGAAAGATTCATCAAAATTTTATTGCACAATGCGAAAGCTGTTTTGTGAAAGAATTGTTCACTGCAATACTGCGAAAATTGCAACTTCCCACTGATATAAGCTCTATCCAGCGGTTTTCATACCGTGCTCCGCGACAATTTTGAAAATTAGGTAGTGGTACATACCTTTAAATATTTAAACTTTTTGCTTAAAAACACTTTTTATTATACCAAACCAAGCAAAATCTAGAATTTACAAAAGTTTAAATAAAATAAAAAAAAACAATTGATAGCACTGAAAATTTGATCGATTAGTTACATTGAATTTTTCCACTGTTTTTGCTCAAAACGTCCAGCTTTTGAGTTGAGATTTTGAAATTGTAAGGTTAAAAAGTTTCTGTCGGTAAAAACTTTCCCATACATTTTGTATGGGACAGTTTCAGCTTGCAAAAATGGGTTTTCTTTAATTTAATATGGAAAACAACCCTGAAAGTTGAAAAAATCTAATTTTCCCCGACAGAATATTTTGAGACTTTCAGGGTGTAATGTTTTGTTGGGATATTTATCCTCGCCGCAAAAAAAAATCAGATGCAACTTCGATAATAACCGGGATTTAAACAATATGATTCAAAATTAGAAGTATTCCACGAGCAGAAAGTGTTGAACTTGTAGTTCAGACATATTAAAAAAGGTTTAAAAAATATTTTGCTACAGAGATTCGTTCAGTTTTTCACACTTACAACGAAAATCGGAAAATTTCCCTACCAAAGCAGTTCTGCTGATTTCAAGCCACGATTTTCTTGAATATTTGACGAAAAATCAAATACACATAGTTTCATATATATATTTCCTGATCGTCACAGTTAAAACTTGAAATAAAAAAGTTTGCCCAATCAAATGAAAACAATTTTTTCGGATTTGAATTATAATTTAAAAATAAAATCATAATGATGAGAGATTGAGCAACATAAATCGTACTTCACGGTTTTCGTAGGAATTATACACACATAACAAATTCCGATAACCAAATAGCTGAAAACTGGCAAAACATTGCTGAAATTCAGATAATTGATACTGACAATAAGCATCAATATTCAGCAAGGCAAAAATCAACAAAACTTTGCTGAATTCAGCGAAAAAAGAAATGAATTTGAAAAATCCATATTTCAAACGGAGGGATGACGAAAAGCAGGTGCTCCGCGCAACAATTTCATTTCAAAAAGTGCTCCGCGAGCCAAAAAGGCTGAAAACTCCTTCTCTATACGATGAAAACTAGCACGTCACCCTAATAGCTGTGGAAGTGCGTATTCGAAAACTAAACTGAGAAATAGACACTGTTTCAGTTAGGGCATAACGCCATAAACTAAGAGAAGAAGCCTTCTTATTTGAAAATTCCGTCTTTTTGGGAACTTTTTGTTGAATTTCTTTGAAAATCAATGAAAGTTTCGTCAGAACAATTCATGGAAATTTATAAGTTAGAATTTATAAGTTGTAAGGCAATCCATGAGACAGCTGCTTTTTTTGTTTACTATGAGCTTTTGATGTTTCGTGATCGGAGTGACTGTTCAATTACAAAGGAAAATGTAAAGCTCCGATAACCCTGGCATGTTTTGTTTACCCTTCCATTTCGGTTGCATGCACACTTTTAGCTGTCACTCCTATCACGGAAAGTCCAGTCGCCATAAGAAACTAAGCTTATAACTGACGTCACTTTCGTACCGTTCATCGTCTCTTTTGCGTAACATCTTTTTGAGCCTTATTGAATTTGCTCGATTGGAATCACACTTGACGGTTCAATTGGAACCTTTGGTTTCAGAATTCGCGCTTCTCTATATAAACAAATTCTCTGGGAAAGTCTTCATGGATAGCCTTATTATCTACACTGAGAACAGCGTTGCGGTTGAAAATACTATATCAGAGGGTTATATTAAATACACAACGCCACTTGATTTGTGCAGACTAAATTCGCATTTATTTAGAATATTTTGTGCATTCAATTTTACCATGGCACCATTTGTATAGTAAAAATTACTATATCATGGTAAAAAACTTGTAGCAGACCAGAATCGAACCGAGGATCTGGCGATAGTGAAGCGCGAGCGCTAGCCGCTCGGCTATCGACGCGGTTGGATTGAGAGGGAATAAAACGCAAATAAAAAGCGTTCATGATAGCTCAATCGTGGTTGGAGTAGTAAATTTAAAAACATGTTCATGGTTCTCATTACTGCAACGCTTGTTTCAGTATAGCTTTTGACGAACACCAATGAACTAATTTACAATGACGTCACGCTGCTTCTTCCACCGGGAAGAACACCTTTTACTGCGGACCGTGTTTACAAAAAATGAACGTTTTCGTTGTGCATTCATACACTTCATGTTCATCCGGTGAACATTCGTTGTCCGGGTGTTGGTCCGGATGTCATTTTATATAAACATTGCCCGCATTTAGAGCAGAAAAGAAAAAGAAAGTCGAGGATAAAAGAAGACCGTGGATAAGTCCATAGCTACAGGGGATAGGCAAAATTATTGAGATAGGCAAAATTTTGCTCAAATTCAAATGCTTATAACTTTATGAAAAATGGATGAAATTGGATGCATCTGGAAGCAGTCGACGGCAAATTTGGTCCAGTTTTAGGAACTTTCTGGGCCATGCATATTTGCCACTGGACACCGGAGATGTTCCGGATTTTCTGTGGTCATGTCCAAATGTCATTTTTTCTGTCGCTTGTATTTTTGTGCGGTGTAAAGTTAGATAGATGTTTGCAATTTTCCTAGAAACTAGAACTAATAGGAAGTTGAATGCCACTGGACGCATTAAGATTGGTTGGAAATCTTCAGAAATATGACCATTTCCGTAAAACTGGTTCCGGAAAGCATGGTCAGTCATGTTTGTATTTCAAATCATGGAAATATTATCCGGAGCTATATCCAAGCGGACAGCAACCTTAAAAATGATGTTTCCTGCAGCGTATTCAGAACCATTAGATGCACAGACCATTCTATAGAAGGTTCCAGGTACCCCGGGGGAAGTGGTCAATTAGGAACATATCCGGAACCATATCAATATGGGCATCAAACTTCATGATTTTCAAAGGTTATGCTTTCCGAAGCATTTCCAGCATCACCGGCTGCCATGACCACTTTATAGTAGGTTCCAGGTGCCCCGGGGGATGTGGCCAATTCAAAACATGCCCGAAAACACATCAATATGGTATAAACATCAAGATTTTTGAAGGTGATGCTAATAGAAGTATTTACAGCGCAACTTATTTATACGACCACTGTATAGTAGGTTCCATGGGCCCTGGGGGATGAGGTCATGTTTCGAATTGGCCACATCTCTAGGAGCCCCTGGAATCTACTATAGAGTGGTTATTACATCATGTGGTTCTAAAAATGATCGCCATTTTCCAAGTCCCATGGATCTTACTGTTTATGGTAGAATGTGATTCTAAACAGATGAACGGACAGATGACCACTTCCCCCAGGGCACCTGGAACGTTCTATAGAGTGGTCTGTGCATCTAATGGTTCTGAATATGCTGCAGGAATCATCATTTCTAAGGTTAGTGTCCGCTTGGATATAGCTCCGTATAATATTAACATGATTTGAAATACAAACATGACTGACCATGATTTCAAGAACCAGTTTTACGGAAATGGTCATATTTCTGAAGATTTCCAACCAATCTTCAACCGTATGCTAGACAGATTAACGGAAGAGCTTACCGATCGTAGACCATTCGTCATAGCCGGCGACTTCAATGCTTGGGCGATCGAGTGGGGAAGCCGCCTCACTAACGCAAGAGGATGCAGTCTTTTAGAAGCATTAGCAAAGCTAGATGTTCATCTAGCCAACGAAGGTACCATCAGCACATTTCGTCGGGAGGGCAGAGAGTCCATCATCGATCTCACTTTCTGCAGCCCGGGGCTAGCAAGACACATGAACTGGAGAGTGTGCGAAGAGTATACCGGTAGCGACCATCAGATTATCCGGTACCGCATCGGGGGCAGGTTCCAGCCAGTATATTGCGAAAGTCAGACAGACGTACGAAGGTGGAAAATGGCGGACTTCAAGAAGGACGTGTTCGTCGAAGCGCTTAGACTTGAACACATCACTTTGAACCTCAGTGCAGACGAGTTAACGGCAGCACTAACTCGTGCGTGCGATGTAACCATGCCGAGAGTTAGGAAACCAGCTAACGGTCGCCGTCCAGCCTACTGGTGGAATTCGACCATTGCCGATCTACGTGGGAGCTGCCTACGAGCCAGAAGAAGGATGCAGCGGGCTTGCAACACCGCTGAAAGAGAGGAACGGAGGTTAATCTACAGAGCAGCAAGATCCGCACTTAAAAGCGAAATCAGGCTTAGCAAAAAAGCTTGTCTTCAAGAACTCTGCGACAAAGCAAACGCGAATCCGTGGGGCGACGCGTACAGAGTAGCCATGGCGAGGTTAAAAGGACCAACCATGCCACCGGAAAAGTGCCCGGAGAGAATGAAAGTTATTATTGACGGACTGTTCCCGCAGCACGATGCCACAACCTGGCCGCCCACTCCTTACGGAGTGCAGGATGGAGACTACGAAGAATCTCGAGTAACAAATGAGGAGTTGATCGGTGTGGCGAAAGCATTGGACACAAAGAAGGCCCCAGGACCAGACGGAATCCCAAATCTGGCTCTGAAAACAGCGATCCTCGAGAACCCCGATATGTTCAGGACCACACTACAGAACTGCATTGACGATGGCAGCTTTCCAGACTCCTGGAAGCGACAAAAGTTGGTGTTGCTGCCAAAGCCGGGTAAACCACTTGGCGAATCTTCAGCGTATAGGCCGATATGCTTGCTGGATACGTCCAGCAAACTGCTCGAGAGAATAATCCTGAACAGGCTTACGAAGCATGCGGAGAACGAGAACGGGCTGTCGAATATGCAGTTCGGCTTCCGGAAAGGAAGGTCTACTGTGGACGCCATCCAAACTGTTGTGGAAACGATGGAGGCAGCTCAGAAGCAGAAAAGGAGAGGAAATCGTTATTGTGCGGTGATCACACTAGATGTGAAGAACGCTTTCAACTGCGCTAGCTGGAAAGTAATCGCCGATTCGTTGCATAGCATGAGAATACCTGAGTACATATGCCGGATTCTAAAGAGCTATTTTCAGAACCGGTTACTGATATACGAGACAGACCAAGGAGTAAAAAGTATTCAAATTACGGCGGGCGTTCCTCAGGGCTCTATTCTCGGCCCGACTCTGTGGAATATCATGTACGATGGTATCTTGAAATTGAATCTTCCCAGGGGCGTGAAGATTGTTGGCTTCGCGGACGACGTGGTGCTATTGGTAGTCGGTGAATCAAGAGAGGAGGTGGAGGTACTCGCCACCGAGACGATCGAGACTGTAGAAGATTGGATGCGGGACAAAAAGCTGGCGATAGCTCACCACAAAACTGAAGTGGTTATGATAAGCAATCGTAAGGTTGTGCAGCAGGCAAAAATCACGGTTGGTGATTGCATCATCGACTCGAAGCGAGAAGTTAAGCACCTGGGGGTGATGATTGATGATCGACTTAACTTCAACAAACATATCGACTATGTATGTGAAAAAGCAGCAAAGGCGATAGGGGCGTTATCCCGGATCATGGCAAATGACTCTGCGATTAAAAGCAGCAAGAAGCGGCTGCTAGCGAGCGTCACAACATCGATCATCAGATATGCAGGTCCAGCATGGGTGACTGCACTGAAGACCGAAAGGAATCGATCGCGTCTGAGCAGTACGTATAGGTTGATGGCTATGCGGGTTTCAAGTTCGTACCGCACCATTTCATCGGAGGCAGTCTGTGTGATAGCAGGGATGATACCTATCAGCCTTCTTCTCGAGGAAGATCGCATGTGCTACACGGACCGCCACACAAGAGGAGTCCGAGAAAGAGAACGTGCTGACACCATCAGAAAATGGCAACATCAGTGGGATCAAGCTACGACTGGCAGATGGACACATCGTCTTATCCCAAGTCTGTCGATGTGGATAAGAAGACCATATGGTGAAGTAAATTTTCACCTGACGCAGTTTTTGTCTGGACATGGTTGTTTCAGACAATATCTGCACAGATTCGGTCACACAAGTTCGGCATCCTGTCCCGAATGCAGCAACACGGAGGAAACTGCGGAACATATATTTTTTGCATGCCCGCGGTTCGGCCTGGAACGAGAGGAGATGAAAGCCATTCTTGGTGAAGATGTAAACGTTGACAATGTCATCCAACGGATGTGCAACGACGCGGATAAATGGAATGCGGTGAACAGGATAGTAACGCAGATAATGTCGATACTACAGCGGAAGTGGAGAGTAGAGCAGCGACATGAAGCGTAAAGATCAGTGCTTGGCTTCGGGTCGTCGGAGCGCCAACGAACCGGAAGCCATTCTCCAACCGGAATCGTCGGACCGACTTCGGCACTTGAATGTCAGCCTGACGAAGAAAGAAGAAGAAGAAGAAGAAATTAGTGCGGTATGGCCTTGGGTCGTCGGGGCGCCGATGAACCGAAAGTTATCCCCCAACCGGAATCGTCGGACCGACCTCGGCACCTGACAAGCCAGCCGACGAAAAATGAAGAGGAGCTTCGGGTATGTAGGGCACCCACAGTGCGGACGTCATCTCCAAACCGGAACTGTCGGACCACCTCTGCAACCCGGAGATGAAGACTGCGCGTGAAATTTCCCCTGCGATATCCGCCGGTAGACGGGGCCCCACAGTGCGGCAGTTTTCCCCCACCGGAACTAGTGGACAACCTCCGTCGCCGGGGGGAGACAGGAGGGCCAAAGAGAGCGAGAGGGAGTCAGCCTAAGAAAGCAAGAAACAGAAGCGGAGAGCTTAAAGTATGGCGGCGTTAAAAAATTTGAAGCCCCCGTCTCCCGAAGTAATACCATGAGGTAGTTCCGGGGGACACATAGGCTTCTTTCCAAAAGCCGATTATATGTGGTGTGATTGAGTTTTTTCCCCTTTTTTTCCTCTTTCACAACAACTCAAGCGAGCCGGAATAGTTATAGAAGACATACGAATGAGAACCAAAGAGCCAAATCCCAATCGGCGCCAAGACAGCCGTGGATGGTGAATGTTTCTAGCTTTTGCTAGAAGTGCGAGAAATCTATAAAAAAAAAAAAAAAAACCAATCTTAATGCGTCCGGTGGCATTCAACTTCCTATTAGTTCTAGTTTCTAGGAAAATTGCAAACATCAATCGAACTTTACACCGCACAAAAATAGAAGCGACAGAAAAAATGACATTTGGACATGACCTCAGAAAATCCGAAACATCTCAGGTGTCCAGTGGCCAATATGCATGGCCAAGGAAGTTCCTAAAACTGGACCAAATTTGCCGTCGACTGCTTCCAGATGCATCCAATTTCATCCATTTTTCATAAAGTTATAAGCATTTGAATTTGGGCAAAATTTTGCCTATCTCAATCATTTTGCCTATCCCCTGTACCACAAACAGGCTCGCTTTCTGGTAGGGATTAGTCGACTTGATGTTTGGCTTTTATGTTGAAGACAAATGTTATATCCTTTGATCCCTTTCAGAAAGCGAGCCTGCTCGCGACAGCCATAAGCGCTTGAAAAAAATCTGTTTAAAATAAATCTCCAGTAAAAATTTTGTCAGTTTTCTATGTGGTTCTTGATCAGGGTTTGAAAAATATGCTATCAAATAATCTAATTTGATGGTCATAAGTATTTACATCATAACCCTTCAATTTTTTCAAACACGCTCCTTATTCATTCCATCGGGCCAATAGGTTGTCCGCGCACCAACATTGAACATTTTTCCCATGTTTCTCTAACGCACAAATTTATTCCAATTCCGTACCGAATGCAAATTATGAAGCTGTCACCAAGCCGAACATGACAAACTGAGAATCAGCGAAGCCTAATTGTACAAATTTTTCACCAACCACTCCACGGCGGACCTTACGACTCTACGCAAATGCATTGGGGAAGCTCTCGAATGCACTTGTTGCTGCTGCTGCTGCTGCTGCTCGATATGGCAATAAATTCAAAACGATCAAACGATCAACTGATGGAACATACACTTCGTAGTTGCTACTCCGTGATCAATCAGGATAGTGGTATTTGCACAGAGAACCACTTAGATGGGAGCTTGGGTTTTTTTTTTTTTTTAGCTTTTTACCATCTTCAATGTGCATTTACACTATCCTTGATATTTCTAGATTGATAACGGCGCCGGCCACGTCCTTATGCCCATCGGGGATAGGAAGGAATGTTAATTAGATAGTCGTTGTTACTAGAAAACCGGAGAATCTCCTGCGTTTCCCACAGCTACCTTGGAAGTAGGAGTGTTTTGTTAGTGATGGATGGGGGTATTCGACCGTATGGATACCACTGTGGTAAGCGGTTAAGTCGGTTTATTCAGTTCTAGCGATAGATAGAACCGATAATGTTTGCGTCATAACGGCGCAGAGAGATAGAGAAAGATAGCTATTAGGTAGAACGTTACAAAGATGAGAAAGGGACGGGCCTGGGATTGAACCCACGACCTCCTGCTTCAGAAGCAGAAGCGATAGCCATTAGACTACCAACCCCGTCAACGATATGGCAATAAATTCGAGGTAATAAGTCATAAACTACCAAGCAGTTGTCATAATTGTCAGGTGTTTTCATGTGACGTCCAATGGCCGCAAATGCAAATCTAGTCTCGACCAGCGCGTTGTGTCGTAATGCAAAATTGCGAATACCCTTTTTCTATGCATATGGATATTTAGATAGATAGACGAGCTCTTGTTCAGCTCTTGTTTGGGTTGTACTCGGTGAGCGTGGAACATGTGTTCCCAGTTTAGGCATATCCACCTCTGCTCTAAGTTTGAACCAGGAACTTGACTAAAGGGGGGGTTGGGTGCCGGCAGGTGAAAAACCCATGACTCAAATCGCTTTCGCTTTACCGAGGAATAATTTATGTGACGTACTAATAGATTTAGTGAACTTTAAATAGGTGTCTATTTGCGAATGGGTTTCGCGGTTGGTTGTAGCAAACCCCAATGTGTATGAGATATGATAATAATATGTGAACATGTGCGGTGCTCGCGTGCGACCGATTTCCACCTTCTTCTATTCCTATGGGCTGAGTAGTGAGTATGGGATAGAGCGCGTAGACAAAATTGACCAAACCTGACCCTAGTCTTGCGGTATGGGAACCAGATCGTACTGTCGTTGTCGTATATTTGCATCGTGGTTCCTGATCGTTGTCACCGGATTGCGGACACGGCGAGAACCGCTCAATGATACATGTATCCCGGAGGAGTTGGAGGCTGTGGTACATTTTACTGCGCAATATTGGAAATTAGAATCAAACTTAGGTATAAACAGTTCATAGGGGCCTAGATATCCGTAGCGGTACATGCGCAGCTATTCTGCATGACCAAGCTGAGGATCGTGGGTTCGAATTCCACCGGTGGAGGATTGGTTCGTAAGTTTTCTCGACTTCCCTGTCCCTGGGCATGGAATATTAGGGTGGGGCTTATTTCCAAAAATCTTCCGTAGTCAGGATTTACAAAGTGGAAAATGATCATCGGTCCCAAAATAACATCCTGTGAAAAAATGAGAATTTTCGGTGAAGGTTTAGAGGTGGCGCAAAGGGCGTAAGTGCAATTTTCCCATTTTAGTGAACTCTGAAAAAATTTGGTATGCTTTTCAGCTTGTTTTGGTGATTTTAGGTCCCTTAAGGACAAAAAATCACCTCAAAATTGCGATATCTCTACTCCTTTAGATGATATTTGACGAAATATATTTTATGCGTGCGATTTTTGGCCCTTGTATAGGTTACGCTGACTGATTACTATGAACCCGAATAAGCATATGATTAGCTGGGGAGAGTTCCTATGCTAGTAAAATGAAGCGAAGAGCAAAGAAGAATGAGAGAAAGAACAAAGAACACAGAAGAATGTAAGGTAGGATGGGTTAAACAATTGGGAGGGTGAAACTAGTGATATCTTGAGTGTAACTGTGGAATCTTGTAAAATCTCGATTTTACGCAATGGAGAAAAGTTCCATTAGAAAACGATGATTATATTGACTTCTATTTAATATAACCTACTTCAGAAATATTTCGAGCAATGTTTCTTCAAGTAGGGAAAGAGCACCAATTTTTGACCCATCTCTAGTTTTCGACCCATGCATACGATTTTAGATTACTCTTTATAGAAAAATTGCAGTAACGGCTAAAATGTCCTCAACTCCATGCGAAGTTTCATCGTTATTCTCCTGGTAGGTATAGATAAATGCATGTCCACTTCACTGCTTTAGTTCAATAATCTTTCGGTTTTCTTTTCCCTGGATGTTGATAACAATTTATCAAAATGGACCGTTGCAAAATATACATCCTGGAAATTCAGCCTCACACAGTATTAATTAAATTCATAACAAATTTATATAAGCATTTATATATACATAGGACATCCTGTAAAAATTCCTTCATGTAGCTCTGTCGCAATTCCTAAAAAATATGTTTCAGAACTGTGAAGCTTAAATTTTGTTTTATTTCGAGAGGTTTTCAACCTGAAGTGCTTTATCTCTTGCACCCTATAGAAGCTTGTGAACTAATTTGAATTTTGACTACCGATTTTTTCCTTCTGTTGTTGTTTATATACATCGATTTCATATATAGATGTAGAACGATGTATTGAACTTCAACTGCATTTTCGTTTGTCCGAAATTATGTTGAAGGTGTTGTGGCAAAAGTGAAGTATTGGTAGCCCAAACGCAATTAATTGTTGAAATGGCATCATATTCCAGAAATTCCTGTGGAAATTCTAAGAGGAAGTGTTACTGCTAGAAAGCAGAAATCGTTTATGAATTTACCTAATAAGGATATATCGGGCGGAATCAAAATCCGTACACCTATGAAATGAATCTTAACCCTTCCACTTCATATAAAACTCCTTCTATTTGTATTAAGTGTACGGATTTTGAGCCTGTATTGGTTTAGGCCCCTCTGTATTTTTTTCAGATTATAAAAGCAATTGCTGGAGTTATATAAAACGGGCATTCTAAAATACAAAATTAGTGTTGAACTTGCATATAATCACATCTCATACATCCAACCGAGATATTTTTATGTTTCCGTAGTTCATTCTAATATGATATCATCAGTTACACCTTCCCTTGTTAACTCACCCCACCTTACATTCTTCTGTAACCTTTGTTCTTTCTCTCATCCTTCTTTGCTTTTTGTTTCATTCTACTTGCATAGGAATCCTCCCCAGCTATTCAAATGCATATTCGGGTTCATTGTAATCAGTCAGCGTAACCTATACAAGGGCCAAAAATCGCATGTATAAAATATATTTCGTCAAATATCATCTAAAGGAGTAGAGATATCGCAATTTTGAGGTGATTTTTTGCCCCTAAGAATCCTAAAATTACCAAAACAAGCTGAAAAGCATACCAATTTTTTTCAGAGTTCACTAAAATGGGAAAATTGCACTTACGCCCTTTGCGCCACCTCTAAACCTTCACCAAAAAATCTCATTTTTTCACAGGATGTTATTTTGGGACCGGTGATCATTTTCCACTTTGTAAATCCTGACTACGGAAGATTTTTGGAAATAAGCCCCACCCTAATGGAATATGTCCGTATCTACAAATGCAAAAAAATGTCAATTAGCAAAGAAAGCTCTCACTCAATAACTATGGAAGTGCATATCACAAAAAAATAAGCTGAGGAGCAGGCAGATGTAGCACCAAAAAGAAGAAGAATAAAAAAGTAGATGCAACGCTACCATAGACATCTGACTGAAACGTAGGTTCAAGGAAGCGTGAGGAATTAATACTGTGGTGGATAATAAACCAGCACCTATGCTGAGAGAAGTTAGGAGTTCAAATTAAGATGGGGTCATAGAGGACGGTTGCTTGTCTACATCGGCTGATAGTCAGAATCTGCGGAACAGAATAGCTAGTGGTAGAGCGGAAGCTAGAAGTAGTATATAAAAAAAGAGTGGCATTCTGGGATGAGAGATCAATTGAGTGATTTCTACTTTATAATAACTTTTTCTCTACTAAATTTATTGAATCCATGCTCCACAAGATTCAAAGCTTGAATGCATGAATATGGTCAAATAAGTCCAAGTCATGACGAGCGAAGCACCCGTTGACCTTCCTCACCAGAGATGTCTATCTCATCTTCTGCTTCGTCCCATCTCACAGAAAATCGCGCATATCAAAAACGAGCTGTCCTGATCGCAAAAACAAACACTGCTCGTCGCGCGGATCGGGTCAGTAATTACAGCGCAAACATGTTCATTTTGCGTTAAACTCGCAGTTAGGCCGAGTAGATGCTTTCTTCTCTTCCCGGTTTCCTCACTGAAACCGTTCTGCACTGCACTGTCCATAAAGGCATAACTGTCCCATATGAAAAATACTAGTTATGCTTTTATTTTTCAATAGGGGACAGCAAGACTAACATTTTTCCCTAACATTTTCAAACAAAGTGTATTATTTTTTCAAGATGGATGGGTCATATTGATTCAGCTTCTTTGTTATACAAAAAAAGGTGCATCTTTCTTCGTCAGAGTTGTGCCTTCGTTTGGCCATATCTGGAAAATCCAGGTATTCAAAACATTCAGAATATTGATTTTGCTTTAAGCATTTGAAAGTGGATCGATATCATATATTATTACTATGTATGTGCCTTGACAGCATTGCATGCTAGTCCATTGTCTAGTGTGGTACTTCCTTCAAAGGGCAAAACGCCAAGTGGAAGCATTAACGTGTCCGTTTTTTTTCTTACATCCCGTAAAACGGGGTAACTTTGATAATGCGGGTAACTTTTATAGTGCGAGATCCACAACATATTAATCGAAATAACGAAGTTTCTGTTAAACAGTTAAGCAAAACAAATGCAAAAGTAAAGAGTATTAGTATGACACTTCATGTCAAAGCTATTTTCATTGGAATCAAGTACATTTGAGGCTTTTAATACGAATATAAAAAATTGACACAATTTTAGCATTTTCGAAACGCTTACAAACAATCTGTTCTACGATCACTAGGGTGCCGGTACCAATGGTTGTAATGTACCAGTAGATTGGACTATGGAATAAAACGTACATTTTTTGATAAAAACGACATGTGCTATTTTTGGTGGATAGATCGCCTCTAGTTTAGTTGATTTGCCAAATTTCAGCTTTTTATTTCATCAAAAAGTCATATAAATAATCAAGTTTACGCAAAAAAATTGCTCCCTTGCACCAATAGTTGCCGTCGTGCTCCAGTAGTGGATCAACGGATGGAAGCAGTTTTTAAAATGGATGTATAAAAATAAAGAAAAGTCCCAGAGATGTTCTTAATGCTTCATTCGAAAGATATTAGTTGCTGTTTGAAGGGAAAAATGTTAAACCTGTGTAAAAATTTGCCTTTTTGTTTAAAATTCCTTGTATAATTCCCAAACGTCTACTACTGGAGCACTAGCGCAACTACTGGAACACGTGTACCAATAGTGGCTCAAGCGATTTTATGTTAAAAAAATAGTTTTATCACTCTTTTTATATTTTTCCCATATAGTAGAGGTTGAAATCTTTCTGTTGACGCCAAAAGATCTCTGCTAAGGCTTTTCGTTATTTTGTTATGATTTTTTATAGCTTAGGTAGTCCACTAATGGCACCGGCACCCTATTTGATGTAGTTTTGAATAGTTGGACACTTATCTTTGACAGCCTAGTTATCATAGAACTTGAATAAGGTCTCAAATCTCTTAGCGAATAGCATTTTCACAAACTGGGACCATTTTTGTAATCTAAGTCAGAAATTTCCATATAACGTTAAACGCCTAGAGGTATGCAATGCCCTACAAATGTTCGTTATTCATTCAACTTTGTTCGATTCATACTCCATTATCAAAGTTACCCCAAAACAGAAAACCAACTTTCGATTATATGAAAAATTATAGATCCATTCATAATCAATCTTTTGGAAATCTATCGACTGCAATCGATAGCTAGGATGCCAGTACTTGTTTTAAAAATATAAATTATTATTCTTTGAAACAGCATGCATAAATATTCAAGTTTTCTTTGAAAAAACTATCAAAGTTACCCCGTTTTACGGTACTAGATATCCCATAATTTACTTATCAACATGAAGCTCTAATCACAGACAAACAGTCGTTATACTCTCATCTCTGTCCATCGACCACTTCTTTAGGTTGATCTCAATAAATATATGACAGGTAGACAATCCGCCACCCGCAGCGCTCGCATCGTTTTTATTTGTGTTTGACAGTTTACACAGTAACACCATCTGTTGGCATTCACGAATGTGGAGAATCTGAAGTGGCTGCAGGACTGTATACAAGGAGACGCGCTCGAGGCAATCAGGAGCCAATTAGTTCTGCCATACTCAGTTCCGGATATTATTAGGAACCTTTGAAGCCTATTCGGGAAGCCCGAGAAGCTGTTGAAGACGCTGCTAACGAAAGTGAGGAGCGCTCCAGCGCCGAGGACTTACCGGCTGGAGACGTTCGTAAACTTTGGTGCCACGGTGAAGCAACTGTGCGACCATCTGGAAGCTGCAAGACTGAACAACCACCTCAATAACCCGAAATTGGTTCAGGAGTTAGTAGACAAGCTACCGCCCAGCTACAAGCTGGACTGGGTCCGGTACAAGAGGAGTTGAGTGGACAGTCCGCTGAGGATGTTCACAAACTTCACAACCAACATAGTTTCCGACGTCTTCGAAGTGGCGGAATTCATCACACTGTCGATAAACGACCGGTTACGCTCTACGTCGGCAAGCTTCAGTACGATACCGTTGCATTCCTTGACGAAGGTTAGTCGGCGACTTTAGTGGATGATGTGGTCGCAAAACGGCTGAATGCAGAAGGGACACCCGAGCCGTTGATTGTCACGTGGACCGGAAACATCAACAGGTTTGAGAACGAGTCTCGGAGTGTCGATATGATGATGTTGGCTCCGCAAGTTTCCGCTGTTCAACGCGCGAACGGTGCCTGAATTGCTGCTTCTGAAGCGATACAAGCATCTTGCAGGGGCGCCGAAAAAGGACTATCCGTCTGGTGTGTCAACGATTCTCATCGGGTTGGACGTATTTGAATCTGCATTCCGTCACACCGATGAGCAACCAGGAGCTCCATGATCTGATGCGGCTCCGGTATGTGCTGGACGAAACAGCGTGTTCGTCGTTTACCGTTCCAGAGCCGGCGGAGATGAAGCGAGCTCGAGAAATCCTTGAGAAGCGACAAAGCGGATAGGCAAACGGGATTGCTGTGGCGCCAGGACGAGAGAAGATATCCCGACAGCTACCCAATGCGCGAAAGAGGGATGAAAGCCCTCGACCTCTAAATTGGAACGCAGTCCAGCGCTGAAGGAGAACCTGAGTCGGCAAATTGAAGAGTACCAGATGAAGGGATACGCGCACAAAGCAACCGACACCGAGTTAACGGAGACGCCACAAGCATCTATGTGGTATCTGCCGCTAAATGTTGTGGTTGATCCACGGAAACCAGGCAAGGTACGCCTGGTCTGGGATGCTGCAGCGTCGGTCTCCCTGAATTCGGAATGGGGTCTCCCTGAATTCGGAGTTGCTCAAGGGTCCGGATATGCTAGTCCCCCTCCCTTGGGTAATCTGCCATTTTCGAGAGCGTCCGGTCGCCTTTGGTGGGGACATTCAGTATGTACCACCAAATCTGCGTCAGAACAGAGGATAAGCAGGCGCAGCGATTCATTTTCCGGGGCAACAGCGAAGATGCTCCGCCGGTATACGTTATGGACGGAGCAAATTTCGGCTCCATGTGCTCGCCCAGTTAGTGAAGAACTTGAACGACGAGCAGTTTTCGGATCAGTACCCGGAGGCTACGGTAGCGATCGTCAAGTGGACAGCTTGGACACAGTGGAAGAAGCGGTTCAGCGAGCAAAAGAGGTAAAAGACATCCACTCCTGCGGAGGTTTCGGCGAGTTCTTGGAGAATCTTGGAGATCGTAGTAGTGAGTCGTCGGTGAATTTCAGCCTGGAAAAGAGTACCGTAAAACGGGATAACTTTGATAATGCGGGTAAGTTTGATAGTGCGAGACCCACTACATACTAAACGAAATAATAAAGTTTCTGTTAATCAGTTAAGCAAAACGAATGCAAAAGTAAAGAGTATCAGTATGTCACTACATGTCAAAGCTATTTTCGTTGGAGTCAAGTAAAATTAAGGTTTTATATGCAAATATTAAAAATTGATAAGATTTTAGCATTTTGGAAACGCTTACAAACAATCTGTTCTACGCTCACTATCTGATGAAGTCATAATGAGTTCGTCACTTATCCTTGACAGCCTAGCTATAGTAGAACATGAATTCGATCTCAAATCTCTTAGCGAAACCCATTTTTACAAACTGGGACCATTTTTGTAATCGTAGCCAGAAATTTCCTTATAGCGTTAAACGCCTAGAGGTATGCGAAGCCCTATAAATGTTCCGTAATTCATTTAATTTTGTTTGACTATCAAAGTTACCCCAAAACAGAAAATCGACTTTCGATTAATGAAAAATTATATATCCATTCAGATTAAATCTTTTGGCAATCTATCAACTGCAATCGATAGTAAGGATACCAGTACCGTAAAACGGGGTAACTTTGACAGTTTTTTCGAAGAAAACTTGAATATTTTTGCATGCTGTTTCAAAGATTTACAATTTATATTTTTAAAACAAGTACTGGCATCCTAGCTATCGATTACAGTCGATAAATTGGCAAAAGATTCATTTTGAATGGATATATAATTTTTCATATAATCGAAAGTTGGTTTTCTGTTTTGGGGTAACTTTGATAATGGAGTATGATTCGAACAAAATTGAATGAATAACGAACATTTGTAGGGCATTGCATACCTCTAGGCGTTAAACGTTATATGGAAATTTCTGACTTAGATTACAAAAATGGTCCCAGTTTGTGAAAATGCTTTTTGCTAAGAGATTTGAGACCGTATTCAAGTTCTATGATAGCTAGGCTATCAAAGATAAGTGGCCAACTATTCAAAACTACATCAAACAGTGATCGTAGAACAGATTGTTTGTAAGCGTTTTGAAAATGCTAAAATTGTGTAATTTTTTTAAATTCGTATAAAAAGCCTAAAATGTTCTCGATTTAAATGAAAACCGCTCTTACATGAAGTGTCATACTAATATTCTTTAGTTTTGCATTCGTTTTGCTTAACTGATTAACAGAAATTATGATATTTCATTTAGTATGCGGTAGGTTACGCACTATCAAAGTTACCCACATTATCAAAGTTACCCCGTTTTACGGTACTTGTTTTAAACATATAAATTATAATTCTTTGAAACTTAAATATTCAAGTTTTCTTCGAAAAAACTATCAAAGTTACCCCGTTTTACGGTATATGAATGAAAACTGTATAATATTACACAAAAAATCATGCATAACGATTTTCACTGTGACCTTGTTATTGATTATTTTTACAAATTTGGAGCTTAACTTATTCTTTTAATATTCAATGACTTGAATTGCATACAATTATCAAGACCCTAGCCGAACTAACGTAACAAGTCATTGAATTTGAATTTTGGTCTTATACATGAATAGCACGAATTACTTTTCTGGTGATGTTCAAGGTGGACGATTTTCAGTGTGACTCACTGTATAGATCTACGGGTATCTTCCTCCATTCCGCAGCATGATGGATTATACTAATTTCCTTAAAAATTCATTGTTCGTCATCAAAATTCAGCCAAAACATATGAACACAATTCCTTTTGACCGTACACACCAAATTTTTATTGCTGGAAACCAGCAAAATTTTGCTGATTTATTTTTTGTGCTGGTTAATCAGCGACTCTTCCAGCAAGACAAAATTTACTGAAACATCCAGCAAAGCAAATTGACATGAGATGACAATTGTTTTGCTGGATAACCAGTATAATAAATTTGATTTTGCTGGTTATTCAGTAATAGGATTGTAAACCGATTTGACAGCTCTTTTGCTGAACAACCAGTAAAACCTATTTATATTTGCTGGTTAATCAGCAAATTGATGATAACAAATATTGCTGGTTTTTTCAGCACTTTGAGTGTGTTTGCTGAAATTACAGTAATTGAAGGTATTTTTCTTCCATTGAATACAAAGTTTATTATTACTTTTACATATTTTCTTTTATTTTATGTATCGATGCGTGTTTTGGTTACTCATTTTAACCCTTGTAATACTCAAATGGTCACGTCTATTTGAGTTGCAACAAGAAACCATTGACCGTGGTCGACGGCTTTGTTGCCTTGAAAACAATGGACGTAAAAAATGCATAAAAATTGGCCAAGGATGGATCAAATTTGATGTTGAAATAGTAGTGCTCCAAATCCAAATCAAGAGCCTCTTTGTTTTTCAGCTCTTCCAGAATATTTTGGAGATCGGATTCCATTTTTAATACATTTTATTCCGTTCAAACTTTTTCCACCACGAGCAAAACACGGTCGACTTGACGCGGCACTGAGAGACCTTGATTTGACATTTCTGCTTGACAGGCAGAGTGGTTTGCTGTTGTTCAGCAAAAAATGAATTGCTGATAAGTGTTCAGCAATTTACTTTGCTGGTTCACGGCAAAATAGCATGTTGATTGCTGATTGCCAAATCAAATGCTGGTTAGCAGCAAAAAAAATAATTACTGGATCCAATCCAGCAAATCATTATGCTGAATGCCAGTTAAACAGCGAAGGTAATGCTGTATATCAACAAAACAGCGCATTGCTGATATGCTTCCAGTAAATCGAATTGCTGAAACATGAAGCGAAAATTTGGTGTGTACACACCAGCAATAAAAATTTGTTGTGTACAATTATGGCTCACAGTGCATTGAAAATAACACAATCAAAGGAACCTTATTTTTACGTCGACACATTGATGCGTACAACCTTTTTTGACGTTGGATAACGTCTTACGGCAACATACTGGGGTACAATTTCGAAAAACGAAAAATCGCTCGCGTCACGAAAAGTGGTTAGATTTTGACTGTTAATAACTTACTAACGCCCGGATAGATTTTTAAGATTCTTGCTCCAATCGATTGGAAATCTTTCTACGAATCTACTCCAACAATGAAAACTATTGATTTTCATGACTAAACTATTGAAAAAATGGGAAATATCGTGGTATGTCTTATTTTTCATAGAAAAGTAGCATTTTTTTGCTGTTATAAGGTTTTGACGTTTTGAAGTTTACATGTACCGTAATCCGGGGTAACATTGATCATTTTTTTGAATATTTCTTAAACATTTGATTTGAAAATGCATGTGTTGCAAATGTTATATTTTTAAAACAAGTACTGCCACTCATTGTTCGTGTTTATGTACTGTATTTTGTTTTCTGAAAGTTTAAAGCATGTTTAAAAAAATGTTTTAAGTGAGTTTTTGATTTAGCTGATATGGGGTAACATTGATCACACCATGAAAACATCGTTCGGTAATATTGAAAATATCATTACTTACTAAAAGCATGGTCCCTGAAGCCGAATATGAAGGTCAAACTCTTATAAGTCATTTACTTTTTGAGTTATTTGAAAACTAAAAACACCTCGAATTGTGGAATACGCCTAAATGTATGCAATTTCCTAAGGAAATTTTTCACGCTTTATAATAATTTGTGAATTATGTTTTATTGAACATATATATGAAAATTTTGACAACGGAGTCGTTTTCGGCGATGTCATTTTTAGTAACAACCGCATTTCTCTTGCTCATATCGTTTACAGAACTTATGTGAGGCATGATTCTTTTATGGTGTCATCCATAATCATGAAAATCATTGTTTACAAAAGTTGAAAAATTTACGCATGAACACACTTTATTTTTGTAAAAACCTTATTGTTTATTAGCTCATGATTAGAAGAAAGAGAATCGCCATTCATGCGTTGAAAATATTTCATCAACAAATGTTGATTCGAGCTTTTTACGAAGAGGGTTATTGCGATCAATTTTACCCCGCTGATCAATGTTACCCCGGATTACGGTACACGCAACTTTAACATCGATTTGAGCAAAGAAGAGAACTTACACGGGGAAATCAGACTACCGTAAAACGGGGTAACTTTGATAATGCGGGTAACTTTGATAGTGCGGGACCCCCAACATATAAAAAAAAAATAACGAAGTTTCTGTCAATCAGTTAAGAAAAACGAATGCAAAACTAAAGAATATTAGTATGACACTTCATGTCAAAGCTATTTTCATTGGAATCAAGTGCATTTGACGATTTTTATGCAAATATTAAAAATTTACAAGATTTTAGCATTTTTACAACGCTTACAAACAATCTGTTCTACGACCACTATTTGATAAAGTCATAATGAGTTCGTCACTTACCCATGATAGCCTAGTTATAGTAAAACATGAATTCGGTCTCAAATCTCTTAGCGAAAACCATTTTTACAAACTGGGACCAATTTTGTAATCTAAGTCAGAAATTTCCATATAGCGTTAAACGCCTAGAGGTATGCAACGCCCTATAAATGTTGCGTAATTAATTCAATCTTGTTCGATTTATACTCCATTATCAAAGTTACCCCAAAACAGAAAACCGACTTTCGATTATATGAAAAATTATATATCCATTCAGAATAAACCTTTTGGCAATCTATCAAGTGCAATCGATAGCTAGGATGTCAGTACTTGTTTTAAAAATATAAATTGTAATTCTTTGAAACAGCATGCATAAATATTGAAGTTTTCTTCGAAAAAACTATCAAAGTTACCCCGTTTTACGGTACACGCAACTTTAACATCGATTTGAGCAAAGAGGAGAACTTACACGGGGAAATCAGACTACCCAAAAAATAAGTTGTTTTTACTCAAATTTGGGTAAACTGCATTTAGTTTTTACCCACGGTTGGGTTGTTTTGCCTCTCTCGCAACAGCAATGTTGTCAAAAACAGAGAGAGACGCACCGACCCATCGTCGAAGTTCAATGGAATAAGCCAAATTTGGGTTCTTACGAGTTTACCTAACGTTAAGTTGTTTTAACCCTTCACGGAGACTTTGAAAGCTAACGCTGGGTAGATTTTTTTGGGCACTGAGTTGTTTGTTTTGCCGCTGTCAAATGGAAACAACCGGCTCCGTGTAGAGTTCGCGGTTCATGGAGAAGTACCGTAAAACGGGGTATCTTTGATAATGCGGGTAACTTTGATAGTGCGTAACCCACCACATACTAAACGAAATATCATTATTTCTGTTAATCGGTTAAGCAAAACGAATGCAAAACTGAAGAATATTAGTATGACACTTCATGTAAGAGCTGTTTTCATTTGAATCGAGAACATTTGAAGCTTTTTATACGGATTTTAAAAATTGACACAATTTTAGCATTTTCGAAACGCTTACAAACAATCTGTTCTGCGGTCACTATTTGATGTAGTTTTGAATAGTTGGCCACTTATCTTTGACAGCCTAGTTATCATAGAACTTGAATACCGTAATTTCGGGTGAAATTGATCATTTTTCACGGTTTTTCTAGTCTGTTTTCTAAAATGTTAACAATGTCAAACAACTAAATGCAGGAAAACAAGTACGAAGGTAAGCCTCATCGGCTCATGTACCGAAATCTTCTAACAAATGTCATTTTAGTGTTAACAAATATCTCTAAAATAGAAAATCAGGAGATCTCTTTTCGGGGTGAAATTGATCTCTTGTCAATGCCATTATTGTTTGTTTTCAAAACAACTCTACATGATAAAATTGAGCTCCCTGAATCCGAATATGCTTGTCAAATTCTTAACAATGCAATATTTATATAAATAACGAATAGTTAAATTTACAGAATTTCGCGAAAAATGCCTAAATGTATGCAATTTCTAATAAGGAATTCAATGATATCTAACAGAAATTCAATTATTTCAACCATTTGAACTAATTGTTACGAGTTTTGGTGATGAAATCTGGTTTGGGGATATATCTCAAGCATCCTCACAAACTTTCAGGTTTATACCATGTTCAAATTGTTGCTTAGAAATAGAAGTTTATAGGTGTTTGTCAATACTGCACCGTCCATGATTTTTAAATTTTACATTATTTTCATAGTAATAAACATTCTTCAACTCAAAAAACTTCACAACACACAATTTGACAATAGTTACGATAAACAACATTCATTTACTGCAGCTTACATTGATATTTATGCTCCATTTTGAATAAACAAAATCGTGTGATACGATGATCAATTTCACCCTTCTGATCAATTACACCCGATTTTACGGTACGGTCTCAAATCTCTTAGCGAAAAGCATTTTCACAAACTGGGACCATTTTTGTACAGTCACCCCACAGTTATGGATCAACTAAGGGTCATTTTTCAGAACAAAATGTGATTAAAAAACATGGTGACGCAGTACAAAACAAAATTACCTCCCTGGCACTGAAGAATATAGTTGTTTTTTAGAATACAACTCAAAATATCCGATTATTTACGAAAAAGTGTCGATTTCGATAGAAATTTCAAACGATGTCCACCCCACAGATGTGGATCAGTGGAAGAGGAGGATCCCTATTATGGATCAAATCGACTCATATTATGGATCAAAACACTATAACAGCAATTTATCTGCGAGGTAAACGAATGGTGTGCTAGTGAAAGCATACGTTTTGGCGTTTATTTCGAAATCGTCTTATCTTTGATTCATAACTGTGGTATGATTTTCAATGCCCCACAGTTATGAATCAACGCTTTTGGGAATACGGTTGACATTTTATTTCCTACGAACGGCAAAAATAAGCTTAAGCATATTATAATTGATTGCGATGCTGTACAGATTTATGGTTCACATATAGAAAATGTGTTCTGCGTAATTGCAACTCTATTTGATGAGATATTCCCATATTAATCCAACTCTGATCCATATCTGTGTGCTATCCATAACTGTGGGGTGACTGTAATGTAAGTCAGAAATTTCCATATAATGGCCTAGAATTATGCAATGCCCTACAAATGTTCGTAATTCATTCAATTTTGTTCGATTCATACTCCATTATCAAAGTTACCCCAAAACAGAAAACCGACTTTCGAGTATGTGAAAATTTATGTATCCATTCAGAATAAATCTTTTGACAATCTATCAACTGATCCGATAGCTAGGATGCCAGTACTTGTTTTAAAAATATAAATTATGATTCTTTGAAACAGCATGCATAAATATTCAAGTTTTCTTCGAAAAAACTATCAAAGTTACCCCATTTTACGGTACCTCAACCTCAAACTGGCTTCGAAACTCACTAAAGCAACCAATCTTAGTGGACCATGCGTGGACCTAACGTTCAACCGGAATCTTTGTTTAGGGGCAAGAGTAACCGCTCATGCTTCTTCTTCCATCGACCGATTCTATCGGTGTTGAAGTGGTAACCAAACCAACCAAATAATAACACACAATGTCCATAACAGGTCAGAATTGACATGCAACAAATAGTATGAAAATTGATTGGATTTTTATAAGTAGAAATCTTTCATAAGTTCGTGACGGTCTCAAGCCAGGAAATAGAAGAAGCTAATGTTATCCAACGTCAACTTGGCGGTTGTATCTCGGAAACAACCTCTAACTTTTTTCTCAGTTCGACGGATTGAACTTTGTTTACATTCTCAAGTTTACTCGGTCAGTGAGGAAATTTCATAAAAATACGCGAATTATAGAAGTTTTACAGCGTGTGATTAGAATGATACCCTTCAGTGAAGAAGTACGAAGGTTTTCCATAGCGAAAATAAGTGCCCGGCGATGTAAGTCACACAGGGGGGTGGGAAGAAACTTGTATCATAAAGTGGTGCGACTAGGGTCGATCGTTAAGAATTTTTCTCGAATCGTGTTCGTCCATGCGATTTCGGTGAAAAAGTGCAAAGTGGATAATTGAACTGAAGTTATTTAACGAACTACAGTAGTTTTATTGCATTTTTGGTGTACAAGTGTACGAATCATGGCAGATTTCACAAAAATACATTTGGAAAATGAATCTATGTTGCAGGTAGGTTGAAATATTCGCCGTAGTGGAACATTTTAAGTTTGATACGACGAATAAAAGCGCTTACGACGAAGTAGAACGAACAAATTTAACCATTCACGAGAGTAAACATCTGATCCGTTGTCGAGCGGCTTTAGCAAAACTTAGAATATCTCAAATGTGTTCATGAAGTATAGGTCATATTTACAAAAAACTTATACCCGTACGTCAATTAGGTGCAAGAAAACGTTAACCTCAAAACGTTAAATCATAAATGTTATGAGAAACAAGTATTGATTCGAAAATGCATATGGGACAGTTATGATTTCGTGGGCAGTGCACATGATGCTCACCATCAGCGTTGTGGGCTTGTGTCTTCCATCATGTGCGCAACACGGGTCCCACCTTCTCTTCCACCTGAGTGATATTTATGACAGCCATAGCGACGATGATGACGATGACGACGACGACGACGACGAGAGAGAGGGAAGGTTAATTAATGCATATCAAACAGCAAAAAGCGAAGCGCGCGCTCAATGTTGGTTTTCGCGCGGCAGCCGAAGTCACCCAGGCAGAAAATGAGCAGAACCGAAGTTGGTCTTTACGTCTTTCGAAAAAAAAATGAAAAAACGAGGTGGAGTTGAGCACTGCTTGGCGGCTTTTGATGTACTTTTTTTTCGCTGACGACTGACTGAAGGGGGAGGAAAGCGAAATGGCAAACGAACGGGCGAGTGATTGCTGAAGCTTGAAGCTTTTGTTGGCCCAGGCAGGTGAGAGGTGAGCAGGTAGTTGATGAGCCTGCTCGGCGGCGATGAGTTGTTGGGACCACCCCAAAAGGGGAGGGCTTTGCCGTTGATCTAATGTGATGGATTTTCTGTAATTTCTTTTGACAGCTTTTACCGCTGGGCTGCTTTCTGAATGGGTTTGAGTTTGTACTGAACTGTAAATACGACATGGGATTGGAATGGTACTGGTCATAACGAGCAATAGATAAAATGTCTCACATTATCTATGGTAAAACCACTTTTGTCAGTATAAAAAGAGATATATCTCTTCATGTAAGTGAAAATACATTTAAATTAATTTTCTTGTACAAACTTCTTCACAATTTTAAAGTATTATTTTCTTTTGATATACCTTCTCCCAGTAATGCTGTGGAAATCTTTCAAAAAATTATTGCTGAATCTACTTCAAGAAAAGTGAAGAATGAGCCTCAAATATTTATTAAAAAATCTATTTCAAGAACAGTCTCACAAACATTTTTTTTTTCACATTTTATCTGGAACAACCCCTAAGGAACACAATGTGAGTAGTGTTTGCCATTGACTGTCATTCTTGCTGGTAAAATTTCGGTAGAAACTACTGAACAAGCCAACAATTGCTGAAAAAAGAAATAGATTCCTGAAAAAATGTGCATAATATTCATTGAATTTCTCAATGTATTTTTAAACGACAGTCGATATTTCAGTAACATTTCAAAAGAATCGCTGAAGAAATTGCTAGAGGAATCACCTTAAACAATTTGAATATTCATACTTCTTATATACAGAAAAACTACATCTTCCAAATCTTCTCTTTTCCAGGAGGATCTTCTCATACACGGTGACTCGGTGTACGACATCATCGACAAGCAAGACCACGGTGCCATCCAGTCGGAACTGGGTCGCGGAGTCCCGCAGCACCAAACCAGCCATCACAGTCACCATGGGCACGCGGCCTCCTCCCAACTGGACGGGGAGCAGCGGATATTCCTTTGTCGGATGAACGTCAGCCGGAATGCCCGGCGACAGATGCGGTTCGGCGATCAAAAAGTAATGTATCAACCCTTGGAATTTAAAACGGACGTATTCCATTCAGAATGAATGCCTGATTTAACATGGAACTCGTCACCGTTTACCAGAGTGTGACTAATGTTCCCCTGCAATTTGTCTTCAAACCCTCAAACAGGTCGTCCTCGTTCAGGGACACTACCTCTCGTACCTCCCGTTGTGCAGTCGGAACGAACCGGTGTTCATCGCAACGTGTACCCCAATCGCCATGCCGGAGACCCGGGAGTGCGTCGTCCAAGGGGCAACCAACGTCTTCACTACGATCCATTCGATGGACATGAAGATTGTGCATATCGATAAGAAGTGAGTATTTCTCTTACCCGTGCTTGCAGCACTGTCTCAAAATAGGTAACGGGACCGTTTGTAGAGTTGGGTCCCAAAGGGGGTCCCAACGACTGCCAATTTAGCAAGAAGTCCGTGAAATTTGAATGAAAGATCAATTATTCATGAGAAGTTCAAACCGAAGTGGAGCTCCCGCTAGGCATCCGAACCACAGCACAGGGGTTACGTAAGCCTCGCTGGTAACGAGGCAGCGAGCTGGGCTGAGACAAAGATGACCAGTCAATCTCGCGCTCCCGCGCGCTGGGTACCTATCGGTTAAGGGTGTGCGATATGACGGAAACTTCCGTCAAACAGCGTTTGAAGCGTACCGCACAAAGTATTACGGAAACCAGTTTTAAATGCAACATGAATCCCCCCCCCCTTGTCATCATTAGTCTGTATTATGACGTGACAAGCGCCATTGTTGCCTAAAAATAGAAGATCACCAGCATGAAAAGATTGAATATCGCATACCCTTACGTTCGGTCGGTTGGGAGCTATTAAAGTATTATTCGCAACGACAGTAAAGCTGACAGAGCGTGTGATGATGGACTACCCGACCAAATGACGATGGTGACAATCGTCAAAAACGACCCTAGTTGTATAGGGGAGCCTGGGGTAATATGCACTGTCGGGGAATGCACCTTTTCGATTTCTATGAGATAAACAACTGTTGAGTGAAAAATTTGAGATTGATTAAACATTGTAAAAAGTTCATATGGTGCATATTGCCTCTTTGTTGTTGTCTTGTATTGTGATGCGTTTTATCCCAAAAATAAGTAGCTGTCAAATCTACTTTTTTGTCATAAAATTTCGTGATACGTACATTCTGGTTGTCTGAAGAAATAAACTAGATTTATGTACTGAAAATTTTACGCATCACATCATCAACCAATCTTCATTTACCCATATTATTCTTAACTTATGCATTTGACCCCACTTCCCCCTTTGTGAGTGCGTACGAATTGTGGGAGCAAAAATCAAAACCCATTTGGGGTGCTTGTGACGCTTGTCATGCGGCTGCTGTGGGTCCCATCATAGATGGTCACATACGAGATGAAGGGATCGTCGCATTAAGATTAGAGGAGCTGTCGCTGGAACATGATTTTCGAGGTCCGAAAAATGGAACTCTTTGGTCGGAGAGTGCTTTTAGGTCACTTCGACTTGAGCTGCTGATACAGATTAGATTGGGGGTTTTAGTGCGAATTTAATGGGAAGCCATTTCCCACAGTTTGATTCGGGTAGATGGGGAGTTTGGTGCCATGGGTGTAAAACGAGATGCGGGAACACTTTGATGAGTTGGGGACAGACACATAGAAACATGGTTCACTTGGCAGCATTTACTATAGTAACTAAACTGCCGTTCTGCGCATATTTGTCCCGCGGTCCATAAGGTTTACATAGAACATGGAACATGCAGGCGTTGAAGGGCAGTCCACTGCCTATAATTGCATATTTGTAACATTCGACATTTTTGACAATTTCGAGTTAATACCGTGGAGAGTCATCAACTGATAAACACTTTCGATCAACTTACTGAAATCTGTAAGATTGTTCTAGAAAACTTGAAAAAAATAATAGCTCTATTTTAGTTGAGATGTAAATATTATATTTTGACGTAATATTTGTAAAACTTGACCGAGAAAGATCTTCCACATCAAAGTAAATAATGACAATATGGAAGTGCACAGGAAGTTTTTTACCAATAAGCCTACAACTCTTGTAAGAAACTTACACACTAATACTTTTTTTGGACTTGTATTTTAATAACAAAAAATATATAATTAAATGTGCTCATATAAATAATCTCCAAAATTTGCATAATAGCTAAGTTCTGGGGTGTTTTGCTAAATTTTGACGCAAAATATTAAAAAAAAAACTTAAAAGTCGAACATTCTGAATTATAGAAATAAAAAAAACTTTTAATATAAGTCTAAAACTCTTTGAAGAACTTCCAAAAATAGTTATCAGAAATATTTAGATACTTTTTGCCAAGTTGGAAATTTAATAGTGACGAAAGCTTTTGGAGAGATTTCTTATACTTGTTCTTCATAAAATAATGTTTTATTTAAAAACGAAGTGTTTGAATGATTTGAAATTAACAAATGGGAACAGTTTGAAACCGATAACCGCAAATACCTTAGACATTCGAATACGTAGAATATAAATGCAAAAAAAGATATTTTCGCGATCCACCAAATACCAGCTTACGACCCCCCTGGGGGTCGCGACCCACAGTTTGGGAAACTATGCATTAGAGCCCTTGGAATCCTAGAAGTTACAGCAGACACTCATCTTTTCATGCAAAATTTGTTTAAACGGGTTGGTCCATTTAAGGTAGATTTTAAAGATATTCCGAGGTTCAAAAGAATAATTAGATGGTTCCAGGGGCTATCGAAGGTTTTTCAAGGGAATCCAAAATGTTCTGAGAGAGGTTTGCTGATATTCATGAGTAGCTCCCAGAAGATCCTATGGTGCTTTGAAAGGTATACAAGTGGTACAGTGGTTCTTATACTTCATATAATTTTAAAGGGCTCTAAAACATTGACATAACATGTTATGGTCACCATATGAAGAAAAACTGTACCAAGCATAAATCTAAAATTTCCCAGTTTTGGAAAAATAAACTCGTTTTATAGATTTATAGAATTGTTTTTGTTTATACCCAATTTACTGATTTTCCTCCTCAAAATATTAAGCAACGAAGCTTTGTTGCAGTTTTGCAAATGTCATCTTTTTCGAATAATTAAACATTGTTTGTATAAAGATGGATAATTGCGCTGTGTGATGCATGTGCACTAAAGCATGTAGAGCTATTCCATGATTTTTAAACATACTTCAAAAATTTCAGACTGCGCGGTCGATGTTTTTAATTGAGTGATCGCTTTTCAGCAATCGCTGAATAGAAAAAAGGAAATAACAGGATTGCTGTTCATTTGATGTAACAAGCATGCTTTGCGAGTTCAGCAAGTAAGAAAATTTAAGCTCAAAACTCATTCTTCATACTCATAAAAACATTAATTTGTGGTTTTGGTATGTATAACGTTGCTTGGAATGAAAAAGTAATTGGAAAACATCACTTTCTTGAATATTATGGAGTTCTTAATTGTCTAGAAAAGCAGACATTCTTTATCATTATCATGATATTCACGATTTCTCTTTTGGTTTCTCGTGGATATAGGTAAACCATAAGAATATTTAACTGTTTATAATGTTGTTCACGGATAAAAATTTGATCCCCAAATCATGAAATTCATAAATTGGTTAGGGCAAAATATCAGGATCACAAATCATGGTTCCTGGAGTCATAATCATGATTCTTCATAAGCGTAACATCCAGTGTGAAACACTAAGCGGTGCACTTTGCTTCAGCTCATTCGTATCGATCACTCTTAATTCAAGATTACGAAGTGGTTGAGTGGTAGGGTACATGGCTATCAATCGGAGTTCTTGGCTCAAATCTTAGTGTATGCTATTTTATTTTTTTTTCTATTTTGTCGATCATAAACGGATGCGTGACTCAGCATTTTTGGCATTTGAATCATGATTTCGAGCAATCAGCAAAAAAAAAGACCTAACGCGTGTGTTGTGTTACGGCATTCTGACTCATGATATCATGAGTCCAAATCATGGTGTATTTTCATAAGATGAAAACACATTGGAATCGTGATACCATGAGTCATAACCTTGATTTTGGATTCTGATTTCTAACCGTGTTTAAACATCCATATTTAACTAAAAATTTACAATAGTTTTCCTGTTTGAACCCTATTAATTTCATAGTTGTATATTATGATTATTTACATCATTTTGTAGAACATTGTAACCAGGGCTGTGAATTTTCGAAAGCATTTTGTGAAACACGAAGGCTTGGTTGTGTCGCCTTGATGGTGACGAACAACTGCGTCGCTTCGTTTTTCGTTCCACACTCATTCGTTTTGTTATCCGAATTGAAAGCAACGAACAAGAAAGGTGAAATGAAAGAATAAGAAATTCATTTCATTTAATTTCATTGAAATCTATCAAAATGTTTTAAATTGCATTCTACCTATTTTTTGCAGTGTAATTATGTAACTTGTTGAGTAATTAATTAAGATAGAGATACTATACGGGCCACCACGTCGTTCATTTGAATTAATCAGCTCCTAAAGTTAGAGACTACCGATTGAAAGACCAGCTCGCTGCGGTGAGGCTCCGATTTATGACGCGCGACGCATAAGCAGCACGAAAGAGATGAGAGACTACGCTTGCTGCGATGAAAGGAAAGGTTCGTCGGATTGAAACGAAACAGTAGAGTTTCAACTGAAAGGCAAGCTTGAGTCAGTCAGTTGGGGACTGAAAATGCTTTCAATGAAATAAAAATGTACGGCCCTGATTGTAACTATCACAAACTTCAACTTTTGGAGATGTTCAAATGAAAAGATATGTTGATCTAGGGTTACCAGATACCAAGTTGATGGGTTCAGCCAACTTGTTTCAATTTCATTAATTCACAACTTTGTCAAAGACACCAAATATAAAAAAAAAGTTTAAATTTGCAGCGCCTCCAGTGGCGAGCTTTCGAACTAAATGCTCTGATTACGCGATGTGCCATATTTTTTTTTAATTTTCATCCAAAGACACTATACCGATAAAAACACGTTTTAACACGCTACTGAAAAATTTTCACGATTTTGAGCATATTTGCTACAATTGCGACGTATTTCTAGCTTTTCTATGAAAAGCCAACCCTCATTTTAACTCTTTCACTTTTTTACGCTCTCTCTTTTCACGCTCCAAATTCGAACTTATGCTCCTACCTGATGACGACCCACGCGAACCAATGTAATATGAGTATTTTTGGAGCAGGATGGATGAGGAGATACTGGAAATCAATGTCTGATGCCATTTTGGAATCCATGATGGTGACTTTCGGTTTGTGCAAATCACTCGAAACCCATGAAATATAGGTATTTTTGGAACGGGACCGATGAGTGGATAACGGAAATCGATGTCTGACGCCATTTTGGAATACAATATGGTGACTTTTGTGAAAATCACATAAATTAAACGTTATATGGGTATTTTTCGAACAGGACAAAGACAAATGCCGAAAGTTGAAGACTGAAAACCTTGAGGGCGACATCCGGTTTGCGAAAATCATTCGAAACCCAAGTAGGATGTTTATTTTTAGACTCGTTCAAATTCTCGATGATCGATGAGTGGAAGGCAAAAGTCGCTATTTTGAAATCCAAGATGGTGACAAGCGGTATGTGAAAATCACACATGAAAAATGGATTATCGATCCCGTACCAATGCACAGTGGTCCAGGAATCAGTTTTACGCGGAAAGATGAATTTTGAGCTTTAGAATGAAACATTAGACAAAAACGGTCTTCTACAAAGTTGTTTGTATTAGTAAGGTCCTTTGTTTGGTGTTATTGAAAATTAGGGTGGACCACATTTTCATAGAAATTGTGTAACTAACTTTCTTATTTGTAGAAATTATACTATTTTTTAAATTTTCATGCAAAAATATTGATGATATCTTTTTTAGTTCAAAAGTTATTAAAGTTTTTCTGCTTAAAATCATTTGTTTTTAAGGGCATTTTATTAGAGTTACAAAAATAACACATTTGTAATTTTTTGATATAATTTACAATTTTATTTTGTCTTTGGAATGCCGTCAAAAGATATTTTTTATGTTTGCCCCAATCAGATATATTATCAATCAAAGTAGGCATGTTTTTGAGAGAAAAACAATAATAACTCCCAAACGGAAAGAGATTACGAGTTTCTTCACTCACCAAACTACGCATTTTTCAAAGCTCTAAAAGTGTTTCATAGACTACTTTGATGAGAAATTTGAATTGAAAACTCTAGAGCCAGAAAACCAATTTTGTTCGGACCACCCTATGTCACCGTAGTAAAATAGCTCTAAATCGGTCAATTTAAGAGGTATAAAAAAACTTTTTTGGCAAAGTTGCTTAAAATTAAATGGTCTACAACCTTGCTGAAGCATGTATAATATAATTTCTACAAATAAGAAAGTTAGTTACACAATTTCTATGAAAATGTGGTCCACCCTAATTTTCAATAACACCAAACAAAGGACCTTACTAATACAAACAACTTTGTAGAAGACCGTTTTTGTCTAATGTTTCATTCTAAAGCTCAAAATGCATCTTTCCGCGTAAAACTGATTCCTGGACCATAGTGCAATGGGTAATTCATGGGTTTCAAGTGATTTTTTCAAACCGGAAGTTACCATCTCGGATTCCAAAATGGCGTCAGACATCGATTTACGGCATCTACTATTCGGTCCCGTTCAAAAAATACCCATATTGCAACGGTTTTACGTGATATTCACAAGCCGGAAGTCGCCATCTTGGAACCCAAAGTGGCGTCAGATATTGACTTTCGCCTTTTTCGCATTGATCCCGTTCAAAAAATACCCATATTTTGTGAGTTCAAGTGATTTTTACAAACCGGAAGTCGTCATCTGGGATTTAAAGGCGTCAAATATCGATTCCTATAATCTACTGATCGTTCCCGTTCCAAAAATACCCATACAGCATGGGTTTCCAGTAATTTTCACAAACCGGAGATTGCCATCTTGGATTCCAAAATGGCGTCAGACTATGGTTTCCATCATCCCTATTGATTGAGGATAAATCCCACCTCTTCGAAAAACTGCTTGAAAACAAACGATTTATTATGTTTACGCTCATTCAGTTAGAGGCTGTTATAGGGGCCTACCAGCTGCTGAAGCTGGTAGAGGGTTTTCTAGGGGTTTACGATACGTTGAGAACTCCTTGGTTACTCCTAGGAATGTCTGAGAATCCATTTGAAATGTTGCTGAGAACATCCATCTGAGGTATCCATCTAAAAACCCTAAAGAGCCCTTGGAAATGCCTTAAAATTCTGGTCATTTCGATAATCTGCTTGAGACCGTCTCGAAACACCTTGAAACCCATAAGCTTCCTTCGTTAAATTCATGGATACTCCCAAAAAGTCCATAGTATCCGAAAGAGCATGTAGCAACTCCTGAGAAACCTTTAAAAACTCTTGTCAACACTCTAGGTATCCCTGCTAAGTTTTTACATGTCGTTGATAACCTTTTCGGTATCCCTTGGAATAGAATAGGACTTAAATTACGTAGGTGGCTACTAATGATGAATGTCTGTAACTATGAAAGGCAGCGTCCATTTATTACGTAACGCTAAAATTGGAAATTTTGATTTAATATTTTTGTATGAGCCGTAACGCTTCAGCATACTCCCCCCCTCCCCCTAGAGCGTTACGTAATTTGTGGATGCCGCCAAACGAGTGTCCATTAGAGTGACGCAAATTTTGAAATTTTGGCTCCCCTATGCTTAAGCGATTTCTCTTATGGTCAATAGCATTCTCCCAAAGTTTGAAATAATTTGAAATAAATTTGACTGTGTACAAGCTATTTGAAGTTTACATGGAGATTAATATGGAAAACGCGAACATTTTGTGTTCAGCAGATAGCAGGCTGCTTCCATATTTTTTTATGGAAAAGTGAACAAACTCTTCTTATATGAAATCCTTTTAGCTACAACTTTGCCGAAGGCCACATTTTGATTGGATATTTGGATAAATTGTTATTCATCATCATAAAGTGGGCTTGCATTTTACATGCTTCACCAACTGTTCGGCAGGCAACAGTAGAGCTCCTGGCGCGCAGTACTGGGAATGGTAATAGTAGTAGGCTTGAATTTTCGCACAGTACAGTACAGTAGTTCAAAAACGTGAATCTCATCAAGTAGCCTATGTTAGGTGCACGAATTTTCTAAATCATGAGTGTCATTGAAGGCTCTAAATGCGGGAAATGCAGCGGGAAATAGAACATTTTTCTACAGTAATTCTGGGTTGCCCTTAGCAACGGGTGTTTTGCTATTTTCAAGGCTTTTTGCTTACAGCAGCGATGGGCGTGAGTTTCACTGGCTTCGCTGACTGTGATTGGCTTTGCTTGGCTACTGTAGAGTGAATTTCAAGATTTTTCCCAACCCTGCTGGCGCAAGAATAGATCAATGTAATCCAGGCTACTATGTTCTACAGCAAAAAGGCAGTTTTGCTCTGAAAGTAATGGAATGATCATCTCAGCATGATTTAGACTTTGTTATCAATAATAACAATTTCTCCTTACGTCCCATCAAAATGTTGCTTCCGGAAAAGTTGTAGCTGGGACAATTTCACATGAGAAGAGTATGTTCACTTTTCCATAGATTATTATGACTAGCAGTTAGAGGACTGAAAACGAAAAGTTTGCCTTTTCCATAGTAATTTCCATATAAACTTCAAATGGCTTGTGCACAACCAAATTTCTTCCAAAACGCTTTAAATTTTGGGAGAATGAGTTTCATCATAATTGACACCGTTTAAGCATAGGGGAGCAAAAACTTCAAGATTTGCATCAGTCTAGTGTCCATGTACGATCTGTTTTACATGCATACGATTGCTGGAAGCTCAATCGTCTTTATAAGTCTCATAAGAGAGTGTATCTACAATCTAATAGGGTCGTTGACCCTCCAGTAAATCATTTCATCTATGATGCTTATGTACAATCTCTTGCATACCAAACCAGGTAGGTGTAACTGCCTTCGGTCTCATAAATGTTAATGAGTGTACGTTGGAATTATCTTCTCATATGAAACAATTCAATTAGCACCAGCATTGCCACTCGCTGTTCGATATTTTACCGAACCAGCACTCCTACTTGTGCGTTCCTCTTTCCGGCCAATTATTCCGCTATCCATGTCCTCAATTCCTGCTGAAGCAATCGTACCATAAACAACACAAAATTTGCGATCGATTCGCGATTTGGCATCATGAAAGGTATGGGAGTCATAGAGAGGCAGGTTACCCCGTTAGCAATGATCGTCCATTCTTCGGAATGAACGGCAGCAGCTGAGCCGACCAGAATAACATAACAAGATTATTACACATTTCTTTCAACAGCAGTTATAAGTAACAGGGACCTTGTGATAAAGTGCACGGCTACCTAGCAAAGTAAAGTTCTTAGCGATAACTTTATTTATAATAATTTTATTAGTTTAAAGCATTATTGAAACAATGATGTTATAGCATAATAAAATTTTGTTATATTTTTTCAATGGAAATTATGTTAGAATTTTTATTATCTTACAAATGTGTTGTATAACAACTGCTGAAATAAAAAAATCATATAAGAAAAATCCTTTCTGTTGTAAACTAGTTTCTTCCATCTAGTCGGGCAACCATTTGGTGTGTGACTGCTGCCATGAGGCTTACATACCTGATGTCTTTCCTATGCTCATAATGTTAGTCCTCCTTGCCGTCCGGGCAATATAAATATTATGAAGCATTGTGTCTGAGAGGCTGCGTGTCCATTGGGCAAGAAAAGCACCTCCGCACATCGCGAGAAGGGTAAATTCCAGCAGAAAACGTATGTTTTCCCTCCTCTAAAGATGGAGGAAACTGGCCACGGGGAAAAGGGTTGCTGTTTTCTTGCTGTCGTCTGGGTTGTCTGTCTCCGAGGTCCGAACATAAAATGTTGGCAAAATACGGCCGTTGTCACGTCGAGAAGCACACTGATT
Source organism: Aedes aegypti (assembly GCF_002204515.2). Taxonomy (NCBI): domain Eukaryota; kingdom Metazoa; phylum Arthropoda; class Insecta; order Diptera; family Culicidae; genus Aedes; species Aedes aegypti. Next base: position 108,841,736 of record NC_035109.1, read on the forward strand.
AACCTATGCAGTGACCTCCTTATTAGACGACTGGTGGTGGTGGGCCTAGAAATATGGGTAGATTCGTTAATCTGCTGATGGTGCTGGTTTGGTTTGGCGATTATCACTGGTATTGTGGTCGGCATTAGTGAATTTGAGTCTTCAAACTCTTTGCGAAATTGATTTTTTTGGCTTATACAAGGGCAACATGGTAGATAATTCCACCTAATCGGGAAACCACAGAGCAACAGTTTAAGTATTAATGTGCTTTTAAGGGCTTTTACATAATAAGGGCCTTCCTTGGCCGAGTGGTTAGAGTCCGCGGCTACAAAGCAAAGCCATGCTAAAGGTGTCTAGATTCGATTCCCAGTCGGCCTAGGATCTTTTCGTAATGGAAATTTCCTTGACTTCCCTGGGCATAATGTACCATCGTACCTTCCACATGATATACAAATGCGAAAATGACAACTTTGGCAAAGAAAGCTCTCAGGTAATAACTGTGGAATTGCTCATAAGAACACTGAGCTGAGAAGCAGGCTCTGTCCCAGTGATGACAAAATACCAAGAAGAAGAAGGAAAGAGATAATTTATAAAAATCTCTGTCCAAGTGTTGCCAACAAAAGAAACTAAATTTAATAATACATGGCATATTACCTACTTTGTTTCGATAAAGTATAATTTGAATAATATTCAGCCATAGCTGACATTGTATCTACATTCCACAAAATTCCATACTATTCCACCGCTCAGAGCATAATGCATCCGTTCAACATATTGATTTTCATGCCGCACAATCAGTTCATCTGCAATCCAACCCGTACAGACCTTCATTCGATTCAGATCGCGAGCGACGATCGCTGGTTGCGCGATATCCGATATTGAAATCCTCCCTCAAAAAAAATCTTCAAGCCACCACACCATTTAAGCCCGGAGGGCCAACATTTGCACCGTATCGATATCTGATGATATCCCACATAGGCACTCACATGTATGACCAGTTCGATCGATCGATTGCAGATCCAGGTGTGTTCGCGCCCAACTTGCAGTCTTAATTTCCATTGCCCCGCGCCGGATAGTTTATTGAATTTTAATGCAAAACAACACTTTGGCCGTTCGGCAAACATCTTCATGTGGTGAACGCAAGCGGCAAATCGGTTTGCATATATGTACCGGAATGAGGGTGTGGGTGGGTCCTTGGAATTATGTATGCCCACTAAATTCGCGCACCTTGCCCCAAGGGCACAAAGGATAATAGGGTGGCACAGAAAAGAACAATGTTCATGGTGTTTAACCCTAGAATGAACGAAACAAATATCTTATACACTCTCGTGCAAAAGTTTGGGTTTATCCCAAAAATACATAAACCAGTATTTTGTCCATATCTCTGTGATTATACCTTCAATTGAAACTCTATAATGCGCGTTTGAAAGGCAATGAGTTATTCCTACTTTGTAGGTACCCGAGCAGAAGAAAAACCTGAATGAGGTATGAAAGAGCCCTGCATAACAGGTAAAATACCTCAAATAATACCTTCTGCATATTCTACAAATACCAAGCTGATAATTAGATCAGGTATTGTAATACTTAAATAATACTTGATGGATTTTCATATAAAAGTGAAATTTTTCAATAGTAGTTCAACACCTCCAGCAGTCGTCAATAGCTATCGAATACCAAAATGAAGTATTTTTAATTGTGTTAAACATTTTTTTTTTTCAAATACCATTTGAATACCAAAATTAGGTATTGATAACTCCACAATACCTAATTGTGGTATGATACCAAAATATGGTATGCATAAGTTATTGCAAGTTATTCTTTCCTCCTCGGGTATTTTTCCGAAAATATTTTTCAAATTTTGTGTAAATTTTGTAGGGTGTACGGAATCAAATTGCGACTCACACAAATATTTGGCACAGTTCGCACGTTCAACTTATCATCTTAAAACTTTCAGGAAGTAAAATAAAACATGTTATAAATATTTCCCTATCTTTGTTTTATGCAATTTTAATTTGATATTCTACTGCACGAACTTTTCTCTCCACACAACTTATAAGGTCCTGTACAACACTTGGAACACTTATTTTTGCGTGGCAGTCCTTTTTTTCTTCATATCTTCCTCCGATTTCACTTCCACGAGGCAAACTCCGGCCAAAAAATCATTGAACCATTGTGTGACCTCAGAAGAGGAAAAAGACGCTTTTGGGGGTCTTCTTTTAGGTACACCTGCCCAATGACCGTTCCAGTTGTCACAAATGGGGTAGTTCGCTTTCCACACGGCAAACTTTGACATTTTCTGCTTTCTAACGTCCTCAGGGACAACGAATTTATGATGAGCAGTAAACAACTGGAGCCTCACTGTTTTCACATACGTCTCATCATCCATAACGAAGCAATGTGGTTTCGTCAACATCTGGGTGTAGTAGAGCTTCCGTGCACGTGTCTTACCTACCGTATTCTGGCGTTCATCGCGATTAGGCGCCTTTCGGGCTTTGTACGTATGTAGTCCTTCTCGTTTTTCCGATTGCACATCTGCTAGAATAACTTACACAGCGTAAAAAATACACATTGAACAAATTACACTTAATATTTCAGTGGAAAATACTCAACGGGTAAAAAGTTACAGCCTTCAAAAAGTGGTGCAATTTGATTCCGTACACCCTTTACTAAATTTTTACTCAAAGTTGTGACATTTTTTTTCAAACACACTGATAAATAACTGAATCCTGAATCATGAATTTCATGCGTGTAGATTCAATCAATACAACCATTCCATCTACCGAATAATTTATATGTTTGTTATGGGTTTTTGGAACAAATAACTAGCCAAAGTTTTGGTACGAAACTGCATGAAACATGATTTTTTGTAAAACCTCAGCCAAAATATTTTGTTTCTTGTACATACTTTCGTTTGAACTGCTTGCAATTTTTCATTGCTTACGCCATCTGTCGCTGAAAAACAAAAACTTCATTAAGTTTCAAAGCAGTGATTCTCAAACCTTTTGTAGATGTGACCCATTTTGAAGTAATACAAGCATCCCGTGAAACCCTAGAACTGAAAATTTATGGTAGCCTTCCACAGAACAAGATATTCCTGCCAGACCATCCAAAGTCACACCTGTAATCCATCACAGATAATGCAAGAATTCTGCCGAGCTTCAGCTGCATTCATCATGTTAACTAACTAACTTGCCAGGAGTCTAACAAACATCTTTTCAAGTAAAATTTGGGTTACTTAGAAGCAAACGAGTTGTTGAATATAAGAGAGGACTACAATCTAAGACAAGACGTGCAGGTCAAAGTACAAAAACGAAACCAATTGCCTGTCAAAAAAAAATACCACTTCTCATTGGTCGTTTTGGCAATGGCCTACTTCCGCATCGTGAGGTTGGATTGCAACAGGGCACTTTGTTGCTAGCCCGGCCGTGTTACTAGTTCTTAAATTAAAGTTTTCATCGAAAGTTTGCAAAGTTTTCATGAAATCTTTTTCTTTCAAATCTATGTATTTTCGATGTTAAGTGTACCACATGTGCTCCTACAATACTAGAATAAATTAAAAAAACGTAATTTAGAGCAAAATAATGGAAACATCGCCGGTTTCATTTATAAACCTAAAATTAACCAAAGAAAGCATTGCATTATATGAATGAAGCGTGCAATAAAATATCAAATTCTGAGCCATGATCTTTGTATTCGTTAACAAGATATGCTTAAAAAAGAAACTGTTAGCACTGGCTTTTGTATCGTCAAGGTTATTGAATAAAAAACAACTGGGCAGTCTTTGTTAAGCTGTCACGTCCTGTCCTCGACCCACAAGATTTTTGGAAGATTTGAACGTTTTTTTTGAATGTATCTCCAAGGGTTGCATCAGAATCCGCGAAGTTCTCGTGGGAAAGTTTCTCAAAGATAGGTTAGGTATTCAATATAGAGATAAAACGATAATAAAGGGAACACTTTGGGGACCAACTAACTAACGACTTTTGGCAGCTATTGGAAAACCTTGTCAAATATTCGTCAAGAATATTCGCTGGAATCGTACAAGAACCACTGTCACTGATCATTCAAAAATCTAATCAAAAATTCTGATGATAAATTCAACATAAATTTTCCGACAGTTTCAGTGGAACAGAGAAATATTTCGTATTTCTCCTATTTTGTCGATAGTTCGCCAAGGGGGTTCCAAGAGTTGTTAGAGAATCTCACCTGGAAGCTGTTGAAATCTGCCAGAGATTAAAACGAAAACATGTCAGAAATATCTTGTGGACGACTCTGAATGTATCTAAACGAAATATTGTTTTGGCAATTTACGTAGGCTATGATGCAACTTTCCAGGCATTGCACACAGAGCCACGAACTGAATTTAGTCAGGCAAAACTTCTTGCGCTTTAGGAGTGCATTTTTTCGGGTTCGTGTCTTCGGAGACTCATCTTGAATTTATTTGTTCTTTAATTGTATGATAACAGTTAGTTGGAAATTTCGCTGCAAAGCTGGCGCTGCGATGCAAACCTTTTTAATTTTTTCGTTAGTTTTAGAACGTGTAAAAATACAACGAGTTGTAGAAGACATCAATGTTCTGGAACTTCAAATAACAATAAAGATATAAAGATTACTAAAATTTAACTTTTTTGTTTTATTTATGTCAACATCGTAGAATGCTTCGATAATATGCATATGCTGTATGAAAAACATCTTGTTTTTAATTGAAAATTTAAAAAATAAGAACAAATCATTGCGAAATATAAATACTTTTGTTATCATTTTGCAAAAAAAAATTTTACTAAAACGTATCAATGTCTCGAAATTCGCTATATTTCAGCTACTTTATATCAAAGTTTGCGGGATTCATGTTTTGATATATTTGAGATATCTGAATTAAAAAAAACACCTTTTTCAAAGTAGTTAAAATATAGCGCACTGCGGAACACTAATAAGTTTTTGCAAAAACTTGCAAGTTTTTATGTTAAGTTATATTAAAGACATAGGGGAAGGTATCGATCGTGATTGTTTTATTTTATTTTGTTTTATGACTGTAACGGTCATGCGACTCAAAGCTAAAAGGAGTCTTTAGAAGCAAATGATGGAAATGAATAGGAGGATAGGCGTCGCAAGGGAGCGACTAGATTGAAATTTAATAAGGTGATGAAAATTGAGCAAGCCGTTTAAAAAAAAAAATGCTAGCTCAATTTTCACCACCTAATTAAATTTCAATCTTGTCGCTCCCTTGCGACGCCTATCCACCTATTTATTTCCATCTTTTACTTCTATAGACTCCCTTCAGCTTTGAGTCGCAGAAAGTAATATTAAAGATAATTATATTCTTACAATAATGTAAATAAAATTTAAATTTATTTGACTTTTACACCATTGAATTGGCTAAAGTCATAATATAAAACAATGTTACAATAAAAAAAAGCACAAAATTCATATTTTAGGAATGCATTATTTCCCAAATGTTATGTACTGTCTGAAATCTTGTGGGTATATTTTATCAAGCATGAGGGTAGAAAAAATATTTGGTTGAAATTTGAATAGGGGAACTCTGGGTAAAATGAACAGTCTCATTTTGGACATACTTTGTTGGTGAGTCCTCAGTAAAAGTTCGATATGGTAAAGTTTCAGAAAGCTATTTTGTATATCTACTAATCCAAAAAGAAGAGTTTAGATTAATCCTATATTGTGGGCTACCGATGCAATCACGTCGAAAAAAGCGTGCGGTCCGTGGGCCGGACTGATTTTACCTTTGTTTGCCTCGCTAACAAAAGAGTAGTTAAAAAAAATATATCTGGATCGTTAAGATATACTTTTCAGCTTTCGTTTGAGGTAAAAATTTCGCGATAAATGTTTGCCAACGCACCAACCGTTTATGTCAAAAAAGAGTCAAAAAGGTTGGGCAGGCCTGATTTATCAAGTTGGTACCATTTTGTCTCAAATTCCGAACAGACTCAAATTCCGAACACTCGGTTTTTGTATGGCGATTTGGTTGAAATATTTCGCTGAAATATGTCACCAAATAACAAGAAAATAGTAGTCAATTGCAATTCAATTTTAACGTTTCCAATGTAATTTTCACTGCGGGAGTAGTGATGATTCTCAAGTTTGAGACCAGTAGAACAAGCTCAGAAAAATTTATTTGCGAAATTATTCATTTGATTCCGATTTATTCGTGCTGTTCGGAATTTGAATCAAGGTGTTCGGAATATGAGACAGAATGAACACAGTGTTCGGCATTTGAATCAAAATGTTGTTCCATACTTTTACGTAAAAACAATACCAAAACTAATTAAATCAACATTATTAATGGTACAACCAACAGCTAACAGTTAGACTTTGCGAAGAAATTAAAATTTACACAAATATCAGCCAATTTTTGCCAATCAGATGCATTTGAAGTCACTGTTGGCCTTAAGTGTTCGGAATATAAGTCAAAACGGTATGTAAACGCCATAGCTTGCTGAAGGCTACATTTCTTATATGAGTTACTCTGACTGTAACTTTCTCTTCTTCTTTTTCTTCACTTCCCATGCCGTGCATCGTTCCGCATCTTCTACTCTGAAACAAAAAGGGTAGTATACCTTCAGTAACTTGAAGACATCTTAAATCTTTGACGTCATTATTGTTGGAGGTTTCTCTCGATTGTGCTGCTCTTCCCCTAATGTCGGTTCCTCGAATAACGTTTCCCCTAATACCCCGTTTTTGCGAAAAGCCTATTTTCCCAGGAAGTTTATTGCACTTTTAGTTGTCATAATTTCATACATTTCAGATTGGTTTTTGATATCCATTCTTCTAAGTTTAATTGGCTGTTTTTATGAGTTGCACCGTCCTGAAAATAGTTCTTAGACTTGTATTTTAACTCCGGGGAAACGGATCATACGGGGAAATGGCATTTTAAGAATTCGTGGAACTGACGTTTGAACAATGATATTCGGAGAAACGATATAAGGGAAATGAATTCACACTGTCCAAGAATTGAGACACTTGAGCGGGACACGTTTCCGTATGCTCCCTAGATGTTCTGACTCAAAAATCTGTCAGAAATCTTGGACCGAGTGAATTCAGTCCATCGGTGGATAAGATCATATGCATCAGTGATACAGTAACTTCAACATGATAGACGAATAAATTTGACTTCAAATACATAAGTCTGTAAAGCATGCCGTACTTGAAGTCCAATATTTGACTGCTATTGGGAAATTCTGACGTTGGAAAATATATATTTGGATCGCTGTCAGATTCCAGCCACACCGTGTAGTAATAACTTGACTCAGTAAAAATATTCTGATAGAAATGTTTTGATTATTAGCTGGCAAGTTTTATAACGTCTTTTTTAAGACTTTTCTGAAACATCTGAAGCTTTTTCTTTTGTAATCAATATTTTTATTTTTGGCGTCAAGGGTATAAGTATTCATAATTGTACATATACGGTATAACGTTATGTATCTTACTTGCGTGGTAGAGCAGAATACTAAATTAAAGCCACTGAATAATTTACCGCTAGTATGCATTTTTCGACTTTAAATTTTAATTCTTTATGTTTCAATTTCTTTATAAGGGCACGTCCAAACTTAACGTCACGCAAAGTTTTGCCATACTCATCCTACTCTTTTTTTTTTCTATATTACACTTTTTGTATGGATTTCAATTTTTATATGAGTAGTCAAGTTTCCCTGAAACCCCATCCTTACTCATGTGTACGTGACGTAATTTATGGACGACTCCTCAAATGCAGATTTTTTCCAATTCTCTACATTGCAATGCACAGTGGGAAAAAATGTAACAAACCGACGAAGAATTCTGTATCTTCTGAACGCAACGAGTAATCCTTGAGAAAATACCTGTATCTTATGTAAAAATGTCTAAGGAATCGAATGAAACTGGTTCTGATGGCCGCACGGATCGTTATCATGCCCATTTTACCCGAATTCCCCATTTTTATTAGGTATTTGATAGGATTTCTCACATTATATGCAGGGAAACTGTGTATGAGCTATTGAAATGACGATTTTCAAACGATAGGAATATGAAGATGTGGATGCAGAAGTTTGACCTGACCGCACGGATAGTTGTCATGCCCATTTCACCCAATTTCCCCATTTTATCAACTTTTTCATATAATTTATCATATTATACGCAGGTAAACCGTTTATTAGCTATTGACATAACGTTTTCTAAGCGGTAATAGCCTAGAAAAGCGAGTGCATGAATTAAAACTGACCGCACGGATCGGTACCAAGCTCATTTTACCCGAATTCCCCCATTTATCAGGTTTTTGAGCGGATTTCTCATACTATATGGGGGGAAACGTTTAATGAGCTATTGAAATAATATTTTTAAGCGATAACAGTCTGATTAGGTGAGTGCATGAGTCTATGCTGACCGCACGGAACGTTATCATGCTCATTTCACCCAAATTCCCCATTTTATCATCACTTTTTCCATGCGATTTATCACATTATACGTAGGAAAACCGTTTATTAGCTATTGAAATAACGTTTTCTAAGCGTTAATAGACTAGAGACGAAAGTGCATGAATTGAAACTGACCGCACGAATCAGTGTCAAGCTCGTTTTACCCTAATTCCCCAATTTATCAGGTTTTTGATAGGCTTTTTCATATTATAAGCAGAAAACTGTTTGTGAGCTATTGGAACAATATTTTCTAAGCGATAACAGTCTAAGCATGTAGAGCAGGTGTTGAAACTGACCGCACGGATCGTCAACATGCCCATTTTACCCAAATTCGCCATTTTTATGAGTTTATTTTTCATAAAATTTACTTTACTATAGGCAGGTAAACAGTTTATAAGCTCTCGGCATAATGTTTACGTAGCGATAATAGTCTAGACAAGGGAGTGCAAGAATTTAAACTGACCTCTCGGATAGGTATTATGCTCGTTAAACCCGAATTCCCCCATTTATCAGGTTTTGATAGGATTTCTTATATTATATGTATGGAAACTGTTTATAAGCTGTTCAAATTACTTTTGTTAGATGAAAGGAATGTAAAGATGTGAGAACATGAGTTGGACCTGACCACACGGATAGTTATGATGCTCATTTTACCCAAATTACATCAGGTTTTTCATGTGTTTTATAATATTATATGCAGGGAAACCGTCTATTGTCTATTTACATAATGTTTTCCAAGTGATAATAGTCTAGAGGAGGAAGTGCATGAATTAAAACTGACCACACGGATCGGTAGCATTTTCATTTTACCCGAATTTCCCAAATTATCAGACAGTCTAAAGAAGTGAATTTGGGAATTAAAGCTGATCACACGGATTGGTAACATGCCTATATTTTTATCCAAATCCCCCATTTTTATCAGGTTTTGGTAATATTTCTCATATCATGAGCAAGAAAATTTATTGTAAACGTCTTATAGGCAATTGAATTTGCGCAATCTTATAATGCATTTGCGAATGCATTTAAAAGGTATCACAAGTGTCACAAATTCTCCATATATATCTGATCCTTGATTGGACTTCTTTTAAGATATGCAAAAAAAAAAACTCTAAACCGGTAACGTAATCCAAGCAACAACAGTCAAAAAAGTGAGTGCAGTAATTCAAACTGAGCGAACGGATTGCTGAAATGCTTATTCTACCCACATTTTCTATTTTAATCGCAATTGTAAAGCTATTGAAATAACGATTTGTCAGTGTCGAGAGCCTAAGCAAATGAGTGTAGGAATAGAAACTGATCGCAAGGTTCGTTATTATAATAATTTACACAATAATAAACCTGATATAATGAGGAATTTGGGTAAAATGAGCATGATAACTATCCGTGTGGTCAGGTCCAACTCATGTACTCACATCTTTACATTCCTTTCATCTAACAAACGTAATTTGAACAGCTTATAAACAGTTTCCATACATATAATATAAGAAATCCTATCAAAACCTGATAAATGGGGGAATTCGGGTTAAACGAGCATAATACCTATCCGAGAGGTCAGTTTAAATTCTTGCACTCTCTTGTCTAGACTATTATAGCTACGTAAACATTATGCCGAGAGCTTATAAACTGTTTCCCCGCCTATAGTAAAGTAAATTTTATGAAAAATAAACTCATAAAAATGGCGAATTTGGGTAAAATGGGCATGTTGACGATCCGTGCGGTCAGTTTCAACACCTGCTCTACATGCTCAGACTGTTATCGCTTAGAAAATATTGTTCCAATAGCTCACAAACAGTTTTCTGCTTATAATATGAAAAAGCCTATCAAAAACCTGATAAATTGGGGAATTAGGGTAAAACGAGCTTGACACTGATCCGTGCGGTCAGTTTCAATTCATGCACTTTCGTCTCTAGTCTATTAACGCTTAGAAAACGTTATTTCAATAGCTAATAAACGGTTTTCCTGCGTATAATGTGATAAATCGCATGGAACAAGTGATGATAAAATGGGGAATTTGGGTGAAATGAGCATGATAACGTTCCGTGCGGTCAGCATAGACTCATGCATTCACCTAATCAGACTGTTATCGCTTAAAAATATTATTTCAATAGCTCATTAAACGTTTCCCCCCATATAGTATGAGAAATCCGCTCAAAAACCTGATAACTGGGGGAATTCGGGTAAAATGAGCTTGGTACCGATCCGTGCGGTCAGTTTTAATTCATGCACTCGCTTTTCTAGGCTATTACCGCTTAGAAAACGTTATGTCAATAGCTAATAAACGGTTTACCTGCGTATAATATGATAAATTATATGAAAAAGTTGATAAAATGGGGAAATTGGGTGAAATGGGCATGACAACTATCCGTGCGGTCAGGTCAAACTTCTGCATCCACATCTTCATATTCCTATCGTTTGAAAATCGTCATTTCAATAGCTCATACACAGTTTCCCTGCATATAATGTGAGAAATCCTATCAAATACCTAATAAAAATGGGGAATTCGGGTAAAATGGGCATGATAACAATCCGTGCGGCCATCAGAACCAGTTTCATTCGATTCCTTAGACATTTTTACATAAGATACAGGTATTTTCTCAAGGATTACTCGTTGCGTTCAGAAGATACAGAATTCTTCGTCGGTTTGTTACATTTTTTTCCCACTGTGCAATGGGTTGAATAGCATGGAAATATAATTGATAAATCTCGAAAATAATCTTATAGAACAACTAGATATGGGCGACACACAGTAAAGAATTTTTTTGGATCCCGACCATAGACTTGAATGGTTTTGGTGAAACAAGATTTAATTTAAGGGAATACAAATATGAATAAAAAATACAGAGCTGAATTTTAATTGTGAGATACCTAGGGCGTTGTGGGGTTAAAAACCTTTACAATAATTGGATCCTTCATTTACAATACAATCTATAAGAGACTACGAAGTGCGTTTGATGGAGCTATCTGTTTTATTATCAACTAGTTGTTCTTGCCAACTTCATAGGCTTTTATTTTTATTTTATTTAGCATACGATGGATTTTCTCACCCACAATGACAGATTGGATTTCTCCCTTTTTCGACTATTCTGGAATCTTTCCTAAACTTTTTCTTCACACGAACACGTCAAAGTCTTGAACGAATGCAAAATAGAAAAAAATGTTTTTGATTCGTTTGATTCCTTAGACCTATTCTCAAGCCAACTCGTAACAAACAAACACCATTCCCTTTTTAGTTATATAGATTGGTCACCAAAACCTCTTATAGAGCGTAATACAACATTCATTTTTTTACAGTCTCTTATTTTGATGTTTTGTGCTGATGTTTCCAAATCCAACGATATTTTTGATATTATTTTTGTGGATAGCTGAGAATTTGCAACCTATGAGAAATTGATTGCTCAGGTAATTTTCTTGTGAATACTGATTTTTTTTTTTTCGATTTTTTCGCACAAATGTGTTCGTGATAAATATTGCTCAAGCGCCATAATTCTTCGATCAATTTTTTCTGCAACACCCTAATGTATAACCAATCAATGGAATTTCTTACATGGAAATTTTTTGAATCCTCTCATTTCAGCGGCGAATTCCATCTCGGGTACAATCGCAACGAATTGCAGGGCATTTCATGGTACCAGTTGCTGCACTGGGAATCGACGCGGGAGGCTCAAAGCAAACACCGACTGAGTAAGTGTCCTCTCTCTCCCTCTACGGTCTTTTCGGCTGATAACAAAACGATGGCGATGACAGGCCATGGCGATCGGAATGTCTTGTGTGTGGGGCTTATCTCGATCGGGGCGAGTGATGGATAGATGTGGATGGATGGCTGCCTGCCTGAGATAAACACAGAGATTCCGATCCCCTAGAGGCCAAGCTCTATGTTGATCGTTGTCGTCGGTGCGGTACGCAACTGATGAACATCTCAAGTAATTAAGAAATTAATGATGGCAAATCGGTTATCGGTTAACATGATCTTGACAAGCATGTCGCAGTTCCGTTCCCGGGAGGTTACTAGCTCCGCAAACGACGATCAACGCAAAACAAAGCTTTGGTCATCGATCCGATATGCGGGTTCAGGCCATAACTTCCACTTTCCCATCGAGCAGTTTCCCCAAGTTTGTCTCAACATCAATCAATGACCTAAACCCGTAAATACCCAGGATGATCTTACTTTGCTAAAAATGTTATAAGTAGGTGATTTTCTGAAATTTTTAGGTAAAATTTTCTTTGAAATCAAGAAAATTAGTTGTGACATCAAGTGCACGATCTCTCTCATGGAAAAAAGCTTTTGAGGAAGTTCGAATGAACAGTTAATAAACGTGTTACACTTACAAACGTGTTACATAGTTACATATTGCTCATCAGCAATCTGAAGAAACATTTTATAATAAATAAATTATTAGGAAAAACAACAAAAAATATTGTAATTTCAGAAAAAAATTACATGAGCAGAGAAGTGGAGATACCATGCATCTAATTGAACAACTAATCCTCTTGAATTTAAAGATAATTTTACTTTAAAATGTAAGAAAGTCAACTTGTCATACCAATTTTATCAATGTGAGATTGTCCTGGCTATTCACGGGTTAAACGAAATTGGCCGTTGCTTGTAGATTTATGGAAATTTTCCGATCCTGCCTTCGCCCGTTCTTTTCACATCCCCTCGGGATAATTGATTGCCCCGCACAAACATTAGCCTAATTGAAATTTAGCCATCCAAACACTCCTAAAAGTGATTAATCTTCCCGTAGCTCACCTGTTGACTCACAACTTTCTTCCTTCATTTGCTTGTCCATCACCTCATTTCAGTTACCCAATCGGAGCAGGACCGTTCCTGTATTCTGCTGGTCCGAATGCAGCGGCGACAAAACGACTTCATCTGGGTGCACGTGGTTCTGCAGGTCCGCGATGGTCAGGATTCGAGCCAACAGTCGGTGATCGTTTGTACGAACCAGGTTTTGAGGTAGGTCCACGATTGTTGAAAATGAAATTTTTCTCTAGCATCTTATCGGTAGCAGACAATCTCGCTCGCTTCGGAATGATCCTAATCGATCCGTATCGGCGGATTCGATTGCCGGCCAACCGAAAATGGTCGAGTGATGTGTGTGGTAGATACTTACCTGATATGGAACATGATCGAAGCGACCACTTACATCACTGGGAAAGAGGTTTGACAGTTATTGACTCGTGCAATAAATGTGGCAGGTCTATCAGCACATGACGTTCAGGGCGATAGGGCATCGAAAGTTGAATTGATCTTGATCGGGGTTTTTCTTTGATGTGAAAAGAAAAAAAAACATGTCAATGCTCAATTTTGCTGAAGTATTTCAATGTTTTTAGAGCGATTGGGCATAATTCAGTATAAAATCATTAAAACCTATAAAACTGTCATGATAATCGATATACTAAGCTCAAATGGATATTTAGATCAAAAGTGTCTTCAGCTTAATTGATCCTAATTACACTTTCTAAAATTTAACTGAAGAGCGGGATTATAAATTACCTCATTTGCATGAGCATTGGCATATATGATCGTGCTATTCGTAGTTACTACTCCGTAATTGACCAGAACAATCAAAGTTGATCAGAGATTCAATGGCAATGGGCTTACCTTCCTCACTGAGCCCAAATCGAAAATTCAAAATTTGAAAGTCAATAACGGAACCGTCCTCACGGTCATCGGGAAATGTGAGTTAGACATTCATTGTTACTAGAGACCTAGTAGAGACTGGACTCGGAAAAAATGAGACCCACAAAAATGATCACCAAAAACTCATTCCAAATCGGATACTTCTCAAATTTTCAGGGATTAAATAATTATACATAAGCTATGTTTTGGCATAAATCATTCATTGAATTTTCTCCCCCAAACTGAGTGCTTGTACATTTTTCTTAACACTGCTCATGAGATCTTGGGCGAGGCTTTGCAGTCTTTCTGCCATCTTTCTTACTCAATTTCTACCAGTTTTTCTTTAAAGCTTCATCGGTTTTGAATGTTCCCCCGCTTTTATTTAACATTTTTTTTTATTATCGCCCAAAACTTTTCGATCGAACGGAGTTCTGGTGTATTTGGCGTGTTCGCCTCCTTCGGGACCACATTAACCCGTAAAGTGGCAGGACGGACCTTAGTGCACAAAAATGCTTCAATCTTAGTCAATAGTCATCCGAATCCAATTCTTTAAAAAGTTATGGAAAGGGGATTAGTGTACCTACATTTTGGGGGCCCATCCCTCCATACCCCTCCCCGCTTTTGTTTGACTCGAAAAACCTTGGCTCTTTAGTGTTTTTCTATAGCAATTTTACTAAGCATCATGAAAACAAAAATGCCATGCAGATTTTCGTTCTCAAAACTGGTCAAAATGATGAATTCAGACCAACGTAGGCATTTTGGACCATTATGGTCCTCTCGGAAGAGGACACCGGTGAATCCGGATTTATATAGGAGTGTTCATGTGAAAATGGCTATATCTCAGTCATATACGAATCAAATCGCATTCTGTAGCCAGCATTCGGTAGCAAACCCTTAGGCTTATGTTTTTGGTGGCGCTGGACGTTGACGCATCCCCCTAGCCCATCCCCCTTGATGTTTAGTTTGAAATTTTTATGATTTTTCATGCAAAACTATAGAAATTTTGCTTACTACCGCAAAGAGGCTGTTTTCAAAGCAGTTTATATCTTTCACATATATCACAATGATGGCAGAATTCCTTCCTGGCTTACAATGACCTGTCTGGCCCTTCTGAAACTGATCTGGACAGCAGTGAGTACGATTTTTTTGGAAGGACTTTTATAGATGGCAAAATATTGGCCATACGTCAGTCAAGAAAGCATTCGATAGGTGCATCGTAAGTCACATCCGTTGACGAATCTATGATTTCAAATCAGTTGAGGCCTGATATGTTGAAGAGATTACCAAGAATCCGGTAGAAGTTTTAGAGTTACTATACGAATTTCTGGAAATTCTTGGAATACGAAATCCTGGGATTTCAGTAGGAATACTTCTTGCATGTATGTAGGTATTCCAGGGTATTCTTCGATTCTGGTAAGAAATATTACAATGAAAAGGAATTTTGGACTTTCGATAGGAGTTAGTTTTAGTGGGAGTTAGGGATTCTAGTGGTTTATGGTGCATGTTCTATATTTTTGAATTTTGGATCCCAATTGGTGTTCATAAATCTTGGAGGATGCTTCAAGAATATGAATTTTGAGATTGCAATGGAAGTTCTAAGTTATCAAAACTTCTTTGTTCTGAGATTTCAGTTGAAACTGTTGGTATTCTAAGATTTAGGCTAGAATTCCGAAGATTTATAGAGTTTTCTAGGATTCCAGTTAGAATTCTAAAATACCTATGAAAACTCTGAAATTCCAATGAATCCTAAGATATATTGAAAATAATCTACGATTCTGGAAGAAATTATGAGGGGCAGTGTTGAGTTCCCGATGAAATCCATGATTTCAATGACAATTCCCCTGAGATTTCATGTCAGGTATGCTGGGACTCCAATTGGAAGTCTGTGCTTCTGGTTGGAGTTCTTAGGCCCTGAAAGCAATTCTGAGATTACTATGGGTGGGAATTTTTAAATTTTGCAAGGATTTCTGCAAATCGTGTAGGAACTCTCAGGATTCTTATATGAAATCTGGGTTTTCGATGAAAGGTATGGGTTTTTAGTAAGAAATCCGGGATTAATAGGAACCTACAGAAACCGTGCAGGTTTTACAAATTTTTGATGCGAATGCTGGATTTCAATGGGCGATCAGAAATTTCGGCGCGAGTTCTGGGCATCTAGTTGAAATCTTTGGATTCCTGTAAGAATTCTGCGATTTTGATGGGAGTTCTGGGATTTCAGTAGAAATTGAGAGTTCTGATGTATTAAGATTTAGGAGGTTACTAGAGTTTTAGAAAATTCGTAGATTTCGGTAAGAATTCGGGTGTTTTTGTGGTAATTCTAGAACTCTGAAGATCATCCTGGAACATTGGAGAGAATCCTGTCTGGAAATTTTGGAAGGAATGATGGAATTTGAAAACACATCTTTTGATTTCTGATGTATTGGTCTTTCGATAGAAATTTTTGGATTTCGGTAGGAAATTCCACGATTTCAGTATCATTTCTTACATTTCGGTATAATTTCTTGCAATTTATGGGGGAACTTTTGGGAGTCTTTATTCACTACTAATGAAAGCTCTTGGAATCTGAAAGAAATTTTAAGTTGTCAATAGAGATTCGGGGATTCCCGTATGACGTCAAGGAATTCAGTTGAACTACACTGAAATTTAGAGTTTTAGTGTGGGTTTTCAAGAATTTCGGTGAGAATACTATAATGTCTATAGAATGTTTAAGAATTTGAGAAGAATCCTAAGTTTTCAATACGAATTCTCAGATTTCGAAAGCGAAAATGTTAGTTTTATGGTATAGTTTCTGTAAAAATGGCAATCTGGAATTTTTTTGGGTATTTTATTATCCTGATCAGCATCTAGGGATTATGGGGGAATTACTAACATTACAAGGAGAATTCAGCCATTTCAATAGGAATCCTGGTATTATGGGAGAAATCCTGGGTTTTCAATGGGTGATTTCAATCTTCAATTTCGGTGGAAATAAATGGAAGTTTTATAATGGGTATTGTGACATAAGCTGGAATACTGGAATTCCGATTATTACTGGAATTTGGAAATAATGTATATGATGGAATTCAGATAAATAGTGAATATAATATAATATCTGATGTTGTGGTAGGAATCCTAGGATTTTGATAGTGATAGATAGGGAGAACTATACTTGTGAGATTTCGATGAGAAGGCGATTGAAACTGCATTGGAAATTCAGGTTTATATTGTGTGTACAAAAATTTCGGCTAAATTTTCTGAAGAAAGGATTTCACCCTCAATCACATAATGCTTATAGGATTTCCTCAATCTCAGAATACCCACTATCTCATAAAATTCTCAGCATTACTTTCGAATTCCAAGAATTCTTCAGAACACTCATCATGTATCAAGAACTTCTATCAGGATTTCCATAAAAATATCACAACTACTTTCGGAATCAAAGATTCGCTGCCAAAACCAAAGTATTGGATAGATACATTTTTAAATATAGGAACCAAGCATGCAATCGATTTCTCCGAAATTCCAAAATTCCCATTGACATGCATGGACGTATCCAAAATCCAGAATGTCTATACCATTACCAGCACTTTCTCGGAATTCCAGAACAATGTTCATAAAACCTAACTCCCGCTGCAGTTCAACCAAACTCCAAAAAATTCTATCTAAAATCCAGATCCTCAAGATTTTTTAGATTTTAGAATTTCTACTGTAATCCAAGATTATTCCTATTGAATTCTTCTAGTTTCTAGAACATCAGAATCTTAAATTTTCTACCGGGCGAGTACAGTGATACTTTTTCAAGTCAATATAAACTATCAAGACTGAGTTTTTTTTTCATTAAAAATGTTATCAAATTGGGATGTAAGCACATTTTTTATTTGTATTAGACCGAATTTGATCAAAATCTGTATGAACAGTGGTGAAATATATTTAAAATAAACTTTGTACGAAAAATATCTTCAAAATATATGAAAATATTGAATTATTCAAATAGCTCTAACTTGCAAATCAGCAAATTTCTGCAAAAAATTTAAACGTTCTTTGTAAGATTTAAGGATGCACTTTGATTCGAAATGGCGGCGACATGACGCGACAAGAGTTGTTTTGCATGTTGAAAATCATCAAAATTACTAAAGTTTAATATTGAATAGTATTAAAACTTCAACCAAATATGTTTCTTTTGATCCTCATGTTCAATAAAAGTGTTGCACCAAAAGCTTTCAGACAGTGCGTAACTTTGGGGAAATATTGCATTCCCGAATTATAAATTTTGTACTTTATTTATTGTAACATTTTCAATTTTCTGACTTCAGCCAGTTTGCTGTCATGAAAGTTATAGAAATTTGAATTTTAGTTCATTTTCAATTAAGGATCATAATAATAGAATACATGAGGTATATATGAAAATGATAAAAAACATAAAAATCTCAAAAAAGTTTTTGGTAATTTTGGCCGCCCCTTTATATGGAGCCCGACCATTGTGCATTGGATAAACATCAACAGTTATATAAAGAACAATGACATGTTAAAAGAATAACAAATTCAACAGTGTTCAATATTCAAATAACTGAGCGACGGGAAAATAATAATGATATTTTGAAAGAATAATAAATTCAACCTTATGATCCAACGATAAGCAATGAATAGACACAATAACCTTTGAACTTCTACAAAATTTGGTAAATAAAACGTTCTGTCTTCCAGCTTGAGCTTGAACTTGTGCTTGTTTGGCCGCCCGTGGATGCTACTCCAGTATCGCCAGATCAGCTGCACTTACACAAGGAACCAACCGAATGACTGCTTGGGACTAACAGGCATCTTCAGTGTATATGTGCTGGTGATCTTCTATTTTAAGCGACAATGGTGCCTGCCACGTCAGAATGCAGATCAATGTGGGGAAGGAGGAGGAATTGATGATGCATTATTACTGGCTCCCACGTAGACCGTATATACCACTGCATCTAAGCCAGTTCATGCGGGAGTGCATGGATTGGGGGAAAGGCATGGCAGAGAGGTTTGCTTTTGTGGTTAGCAGACTACCTATGTATCAGGCGTAAGGAAAGGCAAGCGCGTTGAAGAATGGAAGCGTTAGGAAACGGTTTCTCGTCCGTCTCTGGTTCTAGCGTTTGCTATGAACGAATAGTTTGAGTGCGATAGATTTAGAATGAAAGATAGAAGCAAGTGAGAGATATACAACTACAAAGTACGAGGAAAGGGACGGGCCTGGGATTGAACCCATGACCTTCTGCTTATGGTAGCCATCAGACCACCAACCCCGTCATTTGGTAAATAAAACGTTCCGTCTTCCAGTTCAAAAAAGCTGGAGCATAAGAACATTTTCAAGAATAATTTATTCTTTATAAAAGCTAGTGATATACAAACTACGTTTTATAGCGTAGATAATAATTCTCATGCAGACAGCTTTGTTAAATTTTATGGGTTTATTATTTTAATAAAAGAGGGGCAATTTTTTATGAAATCATTAGCCGCTGCAATCAGAACAATATTAAAACAGGAAATCTTCAAAAAACTGCCTACGATGATAAGAAGGCGAGACTAGCTTCAAAATTATCAACTATTTTAATGCCAATGATAGACCAGTAATATAAGGAAAAACATAGAAGGGATATTTATAAAATTAAAAACAAACCTTTTAACGTTATTAATTGTATTTAAAAAAAAAAATAACCGTCTATAAGCAGATTACGAAACACATACTCCTAACGCTGAAGTAATAATCGAATGATAGTCTGGATACGGTGTGTTGAACTGTCAGATACGTACCAAATAAATTAAGTGACTCATTTATTCTTTCTAAGTTTTCATGCAGTTGACTTTTCATTTGGGTCACGTCTTTGAATCCTACAAACTGTTTTCGACCAGCGAAACTTCATTTCATAATTCTGCCATTACCCGTTCAACCAGATGCCATGAGGATGTTTTTTGTTCGAACTAACGACATTAAGCATCAGATTTGTTCATCTCTTGAATATTCATTCATAGAATACGACTCATAGCATAAAAAAAATACCGAACTTAATTGTTTGAACATTACACAGCGTAACAAAAATGACATTTTTGCGTGTCTCAAGGATCAAATTATGCGTCTCGAGTAAATTTGGGGTTGCTGAATATGATGCCATTTTCAGAAATGTCACAGCACGTCACAATTGTTAGCTACAGGTCGCCAAAGTTGTATAAAACACTGGTTTTATCGATGTTTACATAAAATTTAAAGTATAATTTATCAAACTTTTTTTTGTGTTCTTATCCACCAAGCATACCATTTTGCACTTAAACTTTCATATTAGACATAATTTGGTTGAAATCGCACGATTATATTTAGATTTAACCGATTTTTTCAACATGCTTGCTGTCTCCATACAAAATTCTTCGTTTCTTATTTGGGGAAAATACAGAACTTTTTTGAAACATCAAAAAATAACTTTTTCGCATCGAAAGTATTATAAACTTTGTTGATAAGTATTGTTATACGCATAAAGTTTGAATTCTGTGGCAATTTAAGCAAATAAATTGCCTTACAAGCTGGCAATAGTCATTTTTTGCATTTTCAACAGCTAATATCTCAAAAACTAGACGTGCTATGATATTTTTGAAAACGGCAATGGATTCAAAAACCTTCAATTGAGTTAGCGGTGTTTTAGTGCTTGCGACAAAAACGTGTTGCGCAGTGCATTAAATACATTTTAGGCTAACCTTTTCAGTGAGATAATACAGGGGATAGGCAAAATGATTGAGATAGGCCGAATTTCAAATGATCATAACTTTATTGAAAATAGATGAAATTATATGAATCTGGAAGCAGTCGACGGCAAATTTGGTCTAATTTCAGGAGCTTGCTCGGTCATGCATATTGGCTACCGGACACCGGAGATGTACCGGATTGTTCAAATGGCATTTTTTGTCCCTTGTTTTTTTGCGATGTGAAGTTATATAGATGTTTTAATTTTCCTAGAAACTAGAACTTAGTTAGAATGCCGCCGGACGCATTCAGATTCGTTGAAAATCTTCAGAAATATGACCATTTCCGTTAAACAGGTTCCGGAAAATATAGTCAGCCATGTATGCATTTCCAATCATGTAAATATTATCCGGAGCTATATCCAAATGAGCATCAAATTTCAAGATGATGCTTCTGGTAGCATATTCAGAATCATTAGACGTGCTGACCACTCTATCATAGGTTCCAGATGTCCTGGGGGAAGTAACCAATTAGGAACATATTCAGAACCATATCAATATGGGTATCACACTTCAAGATTTTCCAAGGTGACGCTTCCGGAAGCATTTCCAGAACCACCGACTGCCATGGCCACTCTACAGGGTGTCCGCAAATTATCCGTACAAACTTTAAAGACATGGCTCTATACAATCAAGCATAATAAATTCAATATTCTTGCATGGTTTTAAACATTGGCTTATTATATTCTTACGAAATATGTTTGACACATTTGCAAAATAAAGCCAAATATATTGACGTGTCTTAAAAAGAGCTGTTTTTCGAGCTTTATGACGGAAGAGAAATGTCCACAGAACTTGAAGCCACTAAACTGCAGGTAACTTCAAATAATAATAGGACATTTGGATTCGTCTCTTTTAGATTTTAAGGATTACACATCTCCAGTATGACTAGCGGCCCTCAGGAAAAACGTCTCCGAAAAAAATAAATTAGCCTATCTCAGTAACAAGCAACCATTTGGAAATTATTTGAAGTTGTATTTTGTGTTATCATATAGATGTATTATAAAAGGTATATGGACATTGATTTTTCACTGATTTCAATGCGAGATCATTTTTCCAATATTATGCTGTTCGGATAATTTGCGGACACCCTGTATGATAGGTTCCAGGTGCCCCGGGGCTCCAAAAATATGGAACCAGTTTTACAAAAATGGTCATATTTCTAAATTTTCAACGAATTTTTATGCGTCCAGTGGCATTCAACTACCTATTAGTTGTAGTTTCTAGAAAAAATCTTAATATCTATGCAACTTCACACCGCAAAAAAAAATACAAGCATCAGAAAAAATGCCATTTGGACACAACCTCGGAAAATCCGGAACATCTCCGGTTTCCTGTGGCCAATATGCCGAGCAGTTTCATGAAACTAGACAAAATTTGCCGTCAACTGGTTCCGGTTGCATCCAATTTCATCAATTTTTCATAAAGTTATAAGCATTTGAATTTATGAAAAATTTTGCCTATCTCAATCATTTTGCCTATCCCCTGTATGTGATTTTTACTTTTGCCTCACTATGGGCCATAAACTGTTTCCATACCATTATTCAAAAACTTATACATTAGTGTGGGACAACATTTAGATTCTCGCTCCAGTCCACTTTTTGGGTTGCATTTAGGTCCCATAACAACTGTGCAAAATTTCAGCTCGATCGGAGAAACTATATTTTAGCGCCAGCCGTTCAAAGTTTGTATGGGATTTACTAAGGCAAAACCTACTTTTGCAAAGGAAAATCGCCAGAGGTCGCCCATTGACCTCTATAAAATTGATTTCTGAACACAGACCTTGATAGGTATTTTTACGATGAAGAATATTGCCGACGACCGCGAAACAATCCGACACTTGTGAAAAAAGTTATTCAATGAAAACCTAATTGCAAGGCGACGTTGACGTTAACACGTAAAGGAATAACAACAATAACAAAATTGGGCAAAATTTCAGAAAAGTCTATGCTTAATAACTTTTTTCACAAACATTGGAATGCTTTGCGGTCTTCGGTAATGTTGTTCATCGTAAAAATACCTATCGAGATCTGTGTTCAGAATTTTTATAGAGGTCAATGGGCAACCATTGACGATTTTTCTTTGCAAGAGTAAGTTTTCCCATAGTAAATCTCAAACAAACTTTAAACGGCTGTCGCGTAAATATAGTTTCTCCGATCGAGCTGAAATTTTGCACAGTTGTTCTGGGACCTAAATGCAATCCAAAAAGTGGACTGGAGCGAGAATCTAAATTTTTCATATAACCGTGTCCCAGGCTATTATACATTTTACATAGGATAGGATTTTCTCTAAAAAGATTGGATATGCGGACAAATTACCCGCATTACTGTTGTGAACGAGTATCAACTAATGCAGAAAACGTATGCTTCTATCAATTTGTCTAAACCACAAAATCAATCGCTCGCGTGGTCAGACCCTCATCGTGAGCTGTACATATTTCACAATCTAAGCCAACCCATACCTCCTGCAGCGGTATCAATCGCGGTCAGTAGCAACCACCAGCCCGAACGGATCCGGTAATTTAATTGGACAATTCATTTGCCATTGATAGATAAATTTATCTACTTATCGAACTCACATTACATAAACGCGACGGTGGCTACTTAAAACAGGTGCCCGGAATGTTCAAACATCATGCTGAGTGGTGCTGGGTGTTTGGCTGGGGTCAGTTTCACTTTGGCACCGACCGGTGTGGAGCACCCCAAAGGGTGAAAACAAATGGCCCCTCGTTTGGCGGATAATCAGCCACCGGTTCAGGAGCACATACACTCTCATACAGTATTGGACAATACATTTGACAAGTTTTTTGATGTTTCATACAAAATGATCAACTATGGTAGGCTAGATTTCAGATATTTATTGACTTATTGTAGTAAAACATCGGCAGCCATAATTTCTACATATATTTTTGGGTAATTCTTCCAGTCACGTGTTGAGAAACAAAATTCAGTGAAAATTTTGACGAATAACTGAAAACTTTGTATCTGAATATCTAAAAACCGAGCATAAAAGTCTTTTGCAGACTTGTTTATTTACTTAAAATCCACAATGTTTTTGATTATTTCAATATAATTGAACAACTGAACATAACATATACTTCGCAATTGGTCTGAATGAGCAAATTATTGTGGAATATGCGAAAAAGTTACACGTCTTCTCGGTGAGAATCGAACTCATGACTCCCAGTTCACTACATAGGGCGCGTTACCCCTACACCACAATTTGAAAAAACTCAGATCTAATCTTCCAAAATTGATCATTTCATATCGGAAATCAAAAAAGTGCCGAATGTATTGTCCAGCACTGTACATTACTGACCTACACCTCAAATCTCTGCAAACAGCAGCACCAAGGAGCAAACGTGAATAGGACAAATAATTCACACGCTTGTTTGCACACACGAGTGCAAGTAGCGAAAAACTATCGCAACTGAGCTTCCTCAATCCATTTTCCTACCCCTGCCACTGATAGACTTCGCCGAAGTAGGTTTCGTAATTAATTGGCCAATAATCTCTAATGTGCCGAGGAACAACTTGCAAAATCCGTTCCAACACCACCGGAATGCTTCGAATGCGAATGCTGGGGTCCAGAGGAGGGGGTGCCGACGAAGGAAGAAGTCTATGGAAGTTTAATTGAATTACAGCAGAAAACAAAAGACTTGTCGAACGCATTCGCATTAAGCGACGAACCCGTGGTCGTCGTCGTCTTCCTCAATCGAATGGCATTCTTCCAACATGGAAAAAGGGGAAGGCACGCGAATGCATTTGACTGCGTATGGCGCATTGCCAGGGTCGGTTGAAAGTTCCTTTCGATAGAAGCGACAATTTGAGGAGAGGATTGCTATATTCTTCATCCTCCCCTATTTTCTAGTACTTAAAATTAGTTTTATTGCAAGTAATTTTGTGCAATACTTTGCTTTTTATAAAAGGCTCTGTACATTCATTTGCAATAATCTGTTAAAACATTTGGTTCAATTCCGTTTTGCTTTGAAAATAGCAAAAAAAAACTCGTGAAATACTTTCAAATTTTCGAAAGAAAATCAATCTAAAACAAAAATTTTCTCGATGGATTTCGAGGAATTTCGTGAAGATTTGTTTCAAAGCATTATTAGAGAAATGATTCTAAATGTCGCATATCCTTCCTTAGCTCACAAAATAAATGCATCGATCCACCCCTGGCAGCGAATGTGAACCAAGCCTACCATGTCCCTATCCCGAAGATGTTCGCATTTCATTCATGCAAAGTTCACGCCAATTCCCCCTGCCCTCCATGCGGAATCCCCATTCTCCGGAGCGTAAAGAGACGACGCATAAAAAGGGCGAACACGGGCCATCGGAATGAAATAAAATTTGATTGTTCTGGGGGTAATTTAGCAGGAATTTTCAGTATTCCACATATCCACTTCGGTTGTAATCTGGGTCCTCGCCACCGCTGGGAAATGGGGGGCCATTTACGCGTGTGTGGGCGAGGGTATGGCGAAGGTGAAGTGATGAACTTTAATCCAATCTCCCTCAGATGGACGACGGGATGCACCAAGGAATGGTACAATATGCGTTCGGAACCAGTCACCCGAGCACAATGGGATGTCTAAATCTTATATCAAAATGATATCAAATTTTGTTCTTCGTACCATTTTGCGAACAGTGTTTTGTAGATCTAAAACTAACTTCAAAATGTGATATTATTTTAAAATTTCTAAATTTCACAATTCACTGAAAATACATAACATTATAGGTACAGAGAAATTGCCACGAATTGATATTCTTAGACTCGACAATGACTCATAAAACCATACTAGAGATACAATTTCTTAAATACCAAAATTTTTGTTTTTGACCTCAACATTTTATTGATCTTCAATGGATTTCAAACAATTGTTTGTTTAGACAGAATCGCATTCGACCACGTTTTGATCGATAGACGGCACATCTTCGATATAACCGACGTCAGAACCTTTCGTGGCGCTAACGTTGACTCCTACCTGGTAATGGCGAAACTGCACCCATAACTACCTGTCATAAACGATCTACAGTACCGTCGCCCACCTCGGTACAATCTAGCGCGACTAAAACCACCAGACGTCACTACAGCATGCGCGCAGCATCTTGAGGCAGCGTTGCCGTATATGGGCGAACTCGTGGAAAATGCTCTGACAGTTGACTCTTCGTCAGCTTCTCAATATGCCCGTTTCGTTCATAGTCCCAAATCTTCTCCTTCATCGCTTTAGTCAGTTGAAGTTCACGTTGCATCCGCTTCTTCAAGCTTAGCAGTCGCTGCATCATCGTTCCGCTACAGAAAACCTGTTTGGTACCGCTTCTCCTTCAAATGGGTCAGATATACCAGAAATTGTTCTGTTCGCTTGTCGTTTTTCGGTAACAGCGGGTTGACAGGGCTCATAACGAGCATTTGGCTCTCCAGCGAAAAATAGGCTTTTACGGCGTTGTGCAGTTCACAAGTGGAAGCTGGGGTGCTCTGTGAAATCCGTGCTGGGCTGCTGTAGAGCAAGGACCGAACACTATCCAGGCTAAACGAGTTCTGGTGGCGATCGGTTCGCGTATTCCTCCTTCTCTGCTATCCAACGCATGTCCCAGGCGAATATCGGCAATCCCAAGGATTATTCTTAGCCGGAAGTTACGGTAAGATTCAACCAGCAAATATTTCAGGTGGTGACACTGCTGCGCTAATTCTTTCATCGCGAGAGTTTGTCCTAGTAGAGAAAGACTGTTCGCGGTGTATACCTTGAGGATCCAGTACGTATTTGACTTATGCACTCTGGGAATGGCCAGTGCCAGCATCACAGAATTCGTTTCTTGACGCTGATAATCCATTCTAAGCACAAGGGGTAAGCTTCGCCTTCAAGTTCTATTTAGCTCTTTAAACAAACTGTGTTCCATCACCGTTGCCACACTCAAACTCATATCACGAAACGCTTTGTTCGATCCCACGCTACTGCAGCCTATTTAGCAAATTCCTTGGCTTTCTACGTTCGTACTGATAGACGATGGAACCGTTTCTGAGCATACGGCCTCCACAAGCGTACCATTTACTGAATTCCGACAACGTGACCACTTGTAACGTTAGCCCATGCTTTGCCCAGTCAACCTTCATAGATGGCGGCATTCTCTACACCAACGCTTGAAGAAGCGCCACGTTGCACACATGTTCTGGACTGCTACTCTGAAATCGTTCAAAGTTCCAAGCTTCTCTGTCTTCGGCGCGGGCATCTCCCGAGTCTTGCTAACTAGCGAGGGAGCGATCACTTCTGGACTCTAATATACTAATACTGGATACTAATCACTCATCCAAGCCCGGCTGGGTGCAACAGTCTACTCCTTACCACCCGAGAGCCTGTCTTTTCAGACTCCGTTGAAGCCGCAGAAGGTTCTCCTCGTCGATGAAGCCGCATTTTCTTGTGGTGCTGTCAAAGGTGGCAATAAACAGCGGCCACTCCACGAGATTGCCGATGAAGATATTTCGCCACTGCTTGTCACGCAGCGAGTTGACTCCTGCAAAGCTCATGTGTACCAGTCATCGACGAAAGACCAAAATGGTCGCTGTTGTCAATCTCCACCGTTCTGAATCGTCCTTCAAGGTCTTTTGTCTTCAATTCCTGTTTCTTCACCATCTCTTCAATCCGGTCGATTACTCACATCTGTCATCAAACGAGTTTCGTCCCCTAACGTGGTGGAATTCGCACTAGGGGTAGCCACAGTTATTGGAGCAAACAATTTGGATCAGATTTCTGCTTCTGTCTACTGTAGCCGGTGTGGGAACTGTTGCTGCAAGTCATTCACCGCATTCTTCATCTCCTAGTCCTTCTGCACGAGAAGTTCCTCGTATGACTGCCGTTGCTCCTGGAAACTACGCTGCATCTACTCCAACCGCTTCCGGAAGGTTGTGAGTTGTTTGTTCTGCTGTTCCTGGTCACCGATTAAAGTTTTGGCTGCTCCACCATGTGCAGAAACTGCTTGTTTCACACGATGTGTAGCTAAAGTCAATTTCCTCAATCCCTTCATTGACCGTCCACGCCCTTAAAGTGGAACCATCCACCACAGTCGTCAGAGCACACCAGACAAGTTTCCGAACGTTTCATTTGAGTCGCGATAGACAACGTTAAAAAATCCCTATTAACGAGAGACAATCATAGTTTTCATGTATTTTGTGTTGTACATAGTATTTTTAGAAATTTACGTACCATTTTGAACCTATTGTTTCTCTTGATTTCATGTGGTTCTTGCTATTTATCAAAAGTTACCTGGGGCATATTTGAAAAGGATATATTGACTTGCGTTAAGTGTCCCGTTTCTACGTGTTCTAAGATTTAGTGCTTAGATCAGTGATGGGAATGCTAAAAGGTGTAATTTTAGGTTTGGTTAAGTTGATTTCACAATAATTCAATCACACTTTTACATGTTTTAATGTGTTTATCCGTGAGTTAACATTGTTTTAAAAGAAATGTTGTTTTAAATAAGGATTCCATTAGTTCAAAGAGCACAAACTTATTATTGCATTTGCATGAACTAGCCTATACTAACACCCGTACTAACTTAAACCACTATTTTACACGTTTTAACATACTAAACATGTTAACTTTTACTAATTCCCTACTAGAATATCACATGTAAAACTTATTAAATTTCCTAATCTTCCTGAACCACACTTTGCCTGCTTGTTTTTGTCTGACTTGCAACTCTGTCTTTTTAATGCGCATCTTTTTCTGACGTTTTCCCTACCTACTGTCATTCTGAGTTTGACGTTGACGCGCAGCATCGCTTCGGTAAAGAGATTATTCACTTTAAACACAAGTCTTTGCTTTCCTTAGCCGAGTGAAAAAAATATATGGGGAAAGTGTACCAGTTATGGCCATAGTGGTTCCCTATTTGGCCATACGTGAAATTCCGATAACTTTCTCATTTTAACTTTTTTTTTTTTTTTGTATGTTTAAACATCAAGATATATCTTAAAGCTTACTACCAGGTCCGTCACACTCGGGCTCAGATTGTGTACCACTTCTAGTACTGCATTTGGTCCCTCGGTAGTACAAAAGGTACCCAAGTTTGACAGATCGCAGTACACTTTTCACGGCATTCTAGATTACCTTATGAGCCATAAATTTTTGGGCAACTGCAAGGGACATCGAGGTCTTTAATTTGTCTTTGTTACTACTGCAGCACAAAAAACCTTTAAAATTGTGAAGACATTCGAGTAATCCCGTATGGCGAAATAGGGAACCACTATGTCCATAACTGGTACACCTACCCTGGTACTGCTTGTACGTAATGATAATGACTATCACGCCTACCAAATATTCTTTTTCAATTAATGCTTCCTTTTACGAGAAATTTGAAGTTAGTTACCATTCCTCATACAAAAAATAAACGAGAAAACTTCTGCTGATCAACTGTGAACAAAAGCAAAGCAGGTAATCCACTGAAAAGCGACTGTAAACTCAGAGAAAATGGAGCATATTTTGCATTTGAATAAAACTGTTTTCAACTGTACAGATTCTCAAATTGACAATGTATAGCCCTTTCTAGCCTTCCTTCCTTTCTTCCTTCAGACACCGTATATGTCGTGACGCTTAATTTGTAGTTGCAGCCTTAAAAATACCCGCTGGAATAACTTCGCGACCAAAAACTCTCCTTTCCGAAGGTTCGAATGATCGCGCTAACATTTTCTATCAGACTGATTTTTCCGTATCACGATCACGCAGAGTTGCACAATATCAGTCATATCAGCTGATGGCAGATGGACTAAAACTATCAATATCAGTTGCGAACTATCAATATCACTTTGATCTGACAACCAAGAGCGGTGATGCGATATCGCACTCTAGATCACAATCTCTGCAGAATGAGTGATCACGTGGTAATTACCCACGCTATTAATGTTTTTCAGTGACCAACACGCAGTTTTAATCCATCTGCAGCACTATTAAGAATATCGTACCGATAAATTGCCATTTTAATTTTAAAACTTGATCCATCAGTGATATCCATAGTCTATCACCATCAATGCACTGGTGATGGAGTAGACAGCATGATGTTGATGTGATACGGAATGATTCGAATTGTATCGCAGTCGGCCTGTACAAATCAGCAAATTTCAAGCGTTGATAGTGACAGCAAGCAACTCTGCGATCACGGCAGCGGCTTCGAACCTTAGATGGCAGATAACGATCAACGTGCTCGTACCACAGGACTGAAACGGCTGTCATCCACGAACAACTGAAGTGAATCCAAAAATTTGGTGCTGGAGAAGGTGCTGATTTGACAGCTCGTCCAAAAATACCGTTTTAGGCACGAGACACACTCGTTTTCGAATGCGACATTTATATTTTACCTATCAATCTGGTGTAAAGTGCGTATTACTTTATCCAGTTTTGCTGCAATCGCTAGCATGCCATTCGTCTCAATCCGAATACGATTTCAAGCCCGAAAACGCAATTAGACGATCTGTGCCGAGGAATAATATCATGATCCTGTCACGTGGCATGCATCATCTTCGTTTTTCGTTTTTAATAGCATGATCCGATTTATCGCTAGACACGCTAAACATTTACAAGTCAAAACTATCTGTTTAAATTTGTTGCACGGAACCTATATCTACTACAGCATAGAGAAAAGATTTTTAGTTTGAATTCATTTTGAAAGATCAATTGCAAAAAGTTGGTATTTACCCTGTGAAATGAACGCTGCCGAAGTCCGTTAGGCTGAAGTTAGTTTGGCCGAACGTGCCATTAGGCCGAATAAGTTAACCCAATCAATGCCCTCTCTAATGTTGGTCCCTATAGACGGATTGAGTCCCCGTCGATAGAAACGCATTGTAATGACAGTTTGATGGGCCGTTGTGAGATATTGGTTTGAACCGGTGTCCGGCCATTTGGCCGAACGCCGTTTGGCCGAATGCCGTTTGGCCGAACGCAATTTGGCCGAACGCCATTTGGCCGAATGCCATTTGGCCGAACGGGTCGTTTGGCCGAATGCCATTTCGCCGAACGGGTCGTTTGGCCGAATGCCGTTTGGCCGAATTACGAACAAAAATATGTCAAATTACTGCAACACTTATGTGTAAGATTCTTAGGTGTAGCCCAATAAATGATCAGCTAATTAATTGACTTCAATGATGTGACGGGACGTCATGTTTGACACTATATAAGTGCTCCAAGAGAATGATAAAATTGTCACGTTAATTAAGGACGAAGTTGTGAACTCCACTCATTGCATCTAGACTCAAAGCTCATGGTTGTTTCATCTGGGGCTACCAACGGTATGATAGGGTTCAAGCTTTTTAATGATTTCATTAGAAGTTTTTCCTTCTTTTAAGCATTCTATTCTTTCGAGTTATACTTGTTTCGTTACTGATGATAATAATTCAGCTTATATTTAAATTGGGAATTATACCTTCTTTAAATCATCAGCAGTTCTTTGTAATTACTAATATAAAAATTGTTTGCATAGCATTTGCTTAAATTCTTATAAGAGATTTTTCCTTCTTTTGATCATAGACTGTTCTTTCTGTTTGTCCTCCAATATTAAGATTGCAACGTGTGAACTGAGCTCTGTACCGTTGCTTGCGTATAGCAGGAAACCGATTGACTCGGTGAACAATTACGTGGACAAAGCTCACAGTTTCTCCGTTTCGAAAAGAAGAAGCCAAACTTTGCGATTACTAGAATTACGAAATAATGTAATTAATACGATTCGAGAGATCGAAGCAATCCAGTCTAGCAGCAAGACTAATAAGCTGTGAACCGTCTTAGTTACTGTTAAAAGCTGACTACAAATACAATGCAAAAACTTCTGCTGGCAGCTATTATCGTTAGCAGAGAAGAAAATATTTGCTTACATTTAGGATGTTCTTCTTTCAGCACTGACTGTTTGTTGAAGTAACATCAAAGAGCCAATTATTTAATAATTAGCTTATTTTTTAAAAATAAGGGGCTATTTTATAATTCGAGCGAATTCACGTGACTCGTCTGAAGTCATTGTCGATCAAAGTAAGCATGCATATTTCAGTTGTCACCCGTCGACTCCATAGTTATTCAGTCAAATAGAGTGACAACTGTCGATAAACTCGAGTGACAGAGCCAAGTCGAGCGAAATTTTTGGTCGACAGTGACTCCAGTCGAGTTGTTTTTGTTTGACTCGACTTATAAAATAGGCCCCTAAGCTGAATAAGTTCTTTGAAATTAAGGGCCCTATTTTATAAGTAGAGTCGACCAAAAACTACTCGACTGTAGTCACCGTCGACCAAAAATTTTGCTCGACTTGGCTCTGTCACTCGAGTTTATCGACAGTTGTCACTCTATTTGACTGAATAACTATGGAGTCGACGGGTGACAACTGAAATATGCATGCTTACTTTGATCGACAATGACTACAGACGAGTCACATGAATCCACTCGATTTACAAAATAGACCCCTAAGCTTCCAAACTCACAACAATAACATGCCAACTGTAATTCACTATTATTTCCTATTTCGACCAAACGGCATTCGGCCAAATGGCATTCTGCCAAATGACCCTTTCGGCCAAATGGCGTTCGGCCAAACGGCATTCGGCCAAATGGCATTCGGCCAAATGACCCGGAACCGTTTTAACCATATGTTGTGCAGATCATAGTGTATTCTAAGGTGCAATTACTAATCATTTCTAGTGAATGTATTGAATTCCCAAATTATATATTATTACCGTAAATTCGGGTGAAATTGATCAGTAGGGTGAAATTGATCACCGTGTCACTCGATTTTATTTCTTCCTAATGGAGCACAAATAGCAATGTAACCTGCAGTGAATGAACATTGTTTGTCGTAAGTATTGTCAAATTGTGTGTTGTGAAGTTTTGACGTAGAAGTACGTCTTTCTTCTCTATACAGGAGTGAAATTGGAATTTCAAAACCGAGAGCGTTACGCTGGCATGAAATATTTTAAACGTTTATAACTTTTCGCTGGCTTAACGAAATTTCTTGATTAGCACCTCAATCGAGAGATAAGACATCAAAGCTTCATGTCGTTTACTTACTGAATCCCACATACCTGTCCAAATAGTTTAATAACTGTTTTAAAATAGAACGTTGATTTCAAGCAAATCTATAAATAGGGGTGGCTAGAGAAAATTTGACGTCATTTGCTTTTCACTCTCCGATTGGCTCGCATCTCAGCAGGCGACAGATCGGCTTGCTCTGACCGGGCGTGCTTCTCAGGCACAGACATCGATAGCGAAGGACCTCCCCGTTTGTCTTGCTTCGCTCAAATCAAACTGTCGAGCGAGCGAGAGAAGATGCCGTCCGAAGCTAAAGCCATCACCGCTGCCGTCGCCTAGAAGAAGAAGAGGAAGCAGTCCACAGGTAAATTTGCGGTCGAACTGTGAACACGGTCGGGCGAGTCATTCTCGCTTTATGGTTCACCGCTTGTTTGCGTTCACCCAGCCATCGTCATCGCCGCCGCAAATTGCATCGGCCGAGGAGCTGTTGACCCGCGCTTCAAAATTTCGACTCGTGATGAAATCATCATTGGTGGTCAAGAAGCAATCCCGTTAGGGGAAAATACCAGAAGCCCCCTGAGTTTTGCTGGTCCGAGCAGTGCTATTTATCCGTAACAACATCGAAGCTTACAAAGCCATCGGTTCTTTTCAGAGCCATCAAATTTGTGGAAAAGAGTTAAAAGAGAAATATTTCCGACTTTATTTATAACTTCTAATATTCCTAAATCAATTTCTCACGGCTTCATACAAAATTTCATTTGTCATGAATAATTTATGACTCAACCATTTGAGATTGTACTCGCGGACGCTGCTGCAGTGCCGTCGGGGTGAGTGCTCAACGATTATAAAATAGAGTGGCTTTTCCAACAGCGCCTTTCATGTTCCATATTTTATGGGAACACTTTGATTAGGAAATTATCCCATGTAACAAAATTGCGACATGTTTAGAATGCTTTTGAAAAGACATTCTCATTGAACAATTGTAATAATTTTGGCACCCATGAATCAGAAATTTACCATCATAATAAAGAAAACTATTGATTATCAATAGCTCGTATTGAATATTTAGGGAATGCCAATCATTCCAACAATTCATGTTCGACCAATTTCTCACGTATTAGTATTCTCCACAATTTTCAAGTAATTCCAAGCCCAACACATTATTGGCACATACCCATTTCCCAGACTGGTCGATCAGAAAGCGAAGAGCACAAAAGGGAGGAAAAACATCTGATATTCCAAGGTTATAAAACATGCTGCCTTCGTTGGATTCAGTTTCATTCCATTTCCGCTTTCGAGCTGGTAAGAGCTCCTCCGAACTTGCTCACTATTGAGCTACGTTTCCAGATTTCAACTAAATCCCTGTGATCCGCTACCCTGTTGCTGTTGTGCACCCATGAAATATTTAGCTGGTTTTTCGAATAAACTGAGAACTTATTCACATCTTCTTCTTCTTCTTCTTCTTCTTCTCTTTCTTCTTGGCATTAACGTCCTCACTGGGACAGAGCCTGCTTCTCAGCTTAGTGTTCTTATGATACTTCCACAGTATTAACTGAGAGCTTTCTTTGCCAAAGTTTCCATTTTTGGAATCGTATATCGTGTGGCAGGTGCGATTATACTCTATGCCCAGGGAATTCAAGAAAATTTCCATTACGAAACGATCCTGGACCGACCGGGAATCGAATCCAGACATCTTCAGCATGGCTTTGCTTTGTAGCCGCGGACTCTAACCAATTTGCAACCATTTGCAACTTTTTCGATTTTCCATACAAAATGACCAACTTTGGTAAGTTAGATCTCTGTTATTTATGGAAATATTGTCGAATGAAACATTCACAGAATATCAGATGTAACTTGAGTTTTAACATATATTTTTGAATAATTTTTCCAATTATAAGTTTTTAAGTAATAACGGTTTGACTAAACTGTAATTTTCGACGAAAAATTCAAAACTTTTTATCCTAAATTCTGATAGCCTTACACAAAAACTGTCTTCAGCAAACTTATTCATCTCGTCAAAATTTACAACTTTGCTGTTTAGTTATGTCAATCATAAAAAATCGTCAAAAAATTCACTTTAGTCAAACCGTTACTGCTTTTCAACGTGTGATTGGAAAAATCACTCAAAAATATATGTTAAAATTTAAGTTATTTCTGATATTCTGTGAAAATTTCATTCAAATCGATTCATAAATAACTGAGATATGGTTTATCAAAGTTGGTTATTTTGCATGAAAAATCAAAAGAGTTGCAGTTTTTTTTTTCTCAGCGAAGAATCATCAACGAAAATAGCGCGAAAGCAATAACCAATCGCGTGCGAGTAGCGAACGGAGTGACGAAACAACTAAGCGAGAACTCCACCACTCGCCATCGGTGAAAGAAGCTCGAGCAAATAAAACCACTGGTTGTTCTGCTCCCAGCTCATTCACAAATCGAACGGCATAACGAACGGATCAAGCAGCGGAGCAGCAAAGAAGAGCGCGTGAAAGCCACAGCAGTGTGCGAGTAACGAACGGAACCAGAGAGCAACGAACGAAAGCAACAACTGAAAATCATTCAGTGGACAGATTAGTAGTCAGCGCCAACCGGCGACCTGTTGGAAAGTAACGCCAGCGAAATATACACCATCTGCCTCTCCTTACCATTCATATTCTTGTACTTATGAATTCATTGAAATGGTTTGGTTTGGCGATGGAGCAAAGAGTTATTTAGGATGATTTTACTTAACAAAGAGTTGTTGATAAATATTCCAATCAATAAGAGTTGTTTTGAAAAAGTTCACTTTTAGCAGACTTTTCCTCGGAAAATTTCTGCTTTACCAAAGAGTTGTTAATGAAATTCCTGCAGCAAAGGGTCGAGGTTCTCTCCACGAATATTTCCAGCCAGGACCAGTCATGGCCCCCGCTTCCAAAAATCTCGAGTACGGAAATTGGAAAATGTATTAAAATTGCGACAAATTTTAAATACTATTCAATAAACTGTTTCTTGATCAATTGTAATGAGCAACTATTGATCTGAATTGATTTTTCTACATGTTGTCTATTGCGTTAATCTGAGAAATAGGCTATAGGAAATTGATGTCTTGGCAAGGGACGTATAAGATGAGCATCATGCTGATATTGCATCCCGACGGCACTGCAGCAGCGTTCTCGGACCATCCTCAAATTGCCGTATTGTCGATTATTCGTGATAAATCAAATATTGCATGATGCTACGAGATGAATTAAGAGATTATAGCAAGCATGTGGTAAGCACATTAAGAAATATTACTAGCTATACTGTGTTTATCACGAGAAGTTCTTACTAGCTCGAAAGTGTAAATGAAATGAACCGAATCCAGTTGTTGTTACAGAGGGATTTTAATCCGAAGGTCATTCGTCCCTTAAATGAACCGAATCTGTCGAAGATAGTATGTTTTACATAATTTGAATTGTAGAAGATGCTCCTCCCTTTCGTATTCTTCGCCTTCTTCTGATTGACCAATCTTGGATAAGATACATGAAGTTGATGTCTTGGTTAGGGATTTACATACCTTGGAAAATTCACATGCGCGTTCGTATGGACAGTAAAAATATCAACATTATTTTAATAGCTTACAATTAATTCAAATCACGCATGTTTTGGTTTCGTGCCAATTTTTTGACGTTGGATAACGTCTTACGGCAACATACTGGGGTACAATTTCGAAAAACGAAAAATCGCTCGCGTCACGAAAAGTGGTTAGATTTCGACTGTTAATAACTTTCTAACGCCCGGATAGATTTTCAAGATTCTTGCACCAATCGATTGTAAATCTTTCTACGAATCTACTCCAATAATGAAAACTATTGATTCTCATGACTAAACTATTGAAAAATTGAGAAATATCGAAGCATGTCTTATTTTTCATAGAAAAGCACATTTTTCTTGTGTATTCCTGACACAGACATCATTGCGCGATATCTTAGCCACTTTCGTCATTCAAAGGGAAACGCCCCTTTCGGTCTTCTTCTTACTTCTCTCCATTATCTCGTGTTCAGTCGAAGCCAATCAAATTCCACTTCACGCGCACGCGCACGACCGCATTTTAATTAAATCGTCTTCGGTAATCTTTTGGTGTGTTTCTGTCTAAGAATGGAATGAAAACCCAGTTCGATCGATTGTGACTACCACCAACCGTCCTTTTCAGGACGACAATTTCATTTTGAAAGAGAGTTATGAGAATTTTACACCGTGAAGAGCGACATTACTGGTGAATGGATGTGATGGATTCATATTTCGGTCAGTCATTTGCATGCAATCTTTCATTAGCGTCAACATTAGTGCTTTTCGAGAATCACAGGGCCAAGAAATCAATTTCCCATCGCGCTCTTGCAGGGCAATCTTCGACATTGTGTGCATGAGAGATAAATTGGGGACGGCACTAGAATGAGGATCCCGGTTTGCCTCGCATTTAGCGATGATTGAATAATGCCGTTGTCGTCGTCGTCGCTAACCACATGCATGACAAAGCGATCAGTATAAACTTGTCGATTTGAAAGCTTAAACTTATCAGCAACAGCTTCGTTGATGATTTGATTTGGTAAGAAATTGTCGATTGAAACCAAATAATCGCACAGAGAAGACTGCAAAAATGCTACCGCCGCCCGACGGGAACCTAAGTAAAACTTTGTTTGCCATTTCACTGGAAAACTAATCATCCGAAATTTCAATTGGCAATTAAATAAATAAATTAATTAATAATAATAGGTGAAATATCTCTAGCCGTAACTCTTTTACGTGGAATGCATTGTTGTGGCTCTGAAAAGGGCCGTTTTGCTTGTGTCCCAATTCAATTTAAACTCGTTCGTCACGGATACGACGAGCGGTCACACGCTTGGCGTGGATCGCGCACATGTTGGTAGCCTCAAAGATAGGCCTAGCTCGCTTCCTGCAGGGCCATGACGGCCAAGCTCTGTAATCGCAGATCGGTCTTGAAGTCCTGAGCGATTTCACGGACCAGGCGCTGGAAAAACAATTTGTGGATCAGCAGCTCCGTCGAATTCTGGTAGCGACGGATCTCACGCAGAGAGACCGTTCCTGGCTGATAGCGATACGGCTTCTTGACTCCTCCGGTGGCTGAGACGCTCTAGCGAGCGACTTTCGTGGGGCCGCTTCCACTAGTGGACTTACGGGCAGTCTGCTTGGTAGAGCCATCGTCGTAGTGTTCTCTGGGCGGATTGAAACAAATGAATGATTGAATGTGCGCGGCTGCCGGTCCCTTTTATGACCTTCTCTTGCGAGCGAGCGAGACGAACAGTGAACAGCGAGCGAGCAAGAAGAATTCATCCATTGCGTACCGCATAAAAGGAGCCGAGCCGGCGGCCAAGCATCAGTTTTGTTACAGTCCTTGCCGAAGATAGACCGGACTCGGAAAAGGAAGCGCCAAGCGTCATCGCAAGGTTTGCGTGACAACATCAATTGCATCATCACCAAACCACCACCGTCTGGCTCGCCGTGGTGACGTCAAGCGTACCTTCGGTCTCATCTACGAGAAAACCC
This sequence comes from Aedes aegypti, assembly GCF_002204515.2. Lineage (NCBI taxonomy): Eukaryota > Metazoa > Arthropoda > Insecta > Diptera > Culicidae > Aedes > Aedes aegypti. The sequence continues at coordinate 108,879,990 of NC_035109.1, forward strand.
GCGGTGTGCTGAAATCATCCAGAATTCTGTCGGCTACGCTCTGAAGTGGCAGGGCCGTACGCTGTACAGATTTTGAGGTTAAATCACCTCCATCACCGAAACCAGAATTCAAAACTAGCACTGAATCCATCAAACCTGAGCATGGAATGGCGATCGACGATATCCAAACCCAACCGTCCTTTTCAGGACGACAATTCAATTTTGAAAGAGTTTTGAAAATATTTCTACCATGAAGCGAAACAGTATTGGCAATTCTCACAGCAACAGAACTGTCGGTGAACTAAATAATAGTTACTCGATTCTCACAGTTCAATCGGCCCTTTTCAGGGCTAACAAATGTGTACTAAAGAGTTATTTGTGTTATATTTGCTAATGTGTTTACCACATTCTTGCTATAATTCATCTCTGATTAGTTATGAATAATTGACAAAACGACAATTTGAGAATGTTTCCGAAGACGCTGCTGCAGTGCTGTCGGAATACAATATATTTTCTATTGTTAAGGAATGATTCAAATATTTTGAATTAATTGATCCAAACTAGCAATGATTAAGTTTACACTTAAAAATCAATTCTTCAATATAACGGACTAAGCTTCTGAATACATGTAAAGTGATTATTTTGTATTAACACAAATGTCTATAATAAATCAGAATTGACATGCAACAAATAGTGTGAAAATTAATTGGATTTTTAGCAGTAGAAAACTTTCATAAGTTCGTGACGGTCCCAAGCCAGGAAATAGAAGAGGCTAACGTTTTCCAACGTTAACAATTCCTGCATCAAAGGGTCGAGTTTCTCCCCACGAATATTTCCAGCCAGGACCAGTCATGGAGGACAATCCATCCCGAGCATCACGGCCCCCGCTTCCAAAATTCTCGAGTACGGAATTGGAAAATTAATACATAATGCTCATCTTGTACATCCCTTGCCAAGGCATCAATTTCATATAGCCTATTTCTCAGATTAACGCAATAGACTAACATGTAGAAAAAATTTCAGATCAATAGTTGCTTATTACAATTGGTCAGGAAACAGTTTATTGAACAGTATTTAAAATCTGTCGCAATTTTAATACATTTTCCAATTTAATACTCGAGAATTTAGGAAGTGTCCCCCATTATATGATAAATCAACGATGCTGTTAGAAATACCATACAATGCTGAGTAGCATGATGTTATTACGGTCCGACGGCGCTGCAGTGGTAAATTCTCAAATTCATGTAATTATGTGGGGTAAATTATGTGAACCAAATTGTAGTATACCGCGATATTTAGATCATTCTAGATAAATCAGTAAATATCATCCAATAAACCCTTTTGATGAACGTATGTTGGCCCTGAAAAGGGCCGATTGAGCTTGGATGCTGTGACCACGAGTTCCACGAGGAAATCTAGAAGCGCGGATCGGTCAACCTAGAAATCTTGAGCGATTTCACAGACCAGATGCTGGATTGGCAGCTTGAAATGACAGCTCAGCAGATTTCTAGCAGCGAGGTACTTCTCGCTGAGCAAGTTCGGAGGAGCTCTTACCAGCTCGAAAGCGGAAATGGAATGTAAACTGAATCCAACGAAGGCAGCATGTTTTATAACCTCAGAATAGCAGATGATGCTCCTCCCTTTTGTGCTCTTCGCTTTCTGATCGACCAATCTGGGAAATGAATATGTGCCAATAATGTGTTGGGCTTAGAATTACTTGAAAATTGCGGAGAATGCTAATGCGTGAGAAATTGGTCGAACATGAATTGCTGGAAGGGTTGACATTAACTAAATATTCAATAAGAGATATTGATAATCAATAGTTTTCTTTATTATGACGGTAAATTTCTGATCCATGGGTGCCAAAATTATTAAAATTGTTCAATGAAAATTTCTTTTCAAAAGCATTCTTAATATGTCACAATTTTGTTACATGTGATAATTTTGCTAATCAAAGTGTTCCCACAAAATATGGAACATCAAAGACGCTGTTGGAAATGCCACTCTATTTTACAATTGCTGTGGAATGCTGAGCACTCACCCCGATGGCACTGCAGCAGCGTCTTGTGGACTGGTTCATATTCTTCTTCTTCTTGGCGGCGGCAGCGGTGATGACTTTGGCTTCGGACGGCATCTTCTCTCGCTCGCTTGACAGTTTGATTTGAGCGAAGCAAGACAAACGGGGAGGTCCCTCGCTGTCGATGTCTGTGCCTGAGAAGCACGCCCGGTCAGAGCAAGACGATCTGTTGCCTGCTGAGATGCGATCGAAGCGGAGAATTGAAAGCAAATGACGTCAAATTTTCTCTAGCACCCCTATTTATAAATTTGCTTGAAATCAACGTTCTGTTTTAAAACAGTTATTAAACTATTTGGACAGGTATGTGGGATTCAGTAAGTAAACGACATGATTCTTTGATGTCTTGTCTTTCAATTGAGGTGCCATTCAAGGAATTTCGTTGAACCAGCAAACAGTTATAAGAGTTCAAAATATTTCATGCCAATGTAAGGCTCTTGGTTTTGAAATTCCAATTTCACTCCTGTATAGAGAATTTTTATTTTACTTTCAAACTGTGCGGCATAATCAAATGCAAACGCATTCAGTTCCCGATGGTTAGTGCCTGTGCTTTAACTGTTCATAAGTCGCAAGGTGGAACTTTCCCCGAGGTCGTGTACGACTATGACAAAAGCCAGGATCAGCAATTGGTATATGTTGGTTTGTCGCGGGTTACATCACTGCAAGGACTATTTTTGACAAACTCTACCAATTCTTCCCAGTTCCATCACGCCAAAGGCAGCAATTCCAAGGGTTGACTTGAGGAATGAGCTGCAGCGCTTAGGCAATCATCGATTAGTGACGCTTTGAGACGAACTGCGTGAAATACTGGATCATAGCGGCCAAGCCTGCATATTGATGAGTATCAATGTACAGAGCCTAAATGCTCATGCAATGGATATTGCTACAGACCAAAGCACTGGACCGATTCAATCGATTACCACGATCGAAGCACCCGAGCTATCAAACATCTAATCTACTGGAGGAGTTTGGTGAACTACAGCTGGAGCCAGAAACCGATCACCCAACCAAGCAACACAAGGAAGCAACGACCAAACAAACAAATTCAATCATCTGGCATTATTCCTGGAACACCATACACTGGTTCTCGAAACCACAGAACGACAAATGGTTCTTTTCAGGACTACCAAAATGAGTCCAAAAAGAGTTAACTTCTGAAAACTTCATCCGATCAATAACAACACAAAACTAGTACACTTACAAATTCATGCACATGACAAATCAAATTACTAATCATCGTAGTTCTACGTCAACCCCGCGGTAATGTAATAGACATTACCCACCCCAATTTTTTTTCTTTTGAAACGTAAACATTGGGACCGTTCACAAAAAAACATCGTGTACACTTTTTTGAAGCAACCTGGAAAGAGACAACTGCGTGCAGAACATGGCCAACTAAGTAAGCAACACATTGACATAGAAAACATTAGAAGTGCTGCATTTGCTACTGCGATAGAGCAGTTTTTCCTTAAGGGGGGGCGTATTACACCTTTTTACCTTATTGAGTTACAGTATGTCCAGCTAAGACGATGTCCGTGTCTTAAAAATTGAATGTTAATTCAATATGACGCCAACACACATCAGATTGAATACGAATTCATTTTAACTTACTTTACTTACTTTTGCTGGCTCTACGTCCTTCAAGACATGACCTGCGCCACAATGTTACGCCAACTAACTCGGTCCATGGCTGCTAACCTCCAATTCCTCGATCGCCCCACACTTCCAAGATCCTGCTCCACTTGATCAAACCACCTAGCTCGTTGCGCTCCCCTTCGTCATGTACCGGCCGGATTTGAGTTAAACACCATTTTTGCGGGATTGTTGTCCGGCATTCTCACAACGTGTCCCACCCTTCGTACCCTTCCAGCTTTGGCGACTTTCGTGATACTGGGTTCACCGTAGAGTTGCGCAAGCTCGTGGTTCATTCTTCTCCTCCATACGCCGTTCTCACACAATGTGATATATAAGAGGTGAGGAGAAAGTCGGTGTTTGATTGTATTAGTGCAATATATATTCAAAGCAAACATTGAGGGGAAGATGGTGACGTCATACGGTTTCAATGAAATTCTGTGAGTGGATACAAAACGCTCCATATAGTGGAACAAGCCAAACTAAGACCGGAAAAAAAATCTAGAGCTAACACCTAGACGAAAAAGTCTTATAAGTGCAGTCAATGAATAACGTATCTTGGCAATAAATACGTGAATTAAAGCACATCTCCCACTTTTCGCAGTCATATTGGATTTCAGCAGTACTTTCATGATGCATCCATGTATCAAGCGAAATATTCGTAAAATTCATTCCATTCATTTGCATCCATTCACTACCAGTATTTTACTGTATCTTTCATGGTTCTATCTGCGAATCTGCGTTGAAGATTCCTTCCTAAAATAAAACAAAAGTAAGGACCAAATTACACGAATCACCTGCAGTGCCATCTTCCCGTGCTATTTTTTTTCTTGTTTTTGTTCGAGTAACAACACACAAAACAACCTTGGTAACCAAAGGGTTGCTAGCAACGAAGCCCCAGAAACGTTCGATAACAAACTGTATGACGTCACACATAGTCACATTGTAGTGGGTTGCTGTGTTAAAGTACAAACGATGCACTAATACCTACAAAAAATTGTGTATTATACAGAATCATCTCCTCACCTCTATTACAGCACATTGGTTCTCACATACTCCTAGCGCTTGCAGGTCCTCTTCGAGCATTGTCCACGTCTCATGCCCATAGAGGACTACCGGTCTTATTAGCGTCTTTTACATGGTACACTTAGTACGCAAGTGAAGTTTACCAGACCGCAAGGTCTTGTGGAGTCCATAGTAAGCACGACTTCCGGCAATGATACGTCTTCGAATTTCTCTGCTGCAGTTGTTATCCGACGTTATCAATGATCCGAGGTAGACAAATTCGTCCACCACCTCGAACTCATCCCCGTCGATCGTCACGCGTCTGCCTATGCGGGCTCTATCGCACTCGGTTCCTGCAGCCAGCAGATATTTCGTCTTCGACGTATTTTCCTTCAATCCAACCTGATCTGCTTCACGTTTCAGCTTGGTATACTGTTCAGCAACCACCTGGAACGTTCTTCCGACAATGTCCACGTCGTCAGCGAAACAAATGAACTGGCTGGATTTATTGAAGATCGTGCCCCGCATGTTGAAGCCCGCCCGTTTCATAACACCTTCTAGCGCAATATTGAACAGGAGGCAGGAAAGACCATCGCCTTGTCGAAGTCCTTTGCGTGTTTCAAACGGGTCCGATAATGCACCCGATATCTTCACACAGCACTGTACACTATCCATCGTTGCTTTTATCAGTCTAGTCAGTTTCCCGGGAAAGCTGTACTCGTCCATAACCTTCCATAGGTGGTGCGTAGGGACTTGATATTCACGACACTTTTGGAGGATCTGCCGCAACATAAAGATTTGGTCTGTTGTCGATCGCCCGTCCACAAAACCGGCTTGATAACTTCCCACAAATCTGCTTGCCAGTGGCGATAGACGGCGGAAGATGATCTGGGAAAGCACTTTATAGGCTGCATTAAGAATGGTGATCGCTCGAAAGTTCGCACATTCTAACTTGTCACCCTTTTTGTATATTGGGTATATTATTCCCTCCTTCCACTCCTCCGGTAGCTGTTCTGTATCCCAGATCCTGGCTATCAATCGGTGCAGACAAGTGGCCAACCTGTCCGGGCCCATTTTCATAAGTTCCGCTCCAATACCATCCTTTCCAGCTGCTTTGTTGTTCTTGAGCTGTTTGATAGCATCCTTAACTTCACCTATTGTGGGAGTTGGCACGTCTCCCTCATCCGCCGTACTGATGAAGCCATTTCTCCTGCTGTCTTGATCTTCCTCCTCTGCGCCGTTTAGGTGTTCATCGTAGTGCTGCTTCCACCTTTCAATCACCTCACGTTCGTCCGTCAAGATACCTCCATCATTATCCGGCACATTTCGGCTCGCGGCACAAAGCTTTTGCGGGATGCATTTAGTTTCTTGTAGAACTTTCGTGAGAACGATACAGCTGCTCCATCTCTTCGCACTCCAACTCTTCCAGGCGGCGCTTTTTATCCCGGAATAGATGGGTTTGCTGTCTTCGCTTCTGTTTGTATCGTTCCACGTTTTGACGGGTGCCTTGCTGCAGCATCATAGCCCGCGCTGCACTCTTCTCGTCCAAAACTGTCGAACCAACCGTTCCGTCGATGTGCTTCCACGAGCTGCTTTGAGACTACTCCAGCAGTCCTCAAGAGGGGCTTCGGTGAGCTCTCCCTCTTCCAGCAACGCTGCTTCAAGGCTTTGCGCGTAATCAGTTGCGACTTCGAATAGCTTGAGTCGTTCCAGGTTGTACCGTGGCGGGCGTCGGTTCCGAATGTTGTTCACAACGGAGAATCGTTAGCGCACTTTAACCGTCACTAGGTAGTGGTCCGAATCGATGTTTGCGCCGCGATAAGTTCTGACGTCGATAATGTCCGAGAAGTGTCTTCCATCAATCAAAACGTGGTCGATTTGCGATTCAGTTTGTTGGGGTGATCTCCAGGTGTGCCGATACGGGAGGCTGTGCTGGAAGTAGGTACTACGTATGGCCATTAGAGTGGTTCAAAAAAACGTTTTTGCTCCACACCGCTCATTCGATTCTAGATCAAATTCTGAGTGTCCTCCCAAAATTTGAGCTCATTTGGATGAAAACTGAGACTGCACAAGTCCTTTAAAGTTTATATGGGAATTACTATGGGAAAAGCAAGCAATTCATTCAATCGGTCATAGTGTTTTCCCATGTGCTCTTGGGGATTAGAGCTACGTTGATACTGTGAGATACATTCATCAGCTACAACTTTGCCGAAGACCGTTTTTAAATCGGACGCCCCGGTAATTAGTTATTGATTTTTGAATGAGTTGTAAAACTTTGGCTATAATTATTGGGCTGTTCTGCAGGCATCACTGGATATATGCAGTAAAACATAGTAGCCATGATTTGTGCGTGCTATCTTTCGCGCCAAGTGCAGCAATGTTGCCTGTTCAGAAGTTAAATGAGCACTGCCGAAGAATTTGTGACTGGATATACATCAATAACTAATTACTGAGGCGTCCGATTTAAAAACGGTCTTCGGCAAAGTTGTAGCTGATGAATGTATCTCACAGTATCAACGTAGCTCTAATCCCCAAGAGCACATGGGATAACACTATGACCGATTGAATGAATTGCTTGCTTTTCCCATAGTTATTCCCATATAAACTTTGAAGGGCTTGTGCAGTCTCAGTTTTCATCCAAATGAGCTCAAATTTTGGGAGGACACTCAGAATTTGATCTAGAATCGAATGAGCGGTGTGGATCAAAAACGATTTTTTGAACCACTCTAATGGCCATGTTTTTGGAGGCGGCGAAATCAATTAGTCTAAGGCCGTTTTCGTTCGTAAGCTGGTGAGCGCTGAACTGCCCCATAATCGGTCTAAATTCCTCCTCCTGGCCATCATGAGCGTTGAGATCTCCGATAACGATTTTGACATCATGGCTTGGGCAGCCGTCGTATTCACGTTCCAGCTGCGCGTAGAAAGCGTCCTTATCGTCATCGTCACTTGCTAGGTGAGGGCTGTGCACGTTGATTATGCTGATATTGAAGAAACGGCCTTTGATCCTCAACTTGCACATTCTGTTGTCGATTGGCCACCACCCCTCTTGTCCTCTGCATTTCGCCTATCACGACAAAAGCTGTGCCCAGCTCATGTCTGTTGCCGCAGCTCTGGTAGATGGTATAACCATTCCTATACGTATGTACCCTCGACCCTTTCCAGCAAACCTCCTGCAGCGCTATGATGTCGAACTTGCGGACCCTCAATAATTCGGAAAGAATGCGGGTACTTCCCAAGAAATTGAGAGACTTACAGTTCCATGATCCGAGTTTCCAATCGTTAGTCCGTTTTCGATGCCTGGGTCTATGCCGATTGTTCCGGTCCGAATTTACATTGTATGCTTCCTGTACTGATGATTTTTACGGCTGGCTTGTAAGGCCTGCACCAACCCCCTGTCTCGCCGGAGGATCATCGTGCACAGCACTGTTTAGAGTCCCACGCTGGCACTAGGACGATGATCAGCCGCTCCTAACATGGAGAACAGACGCTGTTTTGATCCGCCCATAACATGGAGAACAGACGCTCTGATAAGCTACACCCTCAGAAGAGAGGAGCCTCCCTTCCCTGTCAGCATACGACCAAGGTCCAAGGTTGGTTACCCGATCTTCCCTACGGTTACTCGTACCCCAGGCGGCACCACGGGGAGGTAGGGATAGGAGTTACTGGACAAGAGGCTAAGGACCACAAATGGGATCTATTTTATACCTGCAGGTACGCGAAGTACCAATGGTACATATTGTCCAGTCATTTACCACCCAATTCATTTTAAACGGATAAAAAAAACCCATGATGTATTAAATCATTAAGTTGGAGTTAATTTACTAGAGTTTGACCGTTACATGAATTTATTGCTTCAAAGTACATTAAGATTTTTTTTGCTGTGTAGGCTGAGAAACAGAAATTATAGGTATTTTGAATAAAAAATAAAATACATTTTTTAAAGTTTGTATTGATAGTAGAAATTGATGATAATTATTATGCAATTTAAATTTTAAGAAGATATATTTCATATTTTTTATGCAGCATTGGAGCATGTCACAAATTGTAATACTTAATAAATGCATTAATTATTATGATTTTTAAATTTCTATGGATTATTTTCACTTTTTTATTGATGCATCAGACAGGCTGCCGTCGATGAACGGAGGGGTCGACAAGTGGCAAGCAGCGGCAGCGCAAGTCAGAGCCCAACAGATACATCTCAAAGAACAAGCCGCAGAACACTCAACCAAGTGTTTAAAACACGATAAATCAGAAAGCGACTCGACTCCTCTAAGAGTGTGCTTTCATGTGGATGTGTGTAAAAGAAGTTTGCCGCCAAAGGGATCTCTCTCTGCTGACGAACTGCGCTGCCTGAGTGCGGTGGCAAGGCGGGATGACGGCGATGATGACGACGACGGATGGCGTTTCGGTGGTCGCTGATCGGCCGGCTGTCTCCCCGGGATGAAAGAGGACACTCCGCAGCTCGCTAGGGTGGTAAATCTCCTACTGACTATGGGTACCTAGTGCCACGGTGTTCTCCAGGCTGTTAGCATCAGAAAAAAAATCCATCAAATCTGTGCTCATTAGTCGATCTCTATAGCTATAGGTATTGCATGTCTGGAAAAAATCTAAAAAAAATCTATGGGTCCGTTTTGAAGCTAATATAGGACTTCAGATCAACGTGTGACCAGTGACCTTTGTGACGTTAAAGAATATGGCCTATTGAGTTTCGATTCTAAAACTTGTTTGCAGTTATTCAAAAACTCCTTTGAATATACACGCAAAAAATTGTGCGGTAAAAACTACCATTTTAGGGGGTTTACTTGAGCGCTCGCACCGGCAATTTTCAGCAGACCAGAAATGCGCTTGATATTACCATGTCTGTAGTCGAAATCAGATTGTTGTAAATTATTTCTGTCAAACGTACCAGTAATATGGTGGGATGTACCGTAAACATAGTAAATTGGTCTGAAATTGCATGGTAGTTTCAAGAATGGGCGTAGTCAGCTAAATAGTTATTTTTACCACAGATTTTTTTCCCGTGTAGGTCTTCTAATATTAAGTCCTAGGGGGTGTGGACTCGAACATTTAGGTTGTTCAAATTAAACACAAACTTTTCCACGATTGCTAACCGTTGTTTGTTTGGTTGTCTCACCACAGTAAAAATGCACCCTTAAAATACTTCACAGAGTATGGGCTATGAACGTTGATTATGCTGAAGTTGAAGAATCGGTCTTTGATTCTTAATTTGCACATACTTTCATTGATCGGCCACCATCCAGTCACGCGACTTTACATACCGCCACTGCTCCTTGCTTCGCTTTCTGCGTGTGACTCACGTGCATCTTGTGCTCCTGTGCTTCCCTTGCTCTTTTCGTACTGCATTTGAGGCTACTACTTTCTCAGCATCTCGCCAGAGCCCTGCGCAACTTTTGCGTCTGCTGCTAATCCGCTGATTTTCGAGCTCACCAGCTTGGACCAGTTGGATGCCGAGGTCGGTCCAACGATTCCGGTTGGAGGGTAGCTTCCGGTTCACTGGCGCCCCAGCGACCCAAAACTGGTGGTTTCTCACGATCGCTACTCGCATAGTCCCCGACGATGGAGCTTAGCCTACTCCAGCGGAGGGTTCCCGACGTAAGAATATCTTCCGAAACCGTTAAAGTAACGCGTTTGTTCCCGCTCCACTGCTGGTGAACGGTGAAGTGCCGAGGTCGATCCAGCGATTCCGGTTCACTGGTGCCCGACGACTTAAGCCGGTGACCCGCTACGGACTACTCAGAATAGTCTCCGACGATGGATCTATCCTACTCCGACGATGATTTTCCCGACGGCGGAAGATCTCCCGAACCGATGCTTTCCGGGCTGAAGCCGAGGTCGGTCCTGCGATTCCAGCGGAAAGAAGCTTCCGGTTCGCAGGCCATTTTCCGGTGCTGTTTCACGATCTACTCAGGTAGTCCCCGACGGAAAGACGGTCTAGCCTGCTCCGGTCGCGCCCGTTGGTCTTCTTCATATGCTCGCTTCAACAGACTGCGTCGAATAGAAATTCACTTCTCCGTGTTGTCTGTTTACCCACATCGACAGGCACGGAATTATTCGATGGGTCTATCTACCGTTCTCAGAGATATCCCACTGCTGTTGCCATTTCCTTGTGGTTTCTTGTTTATTCCAACAATCTCTGTCTCTTTTTAGAATTCCCCGCGTGCCTCGATCTCTGTAGCTTATAGGGATCTCTGGAGGCTTATAGGGATCAATCCTGCAATCACACAGACTGCCTCCAATGATATCGAATGATACGCACTCGACACACGCATGGCCAGTAGCAAGTATCTCTACCTTCTCTACCTTATACATAGCGTTCCAGAGGGTCGGGACATGAATAGAGTCCGGTGGGACGCCCGCCTTTTCCCAGCGGCTGTTTCGTAGATCACGATTTTGAAAGTAGCGCCTGTCCCTTTCGAGCAGCGTTTCCCAATTGTACTACCGAAAGGCCACGATGTTACATCGAAACTACTACTACACTATCATGCAAAATTCGGTCACGGTGAGGTCAACCGTGAGACGGTAGTGAACGAGCTGCGACAATGTTTCTATGTTCAAAATATTCGCGCGGCTGTTTTGCAGGTGATTAAGGACTGTACTTGGTGCAAAATACATAAATGTATTTTTGTGTATAGGAGGGCTCCTTTACCGGTGCAGCGTCTAACCCCCCAAATACGGCCATTTAGTTATGTAGGAATTGACTACTTCGGCCCAGTAGTGTAAATTAAGTGACGAGATATTGTTGACGATATAATCAGAAGCCGAGGACATGGTGAATAGGGTAACGACTGTTTATTTCGTTCATAACCACTAACAGTTGGCGCCAGCGGCAAAAATTGCAGACAACAACCTTTCGAACATTCAGTTTCTCTTACCGGCCGCCGAGCGGCGACACTGATGTTTGTATTCATCTCACTGATCGCGCTACGCTGGATTCTCAAATTTCTCAAACTTTCAACACAAGCGCATGGAAGAATGGTAGTCGGAGAGCTGTCAAAACGTATGGAAAATAATGAAAATCGTAAATTGCTCGCAATTAGGAAACCGAATCAAAAAGTAGTGATTAGAAATCAAGTGTAAAGTGAAAACATTACTTTTTGTGTTTAGTTCATCTTCCGAGGTGCTTTCTTTGCTTCAGGATTTCGTTTTTACTACCATTGAAAAAGAGCCATCTATTGCCTTTTCAGTATTGAATATCGCCCTATTCTCGTCCGTTAACATACGTGCCACAAGAATCTGCTGACTGCGAAGCCCCTCACGCCGAATCATTTTCTGCGTGGTTAGCCTGCCGGAGAGCTTGAAGAGGCTAATTTGCCAACAAATTCTGCTGAAGCGTTGCGGGACAGCTATAAACGATGTCAAGAACTAGCAGACATGTTATGGAAGAGATGCCTGAAGGAATACATCCCAACAATCAACCATCGCACTAAATGGCTTGGTGAACAAGAACCTGTTGCAGAAGGAGAGCTGGTCTATATTACAGATCCGAGGTATAGTAGAAAAGGTGATACGAGGGACTGATGAAAGAATTCGACGTGCGCTAGTTAGAACGTCTAAGGGTGTTTTTTGTCGAGCGGTCGCCAAGCTAGCGATGATAGAGTTGCGGAGTAAATCTGGTCTAATTTCTGGCCCAGGACCAGAGTTACGGGAGGGGGAGTTTGTTACCACTACCGCTGTGTACTACCCTAGTGAACAAGCCCAACATAATAAGAAGTCTAACTGTCTGACGTAGAAATGTCATGATTACGTTTGGAGAATCTGTCACTGTCAGCGTAGATTGAAAAGAGAGATAATTAGAAGAAAAACAAGTAGAAAAACAAGAATTACAGATCGTTAAACCACATTTATTATTCCAAGTTGAATTCGTTTATTTTAATTATATTTCGGCTAAATTTCTTAAAAATAGTGTAATACACGTGAGTAATCATGCTTAAATTATCACAATCAAGGGTTTCAGTGCTAGAACACTATTAGTTGTATAGTTACAGGCCGGTTTGTATTACGAATACGTATCAGATTGTTCAACCGAAGTGAAATAGTAGAAAACCATTGATGTAAGTCACCCCCTGTAATTACAACTGAATTAAGTTTGATAAAGTTAATTTACAGTTTTGAGCTGTACGACAAACTCGTCTGCTGCAAAAGATTTTTTTTCTAAATTTCGGTGTGAACAAGTGCCTCGCCTCTCTTTCGGCCCTTGAAGAGTTTTTGTTTTTCGGACCTGCTCTTTGTTTTCATCTTTCGATTTTTTCTATTGACAATTCCCCATGTGGTATTGTTGCCTTCCTTGGTGACTGCTGCGTTCGCTGGGCCTGACTCGTTGGCGCAAGTGTCCTTGTGTTTCTTGGAACCACCCGGTCTTACATCGCTTACATCGATGCTCTTGACTTCTTCATCGTGAAGGGCACGCTCTCCATCCTCTGGGATTTGTCCCTCTTTACATTAGTTTCCCTCGCAATAGTGATTGGCATCGCCTTTGTTGAGTCGGCGCTTGCCTTATTTCTAAGGCAGTTTTGGCCGCCGACAACTACTTCTCAGTCCATTCTGCTCTCTGTGAAAAAGCCGCTTATTTCTTGACAGCCAGTCCAAGGGTTCCTTGGATCTTCAACACCAAAGTCTTGATGTCTTTGTGCACATTGCATATTTTATCCACAAACTCATGCAATTCACCAGTTTTTAAGCTGCTACAACTTTCGATAGCTGCTGCTGTTGCTGCTGTTCCTCCTTATCGCGCTGCTGTTGCCCTAGCTGCGATGGTGGTGATCTTACTAAGCCACCTTTAGCGAAAGGGTTCGCCGCGCCTTCTTCGCCTGGTAAATGGTATGGTTACCTCTGAACGTTCGCATCATTACTCCTGTCCAGCACAGCAGTCCTTGTAGTGCTAAGATGCCGAAATTGCGGACTTTCAGTATACTTCTGGAGAGTATGCATGTTCTTCCGATGTAGTTGAGATATTTGTGGTTCCACGTACCGAGTTTTCAATCGTTAGTCCATTTCCGTCACTGTGGTCTTTGCCGATTGTTCTGGTCTGTATTCTCTCGTTGACGTTACTGTGCTGATGTATTTTTACGGCTGGCTTGCAGGGCCTGACACCAACCCCCTAGATTTCCAGAGGACCATTCCCCCTAAATGTTCGGAGGACCATAGTACGCAGTTTAGCTAAGAATCCTTCTCTGACAGCCACCCATGACATGGGGAACAGACGATTTCGAAGTACAGATGTTAAGGGCCACTTAAAGGGGTCTATTTTATTCCTTCAAGTACCCGAAGTGTCAATAGTACGCCATGCCCATCATTTACAAACCAAAAACAATCTCTTGTTTATGTATCGATGAAAAAACGTGTAAGTATCACTGTTTTCTTTAAAATTTTTTGACTTATAGATACTATCAAGAGCATAACTTCCAAATCTTAGAAATGTAGTAAAGCAAAAATCGTGTGATGAGCACAGAATGGTGCACTTTTTGACGTTGGATAACGTCCTTCGGCAACATATGGGGGTACAATCTCAAAAAACGAAAAATTGAGCATGTAACGAAAAATGGTCAGGTTTTGACCGCTAATAACTCAGCCATTTGTCGATAGATTTTCAATATTTATACATCAATCGATCGGAATTTATCTACGCGTCGATTCAAATAGAGGACACTATTGATTATTGGCAACAAACTATTGAAAAATCGTAAAATGTTGACCCCTTTCTTATCTAACCAATCACGTTCAAGCACATTTTTGGGTTCCGCTTCCCACTATAAAAGCGCACCGGTCCTGCTTCTTCCCTCAGTCTTCTTTTTGCGGTTGGACTGTTCACACGGTCGGGCGAGTCATTTTCGCTTTGCGTTTGCTCCCGCCGTCACAGTTCAATTTGTGTCGTCGGAAGAGGAAGACGCAAGGTTGATTTGCGGCAGCGATGACGATGGCTTGGGCGCTTCTCCGAGCGGCGAACTACTGTCACTCGGAAAAGCGTTCAAGCCATCGTCATCGCCGCCGCAAATTTATCCGCGCTTGAAGATTTCTACTTTGAATTCAGCATCGGTGGTCAAGAAGCAAGCCCGCTAGGAACGAAATACCACAGGCCCTCTGAGTTGCTGATCCGAGGAGCTGCTTCTAATCGAGCGTCGGACTTGTGAAATCGCTCAAGATTTTAAGAGTGAGCATCGTTTGCAGATTTCGACTTATGCCCGGTAATCAACAACCCGTTGCTCTTGTCCGCTATCCACATCACGTCATTTAGCTGGTACGTCATATAAGCAAATCGGCGCTTTTCAGGGCCATCAAATGTGTTCAAAAGAGTTGAAAGAATAATATTTTCGACCTTATTACATCTTGTATTTCTCAATCAATCTCACAGCTTCATACAAAATTTAGTTTGTCATGAATAATTGATGGCACGACAATTTGATACTGTATTCACGGACGCTGCTGCAGTGCCGTCACAACATTTCACAACGATTGTAAAATAGAGTGGCATTTCCAACAGCTTCTTAGACTTGCCATATATTATGAGAACATATGTAACAAAATTGCGACATATTTAGAATGCTTCTGAAAAGAAATTCTCATTGAACAATTTTCATCATTTTTGCACTCGTGGATCAGAAATTTTCCTTCATACAAAAGAAAACAATTGATTATCAATAGCTAACCAATGAATATTGGAAATCTTTCTACGAATCGACTCCAATAATTAAAACTCTTGATTTTCATGGATAAACTATTGAAAAATCGATAAATATCAAGGCATGTCTTATTTTCCATAGAAAAGCACATTTTTCTTCTGTATTCCTAGCACAGGCATCATTGCTCGATATCTTAGCCACTTTCGTCATGCAAAGGGAAACGCCCCTTTCGGTCTTCTTCTTACTCCTCTTTATTCTATCGTGGTTCAGTCGAAGCCCCGCGTACATCAGTCAATCGTCAACCAGCAATTGGAGAAGGACTCCTATCGGAATAAATTTTACACATTCGTCGCTGCCGCTGCTTCTGCTCTTGTTAATTCCCAACCCAAGCTAAATGCTACGGGTCCCGTGAAATCGCTCATCATGGTCATGGGCATCCAGCTAGACCATCAAATTCTTGGAGAACTCGTCTAGAAACCTTGAAAATTGCCGTCGGAGGAGTGAGCAAACCAACGAAAACAACGAAGCACAAAGTTACCGACCGCATTTCGATTTAATCGTCTTCGGTAATCTTTTGGTGTGTTTCTGTCTAACAATGGATTGACAACCCAGTTCGATCGACGGTGACTAGCAGTGCTGGGAATGGTAATATTTAGTAGTAGGCTTGACTTTTCGCGAAAATCACGTGGCTCTCCAGTACAGTAGTTCAAAAACGTGAATCTCATCAAGTAACCTATGTTGGGTGCACGAATTTTCTAAATCATGAGTGTCAATGAAAGCTCTAAATGCGGGAAATGCAGCGGGAAATAGAACATTTTTCTACAGTAATTCTGGGTTGCCCTTAGCAACGGGTGTTTTGCTATTTTCAAGGCTTTTTGCCTACAGCAGCGATGGGCGTGAGTTTCACTGGCTACGCTGACTGTGATTGGCTTTGCTTGGCTACTGTAGAGTGAATTTCAAGATTTTTCCCAACCCTGGTGACTAGCCCCAACCGTCCCACAGTATTTCGATAGGCCGAAATCGTGAACTTAATTCTGTAGCACCTTTAAACGTTATTTTTTCGAAATGGTGTCTTCGGACGAAAATTTTCTAAAAATATAGCGCATATATTGACGGTAAATGTTAGTTCGCAACTTTGCCACGGGCGGCGCTGCGAAAATATATTTTTTGAAATGACGATCTTTAAATATGATGTCTTCGGCAAAGTTGTAGATAATTCAAATACAAACAACTTTGCCAAAGACACCTAGTGTGTACTCAGCTGCATTTCCAAACTACGGGAGTATTTTATGAACGACCCCCTAAAACTAGTTTTTCTCGTATATTTTGAAAATGCGAAGTTTCCGGTAGCAACAATGTTCTACAAAATTGTGTAAACAGGCAAAATGAATCATTCTCTAGAAGACACTAGTCTTCTAAAGATCAAGGAAAAGCAGTTATAACCGTTTAAGTGCAAAAATCAGTCATTTTTAGGGTCCGTGTATTTATTCGAGTGGCAGCTGGTGGCAGATGAAACCGAGTAGGTTTCAAAATACATCATTAGTAGTTGTAAATGTCGATAGTGTCATTAGTATCCACGAGTATCCCTTTTACTTAGAGGAAGTTTCATCAATAACTCTTATTACCCTTTAGTACTTAGTTATATGATGGGTAGAGGGCTATGTGGCTCCATACTTCTTCTTTTTCTTCTTCTTGACACATTCTTCATCATTACGCACAACCAATAGGTTCCAAATACAATTTTGAAGAAAGTTCTCAATCTCGAGAAATGACGCTTTACGAAATGACTCGCCCTGCAACTATTTTTCAATTGAGGTTTTTGCGTTTTTTCGTACATCCCAAGTAACCAAATAGCACTTTAATTCGCTCTGCGTGCTAGCATTATATAGCTGACACGCTTAATTTGTCGAATAATAGCACTAAAAGTCCAAAAAGATAAGCTAGCAGGCTAGTGTTTACTACATGACACGTGCAAGAACGATGCGGTGAGAAGCAAATTAAGTGATGTATCAAATTCAATTCCAAAATCAGGCAAGTGCCTCAATATCAGATCATTTTGTAAATGAGTGTTGCAACCATAAGAACTGCGTTAACATTTAAACACTGATTTGATTCACAGAATAGTGATTCAATGATTTATTCTTTTCTCAACAGAATATTTCACCAAATGTGCATAGCTTGCACTTACTATTGTGTCTATGTACGAAAATAGCTAAAACTGCAAGCGAAAAATTTGTATTTGTAAAGTTGTATGGCGAGTCATTTTGTAAAGATTAATTGAGAACTTTCTTCATAAAAGTATTTGGAACCTATTAAGTGTGCGTATAAAGACGAAGAATGTGTCAAGGAGAAGAAAAAAAAGAAGTTTGGAGTCACATAGCCCTCTACTCATCATATAACTAAGTACTTCAGGGTAATAAGAGTTATTGATGAAACTTCCTCTAAGTAAAAGGGATACTCGTGGATACTAATGACACTATCGACATTTACAACTACTAATGATGTATTTTTAATTCTACTAGGTTTCATCTGCCACCAGCTGCCACCCGAATAAATACACGGACCCCAAAAATGACTGATTTTTGCACTTAAACGGTTATAACTGCTTTTCCTTGGTCTTTAGAAATCTAGTGTCTTCTAGAGAATGATTCATTTTGCCTGTTTACACAATTTTGTAGAACATTGTTGCTACCGGAAACTTCGCATTTTCAAAATATACGAGAAAAACTAGTTTTAGAGGGTCGTTCATAAAATACTCCCGTATTTTGGAAATGCGGCTGAATACACACTAGGTGTCTTTGGCAAAGTTGTTTGTATTTGAATTATCTACAACTTTGCCGAAGACATCATATTTAAAGATCGTCATTTCAAAAAATATATTTTCGCAGCGCCGCCCGTGGCAAAGTTGCGAACTAACATTTACCGTCAATATATGCGCTATATTTTTAGAAAATTTTCGTCCGAAGACACCATTCCGGAAAAATCACGTTTGAAGGTGCTACAGAATTTAGTTCACGATTTCGGCCGATCGAAATACTGTGCGTCCTTTTCAGGACGACCATTTCATTTTGAAAGAGTTGTGAGAATTTTCCACCGTGAAGAGCGACATTACTGGTGATTGGATGTGATTGATTCAGATTTTGGTCAGTAATTTGCATGCAATCATTTATCACGGCTAAATAATGCTTCTCGAGAATCACAGTGTCAAGAAATAAAATTCCCATTGCGCGCGCGCGGTCAGGTAAATCGCGAACGGCACTTGAATTAAGAATCCATCACGGTTTGCTTCGCAATTAGTGATGATTGCATGATGCCGTTGTCGTCGTTGCATGCTAGAGCGATCAGTATCAATTTGGCGAACAAAGAGCTAAAACTTATCAGTAACAGATTTGTTGTCGTTTTGATTTGGTAAGAAATATTCGATCGAATCGAAATACACACACAGAGAAGACTGCACAAAAGCTACCGCCGCCCGACCCGAGCGACGGGAACCTAGATAAAACTTTGTTTGTCATTTATCTCCGTTGAAAACTTATCATACAAAATTACAATCGATAACTAAATATTAATTATTCAATTGTGGCCCTATAAAGGGTTGTTGTTCGAAATTGTGCTTCAATGCAATTTAAGCGCCTTCGCCACGGATACGACGAGCCAGCTGGATGTACTTCGGCATGATGGTGACACGCTTGGCGTGGATCGCGTACAGGTTGGTATCCTCAAACAAACCGACCAGTTAGGCCACGCTCGCTTCCTGCAGGGCCATAACGGTCGCGCTCTGGAATCGCAGATCGGTCTTAAGGTAACACGGGAGACCGTGTTATATTCCCTATCTTTTGTCTCACTCTAACAATTATCATCAACACTTTGCAGAAGCAAATCTCTAGTTTTAGTGAACCGATTAAACTGAAAATTTAATGGGTTGTGCACTACATATATATAATGCTAGTGATACATTTTTCGCATCGATATATTCAGTGGTACTTGCGTTTAACTTTTCAAATGGAGAGGGTGATTAAAACACCGTCCCGTGCGGCCTTAATCAAGAAGTCCTGATCGATTTCACCGTCAGCAACAACTATTGCTGTGGCGCACAAGTTTCGCAAACTCTGCACCTGTTATGATGTGGAGCTGGGCTTGTCAGATGATTATGGTGATATTTGCGCTGCCGAAATCACTATAATGAATTGTCGGGCACTACTGGTTTGCTTCTACATTTCTCCGGATACCACAATGAAGCAGAAAAAGTTCTTATGGCGCGGAACTTCTTCGAGTATCAAAAGGAGACCATGCCAATCATCGTGACAGGTAACTTCAACATCGATTTGAGCAAAGAGGAGTACACATAGTTAGCGGACTTCATGGACAAGAACCTCAACCTCAAACTGTCTTCGGAATCCACTAAAGCAACCAATCTTAGTGGATCATGAATGGACCTAACGTTCAACCGGTATATTTGTTTGGAGAGCAAAAGTTACCGCTCATGCTTCATCTTCCATCGACCGGTTCTATCGGTGTTTAAGTGTTAACCGAACCAACCAAATAATAACACTCAATGTCCATAATAGATCAGAATTGACATGCAACAAATAGTTTGAAAATTGATTAGATTTTTTGTCAGTACCTAGAATTCTTTCATAAGTTCGTGACGGTCCTAAATCAGGAAATAGAAGAAGCTAACGTTATCCAACGTCAATTTGGCGGTCGTATCTCGGAAACAACCTCTTACTTTTTTTAATTGTCTTCAACCTCAAAGTCTGCACAGTGGGCCTGGCCGATTTAATATTTGTATAATATCGCTGATATTCTGCAAATATTGATACTGACAAGAAAATACCTAAATAAATTTAGGTATTTCCAGGATGCTTTTCAATATTGGCTGTGCAAGCGCTTAGATTAGATTAGATTAGAATGTTTCTTGGTTGTTCCACTGGAGTATGCTCATCCATTGTTTAGTAGGGTAACTCGGTGTAATACGCCCCAACGGGGCAATACGCCCCTCTTCATTTTCACGGGATTGAGGCTTCTTTCACACGCAAATATGATTACATAGCTTAAATATTCGCGAAAAAAATATGTTGCGCATATATGTTCTTTGAAAAGTATGAACAATCAATATAAATTCTAAAAATATCTAAAATCAGGTTCTTGGTTTGAAATTTTGCTTTTGATAAGCAAGCCTCAGGGAGGATGAAGCCCATTTTTTATTATTGCACTTAATACAAAAACTTTTACCGGAAGACGACTGCTAATGGACCCTTTTAAGATTAGCAGGTGGTGGAATTCTCCTTGGAAACATTTCTACAAAGCTGTGGACCTTTTTTCTTTTGAAACGTAAACATTGGGACCGTTCACAAAAAAACATCGTGTACACTTTTTTGAAGCAACCTGGAAAGAGACAACTGCGTGCAGAACATGGCCAACTAAGTAAGCAACACATTGACATAGAAAACATTAGAAGTGCTGCATTTGCTACTGCGATAGAGCAGTTTTTCCTTAAGGGGGGGCGTATTACACCTTTTTACCTTATTGAGTTACAGTATGTCCAGCTAAGACGATGTCCGTGTCTTAAAAATTGAATGTTAATTCAATATGACGCCAACACACATCAGATTGAATACGAATTCATTTTAACTTACTTTACTTACTTTTGCTGGCTCTACGTCCTTCAAGACATGACCTGCGCCACAATGTTACGCCAACTAACTCGGTCCATGGCTGCTAACCTCCAATTCCTCGATCGCCCCACACTTCCAAGATCCTGCTCCACTTGATCAAACCACCTAGCTCGTTGCGCTCCCCTTCGTCATGTACCGGCCGGATTTGAGTTAAACACCATTTTTGCGGGATTGTTGTCCGGCATTCTCACAACGTGTCCCACCCTTCGTACCCTTCCAGCTTTGGCGACTTTCGTGATACTGGGTTCACCGTAGAGTTGCGCAAGCTCGTGGTTCATTCTTCTCCTCCATACGCCGTTCTCACACAATGTGATATATAAGAGGTGAGGAGAAAGTCGGTGTTTGATTGTATTAGTGCAATATATATTCAAAGCAAACATTGAGGGGAAGATGGTGACGTCATACGGTTTCAATGAAATTCTGTGAGTGGATACAAAACGCTCCATATAGTGGAACAAGCCAAACTAAGACCGGAAAAAAAATCTAGAGCTAACACCTAGACGAAAAAGTCTTATAAGTGCAGTCAATGAATAACGTATCTTGGCAATAAATACGTGAATTAAAGCACATCTCCCACTTTTCGCAGTCATATTGGATTTCAGCAGTACTTTCATGATGCATCCATGTATCAAGCGAAATATTCGTAAAATTCATTCCATTCATTTGCATCCATTCACTACCAGTATTTTACTGTATCTTTCATGGTTCTATCTGCGAATCTGCGTTGAAGATTCCTTCCTAAAATAAAACAAAAGTAAGGACCAAATTACACGAATCACCTGCAGTGCCATCTTCCCGTGCTATTTTTTTTCTTGTTTTTGTTCGAGTAACAACACACAAAACAACCTTGGTAACCAAAGGGTTGCTAGCAACGAAGCCCCAGAAACGTTCGATAACAAACTGTATGACGTCACACATAGTCACATTGTAGTGGGTTGCTGTGTTAAAGTACAAACGATGCACTAATACCTACAAAAAATTGTGTATTATACAGAATCATCTCCTCACCTCTATTACAGCACATTGGTTCTCACATACTCCTAGCGCTTGCAGGTCCTCTTCGAGCATTGTCCACGTCTCATGCCCATAGAGGACTACCGGTCTTATTAGCGTCTTTTACATGGTACACTTAGTACGCAAGTGAAGTTTACCAGACCGCAAGGTCTTGTGGAGTCCATAGTAAGCACGACTTCCGGCAATGATACGTCTTCGAATTTCTCTGCTGCAGTTGTTATCCGACGTTATCAATGATCCGAGGTAGACAAATTCGTCCACCACCTCGAACTCATCCCCGTCGATCGTCACGCGTCTGCCTATGCGGGCTCTATCGCACTCGGTTCCTGCAGCCAGCAGATATTTCGTCTTCGACGTATTTTCCTTCAATCCAACCTGATCTGCTTCACGTTTCAGCTTGGTATACTGTTCAGCAACCACCTGGAACGTTCTTCCGACAATGTCCACGTCGTCAGCGAAACAAATGAACTGGCTGGATTTATTGAAGATCGTGCCCCGCATGTTGAAGCCCGCCCGTTTCATAACACCTTCTAGCGCAATATTGAACAGGAGGCAGGAAAGACCATCGCCTTGTCGAAGTCCTTTGCGTGTTTCAAACGGGTCCGATAATGCACCCGATATCTTCACACAGCACTGTACACTATCCATCGTTGCTTTTATCAGTCTAGTCAGTTTCCCGGGAAAGCTGTACTCGTCCATAACCTTCCATAGGTGGTGCGTAGGGACTTGATATTCACGACACTTTTGGAGGATCTGCCGCAACATAAAGATTTGGTCTGTTGTCGATCGCCCGTCCACAAAACCGGCTTGATAACTTCCCACAAATCTGCTTGCCAGTGGCGATAGACGGCGGAAGATGATCTGGGAAAGCACTTTATAGGCTGCATTAAGAATGGTGATCGCTCGAAAGTTCGCACATTCTAACTTGTCACCCTTTTTGTATATTGGGTATATTATTCCCTCCTTCCACTCCTCCGGTAGCTGTTCTGTATCCCAGATCCTGGCTATCAATCGGTGCAGACAAGTGGCCAACCTGTCCGGGCCCATTTTCATAAGTTCCGCTCCAATACCATCCTTTCCAGCTGCTTTGTTGTTCTTGAGCTGTTTGATAGCATCCTTAACTTCACCTATTGTGGGAGTTGGCACGTCTCCCTCATCCGCCGTACTGATGAAGCCATTTCTCCTGCTGTCTTGATCTTCCTCCTCTGCGCCGTTTAGGTGTTCATCGTAGTGCTGCTTCCACCTTTCAATCACCTCACGTTCGTCCGTCAAGATACCTCCATCATTATCCCGGCACATTTCGGCTCGCGGCACAAAGCTTTTGCGGGATGCATTTAGTTTCTTGTAGAACTTTCGTGAGAACGATACAGCTGCTCCATCTCTTCGCACTCCAACTCTTCCAGGCGGCGCTTTTTATCCCGGAATAGATGGGTTTGCTGTCTTCGCTTCTGTTTGTATCGTTCCACGTTTTGACGGGTGCCTTGCTGCAGCATCATAGCCCGCGCTGCACTCTTCTCGTCCAAAACTGTCGAACCAACCGTTCCGTCGATGTGCTTCCACGAGCTGCTTTGAGACTACTCCAGCAGTCCTCAAGAGGGGCTTCGGTGAGCTCTCCCTCTTCCAGCAACGCTGCTTCAAGGCTT
Source organism: Aedes aegypti (assembly GCF_002204515.2). Taxonomy (NCBI): domain Eukaryota; kingdom Metazoa; phylum Arthropoda; class Insecta; order Diptera; family Culicidae; genus Aedes; species Aedes aegypti. Next base: position 108,903,655 of record NC_035109.1, read on the forward strand.
TGCGCGTAATCAGTTGCGACTTCGAATAGCTTGAGTCGTTCCAGGTTGTACCGTGGCGGGCGTCGGTTCCGAATGTTGTTCACAACGGAGAATCGTTAGCGCACTTTAACCGTCACTAGGTAGTGGTCCGAATCGATGTTTGCGCCGCGATAAGTTCTGACGTCGATAATGTCCGAGAAGTGTCTTCCATCAATCAAAACGTGGTCGATTTGCGATTCAGTTTGTTGGGGTGATCTCCAGGTGTGCCGATACGGGAGGCTGTGCTGGAAGTAGGTACTACGTATGGCCATTAGAGTGGTTCAAAAAAACGTTTTTGCTCCACACCGCTCATTCGATTCTAGATCAAATTCTGAGTGTCCTCCCAAAATTTGAGCTCATTTGGATGAAAACTGAGACTGCACAAGTCCTTTAAAGTTTATATGGGAATTACTATGGGAAAAGCAAGCAATTCATTCAATCGGTCATAGTGTTTTCCCATGTGCTCTTGGGGATTAGAGCTACGTTGATACTGTGAGATACATTCATCAGCTACAACTTTGCCGAAGACCGTTTTTAAATCGGACGCCCCGGTAATTAGTTATTGATTTTTGAATGAGTTGTAAAACTTTGGCTATAATTATTGGGCTGTTCTGCAGGCATCACTGGATATATGCAGTAAAACATAGTAGCCATGATTTGTGCGTGCTATCTTTCGCGCCAAGTGCAGCAATGTTGCCTGTTCAGAAGTTAAATGAGCACTGCCGAAGAATTTGTGACTGGATATACATCAATAACTAATTACTGAGGCGTCCGATTTAAAAACGGTCTTCGGCAAAGTTGTAGCTGATGAATGTATCTCACAGTATCAACGTAGCTCTAATCCCCAAGAGCACATGGGATAACACTATGACCGATTGAATGAATTGCTTGCTTTTCCCATAGTTATTCCCATATAAACTTTGAAGGGCTTGTGCAGTCTCAGTTTTCATCCAAATGAGCTCAAATTTTGGGAGGACACTCAGAATTTGATCTAGAATCGAATGAGCGGTGTGGATCAAAAACGATTTTTTGAACCACTCTAATGGCCATGTTTTTGGAGGCGGCGAAATCAATTAGTCTAAGGCCGTTTTCGTTCGTAAGCTGGTGAGCGCTGAACTGCCCCATAATCGGTCTAAATTCCTCCTCCTGGCCATCATGAGCGTTGAGATCTCGATAACGATTTTGACATCATGGCTTGGGCAGCCGTCGTATTCACGTTCCAGCTGCGCGTAGAAAGCGTCCTTATCGTCATCGTCACTTGCTAGGTGAGGGCTGTGCACGTTGATTATGCTGATATTGAAGAAACGGCCTTTGATCCTCAACTTGCACATTCTGTTGTCGATTGGCCACCACCCCTCTTGTCCTCTGCATTTCGCCTATCACGACAAAAGCTGTGCCCAGCTCATGTCTGTTGCCGCAGCTCTGGTAGATGGTATAACCATTCCTATACGTATGTACCCTCGACCCTTTCCAGCAAACCTCCTGCAGCGCTATGATGTCGAACTTGCGGACCCTCAATAATTCGGAAAGAATGCGGGTACTTCCCAAGAAATTGAGAGACTTACAGTTCCATGATCCGAGTTTCCAATCGTTAGTCCGTTTTCGATGCCTGGGTCTATGCCGATTGTTCCGGTCCGAATTTACATTGTATGCTTCCTGTACTGATGATTTTTACGGCTGGCTTGTAAGGCCTGCACCAACCCCCTGTCTCGCCGGAGGATCATCGTGCACAGCACTGTTTAGAGTCCCCACGCTGGCACTAGGACGATGATCAGCCGCTCCTAACATGGAGAACAGACGCTGTTTTGATCCGCCCATAACATGGAGAACAGACGCTCTGATAAGCTACACCCTCAGAAGAGAGGAGCCTCCCTTCCCTGTCAGCATACGACCAAGGTCCAAGGTTGGTTACCCGATCTTCCCTACGGTTACTCGTACCCCAGGCGGCACCACGGGGAGGTAGGGATAGGAGTTACTGGACAAGAGGCTAAGGACCACAAATGGGATCTATTTTATACCTGCAGGTACGCGAAGTACCAATGGTACATATTGTCCAGTCATTTACCACCCAATTCATTTTAAACGGATAAAAAAACCCATGATGTATTAAATCATTAAGTTGGAGTTAATTTACTAGAGTTTGACCGTTACATGAATTTATTGCTTCAAAGTACATTAAGATTTTTTTTGCTGTGTAGGCTGAGAAACAGAAATTATAGGTATTTTGAATAAAAAATAAAATACATTTTTTAAAGTTTGTATTGATAGTAGAAATTGATGATAATTATTATGCAATTTAAATTTTAAGAAGATATATTTCATATTTTTTATGCAGCATTGGAGCATGTCACAAATTGTAATACTTAATAAATGCATTAATTATTATGATTTTTAAATTTCTATGGATTATTTTCACTTTTTATTGATGCATCAGACAGGCTGCCGTCGATGAACGGAGGGGTCGACAAGTGGCAAGCAGCGGCAGCGCAAGTCAGAGCCCAACAGATACATCTCAAAGAACAAGCCGCAGAACACTCAACCAAGTGTTTAAAACACGATAAATCAGAAAGCGACTCGACTCCTCTAAGAGTGTGCTTTCATGTGGATGTGTGTAAAAGAAGTTTGCCGCCAAAGGGATCTCTCTCTGCTGACGAACTGCGCTGCCTGAGTGCGGTGGCAAGGCGGGATGACGGCGATGATGACGACGACGGATGGCGTTTCGGTGGTCGCTGATCGGCCGGCTGTCTCCCCGGGATGAAAGAGGACACTCCGCAGCTCGCTAGGGTGGTAAATCTCCTACTGACTATGGGTACCTAGTGCCACGGTGTTCTCCAGGCTGTTAGCATCAGAAAAAAAATCCATCAAATCTGTGCTCATTAGTCGATCTCTATAGCTATAGTATTGCATGTCTGGAAAAAAATCTAAAAAAAATCTATGGGTCCGTTTTGAAGCTAATATAGGACTTCAGATCAACGTGTGACCAGTGACCTTTGTGACGTTAAAGAATATGGCCTATTGAGTTTCGATTCTAAAACTTGTTTGCAGTTATTCAAAACTCCTTTGAATATACACGCAAAAAAATTGTGCGGTAAAAACTACCATTTTAGGGGGTTTACTTGAGCGCTCGCACCGGCAATTTTCAGCAGACCAGAAATGCGCTTGATATTACCATGTCTGTAGTCGAAATCAGATTGTTGTAAATTATTTCTGTCAAACGTACCAGTAATATGGTGGGATGTACCGTAAACATAGTAAATTGGTCTGAAATTGCATGGTAGTTTCAAGAATGGGCGTAGTCAGCTAAATAGTTATTTTTACCACAGATTTTTTTCCCGTGTAGGTCTTCTAATATTAAGTCCTAGGGGGTGTGGACTCGAACATTTAGGTTGTTCAAATTAAACACAAACTTTTCCACGATTGCTAACCGTTGTTTGTTTGGTTGTCTCACCACAGTAAAAATGCACCCTTAAAATACTTCACAGAGTATGGGCTATGAACGTTGATTATGCTGAAGTTGAAGAATCGGTCTTTGATTCTTAATTTGCACATACTTTCATTGATCGGCCACCATCCAGTCACGCGACTTTACATACCGCCACTGCTCCTTGCTTCGCTTTCTGCGTGTGACTCACGTGCATCTTGTGCTCCTGTGCTTCCCTTGCTCTTTTCGTACTGCATTTGAGGCTACTACTTTCTCAGCATCTCGCCAGAGCCCTGCGCAACTTTTGCGTCTGCTGCTAATCCGCTGATTTTCGAGCTCACCAGCTTGGACCAGTTGGATGCCGAGGGTCGGTCCAACGATTCCGGTTGGAGGGTAGCTTCCGGTTCACTGGCGCCCCAGCGACCCAAAACTGGTGGTTTCTTCACGATCGCTACTCGGCATAGTCCCCGACGATGGAGCTTAGCCTACTCCAGCGGAGGGTTCCCGACGTAAGAATATCTTCCGAAACCGTTAAAGTAACGCGTTTGTTCCCGCTCCACTGCTGGTGAACGGTGAAGTGCCGAGGTCGATCCAGCGATTCCGGTTCACTGGTGCCCGACGACTTAAGCCGGTGACCCGCTACGGACTACTCAGAATAGTCTCCGACGATGGATCTATCCTACTCCGACGATGATTTTCCCGACGGCGGAAGATCTCCCGAACCGATGCTTTCCGGGCTGAAGCCGAGGTCGGTCCTGCGATTCCAGCGGAAAGAAGCTTCCGGTTCGCAGGCCATTTTCCGGTGCTGTTTCACGATCTACTCAGGTAGTCCCCGACGGAAAAGACGGTCTAGCCTGCTCCGGTCGGCGCCCGTTGGTCTTCTTCATATGCTCGCTTCAACAGACTGCGTCGAATAGAAATTCACTTCTCCGTGTTGTCTGTTTACCCACATCGACAGGCACGGAATTATTCGATGGGTCTATCTACCGTTCTCAGAGATATCCCACTGCTGTTGCCATTTCCTTGTGGTTTCTTGTTTATTCCAACAATCTCTGTCTCTTTTTAGAATTCCCCGCGTGCCTCGATCTCTGTAGCTTATAGGGATCTCTGGAGGCTTATAGGGATCAATCCTGCAATCACACAGACTGCCTCCAATGATATCGAATGATACGCACTCGACACACGCATGGCCAGTAGCAAGTATCTCTACCTTCTCTACTTATACATAGCGTTCCAGAGGGTCGGGACATGAATAGAGTCCGGTGGGACGCCCGCCTTTTCCCAGCGGCTGTTTCGTAGATCACGATTTTGAAAGTAGCGCCTGTCCCTTTCGAGCAGCGTTTCCCAATTGTACTACCGAAAGGCCACGATGTTACATCGAAAACTACTACTACACTATCATGCAAAATTCCGGTCACGGTGAGGTCAACCGTGAGACGGTAGTGAACGAGCTGCGACAATGTTTCTATGTTCAAAATATTCGCGCGGCCTGTTTTGCAGGTGATTAAGGACTGTACTTGGTGCAAAATACATAAATGTATTTTTGTGTATAGGAGGGCTCCTTTACCGGTGCAGCGTCTAACCCCCCAAATACGGCCATTTAGTTATGTAGGAATTGACTACTTCGGCCCAGTAGTGTAAATTAAGTGACGAGATATTGTTGACGATATAATCAGAAGCCGAGGACATGGTGAATAGGGTAACGACTGTTTATTTCGTTCATAACCACTAACAGTTGGCGCCAGCGGCAAAAATTGCAGACAACAACCTTTCGAACATTCAGTTTCTCTTACCGGCCGCCGAGCGGCGACACTGATGTTTGTATTCATCTCACTGATCGCGCTACGCTGGATTCTCAAATTTCTCAAACTTTCAACCAAGCGCATGGAAGAATGGTAGTCGGAGAGCTGTCAAAACGTATGGAAAATATGAAAATCGTAAATTGCTCGCAATTAGGAAACCGAATCAAAAAAGTAGTGATTAGAAATCAAGTGTAAAGTGAAAACATTACTTTTTGTGTTTAGTTCATCTTCCGAGGTGCTTTCTTTGCTTCAGGATTCGTTTTTACTACCATTGAAAAAGAGCCATCTATTGCCTTTTCAGTATTGAATATCGCCCTATTCTCGTCCGTTAACATACGTGCCACAAGAATCTGCTGACTGCGAAGCCCTCACGCCGAATCATTTTCTGCGTGGTTAGCCTGCCGGAGAGCTTGAAGAGGCTAATTTGCCAACAAATTCTGCTGAAGCGTTGCGGGACAGCTATAAACGATGTCAAGAACTAGCAGACATGTTATGGAAGAGATGCCTGAAGGAATACATCCCAACAATCAACCATCGCACTAAATGGCTTGGTGACAAGAACCTGTTGCAGAAGGAGAGCTGGTCTATATTACAGATCGAGGTATAGTAGAAAAGGTGATACGAGGGACTGATGAAAGAATTCGACGTGCGCTAGTTAGAACGTCTAAGGGTGTTTTTTGTCGAGCGGTCGCCAAGCTAGCGATGATAGAGTTGCGGAGTAAATCTGGTCTAATTTCTGGCCCAGGACCAGAGTTACGGGAGGGGGAGTTTGTTACCACTACCGCTGTGTACTACCCTAGTGAACAAGCCCAACATAATAAGAAGTCTAACTGTCTGACGTAGAAATGTCATGATTACGTTTGGAGAATCTGTCACTGTCAGCGTAGATTGAAAAGAGAGATAATTAGAAGAAAAACAAGTAGAAAAACAAGAATTACAGATCGTTAAACCACATTTATTATTCCAAGTTGAATTCGTTTATTTTAATTATATTTCGGCTAAATTCTTAAAAATAGTGTAATACACGTGAGTAATCATGCTTAAATTATCACAATCAAGGGTTTCAGTGCCTAGAACACTATTAGTTGTATAGTTACAGGCCGGTTTGTATTACGAATACGTATCAGATTGTTCAACCGAAGTGAAATAGTTAGAAACCATTGATGTAGTCACCCCCTGTAATTACAACTGAATTAAGTTTGATAAAGTTAATTTACAGTTTTGAGCTGTACGACAAACTCGTCTGCTGCAAAAGATTTTTTTTCTAAATTTCGGTGTGAACAAGTGCCTCGCCTCTCTTTCGGCCCTTGAAGAGTTTTTGTTTTTCGGACCTGCTCTTTGTTTTCATCTTTTCGATTTTTCTATTGACAATTCCCCATGTGGTATTGTTGCCTTCCTTGGTGACTGCTGCGTTCGCTGGGCCTGACTCGTTGGCGCAAGTGTCCTTGTGTTTCTTGGAACCACCCGGTCTTACATCGCTTACATCGATGCTCTTGACTTCTTCATCGTGAAGGGCACGCTCTCCATCCTCTGGGATTTGTCCCTCTTTACATTAGTTTCCCTCGCAATAGTGATTGGCATCGCCTTTGTTGAGTCGGCGCTTGCCTTATTTCTAAGGCAGTTTTTGGCCGCCGACAACTACTTCTCAGTCCATTCTGCTCTCTGTGAAAAAGCCGCTTATTTCTTGACAGCCAGTCCAAGGGTTCCTTGGATCTTCAACACCAAAGTCTTGATGTCTTTGTGCACATTGCATATTTTATCCACAAAACTCATGCAATTCACCAGTTTTTAAGCTGCTACAACTTTCGATAGCTGCTGCTGTTGCTGCTGTTCCTCCTTATCGCGCTGCTGTTGCCCTAGCTGCGATGGTGGTGATCTTACTAAGCCACCTTTAGCGAAAGGGTTCGCCGCGCCTTCTTCGCCTGGTAAATGGTATGGTTACCTCTGAACGTTCGCATCATTACTCCTGTCCAGCACAGCAGTCCTTGTAGTGCTAAGATGCCGAAATTGCGGACTTTCAGTATACTTCTGGAGAGTATGCATGTTCTTCCGATGTAGTTGAGATATTTGTGGTTCCACGTACCGAGTTTTCAATCGTTAGTCCATTTCCGTCACTGTGGTCTTTGCCGATTGTTCTGGTCTGTATTCTCTCGTTGACGTTACTTGTGCTGATGTATTTTTACGGCTGGCTTGCAGGGCCTGACACCAACCCCCTAGATTTCCAGAGGACCATTCCCCCTAAAATGTTCGGAGGACCATAGTACGCAGTTTAGCTAAGAATCCTTCTCTGACAGCCACCCATGACATGGGGAACAGACGATTTCGAAGTACAGATGTTAAGGGCCACTTAAAGGGGTCTATTTTATTCCTTCAAGTACCCGAAGTGTCAATAGTACGCCATGCCCATCATTTACAAACCAAAAACAATCTCTTGTTTATGTATCGATGAAAAAACGTGTAAGTATCACTGTTTTCTTTAAAATTTTTTGACTTATAGATACTATCAAGAGCATAACTTCAAATCTTAGAAATGTAGTAAAGCAAAAATCGTGTGATGAGCAACAGAATGGTTGCACTTTTTGACGTTGGATAACGTCCTTCGGCAACATATGGGGGTACAATCTCAAAAAACGAAAAATTGAGCATGTAACGAAAAATGGTCAGGTTTTGACCGCTAATAACTCAGCCATTTGTCGATAGATTTTCAATATTTATACATCAATCGATCGGAATTTATCTACGCGTCGATTCAAATAGAGGACACTATTGATTATTGGCAACAAACTATTGAAAAATCGTAAAATGTTGACCCCTTTCTTATCTAACCAATCACGTTCAAGCACATTTTGGGTTCCGCTTCCCACTATAAAAGCGCACCGGTCCTGCTTCTTCCCTCAGTCTTCTTTTTGCGGTTGGACTGTTCACACGGTCGGGCGAGTCATTTTCGCTTTGCGTTTGCTCCCGCCGTCACAGTTCAATTTGTGTCGTCGGAAGAGGAAGACGCAAGGTTGATTTGCGGCAGCGATGACGATGGCTTGGGGCGCTTCTCCGAAGCGGCGAAACTACTGTCACTCGGAAAGCGTTCAAGCCATCGTCATCGCCGCCGCAAATTTATTCCGCGCTTGAAGATTTCTACTTTGAATTCAGCATCGGTGGTCAAGAAGCAAGCCCGCTAGGAACGAAATACCACAGGCCCTCTGAGGTTGCTGATCCGAGGAGCTGCTTCTAAATCGAGCGTCGGACTTTGTGAAATCGCTCAAGATTTTAAGAGTGAGCATCGTTGCAGATTCGACTTATGCCCGGTAATCAACAACCCGTTGCTCTTGTCCGCTATCCACATCACGTCATTTAGCTGGTACGTCATATAAGCAAATCGGCGCTTTTCAGGGCCATCAAATGTGTTCAAAAGAGTTGAAAGAATAATATTTTCGACCTTATTACATCTTGTATTTCTCAATCAATCTCACAGCTTCATACAAAATTTAGTTTTGTCATGAATAATTGATGCACGACAATTGATACTGTATTCACCGGGACGCTGCTGCAGTGCCGTCACAACATTTCACAACGATTGTAAAATAGAGTGGCATTTCCAACAGCTTCTTAGACTGCCATATATTATGAGAACATATGTAACAAAATTGCGACATATTTAGAATGCTTCTGAAAAGAAATTCTCATTGAACAATTTCATCATTTTTGCACTCGTGGATCAAGAAATTTTCCTTCATACAAAAGAAAACAATTGATTATCAATAGCTAACCAATGAATATTGGAATCTTTCTCACGAATCGACTCCAATAATTAAAACTCTTGATTTCATGGATAAACTATTGAAAAATCGATAAATATCAAGGCATGTCTTATTTTCCATAGAAAAGCACATTTTTCTTCTGTATTCCTAGCACAGGCATCATTGCTCGATATCTTAGCCACTTTCGTCATGCAAAGGGAACGCCCCTTTCGGTCTTCTTCTTACTCCTCTTTATTCTATCGTGGTTCAGTCGAAGCCCCGCGTACATCAGTCAATCGTCAACCAGCAATTGGAGAAGGACTCCTATCGGAATAAATTTTACACATTCGTCGCTGCCGCTGCTTCTGCTCTTGTTAATTCCCAACCCCAAGCTAAATGCTACGGGTCCCGTGAAAATCGCTCATCATGGTCATGGGCATCCAGCTAGACCATCAAATTCTTGGAGAACTCGTCTAGAAACCTTGAAAATTGCCGTCGGAGGAGTGAGCAAACCCAACGAAAACAACGAAGCACAAAGTTACCGACCGCATTTCGATTTAATCGTCTTCGGTAATCTTTTTGGTGTGTTTCTGTCTAACAATGGATTGACAACCCAGTTCGATCGACGGTGACTAGCAGTGCTGGGGAATGGTAATATTTAGTAGTAGGGCTTGACTTTTCGCGAAAATCACGTGGCTCTCCAGTACAGTAGTTCAAAAACGTGAATCTCATCAAGTAACCTATGTTGGGTGCACGAATTTTCTAAATCATGAGTGTCAATGAAAGCTCTAAATGCGGGAAATGCCAGCGGGAATAGAACATTTTTCTACAGTAATTTCTGGGTTGCCCTTAGCAACGGGTGTTTTGCTATTTTCAAGGCTTTTTGCCTACAGCAGCGATGGGCGTGAGTTTCACTGGGCTACGCTGACCTGTGATTGGCTTTGCTTGGCTACTGTAGAGTGAATTTCAAGATTTTTTCCCAACCCTGGTGACTAGCCCCAACCGTCCCACAGTATTTCGATAGGCCGAAATCGTGAACTTAATTCTGTAGCACCTTTAAACGTTATTTTTCGAAATGGTGTCTTCGGACGAAAATTTTCTAAAAATATAGCGCATATATTGACGGTAAATGTTAGTTCGCAACTTTGCCACGGGCGGCGCTTGCGAAAATATATTTTTGAAATGACGATCTTTAAATATGATGTCTTCGGCAAAGTTGTAGATAATTCAAATACAAACAACTTTGCCAAAGACACCTAGTGTGTACTCAGCGCATTTTCCAAACTACGGGAGTATTTAATGAACGACCCCCTAAAACTAGTTTTTCTCGTATATTTTTGAAAATGCGAAGTTTCCGGTAGCAACAATGTTCTACAAAATTGTGTAAACAGGCAAAATGAATCATTCTCTAGAAGACACTAGTCTTCTAAAGATCAAGGAAAAGCAGTTATAACCGTTTAAGTGCAAAAATCAGTCATTTTTAGGGTCCGTGTATTTATTTCGAGTGGCAGCTTGGTGGCAGATGAAACCGAGTAGGTTTCAAAATACATCATTAGTAGTTGTTAAATGTCGATAGTGTCATTAGTATCACGAGTATCCCTTTTACTAGAGGAAGTTTCATCAATAACTCTTATTACCCTTTAGTACTTAGTTATATGATGGTAGAGGGCTATGTGGCTCCATACTTCTTCTTTTTCTTCTTCTTGACACATTCTTCATCATTACGCACAACCAATAGGTTCCAAATACAATTTTGAAGAAAGTCTCAATCTCGAGAAATGACGCTTTACGAAATGACTCGCCCTGCAACTATTTTTCAATTGAGGTTTTTGCGTTTTTTCGTACATCCCAAGTAACCAAATAGCACTTTAATTCGCTCTGCGTGCTAGCATTATATAGCTGACACGCTTAATTTGTCGAAATAATAGCACTAAAAGTCCAAAAAAGATAAGCTAGCAGGCTAGTGTTTACTACATGACACGTGCAAGAACGATGCGGTGAGAAGCAAATTAAGTGATGTATCAAATTCAATTCCAAAATCAGGCAAGTGCCTCAATATCAGATCATTTTGTAAATGAGTGTTGCAACCATAAGAACTGCGTTAACATTTAAACACTGATTTGATTCACAGAATAGTGATTCAATGATTTATTCTTTCTCAACAGAATATTTCACCAAATGTGCATAGCTTGCACTTACTATTGTGTCTATGTACGAAAAATAGCTAAAACTGCAAGCGAAAAATTTGTATTTTGTAAAGTTGTATGGCGAGTCATTTTGTAAAGATTAATTGAGAACTTTCTTCATAAAAGTATTGGAACCTATTAAGTGTGCGTATAAGACGAAGAATGTGTCAAGGAGAAGAAAAAAAAGAAGTTTGGAGTCACATAGCCCTCTACTCATCATATAACTAAGTACTTCAGGGTAATAAGAGTTATTGATGAAACTTCCTCTAAGTAAAAGGGATACTCGTGGATACTAATGACACTATCGACATTTACAACTACTAATGATGTATTTTTAATTCTACTAGGTTTCATCTGCCACCAGCTGCCACCCGAATAAATACACGGACCCCAAAAAATGACTGATTTTTTGCACTTAAACGGTTATAACTGCTTTTCCTTGGTCTTTAGAAATCTAGTGTCTTCTAGAGAATGATTCATTTTGCCTGTTTACACAATTTTGTAGAACATTGTTGCTACCGGAAACTTCGCATTTTCAAAATATACGAGAAAAAACTAGTTTTAGAGGGTCGTTCTAAATACTCCCGTATTTTGGAAATGCGGCTGAATACACACTAGGTGTCTTTGGCAAAGTTGTTTGTATTTGAATTATCTACAACTTTGCCGAAGACATCATATTTAAAGATCGTCATTTCAAAAAATATATTTTCGCAGCGCCGCCCGTGGCAAAGTTGCGAACTAACATTTACCGTCAATATATGCGCTATATTTTTAGAAAATTTTCGTCCGAAGACACCATTCCGGAAAAATCACGTTTGAAGGTGCTACAGAATTTAGTTCACGATTTCGGCCGATCGAAATACTGTGCGTCCTTTTCAGGACGACCATTTCATTTTGAAAGAGTTGTGAGAATTTTCCACCGTGAAGAGCGACATTACTGGTGATTGGATGTGATTGATTCAGATTTTTGGTCAGTAATTTGCATGCAATCATTTATCACGGCTAAATAATGCTTCTCGAGAATCACAGTGTCAAGAAATAAAATTCCCATTGCGCCGCGCGCGGTCAGGTAAATCGCGAACGGGCACTTGAATTAAGAATCCATCACGGTTTGCCTTCGCAATTAGTGATGATTGCATGATGCCCGTTGTCGTCGTTGCATGCTAGAGCGATCAGTATCAATTTGGCGAACAAAGAGCTAAAACTTATCAGTAACAGATTTGTTGTCGTTTTGATTTGGTAAGAAATATTCGATCGAATCGAAATACACACACAGAGAAGACTGCACAAAAGCTACCGCCGCCCGACCCGAGCGACGGGAACCTAGATAAAACTTTGTTTGTCATTTATCTCCGTTGAAAACTTATCATACAAAATTACAATCCGATAACTAAATATTAATTATTCAATTGTGGCCCTATAAAGGGGTTGTTTGTTCGAAATTGTGCTTCAATGCAATTTAAGCGCCTTCGCCACGGATACGACGAGCCAGCTGGATGTACTTCGGCATGATGGTGACACGCTTTGGCGTGGATCGCGTACAGGTTGGTATCCTCAAACAAACCGACCAGTTAGGCCACGCTCGCTTCCTGCAGGGCCATAACGGTCGCGCTCTGGAATCGCAGATCGGTCTTAAGGTAACACGGGAGACCGTGTTATATTCCCTATCTTTTGTCTCACTCTAACAATTATCATCAACACTTTGCAGAAGCAAATCTCTAGTTTTAGTGAACCGATTAAACTGAAAATTTAATGGGTTGTGCACTACATATATATAATGCTAGTGATACATTTTTCGCCATCGATATATTCAGTGGTACTTGCGTTTAACTTTTCAAATGGGAGGGTGATTAAAACACCGTCCCGTGCGGCCTTAATCAAGAAGTCCTGATCGATTCACCGTCAGCAACAACTATTGCTGTGGCGCACAAGTTTCGCAAACTCTGCACCTGTTATGATGTGGAGCTGGGCTTGTCAGATGATTATGGTGATATTTGCGCTGCCGAAATCACTATAATGAATTGTCCGGGCACTACTGGTTTGCTTCTACATTTCTCCGGATACCACAATGAAGCAGAAAAAGTTCTTATGGCGCGGAACTTCTTCGAGTATCAAAAGGAGACCCATGCCAATCATCGTGACAGGTAACTTCAACATCGATTTGAGCAAAGAGGAGTACACATAGTTAGCGGACTTCATGGACAAGAACCTCAACCTCAAACTGTTCTTCGGAATCCACTAAAGCAACCAATCTTAGTGGAATCATGAATGGACCTAACGTTCAACCGGTATATTTGTTTGGAGAGCAAAAGTTACCGCTCATGCTTCATCTTCCATCGACCGGTTCTATCGGTGTTTAAGTGTTAACCGAACCAACCAAATAATAACACTCAATGTCCATAATAGATCAGAATTGACATGCAACAAATAGTTTGAAAATTGATTAGATTTTTTGTCAGTACTAGAATTCTTTCATAAGTTCGTGACGGTCCTAAATCAGGAAATAGAAGAAGCTAACGTTATCCAACGTCCAATTTGGCGGTCGTATCTCGGAAAACAACCTCTTACTTTTTTTAATTGTCTTCAACCTCAAAGTCTGCACAGTGGGCCTGGCGATTTAATATTTGTATAATATCGCTGATATTCTGCAAATATTGATACTGACAAGAAAATACCTAAATAAATTTAGGTATTTCCAGGATGCTTTTCAATATTGGCTGTGCAAGCGCTTAGATTAGATTAGATTAGAATGTTTCTTGGTTGTTCCACTGGAGTATGCTCATCCATTGTTTAGTAGGGTAACTCGGTGTAATACGCCCCAACGGGGCAATACGCCCCTCTTCATTTTCACCGGGAATTTGAGGCTTCTTTCACACGCAAATATGATTACATAGCTTAAATATTCGCGAAAAAAATATGTTGCGCATATATGTTCTTTGAAAAGTATGAACAATCAATATAAATTCTAAAAATATCTAAATCAGGTTCTTGGTTTGAAATTTTGCTTTTTGATAGCAAGCCTCAGGGAGGATGAAGCCCATTTTTTATTATTGCACTTAAATCAAAAACTTTTACCGGAAGACGACTGCTAAATGGACCCTTTTAAGATTAGCAGGTGGTGGAATTCTCCTTGGAAACATTTCTACAAAGCTGTGGACCTTTTTTTCTTTTGAAACGTAAACATTGGGACCGTTACAAAAAAAACATCGTGTACACTTTTTTTGAAGCAACCTGGAAAGAGACAACTGCGTGCAGAAATGCCAACTAGTAAGCAACACATTGACATAGAAACATTAGAAGTGCTGCATTTGCTACTGCGATAGAGCAGTTTTTCCTTAAGGGGGGGCGTATTACACCTTTTTACCTTATTGAGTTACAGTATGTCCAGCTAAGACGATGTCCGTGTCTTAAAATTGAATGTTAATTCAATATGACGCCAACACACATCAGATTGAATACGAATTCATTTTAACTTACTTTACTTACTTTTGCTGGCTCTACGTCCTTCAAGACATGACCTGCGCCACAATGTTACGCCAACTAACTCGGTCCATGGCTGCTAACCTCCAATTCCTCGATCGCCCCACACTTCCAAGATCCTGCTCCACTTGATCAAACCACCTAGCTCGTTGCGCTCCCCTTCGTCATGTACCGGCCCGGATTTGAGTTAAAACACCAATTTTTGCGGGATTGTTGTCCGGCATTCTCACAACGTGTCCCACCCTTCGTACCCCTTCCAGCTTTGGCGACTTTCGTGATACTGGGTTCACCGTAGAGTTGCGCAAGCTCGTGGTTCATTCTTCTCCTCCATACGCCGTTCTCACACAATGTGATATATAAAGGTGAGGAGAAAGTCGGTGTTTGATTGTATTAGTGCAATATATATTCAAAGCAAACATTGAGGGGAAGATTGGTGACGTCATACGGTTTCAATGAAATTCTGTGAAGTGGATACAAAACGCTCCATATAGTGGAACAAGCCAAACTAAGACCGGAAAAAAAATCTAGAGCTAACACCTAGACGAAAAAGTCTTATAAGTGCAGTCAATGATAACGTATCTTGGCAATAATACGTGAATTAAAGCACATCTCCCACTTTTCGCAGTCATATTGGATTTCAGCAGTACTTTCATGATGCATCCATGTATCAAGCGAAATATTCGTAAAATTTCATTCCATTCATTTGCATCCATTCACTACCAGTATTTTACTGTATCTTTCATGGTTCTATCTGCGAATCTGCGTTGAAGATTCCTTCCTAAAAATAAAACAAAAGTAAGGACCAAATTACACGAATCACCTGCAGTGCCATCTTCCCGTGCTATTTTTTTTCTTGTTTTTGTTCGAGTAACAACACACAAACAACCTTGGTAACCAAAGGGTTGCTAGCAACGAAGCCCCAGAAACGTTCGATAACAAACTGTATGACGTCACACATAGTCACATTGTAGTGGGTTGCTGTGTTAAAGTACAAACGATGCACTAATACCTACAAAAAATTGTGTATTATACAGAATCATCTCCTCACCTCTATTACAGCACATTGGTTCTCACATACTCCTAGCGCTTGCAGGTCCTCTTCGAGCATTGTCCACGTCTCATGCCCATAGAGGACTACCGGTCTTATTAGCGTCTTTTACATGGTACACTTAGTACGCAAGTGAAGTTTACCAGACCGCAAGGTCTTGTGGAGTCCATAGTAAGCACGACTTCCGGCAATGATACGTCTTCGAATTTCTCTGCTGCAGTTGTTATCCGACGTTATCAATGATCCGAGGTAGACAAATTCGTCCACCACCTCGAACTCATCCCGTCGATCGTCACGCGTCTGCCTATGCGGGCTCTATCGCACTCGGTTCCTGCAGCCAGCAGATATTTCGTCTTCGACGTATTTTCCTTCAATCCAACCTGATCTGCTTCACGTTTCAGCTTGGTATACTGTTCAGCAACCACCTGGAACGTTCTTCCGACAATGTCCACGTCGTCAGCGAAACAAATGAACTGGCTGGATTTATTGAAGATCGTGCCCCCGCATGTTGAAGCCCGCCCCGTTTCATAACACCTTCTAGCGCAATATTGAACAGGAGGCAGGAAAGACCATCGCCTTGTCGAAGTCCTTTGCGTGTTTCAAACGGGTCCGATAATGCACCCGATATCTTCACACAGCACTGTACACTATCCATCGTTGCTTTTATCAGTCTAGTCAGTTTCCCGGGAAAGCTGTACTCGTCCATAACCTTCCATAGGTGGTGCGTAGGGACTTGATATTCACGACACTTTTGGAGGATCTGCCCGCAACATAAAGATTTGGTCTGTTGTCGATCGCCCGTCCACAAAACCGGCTTGATAACTTCCACAAATCTGCTTGCCAGTGGCGATAGACGGCGGAAGATGATCTGGGAAAGCACCTTTATAGGCTGCATTAAGAATGGTGATCGCTCGAAAGTTCGCACATTCTAACTTGTCACCCTTTTTGTATATTGGGTATATTATTCCCTCCTTCCACTCCTCCGGTAGCTGTTCTGTATCCCAGATCCTGGCTATCAATCGGTGCAGGACAAGTGGCCAACCTGTCCGGGCCCATTTTCATAAGTTCCGCTCCAATACCATCCTTTCCAGCTGCTTTGTTGTTCTTGAGCTGTTTGATAGCATCCTTAACTTCACCTATTGTGGGAGTTGGCACGTCTCCCTCATCCGCCGTACTGATGAAGCCATTTCTCCTGCTGTCTTGATCTTCCTCCTCTGCGCCGTTTAGGTGTTCATCGTAGTGCTGCTTCCACCTTTCAATCACCTCACGTTCGTCCGTCAAGATACCTCCATCATTATCCCGGCACATTTCGGCTCGCGGCACAAAGCTTTTGCGGGATGCATTTAGTTTCTTGTAGAACTTTCGTGAGAACGATACAGCTGCTCCATCTCTTCGCACTCCAACTCTTCCAGGCGGCGCTTTTTTATCCCGGAATAGATGGGTTTGCTGTCTTCGCTTCTGTTTGTATCGTTCCACGTTTTGACGGGTGCCTTGCTGCAGCATCATAGCCCGCGCTGCACTCTTCTCGTCCAAAACTGTCGAACCAACCGTTCCGTCGATGTGCTTCCACGAGCTGCTTTGAGGACTACTCCAGCAGTCCTCAAGAGGGGCTTCGGTGAGCTCTCCCTCTTCCAGCAACGCTGCTTCAAGGCTTTGCGCGTAATCAGTTGCGACTTCGAATAGCTTGAGTCGTTCCAGGTTGTACCGTGGCGGGCGTCGGTTCCGAATGTTGTTCACAACGGAGAATCGTTAGCGCACTTTAACCGTCACTAGGTAGTGGTCCGAATCGATGTTTGCGCCGCGATAAGTTCTGACGTCGATAATGTCCGAGAAGTGTCTTCCATCAATCAAAACGTGGTCGATTTGCGATTCAGTTTGTTGGGGTGATCTCCAGGTGTGCCGATACGGGAGGCTGTGCTGGAAGTAGGTACTACGTATGGCCATTAGAGTGGTTCAAAAAAACGTTTTTGCTCCACACCGCTCATTCGATTCTAGATCAAATTCTGAGTGTCCTCCCAAAATTTGAGCTCATTTGGATGAAAACTGAGACTGCACAAGTCCTTTAAAGTTTATATGGGAATTACTATGGGAAAAGCAAGCAATTCATTCAATCGGTCATAGTGTTTTCCCATGTGCTCTTGGGGATTAGAGCTACGTTGATACTGTGAGATACATTCATCAGCTACAACTTTGCCGAAGACCGTTTTTAAATCGGACGCCCCGGTAATTAGTTATTGATTTTTGAATGAGTTGTAAAACTTTGGCTATAATTATTGGGCTGTTCTGCAGGCATCACTGGATATATGCAGTAAAACATAGTAGCCATGATTTGTGCGTGCTATCTTTCGCGCCAAGTGCAGCAATGTTGCCTGTTCAGAAGTTAAATGAGCACTGCCGAAGAATTTGTGACTGGATATACATCAATAACTAATTACTGAGGCGTCCGATTTAAAAAACGGTCTTCGGCAAAGTTGTAGCTGATGAATGTATCTCACAGTATCAACGTAGCTCTAATCCCCAAGAGCACATGGGATAACACTATGACCGATTGAATGAATTGCTTGCTTTTCCCATAGTTATTCCCATATAAACTTTGAAGGGCTTGTGCAGTCTCAGTTTTCATCCAAATGAGCTCAAATTTTGGGAGGACACTCAGAATTTGATCTAGAATCGAATGAGCGGTGTGGATCAAAAAACGATTTTTTGAACCACTCTAATGGCCATGTTTTTGGAGGCGGCGAAATCAATTAGTCTAAGGCCGTTTTCGTTCGTAAGCTGGTGAGCGCTGAACTGCCCCATAATCGGTCTAAAATTCCTCCTCCTGGCCATCATGAGCGTTGAGATCTCCGATAACGATTTTGACATCATGGCTTGGGCAGCCGTCGTATTCACGTTCCAGCTGCGCGTAGAAAGCGTCCTTATCGTCATCGTCACTTGCTAGGTGAGGGCTGTGCACGTTGATTATGCTGATATTGAAGAAACGGCCTTTGATCCTCAACTTGCACATTCTGTTGTCGATTGGCCACCACCCCTCTTGTCCTCTGCATTTCGCCTATCACGACAAAAGCTGTGCCCAGCTCATGTCTGTTTGCCGCAGCTCTGGTAGATGGTATAACCATTCCTATACGTATGTACCCTCGACCCTTTCCAGCAAACCTCCTGCAGCGCTATGATGTCGAACTTGCGGACCCTCAATAATTCGGAAAGAATGCGGGTACTTCCCAAGAAATTGAGAGACTTACAGTTCCATGATCCGAGTTTCCAATCGTTAGTCCGTTTTCGATGCCTGGGTCTATGCCGATTGTTCCGGTCCGAATTTACATTGTATGCTTCCTGTACTGATGATTTTTACGGCTGGCTTGTAAGGCCTGCACCAACCCCCTGTCTCGCCGGAGGATCATCGTGCACAGCACTGTTTAGAGTCCCACGCTGGCACTAGGACGATGATCAGCCGCTCCTAACATGGAGAACAGACGCTGTTTTGATCCGCCCATAACATGGAGAACAGACGCTCTGATAAGCTACACCCTCAGAAGAGAGGAGCCTCCCTTCCCTGTCAGCATACGACCAAGGTCCAAGGTTGGTTACCCGATCTTCCCTACGGTTACTCGTACCCCAGGCGGCACCACGGGAGGTAGGGATAGGAGTTACTGGACAAGAGGCTAAGGACCACAAATGGGATCTATTTTATACCTGCAGGTACGCGAAGTACCAATGGTACATATTGTCCAGTCATTTACCACCCAATTCATTTTAAACGGATAAAAAAAACCCATGATGTATTAAATCATTAAGTTGGAGTTAATTTACTAGAGTTTGACCGTTACATGAATTTATTGCTTCAAAGTACATTAAGATTTTTTTTGCTGTGTAGGCTGAGAAACAGAAATTATAGGTATTTTGAATAAAAAATAAAATACATTTTTTAAAGTTTGTATTGATAGTAGAAATTGATGATAATTATTATGCAATTTAAATTTTAAGAAGATATATTTCATATTTTTTATGCAGCATTGGAGCATGTCACAAATTGTAATACTTAATAAATGCATTAATTATTATGATTTTTAAATTTCTATGGATTATTTTCACTTTTTTATTGATGCATCAGACAGGCTGCCGTCGATGAACGGAGGGGTCGACAAGTGGCAAGCAGCGGCAGCGCAAGTCAGAGCCCAACAGATACATCTCAAAGAACAAGCCGCAGAACACTCAACCAAGTGTTTAAAACACGATAAATCAGAAAGCGACTCGACTCCTCTAAGAGTGTGCTTTCATGTGGATGTGTGTAAAAGAAGTTTGCCGCCAAAGGGATCTCTCTCTGCTGACGAACTGCGCTGCCTGAGTGCGGTGGCAAGGCGGGATGACGGCGATGATGACGACGACGGATGGCGTTTCGGTGGTCGCTGATCGGCCGGCTGTCTCCCCGGGATGAAAGAGGACACTCCGCAGCTCGCTAGGGTGGTAAATCTCCTACTGACTATGGGTACCTAGTGCCACGGTGTTCTCCAGGCTGTTAGCATCAGAAAAAAAATCCATCAAATCTGTGCTCATTAGTCGATCTCTATAGCTATAGGTATTGCATGTCTGGAAAAAATCTAAAAAAAATCTATGGGTCCGTTTTGAAGCTAATATAGGACTTCAGATCAACGTGTGACCAGTGACCTTTGTGACGTTAAAGAATATGGCCTATTGAGTTTCGATTCTAAAACTTGTTTGCAGTTATTCAAAAACTCCTTTGAATATACACGCAAAAAATTGTGCGGTAAAAACTACCATTTTAGGGGGTTTACTTGAGCGCTCGCACCGGCAATTTTCAGCAGACCAGAAATGCGCTTGATATTACCATGTCTGTAGTCGAAATCAGATTGTTGTAAATTATTTCTGTCAAACGTACCAGTAATATGGTGGGATGTACCGTAAACATAGTAAATTGGTCTGAAATTGCATGGTAGTTTCAAGAATGGGCGTAGTCAGCTAAATAGTTATTTTTACCACAGATTTTTTTCCCGTGTAGGTCTTCTAATATTAAGTCCTAGGGGGTGTGGACTCGAACATTTAGGTTGTTCAAATTAAACACAAACTTTTCCACGATTGCTAACCGTTGTTTGTTTGGTTGTCTCACCACAGTAAAAATGCACCCTTAAAATACTTCACAGAGTATGGGCTATGAACGTTGATTATGCTGAAGTTGAAGAATCGGTCTTTGATTCTTAATTTGCACATACTTTCATTGATCGGCCACCATCCAGTCACGCGACTTTACATACCGCCACTGCTCCTTGCTTCGCTTTCTGCGTGTGACTCACGTGCATCTTGTGCTCCTGTGCTTCCCTTGCTCTTTTCGTACTGCATTTGAGGCTACTACTTTCTCAGCATCTCGCCAGAGCCCTGCGCAACTTTTGCGTCTGCTGCTAATCCGCTGATTTTCGAGCTCACCAGCTTGGACCAGTTGGATGCCGAGGTCGGTCCAACGATTCCGGTTGGAGGGTAGCTTCCGGTTCACTGGCGCCCCAGCGACCCAAAACTGGTGGTTTCTCACGATCGCTACTCGGCATAGTCCCCGACGATGGAGCTTAGCCTACTCCAGCGGAGGGTTCCCGACGTAAGAATATCTTCCGAAACCGTTAAAGTAACGCGTTTGTTCCCGCTCCACTGCTGGTGAACGGTGAAGTGCCGAGGTCGATCCAGCGATTCCGGTTCACTGGTGCCCGACGACTTAAGCCGGTGACCCGCTACGGACTACTCAGAATAGTCTCCGACGATGGATCTATCCTACTCCGACGATGATTTTCCCGACGGCGGAAGATCTCCCGAACCGATGCTTTCCGGGCTGAAGCCGAGGTCGGTCCTGCGATTCCAGCGGAAAGAAGCTTCCGGTTCGCAGGCCATTTTCCGGTGCTGTTTCACGATCTACTCAGGTAGTCCCCGACGGAAAGACGGTCTAGCCTGCTCCGGTCGCGCCCGTTGGTCTTCTTCATATGCTCGCTTCAACAGACTGCGTCGAATAGAAATTCACTTCTCCGTGTTGTCTGTTTACCCACATCGACAGGCACGGAATTATTCGATGGGTCTATCTACCGTTCTCAGAGATATCCCACTGCTGTTGCCATTTCCTTGTGGTTTCTTGTTTATTCCAACAATCTCTGTCTCTTTTTAGAATTCCCCGCGTGCCTCGATCTCTGTAGCTTATAGGGATCTCTGGAGGCTTATAGGGATCAATCCTGCAATCACACAGACTGCCTCCAATGATATCGAATGATACGCACTCGACACACGCATGGCCAGTAGCAAGTATCTCTACCTTCTCTACCTTATACATAGCGTTCCAGAGGGTCGGGACATGAATAGAGTCCGGTGGGACGCCCGCCTTTTCCCAGCGGCTGTTTCGTAGATCACGATTTTGAAAGTAGCGCCTGTCCCTTTCGAGCAGCGTTTCCCAATTGTACTACCGAAAGGCCACGATGTTACATCGAAACTACTACTACACTATCATGCAAAATTCGGTCACGGTGAGGTCAACCGTGAGACGGTAGTGAACGAGCTGCGACAATGTTTCTATGTTCAAAATATTCGCGCGGCTGTTTTGCAGGTGATTAAGGACTGTACTTGGTGCAAAATACATAAATGTATTTTTGTGTATAGGAGGGCTCCTTTACCGGTGCAGCGTCTAACCCCCCAAATACGGCCATTTAGTTATGTAGGAATTGACTACTTCGGCCCAGTAGTGTAAATTAAGTGACGAGATATTGTTGACGATATAATCAGAAGCCGAGGACATGGTGAATAGGGTAACGACTGTTTATTTCGTTCATAACCACTAACAGTTGGCGCCAGCGGCAAAAATTGCAGACAACAACCTTTCGAACATTCAGTTTCTCTTACCGGCCGCCGAGCGGCGACACTGATGTTTGTATTCATCTCACTGATCGCGCTACGCTGGATTCTCAAATTTCTCAAACTTTCAACACAAGCGCATGGAAGAATGGTAGTCGGAGAGCTGTCAAAACGTATGGAAAATAATGAAAATCGTAAATTGCTCGCAATTAGGAAACCGAATCAAAAAAGTAGTGATTAGAAATCAAGTGTAAAGTGAAAACATTACTTTTTGTGTTTAGTTCATCTTCCGAGGTGCTTTCTTTGCTTCAGGATTTCGTTTTTACTACCATTGAAAAAGAGCCATCTATTGCCTTTTCAGTATTGAATATCGCCCTATTCTCGTCCGTTAACATACGTGCCACAAGAATCTGCTGACTGCGAAGCCCTCACGCCGAATCATTTTCTGCGTGGTTAGCCTGCCGGAGAGCTTGAAGAGGCTAATTTGCCAACAAATTCTGCTGAAGCGTTGCGGGACAGCTATAAACGATGTCAAGAACTAGCAGACATGTTATGGAAGAGATGCCTGAAGGAATACATCCCAACAATCAACCATCGCACTAAATGGCTTGGTGAACAAGAACCTGTTGCAGAAGGAGAGCTGGTCTATATTACAGATCCGAGGTATAGTAGAAAAGGTGATACGAGGGACTGATGAAAGAATTCGACGTGCGCTAGTTAGAACGTCTAAGGGTGTTTTTTGTCGAGCGGTCGCCAAGCTAGCGATGATAGAGTTGCGGAGTAAATCTGGTCTAATTTCTGGCCCAGGACCAGAGTTACGGGAGGGGGAGTTTGTTACCACTACCGCTGTGTACTACCCTAGTGAACAAGCCCAACATAATAAGAAGTCTAACTGTCTGACGTAGAAATGTCATGATTACGTTTGGAGAATCTGTCACTGTCAGCGTAGATTGAAAAGAGAGATAATTAGAAGAAAAACAAGTAGAAAAACAAGAATTACAGATCGTTAAACCACATTTATTATTCCAAGTTGAATTCGTTTATTTTAATTATATTTCGGCTAAATTTCTTAAAAATAGTGTAATACACGTGAGTAATCATGCTTAAATTATCACAATCAAGGGTTTCAGTGCTAGAACACTATTAGTTGTATAGTTACAGGCCGGTTTGTATTACGAATACGTATCAGATTGTTCAACCGAAGTGAAATAGTAGAAAACCATTGATGTAAGTCACCCCCTGTAATTACAACTGAATTAAGTTTGATAAAGTTAATTTACAGTTTTGAGCTGTACGACAAACTCGTCTGCTGCAAAAGATTTTTTTTCTAAATTTCGGTGTGAACAAGTGCCTCGCCTCTCTTTCGGCCCTTGAAGAGTTTTTGTTTTTCGGACCTGCTCTTTGTTTTCATCTTTCGATTTTTTCTATTGACAATTCCCCATGTGGTATTGTTGCCTTCCTTGGTGACTGCTGCGTTCGCTGGGCCTGACTCGTTGGCGCAAGTGTCCTTGTGTTTCTTGGAACCACCCGGTCTTACATCGCTTACATCGATGCTCTTGACTTCTTCATCGTGAAGGGCACGCTCTCCATCCTCTGGGATTTGTCCCTCTTTACATTAGTTTCCCTCGCAATAGTGATTGGCATCGCCTTTGTTGAGTCGGCGCTTGCCTTATTTCTAAGGCAGTTTTGGCCGCCGACAACTACTTCTCAGTCCATTCTGCTCTCTGTGAAAAAGCCGCTTATTTCTTGACAGCCAGTCCAAGGGTTCCTTGGATCTTCAACACCAAAGTCTTGATGTCTTTGTGCACATTGCATATTTTATCCACAAACTCATGCAATTCACCAGTTTTTAAGCTGCTACAACTTTCGATAGCTGCTGCTGTTGCTGCTGTTCCTCCTTATCGCGCTGCTGTTGCCCTAGCTGCGATGGTGGTGATCTTACTAAGCCACCTTTAGCGAAAGGGTTCGCCGCGCCTTCTTCGCCTGGTAAATGGTATGGTTACCTCTGAACGTTCGCATCATTACTCCTGTCCAGCACAGCAGTCCTTGTAGTGCTAAGATGCCGAAATTGCGGACTTTCAGTATACTTCTGGAGAGTATGCATGTTCTTCCGATGTAGTTGAGATATTTGTGGTTCCACGTACCGAGTTTTCAATCGTTAGTCCATTTCCGTCACTGTGGTCTTTGCCGATTGTTCTGGTCTGTATTCTCTCGTTGACGTTACTGTGCTGATGTATTTTTACGGCTGGCTTGCAGGGCCTGACACCAACCCCCTAGATTTCCAGAGGACCATTCCCCCTAAATGTTCGGAGGACCATAGTACGCAGTTTAGCTAAGAATCCTTCTCTGACAGCCACCCATGACATGGGGAACAGACGATTTCGAAGTACAGATGTTAAGGGCCACTTAAAGGGGTCTATTTTATTCCTTCAAGTACCCGAAGTGTCAATAGTACGCCATGCCCATCATTTACAAACCAAA
Source organism: Aedes aegypti (assembly GCF_002204515.2). Taxonomy (NCBI): domain Eukaryota; kingdom Metazoa; phylum Arthropoda; class Insecta; order Diptera; family Culicidae; genus Aedes; species Aedes aegypti. The sequence goes on from NC_035109.1 coordinate 108,928,662, forward strand.
AACAATCTCTTGTTTATGTATCGATGAAAAAAACGTGTAAGTATCACTGTTTTCTTTAAAATTTTTTGACTTATAGATACTATCAAGAGCATAACTTCAAATCTTAGAAATGTAGTAAAGCAAAAATCGTGTGATGAGCACAGAATGGTGCACTTTTTGACGTTGGATAACGTCCTTCGGCAACATATGGGGGTACAATCTCAAAAAACGAAAAATTGAGCATGTAACGAAAAATGGTCAGGTTTTGACCGCTAATAACTCAGCCATTTGTCGATAGATTTTCAATATTTATACATCAATCGATCGGAATTTATCTACGCGTCGATTCAAATAGAGGACACTATTGATTATTGGCAACAAACTATTGAAAAATCGTAAAATGTTGACCCCTTTCTTATCTAACCAATCACGTTCAAGCACATTTTTGGGTTCCGCTTCCCACTATAAAAGCGCACCGGTCCTGCTTCTTCCCTCAGTCTTCTTTTTGCGGTTGGACTGTTCACACGGTCGGGCGAGTCATTTTCGCTTTGCGTTTGCTCCCGCCGTCACAGTTCAATTTGTGTCGTCGGAAGAGGAAGACGCAAGGTTGATTTGCGGCAGCGATGACGATGGCTTGGGCGCTTCTCCGAGCGGCGAACTACTGTCACTCGGAAAAGCGTTCAAGCCATCGTCATCGCCGCCGCAAATTTATCCGCGCTTGAAGATTTCTACTTTGAATTCAGCATCGGTGGTCAAGAAGCAAGCCCGCTAGGAACGAAATACCACAGGCCCTCTGAGTTGCTGATCCGAGGAGCTGCTTCTAATCGAGCGTCGGACTTGTGAAATCGCTCAAGATTTTAAGAGTGAGCATCGTTTGCAGATTTCGACTTATGCCCGGTAATCAACAACCCGTTGCTCTTGTCCGCTATCCACATCACGTCATTTAGCTGGTACGTCATATAAGCAAATCGGCGCTTTTCAGGGCCATCAAATGTGTTCAAAAGAGTTGAAAGAATAATATTTTCGACCTTATTACATCTTGTATTTCTCAATCAATCTCACAGCTTCATACAAAATTTAGTTTGTCATGAATAATTGATGGCACGACAATTTGATACTGTATTCACGGACGCTGCTGCAGTGCCGTCACAACATTTCACAACGATTGTAAAATAGAGTGGCATTTCCAACAGCTTCTTAGACTTGCCATATATTATGAGAACATATGTAACAAAATTGCGACATATTTAGAATGCTTCTGAAAAGAAATTCTCATTGAACAATTTTCATCATTTTTGCACTCGTGGATCAGAAATTTTCCTTCATACAAAAGAAAACAATTGATTATCAATAGCTAACCAATGAATATTGGAAATCTTTCTACGAATCGACTCCAATAATTAAAACTCTTGATTTTCATGGATAAACTATTGAAAAATCGATAAATATCAAGGCATGTCTTATTTTCCATAGAAAAGCACATTTTTCTTCTGTATTCCTAGCACAGGCATCATTGCTCGATATCTTAGCCACTTTCGTCATGCAAAGGGAAACGCCCCTTTCGGTCTTCTTCTTACTCCTCTTTATTCTATCGTGGTTCAGTCGAAGCCCCGCGTACATCAGTCAATCGTCAACCAGCAATTGGAGAAGGACTCCTATCGGAATAAATTTTACACATTCGTCGCTGCCGCTGCTTCTGCTCTTGTTAATTCCCAACCCAAGCTAAATGCTACGGGTCCCGTGAAATCGCTCATCATGGTCATGGGCATCCAGCTAGACCATCAAATTCTTGGAGAACTCGTCTAGAAACCTTGAAAATTGCCGTCGGAGGAGTGAGCAAACCAACGAAAACAACGAAGCACAAAGTTACCGACCGCATTTCGATTTAATCGTCTTCGGTAATCTTTTGGTGTGTTTCTGTCTAACAATGGATTGACAACCCAGTTCGATCGACGGTGACTAGCAGTGCTGGGAATGGTAATATTTAGTAGTAGGCTTGACTTTTCGCGAAAATCACGTGGCTCTCCAGTACAGTAGTTCAAAAACGTGAATCTCATCAAGTAACCTATGTTGGGTGCACGAATTTTCTAAATCATGAGTGTCAATGAAAGCTCTAAATGCGGGAAATGCAGCGGGAAATAGAACATTTTTCTACAGTAATTCTGGGTTGCCCTTAGCAACGGGTGTTTTGCTATTTTCAAGGCTTTTTGCCTACAGCAGCGATGGGCGTGAGTTTCACTGGCTACGCTGACTGTGATTGGCTTTGCTTGGCTACTGTAGAGTGAATTTCAAGATTTTTCCCAACCCTGGTGACTAGCCCCAACCGTCCCACAGTATTTCGATAGGCCGAAATCGTGAACTTAATTCTGTAGCACCTTTAAACGTTATTTTTTCGAAATGGTGTCTTCGGACGAAAATTTTCTAAAAATATAGCGCATATATTGACGGTAAATGTTAGTTCGCAACTTTGCCACGGGCGGCGCTGCGAAAATATATTTTTTGAAATGACGATCTTTAAATATGATGTCTTCGGCAAAGTTGTAGATAATTCAAATACAAACAACTTTGCCAAAGACACCTAGTGTGTACTCAGCTGCATTTCCAAACTACGGGAGTATTTTATGAACGACCCCCTAAAACTAGTTTTTCTCGTATATTTTGAAAATGCGAAGTTTCCGGTAGCAACAATGTTCTACAAAATTGTGTAAACAGGCAAAATGAATCATTCTCTAGAAGACACTAGTCTTCTAAAGATCAAGGAAAAGCAGTTATAACCGTTTAAGTGCAAAAATCAGTCATTTTTAGGGTCCGTGTATTTATTCGAGTGGCAGCTGGTGGCAGATGAAACCGAGTAGGTTTCAAAATACATCATTAGTAGTTGTAAATGTCGATAGTGTCATTAGTATCCACGAGTATCCCTTTTACTTAGAGGAAGTTTCATCAATAACTCTTATTACCCTTTAGTACTTAGTTATATGATGGGTAGAGGGCTATGTGGCTCCATACTTCTTCTTTTTCTTCTTCTTGACACATTCTTCATCATTACGCACAACCAATAGGTTCCAAATACAATTTTGAAGAAAGTTCTCAATCTCGAGAAATGACGCTTTACGAAATGACTCGCCCTGCAACTATTTTTCAATTGAGGTTTTTGCGTTTTTTCGTACATCCCAAGTAACCAAATAGCACTTTAATTCGCTCTGCGTGCTAGCATTATATAGCTGACACGCTTAATTTGTCGAATAATAGCACTAAAAGTCCAAAAAGATAAGCTAGCAGGCTAGTGTTTACTACATGACACGTGCAAGAACGATGCGGTGAGAAGCAAATTAAGTGATGTATCAAATTCAATTCCAAAATCAGGCAAGTGCCTCAATATCAGATCATTTTGTAAATGAGTGTTGCAACCATAAGAACTGCGTTAACATTTAAACACTGATTTGATTCACAGAATAGTGATTCAATGATTTATTCTTTTCTCAACAGAATATTTCACCAAATGTGCATAGCTTGCACTTACTATTGTGTCTATGTACGAAAAATAGCTAAAACTGCAAGCGAAAAATTTGTATTTGTAAAGTTGTATGGCGAGTCATTTTGTAAAGATTAATTGAGAACTTTCTTCATAAAAGTATTTGGAACCTATTAAGTGTGCGTATAAAGACGAAGAATGTGTCAAGGAGAAGAAAAAAAAGAAGTTTGGAGTCACATAGCCCTCTACTCATCATATAACTAAGTACTTCAGGGTAATAAGAGTTATTGATGAAACTTCCTCTAAGTAAAAGGGATACTCGTGGATACTAATGACACTATCGACATTTACAACTACTAATGATGTATTTTTAATTCTACTAGGTTTCATCTGCCACCAGCTGCCACCCGAATAAATACACGGACCCCAAAAATGACTGATTTTTGCACTTAAACGGTTATAACTGCTTTTCCTTGGTCTTTAGAAATCTAGTGTCTTCTAGAGAATGATTCATTTTGCCTGTTTACACAATTTTGTAGAACATTGTTGCTACCGGAAACTTCGCATTTTCAAAATATACGAGAAAAACTAGTTTTAGAGGGTCGTTCATAAAATACTCCCGTATTTTGGAAATGCGGCTGAATACACACTAGGTGTCTTTGGCAAAGTTGTTTGTATTTGAATTATCTACAACTTTGCCGAAGACATCATATTTAAAGATCGTCATTTCAAAAAATATATTTTCGCAGCGCCGCCCGTGGCAAAGTTGCGAACTAACATTTACCGTCAATATATGCGCTATATTTTTAGAAAATTTTCGTCCGAAGACACCATTCCGGAAAAATCACGTTTGAAGGTGCTACAGAATTTAGTTCACGATTTCGGCCGATCGAAATACTGTGCGTCCTTTTCAGGACGACCATTTCATTTTGAAAGAGTTGTGAGAATTTTCCACCGTGAAGAGCGACATTACTGGTGATTGGATGTGATTGATTCAGATTTTGGTCAGTAATTTGCATGCAATCATTTATCACGGCTAAATAATGCTTCTCGAGAATCACAGTGTCAAGAAATAAAATTCCCATTGCGCGCGCGCGGTCAGGTAAATCGCGAACGGCACTTGAATTAAGAATCCATCACGGTTTGCTTCGCAATTAGTGATGATTGCATGATGCCGTTGTCGTCGTTGCATGCTAGAGCGATCAGTATCAATTTGGCGAACAAAGAGCTAAAACTTATCAGTAACAGATTTGTTGTCGTTTTGATTTGGTAAGAAATATTCGATCGAATCGAAATACACACACAGAGAAGACTGCACAAAAGCTACCGCCGCCCGACCCGAGCGACGGGAACCTAGATAAAACTTTGTTTGTCATTTATCTCCGTTGAAAACTTATCATACAAAATTACAATCGATAACTAAATATTAATTATTCAATTGTGGCCCTATAAAGGGTTGTTGTTCGAAATTGTGCTTCAATGCAATTTAAGCGCCTTCGCCACGGATACGACGAGCCAGCTGGATGTACTTCGGCATGATGGTGACACGCTTGGCGTGGATCGCGTACAGGTTGGTATCCTCAAACAAACCGACCAGTTAGGCCACGCTCGCTTCCTGCAGGGCCATAACGGTCGCGCTCTGGAATCGCAGATCGGTCTTAAGGTAACACGGGAGACCGTGTTATATTCCCTATCTTTTGTCTCACTCTAACAATTATCATCAACACTTTGCAGAAGCAAATCTCTAGTTTTAGTGAACCGATTAAACTGAAAATTTAATGGGTTGTGCACTACATATATATAATGCTAGTGATACATTTTTCGCATCGATATATTCAGTGGTACTTGCGTTTAACTTTTCAAATGGAGAGGGTGATTAAAACACCGTCCCGTGCGGCCTTAATCAAGAAGTCCTGATCGATTTCACCGTCAGCAACAACTATTGCTGTGGCGCACAAGTTTCGCAAACTCTGCACCTGTTATGATGTGGAGCTGGGCTTGTCAGATGATTATGGTGATATTTGCGCTGCCGAAATCACTATAATGAATTGTCGGGCACTACTGGTTTGCTTCTACATTTCTCCGGATACCACAATGAAGCAGAAAAAGTTCTTATGGCGCGGAACTTCTTCGAGTATCAAAAGGAGACCATGCCAATCATCGTGACAGGTAACTTCAACATCGATTTGAGCAAAGAGGAGTACACATAGTTAGCGGACTTCATGGACAAGAACCTCAACCTCAAACTGTCTTCGGAATCCACTAAAGCAACCAATCTTAGTGGATCATGAATGGACCTAACGTTCAACCGGTATATTTGTTTGGAGAGCAAAAGTTACCGCTCATGCTTCATCTTCCATCGACCGGTTCTATCGGTGTTTAAGTGTTAACCGAACCAACCAAATAATAACACTCAATGTCCATAACAGATCAGAATTGACATGCAACAAATAGTTTGAAAATTGATTAGATTTTTTGTCAGTACCTAGAATTCTTTCATAAGTTCGTGACGGTCCTAAATCAGGAAATAGAAGAAGCTAACGTTATCCAACGTCAATTTGGCGGTCGTATCTCGGAAACAACCTCTTACTTTTTTTATAATAACGCTCTGAAGAGCACCGTGATTGCATCTCCCGGCAGCAGATTGTCATAGGCACTTCAACAATTCAACGTCGACAAACGCGCCTGGCCACCGTCAGAGCCAACCAACCGTGAAGAAATAGTACACCAATGCGAAATAAAATTAATTAAATTTCTTTCTTAAATTCAATAGCCAGGATGGGTGGCGCGGGCGGTCGGTAAATGGCTTGCGGAGGGGACGATCGCTTCACAACTACCCAAAGCTACATAATGGACAAACGTGATTCTTCGCCGGACTGTCCCCCGGAGTGTCTCTGGTGGCAATCACGTGGACTTTTCCTTGGCCACCGCCGCCGCTACCGACCGACAAGGCGTCTCTAGGCTAATTCAATAAATACATCTTGAATGGACCTCTATTTCTGGGCTGCAATCGCTCCGTTTGACAAACTGAATAAAATATGTACAACCGCCGGAATAGGAACGCTTACTACTGGTGATTGTTGACTGTGTGCTGCGGCGTGTGGTAAGTTGCTTCGGGTAGGGTTACCGGAAAACTGATATTGCTCCGTATGACTGATTGCTTGACTGCTTACTCGCTTGGCAGTTGTGTTCTATTCAGTTACGCCAAATGTCATAAGAAGTCATTGGGCCGAATCATAATGGATATATCAAAAGTGGATCAACAATGGTCTTTTTAAGCTCTTGCCCAGTAGAGCCATCTACATCTGTGATAAAACTGTTTTCCATTCCTCCTCGCGGTATTATCAAGGGTACGAGCAACCTTATAAGACGTGTAGTCCTTCAAGGTCATGTAACGTGGATTATGCTCGAGGAGGATCTGCAAACTCTATGGCGGCATGCAGGAAAACGGTGTGTGGCGGCGAAGAATAAATTACGAGTTCACCCAATTCTATGATTAAATGCAGTATCCTGAAGGTGGCTAAAGTTAAAAAGATACGATAGGCAGAGCTTGTTGCAAGAATGCCGGACATCAATACTACAGAGATAATGTTTGATTCGGATTCGGTTGGAACAGAAAGACGTAGATCTCCGTTGTTAATTGATAATTCTGAAGGATGCCTCATTAGTTTGCAAATCTTTATATTCTATTTTCTAGCTTCTAGCTTCTAGGGTCTAGCTTCCAAGTTCTAGCTTCTACCTTCTAATTTCTACCTTCTAGCTTCTAACTTCTAGCTTCTAACTTCTAGCTTCTAACTTCTAGCTTCTAGCTTCTAGCTTCTAGATTCTAGCTTCTAGCTTCTTGCTTCTAGCTACTAGCTTCTAGCTTGAAAAGCCTAGCCTATTGTGTGTTGGCACGGTGTGGCACTCACGTTAGGGGTCCTTAACCACTCAAAAACTTTTCCTACTGCTCCTGTGCCACGATCTCCCCCGGAACAACATCACGCCACTTCATCGGGGAGGGCTGTGCTCATGCACTTCGTCAATCTCAGCCTCTAGCTATTCTGCTAGTTCGCTGTTTGAGCTTAATGTCGTCAAAAACGCTACCCACTACGACATTTCTAAGGTGCTGCCACTACTCGTTTTTCCCAATTGGCGGTTGAAGATCTCGACGGGGCTTCGGACAGCTTTCTGTGTGACGACGCATACTTTCCTAGGGCTGGCCTCGCGTCAGAGCCCTGTCGAACTGCTACTGGACGCTCATCTGCATTTCGTTGCTCTACGACGACTCGATCGCCACTGCCGCCGTTCGAGCTCTCTTGATTGACCAGTTGAATGCCGAGTTCGGTCCAGCGATTACGGTTGGAAGATGACTTCCGGTTCACTGGTGCCCCGACGACTCAAGCCGGTGATACGCTACGTACTACTCAGAGTAGTCCTCGGTGGTAGATCTATCTTACTCCGTCGAAGATTTCCCCTGCGGCGGAAGATCTCCCGAACCGATGCTATTCGGACAGATGCCGAGGTCGTCCTGCACGATGTTGTCCGGATTTAGGACGCTTGCGGTTTCTAACATAATCTCGCTTCATATACCCCTGAATCGAGGGCAGTCGAATATAACATGCTCCGGGGTCTCCGTGATATTTGTATAGGCCGGATAATGTGGAGACTCTGCGTGTACGAATCTGTGCAGATATTTCCGGAAGCATCCATGGCCTGACAAAAACTTGGGCAGGACGAAGTTAACTTCTCCATGTTTTATGGTCGTCCACACTGAGACGTTAGGAATGAGCCTTCCTTTCTCCAAGTTATTCCACTCCTGCTGCCACCTCGCCATTGTATCCCTTCTGATGGTATTCCTCACATTCAGTGCGCCTCTTTGCTGGCCCCTTTGCTGGCCCCTTTGCTGGCCCTTTGCATGCTATGTCCTTAGCCAGAGTGATGTAGATGAGGATCTTTTCGGCGATAACGCACACTGCCTTCGACGATATAGTGCGGTAGGCACTCGCCACCCATGTAACCATGAGCCGGAAAGTACCTGTCAGCTTCTCTCGGTTACCTCTGGTTCCCAACGCTGCAGCCGAAGCCGGGACTCCGTACCTCAATATGGACGATGATACGGTCGCCAAACTGTCGTCGTCTCGTACTGCTTCTTGGTCCTCAAGTGTTAGCTGCATTCGCTGCCTTTTCGCAGGCATAATCTACGTTCATTTCATTTATTTAGTTAACATCTACACAGATAACACTGAATCAACAATTTCATGCCACAATACTCGGTTCGTGGCCGCATCTCTCCATCCTCGGTTCTGCCCCACGCTCGCCAAATCGATACGCACTTGATCCGCCCACCTAGCTCGCTGCGCTCCACGCCTTCTTGTACCAACCGGATCAGAAACGAACACCATCTTTGCAGGGTTGCTGTCCGGCATTCTTGCAACATGCCCTGCCCATCGTATCCTTCCAGCTTTGGCCACCTTCTGGATACTGGGTTCGCCGTAGAGTTGGGCGAGCTCGTGGTTCATCCTTCGCCGCCACACACCGTTCTCCTGCACACCGCCGAAGATCGTCCTAAGCACCCGACGTTCGAAGACTCCAAGTGCTTGCAGGTCCTCCTCGAGCATCGTCCACGTTTCATGCCCGTAGAGGACTACCGGCCTTATGAGCGTTTTGTACATGGTACATTTGGTGCAGGCGTGAATCTTTTTTGACCGCAGCTTCTTCTGGAGGCCATAGTAGGCCCGACTTCCACTGATGATGCGCCTCCGTATTTCACGGCTAACGTTATTGTAAGCCGTCAGCAAGGATCCAAGGTAAACGAACTCGTCGACCACCTCGAACGTATCCCCGTCTATCGTAACACCTAGGCGAGCCCTGTCGCGCTCGGCCCCACCAGCTAGCATGTACTTTGTCTTGGCCGCATTCACCACCACTCCAATTTTTGCTGCCTCGCGTTTCAGGCGGGTGTACAGGTCTGCCACCTTTTCATCCGCGAAGCAAACAAATTGACTGGATCTCGTAAAAATCGTACCCCGGCTGTTAAGCCCGGCTCTCCGCATAACACCTTCTAGCGCAATATTGAACAACAGGCACGAAAGTCCATCACCTTATCGTAGTCCCCGGTGGGATCCAAACGAACTGGAGTGTTCGCCTGAAATCTTCACATAATTTTGCACACCTTCCATCGTCGCTCTTATCAGTCTCGTGAGCTTCCCGGGAAAGCTGTTCTCGTCCATGATTTTCCATAGCTCTACGCGGTCGATACTGTCGTATGCCGCCTTGAAATCGATGAAAAGATGATGCGTTGGGACCTGGTATTCACGACATTTTTGGAGGATTTGCCGCACAGTAAAGATCTGGTCCGTTGTCGATCGGCCGTCAACGAAGCCGGCTTGATAACTTCCCACGAACTCGTTTACTACGGGTGACAAACGACGGAAGATGATCTGGGATAGTACTTTGTAGGCCGCATTTAGAATGGTGATCGCTCGAAAGTTCTCACAATCTAACTTGTCGCCTTTCTTGTAGATGGGGCAGATTACCCCTTCCTTCCACTCCTCCGGTAGCTGTTCTGTTTCCCAGATTGTGCCTATCAGCCGGTGCAGACAAATGGCCAGCCTTTCCGGACCCATCTTTATGAGTTCAGCTCCGATACCATCCTTACCAGCAGCTTTATTGTTCTTGAGCTGGTGAATGGCATCCTTAACCTCCCTCAAAGTGGGGGCTGGTTGGTTTCCATCTTCCGCAGTACTGACGAAGGCATTTCCTCCGTTGTCCCGTCCTTCATTGCCTGTGCTCTCAGCACCATTCAGGCGCTCGTCGAAGTGCTGCTTCCACCTTTCGATCACCTCACGCTCGTCCGTCAGAATGCTCCCATCCTTATCCCTGCACATCTCGGCTCGCGGCACGAAGCCGTTGCGGGATGCGTTGAGCTTCTGATAGAACCTACGCGTTTCCTGAGACCGGCACAGCTGTTCCATCTCCTCGCACTCCGTCTCCTCCAGGCGGCGTTTTTTCTCCCGAAAGAGGCGGGTCTGCTGTTGCCGTTTCCGTTTATAGCGTTCCACGTTCTGCCGGGTCCCTTGCTGCAGCATGACCGCCCGCGCTGCATTCTTCTCCTCCAAAACCTCCTGGCACTCCTCGTCGAACCAATCGTTCCGTCGACTCCGTCCCACGTACCCGACGTTGCTCTCAGCTGCATCGTTGATGGCTGCTTTTACTGTTCTCCAGCAGTCCTCAAGAGGGGCTTCGTCCAGCTCACCCTCATCCGGTAATGCAGCCTCGAGTTGCTGCGCGTATGCCGCTGCGACATCCGGTTGCTTGAGCCGCTCTAGGTCATACCGGGGCGGCCGTCGGTACCGTACGTTGTTAACGACGGAGAGTTTTGGGCGCAGTTTGACCATCACCAGATAGTGGTCAGAGTCGATGTTAGCGCCACGATAGGTCCTGACGTCGATAATGTCGGAGAAGTGCCGACCATCAATCAGAACGTGGTCGATTTGCGATTCTGTCTGCTATGGTGATCTCCAGGTGTATCGGTACGGAAGGCTGTGCTGGAAGTAGGTGCTACGAATGGCCATATTCTTGGAGGCGGCAAAATCAATTAGTCGTAGGCCGTTTTCGTTCGTCAGCCGGTGGGCGCTGAACTTTCCAATCGTCGGTCTGAATTCCTCCTCCTGGCCAACCTGAGCGTTTAGATCTCCTATGATGATTTTGACGTCGTGGCTTGGGCAACTGTCGTACTCGCGTTCAAGCTGCGCGTAAAAAGCGTCTTTATCATCATCAGTGCTTCCGGAGTGAGGGCTGTGCACGTTTATTATGCTGAAGTTGAAGAACCGGCCTTTGATCCTCAACTTGCACATTCTCTCATTGATCGGCCACCACCCGATCACGCGCCTCTGCATATCACCCATCACTATAAATGCTGTTCCCAGCTCATGTGTATTGCCGCAGCTCTGGTAGATGGTATGGTTACCTCTAAACGTTCGCACCATTGATCCCTTACAACACACTTCCTGCAACGCTACGATGCCGAATTCACGGTCCTTCAGCACGTCGGCGAGTATGCGTGTGCTCCCGATGAAGTTGAGAGATTTACAGTTCCACGTACCGAGCTTCCAATCGCTAGTCCCTTTACGTCGCTGTGGTCTTCGCCGATTGTCCCGGTTCGTATTCTCTCGTTGATTATTCGTTGCTTGATTTTGTTTACGGCTGGCTTGCAGGGCCTGACACCAACCCCCTAGATTTCCGGAGGACCATTCCCCCTAAATGTTCGGAGGACCATAGTGCGCTGTTTAGCTTAGAGTCCTTCTCTGGCACTCGGACGATGATCAGCCGCCCCTGACATGGGGAACAGACGCTGTTGTGAGCCGCTCCTAACATGGAGTACAGACGCTCAAGGTTTGCAGAAGCAAAAGCAAAAGCAAACCCCCCCTTCCCTGTCAGCATACGACCAAAGTTCCCACCGGGGGTTGGTTACCCGATCTTCCCTAAGGTTACTCGTACCCCGGCCAGTACCGCGAGGAGGTAGGGATAGGAGTTGCTGGGCAAGAGGCTAAGGACCGCACAAAGGGGTCTATTTTATTCCTTCAGGTACGCGAGGTACCAATGGTACGCCATGCCCAGCCATTTACCAACCATCTACGTGGCTGTTGCAGTTTAGCCTGTCGTCGACCATTACTCCAAGGTGCATAAAAGAGCGCTTCGATGAGATTGCGTATCCTCCGACGTTGATCTCGTGCTGCTGAACGGCCTTGCAGTTGCTGACCAGCAGCATCTCCGTTTTGCGATGAGCCAACTGCAACTTGACTCCAGTCATCCACGATTCAATCCTGTCTAGCGTTTTCGCCGTCAGCATCTCTACCTCCTCCGCAGTCTCGTCAGTTATAGCAAGAACGACGTCATCTGCGAACCCAACGATCTCGACTCCATTTGGCAGTGAAAAGGTTACCACTCCATCGTACATCATGTTCCACAGTGTTGGACCAAGTATGGATCCCTGTGGAACTCCCGCTGTTACTTTCGTTGACATCCGTCCCTGGTTTGTGTCGTAAACCAGTACCTGGTTCTGAAAGTAGCTTTGCAGAACTTTCCATAGATATTCGGGAACCCGCATTTTGTGTAGGGCTGCGGCGATAGTCTCCCAACTGGTACTGTTGAAGGCGTTCTTAACGTCTATTGTATTTCTCCGCGCACGCGATGACTGCTCGAATAGCATCCACCGTCAAAGTCATTTTACGGAATTCAAACTGCTTCCGTGTAGATCGGCAGCTTGACGAGGATGACCTTCTCCAGAAGTTTGCCAAGAGTATCCAGCAAGGTGGTTTTCCCGGTTTTGGCAGCAATACCAGCTTCTGCACCTGGGAAGCAGCCTTCCGCTAGACACTTCTGCTACACTGTCCTAAATATGTATGGGAACGCTAAGACTGCTGCCCTTAGCGCTATGTTAGGGATATCATCTGAAGACCGGGAGCTTTGTTCAGCTTCAATGCTTTCGCAACCGTTATCAGCTCGGCGTTAGACACTTGGATAGTGGCATTTTCTTCATCTAGGTCAGCGTACGATGTGGGCGGCCACGCGGTGGGCTCCTTCGGTTTGTCGGGGCACATTTCAGCTGAGGTAGCTGAACCCTTGATCTTTGCCATCACTACTCGATAGGCGTTGCCCCTGGGATTTGCGTCAGCTCCTTGTAGCAGCTCGATTTACTCGTCGCTATCTCTCGTTTGAACGCGGCTCTGGCCAGCCGGTAGGCCACCTTACGCTCTTCCATGCTGGCTTCAGATCTAGCTCTCTGCAAGCATCTTCTGGCTCTTAAGCAGGCTGCACGAAGGATGCTGAGTCTGTCGTTCCACCAGTATGCAGGATGCTGCTGATTCCTTGGATCCCGTCTCACGTTCTCTCCAACGGTTCTGGCAGCTCTCCTGTATCCCTGTTTGGAGCGTCGCTTACTGCTCGGAGTGCTTCGACGAAAAGATCCTTGACAAAATGCTTCGTCGCCAACTACGTTCTTCATTCTTCCTCTGCCATACTGCATAACTTCTCTGGCCAACGCAGTAGTGGATCGCTTGATGGTCACTGTGGGTGTATTCTTCGCTAACTCTCCAGTTCATGTTGGTGATCAGCGACGAACTGCAAAAGGTCACATCGATGATGGATTCAATACCGTCTTTGCGAAATGTGCTAGCGAGACCGTCGTTGCACAGCCTTTCATCGAGCTTCGCTAAAGCGTCTGCTGTCTGGTCAGTCTGCTACCCCACTGCACGGCCCAAGCATTGAAGTCTCCTCCGATTATTACCGGCGTTCGACCGATCAGCTTGTCGGTTAGCACATCCAACATCCGGGTGTACTGCTCCAGCGTCAACCTCGGGGAGGCGTAAGAGCTGCACAAGATTCCATTAATTTGAACGATCACGAAACCCTCGTATAAGCGTTCGACTACTTCTTGGATTGGGAATCGGCCCATTGATTGCCGTCATCTCTGCTCTGTCTGCTACCCAATTGTTGTTGTTGGTTTGTCGATACGGTTTTGCAATTTTGTGCAGCGTCGCAATGATTGAGGTTCACCTGCGTTATCTTCATCATCATTACTGCCCCGTCTTCGTCTTCTGCTTTAAAGCCACCCGTCGTATGGACGTTACTATCCTCCTCCTTACACAGCATGCACCTAGATGTCTTCAGGCAGCTCCTGCCAAAGTGACCTTGTTCACCACATTTCCTGCAGTATTCGGACCTGTCCGGGCCTTTGCAGCTTAATGCTTCTAACTTCTAGCTTCTAACTTCTAACTTCTAGCTTCTAGCTTCTAGTTTCTAGCTTCTAGCTTTTAGCTTCTAGTTTGTAGCTGCTAGCTTCTAGTTTCTAGCTTCTAGCTTCTAGTTTCTAGCTTCTAGCTTCTAGCTTCTAGCTTCTATCTTTTAGCTCCTAGCTTCTAGCTCCTAGCTTCTAGCTTCTAGCTTCTGCAGGAACCCGGTCAAGACAAGATGGTTATAAACAGTCCCCTTTTTTGAGAAGCTGTCGGCCTTCCAGTTGGATTTTTGGGTTAAAATATTACAGTGTGTAAGGTAATCCTACTTTTCGATCCGTTTTGGATCCTCTTCAAGGATTCGAAATAATCACAGTTTTATCGTGATTTTTGTTTTGTTTTTTTTTTTTTCTTTTCAAACTATCAACTATTTATCGGTTTTGATTTGGAAAATCTTTTAATTTGAGTGTATCGGTTGTCGGAACCCGGACCGCAATTCACTACTTTGCGCAAATTATGATTGATGAAAATATCAATCAAACGGTTTGACGATCTGTATGGAATAAGTATTTGCAACCTCGTAATATGTAAACAGAATATTGGAAGTGAAAACTAGGCAGAGAAATATCCAATTGGTAACCCTACTGGCAACAATCTCAAGGAGTCTGCGCCAGGGAGGAATCGCTACCTGTTGACAATATACATAAATATTATCATGCCTTTTTTCGCACGTACCAAGTTCTCGCGTTGACACGTCCTGGACAAGAGGGCCACGATGACGACGACGACCGATGACTTCCAAGACAGTTCAGTTTGTCTGTCGGCTCGCGCGGCTTCCCAGAGGCGAAATTCAATCGCAATGAGCTGTTGCTTATTGCCCCATCTACTAGTCGCAGCTGTTTAAAAGTCCCCAACAATGTTCACTAGAGGAGACCGATAGTCGCCGCATTTAGGTGCAGGTACCCCGGGTAAAACTTTGGGGTCCTGAGAAGGAAAGCATGGCAAACTAATATCATAACATGGTATTCAATTACCGATGTACTATAGTATGGTCCTTATAAGAAACCAAACACCAAAAATCAATACCATTTTTTTTTCAATAACACTTGCACAAAAACAAAGTGAACTTTTTTAACACTGACCGCATAAAGAAACGTTTTAGAACTTGATAAGTTATTGAGTGTCTATTGAATAACAATTTATTGGCAAACTATGCTATTAAGGCGAAGTAGGCCGTCATTGAAATTTGTACGCGTCGTTGATGATTGTTGCTAATTCATCTCACGATTTCGAATCAAAGTAAATCAGTTGGTTTTGCACTGACACTGCCGAAAAAGTATCAGCATACTTTATGCATGTAAGCGCGTACAGTGATACTTTTTCAAGTCAATATAAACTATCAAGACTGAGGTTTATCACTTTGAAATGCAAGCTGAAAAGTCATCATTGTTGCCAAAATTAATGACGGGCTACTTACCCTTAAGATGGTATTCAAATCAATTCCAAGCCTTGCAATTTTTTAAGGAATCTTCACTCTAATTTTATAGTTTTATCTATAAAAATAAAAAAAACCTTATCAATAGATAATTATGTTATTATAACTCAATATAGTCTTCATACTTGTTTGAATAATAGACAATCAAACATAGGTCATAGGACAAAACTTCGGAAGCACAAAGGAACGAAAGACAAAAGTTAGAAAACGTTTGCTTGGTGGGAGATTTTTCCTTATTTGAAAAAAGATTTTGGATCTTTTGTCCCTTCTTTTTTGTTCTTCGACCTTTTGTCATTTCGCCCTTTTGTCTTAGATCCGTCAAGTTATTTAATCTCAATTTGGTATGCGATTGTTATAGACTTACTATTTTCTTCTAGTCAGGTACTGCGCCGGGTATCATTAGTTCGGGAAATAGCAAGGAATGCAGCTTCGGTAGCTTCAAAAAGAAGATTCTCCTTCGGTGGCGGCAGCGGACGGTGCATCTATCTCTTTAGACTAGCCGCTTTACAGCTCATTAGATAGAAAGGGCGACGATGAGATGAGTGACATTTAAAACAAGCTCAAGTCAGCGCTTGGGGCAGACCAATCCGCTTAAATGCACCACCACCGTCTGAATAAGGAAGTAAATTCCCGAAAAGGAAATAATTACCGGAATTCAATTGGCAATTAATTGGGACCCTAGGTCATAGAAGTTCACCGACGGTAGTCGAATCGATTGTTCTCTCAGTACCCGCGCCCTGAACCGCCAATGGCGATTTACAGTTACGGACAAAACAATAGGAACACCTCATATGAAACAAGAGTTTAGCTTTTTCACTGAAAGAGTCTAATTATTTTGTCCGTAACTGTATTTCCCCTTAAACTTTAAGGACACCCTCCATAGGAAAACTTAAGCTCCCACTCTTGGTCCCTCCTCCTCCGGATTGCGATCAGTCGTCGATGATGGTAAGGCACCTTCGTGAGCATTAAAGCAAATTTATAACTTCATTTCAAGGCTTCATAAAGCTGGCATTATTACCGTCATAAAATCAATATTTTCCACCAACGAGACTCCTAGCCAATAAATTAATGAATTGTGTAAAGCAGTTTGCAGCGGTTTCTCACCACAACCAGCGGGGAATAAAACAACAGCATTTGCTCGTAAAGTGCCGTTCCGATGTGAAATTAAACCATCGATTCCTTATTTATTTGTACCGAGGCAATCGGGCACAAAATCAACTACCGGGGCGCGTTATTGGTTTTCGCTGATCAAGGCCTGGGAAAGTGCACGCCAAATTAATTGCAATGCGCGAAGGAGCGCACACACACAGAACTCTTGACCTCGGCCACGTTGAAGCCTTTGGGTATCTATCCGCGCGGCAGGATGGCGTCACGTCGGCAGCAGCGGAAAAAAAATGCAAAAGCGAAAATTCCATGCTTGAAGTCGTTACTGTCAGGAGGGCAAACTGGAAGGATGATATCTTCATTATCTGCCCCCGAAAGCGTATAATCATTCGATTTTTATTGCCAGTACGAGAACGAACTAGTCGATCGTAGACTGAAGCAGGTCAAACAACTGAACTAGCTTAAAGGGAAATTGGTTTACATTGAATTCGTAATGCAAACTGAACCAAATATGATCGAATCAAACCATCAATAATACAGATATGCTACTCTTCCCCGAACACTAGTTGTCCGACTGCCACTTCCCTGAATATTATTTTTCCTTCTTCTTCTTCTTTTTTTCTTCTTTTTCTTCCTGGCGTAACGTTCCAACAAGGACAGAGCCTGCTTCTAAGGTTAGTGTTTTTATGATTACTTCCACAGTTATTAACTGAGAGCTTTCTTTGTCAATTGACCATTTTTGAATGCGTATATCATATGGCAGATACGAAGATACTCTAGGAGGTCGAACAAATTTCCAACAGAAAAAGCTCTTCGGCCGATGGGATTCGAAATAACGGCCCTCAGCTTGACCATGGCCAGTCGATTGACCGTGAGACTTATACTTCAGTTCCTCGAATATACCATTTCCTTAGAAAGGTTTGGGTATTCTTTTTCGATATTTTAATTAGTATTGAATCAAAAAAAAATTTTTTTTTCATAAGTATTTCAATCATAACAATCAACTTTTTTTGAGTGGTGTTTAATCCTTTGATCAAAACGCATAATCCTGTGGGAGTGAGCGATAAACACTTGTTCAGCGAACAGGGCGGCAATTACATCTGGATAGGTGTGAATCCCATAACCGATCACATAACTAACCACAGATGACTCCCTATCCCACTAACTCAATATCCTTTGCATGACAACTATGGAGATACAGAAGTATACTCGGTCTGTTGTAACAATGGTTGTGTAACTAACAATCCTTCCCTTCCCGACTACCGTTAGGACGTGGCGCCGTTCTTCACTTTTAATTTCTGAACTCTCGATTTAACCACTTTGATAATGGTAAACTACTCCCAAACCCCATCATTGAATCTCTGTGTAACTTCGATTGGATTGTTCTAGGCAATAGTAGCAACTACGAATTGTACGATCGTCTATGCTCATGCTGAAAAAAATCGAAATCATAATTTATGTAAAATTCAACATCGCTAGTGCATGACGTATCACCATACTAACATGTCTGGAAGAACTAGAACTATTGAGAACCAGAGCCCTGCTAAAAGTGAATGATTGTGATGGCTATGACCGTGATCATCATGTAAAGACCATTAATTATACAAAAACGAAGTACATTATTAGAGGTAGAAATAAACGTAGGCTTGGTGGTGTTTTTTTTTCGTTTTAGAAGTTGGTAAATTGCATTTACGAACTAACTCAGCGTTCACGTTCAATATGGAGGCTAGTCATATAGAATTTATTCATCGTGCGCCAGAGTGTCGGACTCGAATACACTACCGACTAAATCCACCTTTGTCCACGATCCATTCCCCCGGAACTACCTCTTGGCATTCTGTTTCTGTTCGGGATGAACCACTGCGACCAGTTTTCATTGATCTTTTGTGGTATACCCGTGTCCTTTGTTTAGTGCATGTCGTTCTACTCCATTACTATTGAGAAATAATGAAGTAGTCGTTTTTTATACAAATATCATTCTTTACCATTTTGCATAGAGCCTCTTTAGGAAAAGATACCACTATTTATACCTATTGGAGAAAACAGTTTGTCACCATTAAACTCTCAAAAGCGCGCCCCTTAATCAGGTTCGGCCACTAAGCTGGTTGAATGATACTGATTTTGACCATGCATCGGTACTCTAGCGTATCAAATTATTGCTTCTACCTATAAGGTTTAAAGTCGTTTTTTGAAACTGTGAACAGGTTTCATCGCATGAGACATTTAGATTCCTTGTAACAAAATGCTTATTTTAGAAGTTAAGTGGTCTGCTACTCCACTGATTTAGAATCGTTTCCCTCCTAGATATCGAAAGATAAACTCTTGAACTCGGAAAGAAATTGTCTCATAAGTTGAAACCAACCTCAGATGCTGATTGAGCCATTTTTCCACTTCGACCTCCTCATCATCTAGGACAAATAGGTGGGTCTTAGTGGCTTGTTACTCTCTTATACTCTTCCGACCCTAACTTATAAGTATTCACAAGAACAGATACAACAAGAGTACAATGTGGTAGATCTTACCCCGTAACGCACCTCGAAAAGGTGATCTATCCGCGTTACGGGTTGCCTCTTGGCATTACTTCATGGGGGAGGCTATTGTGCTAACCGCTGCACTGCTCCTTGCTTCGCTTTCTGCGTGTGACTCACGTGCATCATGTGCTCCTGTACTTTCCTTACTCTCTTCGTACTGCATTTGAGGCTGGCATAGCGCCAGGGCTATGTTTCTACAGCCGCTTCTGCGATTGCTACGCTTCGTTGCTCTGCTGCGGCGTGTTTGGGGCTGGCAACTCGCCAGAGCCCTGTGCAACTTTTGCGCCTGCTGCTAATCCGCCGATTCTCGAGTTCTCCAGGTTGGACCAGTTGAATGCCGAGGTCGGTCCAGCGATTCCAGTTGGAAGGTAGCTTCCGGATCACTGGCGCCCCGTCGAAATTGGTGGTTGTCACGATCGCTACTCGGCATAGTCCCCGACGGTGGAGCTAGCCTACTCCAGCAGAGAGTTCCGACGTAGGAATATCTCCCGAAACCGTTAACGTTACGCGTTTGTTCCCGCTTCACTGCTGCTGACCGGTGAAGTGCCGAAGTCAATTCAGCAATTCCAGGCTTCCGGTTCACTGGTACCCCGACGACTTAAGCCGGTGACTCGCTATGGACTACTTAGAATAGTCCCCGACGGTGGATCTATCCTACTCCGACGAAGATTTCCCAAACCGGTGCTTTCCGGGCTGATGCCGAGGTCAGTCCTGCGATTTCTGTGGAGGGAAACTTCCGGTTCACAGGCGCTCTAACGACCATTTGCCGGTCCAACTACACGATCTACTCAGTTAGTCCCCGACGGTGGACTTAACCTACTCCGAAGCTGGCCGGACAGATGCCGAGGTCGGTCCTGCGATTCCAGCGGAGAGAAACTTCCAGTTCACAGGCGCCCCGACGACCATTTGCCGATGCTGTTTCGCGATCTACTCGACTAGTCCCCGGCGGAAGGACATAGACGCGATGTTGATCGGTAAGTGCCGAGGTCGGTCCTGCAATTCCGGTTGGAGGATAACTTCCGATTTGCAGGCGCCTCGACGACTTATTACCGATACTACGCTACGCCCGTTCTACTCGGTCTAGTCCCCGACGGAGGATTCAGCCTGCTCCGGTCGCGCCCGTTGATCTCCTTCATATGCTCGCTTCAACAGGCTGACTTGTCAAGTGCCGAGGTCGGTCCGACGATTCCAGCTGCCGCAACGACTCAGAGCACATGTTCCGCTGTGGTGAGTGTCGCTGGTCCTCTCGCCCATTTCTCTTCGTCAGCACACATTCGTTGGACGGTATTGTGCACATTAACGTCATTTCCAACGACGGATGTCATCTCGGCTCGCTCATGCTCGAAGCGTCGACATTCGAAGACTACGTGCTCAGGGGTTTCGTCAACATCGCCGCACCCGGTGCATAACGGCGATCTTGCGTGTCCAAACCTATTCAGGTATTTCTTGAAGCAGCCAACAAACTGCGTCAAGTGAAAATTCACGTCTCCGTGTTTTCTGTTTTACCCAACAATAACAAGCACGGAATAAGTCGGTGGGTCCATCTTCTGTTCTCAGCGCCATCCCACTGCTGTTGCCATTTACTCATGGTTTCATCTCTGGCTCTTTTCAGAATTCCCCGCGTGTCGCGGTCCCTATAGCACTCGCTGTCCTCTTCGAATTGAAGGCTTATAGGGATCAATCCACCAAGCACACAGACTGCCTCCGATGGTATCGTACGATACGCGCTCGCCACACGCATGGCCATCAGTCTGAACGTACTGTTCAGCCGGGAGCGGTTCCTCTTCGTCTGCAGTGCTGTCACCCACACGGAGCCAGCGTATCTGAGTATCGACGTAGATACGCTCGCCAGTAGTCGCTTCTTGCTGCTGCTGATCGCTGAGTTGTTGGGCATGATCCGGGATAGAGCTGATATCACCTTCACGGCCCTCTCACATGCATAATCGACATGGCTGTTGAAGCTCAGCCGATCATCAATCATCACTCCCAGGTGTCTGACTTCCCGCTTTGAGTCGATGGTACACTGTCCAACCGAGATTCTCGCATGCTGCACTGCCCTTCGGTTGCTTATCATCACAACTTCGGTTTTGTGATGGGCTAGCACACGCTTCTTCCCTCGCAACCATTTTTCCACGGCGTCTACTGCTTCAGTAACAAGTATCTCTACTTCTTCTAGTGATTCGCCGATGACTAAGAGCACCACGTTATCCGTGAAGCCGACGATCTTCACACCACGGGGGATGTTCAGATTCAACACTCCGTCATACATAGCGTTCCAGAGGATCGGGCCAAAAATAGAACTCTGTGGGACGCCCGCGCTGACTGTTAATGTGCAATGATTGTTGCTTCTAAAGACCAAGAATACCTCCGTATCTCTACAATCACCACGGGAAGGGTGTTGATTAGTGAAATTGGAAAACGATCTAAAAGTTAGATTTGGTTGGCGATGCGATACGCGGATAAGGGAAAAATGCAACTCTTGCTAAAAACTAGATTTGTGTCTTTGTCTCGCAGTAGTCGGCATTCATTATGTCGAACTATTCAAAGATTATTTTAATTATTGAGGAAAGAAGGTGTGTATATTAGGGTGAAAGTTCATTGAGCACGTAATCATAATGTTGCCACCCACTCGAGCCACCCGCTAAAGCACCCTCTCGAGCCACCCAAAAAAGCGGAGCACAATGCTATGTGCGCAGGCCAAAAACAAATCATCATGTTCCATGTATACCTCCTTACTTACCAGTCAGGCTAAGGCCTGGGTGGCCTCTGCTGTACGTAGGAGACGTCTCCATTCGACTCGGTCCATGGCTGCCCGTTGCCAGCCACGCATTCTGCGAAGGGTCCGCAGATCGTCCTCAACTTGATCGACCCATCTTGCTCGCTGCGCACCACGTCGTCTTGTGCCGGTCGGATTGTTTTCGAGAACCATTTTCACCGGGTTGGTATCCGACATTCTGGTGACATGCCCGGCCCACCGCAGCCTCCCAATTTTTGCGAGGTGGACAATGGTTGGTTCTCCCAGCAGCTGGTGCAATTCATGGTTCATCCGCCTTCTCCACGTTCCGTCTTCCATCTGCACTCCGCCGTAGATGGTCCGCAACACCTTCCGTTCGAAAACACCAAGGGCGCGTTGATCCTCTGCACGTAGGGTCCATGTTTCGTGCCCATAGAGGAGTACCGGTCTAATCAGCGTCTTGTAGATGGTCAACTTCGTGCGATGGCGAACTTTGCTCGATCGGAGCGTTCTGCGGAGTCCAAAGTAGGCACGATTTCCAGCAACGATGCGTCTCTGGATTTCTCTGCTGGTGTCGTTGTCGGCGGTCACCAGTGAGCCCAAGTACACGAATTCTTCGACAACCTCGATTTCATCACCGTCAATATGAACTCGAGGTGGGGGGCGTGCCGTGTCTTCTCTTGAGCCCCTCGCTATCATGTACTTCGTCTTTGACACATTGATGTTCAGTCCGATTCGCCTAGCTTCAGCCCTTAGTCGGATGTACGTATCCGCCATCGTCTCAAAGTTCCGTGCTACGATATCAATGTCGTCGGCGAAACCAAGTAACTGAACGGACTTTCTGAAAATCGTGCCACTCGTGTCTATCCCCGCTCTTCTTATCACACCCTCTAAAGCAATGTTGAACAGTAAACACGAAAGGCCATCACCTTGCCGTAACCCTCTGCGAGATTCGAAAGGACTCGAGAGTGTCCCTGATACTCGGACTACGCACATCACTCGCTCCATCGTCGCCTTGATCAATCTTATCAGTTTGTCCGGGAAACCGTATTCGTGCATAATCTGCCATAGCTGTTCTCGATCGATTGTATCATAGGCCGATTTAAAATCGATGAATAAATGATGTGTGGGTACATTGTATTCGCGGCATTTCTGCAACACCTGGCGGATGGCGAATATCTGGTCCGTTGTTGCTCGTTCGCCCATAAATCCTGCCTGATATTGTCCAACGAATTCTCTAGCAATTGGTGATAGACGGCGGCATAGAATTTGGGAGAGTACCTTGTAGGCGGCGCTCAAAATTGTGATCGCACGATAATTGGCGCAATCCAACTTGTCGCCCTTTTTGTAGATGGGACACACGACACCTTCCATCCACTCCTCCGGCAATACTTCCTCCTCCCAAATCTTGGAAATAACCCAGTGCAGCGCTCTTGCCAGTGCATCACCACCGTATTTTAGCAACTCGCTAGGAAGTTGGTCCACTCCAGCGGCTTTGTTGTTTTTCAACCGTCTAATCTCCGTTTCTACCTCTTGGAGATCTGGAGGCGGAACTCTTTCGTCGTCCGCGCGTGCTCCCAAAGTTATTTCCGTGCCACCTCCGCTACTGGCCACATCACCATTAAGGTGCTCGTCGTAGTGCTGCCGCCACCTTTCGACCACCTCACGTTCGTTCGTGAGAAGATTTCCGTCAAAGTCTCTGCACATGTCGGCTTGTGGCACAAAGCCTTTGCGCGAACGGTTAAGCTTCTCGTAGAACTTCCGTGTGTCTTTAGCGCGGAACAGCTCTTCCATCGCTTCGCGATCTCGTTCTTCTTGATGGCGCTTTTTTCTTCGGAAGATCGAGTTTTGTCTGTTCCGCGCCTGTTTATACCGTGCCTCGTTCGCTCTCGTGCGGTGTTGCAGCATTCTCGCCCATGCTGCATTCTTCTCATTCTTCAACTGCTCGCATTCGCCGTCGTACCAGTCATTTCTCTGATTCGGGGCCGCTGGACCTAGTGCAGCTGTTGCGGTGCTACCTATGGCGGATCTTATGTGCCTCCAGCCATCTTCAAGAGTGGCGGCGCCGAGCTGCTCTTCCGTTGGTAGGGCCACTTCCAACTGCTGCGCGTATTCTTGGGCTACTTCTGAGTCCCGTAGTCGCTCGATGTTAAGCCGCGGCGTTCGGCTTCGACGCGAGTTTGTCACCGTCGAAAGTTTTGAGCGCATGCATATAGCAACTAGGTAGTGATCCGAATCTATATTCGCACTGCGGTATGTGCGAACATTGGTAATGTCAGAGAAGAATTTTCCGTCGATTAGAACGTGGTCGATTTGGTTCTCGGTTAGGTTATCGGGTGATCTCCAGGTGGTCTTATGGATATCTTTACGGGGGAAGAAGGTGCTTCGGACTACCATACCACGAGAGGCTGCAAAGTTGACGCATCGTTGGCCGTTGTCGTTAGATACGGCGTGCAGACTGTTCCGCCCGATCACCGGTCTGTACATCTCCTCTCGTCCTACCTGTGCGTTCATGTCGCCAACAACGATTTTCACGTCACGCGGCGAGCATCCGTCATAAATCTGCTCCAGCTGCGCGTAAAACGTCTCCTTCTCGTCGTCGGGTCTCCCTTCGTGTGGGCAGTGTACGTTGATGATGCTGTAGTTGAAGAAACGGCCTTTTATCCTCATCTTGCACATCCTTGCGTTGATCGGCTGCCACCCGATAACGCGTTGTCGCATCTTGCCCAACACTATGAAGCCAGTTCCTAGCTCATTTGTGGTGCCACAGCTTTGGTAGAAGGTAGCCGCTCGATGCCCGCTTTTCCACACCTTCTGTCCAGTCCAACAAAGTTCCTGCAGCGCTACGATATCGAAGTTACGGGAACGACGCAACCTGCGAAACCAAGTGACTTGCAGTTCCATGTTCCAAGTTTCCAATCGTAATCCTTATTTCGTCGCGTGGGTCTTTGCCGATTGTTCCGGGTCGTATTATCTCCTATGTTATTCGCAATAAGGTTTTTTACGGGTGGCTTATTGGGCCTACGCCAACACTCCTGTCTCGCCGGAGCGCCATCGTGCCAGCTCTGTTTAACGTCCCAACTAACACTAGGACGATCGCGCTGATGGGGCTACCACCTTGGATTTAGCTGTGCGCGATTCAGCATTTCTTGCTCAGCCGCTGGATACCAGAACAGACGCTGTTTGAGCCGCACCTCCTGGTGAACAGACGCTCGAGACGTACCTCCTCAATCTAGCTGATGTCAGAAGGACAACAGTGCCCAGGCTGCACTACCAGCTAAGTACGCAACCCTTAGCTGGCGGTCTTTGTCATCGTTTGACCCGTGGAAGCGTGAGGTAGGAACTTGTGAGGACCAGAGCTGTGTTGAACGCTCCTTCCTTGTTGTCGACTCACCGTTTTGCAGCCCATGTATACCTCCACCCACAGAATTATGTTGGCATGTATTACTAGCACACGCTTCATACAAAGATATTATTGACGATATGAATTCATCAACAACTTCATAATAGCTCGAAATCACAATTTATTTCATTTGGTAGTGAAAACATGTTTTTTGACCAAAATTATAAGCATTTATTGCACCATGCGTGTGTTGTTTACTTTTTTGACAGTTTTCTCCTCTCTTCTCTTGCTTATCACCAAGGGTGGAGGGCGGCTGTCAACTGGGAGTAAAATTGAAAAGCCGCCAACCTAAGTCCAGAACCAGTTTTAAGGCTTAACGCGGAAAAGTAAAAATCATTCTTCGCAAAATTACAGGTAATCAATGCGCTTGAAAGAAATTGTTTGCAAGCAGTTATTTGCTACGTGCTACTGCAGTGCGCTGTTGGCAATTTAATCAGAAAATTCTGCTAAATTCCCAAAAAAGATGTTTGCGAGAAAATTGATTACGCCGTCACCATTGTTTGGTCGTTATTTTGTATGGTTGTTTACATTTTAGAACCAGCGACACGTCGGGGTAGCAATAAAGAGCCGCCAGTTCCACCCTTGCTTCTCACGGACGGAGAAAGTTGCCATCAGTATGCATTTGAATTCTACAGTCAGTTGTACTGTATAATATCTTATATTCATTTTTGCTGTTAAATTGCGTCGTACATTGTTTTCCGCACGCATAAAAATGAAATGTTTTGCAACACTTGTGACATTGCACATTGGTCCACGGAAAGAAATTAAGTGGAATAAATTAATAACTTGAAAAATATAAGAAATAGAATTTTCGTGTCTTCTGAACATTTGTTTGTCTGGTCATGGCGCGTTATATGCAAAAGTGTTCTAAGCGCCAAATTTCATAGCATTCGAAATTCGCTCTCAAACTTTTTTATTTCAAGAGATAGCGCGACAAAATGTTCTACAATATTGAAGATTATAGAAAACATGAAAACTTCGTAGAACATCATTTTTTTCTATATCGGATAGTTTTAGAGATATAGGTCACTTTAGAACTTTTTGATCAAAAATGGTTTTTTTTTTTCAATACTAACGAAAATATCAATTTTTCAAGCCTACTATGTTCTGAAGAGTTTAAGATATGAGCAAAATACACATTTTCTCTAAAGACGTCATACCTCTAAAATTTTCATATGAAAAGGTATAAGCGTTTTTGTAGTTTTTTCACCCACTTTTCCAAACGTAACATTTCAAAATGGCGCAAGTGGAATCAATAACTTTTCCCGTTACTTGAATAAGCATATCTTCAAGTGTATTTCAAGAAACTTCGGTGATCGTATATTTTGATTTTCTCTAATAAATGCGTTTTGAATTATTCCTCAATTTTACTTAGAAAACATTATTTTTTCTGACGTCTGGTGATACTTATGCAATTGCAGTAGAAAATTTTATAATATATTTATGAAAAATGAAATATTTTAGGCGCAAACAAGAATATTGTAGATGTTTTTCATGCCAATTTTTTATAAATATCGGTCATAATTTAACTTTACAGAAAAGTTCGGCCTTTTAATTACCTTGACTTTTCATTATAGAATTCTGTTTACACTAAGTTTCATGGTAACGCCACAAATGCGGTCCAAATTATGCATGTTGCATATGCACGCTCCTTCAAAGTGTGATAGCATAAGGGTCATCCAAAAATGACGTCCATCAATTGGGGGGATGGAGGGGATCTATGAAAGTGTAACAGTGAATGCATAAGGTATTGAAAAAAGCGTGACAGCGGACGAAGGGGGGTCCGGAAATCCCGAAAAACGATGGACGTCATATTTGAATCGTCCCATACTGTGTGTGTCATCTAATCCTTATGGTGTATTCGGTGCACTTATTCCTTGTAATGTAATGTAACAAGTGCAGTGAATGAATTGGAATGATCTGATGCGGACGTGTAATTATGTCACACTTTTCTACACCCTGCAAATTGCGTGACCGGCACCGTACGACGGGGAAGTATACAATAATTTGTACAATCACGATCATTTATCAATAAATTACTGATTTGTAAGTATCGTGGCGCTGCCTATAAATTTCAAGTTAAAAAATATCGTGATTTCAATCAACATCGTCAGTCTTAAACTTTTTTGGCTGAATGTAAAATTGTATATATTAAAATATAAATTGCTACTTTCATCCTCTCCCACTTCTCTAATACATATGAGTGGAACCATAAATAAAACTGCTTCTTTTCATGTTGGATAAATACAGTTTATACACTTAACTTCATTATCCCGCACTTAAATTCGCAAACATGCACTTAAACCACACTTATGATGTCACGTTTTATAAATTATTTATTGGTAAAGAAAATAAAATGTGAGTTTTAAAATTTTTAATTCACTTTTCAATCATATAAGCTCGAAAATATTCAAAATCTATCATTATTTGCTTGTATCGGTCATATTCGAAGTTTATATTAAAATGATAATAAATCTTCGAGCTGTTCAGTGCAATAGATAAAAAAACCGACTTTAGTAGTATTCCATTTAACTAGACTAGTCGAATCTAGTACACGGCACTGAAGACGGCAGTTGAGGTCGAAATACGCGTATCTGTCAAAGGATACAAACTCTAGTGGAATTAAATGCTACTTATTAAAAGCCAAACTTCGAATTTTCAAGTGCACAAGACAGGAGAATCTGACAACAGTTCGCGTTGAAAATCAATCAAATAACTTCCTTGCTGGTGGTGACCAGCAATGGGATATGTTTTCAACGTGGAGTGCTGTTTGGCTCTCAAGTCTTGTGCTCTTGAAAATTTGAGGTGTGACTTCGTTCTATAATCACCTTAAATGAAGGATTAGTAAAGGTTATATGGTCGGTGTTCAGACAGACTGGACCAATTGCTTTTTTGAAGGTTTCATAAAAACGTACCCCAGGCATTCTAAATATCAAAATATTCGCATCATTTACCGTAGTAATGGGGCCTATATATTTGGTGATACATCTGTATCGAAATAGCATCGGAAAAATCAGAATTGATGGAGTCCTTAACGTACCTTTAGAGCGCCAAAATATCATCTAGTCCGGTCTGTCTGAACACCGACCATATATAAACTTGAAAAGGTATCTAAAATAAGTAGTTTTTAATATTTTTGAGATTTTGATCAGAGTTTTATTT
Organism: Aedes aegypti; assembly: GCF_002204515.2. Taxonomy (NCBI): domain Eukaryota; kingdom Metazoa; phylum Arthropoda; class Insecta; order Diptera; family Culicidae; genus Aedes; species Aedes aegypti. Next base: position 108,957,257 of record NC_035109.1, read on the forward strand.
TCCAATGTTCTATTCATACGGAGGCCGAGTGCATATAATTGACATAGTTAAGTATTGTCTAGTTCAAAAAACACTTATACAAACTTTAAAAAAAGGAATGCAACTGCATTTGCATTGTCCAATCAAGAGAAAGCTTCAGCTTATATTGGCAGGACTTCTTTTAAATTTGTTTAAATTCGTCGAGTTTTCCTTCCATTGACGGTATTTTATAGCAAAGAACGAATGTTTCTGTAATTATTAACGATATGAATAAAAATGCTAATACTTAACTACTTGTTCATCCCAAGAATGATTAAGTATTTATTTATGTATTAAAAAATGTTCGACTGTAATTGAATAAGAATCTCAAGAAATTGATAAAATCTGTTTTCTAAGTAAAATTAAGGGATAATTCAAAACACATTTATTAGAGAAAATTAAAATATACTATCACCAAATTTTCTTAAAATACACTTTAAGATATGCTTATTCAAGTAACGGGAAAAGTTTTTAATTTCACTTGCGCCATTTTGAAATGTTACGCTTGGAAAAGTGGGTGAAAAAACTACAAAAACGCTTATATCTTTTCATATGAAAATTTTAGAGGTATGACGTCTTCAGAGAAAATGTGTATTTTGCTCATATCTTAAACTCTTCAGAACATAGTAGGCCTGAAAAATTGATATTTACGTTAGTATTGAGGAAAAACCCGATTTTTGACCATAAAGTTCTAAAGTGACCTATAACTCTAAAACTATCAGATATAGAAAAAGTAAGAGGTTGTTTCCGAGATACGACCGCCAAGTTGACGTTGGATAACGTTAGCTTCTTCTATTTGCTGGCTTGAGACAGTCACAAACTTATGAAACATTTCTTTTGCTAAAAATCCAATTAATTTTCACACTATTTGTTGCATGTCAATTCTGATTTATTATAGACATTGTGTGTTATTATTTTGTGTTAATACAAAATAATCACTTTACATGTATTCAGAAGCTTGGGAGATTATATTGAAGAATTGTTTTTCAAATGTATTAATTCAAAATAACTCTTTTCATTGATTTTGTGGCCCTGAAAAGGGGAAATTAGGGAATATTACACAATCAACTCTTTAAAACACATTTGTTGGCTCTCAAAAGGGCCGATTGATGAATTGTTGAATTTGCGTAACACGGACACATTTTGACGGCGCACTGGTTTCAATCCTCGCCCGATGAGATTTGCGGTGCGGATGACGATGTGCGCTTCAACAAGCGGCTTTGGTCGATTTTCTTCAGCCATCTCGTACAACAGCTTGCCTCTGGTGGCGAGGAGCTGAGCAGGTTTGGAGGAGCTCTTACCAGCTCGAAAGCGAAAACAGAATGAAACCAGATTCAACGAAGGAGGAATGCTTTATACCCTTAGAATAGCAGATGATGCTCCTCCTTTCATATTCTTCGTTTTCTTATCTGGGAAATAGGCTATATGAAACTGATGTCTGGGTAAGGGATGTACAGATTAGCATTATGCTGTTATTGCAACCCGACGGCACTGCAGCAGCATCCTCGGAAACAGCTTCAAATTGCCGTATTGTCAATTATTCGTAATAAATCAATTATTGTATGATGCTATGAGATGAATTAAGAGATTATAGCAAGTATGTGGTAAACACATTAGGGAATATTATACAAATAACTCTTTAAAACACATTTGTTGGCTCTTAAAAGGGCCGATTGAGTTGTTGAATTTGCGTAACACGGACATATTTTGACGGTGCACTGGTTTCAATCCTTCTCGCCCGATGAGATTAGCGGTGCGGATGACGATGTGCGCTTCAACAAGCGGCTTTGGTCGATTTTCTTCAGCCATCTCGAACGAATTAGGGAATATTACACAATCAACTCTTTAAAACACATTTGTTGGCTCTCAAAAGGGCCGATTGAATTGTTGAATTTGCGTAACACGGACACATTTTGACGGCGCACTGGTTTCAATCCTCCTCGCCCGATGAGATTTGCGGTGCGGATGACGATGTGCGCTTCAACAAGCGGCTTTGGTCGATTTTCTTCAGCCATCTCGTACAACAGCTTGCCTCTGGTGGCGAGGAGCTGAGCAGGTTTGGAGGAGCTCTTACCAGCTCGAAAGCGAAAACAGAATGAAACCAGATTCAACGAAGGAGGAATGCTTTATACCCTTAGAATAGCAGATGATGCTCCTCCTTTCATATTCTTCGTTTTCTTATCTGGGAAATAGGCTATATGAAACTGATGTCTGGGTAAGGGATGTACAGATTAGCATTATGCTGTTATTGCAACCCGACGGCACTGCAGCAGCATCCTCGGAAACAGCTCCAAATTGCCGTATTGTCAATTATTCGTAATAAATCAATTATTGTATGATGCTATGAGATGAATAAAGAGATTATAGCAAGTATGTGGTAAACACATTAGGGAATATTATACAAATAACTCTTTAAAACACATTTGTTGGCTCTCAAAAGGGCCGATTGAGTTGTTGAATTTGCGTAACACGGACATATTTTGACGGTGCACTGGTTTCAATCCTCCTCGCCCGATGAGATTAGCGGTGCGGATGACGATGTGCGCTTCAACAAGCGGCTTTGGTCGATTTTCTTCAGCCATCTCGAACAAATTAGGGAATATTACACGGACGGTGACGGCTGTGCCGCTCGATCTAATGAACCAGAATGACCGCGCTAGCCTCCCGCATGGCAATGACAGCGGAGCACTGGCTGGTAGCGACGATTTCTGGCCGAAAACGATTATGCTGGCTGGTGCACTCAAATGAGCGGCTTCAGTTGCTGCGGCTCCGAAATGCGTGGTTCTTCGGTTCTAATGCGTGTTGTATTCGCGTCCTATTGAAAACTGAACTGAGGACGCGAATGACTCTCGAAATTTGCTCGCCGACCGTGTTCACAGTCTGACGGCAAAAAGAAGAATGAGGGAAGAAGCAGGGTGCGGTGCGCTTTTATAGTGGGAAGCGGAACCGAAAAATGTGCTTGAACGTGATTGGTTAGATAAGAAAGGGGTCAACGTTTTACGATATTTCAATAGTTTGTTGCTAATAATCAATAGTGTCCTCCATTTGGATCGACGCGTAGATAAATTTCCAATCGATTCATGGATAAATATTGAAAATCTATCGATAAATGACTGAGTTATTAGCGGTCAAAACCTGACCATTTTTCGTTACATGCTCAATTTTTCGTTTTTCTGAATTGTACCCCCATATGTTGCCGTAAGACGTTATCCAACGTCAAAACCATGAAAAATGACCAATTTCACCCGAAATTACGGTACACATAAACTTCAAAACATCAAAACCTTATAACAGCAAGAAAAATGTGCTTTTTTATGAAAAATAAGACATGCCTCGATATTTACCAATTTTTTAATAGTTTAGTCATGAAAATCAATCGTTTTCATTATTGGTGTAGATTCGTAGAAAGATTTCCAATCGATTGGTGCAAGAATCTCGAAAATCTATGCAGGCGTTAGTAAGTTATCAACAGTCAAAATCTAACCACTTTTCGTGACGCGAGCGATTTTTCGTTTTTCGAAATTGTACCCCAATATGTTGCCGTAAGACGTTATCCAACGTCAAAAAATGATGTTCTACGAAGTTTTCATGTTTTCTATAATCTTCAATATTGTAGAACATTTTGTCGCGCTATCTCTTGAAATAAAAAAAAAGTTTGAGAGCGAATTTCGAATGCTATGAAATTTGGCGCTTAGGACACTTTTGCGTATAACGCGCCTTGACCAGACAAACAAATGTTCAGAAGACACCAAAACCGTATCTCTTATATTTTTCAAGTTATTAATTTATTCCACTTAATTTCGTTCCGTGGACCAATGTGCATTGTACACCTTTTGAGTGTTGTAATTGTAAAATACGTGATTGTAGCAAGTGTATGAATATCAAAACAATTTTAATTCCAAACATAAAAACTGACATCACTTCCAATCAGTGAGAGCGGCGCACCCGAGTTATAAACAATGTTGGCTCAGTGAATTCGCGTTCCGGTGATGTTTTCGAGCACAAATTTATTTATGTTTTCATTTGTCTTCAATCAATTGACGAATATAAGTGATTTATTGCTCCCAGGAGCATAGTGCGTGTAAAACCAAAGTGTTTCAAGTATCGCATTAGATTTTTGAAATGCTACGGTGAGTAGAAATACGATTAAAAGTGAGTTTAGAATGGGCACCGAAAAGCCAGCAAACAATATCTCGGTGCGTGAAGAAGAAGTGATTCGGTAGTGCGTGGTATTTTACAACCCAAATCACAGCAATAACTACGTGTTTGCATTCAAAAACTGTTAATTTGTTTAAAACAAATTATGGAATGCTTTCATTTAAGAAACCACCCCTCTACAATAAGGTTAGTAACTTCAAATAATCATTTTTTTGTTATCGTTCTCGAAAACACTGTGAGAAGCGTGGGAGGAGGGAGCGGAAAGTGAAGGGGGGAGTAAGGGGCCATATTAGAGGCTATTTTGGTACTCAAGGAGATATGTCCTTGTAATGAATTCGCTGTAGACAAAATTTCAGATTATTTGTAGTTCGTCGTCCAATTCGGACAATGTCTACGATTGATTTGTTCTTAACCGACTCTAGTAACATTTGTAGCCAACTGATTACTCATTATGATTTTGATCTTGTTACATTTAAAATATCCCATGAAGCGATTCTCAATCCTGTCAGCTCCACTTTCAACTATTTTCGAGCCGACTGGAATATATATGTTAATATCGATTTATGATATTTATCGTGATATTAACATTTCTTTACAAATAAAACTTGATATTGACAATGCTCTTGAAGCTCTAACAAATTTCGTTCCGTGATTATAGACGATGATCTCGTACTCTAGACCCGTCCTAAAAACTTAAGGGTAAGGTAATTTCAACGCACTCGCGATCCTGCTTTGAAAATTGTATAGCAGAATTTGCAAAAAGAATTCAAAAAACGGTTTCCTCAATTAGGAACAAAAATTTTAAAAACAAAATTTCTCATTTGGACCCTGGCTCTAAGCCCTTTTGGAAATTAACTAAAATTTAGAAAAAAAAAGCGCAGTCGAGATGCATTTCATTTCGGCATTGAGAGAGGAAAACAAACTATTACTAACTAATTGCAAAAAAGCTCAAACATTTGCTATGCAGTTTGAAAGCACGCATAATTTTAATTAAGGACTTACTAGTCCAATTGAAAATCAAGTTACTCAGGATTTCGAAAACATTCTCAATCAAGAGAACGTTTTCGAAAAATCCTGGGAGACTGATTTGGAAGAAGTGAGAACTATTATAAAAAAATTTAAAAATATGAAAGCCCCTTGCGATTATGGACATTCGACCACTCATCAACTTTTACGTGTAACAAATTTGATCTGTTCCGTTCTGCTCTTCTAGACATAGAAAAATCATTCGACAGTGTTTGGCATGAAGGTTTGATCGTAAAATTAAAAAAACTTCAATTATCCAACATACATTGTTGGAATAATTCAAAGTTATCTGTCAAATCGTACACTTCAGGTTAATTATCAGAACTCCAGGTCTGAAAGACTTCCTGTAAGAGTTGGTGTTCCTCAAAGCAGCATTTTCGGACCAATATTATTCAATATTTTCACATCTGACTTACCTGAGTTACCTCAGGGATGTCAAAAATCCTTGTTTGCGGATGACACAGGCCTCTCCGCCAAAGGACAAAGTCTGCGTGTCATCTATAATCGATTGCAAAAAAGTTTTGATATAAGAATTTAATGTTATGTTTGGAATGATATGAATTAATGAAGAAATAAAAAGAAAAATCAAAACATTGAAGAGCATACCTTGAGTTGTAGTAGACCAAAGGATATTAAAATCTACTAGGTTGTGCACAATATTGAAACAAATAAAGCAAAAATTTTGTAAAAAAAAATCGAGGTGTAGAATTGTACTTGAACTTTACAAATCGCAATTCTGAAATACATGTATCTATTAACCTTTAAGGCTAAGTAGCCCGTCATTCGTTTTGGCAACAATGATGACTTTTCAGCTTGCATTTCAAAGTGATAAAACTCAGTCTTGATAGTTTATATTGACTTGAAAATGTATCACCGTACGCTCTAACATGCATAAAGTATGCTGATACTTTTTCAGCTGTGTCAGTGCAAATCCAACTGATATTTTTTTATTCGAAATTCTGAGATGCATTAGCAACAATCATCAACGGCGCGTACAAATTTCAATGACGGCCTACTTCGTCTTAATGTAACACGGGATAAGCACAGATATATTTAATTTTCATCTAACTGATACTTACTGCTGACTAGAGTGTCCATCCCGGGACATCCCGGGACAAAAATCCCGGGATTTGACAAATTTCGGGATTTCCCGTTTCCCGGGATTTTACTTCTGACATCCCGGGAATCCCGGGTTTCCCGAAATGAAGTAGAATTTAATGAAAACCACAAAATTTCAATGAAAATCAATGGTATTTTTCCTCACTATCAATCTTTTAATAAAGTAGAAAAGCATAATGAAAGAGATAATAAACGAGGAATTATTTTAACAAATTTGAAAATACACCTAAACTGCCGCAAATCGCAAGTCATTACCATCTGTAACAAGTAGGCATTGAGCAAATTGACTGAGAAGTTTTTAATCTCGTTTTCCATTCCATATCTCGTTTTCCATTCACAAAAATCCAGGAGATTGGAACATGTTTTGATCTCAATAAAACTTTTATAATTTGTTTTACAAGAAAAAATATAAAGATGACCAAATAACGATTCACTTTTGTGTTACATGATGCAAAAATCTGCAGTGGCACTGAACTGCGTTTACTTTTCAGTATGGGACAATTCGACTTGTTTTTTTTTCCTAATTTTACTGAACAAAAAGTGATTTCTCGTTAGTGCAGCTGAAAGATCATTAGAAAATATAATGGATACTGATATCAACTCAAATTTTACCAAAATGCAGATGGGACTGACTTACGATTCACGGCAATAAACTCCAGTCAATAATTTTCAGTAAATAACTTTGAGCAATATCTACAATACTTTCAATGATCTTTAATCGTTTCTTTTGTTCTAAAGTCATTATGACTTTTCAAAGGTTTGAAGCAAATTGCTTTGAAACTATGACTTAAGTTTTAATCATACTTCCATTCATGTGTTATAGAGAATTTGAAAAAATCCATAGCAAACCCGTAATTGGTCAAGCTAAGTTTTGATTTTTGTTAGGTTACTTCTTCATAATAAGAAAGTCTTATCTGAAATGTGATTTGCTATAATTAACATATTAGAGGAACTTACGTATTCTCGGCAGTCTAAGCCGATGCCGCGCTTCTTTTGTAATTTTCTCGGACATCAGCAGACAAATTCCGTGTTTATCTGTTTACATTTATGCGTTGCACAATTCTCTATCGATTCACACCGACGGACTTGTTAACATGCTTTTGGAAACGTTTTTACAACGCTGCGAACATCTCTTGTCAGTGTGACTATTGTCGGCAACCTCATTCTCTTCGGCAACTTTTCCATAAGAGCTGCTGTTGAATCTCTTCGGCAGCTCCAAAACAGTCGCATTTTGAGGCATGTTCATTTAAATTGATGACGTCTCTTGCGATATTGTTTGTTCAGTCTCGTAAATCTCGTCAGCGGGAAGCGAGCAGAACAAAGAATCATCTGACTGTTTTCATTGATGTGTTTTGATAGAAAAATACTGTGTATTTGGCGTTTGAAATATGGTTGCCGATAATAGTCGAATGGTGCCGAAACCGTAAGTCTCCCTATTTTGAAAAACATTACATTATCTGTTTATTTTATTGAAAAAATTGTATTGTTAAATTTGTACTTCCATTTCAACCGAAATGCTAATTTTATGGAATATTTGATATATCCCGGGATCCCGGGACAAGCATAGATTTTTGTCCCGAATCCCGGGACGATCAAAATGGCCGGGAAATGGACACTCTACTGCTGACCAACAAACTGCAACTTTCTGCGACACTGAATGCCGCCCTCCCTAACTTCAACATCGGAATACTAACCGACGACCGGAGATTCCAATCTCAGAGCCTTATCAGACAATGGCAGCCTCCCTCAATTCGGTATTGTTCGCGGCAGATGGCGCATATCTGCACCGCACTGTGGGTAAATATACTTACATGCCCTTTCGTTCCCATAAAGAGCCCCAGCGATAAGAGGGCACATAAATTTGAACCCCGCTGTGATCTCAAGTTGCTGCCAAAGTACTTTGGATGTCCTCTGTCCCTTCATTGCCCTCCCAATCACGCGGAATCATTTTTCTGCGGCACCATCGCCGGCCCAACTGCCGTGTACAAGAATGACAATAATAAAATCAACAAAAACAGCAGCAGTTCCATCACCAGAAGCAAATGCAGCAGCTGAAAATAATAATAAATGCTAAACTTTACGGGCGACCATTGGCGATCTGATAAATCTGTATAGACCGCATCGCCCCGTTGTCTTCGTCGTCATCGTCATCGGCGATCCTGGCTGGAGTTGGTTCCGCGTGGCGTGGATATCAAATGAAGATTTCATATCCACGTAGGAGAGCTCCGCGGACTACGGTATACCACCGCACAGTGGTTCGATCGAGAATAAATATCGGCCAACGCCCCGAACTCCCTTTTAAATGGATTAATTATTTTCTTAGATATGGTTGCATCATTCCCAATGATTCTTTTGACTAATTGCGAGCTCATTCATGCGACTTTCCTGTTAAAATAACATTTTTGGCGAAATTCACAGTTGAAATTGAGTTTTTCCTTAGGAGGCGCATATTACCCCGTTTTCCCTAACAAAAATGTAGACAAATATTCTGAACACATTCTCTGAAGTCACCGATGCGCCAAAGTACCATCTTAGACACCGTTTTTTTTTTTCTAAAATGGTCTCATTGTGCGCCGGGCCGCCACGTTGGGGCAGAGTAAGTAAGATTGCGAGCAAGAGTCACACGGTGTCTATTGTTGTCTGGATTGGACTCGGTCACCAGTTAGCAGACCAGCGCAAAGCGGTAAGCGGCGGTGCAGTCGAACAGCAGGAATCGACGACGACGACGATATGATACGGCCCGCGAGTGGGGAGGACTGCGCGGAAATATATATCGCGATATCGTTTATTACAAGATTTTAGCAAATCGCTTTTCTTTAGTGATGTTGTACTTTCGAACAGCAGCACCAACAGCAGAACAATATCTTGTTGATATTTCTTGATGCAGGTTTCGGATTATGAGTGAGGGCGGTATTGTATGAATTTTAAATAAGCTTTGCGCTTGTAAGTTGTTGTCAAGAGTAAAATTTTATAGCGTTGGGTTTTTTTTAGGTTACGGATGGTTCCTTTGGATCGTAAAAAGTAATTGTATTTTGATTTACATGGTTGAAAATGCTCTGGTCAATTTGATTAAATTGACGTTTTTGAGTAAGAACTATAACTAATTAGTATTATACCAGAGAGATTTTCTATTGATAAGTGAAAACAGACATTTTACATATTTGTTACATAAGGTTTGAAAGCCTTTTATGAGATTTTTGAAAGTTAAATGTTTATCTAGCATGAGCCCTACACATTTAACATTAATAAAACGATGAAAATCCATGTGATTGTCAGTAATCAAATTATTATTACAAGAATAATTACGAGCACAGAAAAAGAAAAAAGAAAATATCTGGCAGCACTGCACCCTATAGCAGTCGGCGTTTAGAAGGAAATCAACACAAATGGTTCAACACAGGCGATTTTTGAGGAAAATATGCAAAAATCGTGAGTATTTCTTCATTAACAACAAAACGCAAGAAGCCAGTGCCAAAACTGGATGGATTGAACGATCTTTGTGCAGGTAAGACGCATTTCAAGTCTTTTAATTTCTCTTCAAGTAATCATACTTTGCTGTACAGCAATTTTAAAGTCAGAACAAAAGTCTTCTAGCCCGGTTACATCGGATTCTTCTTTGCTGGAAGTGCCATCAACATCACATTCATATCGTGACCGTGATTCAGAAAGGCCAAACTTCAGCATCACTTGCACAGTTCTCTGTAGCAGCTGAAGCCTCGCCATTTGTGTTGGATGCCGCCCTGCTGAATCATCAATCACCAAACTCCTCGGATAATATGAACAGCCAATCTTATGAAGTACGAGAAATGAATACTTTGCCAATTGCACAAGAAGAGCCGTTGTTTTCGAACAACCCACCAGGTAAAAAACAATGTTTAAGGTAAAGGTGAATCGCTCAAATTTTCAAGAGTACAAACTTAGAGAACCAGATAGTGGTTCAAGCTGAATCAAGCTGAAAACTGATGATCGCCAATCAATCAAGTTTTCAGCTTTAAGGCCGGTTTGCTACTGACAAGAAAAGGAATCGCCTATCTCGATGCGTGGAAAATTTCTCGCAAGAAATGGTCAAGAAAATCACTTTTTTCTGATCTCAGTACGCAGTTGAGAAGAAATGTCACTTCAAAGGGGGCTCTCTGTAGGAAATTTCTTGACCCTTTCAGTCAAGGAATTTCTTTACTTTTCTTGAGCGAAACAGCATACTTAGCTTTAACGTGAAGATGAATCCAAGCCAAATCTCAAGTTTTCAAGAGCACAAATCTAGAGAGCTAGACATTCCGCTGAAAACTCGATCGATCGGTCACATGATGGGGGTGTCCTGCGACAAACAGTTCATCGGATGCTTCATATATCTATGATTAGCGCGGGTGGTGAGGTGTTGAAATCATGTTGCTGCAAGAGCGACGGCCCTCTTGGACCATTCAAAAACCGTGTTGTTTGTCGTTAGAGCTGATTTTTTTCCATCCATGGGGGTGACCAATCGATTGAATTGTCAGCTTGAGCGGATGTCTGGTTCTCTATAGTTGTGCTTTTGAAAATTTTGGTTTCGATTTATCTTCACCTTAATGGTAGTCTGATTATCTAAGTTTGAATTCTTGAAAGTTTGAAAGGTGACTTCAAGTAACCTTCACCTTAATAAGATAGGAATATCTATGGTTGCTTTACCTCGATATTCTTTTCTTCAAACAAAAATATGTTTTATGAAAAGATCAATTTATTTATTTCGCATTTGATTTCAGATCGAAAAGTGTACTTTTCACGTATTATTGTACCACATTCATTTGTTGGTAAAGGTGACAACGCATGTTACATTATTGCAAACTGTCTTTTCACTTGGAATAAATTCACGTGGACCGGAGTGAACTGAAGTGAAAAATCCAAACGTGGTTTTTGCGTGTTCGGCAATGTTACAGAACTTATGTTGAACCTTGTGCAGATCATCAGTCATCAGTCGACGGATAGTAATGATAGTGATGATATAATTATTCTGTTTGCCTTTTCTGACCAATAGTTTATGATATTTGAGAAGAGATAAGATGTATCGATTTTCAATTTGTGATTTGAATATGAATGAAAATGTTACACCGAAATGATACGATTTTTATTTCACATCCACTTTACCATCCGATTATTACTTATAGTTCTTCAAAGTATGCATAAGGAGTGTATCGAAAAGTAGTCGCAAACTTTCAAAACAGTCTCAAAAATAATGGGTTGAACATACAAACAATGTTTTGATCAGAAAGGCTTAACAATGTATTTAAAAATGATGATGCGGTGATATTGTTTCAATAAAGTGGCATTTTGCATGATAATTTTGCAAATTACTAACAGATGTCGATGAAAATCTTGAACACCTCTGAAAAAATTGATATGTTAATAAATGTGTTAAATTTTAAGAAAAAATGATTTTTGTTTATGCCAATATATTCAGTGCCACAACTCTCAGTACATAGTGTAAACAATATTTTGAAAAATTCATTAGCAAGCATTTAAGAGCAAATACAAAAATCGAAAAAAGTCGATTTTCAAGGACCTCGTTTTTTGATTTTTCCTTTCTACACGTTCATGCTAATATCGAACGATTGTAATGAATAAAAAAATGTTTTTTGATTAGAAAAGTTTCTTTGCATATTTATGAAGTAACGTTAGCAAAAAATGTTACTCTATATAATTACCGCTGTATATGACAGAGCTTCAAAAGTTGATTAAACAAAAGTGACTTTCTAAAACCGACCTTGTTCCAATAATTGAGCCTTTTTAGAGCAATAATTTATGTTTTTGAATTTCTTTTACGTGCTGTGTGAAGTAAACATATTTTCCAATAGAATAAGCTTTTCATCCTATTTTGTTTGAGTTGTTTTGGAAACTAACAATAATGGCATTGACAATTGATCAATTTCACCCCGAAATGAGATCCTCTGATTATTTATTTTAGAGGTATTTGTTAATACTAAAATGACATTTGTTAGAAAATTTCGGTACATAAGTCGATGAGGCTCACCTTCGTACTTGTTTTCCTGCATTTAGTTGTTTGGGATTGTTAACATTATAGAAAACAGACTAGAAAAACCGTAAAAAATGATCAATTTCACCCGAAATTACGGTATACATTTTGTTCAATACAAATCATCGAATTTTCAGAAGACACTTCAAAAATGTAATTTTGTGCAAGATTTTATTTTCCATGCTTATAAACCTTGTTGTATTTATATTAAGACTGCATATTATTCAATATATTTTTAGCTTCTTCAATTTTTGATGACATGATGAAGATTTGCGTGAAAAAAGCTTTCAAAAAGATGAACTATGCTCTGAGATATACCGTTTTGAATGTTTGCGACTACTTTTCGATACACTCCTTAAGAGGTATTAAAACAGTTCTGGCCTTCAAGTTTATCGCTACCATTTTACATAATATAGAGTCTGGCTTAAAATACTCGATGTTTGACAAGTATTTCTGATTCTGGATCTCAAAACATGCAAAAATGTGGACTTCATTGGTTTTTGGAAAAAATCTTGTTTTTGTATAAAAAAAAACTTTCCTTCCATTTGTTTTTGAAATAATTTGTTAAGAAGAAGTCAGGTAAACATATTTTACTACATTTCTCACTGCTTTTTGTTTGAATTAATTTTGAACTATTGGGTATAATCAAAGTACTTGGATTTTTATCATGCTCGGATTCTAAAATTCGGTTTTCAACTTGAGCAAGAGGATAAGGACCTGCTATGACAAGTTTTTCATAGAATGCAAACAATTTTTAAACGGGTATGCTGATAACGATATCAACGGTCCGAATTTTTCGATCTCATCAATGACATGGAAAAGGTTATGTACATTGCTGGTTACAAATGCAGTGCCATACAATGTTTTGTACTCGTTTATGAATTGAAGAAATTGTACTCTCGCAACAGGTAGAAAATCTTTGTATGCATCCACTGACCAAATTAGAACCGCACAAAACAACAATTCCAACAAATGTAACGCATCAGCGACTATGATGTCTTCCACCATATCAATTGGGTCCTAAAATGTTTAATGAATTCTTGTTTTTACTTTACAATACGAAAGAGCATGTTCTTGCAACTACTTTAGCAATTTTTCCAGCTCAAATAACGACTATAACATATTTAAACTTTAATTTTAAAAATGGTTTCAAATATGAATCTTGACAGTTTTGATCATGTTTGACGTTCACTTTCTCTACAAAAATGCCACAGGGCTTTTAGTTTTAACACTGGGATTGTTCCTATCTGACATTTTGGAAGGGACACGAAAATCAAAATATACCCAAAAATTTGAGTTTAAGCCAAGGGGTGTGTCAAAATTTCAAAAACCGTTAAAAATGTTTTTGGGATTAAACCAATGAAAATCATTTAAAAATTGAGTAAACATGCATTTCTGGCCTAAACTTAAGCGTTTGGTACTAAAATTAGGACAGGGCTTTAGGACCCTATTGGTAGCCTTACTAACGGTGACCCGCCAAGTTGATGGTCTGGATATTTTCCTTCACGCGTTCGGTTCGCGCGTGGTAAGAATACTTTCCCTTCGTTGTACATTTTATGCATCCATGCTTTTCGTTGAAATTTTTGACACATCGGCGACAAAAACTCATTGGCGTCCTTAGGTTTGCTTGGTCCATGGTAATAGCCATAGTAAATTGCAATCACATAAAATATTAGAGTAGAATGAAATTATTTAAAAAGCAAAATAATAATAAGACATATTAAACAACTTTAAGCAAATTGGCATGTCATTTTATGTAACAACTTGGTTTGCTTCAGCAATAGTGGTGGTTTTGACCATTGCATCAATCATTAGATTCAATTGTTCAGTCTAAAAGGGGAGGGGGCATTTAACTAGAGGTAGGTTCTGATGATTTTCTTTTGGGATTTTCCGTTGATGAAAAGAAGGAAAAGAAGTTACCTGCGGCGGCATAAGAATGGGTGTTTCCATTTGATTTGAATCAATTTGTATGGAAGGAGTTGGCATTATCTGTAACAACATAGGAATTTACTAGGGTATTTCCATTCGAACGATTACCCGACGGAAGAAAATTAGTTTGTGAATGAGCATGATCATAATTTATCTTGTTGCGACGCGTTTTGGACCAGCCTAAGAAATGAACTGGTCTAGTAGCGAGCATAACCGCAACATGACAGTTCGCATAGTTGTAGTGGAAGGCGAAGGAGAGAGATGGCGAACAAACCTGTCGATGGTAGAAAGTAAATAAAGAGCATAGGTAAATAGAAGAATCTCGCCATTGCAAATTGAAGGAAAAGCAGATTATTTGCGAAGAAAGTTTTATTTTCCAAAAACTTAGTATTTTCAAAAATTAAATAGTGTCTAAGTTGGATAAATCGACGGTTAGAGTGCAAAGGGGAATCCGTGAGTGCAACCTGAAAAAGAAAGTTGAAATGAGTGAGAAATGATATGTAACGTTTATCGTATTTTCCTGCAGGCTCGGTGAAACCAAATTGTCCACCACGAAAACCCGTGCTAAAACTGCCGTTTTTGCAAATTAGACTGTAAGTAGAATCGAAATCAGTGAATTAAGAAAAATTTCAGTATTATAGTTTCATTCATGATAAAATTTAACAGCAAAAATACCGATTGAAATCCGCTTAAACAGTTAGGGTAGTTGGACCATAGTTGGACACCAATACCACGGATCGAAAGAAATTGAACGGCGAGACGAAACCAATTTATTGTGCGTAGATGTAGATTAGATTAATAGAAATTAACTAAATGAAATTTAATAAATTTTAGTTTGAGCATTGCTGAAAACCAGTCAGCTGCTTCTAGAAAATTTTGGTTTCCCTTCGGGAACATATCTGATGGAACGTTTCTTAAGCAACAGATCATTAACTGAAAAATGAGAATTATTGGAGATTCTGCTTGGGGAAATCCAACTACGGAACGTATTGCCGTTCATCTACATAGTACGAACCTCAACGATTCGTTTGCGCAAAGTACAATCCCAAAAGTTAGATTTATGGTTGCCCCCACAATTTGCACATACAAACCTTATGGTATCTTCGTAAGACAGACGTTCTTAGCGTGAGAGGAACCATGATAACACTATTGGTTTCTGAAAATGTTCCCATGTCATACAGACATCGAACAAGAGTCTAAGTCTTTCTAAAGCTTTAACATTATTCAAATCACTTTTGTTAAAGTGAACTAAATTCTTGAGAAAGCCCTTTCTAACGAATGCCATATTGGGTTCTCTTTTTCATTATGATTACTTGAACTGGGGAAAATCCATACGTTTAAATGTTTCATGATTTGTTTTTTTTTTTCATTTTTCCAGCAAAATGTTTCTGCTGTCCTAAAATATAATCCTCAGATATCAAACCCAACTGAATAATTCCGTTTTCCTAATTTTATGGGAATTGTAAAGGTGGGAAATTATGCTAGAGACCAATCCAGGCAAGATGTACATGGCGAAGAGCACTTCTTGATCGACTCCTTGCGATAAACATCAATCAAAAAGAGGTGTAAGATGTTTACGATGACCATAGACGGCCTCAGGCGCGCGCACATGCGAAAAACACAACACACAACATTAGTTGCGGCCCGGCCTCCTCGGGAAGGGTTTTGGTTTCTTTCGTCGGAGCATAACTTTTCTCATAGCTTACCCACACGGCCAGTCAAAACATCGGTCTGACCATCGTTTCTGAGGGGGCCACACACCACGTCAAATGTGAGAGGCACTCGTTGTCTATCTCCTCTACTTAAGCACAAGCACACAACCAAATGGGCGAAACATTCCAAAATATGAGGTAGGAAAAAATTTGAAGTGGTTGTCAGAAATTAATTGCTGTTAATAGACTTTATTATCGGCACACGGCCGCGGTTGCATACTGAATTAATTGACTTGGCATCTTGATTGAGATGGCTTCTTCTGTTTTTTCCCTCTTTGTGACGCAAAGTGGAACCACTGGAATTTGGCATGCGTAAAAGCTTGGAATTTCTTGTGCTGTGAAATACTTTAACGTATGGACGGTGGATAGAGGAATTGAAGGTTGGAAAGGATTCGTCCTGGGTTTCAACTTTCACCTTCTGCTGACGTTTGAATATTTCTGATTCTGATTGACCTGACAAAATGGAGACTGAAAGCATTACAATCATTGGTCACTTTGAAACGGTGGCGTAATCGATTTTTTCGAAATAATTTCACTGAAAGCCTGTACTTCGAAGTCCCCTTTCTCCGAATACGATTTTCCCGAATGAATCCCCCGAAAAATGACGTGGATCTTAGTAGTTCTTGAATAGTTTTCAATAATACTACACACAACATGTCAGCTTCTAGCTTTTAACTTCTAACTTCTAGCTTTAAGCTTCTAGCTTCTAACTTCTAGTTTCTAGCTTGTAGCTTCTAACTTCTAACTTCTAGCATTAAGCTTCTAGCTTCTAACATCTAGCTTCTAGCTTCTAGCTGAAGAGCTAGGTTCTAGCTGAAGAGAAACTCACCCGGCGAGATTCGAACCCGCAATCCTCAACATGGTCTTACTGGATAGTACTGAGTATCTACCACTATCTACTAGGGGGCTATCTGTGCCCCCTGTCGCATCTAACTCCCCTAAATCAAATTCGCTTGCGCGACCTGTCAATGTAAAAAACAGCGACACGAGCCTAAATGAAATTGTCACACGCTGGGATCCATTTCTGCGAACGATCGGTATCGGTGAACCCCATCCCGGTCTAGACCATCCACCGGCATGGGTTTCGTATTACGGTAGTTCCCGTGGACACATGTAAAACAATTTTCCACCCGCGAGCTGCAGTCGAGACAATTAATTTAACATTACACGGATCACACTTGTTACAGGGCAAGTTGGGTACACGCACGCATACCGATATTGGTTACAACGAGATGGTCAACGAATGCGAGGGATGTGGTTTGCTGTCTCATAAAGGGACGAGAGATAAATTGCACTTTTCCGCTGTAATTGGTTCTGCCCAACTGAAGACGACTTGAGGAATAGGGTTGTCTACAAAAAGTTATTCAATCTAAATCCATTGGATCGATTTAGATTGAAATGGGTTAAATTTGAATTGGACTTGGACTTAATTAAAAATCAATTAAAAACCATTGTCGACAAAGAAAAGTTTCTAGATTCAAGTAACACTTTGAGTAACCCAACCCTATTCCTGACTAAACGCAGCGCAGAGAAAGCGACAAATCCAATCACGTAGTGTGATGATTTATCGCACCCATAAATTGTTTCGAACGCGACATAACCATGGCAAAGATACTAGTAGTAATTGAAATTCGCCACCAGGCGGCATCGGAAACATATCTTCTGCTTGCTCAGCACATGTAAGGAAGTCTTACTTATAGATACTTTGCGCTGTGTATTCCCGGTCGATTCCAGGGAGATTTGTAGAACAAAGCTACGAGTTCATATCATCCACAGCTCCCAGCGGTTGTTTGTTACAAACAAGCGCACGCCACTCATTTTTTTGTAACATCTGTTCTGGAGGGCGCTGTCTGTTAAACCATCCGTGTTGGTCCACATTTGGGCAGACTTGGGAGTGAATACGTCGCGATTTTTGCTGAATCAGTGCGCATACCGTGCCGTGCTCGTCGCGTATCCCGATCGAGAATGTATAACGCAATTAAATATATCTGTTGAATCTTTAACTATACGGTAGCGTAATTAATGGACTCACTTCAACTGCTCAAATATTGACATCAATAGTTGTCTCACTTTTGCTCATGTGCCAATATTATTAGAACATAACAGCATGCGATCGGATTACCGATCGTTATCAGACCCTATCTTTGTACCATCTTCCCGCTTATCGATAACACCCGATAGCCATCAGAGCTCTTGTTCAGTCGCAAATAAAACATTAACCGCATCACACTGTACATCGCCGCGTATATTCAGTAGAGCGAATAAAGTCGTTCTTTCGTTCCCCCCAAAAATCGAAGCACAATCATTCCAAATTCCAAATCCTACAATATCACAAATGGTTTTTAATGCTTTTATTAGTAATGTTTCAAGGATTTTTGGAGGAATCCATTGAAAAATTTATGCAGAAATAAAAAATTTAGAATTTTTTTTCTAAACAATTACATATTTGATTTATTCAAAGATTTCTCTCAAAAAAAAATACATATCGGCCAGAAATTTGTCTAAGGATAACTTAAGAAGATCTTCCTGAAAATTCCTTTCATAATGCCCTCAAAGATTCTTTCGATAATTTCACCCAGCAGTTACTCCAGGAGTTCCTTCAAGAATTTCTCAATAGATTGCTCGTCACATATATTACTAGGATTCTACCCCATTACCCCGAATGCCATCATCCCGAATTCCATTACCCCGAATGTACCATTACCCAGAATTCCATCACCCCGAATGCTATTTCCCCGAATTTACAATTATCTTGACATGATGATATTGATGACATCTCCCTATGATATTGGAATTCGGGGTAAAGTCATTCGGGGTGATGGGTCATTCGGGGATTTGGAACGCGTGATAATGGCGTTCGGGTTAATGGCATTCAGGGTAATGGGGTAGAATTATTACTGGATATCCCTCCTGGGAATCTCCTAGAAATTTATCCAGGGATTCCTTAAGAAAATTCCTCAAGGTTGCTCCAGGTTTTTCACGGATTCCTCCAGGAATTGCCCCAAGAATTCTTTCAGGAAATCCTCTACTAGCTTTTTGATGGATATATGCAAATAATGTTTTTAGGATTTTATCTGGGGACATTTTGGAAGAATATTATTCAAAGATTTTTCGGAAATTCCTCCAAGGATTCAAAAAATTCCATGGAAAATTCTTCAAAAATTTCGCATTGGAATCATTCACATATCTTCCTAAAATCGCTCCTCCAGGACATTTTGTTAAGTAATGCTTCCGGGAATTCTTTGACTTACCCTTACAATAATTTCCACAACAGATACCACAAAGAATTTCTCTATAATTGCCTACAGGGATGTCTCCACAAATTCCTCCTTGGATATTTTCAGGAATTCCAGCAGGGATTTTTCAAGGAGATATACAAAGATTTTTCCTAGATTAAGAATTTCTAGGATTCTTCCAGGAATTCTTTTGAAGATCCATCCAGAATTTTCATTCGGGGATTACCCCAGAATTTTTTTTCCAAGGGTTTCCTCTGGAAATTACTTTAGAATTCTTCCTAGGATTATTCCTGGAATTCCTTCAGGAATTTTGCCAAGTATTCCTCCCAGAACTCTTCCAGGGAATCCTCTAGAAGCTTCTTCATGGATTTTACCAAAGAAATTTTACTAGGGATATTTTTCCAGGAAATAATTCAAAGGTTTCGAAAATTCTTCTTGGGATTCCAATAATTCCATAAATGATTTATTCGAAGATTTCGCCAAAAAAAATAGCATATCTGCCAGAAATATCTTCAAGATTTGTTTATAAGCTTACTTTTGAATTACTTCAATAATGCCCTCAAAGATTCCCACGCGAATACTACCAAACTTCCACTCCACGAATTCCTCAAGAAATTTCTCCTTAGATCCTTTCACGAATTCATACAGGAATTCCATGGGATTTTTCGAGACTCTGATTGAATGCCTTTATTAAATTATGTAGGAATTTAAGGGCATCCTTAAGGTGACATAGTTTGGAATCAACTCTTAAGATTGCACTGAAACTTCAAAGGCACAAATCTCGCGAAGAAAGCATCCAACAACAGTGAACTTTTTATTTTAGCTTTGTGCACTAGCAGAAAGCTTAAAATAAGAAGATCAGGAACGTTTGCCAACTATACTTTTCAGTGCTAAAATAAAAAACGGTACTTTTCTGTACTATTTTTTCTACAATTCATCCCTTTACGATCCTTGTTTGGATCCGTGCCTTTGATTTTTCGTTCGACCCGTTGGCGAAAGCTAGCGGTGGTAATCCTTCTTGGACACCGTCGTGGGAAAAAAAACCTCTTAGCAGGTCCCGTCTTCTTTCGTTTATTCACTAAACATGGTTGCAACTATTAACAAAAAGAAGGGTGAATCTCTGAATTCACAACTCCCTTCCAAAAAACTAGGATTTAAAACTGTCACTAAACGTGGCAAGAATGGAAGAAAGGACGTTTCCCCGGAATGCGAACTTTCTTCCAAGGGTGAAATGGATAATGTTGATAATTGCATCGAAATAAGCAATCAGTTCGATGCTCTAGACAAATTTTCCGAACACCAAATCGAAGCAGTCTCTAGACCAGGCTCTTTGATTCAAGTGAGAAAGCAAAGAGTGCCACCTATCGTGGTCAGTTGTTCCGAATTTGGGGGATTTAGGCAGGAGATCTCGAATTAAATTAGGGGAATCAAATCGCAAAGAAAAGAGAATGTCGCGTTTTGCCGGAAACTCTTAAAGATCGCAAACTTCTTCTCAAACATCTTGAAGAGAAGAAGCACAATTTTTTACTTACCACGACAAAACTGAACGTTTGATCAAAGTTGTCTTGAAAGGTCTCTCAAGTGACTATTAGTCACCTAAAAAGATCAAAAATGGAATACATGATTTATTGGATTTTCCCCAGTCCAAGTAATCATTATGAAAAAGAGAACCCAGTCTACCAATCTTAGGAAAGGGCTTTCTCAAGAATATTATTTAGTTCACGTTAACAAAAAAGATCTAAATAACATAAAAGCTTTGAAAAAGCTAGACTCATGTTCGATGTCCGAACATTTCCAAAAACCTGGAGGAAACTACCAGAACTCCACTCAATGCCGTCGGTGCCAAAAGTGGGGTCATGGAACAAAACATTGTCGCATGGATGCTAAATGCATGATTTGCGGAAGTTCTTCTAACGCTAAAGACGTCTGTCCAGTTAAGGAAGATACCGATAAGTTCATTGCGGGGGCAATCATAAGTCAAACTTTTGGGCTTTCCCTTCGTGTAGGCGAATCGTCGAGGCTCGTGCCAGGCAGATGAACAGTAATGTCCGTTACGATAACGGTCGTTTCATGAATTAGAGTAGAGTAACGAACAATTATCATTTTTCAGTTAACGATCGCTTGATCATGAATCATACCCATCAGGAAGATCATAATCATGCTCAATCACAAACTAATTTTAATCCGTCGGGTTGCCGTTCGAATCTTTTAATTTAGAATGAAGGAAAATCCTTTGCCGATATCGTAGCAGGTAATTTGAACTAATCCCCTTTTCATACTATGAGTATCTATTCCAATTGTCTCAAATCAATTGAAAAAAAAACCCTGCCGCGACAGGAAACATCTACTCCGCCTCTTCGTCTACCGAAAATTCTAACGGAAAATCATCAGATAATGTACCCACTTCAAGTGATATATTTGCCTCTGATTTTAATTTTCTAACTGAACAATTGAATCTAATGATTGATGCAATGTTCAAAGCCACCACAATGCACACAGCAGTTCAAGTTGGTGTAAAATTTACTAACCAAAATGTTATTGGATTACGTTTTTTGAATGCATCCAAATAATAATTAAAATATTTATTTTAAATTGGTTCTTTGAATGGTAAAGAGGACGAGCTGTTTAATTTTTTTACAGCCAATAACGTGCATATATCAGTTATTACTGGAACATATTTAAAACCTGGATCCAAGCTATAAAAAGAGATCCTATTTTTTTTTTGTTTATCGTAATGATTGACTTGATGGGGCATGTGGGGGAGTTGCAATCATCATTCATAGGAATATAACACGTCAACTGTTTTCGTCATTTGAAACTAAAGTTCTTGAAACTTTAGATGTTTCAGTTGAAACATAGCTTGGTAAATACACGTTCATACCTGCCTATTTGTCTTTTCAATGCTCTGGACGGCAAATTAATTTGCTCCAAACTGACGAGTAAACTGAAAATTGACTCGCAATAAATCAAAAAAAATTGTCATTGGTGACTTTAATGCCAAACATCGGTCATGGAATAATTCTTAAAGTAATTCCATCGACTGTATTTTATTTGATGAGTGCTCTTCAGGATAATTCTCAATTCAATACCCTGATAGCCCTACATGTTTTTCCTCTTCAAGAAATCCATCTACGATTGATTTGTTCTTAACCGACTCTTGTCATCTTTGTAGCCAATTAGTTACTCATGCTGATTCTGATTCTGATCATGTCCCTGTTACTTTTCAAATATCTCATGAAGCTATTCTCAATCCTATCAGCTCCACTTTCAATTATTTTCGAGCCGACTTGAATATATATATATGAAACAAATATTGACTCTAACCATGATGTTAACATTTCTTCTTTCTTTCTCTCTAACCATGATGTTAACAAAGTTAGTTCTCACTTCTTCCAAATCAGTCTCCCAGGCATTTTCGAAAACGTTCTCTTGATTGAGAATATTTTCGAACTCCTGAGTAACTTCATTTTCAATTGGACTAGTAAGTCCTTAATATAAAATTGTGCGCACTTTCAAACTGCATAGCAAGTTTTTAAGCTTTTTCGCAATTAGTTTGTTTCCTCTTTCAATGCCGGTATTGGCTTCTGAGTTTTTTTCAAGATTTTAGATAATTTCCAAAAGGGCTTAGAGCCAGGGTCCAATTCAGAAATTTTATTTAAATTTTGAAAATAAAATTTCTGAATTGGACCCTGGCTCTAAGCCGTTTCTTAATTGAAACGTTTCTTGATTTCTTTCTGCAAATCCTGCCTTATAATTTTCATAGCAGGATCGCGAGTGCGTTGAAATTGCCTTCTCCTCACGTTTTTAAGACGGATCAAGAGTTTAAGATCATCGTCTATAATCACGGATTCAAATTTTACTTCACATTTTGGAATTGAAATGCTCCGGGCTTCAACAATGGAATTTGTTAAAGTTTCAAGAGCATTGTCAATATCAAGTTTAGTTTCTAAAGAAATGTTAACATCAAGATTAGAGTCAACATACGTTTTATATATATTCCAGTCGGCTCGTAAATAATTGAAAGTGGAGCTGATAGGATTGAGAATCGCTTCTTGTGATATTTGAAATGTAACAGGGACATGATCAGAATCAAAATCAGCATGAGTAATCAGTTGGCTACAAAGATGACTAGAGTCGGTTAAGACCAAATCAATCGTAGATGGATTTCTAGAAGAGGAAAAACATGTAGGGCTATCAGGGTATTGAATTGAGAAATATCCTGAAGAGCACTCATCAAATAAAATTCTGCCGTTGGAATTACTTTGAGAATTATTCCATGACCGATGTTTGGCATTGAAGTCACCAATGACAAAAAATTTTGACTTATTGCGAATCAATTTACGCAAGTCAGTTTGGAGCAAATTAACTTGCTGTCCAGAGCATTAAAAAGGCAAATAGGCAGCTATGAAAGTATATATACCAAACTGTGTTTCAACAGAAACACCTAAAGTTTCAAAAACTTTAGTTTCAAATCAAGTCGATCATTACGATAAACAAAAAAGCTAGGATCTCTTTTGAGTTTAGATCCAGGTTTTAAATACGTTTCGGTAATAACTGCTATATGCACGTTATTAACCGTAAGAAAATTAAACAGCTCGTCCTCTTTACCATTCAGAGAACGAGCATTCCAATTTAAAATATTTAAATTATTATTTGGGTCCATTAGAAAAACGTAATCCAATAACAATTTGATTTGTAAATTTTACACCAACTTGGACTGCTTCAGTCATAGTGGTGGCTTTGAACATTGCATCAATCATTAGATTCAATTGTTCAGTTAGAAAATTAAAATCAGAGGCAGACATGTCATGTTATTTCCCATTAGAATTTTCGGTAGACGAAGAAGCGGAGTTACCTGTGGCGGTAGGGTTTTTTTCCATTTGATTTGAAACAAGTAGAATGGGTACCCGGATCGAACAAGGGAGGAGTTCGAATATCCTGCTACGATATCGGCAAAGGATTTACCGTGGGTAGATACAATCGAAATTGAAAGATTCGAACGGCTACCCGACGGATTAAAATTAGTTTGTGAATGAGCATGATTATGATCTTCCTGATGGGTATGATTCATGATCAAGCGATCGTTAACTGAAAAATGAGCATTGTTCGATACTCTACCAGGCAAATTCCGGAAACGACCGTTATCGTAATGGAAATTATCTTTCATCTGCCTGGCACGAGCCTCAATGACCCTTTTGCATGAAGGTCAATTCCAAAAATTGGACGTATGGTTAGCCTCGCAATAACAGCATATGAACTTATCGGTATCTTCCTTCACTGGACAGACGTCTTTGGCGTGAGAAGAACCACCGCAAATCATGCATTTAGCATCCATGCGACAATTTTTTGTACCATGACCCCACTTTTGGCACCGACGGCACTGAGTGGGGTCCTGGTAATTTCCTCCAGGTTTCTGGAAATGTTCCCATGTCACACGGACATCGAACATAAGTTTTGCTTTTTCTAAAGCTTTAATATTATTTAGATCTTTTTTGTAAAAGTGAACTAAATAATATTCTTGAGAAAGCCCTTTCCGAACAATGCCAGATTGGGTTCTCTTTTTCATAATGATTACTTGGACTGGGGAAAATCCAAGTAAATCATTTATTCCATTTTTGGTCTCTTCAGGTGATTTATAGTCACTTGAGAGACCTTTCAAGACAACTTTGAAGAAACGTTCAGTTTTGTCGTCATAAGTAAAAAAAATGTGCTTCTTCTCTTCAAGATGTTTGAGAAGAAGTTCGCGATCTTTAAGAGATTCCGGCAAAACGCGACAGTCTCCTTTCTTTGCGATTTGGAAGGAAGCCTTGATTCCCCTAATGGAGTACAAGATCTCCTGCCTAAATCCCCCGGAACAACTGATCACGATAGGCGGCACTCCTTGCTTCCTCACTTGAATCAAAGAGCCTGGACTAGAGGCTGCTTCGATTTGGTGTTCGGAAAATTTTTCTAGAGCATCGAACTGATTGCTCATTTCGATACAATTATTCATTTAACCCTTGGAAGAAAGATCGCATTCCGGGGAAGCGTCCTTTCTTCCATTCTTGCCACGTGTAGTGACAGTTTTAAAACCCACTTTTTTGGAAGGAAGTAGTGAATTCAGAGATTCACCCTTCCTTTTGTTTGTTGTTGATACCATGTTTAATTAATAAACGAAAGAAGACGTGACCTCCTAAGAGGTTTTTCCCAAGACGGTGTCCAAGAAGGATTACCACCTCTAGCTTTCGCCAACGGGACCAACGAAAAATCGAAGGCACGGGTCCTAACAAGGATCGTAAAGGGATCAATAGTAGAAAATAGTACTGAAAAGTACTGTTTTAGTAGCACTGAAAAGTACTGTTTTATTGCTGTAGGTAGTTTTTAAGAAAACTTCCAAGAGCAGAGAGAATTCGTGTACGTACAACACGAAGGTACGATGCGCACTGATAACTTTGGATTATTTTAACAATGCATGCCCATGGTGAAATCCGAACTGTTCATTAAAAAAATGAATTTTGGTTTATGTGAACCATTATTCCATTCAAAATTACGTGTTCAAAAAATTTTCTGATAGAGAGCTTGCTTTCCTCTTTCCTCCTTTGGCCGATAGCTAGAAGCTTCGGCAGGATTTCAAAATTGGGTTGGCTTTATCTTTTCCATTTGCCAGGAACATATGCCAACTGAAAACATTTGGTAAATTTATCAACCAAGAATGATAAGCTACTATCTGGAATTTTTCAAATAAATATCTCAAGCTGTTCTAATTGTATTAAACACCAATGATCGGGATGGGCTGCCTCTCCGAGTCCGATCGGGAAATGAATAATTCATCGGCATCATCGCGGCTGCGCAATCTCATTATCGCTTATCGGGTTCGAAGATCTTGCTCTTGTGCCACAACTCCTAGGAGATTGCATCTCCGACCAAGGCAACGGCTACTGCACAGCACATGTCTCAGCTGGACAAAGAGAAGACCGGGGATGCTGCGAGCGAGAAGCTTCTCAAGAGGTGGGAAGAGGAAACCTGGGAGGACGATTGACGACGAAGACGACGCGTGTGATTTAACATGTTCTTTCCACACCTTCACTCTTCGAAAGGTCCAACATGGGAGAGAGAAGACAAGTCGGGCTACAAAAACGCAAACCTCACCCAAGTGCCCCAAGAACAAACGCGGTTCAGTGTGTTAAGGTGATGTAAATCGACTGTCAGTGGCTGTTTGGTCATGATTTTGAAAGATCACCATCTCCCGGCACCCGACCGCCACCCATCGAGAACACTGGTTTCAAAATGTCCGGAAAGTTTTATACGCAAACAGCAGAGCTGAAGCCTCTCTCTCTCTCTCTCTTCGCAGCAGGTGTTCGTTTCAGTTTGCTGATATTTTACTGTGTGCTGTCCGGTACGATGTGTGATGATGATGATGATTATTGTTTCGACTAAAATCAATGTAAATCAGGAAACACTGAGTCCTTTGGTCTTTAAAGTCAAATGCTCATTGATTACAAATTTTTTTTTTTTTTTGATACTGAAAAGCAAAATTTAAACAGCATTTAGCATTTAATTAGCCTAAAAAAATGTCGTTAAAACTTATATGGGAAGCCCTATTTGTTCATCAAATATTTCAAACAAAAGCATTCAATTCATATTATGTTTGAAAAATATCGGAACTGATCTGAAACCATTTTTTGCTTTGAAAATCTCGTTGGTCAATATAGACCATTTTCGGTACCTAAATTGACTTTAGTTACGTAAATCAAAAAACTATGGCCCGCTTCATAAAATTGTTTCTGAGATTAGGCCAGGGCCGGATTTTCATATGTGAGGGCCGGGGGGCAATAGCTTGTGCGGGCCCATTTTAAAGAAAAAAAAACATTTTGATAGTTTAGAATGAACCAGAGATTTTTTTAATTTTCTTTGTGAGATTTTCATTATCAGAAGTCAAACCATTTCATAATGTTCATTTTTTTTTTTTTTAAATTCTCTATGGAAGTCAACCAACTTTGAATTTTATGTAATGTAATGCATGTTTTATTTAATATTCTTTATCTTTGTATAGATATTAAATTTTTACAGGTCACTATTTTTTGGGGCTTATTTGCCAACAACAGAATTCATTTGATAAGGGAATCATCATTGGTACATTAATTCAAATTATGATTATTATGCATATTCAAGTTGTTGAACATAAGTGCATATTTAGTTTTCAGTTGAAGAAATTAGTACAGGGCTGGTAGCAGGTATTTTTTCATAGACTTGGCATTAACATACAACTCTCAAAAAAGCATCTATTTCGATCAAAACGGTCTTCAAAATCTCATTTATCCTTATTCTGGTTGCAGTGAATCCTGATGCAAAATTCTACAGGCTGCAGAGTAAAATTCAAAGGCTATAACGCGGATATTCAGCATGTTCTTCAAAAATATCGTCTCACACGTCTCGAAAAAGGGGGTCTTTCTTTGCCGAGTGGTTAGAGTCCGCGGCTACAAAGCAAAGCCATGCTGAAGGTGTCTGGGTTTGATTCCCGGTCGGTCCAGGATCTTTTCGTAATGGAAATTTCCTTGACTTCCCTGGCCTTAGAGTATTATCGTACCTTCCACACGATATACGAATGCGAAAATGGCAACTTTAGCAAATAAATAACTGTGGACGTGCTCATTGAACACTAAGCTGAGAAGCAGGCTCTGTCCCAGTGCGAACGTAATGCCAATAATAAGAAGAAGATGTTTCTAAAAACTTCAAGAAATCTTCTAGTAATTTAACCAGTCATTTCACCTGGAATATGTTCAGGGACTTATATAGGAATCTCTCTTCAAATTCTAGAGATTTATTTGCCAGTTCTCCCAGAATCTGCCAGCTAATTTTCAAACGATGCTTAGAGCATTTTTTCCAGACTTTTCGCCTTAAAAATTTGAGCACTCCTACGAAATACTAAGGGTTTACCCAGTTTTTTTTTATAAAAGAGATCCTCCAGGTATACTTTCACTAATCCTCCAGTTGTTACCCGAAAAGTCTCACAAGATTTTTTAAAAGAAGAATCACAGGATAACATCCTGAAAGACTTCCTTGGAAAATATCTGAAAGATATTTTTGTAGAATTTCCTGATGAAATCTTTTAGGTAATTTCTATGGCTATCCATGAAAAAATCCAGGTGATACTCTTGAGATATCCGAAACAAAATTCTTGGAGGAATTCTATGGGAAATAATCACTTAACACTCCAGTCGTCGCGCTGTTATATTTTGTACAACAGTGGTGAAAAAACCTTGCTTATCGTACACAGCATCAGCGTGGTGGTTCTGACGGTGGCAAACCGCGCGACGACTGAAGGGTTAAAAACTCCTATAGAAAATCATGGAGAAATACATACAGCAATACGAGCAGTAGCACTGTCGTAATGTCACGTTAAACTATAAAAATAAGGGAAATGTCTGGACTGATTATATGATGAAGAGATCAGATGAAGTTAAGTATTTAGGGCTCATGCTAGATAAGAATTTAAATTTCAAAAATCACATTGAGGGCATTCAAGCCAAATGTAATAAATATGTAAAATATCTCTATACCCTTATTAACATAAAATCAAAACTTTGTCTTAAGAACAAGGTTTTGACATTCAAACAAATTTTCAGGCCAGTCATTTTCATGGCCAGGAAAAAAGCTCTGCAGAGAATTCAAAATAAAATTTTGAAAATAATTCTGAAGCTTCCTCCCTGGTATAGTTACATAGAATATCCAATGTTGAAACATTGGAACAAATGTCGAATAAAACAATTAATAATTTCAGGCAAAAACCGTTACAATCTTATATTGCCACGATTAATACGTTATATATTTAGGTAAAATAAATTGAAAACATTTTTTTCCTCTTATAAGCGGGTGAAATCAACTCACCTGTAAAAAAACTGAATGAAATATGTAATGTAAAAAAGCAAATGAAATGTAATATGTTGTTAACAAAATATTAACAAAATCTTAAATTTGTTTTACCAATTAAGGATGATAGGGTTGTCTAACACAGAACACCTAGATATAAGAAATGAATGTAATGTTTGGAATGATATTAATAAAGAAATAAAAAAACTAACCCCAAACCCACAATTTTTACCCCACTATGAATCAATTTTAATGCAAGTTGTCACACGCGGTGATTGATCCAGTTTTTTTTCTTCATTGAACTTGATGCATCGGTGTTTTTGTTTCCCTCTCATCCATACCAAGTGAACCCGATTGCGTTAAAAAACAAATCATTCCAACGAACCTCCGCATGCCAGTAAGTTATGCTAATTGCGTGCTGGTTATGGCGATAATGTGACAGTTTTATGTTGCAGCGTTCATTTGCTTTTTTGCTGCATCATTTTTCTTGCACCATGTGTGTGTGTTGTTGAGTGAGTGTACTTCCTATGGAGCAGCATGGCTGCGGCAACGAGTTCCTTATCAGCAAGACGACGTTTTATTGATGCCGATAAGCGTGGGAACTGATGCAATGGTTGGCTCCCTGTTTTTTTTATTTTTGGACCAGTCGAACAAAGTGAAATTGCATTTAATGGTGGGGTTTCGTCATATGTTGCATCGTTGTTTTTATTTTAAATTGTTTGATATCTATCATTTAACACATAACTTTTAATCCTAAGTGTGCTATGATAGTCAACACTTTCATCCCAATTTGGTGAAATTCGGTTATGCAACCATTTTGTTAATAACATATTACAATTAATTTGCCGCAGTAGTTAAAAATTTTTACAAGTGAATTGAATTCACCTGTAAAAAATAAGAGAAAAGGAAAACACTCTACCTAATATAACCTAAATATATAAAGCAATCATTGTGGCAATAGAAAATTGCACAAATTTTTGTCTAAAATTTATATTAATTTTATTTTACATTTACTCCAATGCTTCAACAATGGATATTCTATGTAACTCATTAGTACTATACCAGGGAACGAGCTTCAGAATCATTTTCAAAATTTTATTCTGAATCCTCTGCAGAGTTTTCTTTCTGGTATCACAAAAGCTGGTTCATATCGGTACAGCATACAACATGACCGGCCTGAAAATTGTTTGATGATCAAAAGGTTGTTCTTTAGACAAAGTTTCGATTTTCTGTTAATAATTGGATACAGACATTTTATATATTTGTTACATTTGGCTTGAATGCCCGCAATGTGATTTTTGAAAGTTATTATTTTTCTAGCATGAGGCCTAGATACTTAACTTCATCTGATCAATTAATTGGAACACCTCTAATCAAATTATATTCTGAATGAAAGTTGAAGTCCTACTCATACTTCAAATTTCAATTAAACTTCTAAAACCAGTGTTTAATTCAATTTTGACGAGATTTGGGTCAAAATTGTGACGTGCTGAAACATTTCCGAGACGAATTAAATTCAGCAATCCCAAATTTACTAGAGCCACATAATTTGATCCTTGAGACACACAAAAACGTTTTTTGTTACGCTGTATTACATTCGAAACTTTTTGTTACGCTGTATTACATTCAAAACTCTGATTTCGTCACTTGTCGCATCGTTGAAGTCACTCAATGAACGACGATAAATGCCACACGTTACGCACATCATGGCAAATAAACGAGCTTCTGTCAATGATCATTTCACAAATATCGAAAACAATCAAAGTCGCAAACTTCAATCGTTCAAACCGACATTCATACTATGGGATGAGGACGGTGAAATATACACCTCATCGTAAACCAGCAATGGGAAAACAACGCGGAGGCGCTTCATTAGGCTTACCGTATTCAAATCACTTCGCTCCTTGGCTGTCACTTCTATCGAAGAAGCAGGAGCCTAACAGTTGCCTACCCCAAGAGCCGAATCGCGCATTGTACCCATTCAGGTTCCCGCATCGTTCGGATTGAGTGCGGGGGAGCAAAACTATAATTGAATCCAATAATTCATTGTACCACTTCAATCAACGATCTTCCTACTCTACAATCCGTAGGTAAGCCACTCCGCACTATCCGAGTCGTCGTCAATCTTATGAGCTACGAGTACCCTAGAGAAGTGTCTAACTTAGGGTAGGATGGTTTAAAATGCCAACTTAAGATCAAATGCATTTTTACAGAGGAATAACAAAGTTTTACTAGAGACTTGTACCAGTACCTTTTGTCTCATATTTAGAACATTTTAGGCCAATAGTGAGCTCAAATACATCTAAAAGGCATAAATCAGCTGATATTTGTGAAAGTTTTAATTTCCCCGCAAAATTTAACCTTCCGTCAGTCGCTCAAAAAAAAGTTACACCAGCGGTCGCATCGTGTACTGAGTACACGCGGAGCAATTTTGATTGTAGATCCAAAGCTAGGCAAGATAGAATATGGATGTCTTCGACAAATTTCTTCAGTCCAACGGTACCAATTGGTCAGTGGACAGAAAACACTTTGAAAACATCCTCATCTTCCTGTGGCCATCGGATTGTGCCCTGTGGGAATCGATGTAGTGGACATTTCGCAATGCAACATCTCGTACACAAATATCTCAGGATCTAGATTTTTTAGCAAGATGGTGTCTTCGGCAAAGTTGTTCAGTAGGTCAAGGGCTAACATGTGATAGGCTGCTTGTTTCGCAATTCTGCCACCAGATGGTGCTAGTGAGCATTTAATTTTTCAAACACCGATATCTCAAGATCCTGATTACCTAGAAAGATGATGTCTTCGACAAAGTTGTTTAGTAGGTCAAGGACTAACATATGATAAGATACTTAACAAGAAACACTGCCACAAGATGGCGCTAGTGAGCATGCAATATTTTAATCACGAATATCTCAGGATCCCGATTTTTTAGAAAGATAGTGTTTTCAGCAAAGTTGTTCAGTAGTTCAAGGGCTACCGTGTGATGATCTTCTTGATTCGGAATTCTTTCAATAGATGGTGCTAGTGAGCAGGATATCTCAGGATATCTCAGATATCTCAGGATCCAGGTTACCTATAAAGTTGACGTCTTCGACAAAAGTGTTGAATAGGTCAAGGTCTAGTATGTAATATGCCACCCAACTTGAAATTCTACCACCATATGGCATTAGTGATCATGCTGTATTTTGATCGATAATATCTTAAGATAATGATATTTTAGCAAGATGGTGTTTTCAGCAAAGATGTTTAGTAGATCAAGGACTAAACATGTGATATGCAGTTTGATTCGGAATTCTTCCACAAAACGAAATTTTCGAATTGAATTATTTCAGGATCCTGGTTAGGAAAATAAAATAAGATTACAAAGATGATGTCTTTGATGAAGTTGTTCTGTATATCATGGACCAACGTGTTAAGTGTAAAATATACCTACTCAAAATTCTTCCACATTCAATTCAAAATGCAATGGGCTACTAGGTTTCAAATACTTCCATCAGGCTAGAGAAAGAGCTCCTGGTATATTTTTTTTTCAAATACAGAATCTCAAGTTCCCGATTATTTTAAAACTTGACGTCTTCATCAAATTTATTAGGTAAGGAAAGTGCGCACATGTTATTGGCAATTATATTTTGAATTATGTAACCCTGCGCCAGTGAGCATTTAATTTTCTGAACATCTTATGATACTGATCATTTGGGCTCATCAATACACGTTTTGTCAAATGTTAAAACATTTCGCTACCAGTAAATTAATAGATAAGCACAAAATAAAACTAAACATATAGGGTTCATTCTACTTCCAATTCTAGATTCAAATTGAACAATATTATTTTTATATTTAGTAGAAAAGTAGGACGCAAATATCTCGTTTCTGGTGATAATCTAAATTCGTTGCTGCACATCTCGTGAGAGCACACTCTCGCAGTACTGGTCGGGTTTGATATTATGGCACGTCTTTTTCCTCCGGAAAATCAGCTTGAGAGATAGGCTTATGATTATCGCCGTGACCGATAATTTCACTTACTGGTTGTTTACAAATAAATTCAAAGTGCTCTTTGTGCTAGTATAATCATAATATGGTTATACTAGCACAAAGAGCACTTTGAATTTATTTGTAAACAACACAGGCAATGACTATCACATTCGAGGTGATTCGAACAATGTTGTAGTGTGCGTGCCATCCCGTAAGTTGCCATGAGAGACCGAATTTCTCATATCACTATGCACTAACACACATCCATCTTTGTTTTTGTGTAACAGCTTTCTGCCGCCCATGAGCCTCTGTACGTGCCATAAATTCTTTTGTTCTTTTAACTTTTACTGTGCGCCGTGTGTTGGAGCTGTCTCGCTCTAAAAAAAAGAAAAAAACAGCGCGCACAGAAAAAGTCAAACGTTTTATACCATGCATAGTCTCATTAGATATTTGATAGGCCTTTTCATTTTTTTTTCAAATGGAAGTAAAAATGAAAAGCCGGGTGTACTAAGTCTAGCACAAGCCTTAAGGCTATTATTCGTATTGTTTAAACCAATCAATGTGCTTGAAATATACTGTTTGAAAGCAGAACAATACTACGTGCTACTGCAGTATGCTATTGACAATTTTATCAGAAAATTCAGTTGAATTCACAGAATAGATGTTTTCTAGAAAACCGATTACGCCTTCATAATTATTTGATCGTTATTTTGTATTATTGTTTACCTTTTAGAACCACCGACACGTTCGGCATTTGCATAGAAGAACTGTCAAAGACCTTCCGAATCAGCTGATTTGAGACGTCTCGTGAAAAGGCCTATTGCTCAATAAATTGTAACCACCATTGACAGTTCTTTGATTTCAGCACAGACAAAAAGGCGTCACACTCTCATAGGTGTCCATCGATCATTTTTTTTAACGACCGATTCGTATATATGCGACCAACTGCAGGCTGCAATTATTTTGATCGTCGTATTTTTAAATATAGTCAAACCTGTATTAGTCGATGTTTCATAGTTCGATATCGACTCATGAAACCATACTTAAAACAAAAAAATCATAATTACTATAATGCTCCCTTTTATCAGCTTTCTAAAGAATATCTGTTCCATGAGTCGATGATCTTTTGAGTATCGACTGGAAATTTGACTGTCCTTGAAATTCTGAAGTATATTCTGATGGGATTTTCATGCTGAAGAGCACCGTTTTCGAATCAAACGGTTTATTACATGTTAAACATGCTCCAGTCTTGGACAGAATAAACAACTTAGTTGAAGACGTCATTTTCATGATTAAGCAATTACGATCCTAGATATTTGGGTTGAAAATTTAGCATACTCAGTGGCACCATCTAGTGGAAGAATTCCCAAACAAGTGTGGCCCATCACAAGTTTGTACTTGACCATGCAGAGTAAACAATTTTAAAATCAAATATATTCCGTATCATTACAACAATATATCTGTGTTATTTGCCGGCTTATAATTGCCTTTCATTGTTTCAATAACAACTCGTCATTTGGTTTAAAAATATTTATTTGCTGGGTTTATTGTGGTGCAGCAAAATTAATTTTTGATTCAACATTTTTTTCTTTTGAAACAACATTTTTTGCATTAAATTAAAACCCATCGTTTTTTAAACAAATAATTATAATTTTTGATATGATAATGTTTTTGTTTGAAATAAAAACTCTTTTTTGTTGGTCCCAGTCCCCTGAAACTTCTTTTTTTTTTATGAACTAAATCACGATAATCACATTTGAAAGCCTACTTTATTTTCATTGTTCGTTAGTATATGAAACTTGCTCCATAATCCGTTTAACTGGAAGATGAGCTTCATCCGCTCCGCGACAAAGTAAAAGGATGAAATCATCAGCTCGTGTAGGAACTTAAGTGTAAACAAATATTTAGAAAGGATGGCCAAAACTTACCATAAATAGCTTGTATTATAGTTTATGGATACTCCGAAACTGTGATAAAACATCGATGACCTGAACTTCTCAAACACCAATTTCCTGCACGTCTTGCACTTCGGTCCAATTCAACGCACTAGTAATATCCCATTCTCGCCATTTCCAATCAAAATCAAAATGGGGGGCCAGTTTTTATGTTATACGCATGATTGATTGAATCGACAATGAAAGAAATTGAAACAAATAAAACTTTCATTTGATGTAAAGTTTTTCTTTTATTATTTCAACAAATTTCTTGTTAGAATGGCTTTAACAATATCTGTGTTTTGTTCTGATGGAAATCATTGCTGTTTCAGCGCATTTTTTAATTGCAACAAAATGAAAAGGTTTATGAAAACAACACAAGTATTTATTATTTTAAACAGCTGTCAATTCTCTGCGTGACTTACTTTGAGCCGAGAAGTTTATATTTGGATGTAATCGGGATCCTCAGATATTAGCAATCAAAATATGCATGCTGAATAGCGCCACCAATTGAAAGAATATTAAAACTTGAGGTTCCTTGCATTTAGGCCTTCATCTAAGAACAACCTTGCCGAAGGGGTAATATTTCTTAGTTATGAAAATATCTCAGGATCATTTTTCTAAGCGATCAGGATCCAAAAATATCTGCGTTCGAAAAATTGTATCTTCAGCGTCGTTTTGTGGAAGAAATCCGAATCAAACGGCACATCACATGTTTAGTTCTTAATCTACTAAAATCTTTGCCGAAAACACAATCTTGCTAAAATATCATTATCCTGAGATACAGTGACCCCACGCAGTTGAATCACCCACAGTTTATGAATCAGCTGATTTCAAAAGACAAAATTATTGTCAAACTTGTCACAAAACAGCACAGAATTACTTTTACACTCAGTTTCTTATCAGTAAAAATAATTCTGTGATGTTTTGTGACAAGTTTGATAATAATTTTGTCTTTTGGAGTCTGCTGATTCATAAATTGTGGGTGATTCAACTGCGTGGGGTCACTGTATTTGCGATCAAAATGTTGGTAGAATTTCAAGTTGGGTGGCTTACTACATGCTAGACCTTGACCTATTCAACACTTTTGTCGAAGACGTCAACTATATAGGTAACCTGGATCCTGAGATATCTGTGTTCGCAAAATATCCTGCTCACTAGCGCCATCTATTGAAAGAATTCCGAATCAAGAAGATCATCACCTGGTAACCCTTGAACTACTGAACAACTTTGCTGAAAACACTATCTTTCTAAAAAATCGGGATCCTGAGATATTCGTGATTAAAATATTGCATGCTCACTAGCGCCATCTTGTGGCAGTGTTTCTTGTTAGGTAGCTTATCATATGTTAGTCCTTGACCTACTAAACAACTTTGTCGAAGACATCATCTTTCTAGGTAATCAGGATCTTGAGATATCGGTGTTTGAAAAATTGAATGCTAACTAGCACCATCTGGTGGCAGAATTTCGAAACAAGCAGCCTATCACATGTTAGCCTTTGACCTACTGAACAACTTTGCCGAAGACACCATCTTGCTAAAAAATCTAGATCCTGAGATATTTGGGTACGAGATGTTGCATTGCGAAATGTCCACTACATCGATTCCCACGGGGCACAATCCGATGGCCACAGGAAGATGAGGATGTTTCCAAAGTGTTTTCTGTCCACTGACCAATTGGTACCGTTGGACTGAAAAGATTTGTCGAGCATCCATATTCTATCTTGCCTAGCTTTGGATGTACAATCAAAATTGCTCCGCGTGTACTCAGTACACGATGCGACCGCTCGTGTGACGGGCTCGGTAAAAAAAAGTTACACGAGCGGTCGCACTGGTGTACTGAGTACACGCCTAAAAACTTAGTTTAAAAACACGATGTTTTCGAATACTTTTCGTTGATTTTTTCAAAAAATTTCTTCTCTACAAGCAAGAAGAAGAGTAGATCTTGGAATAGGACCAACACCCGGATCAATTTGAAGGGATTTTCAACGTGTTTTTCGACTTTTCGCAAAGTGCGTGTACTCAGTACACTAGGGCGACCGACGGTGGGTTAACTATTTGCTGTTAGGTGTACCGATAAAATTGTTGATATAATTGTTTTCAGTATTGTATCATGTAAAAGTACCGTTTTGTCTCAAATTCCGAACAGACTAATATTCCGAATACTCGGTTTTTGTGTGGTGATTTGGTTAAAATGTTTCGCTGAAATATGTCATCAAATGATCAGGAAATGGCAGTCAATTTCAATCCAATTTCAACGTCTTTAAATCTAGTTTATACTTCGGGAGTAGTGATGATTCTCCAGTGAAAGTGTTTGAAATATGAGACAGAATTAAATCAAAGTGTGGTTCCATAATTTTACGTAAAACAATACTAAAAAGGTTTGAATTAACATTTTTATTAGCACAACCAGCAGCTAACTGTTAGGCTTTGCTAAGAAATTAAAATGTTTACAAATGTATGCTAATTTAAGCCTATCAGACGCATTTTAAGTCACTGCTAGCCTTAAGTGTTCGGAATATGAGTCAAAACGGTATGGAGCAACGTTTTGATTCAAATGCCGAACACTGTTTCGTTCTGTCTCATATTCCGAACACGTTGATTCAAATTCCGAACACCGCAAAAAATCGCGTTCCACTGAATAATTTCGCAAATAAACTTATGGTTGCTAGCTTTGAGTTGAAGATGCATCGAAACCAAATCTAGAATTTTCCAGAGCACAAAACTAGAGAACCAGACAACTGTTAGGATTGAAAATTTGATCTATTGGTTACCACCAGAGAGTGACCAATTGATCAAATTTTCCAAAACGTTTGTCTGGTTCTCTTGATTTGTGCTCGTGAAAATCGAGGATTGGCTTCGATGCATCGTCACCTTAATGACTTGAAATAGGGAATCACAGGGCTGGTAGTGAGTGTACAGCAAAATAATAGTGACTTTAGTGGCTAAATTTATCAAAATAGTGACTTCAAAACTAAAACATTATTTCAAAAATTAATCTAAAAAATTGAAAACGAATCTACCGTTTTGACTCATATTCCGAACACTTAAGACCAACAGTGACTTCAGATGCATCTGACAGGCATAAATTGGCTGATCTTTGTGTAAGTTTTGATTTCTTCGCAAAGTCTAACTGTTAGCTGTTGGGTGTACCGATATTAATCTTGATTTAATTAGTTTTAGTATTGTTATTACGTAAAAGTAGGGAACAACACTTTGATTCAAATGCCGAACACTGTGTTCATTCTGTCTCATATTCCGAACACCTTGATTCGAATTCCGAACAGCACGAATAAACCGTATTCAAATGAATAATTTCCCAAATAAATTTATCTGAGCTTGTTCTACTGGTCTGAAACTAGAGAATCATCACTCCCGCGGTATATATTATACTGGAGACGTTAAAATTGATTTTTAATTGACTGCCATTTCCTTGTTATTTGGTGACATTTTTCAGCGAAACATCGCCGCACAAAAACCGAGTGTTCGGAATATGAGTATGTTCGGACGTGGCCAGGACAACTTTCGACTGTTGGAGCATGCGTCAATCTTGTCTTAGAAGCAGAGATTAGTCCCAAATGGCTTTGGTAACGGACGGGATGCAGGCAACCCTCTAGGACTGTACCACCTACGAATTTGTGCGAATTGATTAATGCTAATGCTAATTCTAATGATAATTTGAGCAATTTGAAATATTTCATAACAGTTATGTATATGAGAGAAGACTTCATTACACAGAAAAAAATCCGTGAACTCGTCAACAAGCAAAAATACACCGTGAACTAGATCATGTTTATGCGTAAACATGATGGTACTTCATGGTATATTTTTGACAGTTCACGTTTTCCAGAACTCTTTTTGAGCGTGTAGTTTAAATGGCTCGTTCATAGAAAGCAGGTATACCTTATTACATCAGGTATCCTCAGAGGGAAAAGTAAACACATGAGTGTCTAACTAGAAGTTGTCATCTCTTTACAACTTTCAGTGCTGGCCACGGTCTTCATGAGACTTAGCCTATAATTTAAAGCGAAAGCTAGAAACATCCCAGTTATTAAATGCTCTTAGTCATAATAAGTTCATTATATCCATAGAAAAAAAAACATGGAAATGATTTTCTTGTTCCAAACATTACATTAATTTCTTATATCTAGGTTTTCTGTGTTGTTAGACAACACTATCATCCTAATTTGGTAAAACAAATTTAAGATTTTATTAACATTTTGTCAACAACATATTACATTTCATTTGCCGTAGCAGTTCAGATTTTTTACAGGTGAGTTGATTTCACCTGCTTATAAGAGAAACAAAAAAAACACGTTTTCAATTTACTTAACCTAACTTAAACTAAATATATAACGCATTAATCGTGGCAAAAGAAAATTGTAACGTTTTTCGCCTGAAATTATTAATTATTTTATTTGACATTTGTTCCAATGTTTCAACATTGGATATTCTATGTAACTCATTGGTACTATACCAGGGAGGAAGCCTCAGAATCATTTTCAAAATTTTATTTTGAATTCTCTGCAGAGCTTTCTTCCTGGTATTACAACAGCTAGTCCATATTGATACAGCATACAACATGGCTGGCCTGAAAATTTGTTTGAATATCAAAAGCTTGTTCTTAAGACAAAGTTTTGATTTTCAATTAATAAGGGGATAGGGACATTTTACATATTTATTACATTTGGCTTGAATGCCCTCAATGAAATTTTTGAAAGTTAAATTCTTATCTAGCATGAGCCCTAGATACTTAACTTCATCTGACCAATTTATTGGAACCCCTCTCATCGTGACAACATGTCTACTTGAAGGATTCAAATAAAGAGCTTTTGGCTTATGTGGGAATATTATTAGTTGAGTTTTGGAGAAATTAGGAGAAATCTTCCATTGCTGCAAGTATGAAGAAAAAATACCTAAATTTTTTTGCAATCGACTACAGATGACACGCAGACTTCGTCCTTTGGCGGAGAGGCTTGTGTCATCCGCAATCAAAGATTTTTGACATCTCTGAGGTAATTCGGGTAAATCAGATGTTTGTATAATATTGGTCCCAAAATGCTGCCTTGAGAAACACCAGCTCTTACAAGAAACCTTTTAGACTTGGAGTTCTGATAATAAACCTGAAGTGTACGATTTGACAGATAACTTTAATTATTCTGACAATGTATGTTGGAAAATTAAAGTTGTTTAATTTTACGATCAAACCTTTATGCCAAACACTGTCGAATGCTTTTTCTATGTCTAGAAGAGCAGAACCAGAAGAATAGTTTTCAGATTTGTTGGAACGGGTCAAATTTGTTACACGTAAAAGTTGATTAGTGGTCGAATGTCCATGGCGGAATCCAACTGTTCAATGGCAAAAATTGAATTTTCGTTGATGTGGGTAAGTCAGATGTAAAAATCTATATAAATAAAAATGGAATGGTGTTTGTATGTCACGAAATGGCTTACGAACGGGTATACACATTTGAATGATTCTTTCTCCGTTTTGTTCGTCAAGGGTTCCGACGTGTTTGTGTGAATAAAAATCCCAGAATATTCACCGAGAAAGTTGGAGAAACGAGAGTGCACGAAACTGTCATTTTGTATGGGACGATCCATAGCGTTTTTCAACAGCCTACTTGATGGCAAAACGAAGTTTGCCGGGACCACTAGTATTGTATAATATTGGTCCCAAAATGCTGCATTGAGGAACACCAGCTCTTACAGGAAGTCTTTCAGATCTGGATCTCTGATAATTAACCTGAAGTGTACGATTTGACAGATAACTTTGAATTATTCGAACAATGTATGTTGGAAAATTAAAGTTTTTTAACTTTACAATCAAACCTTCATGCCAAAAACTGTCGAATGTTTTTTCTATGTCTAGAAGAGAATTTGTTACACGCAAAAGTTGATGAGTGGTCGAATGTCTATGGCGGAATCCGAACTATTCATTGGCAAAAATTGAATTTTCGTTGATGTGAACCATCATTCTGTTCAAAATGACCTTTTCAAAAAGTTTACTGATGGAGGAAAGCAAGCTGATATGACGATAGCTAGAAACTTCTGCAGGATTTTTGTCAGGTTTTAAAATTGGAACAACCTTAGCATTTTTCTATTTGACAAGAAGGACATTTGTTAAGTATATCAACTAACAATGATAAGCTACTTTCTGGAAGTTTCTTGATGAGGATGTAGAAAATTCCATCATCGCCAGGAGCTTTCATATTTTTGAATTTTTTAACAATAGTTCTCACTTCTTCCTAAACAGTCTCCCAGACATTTTCGAAAACATTCTCTTGATTGAGAATATTTTCGAAGTCCTGAGTAACTTGATTTTCAATTGGACTAGTAAGTCCTAAATTTAAATTGTGCGCGCTTTCAAACTGCATAGCATGTTTTTGAGCTTATTCGCTATTAGTTAGTAATAATTTGTTTTCCTCTTTCAATGCCGGTATTGGCTTCTGAGGTTTTTTCAAAACTTTAGATAATTTCTAAAAGGGCATAGAGCCAGGATTCAATTGAGAAATCTTATTTTCAAAATTTTTGTTTCTTAATTGTGCAAAACGTTTCTTGATTTCTTTCTGCAAATCCTGCCATATAATTTTCGTAGCAGGATCGCGAGTGCGTTGAAATTGCCTTCTCCTCACGTTTTTAAGACGGATCAAGAGTTTAAGATCATCGTCTATAATCACGGATTCAAATTTTACTTCACATTTTGGAATTGCAATGCTCCTGACTTCAACAATGGAATTTGTTAAAGTTTCAAGAGCATTGTCAATATCAAGTTTAGTTTGTAAAGAAATGTTAACATCAAGATTAGAGTCGGCACGAAAATAATTAAAAGTTGAGCTGATAGGATTGAGAATCGCTTCATGTGATATTTGAAATGTAACGAGACATGATCAGAATCAAAATCAGCGTGAGTAACTAATTGGCTACAAAGATCACTAGAGTCGGTTAAGTCCAAGTCAATCGTAGATGGATTTCTAGAAGAGGAAAAACATGTAGGGCTATCAGCATATTGAATGGAGATATATCCTGGTGAGCGTTCATCAAATAAAATTCTGCCGTTGGAATTGCTTTACGATTTTTTCCATGAGCGATGTTTGCCATTAAAGTCACCAATGACAAAAAATTTTGACTTATTGCGAGTCAATTTTCGCAAGTCAGTTTTGAGGAAATCAACTTGCTGTCCAGAGCATTGAAAAGACAAATAGGCAGCTATGAAAGTATATTTACCAAGCTGTGTTTCAACGGAAACACCTAAAGTTTCAAAAACTTTAGTTTCAAATGACGAAAACAGTTGATGTTTTATACGCCTATGAATGATGATTGCAACTCCCCCACATGCCCCATCAAGTCGATCATTACGATAAACAAAAAAGTTAGGATCTCTTTTTAGTTTAGATCCAGGTTTTAAATACGTTTCGGTAATAACTGCTATATGCACGTTATTAACCGTATGAAAATTAAACAGCTCGTCCTCTTTACCATTCAAAGAACGAGCATTCCAATTTAAAATGTTTAAATTATTATTTGAATCCATTAGAAAAACGTAATCCAATAACAATTTGATTTGTAAATTTTACACCAACTTGGACGGCTTCAGTCATAGTGGTGGCTTTGAACATTGCATCAATCATTAGATTCAATTGTTCTTTAGAATATTAAAATCAGAGGCAGACATATCACTTGAAGTGGGTACATTATCTGATGATTTCCCATTAGAATTTTCGGTAGGCGAAAAGGTGGAGTAGGAGTTACCTGTGGCGGTAGGGTTTTTTCCATTTGATTTGAAACAAGTCGAATAGGTACTCATAGTACGAATGAGGAAGAATTTCAAATTACCTGCTACGATATCGGCAAAGGAATTTCCGTGGGTAAATATATTCGAAGTTAAAAGATTCGTACGGCTACCCGACGGATTAAAATTAGTTTGTGAATGAGCATGATTATGATCTTCCTGATGGGCAGTGTTGTTCAGACTCATTTCCCCGAAAATAACATTTTCCGAATTACGAAACCACGAACTACTACAACCATGCTCTATCCTCCTAAGATAGAGAAGCAGATGGTTAAGCTTGAGTACTACACACAAAATCGATCAATTTTGATCCCAGAGAGACACAATTCAAGTTTCGGTGAAATGAAATGAGTGAGTGAATGAGTGCGAATCATTTCACCGAAACTTGAATTGCGGCCCACCGAGATCGAAACTGTCGGATCCCGTGTGCAACACTCAAGCCCAACCACCTCCCCCTCCATCTCAGGAATACAACGCACAGTTATAACAGTTTATGGCTTCACAATTCGAATTTCGGGGAAATGAGTCTGGTCAACACTGCTGATGGGTATGATTCATGATCAAGCGATCGTTAAATGAAAAATGAGCATTGTTCGATACTCTACTAGGCAAATTCCGGAAACGATCGTTATCGTAACGGATATTATCTTTCATCTGCCTGGCACGAACCTCAACGACTCTCTTGCGCAAAGGGCAAGACCAAAATTTGACTTATGATTGCCCTTGCAATTGGCGCATAAGAACTTATCGGTATCTTCCTTCACTGGACAGACGTCCTTGGCGTGAGAAGAACATCTGCAAATCATGCATTTAGCATCTATGCGACAATTTTTTGTACCATGACCCCACTTTTTGCACCGACGGCACTGAGTGGGGTTCTGGTAATTTCCTCCAGGTTTCTGGAAATGTTCCCATGTCACACGGACATCGAACAAAAGTTTTGCTTTTTCTAAAGCTTTAATATTATTTAGTTTTTTTTTTTGTTAAAGTGAACTAAATAATATTCTTGAGAAAGCCCTTTCCGAACAATGCCAGATTGGGTTCTCTTTTTCATAATGATTACTTGGACTGGGGAAAATCCAAGTAAATCATTTATTCCATTTTTGATCTCTTCAGGTGACTTATAGTCACTTGAGAGACCTTTCAAGACGACTTTGAACAAACGTTCAGTTTTGTCGTCATAAGTAAAAAAAAGTGCTTCTTCTATTCAAAATGTTTGAGAAGAAGTTCGCGATCTTTAAGAGATTCCGCCAAAACGCGTCAGTCTCCTTTCTTTGCGATTTGGAAGGAAACCAAGAATCAAAGAGCCTGGGCTAGATACTGCGTCGATTTGGTGTTCGGAAAATTTGTCTAGAGCATCGAACTGAATGCTCATTTCGATACAATTATTCATTTCACCTTTGGAAGAAAGTTCGCATTCCGGGGAAACGTCCTTTCTTCCATTCTTGCCACGTTCAGTGACAGTTTTAAATCCAACTTTTTTGGAAGGAAGTTGTGAATTCAGAGATTCACCCTTCCTTTTGTTTATTGTTGATACCATGTTTAATGAATAAACAAAAGAACCCGAGGAGGAAAGAATAACTCGCAATAACTTATGCATACCATATTTTGGTATCATACCATAATTAGGTATTGTTCAATTGTCAATACCTCAATTTGGTATTATAATGGTATTGAAAAAAATCTTTAAAACAATTAAAATACTTCATTTAGGTATTAGACAGCTATTGAGGTCTGCTGGAAGTATTGAACTACTATTGAAAATCTTTTAATTTTATATGAAAATCCATCAAGTA
This sequence comes from Aedes aegypti, assembly GCF_002204515.2. Lineage (NCBI taxonomy): Eukaryota > Metazoa > Arthropoda > Insecta > Diptera > Culicidae > Aedes > Aedes aegypti. The sequence continues at coordinate 109,001,801 of NC_035109.1, forward strand.
TTATTGAGGTATTACAATACCTGATCTAATTATCAGTTTGGTGTTCGTAGAATATGCTTGAGATATTATTTGAGGTAGTTTACCTCTTATGCAGGGCTCATTCATACCTCATTCAGGTTGTAAGTATTGGAAATTATCTGGTATGGAATACCATAGTTTGGTATTCAGAAGTTATTTTCATCTGCTCGGGAAGACGTGACCTCCTAAGAGTTTTTTTTTTCCAAGACGGTGTCCAAGAAGGATTACCACCGCTAGCTTTCGCCAACTTTCGGAGCCCTAGTAAACCCTTTACACAGCCCTAGAACAATATGTTTACCCCTTGACACCACTCACACTCTAATAATCTTCCCCTGAATAAAGGGGAAAGTGTCATAATGAAGAAGGGAATTTAAAGAGAATCGAAATATAATTTAAATAATTAATCTTGTGGAACATCAAGAGGCAATAGAAACGCCTGCTAGAATCTAGTCTGCCTCTGAAAATCGGCCAGGGAAATAAACTCTCTCTCTCTGACCTTCATAAGCGGAGTAAAAAAAAAGGTCATAATAGAGGGAGGATGGATCATAATCATAATGACAAACGGAAAACCCAAGGTGGTACCAATTTGAAAACCGGACAAAAATACTGCAGAAGCTTCCAGCTATCGTGCAAGCAGCTTGCTCTCCTCCATCAGTAAACATTTTGATGAAGTCATTTTGAACTGAACGATGATCCCCATCAATAAAAATTCATTTTTTTTTTAATGAACAGGTTGGATTCCGACATGGACATTCGACTACTGAACTTTAACGTGTAACGAATTTGATTCGTTCCAAAAAATCTAAAAGCTATTTAACTGATCTAGCTCTTTTAGACATGGAAAAAGCATTCGACAGTGTTTGGTATGGAGGATTGATGTAAAATTAAAACATTTTAATTTTCCAACACAATACAAAGTTATCTGTAACTTCAGTAACGTACACTTCAGGTTAACTATCAGAACTCAAAGTAAGAGAACTTCCAGTTAGAGTTGGTGTTCCTCAAGGCAGCATTTTTCGGACCTGACCTACCTCAGATGTCAAAAATCTATGTTTTCGAATTGCACAGGCTTCTTCACCAAACAACGACGCCTTTTTGCCATCTGTAGTATATTGCAAAAAAAATTTCTTCATACTTACAAAATATGAAGATTTGTCCTAATGCTACCAAAACTCATCTAATAATATTCCCACATAAACTAAAATCTCTTTAGGGGTCATGCACAAATTATGTCACGCTCCGAGGGGGAGGGAGGGGGTCAAGCTACAAGCCTTACAAAAAATTCAGAGGACTCATACAAAAAACGTGACAAAGGGGGAGGGGGAGGCGGTCAAAAAAGTTGAAATTTAGCGTGACATAATTTGTGTACCATCCCTTATTAGAAACTGTTCCATAAATTGGTCAGATGAAGTATCTAGGGCTCATGCTAGATAAAAATTTAGCTTTTATAAATCACATTGAGGGCATTCAAGCCAAATGTAACAAATATATAAAATATCTGTATCCATTAATTAACAGAAAATCTAAACAAATTTTCAGGTTGAGGCGAGTCCACTGTGAATCACATTACCCTATGTGTTGCAGCCGAATGGCCCCTCGATGGCCTAGTCCCATGGCAGCGGAGGAGCAACCAACCGATGATGCCTTGACATTCCCTGTTGTAGGTCTCTGGTGCAATTGAATTGAATCGCCTCTTGCTTACCTTTCTGGTGCGGTTTGGAAAACAAACGAATATATGTTGCTCAAGAGTAGGTGGCCACGGGAAGAGGCAGCAGATACCTAGGTATGTACCTCTAAGCGAGCTTATTAAAATGAAGAGATCACACATGCCCTTCCGAGATGCCCTCTCGCGGGGGTCTACCGAAGTGAACCGGGCGGAGTGTAAGAGCAGCATCACAGCTGTCGCCGTGGTGATTGTCGCGAAAGTGAGTGGGATTCAGATGATGAAGTTCCCGGATCGAACGGCACACTCATGTAGGGCAGGGGTATCAATTATGGATGCAACACGTCAACAGTAGGGGACCCAAATAGCCGTAGTGGTAAACGCTCAGCTATTCAACAAGACCAAGCTGAAGGTCGTGGTTTCGAATCTCACCGGTCGAGGATATTTTAGAGTTTGAAATTTATTCGATTTCTCTGGGCAATGTTCTAAATGTTTGTTTCTCGAAGAATAAATGTTCTTGTCAAGGCCTGTTCATCATCAGTAACAAATTGTTTTATCACTCTAGTGGATATTAGCCGTTTAGTGATACAATAAAAATAAATCCTTTTTATTTTGTTGTTCCCCCTATTGCTGTAATTGGTACATCTACCCTAGCAGTATATGGTGGCGCGAAATAATAGGCGATTGCATTCGACAAGTTAACTCCGGAGACTTTGTCAGCTGCCGGATTGGATGCCAGTTAGCTATTTGGCGTTTCCGCTCTCTTGGAGGTTGCTTTCGTTTCTTCGATTCAATTTTTCTGTTTTGGGTACTGCGATCTGCTGGTTTTATCGCACATCGCGCGCCCCAGAGGAAATGCGACATGATGAAAGCGAACATTGCTTTCAATTATGATGACTCCCACTGGCTGTATCTCGATGATTCTAATCAAGACTGCTCAAGCTTTTCGTAGTGAATTATTTTCTAGAAGAAGATTCTTCATAAATATCGACAAGTAGACATTCAAGAAATCATGAAAAAGAAAACTTGCAAGTTTGATTCTAGCGTTCAATGAAGACACACATTGTAATGTCATTGCTCTCATTCAAATACTAATAACTAAAAAATAGAGTGGAAACAAGAAGCCAGCTCAATATATTTTTTCAACAATGCCCCGTTGTCTCAGTCCTTACAGTTTTTACGAGCAAAATTTTCCCAAACACAAAACTGACGTCGCGCCTCTATATTGTTCTGCTTCAAAATAAATCGTCCATTGTCATGTGAAAATAAGCCGAAAGACTTCCTATAGCAAAACTGTAAGAAGGAATTGAAGGCAAAAATATAACAGAGAGTCAACTGTCGTTCCCGTGGTTGGAGGTTTCCGTTGTCATCGGATGCGTACAATATGGGCTTATTCTTATCAACGTTCTTCTGGGATGGCTCTCTGGATCCCACCGCAAATCAGCCACACGTACTTGAAACAATAACATGACCTATGAACCCCCTTTTCGAATTGGTTTTGTATGCAAATTTTATCGGTCACATGCATAAATCTTGTGGGCGAAAGTCTACCACCGTTCGGTCGTAAACGGTATTCGCAATTGTGCGCTTCGTTTTGTTTTAAATGAAGCGATAAAGGATGAAACCAGCATTGATGGAAATTTCCTTCTGCAAGCTATGGAATGAAGCTAATGTGGCTCGCTATGCTTGGTGAGGTAAAAGAATTAATTTTCCTTGCTTGCAATCGTTGGGTGAGAACACACAATTTAAGCAAAATATTCCCACACTGTCAGTCATACATAGGCTCAAAAATTGTAAATTTTCAGAAATAACATTTTTTCAGATTGTGTTACAGATATTCTACAATGTAACAATATTGCAAATCATTGCGGCTAGCCCTTCGAAGATTTTTTTCGCAAATCATTTATGTAATCTACGAGTGATTCCTTCATGAATTACACCACCAAACCCTCCCGGAATATGTTCAGGATCTACTTCAACAAACTTCAATTTCTTCAATGATTCCTAGGGTACCGTAAAATGGGGTGTTAGGGACACGTGGGGTTTTAAGGGATTGAACTTCTCCATTAAGTTTGACAAGTCACAAAAACGTCGAAAGTCGATATATCAGTCATCTGATATGCTTGAATTGTTCGCAGGATTGTAAGCTGCATAATATGATAGGGGCTGTCTATTAATATCTATGGATAATTGAAAACGTTTCTAGATATTGAAAACTTTTCAAAATCAAAAAACTAAGTAATAATATTGAGAAAAATATGTGAGTAACTTAGAAGATAAATGTATCTAATTGGGATCATAACACAGACCAATTTTTTTTTAAATTCTATCTGGATATCGATTTGTAATGATTTTTATGAAAAAGTCTATTTTTGAGAACAAGTGGGGTGTTTAGGGATCATCTAGTCCACTTTTTCTAAGTTACCAAACTTAACTGATTTATGCTGTAATATATTTTATAATACTTTTGGCTTGTTCTATGTAGTAAAACTGCATTCGAAAGGTTAAGGGGCCAATTTAATTAGTCACGGAATATCTTCAAAAATAACTAATCTCGAAATTCAGCAAAACTGGTAGAAAAATCTTGATAAGAACATATTAATGTAAATATGGGATTTCTCCTTCCATTACTTTATAAATTCGAATTCGTTCGATCGCTTCTATAAATTGTTTGGAAATAGGATGAATTTTTATTTGCAAATGGTTTTGAAGCCATTGGTCCTTTTGAGCACTGCATAGGTAAACAATGATAATATTGTCATTTCTGAGCTCTTTTTGAAAAACATTTAAGCCTTCGTGGCTATGTGTCAGTGTTGTCGGGCATCTAGCGCATTGTGCTATAGTGTGTACGTTAGATTTCAATTCTTTCCTCTCTATACTGAAACAAATCATTTTCGTTTGACCATAACTTCATGAATACTCTTTAGATTCTAGATCTTCTTGCATTTTTTTTTCTGTTCGGAACATAAACCACTGCTACCAATATTTGATCTATTGTAGTATATCCCGTGTCCTTTGTTAAGTGCATGTCGTGTTACATTATCACTATTGAGAAGTGATAAAGTATTCGATTTTCTTACAGTTGTAATTGCTAACTTGATCGCAGGAAAGGATTCTAACTGAAAGGTTCCGCTTTTTATTCCCTTTGAAGAATGTGGTGGGTACACTCTCCACAGGCGCACTATGAGCGGTTTCCATACAGACTGGCGGCCAAAAATATGTTTTCCATCCCATGTCGTATTTGGGTTTTTTTTTTATTTCCGTACGGGTTTGGGCCGAAAGGTCTCAGATTTTCATTAAACTTTTTCCACAGGCAAGGCTCATCAATATATGAATAAAAAAAATGAGAAAAATTCAGGGTCGCTTATTTTCCCGGAAAACTCAGTTGGGATTTTTTTTGTTTTCCCCTGACACTACTTACTTTGAAAAATCATAACTCAAGAACGAAGCATCATAGAAACAATTTTTTTTTTCATGAAAATGACAGCAAATTTTCTCAAGAATAAAAAAATACTAACTGGATAAAGTTTTCCACAAAATTTTCCACCGTTGAGAAAATTCGTTAAGAAAAGCCGGAAAAACTATGTTCCAATTAGTGGAAAACTTTCAAAAATATATTTTTGAGAAGGTCATTTCATAAGCTTTAATCGCTGAAATTTTTGAAATGTACTTTTTTTTCGTTTTTGAGTTATGGCCAATTTTGTGGAAAATTACCATATAAGCCTTTTCTTTGAAAACCCATATTTCAATCGAAGCATCGGAAAAACAAAGATTTTTTATCAAAGCAATTGCAAATTTTCTAAAATATCTGAAAAAATATATGGGATTGGTTTTAATGAAGTATATGTTGGAATGGATGATATTTTTCATAAAAATTAGCTAAGAAAAACTGAAAAAAACTGTTTCTGCCTCAATTTTTCATTACACTGAAAAGGGATTCTTTCTTTTCTATGGAACAAATAAGATTATTATTATTATTATTTTTATTTTATTTATTCAATTATTCAGTATATAACTTACATTTTCATCGTAATACTATCTATTTTTTCAACCGGGAAGATTGTCTTTCGTTGCTAACACCAGAAGATTTTCGTTTCTTTGTATTATTAAGAACAAAGCATGCAGTATTTTCTTGGTTTTCATGTGCATCTGAGAATTCACTAGCAAAAATGCTTCGTTCGTCTTTTGGTATAAATGAATGATATTTTTTGTTCCAGAAATTGGAACAAGGTTAGAAAATCATTCCTGAAGAAATTTTTCAGCCTCTGAATAGTCATTTTCAGTTGCATAGATAAATTCCCAATCTTTTTTAAATTGGTCTTTCACCTTTTGCGACACAGCCCAGTCGAAAAATTGTTTGGCGTTATTAATTTCTGCTGACTTTCTAATACTTGCATCTCTAGCCATTCGCTTAATGTTGCCACCGATACCATCACAACGACCTTTTCCATGTGAGGTTGGGAAAAAGTGCCATTCTGCTTTATTTTAAAAATCATTTTCATGGTTGCATACATTTTTGAAATTTGACATTAAGCGAATTGAACATTGAACCAACTGGCCTTGGATGAAGGAGATCGATACCCGCTAGCATTGAAGGCAATTACAAAAGACATCTATATGGATAATATTATATTGGGCTGGGATAACTTGGAGAAGTCAAAGAAATAGCAGAACCAACTGGATGGAATGACAAAAAGTGGTGGTTTTCGACTCAGAAAATGGGCATCCAATTGTGTAGAGATCCTGCATGTTATTTCCGGGGATAATTTAGCGATTCGTTCAGTTGATGGTAGGTATCAATCTCGATCCCGATTCGTCCGAAAAGGCTCTAGGATTAAACCCGTCTCCAGAGCTTCGTTTCGCGTATTGCGATAGTAGAAGCATTAACCTAAGAATGCTAATGTCGCTGCTGTTCGTGTTACCAACATCTAGTTTGCCACGAACTGACAGCCTGAGTACCGCGCATCAAAGTGTCAAATTAATTATAAAAACATAAACAACGACAAGGCATTGAACAAACAATGAAAAACCATAGTTAAAGGTAAGAATAATTAAAATCAGTTTCGTGACAACAGCGCAACTAGCGTTCTACTACTAATATTTCTATTATTGCGATCCACAGTCAGCCGAATTCCGGCTGGTCATTCTAACCGCGGACGGCGGAAGATCTCCCATTGAATTTAGTGAATTTAGCGTTTTACAATTGGTGTTTGTGGCCTGATATTCAGTAGAAGCAAGTAAAATTGAGTTAAAAATTCATCCGAAAGTGTTGGTCGACGCGTGTGTTGCAGTACGAAATATCTTTCCAGTTTAATGTAATGATCAAATGGGAATGAAATTAAAGTGAAACTAGGGAACATATTAAGATTGAAGAAACATTGAGTAACAATCAGTAATGTTTTGTCTAAATGAACTGTTAGAGGAAGACTTGGCAAACGAAAAGGTTTCCCGCTGCCAGCCGGAAGGGGAAAAATTGATGCAGACCACGTGTTACCAAGGTGATGGTGTGTTGGTTGACACAAAGAGAAACCATATATTCAAATGCGATGGGCTGCTTTGATAAGTTTACGGTTTTGAGTAAATTATGAGTATATGACACTTAACATTATGTGTGACAAGAAGACATAGAAGAAGTTTTTGTGAAACAATTTTGAACTAAAGCGGAATGAAAATAAGTTTGAAGTGATTAAGTTCGTTATGTGAAAAATTAAATGCGTGTTTGCTAAAAGACCCATTGAAGCATGAATTTGTCAACATTCTGTTGTGGGTTTGCTGTTGAATTTCGCTACTGCCGTGCATACGGATTAAAGCTGAGCTGCAACTTTGGTGAGAGATTACCAATTTATCCTTATCTTTTCAACACACTAGTAAACTTGGGGATTTTACATACGTTTATCTTAAATGGATGAATAATGGGAGAGGGATCAGATAGCTTTCTTTTCGTTTCAGAGAGCGAGTAATGGCGCTTTAACCAAGGCTTTCGAGCCAGGGCATACGAAAGAAATATCTGTGTCCCATCCCAAGGAGAGAATAACAAACAGCAATGTAGTGTGCATTAATTATCTTAGCTACGCCACTCCCAACGATTACCTCTTCCCCCTCAATGAAACAGTTGGTACGGTTGTCCCCGTTTCCTATCTTGTAAAATTGAAAAATTTTCGCTCATCATGTTATTCATTCGTGAATAACCTGATGGTCGTGAATTTTTTAATTATCTTCAAGCCCAAGTCTGCACAGTAGGCCTGGCCATTTTAACATTTGTATCATATTATCGATATGCTGCAAATATTAATGTCGACAAGAAAGTACAAAAATTATTTCTAGTATTTCCAGGATGCTTTTCAATACTGGCTGTGCAAGCGCTTAGATAGATATATAGATAGGATTAAACCGGTTGCCAGAGAGTAACGCCTTCCGATTCCAATTTGATGTCCCCTCCTGTAGATTCCGAAAAAGTTTTTAGCAAACAGAAGGTCCTGTCGATTACCGCTACTCTATTTGATCCGCTGGGCTTCATCGGCGATACAACAACAGCTGCAAAGGCTTTTATGCAGCTTTTGTGAACATTGGAAGGTAAAAACGGCAAAAAAAAAGGACTGGGATGAACCATTACCTTTGCCGATGGGTGAGTCCTGGGTAAAACTGAATATCCAGCTACCCATCCTCAACGAAATACGCATAGATCGATGTATAATCGTGCGGTGTCAATATAGGGTAGATGTACCAATAGTGGAGGTACTAAGCACGATTGAACTTCATTAAACCGCCTAAATTCAAGAAGCGCAATCAATTTACTTGGTAATGTTGTAACGGGAAGTAACGCCCGTTGACTTCATGAGAAAAATGATTTCATCGCAGTAATCCACGGCATGTCAGTGAAAAATAATTCCTCCACTATTGGTACACTGCTCGTTTAGTTGCGATATATGTTTAATTTGTGTTCTTATAGTTGCGGAATCCGTTGTTTTCTTTTGGGACCCTCCACTATAGGAACACTTTACCGCAACTATTGGTACAAGAAAGAAAAGTTTTTAGCAATTTTAGTGATATTTCGTCAGTTTTAAATGAATTTGAACGCTCTTTTCAACTATTCCGTGTATCAACAAACCAATACGTCGATTGGTACTATCGACTCTGTGGCTGATGTAATAAAATCAATGAAAACTACATTACCACAATTATAGGAACACCCACAACTAAGAGAACGCTTACCCTACATCCTTTGTTTTCCGAAAGCGTCGAAGGTGTCGGCCAGGGTAGACGCGTCACGCGAAGCGGCGCGAAAATCCTTTGGAGTTTGACAGTTCATTATTAATAATTGTTATTCCTTCCCGTGCAATTTTCACTTCGCTTCGCGTGACGCGTCTACCCTGGCCGACACCGAAAAAGGCATATGGCGTATGTCTCTACATTTGTAGTCAAAGCAAGCTGGAAATGTCAAGATTCAGCTGTTGTCTTCAAAATCCAAGGTCGCTCTGATCAAGTCCCAAACTATACCGAAGATGGAGCTTTACGGGTCATTGCTTGGCGTTCAACTTTTTGGTTAGGTTCGCCAGGCAACGCATCTTCAAGTTCACACTACTTTCTGGGTGGATTCTACGTGCAACTCCTTTCTATGTGGATTCTATTCTAGTGGATCGAAGGTACTCCGTCGGCATGGTCGAGATTCGTCGCAAACAGTTTGGCTAAAATCCAAGCGATCACGGAAGGTTGCGTAAGGAGGCATGGGTATTAAGGTAAATGTGGAAAGATTTAAATGATACGTTTTCAAGTTGATCTTTGTAGATGTACAAAACAGGATGTACACTACAATAGTAGTTTACGAACAAGTTGAAGAATGATGGTTTTTACAGCACGAGTCGTAAATTTATCCTGCGAGGCTTGCCGAGTAGGATAATTACGACTCGTGCCTTAAAAATCGAGTTCTGCAACGAGTTACGTACAACATTTTTGCTATTTCGTAGAAGATCACTTGAGGGTATCAGAAATTATATCGGAATGCATTCACCTGAAAACTTGTTGTGTAATGATTCATTACTCAACTCAAAACAGTTGCGCAATGAAAAAGCGTAGCGTAATGAATCATTACAGCACTGGTTTCAGTTGCGATAATTCGGCTCTCAGTTAATAGCTGTGGAAGTTGTTGTTGTTGTTGTTGTTTGTGAGGGACTTTAACCCGAAGGTCATTCGTCCCTTAAACTTTTAACTATGGAAGTACATTATTAAATTATTGCTCAACATTACTAATTACAGTCGACTCTCCACAACTCGATATTCTATAACTCGATGGATTCCTCGGTCCCTTCAAATTTCCATACATCGTGCTCTCCATAAGTCGATATTTCTATAACTCGATATCTCCACTAGTCGATGTCACGTGAGAGGTAATTTTCTCTCTATAACTCGATATACATTTTAAAATCATTGTAAGTTGGGAAAACTTGGTATAATTTTAGTTTGGAGGTGAATTAATACTTGCAAGTTGTAGTAAAAATTAAAAACCATGAAAATAAAAAAAAAATTCAGTAAAAATAATGTGATATTTTGAGTATTTAGAAAAAGGTTGTCAAATAATAGGTTGTAAGGTACTATTAACAAAATAATTCTGTTTTCTTACAGAAGGGATCATACATATATTGGAAATGCAGAAATTTGTTCCTACGATTTTATTATTTTTTGGGTCAGTATATTCTATAACTCGATAATTTTATAAGTCGATGGTCCCTTAAATATCGAGTTATGAAGAGTCAACTGTATACTTATGACACACTTGTACCATTATTGTAATTATAGTACCATGGTACAATAAACTTGAAATAAGTTCCATAATGATAATTGTATTCACTCAAGATGGCATTTGAAAAATTTCCTTGGGAATGTATACCTTGGTTTATTAACCAGGTATCTGTCCAAAGTTTTTGGTGTATTTGATCTAGAACTTCGTAGTCCAATAGAGATTTGAGTTCTCTTATAGCTAATAGGGCATGCTTCTAAAAATTAATCGATTGAAACAATGTTCGTACCTAAATAAAGCGTTGAATAGTAATATCAATTCTGTAGTTGATCGAAAGTTGTACGAAACAAGCGTGCTCGCCCGAGCTTGCTTCAGTATGCCACATGGGTCGCCCCCGGAATCGCACCAAAAGTTGTTCTCCCGGTAACAATAGAGCCGTAAAAGTTTAGCGTTTCAATCAGAAACAGAAGCAGCTATAGGGCAGGGCGTACCTCTACCCACTAACTCGTAGGGGACAATCGCGATTGTGTACGAGTACAGGCTTTTAGGTTATTGGCCACCGCTGTCCGGGGTAGGGCCCTCGATCCACTTTAAATTATGGCCGTCAATTAATCTTCGACTTAATTAAAATTCATATCACATAATTCAACACGGCAACCCGGCAGCAATAAACGGTAATTGATGTGGGCAGGGCACGATTTTGTCAGAATGATTGCCTGTGGAGAGCATTAAATGAAGAAATTGAAGCTTTATTTCAGTGCAAATTGCAAATGGCTCCGAAGTGCCAAACTGTGCCGCGAAAAAAACAATGAAAACGATGCGCAAATAGTTCGCGCTAAAGGTCACGATAAAGTGTCGCCGAGGATGGCCGTAATTGATTGAAACGTCCGTCCGTAAAGTCAGGGTAACCGATTGATGGAGTGTAAGAACAGGGCATCAATGTCGATCGACCGAACGATGGATAATCATTTAAAACAATTTCCCATACACTTTAGATCGCTTATTATTGATGGCTTCAAATTATATGCAATGCGGGTTAGATTCTGCGGATACCGTAAATTTGAGTTAAATTGATGACCGTTGCACATGATTTTATTTTATACAAATATAGTACCAACATCAATGTATCCTGTGGTCTGAACTGTCGTCAAATTTTGTGCTGGTTTTTGTTTTCATGAAATGAAAATAATGTGGAATTCTTAAATCATGTCCGGTATGGTGTTAACAGACAATCTGAAACTGTAAAAAAAATTGAATTCATCATTATAATTCTTACCAATAATCGAATTTCTGTTAGAAGCTTAGAAATTATTTTGGAAATGTTCTATATTTAGGCGTTTTGTACGGTATCATTGAAGTTATTACTCAATATATCTATCGTGAGAATTTGATTTGTCTAGTATATTCGAATTCAGAGGTTCCAAATCTAATACATAGATTGCCGAGTTTTTTATTCTGGATATAATTTTTAGCATTAAAATTATTTTGGATTGAAAATTACAGAAAACATATATGGAATATTTGAATTTGAGAAAAATGATCAATTTCACCCGAAATTACGGTACTGACATCAAAGTCAATTTCATTGGTCGCGGTTCGTCGTTTAACCATCGATCAGCTCGCCGAACTGCAGAGCGGCTCAACGAAACGAATGGGTTGCGTTGCGACAATGGTGAAATTGCAAATGCACCGCACCCTCGGAAAAGTGTAGATCTATAGAGGGAGTACCTAGTACCTGATAAATGCACTCGATGATTGTTTGTGGAGCATAGAAGAGAAGAGATAAGGTGATAATATTCGTTATATCCAGTAATCATTTTAATACCTTCAAATCGTATCCTAAGACTTATTTTTCTTAAATTCACAAATTCAAAACTTTGCGTGCTCTGCTCCATTCATATCAAATAGAAACAGAAACTTCAAAGTTTGAGTCAAAAATATTAAGATTTACAGGTTGATTATTATTTTCCGTCCGAATATACTGAATGGTCATAGAAAAAAATGTGTGTTGGACTTTCCATTTCCAGTGTGAATCTCTAACCCGACCAACCAGCAAGTGACTTTCGATATCGATTTGCTCTATCATTCGCGATCGTTATCGTTGGAAAATAAGCTGTAAAGTGGTAACGTTTGTTTCGACAAACTATAGTTCAGATTCTTCATTTACCTCGATTTGAGTCACATGCATTGTTCCGAAGGTTTCACAGTTGGCACGCACGTTTTCCACAGACATGTAATTTTTTACCAAACGTTGCTCAAAAATGTTCCCGACTAAAATAGCATGTACCCTTAATGTTTTACATTGACAAGGGAATAGCTTGACAGTAATTGTGGGATTTTTTTGTGAAAAATATGCCACATTTGATTAAAATACATAATTTTGGATAACGTGCCAACTCTAATGCTTTAGAAACAACGCATGCAACTGGAACTTAAGGTGATAAAATAAATATGTTATTTTCACATAATCAAGGCAAATGTTATAGGTGTTCAAAACTGAATATACACTGGAAATCAAAATTCATTTAAGCATCTTTCTTCTATCTTCATTTTTATTTTACTGACAGGAGTAATATTAATCACCACCCTATAGAGGTGGCGCATGCATCTTGAAGGCGAATTTTCAAGTTATGATATATGACCTTCAGTGATGTTTCCATAACTTTGTTATTTTCTAACCAATTTTGAACCTAGCACCTTTTAGCAGCATTCTCTTCAATATTACAACAAGTTTATAGAGTATTCCATTTGTATCAAATCAAAACTAGTCCTAGTAAAAAGTAGTTTTCTCCAAATATTTCCTCATTTTACTAAAATAATAGTTTTGTTTATTTTTTTAGTTTTGTTGATAACGTTTAAAGCAAAGTATGCACTTCAACAGAAAAGTAATCGCCTATCTAGATGCGTGGGAAATTTCTTGCAAGAAATGCTCAAGTAAGGGTTCATTCATTTATTTCATAACGCCGAAAATAACCATTTTTGACACCCACCCATCCCCTCGTAACGCTTTTTGAATGAATATTCTACAAGTTTTGTATGAGCCGTAACATCATGAGGACACCCACCCACCCCCTTTTGCGTTATGAAATTTGTGAATGAGCCCTAAAGCATTAAGCTTTGATCGCAGTTAAAAAGAAATGTCAATTCAAATGGAGCTCACTGTAGGAAATTTCTTGACCATTTCTTGGGCAGAAATTTTTACTTTTCTTGAGTGGATAGCATACTTAGCTTAACGGGCAAAAACTTGAAAAAAAATGTTGTTTTTAATGAAAAATCAAGTTTTGTTCAGTTGTTATTTAAAAATACAGTCATCTCTCCTTTACTCGATATTCTGTATCTCGATATTTCCCCTAACTCGATGGAATGCACGGTCCCTTCAATTTAGCATGCTTTGATACCTCTGTAAGTCGATACCTCTCTAACTCGATGTTCCCTAACTCGATGCTATCTGTTCCAGTTTCCCAAGAGAATTTACCTCTCTAACTCGATATTTTCATGAAAAATTCCAAATGTCCTCCAAATGTTGAATAAATTCAAGAATTTGAATATTATGACTAAATTGATAGTAAAATTGAGGTTTACTGCCTATTCCTGGGTGATAATTTTTTCAATTTTTGCCGACCGTTAAAAAAGTTTCACATAGGTAAATGTGGTATTTTTTTTTATATTTCACATTTATATTACTATTTTGAACGTGTTTTGTCAAAATAATTAAATGTTTATAATTTGAAAAATATGTGTTCTGTATCTCGATACCTCCCTAACTCGATGGTCCCTTCAATATCGAGTAAGGGAGAGTTAACTGTAGCACTGGATCACAACTTTTTTTACTTCTTTTTCAGTAAAAGGTGTTATACACACAGTTTGAAAACAACTAAATTAGTTTCAGAAGCATATAAAAAGATTTGAAATCGTTTGATTTTTTATGAATTATGGTCAAACAGAGATGGTTTTTCTTAGGAAATAAGAAAAAAAAATAGTGAAAACTACTGTTAACTTAGACTAATTTTGATTTCAAATAAAATTGAATTCAATTTTTTTGTAAACTTCGTTATGAAGAGAAAGATGCCAAAAGTTTTGAAAAAGAAATTGTCAAAGTTATGGAGACTTTACTCATATAAATATAGGTCATATTTATAGCTTAAAAATTTACCTACAAGTCGTTTGCGCCACCTATAAATCTCAATATTTTTGGCTCCTCATTTTACGATCGTTATTTTTATGACGGTTCTTTTTTACGACCGAAATTCACTTATTTACGACCGAAACGACCGTTTTTATAAATCTCGAGATCGACTCAAACAGTCTCAAGTCAGAAAAGTAAGCAAGCTTAGTTTATCGCTCCTAAGTGTTTCGCAGACTAAATTCTACACACTCCGCTCTAAACCATCTTAATTTTCCACTTTTCGAACGTTCAATTTCCAGATTTACAACCGGCAATAAGATTTTTAACTTTTGCAACCTAATCACTACTTTCACCACTTGTTATATGGAGAGACAAAGTAACTTAACCACGAATCAAAACGAAACACTACACTCAAAACGTCGAAAATAATTGCATAAAACGGTGTATCATTTAAGCATAATGTTTGTGGGAAATTCATGGAAAATTCCTAATGTTCTAACGCAAGCTGATTGCATACAAAATTTAAACGATGTACACGGCGAAATAAAATTTATAAAGGGGATTCATTTTTAGTTCTAGGAGACATGTTGTGATTATTTTTAATTTATTTTCTAAAAATCTTATAGTTACATACATCGATTTAAAATCTCAATAAGTAATCAAAACAGAGGATCTGGAGGGGTAATATTGTTCAGTAGATTAAAGGCTAACATACGGTGGCCATTGAAATGCGGAATTCTGCTATCAGGCGGTGTTAGTGGGCATCGACCACTTAGAAAGATGGCGTTTTCGGCAAATTTGTTCAGCTATTGAACAATCTGTCTGATTGTTCTAGAAAATTCGAAAAAAATACCAAGTTGTTTTGTCACATTGGTAATTATAACCTATAACAGTCACAATGAGGTTATACATGAGGCTAGTAATGAAGTAGTAATGAAATTTTCATCAGAAATATTTTCTGACTACATATTCACCCAATATGCAATATAACGTGTACAAAATTTCAGCCTCAAATAAGCATTTTTAAGTTATTTGGAATTTTTAGAAATTTTATCCAAAACGGACACTTGATATTCCATTTACTCAATGACTACTTTTGTCGAATGTTACAAATCTGCAGTAGGGTGCGGCTTATTTTCCAAAAGTTCTCAAAACCAAAAATTCGTGTGCTCTACTGAATTCAAATCACATTAAAAGAGAAACCTCAAAATCTGAGCCAAAAATATTAACATTTAAAGGTGGCGCAAGCGTGTTGAAGGTGAATTTTCAAGTTATAAAAAATGACCTGCAGTTAAGTAAACATAACTTTGTTATTTTTCAACCGATTTCAAAACTTTTAGCACAATTTTCTTTCAAATTAAATTTATAAAAATTCTGTAGAACATCGAATTTATCTAAAATCAAAATTTATCTTAGCTAAAAGTACTTTTATCCAAATTTTTCCTCATTTTGCAAAAAAAATCATTTTTGTTTGACCATAACTTCATTAAAACTCAATCGATTCCAAATCTTTTAACATACATTTGAAGCAAATTTATTTGTTTTCAAACTGTACATACAACATTTTTTCTAAAAAATATTTTTGACTTAGGTATTCAACAAAAACTACCCAAAAACATGATTTTTTCAATGAAAAAATCAAATTTCTTTGGATTATTTAAGTTTTTTTTGCCGAAAATAGCATTTTTTCTATAAAACTTAAATATGTAAAGCATCTTGCCTTAATTACGAGTTGAATAGGGCATATATTTTTTAACATATGCAAAAACAATTTTGTTTCAAAATTTTTTAAAAATTGTTGCAAACTCCTTCCCAAAGGTTTAACAAATGAGAAAAATCAGTTTCAGCTTAAGAGACAATATTTAACTGCCAAAGATTTGACAAAACTGTCATTTTTCGTTAAAAAATAATGTTTTTGTGCAGTTTTTGCTGAATAACTTGGTCAAGACATTTTTTAGTGAAATGTGATATACGAACGGTTTGAAAACAATTATATAAGCTTCGAAAGCATGTAAAAAGATTTGGAATCGGTTGAGTAATCATGAATTTATGGTCAAACAAAGTTGAAATTTTTAGTAAAATGAAGAAAAATTTGGAATAAATTACTTTTAACTAAAACTTGTTTTGGTTTTAGACGAATTTAATGTTCAACAAAGTTTTTACAAATTTAATTTTGAAGGTATTGATGCTGGAAGTTTTAAAATCGGTTGAAAAATAACTAAGTTATGTGTATTTTACTGAAGGTCATTTTTTATAACCTGAAAATTCAACTTCAAGACGCTTGCGCCACCTCTAAATGTTGATATTTTTGGCTCAGATTTTAAGGTTTCTCTTTTAATGTGGTTTGATTTCAGTAGAGCACACGAATTTTTGGTTTTGAGAACTTTTGAAAAATAAGCCGCACCCTAATATGGGCAGTAAAAAGAGGGTGTGATGTACTAGCAGCTTCATTTATCATCATACCGCAAACATTTCTCGATTACTTTTTCAAATCGACGTAAGTAACTTCCATACAGTTTTGAGAAAATTAATTCAGAAGAATCACAACCTGTCTTCTAAAACTGTTTTAAAATGAATCACCTTTTTCACATTTTTTCGCCGTGTACATTGCTTAAATTTTGCATACAATAAGCTCGCATTCATAAACTAGGGAGTTCCTGTTATTTCCCACAAAAAAATTATTACAAAATCATAAGCCGATTTATTCAGTTACTTTCGACGTTTTTGTACCAGTGTAAAATCGGCTCAAGTAGTGTTTTGTTTTGTTTCGTGGTTAAGTCACTTTGTCTCTCCATACAGCGGAGCGGCGAAAGTAGTGGTTAGGTAGCGAAAGTTGAAAATCTTACTTTCGTCGTTTTGTAATTCCGGAACGTAAACGTTCTAAAAGTGAAAAATCGAGTTGGTTTAGAGCAAAATGTGTAGAATTTCGTCTGCGAAACACGTAGAATCGATAAAGTAAGTTTGTATACTTTTTTGACTTGAGTCTGTTTGAATAAGTTTTCGAGATTTTATGTTTCTTGATATTTTAGCACCATTTTGCAAGTTATTAAAAACCATCTCTAATTTTAGAATAGGCACAGATAAACAGACGTCACAATCTTATCAATGTCCATCGACAACCTATTTAACAATCCATTCAAATAGATGGAAGGAGGTCAATCCACCACCCACCGCGTTTACACGCTACCGCATTGGGCGTACATGTCCTCGTGACTATAACTTTGATCGCAATTTGACCTTTGAATGTCTGAATGTAACAATGTAAAAGAAAATTTTTAATTCAACCACAATTGTGAGAATTTATTTTATTTTCTAAGAATTCCAGGGAGTCTACCAGGAATCCTGCCGGAATAACGAGAACACCACATAAATACTAAAAATCTCATATCCATCATCGGAGTTCAACATGCTGTTTTTTTTTTAATTCACAAAGGGAGCTTAAAATTATATCGCTATTTCATTAAATTCTCAGTACTGGAATCTTGAAAATGTTAGGAACTTTATAATTTCACAATAGGGTCCTAAAGGCCTGTCCCAATTTTAATGCCAAGCGCTTAGGCCAAAAACACATGTTTACTCAATTTTTTAATGTTTTTCTTTTGTTTAAGTCCAAAAAACTTTTTTTAGATTTTGTCACACTCCTTGGCTTAAACTCAAATTTTGGGTGTATTTTGCTTTCCGTGTCTCTTTCGAAATGTCAGATAGGAACAACCCCAGTGTTAAAACTAAAAGCACTGTGGTGTTTTTGTCGATTAAGCGAACGTCAAACGTCATTTGACAGCTCTCGATTGGCTCACAATTGGGTCCTAAAATGTTTAATGAAATCTTGTTTTTATTTAATAACACGAAAAAGCATGTTACTGTAACTACTTTAGCAATTTTTCCCGCTCAAATAATGGCTATGTCATGTTTAAACTTTAATTTAAAAAATTGGTCCATAAATGAACCTTGACACTTAAGATCATGTTTGACGTTCGCTTAGTCGACAAAAACACCACAGGGGTTTTAGTTCGACCACTGGGGTTGTTCCTATCTGACATTTCGTAAAGGACACGGAAAACAAAATACACCCAAAATTTGAGTTTAAGCCAAAGGATGTGACAAAATCTAAAAAAATGTTTTTTGGGCTTAAACCAACGGAAAACATTAGAAAATTGAGTAAACATGTGTTTTTGGCCTAAACTTAAGCGTTTGGCACTAAAATTGGGACAGGGCTTTAGGACCCTATTGGGTCCTAAAATGTGCGGGAATCGTGGGTTTTGACATTTCATCATGTCTACAAACATTCAATGCAGGGGTGTTATTCAACGTTGTGGAAAAATCTCCACTGTATGCTCATAGGGTTGAAACAACTATGCCGCACGACGATTTTTATCTCAAAATGTGGTGAATATCCATGTTTTCAAAAATTTATAAGAAAATCAGGAGTGAATATAAACAAAATCTGAAAGTGTAAATATTCATTAAAAATGATTGTCTTTCGAAGAAAAATACAAAAACTGGGGGTTAGATCTGACGGAAATGGTCTATTTATATCAATTCTGTTCAAATATTTGATTCAAACGAACTGTCTTATCATTACCGATAGTTCTGCAGTTCCAGTAAACTGCATGTTATTCAAAAACATGACGTTATTTGAGAAAAAAAAGAGATAAAACTTGCTTCTATCGATAACGAGTTATCGATGATGTATAGGTTGGTAGAAATTTGGAATCATTCTTATAATTATTTTTAACACCACAATTCAGGTTGAAAACTCTCACATTTGTCTCTGTGCTTGTGATGCAAGTTTGAGAAAACCTTCAAAGACTAAATACAAAGGAAGTCTCAATAGTTTATGAAAAAATATACATGTTAAATCATTAAATAGTTTAAAATTGTTGTTGATTTCAAGCTCGATTCTTTTTTTTTACTTTATCAAGTTCGGTTAAACTTGCGTGAAGTGAGCGTCCTTCTACATCTATTCTAGTTTCCTAATTGAAAACTGATGGGTTTATCTCATGAACTTATGATTTAATATGTTTTGCTCAGTCGTTATGTTTACTTCAAAATTAGTATTTTTTTTGATTTTGTGTAGTAATTCAAATGTTATGATTTTATCAATAACACTATTATATTTCATTATATTTCCACGGGATCGGATGTATTACACCGGTTTGTTTGTTTTGCGATTGTCAATCGGCTGTTGCTAGGGTTGTTGCTATGTATTTGAACAACGTTCTATGATCTTGATTTCAAATATATTAATACATCACTACTACATATACTGCTGACATATTTTATTCATATCACAAATACAAGGAATTACTTTCTAGCGGACGCAGTGAACTTTCACCTTAAAACTGTATGTCACTGCTCATGTTCGAAAGTAGAAGGTACTACATGTTCGAAAGGTTTTTTTATTCATATCAAAAGTGTAGTAGGGTAACCAATATATTTTGGAACCCCATATATTTTGGACCCTCTGAGCCATTTTCCTGCAAATTTCCCAGTATAAATCGAAAGACAAACTCGTTTAGCATGCCATTTGGAAAGATAGAACAATTCCGAACTTTCATCAGCAGTTTGTACATAGAAAATGTGTTTATTTCATCTGAAATTAATTTAATTTAATCGGTTCATCCATGCAACCGTTTCAACACGTTACACACAGAAATTGAAGCCGTCAGATTTTTTTCAAATGTAAACAAAAACTTTTTTCGAATTTATGAACTACAAGCGTTTAATTTCTTCGGTTTTCCATTGTCAACCGATTGATTAGACTATGGGCAAGCATACTATACAATCAAAATCGTGGATTTTGTCGCCAAATGATAAAAAAATGCCGGGGGTCAAAAATATATACTTTGAGGGTCCAAAATGTATTGGTGTGTCCAAAATAATGGAAAACAGTGCTACAAAATTCAATTATTTTCGACGTTTCTTGAATCCTACATGACCGTATGGACATTTTTATCTCGTAGAGGAAGTTTTTCTCTACATTTTGGCACAGACAAACAGACGTAACACTTAGAACAAATCCCGATCAAAATCATAGTCACGATGACATGTACGCCCAATGCTAAAATCGGTGTGTTTGGCCGATGGACCAACAGATGGCGGTAGTGTCTAAACGTCAAACGCGAACAAAAACGATGCGAGCGCTGCGGGTGGTGGATTGGCCACCTACCATATAATTCAGGCCCATGGCACGGGACGACTTTTAGCGTAGTCAACATCTCCATGTGTTTACTCATTTTCGGGTAATTTGAATCGAGAGTGCAATCAGAATGCGAAGTTTTGTTTAATGTTTATGATCCATATCGCAATCAAATCACTGATTGCTTGCTTGGAGGCTTGCAGGATGTCTTTTAATGTTTGCTCTCCTTCCAAAACCATCGAAATGTTGAATGTGCTTCAACTATTTGGCACATTATCAGCTGATCTAACAATATCAAAAATTGGTAATCAAACCATAGCAAACAATTAAACAAAACAATGGTCTTTATTTTCACAGTTCTTACAACTGACAGTGGGCGATATTCACTTATCGCCCGGGACATCCTGGCTACGAAGAACACTGTGTATCGATATATGGTTGTCATGGGCCTGATATAATTGAATCGGCCGGTAAAAAGGTGGTCGATGGACATCGGTGAGTGTGTGACGTCTGTTTGTCTGTGATTTTGGCATGTTCTTTGATTCGGTTATGCTGTGCAATTGATTAATTGGGACAAAAAACTGAAATCACTTCCTTAGGGGGTCCAAAATACGACCGTTACCCTAAACTTTGTGGATTTTGTTTTTGAGTAGATGCTACATATATAGTAAAGTTCAACGCTTATTATTCACCGCCCATTGTATTACAACTCAAACTTGAGTAGTTTTTTATTACCGTGCACAAATTTTGGGTAAGTTTTTCGGCATCTTTTTCAGCAATCTATTTGTGCGTGTAAACTCATCTGTCATCACCGGTTTTGTTTTCATCGCGTTTCGCCGCCCGCTATAGCAAAGACGCTTTGTCTGACATCTTGTTTTCGGTTCGATTGGTCTAGTTCGCGTGTGGTGTCGAAAAGTGTTAAATTTACCTGTAAAAAGTGTTCCATTTCACAGGAAAATAGTGTAAAAGTGTGACGTAAAGTGATTTACATAGGATAAAAGTGAAATTCGATCGGGAGCTGTCGGATTTTGTGCGTAAATTGAAATTCTTTTTCGGGGCTGAATTCGTCGCCAAAAGCGAAGCAAAAACGAAGTGCAGAGCCTCAAAGGAGGTACTAGATTAGCAAAACAAAGCAGCAGGGGTGTTCAAGAAAAATGAGCAAGAGAAGGCGTAGCAGTTCCATTCTGGATGAGGACGATAGCGATGATGATAGCCTACCGGAGCAGTCTCCCGTTGCGCCAGGATCAAGGAAGAAGAAGAAGCTAGATCCGGTAAGTTAGTGTTTCAGGTTTTTGTACTGTTCTGTGTCAGAGTGTTGTTCCTGGTGACCTTGATCAAAATACCTACTCTCGGTTGGTAATATTTGCTTATGCTATATTTCGTGTGGAACAGTCCCATAAGCATAATATCAATTTTTCCAATATTTTCACATTAACAGCACTGCTCATGAACGCTCTTATTTGTTCCATATTTTAGGCTGAAATCTGCCAACATCTTTACGATTCACTGCGCACGTTCAAGAAGGAGGATGGAACAACGCTTTGTGATACCTTCATCCGAGCTCCCAAGCGACGTCAGGAACCGTCCTACTACGAAGTGGTAGCCAATCCGATTGATCTGTTGAAGGTTCAGCAAAAACTGAAAACTGAGGCGTACGAAGATGTAGACGACATGACGACGGATATCGAACTTATCGTGAAAAATGCAAAGGCATTCTACAAGCCGGATACTCCGGAATATCAGGATGCCTGCCAGTTGATGGACGTATTCAACACAAATAAGCAAAAGCTGATGGAAGGAATGGATCAAGAGTCGGGAGAGGCGAAGCCAAGGAAGATTACCAGGCCAAGGAAGTCGATGCACAAAGATGACGACACGGACGGAGATGATTTGGATCCGTACGAGGAACTGTTCAATGCCGTGATGACAGCGACGGATGAGAACAGAGAATTGCACCGAATGTTCCAGTTGCTCCCATCGAAGAAGCTTTATCCGGACTATTACGACGTGATTGATCATCCAATCGATTTGAAATGCATTGCGGTCAAAATCCAAACGAATGCCTATTCGACGTTGAACGATATGGAGAAGGATCTACTGCAGATGACCAAGAATGCTTGCACTTTTAATGAGCCCGGATCGCAGATCTACAAGGATGCGAAGAATTTGAAGCGAATTTTCACCAACAGGAAGATTGAGATCGAAAACGGGCGACTGAGGAAAAGTGCCAACAGGAAGGCCCGCACTGGAACCAGCTTGAGTGCCATGGTGGCCGCCCTGAAGGAAGAAGTTGAGAGCTCCGATGACGAGCTGGACGACTCCATGGACACGGAAGGCGAAGGACCGCTTTGGCAGTTGTTCGACCAACTTTACAACACCGCAAATACTAATGGTAATGTAGTGACTTTTGTCCCTATTTAGATGTTCTGCTTTTTCGTCAAAATTAATGATTGAGTTATTAACTTTCGTTTTATCTTTTGTTTCCTTTATTACCCCTGAATCATTTCCTCCCTGTTTCACGTTTTAATGATTTAAATCGCTTGCACTTCCCATCCTTCCTTCCTTTTCCCCATTTTAAATACACGGTTTGTTCGTTTTGCTCCACCCCGCCCTCCGCAACGACAACAACCAAACTTATAGATCCCAATGCTGTAGGCGCTCCGCTAGGAGAATCCCTTTGGAAGCTGCCCAACCGGCGATTCCATCCGGAGTACTACACCATGGTAAAGAAGCCTATTTCGATGGGCCAAATCCGAAACAAGCTCAAGAAGGGATTGTATGCCAACGTGACCGACATGAGTGCCGACTTGTACGTGATGTTGGACAACGCCAAGAAGACGAATCCTCCCAGTAGCAAGATCTACAAGGTAAGCTTATTGACGGGGGTTGCTTGGGCGTGGTCAGATGCCCATAAAATGGGGAAGGGATAATCGATAGACTTCAAAGATGTAACTCACCGAATTTTCCACACTATCAGCAGAATTGGATTTGGTCAGACTTGGTCTCTATTTTAATGCAAGTCTCTTAAAAATTTCTATTTGTAATGGAATCTCTTTTTCAACCACTATTTTAGTTCTCCTTGCAGTGAATTCTGATTCGAAGATTCTACCCCATTACCCCGAATGCCATTTCCCAGAATGCCACCACCCCGAATTCCATTACCCCCAATGTACCATTACCCCGAATTCCATCACCCCGAATGCTTTTTCCCCGAATTTACAATTATCTTCACATGATGATATTGATGACATTTCCCCATGATATTGGAATTCGGGGTAATGTCATTCGGGGTGATGGATCATTCGGGGTTTTGGAATTCGGGGTAATGGCGTTCGGGTTAATGGCATTCGGGGTAATGGGATTCGGGGTAATGGGGTAGAATCTGATTCGAAATACCTAACCTGCCTAAACAGGAATTTCCACAGGGATTACTCCAAAAATTTCCAAAATGCTATTCCTGGATTTTCTTTAGAGATTTTTCCAACAATTCTTGTTTTCCACCGATTTTCTAGTAGTTACTGTGAGGAAGTAATGAAGTGTTATTGAATTATCCTGAGACGAATTATCCATTCAGGCAACATAGTATGATAAGCAGGCTTAGCGAAATGCCTGCATGGAAACTGTGGTGACCTAGTGGCAGCACACTAGATTACCACATTTAATTATTTTTTCAGCGATTTTCAACGTCATTCCAGCGTATAATCATTTAGATCAATCCTGTGGTTGCTCTCTTTTATGCAATATTTGCAACTTTTATTGAGCACGTAGGTTTCTTTTTTATGAATTTTCCACTTGAACCTTTTCTCATTTTTTTTTCTTCAATGGGAAATTTATTTACCATAGAAACCCGAATTTATATCCGGTTTTGACATCCGTATCCTTTTCTACCTCTTTGATGGTGCGGTCAAATTTTCAAATTTTCTTCTACGTTCTTTGAGTCCATTTTTGCCTTTTCCTGATGGATTTTCATCCGCCCTATAGGCATTTCCCTTCATCGAGGCGAGATATGCTTGCCTTCTCCGGTAGGATTTTCATCCTCCGTTAAGGCGTTTCCCTTCATTGAGGCGAAACATTCTTGCCTCCTCTGGATGGATTTTCATCCACCGTTAAGGCGTCTCCCTCCTTTGAGGCGAGATATTCTTGCCTTCTCCGGGTGGATTTTCATCCACCGCTAAGGCATCTCCCTCAATTGAGGCGAGACATTTCTTTTCCCCTCGAGTCTGATCTGATGAGATTCTATCTTCCGGAAAATCAGACGATTATAGTTACCCTTTATAGATGCCTTGAGATCTATTCTGATCCAACTTCCGACTGGTTTATTCGCTGTTCTTGGGTTCTTGCTCGTCGCCAATGTGGTACTTTTGCACTTGACAGATTGAATGATAATCCTCATTTTTGTATAGCATAGCCTACTCAGCTATATACATAACTACCACAGAAACCAAGAAACAAACATACTTTCAGTTATTGGTCTAATCTTGGCTCGCAAAGACGCTTTGAGGAAAGCGATTATCAAGTTACTACAGTTACTTTAGCAATATATATCTACATGAGTTCTTTCAAGAAAATCCCCTATGGTTTTTTTTTTTGAGAAATTCGTTGAAGTTTCCCAGGGTTCCCAGAGTTCCTCGAGGTATTCCTTCCCCGATTTTTTAGTTATTTCTCCAGCCATTTTATGTGAATTCCTTCGTGAATTCATTTACGGTTTATCTCAAGAATTGCTTAAGTTTATAATTCTTTCAGGAAGCTATTCAAAACTCTTCTGTATGGACCGATGCACAAGTTCGCTATCTGACGTTTGAGAGGTGCCGTGTTATTTACGTGACCATGGCAACGAGTGAATTCGGCACCGCACAAACGTCAAATTAGTGAACTCGTGCATCGGTCCATAAATGCGACCAGTAATTAATCATTAAGGGGAAACATTTAGGAATCCAAAGATGTCCGTCCAAGGGGTGGATCACTTCTGATGCATCTGTTAAATTTCAATGCATTTAAATGCACACTCAGCAAATTGGCAATTCATGGCTTGCTCCAATGTTTATTTTCTATCCTTGTCAAATTGTCAAAGTCATTGAGCGTTTCGGGGCGCTCAGGAAAAGCTACTGCTCTCCAAAAAAAAAACACTACCTGTGTTACCTCGTATTGTAACCGGTCTTGTCCTCCGTCCCGACTGGTCTAGCGACTGATTGAGGGTGATACCACCCGCTTACTCTACTCGTAGCCAGTGCGAAGGTGCTCGTAGTAAGAGAAGTCTCAATAACTTACTGCGAACTGGCAGCTGTGTAATCGCTCCAACGAAGCTTCAGACCAGCTCCCACTATTGTTTTTTGCTGGCCGCAGTGAGGAAAATTCTAAAAACTTCACTTTCGGTCATCTAAGAAATAAGTGCCTTGAAGAAGCCTCGGCCTAGCTACTTGTACCACTCCCCGGACCCATTGGAGTATCGAATATGGAATCAATATAATCCTAATCATTCTTCCGCTTGAATATTCAGAACCCATATCTCCCGTCAGTCTGTAAGTTAGACAGTGTAGTCGCAGGGTATCCAGAAACGGATTTTGGAGTTTCTGTTATTTCAACGACTTTCAGACACCAGTTCTTTATCGTCTTCCTTCATATAATCCAAATACAGCGGTGATTAAACGCTCCGACGTAGAAATGTACATTCTGCAAGGAAAGCAATATAGGAAGCAATACTTGAGAGAGAGAATATCAATTTAAAGAGCTCATCGTTCTGTCTCCAAGATCCCCAACCGACATTGTAGGAGATAAAATAAGATGTTTGGACACAAGACTGTAATTCGTTATTTTATTGTTCTAATCATCAATTTGCGAATCTATGCAGATTTCTATTTTCCGCTGGTAAGCAGACTGTAGCTAGATTTCTTAGGAAGAAGTTTCAATCTACTAGGTACTTTTGATTATCCCTCAGAACGTGCGACAATATATTCCTGTCAACCATTTATCCTTTCTCCACTATGTATGCATAGACTGTTCTTGACGGAAAAGTCCTCAAGTAATTTGATGCTTGATCTTGATGTTTCGAAGTTAAGCATTGGTCAGGATTTTAAACTTATTATATATTCCGGTTTCCAAAAAGCTTGATTATCTGAAACGAATAAAATTTGTGATTAGGTAGTTGAAGAAAATCATTGTAGAGTACCAATTACAACAATTTCATAACAATCACAACAAACAATGGCGTGTTGCTATGGACCGATGTACCAGTTCACTATTTGACGTTTGAGCGGTGCCGTGTTATTTACGTGACCATGGCAACAAGTGAATTCCGTGAATTCGGCACCGCTCAAATGCACTATGGGCGATCAGGTGGCCAATAATCGAAAAAATGACTTGTTCTGATAGGTTTATCTTGTACATCATTCCATAGTAAACACCTCTATTAAGTTATTCCTAGAATATCATGGAAAAATCTTTTATATTTTAATTGATACAGGATGTCAAAGTTAGAGTTTTTATGAAAAATTAAGAATTCAGTGCAAACACAAGGTACACATTGAATACAATATACTGCATAATGGTAATATTTTATACAGATCTTTATACACTGTCCGAAAGCTTATTCAAAAAGCTATCTAAGAAAAATAAATTAAAACAAAAATTCGTACTTTAGGTCGGAAAAATGCGGAGAGTGCACTGAAAAAAATATATTTGATTTTATATAGAAACTTTACACGTCTCATACTTTTTTGTCCCAAGTTGTCCCAGGCTAAAATTTATTTCCAAGGGTGCTTTGAGATGTAAACTAAAGGATCGTTAAGAATTTAGCTGCACAAATTTGCACTTTTTTGATTTAGGGCTTTTTGAACTTTTCTAATATTTTTAACCATTTTCTATTAAAAACAGCCAAAAACTAATTCGGAGAATAAATTTACATCGCTAAACCATCCATATCATCATTTCTATGAAAGTTCTAACATTTATAACGGTTTGCACAACGTTAATCGCATAAATTGCTCATATGCATCACTAGTTACAAAACTTATTATTTCGATATAGGTCCTATTCAAAAGTTAGTCTCGAAACCTTGTTTTTGAAAATATAACATCAAATTTGTATTACAAAACTCATAAATACAACATGAGATGGAAAAAATATTTTTGGCCGCCAGTCTGTATGGAAACCGCCCATAGTGAAATGTCAAATTAGTAAACTTGTGCATTGGTCCATAGCACTATGGACCAATGCACGTGTTCACTAATTTGACGTTTGAGCGGTGCCGAATTCACGCGTTGCCATGATCACGTAAATAACACTGCACCGCTAAAACGTCAACGAGTGAACCCGTGCATCGGTCCATACGATGGTATGGGTCAGTGCTAAGCTGATGGGAATACCAAAAAATGTATTTGATGCAAATTGATGCACATCTGATGTGCACTGAATAAGTGATCCACCCCTTGTGTCCGTCACAATGGCCGACATGTGCTCCTACTTTCGTTTTCAAAGACACTAAACCGAAGATTTTTTTTTATTTCAAGCATTATGTTAGTGCCCAAAATCAAAATAAAAAGTGCATTATTGTTGGATGCTTCCTTCTCGAGACTAGGGTCTTTAAAGTTTTGGTGAAATATTGGAAGTCGGATTCTAAACTGCTTCAGCTTATGTTCTTCCAAAAATGTCCACGAATAACTCCTGCAGTTCTTCCATTAAGTTTTTGAATAATTTTTCAAGCAAAATCTCCATAGATCCTTCAATATTTCTTTGAAAACCACAAACATTTAGCACATTTTTCTACAATATTATGAGCATTTTTACAGTAGGGTAAGGCGGGACAAGATGCACAAGGAACATTACTAGCTGAATAACAGTTTATCCAGATAAAATATGGTTAGTGTTTTTTGGGTGTGTCAGCTGGTCTATTCTTAGCTTATACACCAAAAAAAATCCTATAATTGGAGCTGTTGTATTTTGTACAACATAAGTGTAGAAACCTCGCGAAAACTGGAAGGTTATACAGTGCCTGTTAGATTTTGGCAACATGCCAAAAAAAATCATGTTGCCTAAATTAAAAGTGCACTGATTGTTTACAAACACGCGTAGCTGCGATGGGGACTGATGCACATATCAATTCTCATAAGCACAGTGTTGCAACTCTTTCGAATCTTCTAGCCGGAATGCAGACTATGCTCCAGGATATGATATTCAAAACCAGTGCTATAATTGATTCGAGCAATGCATCGCTGCAAGATAAAATCTCTGCCATGAGTATGGCTTTGCAACGTTGTCAAGACCAAAGTAGATGCAAAATCAACGAACTGGCGGACTGCGTCGACAAGATCAAAGCTGATGTTTGCAGTATCCACGATCGTGTTATTGCCAACGAGAGAAGTAACGACTTGCTGCTGTTTGGGGTACCCTACTATCCGGCCGAAGATCTCCGGGGGCACCTGCGGTTAATTTGTGCTCAGCTCGGCTTCTCTGAGAAGAACCTGCCGTTGATACATGTCAAACGCCTATCTAAAACTACCATCAAGGCAGGTAGTAAATCGCCAATCATGATACGTTTCGCTTTCAAGAACCAGCGTCGCGATTTCTTCCGACGGTATCTTTCAACACTAGACCTTTCGTTGCATCACCTGGGCTTCCAGAATAAAGAAAGGATTTATCTGGATGAAAACCTTACGAAACTGGGCCGGTTAATCAAAGGTGCCGCATTAAAGATGAAACGCGACGGAAAACTCTACAGCGTGTACACCAACGATGGAATCGTTCACATAAGGACTACTGCGGGTGCTGATTCTGTTCCTGTACTGTCACTGAAGCAGTTGCTGACTTAAACCTTTTCCAATGAAGTTACTCTATCCTTCCCCATGAATTCCATGACTCCAGTCCTTTTTTTTTTATTCCTTGGATATTCCCCTCCTGAAAGTCAAATTACTTAATTTACCCTTCCATAAAGATTCTGAATACTCCTTCATGGCATCCCATGACTCCATTCCTTCAGTTCTTTCCATGTATTCTTCCTTCCTAAAAGTTTACTTCCTCATCTTCCACTAGGGTGCTTGAAGGATCGCCAATCACAAATTGATGCTGATATCGGATGCTGCTGAGGTGTGCTGCTGCTGTTGTTGCAAGATGTTGCTGTTGTTCGTTCCGATCTGTTTCTTCACATACATTCACAAATAGTTAGCTGCCTATCATTTTACAAGTTCATTAATGGATTGCTCTCATTTTGCAAACTCGCTAATTTGTCTTGCTGCTGATATGTTGCCGTTGACTGGGGTAGATCAATCTTGCTTAAATTCGCTCACAATGAATTTCTTTGATGCAGGATAACCAAAGACATGCTCTTTCAAATAGTTGTATTCCTCGTGTTGTAATGAATAGTGTGCTAGATGTAAATTTTCTGAATATTTGCCATGTTAATGTTCAAAGCATTTACGCGCGTCAGATGTCCAAATTTAGTGAGTTTAAAATGTGCTTCGAAAACAGTAAAATAGATATTATCTGTGTAACTGAGAGCTGGCTTACAAGTGACATTAACGATAACCTTATTGCTGTTGATGGATATAATCTGATTAGACTTGATCGAACATACAGTCGTGGGGGTGGCATTTGTGTATATTTAAAGAACGACATAAACTACAAACTTGTCAGTCAGTCTGAACTATTGCCTGGTATTGATTATTCTTGCTTAACTGAGTACTTATTCATAGAAGTTAAACACAATAATGATAAATTTTTGTTGGGAGTTTTCTATAATCCTCCTGACTCCGATTGCTCAGATGTTTTGTTTGATAAACTCTCTGAATTGTCTGTTCGGTATATCAATGGACCGATGCACGAGTTCATTATTTGACGTTTGAGCGGTGCCGTGTTATTTACGTGACTATGGCAACGAGTGAATTCGGCACCGCTCAAACGTCAAAATAGTGAACTCTTGCATCGGTCCATACTGTTATTTTAGGTGACTGTGCCTTCCGATAAGCCGAGCGGACTGTATATTTTTAAGGAAACTCGAAATCGAAAATAAAACGCGTCCGATTCTAACGAGTTCAACAATTACTTTAACTTTATTCATGAAAGATACATGTGTGTATGTGAAAGGTTTATCTTCCGGTCTTCCTGTTAAAGTTGGATTCTGCAGTAGCAATTTCTCGCGTAACATCCTCCCGGCCTTGAAACCTGTTTCAATGTTACTGGCCATCTAGAGGCAACAGACATACCTCCGTTATAGCTCGCTTATATTCACCCTTCGAAGTCCTTACGGTGACGACACGTGTTACGCCGTCCTTCCCCGGATGTAATTCGGTTACCCGGCCGAGTGGCCACTGGAAAGGAGGCGCACCTTGGTCGATCATCAGCACCAAAGCTCCTTCAGTGATGTTAATGGTCTTCGTCCACTTTGACCTGTTCTGTAATTCAGGTAAGTACTCGGCTGTCCATCTTCGCCAGAAGTGTTGGAAGATGGTCTGAACTAATTGCCATCGCGAAAGTGTGCTCATCTTCAGATTCAAGTAGGATGGCTCACTGATAGCCTGCATCTCCCGCCCTATCAGGAAGTGTGCAGGTGTAACCGCAGTAAAGTCACAGGGATCATCAGAGGACGGTACCAATGGTCGGGAGTTTAATACCGCTTCAATTTGGGTCAACGTAGTGTAGAGTTCCTCGTACGACAGCTTATAACCACCAACAATCCTTGTCAGATGGTGTTTCACTTGTTTAACCCCGGCCTCCCATATGCCACCGAAATGGGGGCTCCGAGGTGGTATGAAGGTCCACTCGATTCCTTGAGTCGTGCAAAAATCCGTTATCTTCTTCGCTTGCTGTTGATCTTCGAAAAGACGCGCTAGCTCTTCAAGCTCATTCTGTGCCCCGACAAAATTTGTGGCATTGTCGGAAAACATCTTACATGGCAGCCCTCGACGACTTGTGAACCGTCGCAGCGCAGCCAAGAAAGCATTCGTTGTCAAGTCAGATACAAGTTCCACATGAATTGCACGAGTCAGCATGCAGACAAACAGACTGACATAGGCCTTCGTGACTAACGGCCTTCGACCTGCTGTTGACGATTTAATCATAAAGGGACCGGCAAAATCCACACCGGTAAAGGCAAACGTCGGCGCTGGTTGGACTCGGTATGAAGGTAAGTCTCCCATAAGCTGAGATGTCTTCAGTGGATTCGCTCTAAAACAGGTGATGCAGCTAGCTATAACCTTGCGTATAGTTGACTTCACTCTCAACGGCCAAAACCTTTGACGAACCATCGCAAGAAGACTCTTCTGTCCAATGTGCAAATTTGACCGATGCATACTTCTCACAACTGCCATCGAAAACGGATGTCCAGCAGGCAAAAGCATCTGATGTCGACTATCGTAGGGTACCAAAGCACGTTTGATTCTACCGCCCACGCGCAGGATACCATCTTGCAAATCGATGAACGGTTTCAAGCCACACAAACGGTGTTTCGATTGGCCTCCTTCAGCAATAATTCGTATCTCATGATGAAACGTCTCCTTCTGCACGCACCGCACTATCACCAACAGCGCAGTTCTTAATTCCGGAACAGTTAATGGCCCGCTGATAATCGTCTGCCTCTTGCTGGCAAGGTACCTGGCAAACCGAACGAAGTAGGCCATTGATCGAAGCATTTTGTCATAATCGTTCACTCTGTCAAACATCATCAATCTGCGTAGTGAAGAAGTAACTGCCAGCGAAACACCAGTTCTCATCTCGGGCAAGTTTTCTTCCACTAACGGTTCGAGCTGTACTTCTTCAATCGTTGCCGCCTTAAGCATGGGTGGACCGCTCCACCACATCTCGTTGTCTATCAGCTTCCGAGGAAATTCACCACGTGAAATCACGTCAGCTGGATTCTCGTGGCTGGGAACGTATCGCCAAGTATACGCGCCAGTAATTCGTTGGATTTCGCTCACACGGTTGGAGACATACAGTTGCAGCATTCCAGGTGGTTTCCTAATCCAACTGTAGACGATCTGCGAGTCGGTCCACAGGATCACTGATTCAAAATCAATATCGATCGCAGCAATCGTCTTTTCGAGTAACCTTGACAGAAGGACAGCACCTAACAACTCGGCGCGAGGAGTAGTGATCGGCTTGCACTTGTTCATTTTCTTCGGAAGGATTCTGGATTTGCTGCAGACTAGTCGGATAGTAACAGAGCCATCATTTTGTACGACACGAGTATAGATACATGCCCCATAAGCTTCGTCTGAGGCGTCGGAGAAGCCATGCAACTGGACTGATACTGTATCACCTGTCGAAATCCATCTGGGCACACGAAGGTTGTTCAGGCACGTCAATTCTTCACGAAAGCACCGCCATTTGTGGATGATACTCTGTGGGACGGGGTCATCCCAATCCACTTGGAGAACACTGACCTCCCGTAGAATCAATTTGGCTGCGGTTATTACTGGACCAACCAAACCAAGCAAATCGTATATTTTCGCAACTTCGCTGAGAATTTTCCTTTTCGTTGTAGCTTCCGGGTTGCCAGGAACAACAGAGAACGAAAACCAATCTTCACGAGGATTCCAAACGACGCCCAAAGTCTTGATGATATTCGAGCTTGTATCGCCCAGTTCAAAATCAGTGCCATGGAACTCCTTCTCGACATGTTGCAATATTTCCGGTCGATTGGCACACCATTTGTGCGTTCCAAAGCAACCTTTCTGCAATAATTCGCTTACTTCTTTTTGCAGAGCGCACGCATCCTGGATTCTATGCGCACCTCCAATAACGTCGTCCATATAAGTGCTCTTTTTTATTACCCTTGCCGCTTGAGGGTATTCGTGTTGATGATCTTCGGAAACCTGGCGGAGTGCCATGGTAGCTTGGAATGCAGACGATGCCAGACCATAGGTGACCGTCAAAAGCTCATACACCATTAGAGGCTCGTTCCGATCGTAGCGCCAAACTATTCTTTGAAACGCTGTGTCCGGGGGAAGGACACCAACTTGTCGAAACATTTTGATGACGTCTACTGTGAACACGTACCTGTAGCCACGGTAGTTCAGCAAAATCGAAAACAAATCGTTCTGTATGTTCGGTCCTGACATCAGCGCATCGTTGATTGCCACTCCTGATGAGGACGTTGCAGAGCCGTCGAAAACGACCCTCAATTTTGTCGACGTACTGGAAGGTTTTACTACACAGTGATGTGGTATGTAGTAAGCGGAACCTGGCTCTTCATTCTCGTCAACCGCAATGGCTCTCATATGCCCAAGGGACTCGTACTCTCGCATAAAGCTGGCATACTGTAGTTTGATATCTGGTTGCCTATCGAGCCGTCGCTCCAATGACAGGAATCGTTTCGTCGCCATTTCTCGGGAATCACCAAGCTCGTTTTTCCTGTCGTTGAACGGATGGCGTACGAAGTACCTTCCTTGCTGATCTCTCTGGTAAGTGTCACGAAAATGCTCCAAGCAAATATCATCCACTACCTTGTTCGGATGCTGGATCTGATCACAGGCCTCTAGTTTGTAGAAGCTTCGAAGAAGTTCGCTCAAGTCTTCAAGAGAGGTTTGGCAGAATGATCGAGCAATTACTGGCGCATCGGACGAAACTACACCACCAGCAACCCAACCAAACTTGGTGTCAGTAAGCACTGGCTGGTTCGATCCAAGCTTCAATTGGCCAGTTTTCACGATGTTCCAGAATATTTCGGCACCAACGAGCATGTCGATGCGTCCTCGCCGATTGAACTCCGGGTCAGCTAGCTTGACGTCAGCTGGAATAGACCACTCTGATGCATTGAATGATCTCTCTGGAAGGTCACCAGTAATCTTCGGCGCTACTAGAAATTGTAGCTCAGCGGAGAAATCTTCGACGCAGGATTCGATTGTAATGCGTACCATGCGACGGATCCTCGTGTTCGTCCCGTTGAGACCACTGACCGTGTAGTCTACGGGTTCTTTCTTCATGCAAACCAAGTTAGCGAAACGTTCAGTAACGAAGTGTTCTGTTGACGCGGAATCCAACAGCACCCGGCAGGGGTAAACAGCAGAGTTGGAACCGCGCACGTTCACGATTGCAGTGGAGAGCAATGTTTGCTTCGTTTGACTTCCAACACTAACGCTGAGGGTTGTGCCAGTGCCGAATCGAGGAGGATCGACTTGGGTGCTAACTTCAGATTCCTTGCGAGAGACTCTTGCTTCTTCGTGGACGGCATTCTGATTGACAGCGGTAATCGAATCGGGTGATCTGGAGCTAGAAACTTCGTTGGCATGAAGTGATGTATGGTGACGCTTGCCACACTCCCGGCAACTATGCGACGAAGTGCATCCGTTCGTGCGGTGGCCTTTTTGCAGGCAGTTAAAGCAGCATCCTGTTTTCTTCAGCGTGTTATATTTTTCACTCACGTTCATCTTCTTAAAGCTTTCGCATTTCCATAGTTCATGAGCATTTTTGCATACAGCACACTTTAGTTCACTTTTCGTATCATATTTCAGTTCACTTGTATTTATCAGCGTATGAGCTTTTGTCACCGCTTTCGGTTTCACACTTTCCACTTTCATGTTCGTTTCAATCTTTTCAGTCACTTTACACTGTTCTTGCAGGAACTCCATCGTATCCTTGTAGCTGGGCAGGATTCCCGGTTTCTGCCGTATCTCCCACGCGACTCTTGTTGCTTTGTCCATCCGCGATGAGATGATGTTGATAACCATTTGCTCGCCGAGGCCTTGCAGCGGGAGGTCAAGATTCTTCAAGGCTTCGATGTTTTTGCTGCTCACGTCGAGCAACTTTCGAAGATTTGCCGAACTGTCCTTAGTGATCTTCGGCAAATTGAACAAACACTCGATGTGCTTGTCAATGATAAGCCTCCTGTCTTCGAATCTATCAGTCAGGAATTGCCAGGCAGCATTGTAATCATTGTTGTTTACAATGTCCTGGTCAATGATTCCTGCTACCGGCCCAACTAATGAATTACGCAGATGGTAAAGTTTAATGGCCGGGTCTTCGTGTGTATATCGATTCATGATGGTAGTAAACATGGATTTAAACGAAAACCATCGTTCATACGACCCGTCGAAGGTCGGCAACGGCGCTTGCAATGGCGGAAGGTAGGAAAGAGTTGATCCGGGTGTCATCGACGACGATGTTGCTGCTACGACAACTTCTTTCTTCTCCATCTGATTAGTTGCCGCTTCTATCAGCATACTCAACCGGATCGCCAAATTCGCATACATCGTCTCGAATTCGACGTATTTCGCTTCCTGTTCGGCTCGTCGCTCCTCAGAGAGGGGCAGGGCATGAATCATGTTTTGGAACTCATTGTATTCGCGATACGACTGTTCGACTGTTTTCTGATGCAACCGAAGGAAATGCAAATTCATAATGTTCGGGTTCGGGTCATCTTCACTATGTTCAATGGCACTTCTCACACGTGTAAGTTTGCCCTTCACTGCCCCTTTCTGATGAGAGAGAGTCTTCAGCTGTTCTTCCATTCTGGCGTTATCCTGTTTCGCCTTTTGCTGGGATTTCTGTTCGGCGATCGTTTTCGATGGTGTTGACATGACACGACACGATCACTTCACTATTCTCGAACGACGGCCATTTGCAATTTTCGTGGCGCGTCGCTGCACCCGACCAGCAAATCTGGTGAATGCTCGAAATCAACGATTTTTCGCGGAAAAAACACTCGCGTCGACGTTTTTCCACTACTTTTCTATTTATTCGGCCTGAAGGACCAATGTGCCTTCCGATAAGCCGAGCGGACTGTATATTTTTAAGGAAACTCGAAATCGAAAATAAAACGCGTCCGATTCTAACGAGTTCAACAATTACTTTAACTTTATTCATGAAAGATACATGTGTGTATGTGAAAGGTTTATCTTCCGGTCTTCCTGTTAAAGTTGGATTCTGCAGTAGCAATTTCTCGCGTAACAGTGACTTTAACACAAATTGGAACAAATCGTGTAGGAAAACTCTAAATTTTAAAAACTCTGTGGATTCTTTTGGTTTTAGCTGTGTCAATTCCATTCCAACCCACTTTTACCCTGGAGGGTGCTCTCAAATCGACCTGATACTATCATCTAGTACGGAGTTTATCTTGAACACACAACAAGTGTCTGCTCCGGCATTTTCAAATCATGATATAATATTCTCTGCTCTAAACATTCCTCGGAAAATGAATGTCAACCAGCGTATCTATAGGGACTATAAGAATATCGACGTTCAAGCCTTGGCCGATGCTGTTAATTCCGTAAACTGGTCGATTTTTGACAGTATTTCTGATTCTGATGTTGCTGTGAACATGTTTAATGCGATATTGAATGATTTACATGATACGTTTGTACCACTTCGATGTTTTAAGCAGAAACGAAATCCGTGGTTCAATAATGAAATCCAGAAGGCCATGATAGAACGAGACATCGCATATCGTTCGTGGGTGTCCGAAAGAACATCAGCGAATCACAATCTGTACAAGCAGCTAAGGAACAAGGTCACAGATCTCATAAGATTGGCCAAATCTAACCTTGTTTCTCATAGGATTGAGTCATCTAGTTCATCGAAGAATCTATGGTGGAAGTTGAAGCAAATGAACACTATTGGTTCATCTTATAAAAATAGCTGTTTTGAAAGTACTAGCTCAGAAATCAATCATTTTTTCGCTTCTAATTTCACAGTAGACAATAGTATAGTCACACTACCTTCCACTGATGTCAATGGATTCCGGTTCTCTCAAGTCAATGATCATGATGTTGTACTAGCAATCAAATCTATTAAATCGAATGCAGTTGGACTTGATAATATTTCCTTGAAATTCATTCGTTTGATCCTTCCTTGTATAGTGTCCCGAATCACATCAATTTTTAATTTAATAATTACTTCATCGATATATCCTTGTGCTTGGAAAACTTCGAAAGTTATTCCAATAAGAAAAAAGGCTTCAGCTAATACGCTAGATAATCTACGACCTATCAGTATTTTGAGCGCGTTGTCAAAAGTTTTTGAAAGAATCCTGAAGTTACAGATTCAACAACACATCTCAGATTTTAACCTTCTATCTACATATCAATCGGGTTTCAGGGCTGGTCACAGTACAACTACAGCTTTCTTAAAAGTGCATGATGACATACACTGCGTAATCGATAAGAAAGGTTTAGCATTTTTACTTTTGATTGACTTTTCAAAGGCCTTTGATAGGGTGTCACATGCGAAATTGATCCATAAGCTTTCATCACAGTTTATGTTTTCTAGATCTGCTGTTCGTTTAGTTCAAGCTTATTTAACTGGTCGATCTCAAGTTGTACACGTCAATGGTGAACTTTCAGATAACATTGATATTATATCAGGTGTGCCTCAAGGCTCAATTTTGGGCCCTTTATTTTTTACTATGTTCATCAACGATTTGCCAAGTGTCCTGAAACATTGCAAAATTCACATGTTTGCGGATGATGTCCAAATATATTTGTATGCTACTGATCTTTCCGTTTCAGAGATGTCGCTATTACTAAACG
Organism: Aedes aegypti; assembly: GCF_002204515.2. Lineage (NCBI taxonomy): Eukaryota > Metazoa > Arthropoda > Insecta > Diptera > Culicidae > Aedes > Aedes aegypti. Next base: position 109,039,931 of record NC_035109.1, read on the forward strand.
AAGATTTATCTAGGATATTTTCATGGTTAACTAGGAATTTGCTTCCTATAAATGCTGCAAAGACCAAAGTAATGCTAATAACAAGGAACCGTGGCACGACTCATTATCCACATATTGTGATGGGTGATGCAATAATCGACTATGTGGACAAAATAACAGTTCTGGGTTTCGTTATTCAGAACAACCTAGAATGGGAAAGTCATATTAAAATGCAGTGTTCTAAAATTTATAATTCCCTCCGTGTACTTAGGCTTACCTCAAGGAATCTTCCAATCTCTATCAAACTAAGTCTGTTTAAGTCATTAATTTTACCACACTTTTTATATGGAGATGTATTTTTGTTAAATGCATCGTCTATGGCTATAAATCGTTTGCGTGTAGCATTGAATTCTTGCGTACGATATATATTTAATCTCTCAAGATATTCAAGAGTTTCCCATCTACAACACCAGCTTTTAGGTTGTCAGTTTTGTGATTTCTACAAGCTCCGAGGTTGCATAACCCTGTTTAAAATTATTTCTAAAGCAAGTCCTGAATATTTACATGATAAATTAAATCCTTTTCTTAGCAACCGAAACCGTAACTACCAATTGCAACGAATCTTTACAACACATTATAGGAATACATTATTTGTTCAGGGCATAATATTTTGGAATCAGCTTCCTATCGAAATTAAAAATAAAACTAGTTTGGGAGGATTTAGGCAGGATTACATTGCCTTTTTCAGCGGTCAACATCAGCAATGAAAATAAGACAAACACTTTTTTTTCAACTAAGAGTTTTTACGTCGGATTTTGTTAGATTGTTCTTACAAATGAATTCATCTTTTGTAGTAATTTAAAAGGATTTTCCTTACGCTACATTATTATACGGAAATAAATAAATAAATAAATAAATAAATAAATAAATTGAACCGTTCCAAAATTCAACGGTTGTTTTAATTATATCTTTTATCACCGTATTAATGACCACGAATTAAATTAATCTATTTTGAATATGTTAAGCCTTAAGAAGGGCCACAGAAACATTGAGATTGGCAAGATTTGTGACTGATCATGATCCATTTTTTTTGTACATGGATTTCCGTGTTGCCAAATTTAAGCCGAGTAAGAATCGAACGGGCACTGTATGATGAAAAGTATTCTTAGTAAACTTAGTATTCTTATGATCACTCAAACACTTGTTATACCCTATCTCAGCAATCATTCTCCTGCTTGTTTCGTAAAAGACTAGGTTGGCATTATACCGGGGAAACGCTTGCTGTCCGAACTCGCTGTCGCTCGTCGGACCTAAAAATGGAAAAAACATCCTCTGTTTGCATTATACCGGGCAAACGCCTGGATTTGCTGTTTGCATGACACCGAATAGATGCTATACACACCCTTCGGATATCAGAGACTTCGGCGGCTTTCTGCCGCCTCTGTTCCTTTATCCTCAATGCGGCTTCGCCGCATGTAAATTTTACACTGTTTACCGACATGACTGCATTTAACAGAGCATGGACTTGTTCTTTTCATCTTTAGGTCAGTTCTGGAAAGCGTCAATGTAAATAGAAGTTGTCGCGTGCCTTTTACATTGGCGATCAAAAGTGAGGTTAGGTTGCGAAAGTTTTTCAAATTGAAATGAATATTTACAGTTTCCTGTGCCCTCAATAACAAAAATCTTGTCAGTTTAATGATTGCGGCGATTTTTCTTCCAATATTATCATTAGAAACTTTGCTTAAGATGCGCTAATCCCTATTCTAGAAGAGCGCCATCTACGCATGTTAGCTTTGCGTTAGATCACCAATAGATGGTTCTCTCACTGTCATCGGACGGTGAGACAATGACAAAAGCTTTCTTCAAAATCTCCTTCATTTTTCCGTAGCTACGGCTTGTGACAGAATTGTAAACAAGACAATGTAATTTATAACGCTAGAATCATTTAAGGATCTCTACTTTATTTATCGAACACTTCCTGAAATTTTCCAAAATAAGATAGAAATTTTAAAAGCAAAATAACTTTACAATTGCTCTCATGAGGCCCCGTCATTGCGACCTGATGAAGTGAGCACATGAAATATAGCTTCGCCTAGTGACAGTGAGAAGACTGGTTTCGTCAGTGTCGCAAGCCGGTCATGATTCTTAACAGCCCTGCTTTAGGTTTGTAACTTTAATTCGTCCTTCTGTTATTCGGCCTTTTGTGATTCGGCCTTCTGAGCATTCGGCCTTTAGTGATTCGGCCTTTTGTGATAATCCCATCCGAATTTACTAAAGAAAAATTTTGGCGATATTCGCGAAAAAATCTTGGAAAAACATCTTGTAAAAATTCTGGATTATTTTGTTTTAGGTAGGGAAAGTGTTCCAGTTATGGGCATAGTGGTCCCATATTTGGCCATATGCAAAATTCGGATAGCTTTAACATTTTTAATCATTATGGATGTTTCATCATCAAGATATATCCTATATATCACTGCTAAAACACAAAAAAACTTTTCAAAATGTTGAGACATTCAAATTATCACGTAGGGCGAAATAGGAAGCCACTACAGTGGAGATTCGCTGGTTGGAACACGACTGCCTTCCATCTAGCGAATCGGACCCGTTAGTTGGAACCAGTGTTGCTCAGACTTATTTCCCCGAAAATAACATTTTCCGAACTACGAAGCCACGAACTACTACAACCATGCTCTATCCTCCTAAGATAGAAAAGCAGGTGGTTAAGCTTGAGTACTGCACACAAAATCGATCAATTTTGATCCCAGAGAGCCACAATTCAAGTTTCGGTGAAATGAAATGAGTGAGTGAGTGAGTGCGAATCATTTCACCGAAACTTGAATTGCGGCCCACCGAGATCGAAACTGTCGGATCCCATGTGCAACACTCAAGCCCAACCACCTCCCCCTCCATCTCAGGAATACAACGCACAGTTATAACAGTTCATGGCTTCACAATTCGAATTTCGGGGAAATGAGTCTGGTCAACACTGGTTGGAACCTGAGAGAGACTCGCGAAGAGGAAAAATATCAACGTCATATGCAGCCCAGATTCCCCTCTCACGAAACGTCAAATGCAGCCCACCGTTTTTATGGCTGAAAAAGTGAAAAGTATTGTGTTCAAAGTAAACTGTTATTAAAAATCTCAATCGGCGGAGCAGTTTTTTCAAAAGTTGCTGATAAATCTAAGCAGAAGAATAATTATTTCTAATGTCTGCTACGTTTGCTGGCATGAAATTTCACTCAAACTGCTATTTATGATTCGATGTGATGCAAACTCAATCATTTTTTGCTGAGAGGTTCATGTGAGGATTTGAATAGCATGCGCATAATTGGTATAAATACAAAGTGGAATAAGAAAAAAACTCAGCAATCACAGAAAAAGAAGACCGTCTTCGCGAGTCTCGTCTCAGGTTGGAACGACTGACAGCTGGTGAAAATGCTCCACACTAACGCATCTGGAGAGCAAATCGTCACGAAACGCACATATACATACGCATTTGTTTTATATATGGAGACTTCAATAGGCCTATTCACATGACGTTCCAAATTAGCTGATCGGGAAGCTCTTTGACAGTTCTTCTATGGAAATGACAGCCTCGAATTTGCACCGGTGTTCCACCGATGTAAACAAATGCATAGACGGACCTGTCACATGAAAAGGCCTATGCGGCGGTACTCAGACGTCAAAGTCAGTTTGACATTTTCTGGTGACATTTGAGTGCTTTTTAGTTGGAATATTTTCCAATCAGCGAACGTCCAACAATCGAGACATTCCATGTAGCGGACCCCAACGAGCGAATCCCCACTGTATGGCCATAACTGGTACACCTACGCTATACAATGAGGAACTAATGGGTTACATGCCTGCAATGATTCGTTACTAATCACATAGTAACGCACATGCGCTAGTGTCTATGCACGAAAAATCGCTAAAAGGTAACGCGAAAAATATTTGTATGGCGAAATGCATCTAACGAATTATTTCTCAAAATTGGAAACTTTTTTAGCAAAAATATTTGGTACCGGTTATACGCAATGATGATGGCTATCATGCCTACCAAATATTTTTACGATTAATGTTTTCATTTACGAGATATTTGAAATTAAATGCCTTTCCCCGTACAAAATAAAACGAGAAAACTTCTGCTGATCAACTGTGGACAAAAGCAAAGCAGGTAATCCATTGTGCATCTTCGTGATTCACTTTGACAGGTTCTTTTTTACGGCCAATACGTTTGAAACTGGCAGTGAGATGTTCTTAAGCAATGACAAATTGTGACAAAATATGGACTCAGTAGCGTTCCTCTCGCCGAAGAATAGGTCTTAGTTCGAACAATTTCTGGAGGAATTTGTTGATAAAATCTGAAGGAAACTTGACAAAAATTTTGGATTATTTCCTAAAGCTATTCTCAGAGAAACTTCTGGTTGAAATATTAAAAAAAAACTCTAAATGGAAATTTTAGCGAAAATCCTCAGAAATTTCCAGAGGAAGAGGAAGATATTCTTTAACAACAAGCGTCACGTTCCAACGGAATTTGATAGCTAATGCACTTTCTAAGATTCATAATGCATATGTTCGAATGCAAAATAGCAACTTCCAGAAAATTTTGTGGAAGAATTGCTGAACGAATTTGTAAAGAAATCTGTAGAGGAATTCCTTGTGGCTTCCCTCTGGCTACACCCATGGGTTCTTCGGATGAAACACTGTACAAAATTTTGTATTTATTCTAGGACGCCGTCAAAATGCAAAAACTGCTCAACCAGAAGCTGATCGACTCGGGCGATTTGGACGAAAGTGAAGATGAAGATGACACGGACTCTTCTTCGGTTGCCGCCACACCAGCTAAGAAGCCAAACCCCCAGAAGAAGACTCCACGACCTCGTTCGTCCATGTCCATGGTGCAGTCTCCACCGCAATCCGCAACGAGCACCCCAATCGCAAAGTCCGCCAAAAGCCAACAATCGTTTCTCACCGCCCTGCGGAAGAAGTTGCTCTCGCTGCACGAATACATGTTGCAGTACACGGTCAACGGACGCCAACCGATGGGTTTGTTCATCGAGAAACCGTCGAAGAAGCTTTATCCGGACTACTACCAGGTGATCCAGCATCCGATCGACATGACCACCATCGAGAACAACATCAAAAGCGATCGGTACGGAGTGCTGGATGATGCCGTCGGAGATTACCGGCTGATGTTCTCCAACTGTCGCAAGTATAACGAGGAGGGATCGATGATCTACGAAGATGCCAACATTCTGGAAAAGGCACTGAATGAGAAGCTGAAGGAATTCTCCGGCATTAATAAACGATTCAGCATGCCCAAGTCGGCGTAAGTTACATCCAGGTACAATTGATGATTTTAAAACGGTCTTAAAAGGCTCATTTCTTCCAGGTCCAAACCGAAGACCAAGTTGAACACATTGGAATCCAAGTTGAAGCACTTGTACGACACCATCCGTGAGTACCGGGAACCGAAGGCCAACCGGCAGCTGTCCTTTATCTTCATGAAACTGCCATCCAAGAATGTAAGTATGCTTTTACCATCGAAAACGTCTAGCATTATTGATCATTGTAATGAGTTTGGAACAACGAAAAAAATGCACTCGCTTTTCTCGTTCTTCTTGTTTTCTTCTTTTCATTCTTTCCATGTCCGGTTCCGTTGCACACCGCCTGTGTTTTGCCGGTTTTTGTGTGTGTATGTTGGATTGGACATTGGAAAAGAACAAGGTAATATTATTTTTTTAGGATTCTACCGTAACACCTTTTCCAGTTTATATGCTACTTAACTGCTTGTTCAAATAATTGGCTCGCCCTAATGATGGTTAAGCAGAATATGCATGGTGGGTTTGCGTCTCCGGTGCTGAGCTTTTTTTCCCGCATTGGAAATGAAACATTAAATGGCTTTAGTCAGTGTTGTCAGATTTAACGATTTTTTTTCTTCCGCAAAGTTTGAATTTTGATAAGAGTTTTTTTCTTGGCTATTTCATTGACTAGCCTTTGGATTTTATCCAAAAAAGTTACGTAGTAAAATATTTCTTTGTATACAGTAACTACGCTAACGCTAACAATGGCGTAGTAAAATATTTCTTAGTTTTATATATAAGTATATTACTTTTGTTATTTTAACTTGTATTTCTAGCAAACATGTGACAAATTTCAACCATCAGATATATTTGTTTAGGGTTAGAATATTTAATTGCAATTCTTCTTTTTCTTGGTAATAGCTCATTTAGTTTGTCAAGTATCCATGATAGCAAAATTTGATATTGAGTATTTCAAATGATTTATGTTATTTAAAATATTTGCTCAAATTACAAATCTCATAACAAAGTTTACTATCATGAATATTTTGTTATTAGTTATTCGAAGATTCTATAGGATAAGATACTAAAAACAAATTTAGCTATGATTGCATGTTTTGTCATTGATGATGATAAAGCATGATATGATTTCAAAATTTATTCTAACGTCCTGGTTAAGTTCATGGAAATATTATGAATAAAAATCTTAGAAAAGTGACTTGGAAAATCAACGAAGGAATCATTGTTTTTTATAAAGATTTCAATGCAATACCTGTATGAAAAATAGGTCAAATGTCTAAATCAATGTCTGGTGAAAGTCTTGGAGAGTATCACAAGAAAATACTTGTATTTAGATTCTGCATAGAGACATCTGATCACATTTTATAAGGTGTTTTTTTTTATAAAAACCCTCAAAATGTTTCCAGCTTTAATATCATTTACAAGCCAATGTAAAACTGGTATAGGAATGCCCTGCTAAAGCAATTGGCCATTAAGAACCAGGTTAATTTATACTGAGTAGCAAGCCATTGTGGAATTGAAGCTTTTACTTGCATGGAAAGCATCAGGCGTCCAGTTCATAGAACCAAAACCCTTATGCGGTGTATTTAAATGTTTAATACAGATCGAATTAAAACAATGGCAGGATCAAATGATAATGTCAAACTGGATTGCAACAGAAACCTCAAGGCAATCCGAACTGTTCATAACTCCAAATAAAAAGGTTACGGAATCAAAAATCTTCAAGCATTCTTATTGTGCTTTTTATAGGACATTGTCCGACAAGATAACATTTGAATAAGATCAATCGATGTCAAACTGTTGTCTGTCGGTTTTGCAACTGTGAAATAGAGATTTCACAACTTTTGCTCTGTGACTGTCCAGCGTTATATGTACGTAGAAGACAATATTTCAATAAGGGCATTTTAAGCCGTATTGAAATTTGTTTAGTAAATCTCAATCTGGTTGTTGGTTTCATTCTAAGAAGCATACCGGATCATCACAGTCAATGACATTTCCCCCAAATGATAATCCATCGTCCTGAACAATGCAAATTAAACAAGGCTATATTCAGTGCGCATCGTACCTTCGTGCTGTGCGTACACGAATTCTCTCTGCTCTTGGAAGTTTTCTTAAAAACTACCTAAAGCAATAAAACAGTACTTTTCAGTGCTACAAAAACAGTACTTTTCAGTGCTAAAATTAAAAACGGTACTTTTCAGTGCTACTAAAACAGTACTTTTCAGTACTATTTTTTCTACTATTGATCCCTTTACGATCCTTGTTTGGACCCGTGCCTTCGATTTTTCGTTGGACCCGTTGGCGAAAGCTAGCGGTGGTAATCCTTCTTGGACACCGTCTTGGGAAAAAACCTTTCGAAGGTCACGTCTTCTTTCGTTTATTAATTAAACATGGTATCAACAACAAACAAAAGGAAGGGTGAATCTCTGAATTCACTACTTCCTTCCAAAAAAGTGGGTTTTAAAACTGTCACTACACGTGGCAAGAATGGAAGAAAGGACGCTTCCCCGGAATGCGAACTTTCTTCCAAGGGTGAAATGAATAATTGTATCGAAATGAGCAATCAGTTCGATGCTCTAGACAAATTTTCCGAACACCAAATCGAAGCAGCCTCTAGCCCAGGCTCTTTGATTCAAGTGAGGAAGCAAAGAGTGCCGCCTATCGTGGTCGGTTGTTCCGAATTTGGGGGATTTAGGCAGGAGATCTTGAACTCCATTAGGGGAATCAAGGTTTCCTTCCAAATCGCAAAGAAAGGAGACTGTCGCGTGTTGCCGGAAACTCTTAAAGATCGTGAGCTTCTTCTCAAACATCTTGATGAGAAGAAGCACAAATTTTTTACTTATGACGACAAAACTGAACGTTTGTTCAAAGTTGTCTTGAAAGGTCTCTCAAGTGACTATAAATCACCTGAAGAGATCAAAAATGGAATAAATGATTTACTTGGATTTTCCCCAGTCCAAGTAATCATTATGAAAAAGAGAACCCAATCTGGCATTGTTCGGAAAGGGCTTTCTCAAGAATTTTATTTAGTTCACTTTAACAAAAAAGAACTAAATAATATTAAAGCTTTAGAAAAAGCAAAACTTTTGTTTGATGTCCGTGTGACATGGGAACATTTCCAGAAACCTGGAGGAAATTACCAGAACCCCACTCAGTGCCGTCGGTGCCAAAAGTGGGGTCATGGTACAAAAAATTGTCGCATGGATGCTAAATGCATGATTTGCGGAGGTTCTTCTCACGCCAAAGACGTCTGTCCAGTGAAGGAAGATACCACTAAATTCATATGTTGTAATTGCGGGGCTAACCATAAGTCCAATTTTTGGAATTGTCCTTCACGCAAAAAGGTCATTGAGGCTCGTGCCAGGCAGATGAAAGATAATATCCGTTACGATAACGGTCGTTTCCGGAATTTGCCTGGTAGAGTATCGAACAATGCTCATTTTTCAGTTAACGATCGCTTGATCATGAATCATACCCATCAGGAAGATCAGAATCATGCTCATTCACAAACTAATTTTATTCCGTCGGGTAGCCGTTCGAATCTTTCTATTTCGAATGTATCTACCCACGGTAAATCCTTTGCCGATATCGTAGCAGGAAATTCGAACTCCTCCCCTGTTCGATCCATGGGTACCCATTCTACTTGTTTCAAATCAAATGGAAAAAACCCTACCGCCACAGGTAACTCCGCTTCTTCGTCTACCGAAAATTCCAATGGGAAATCACATGACATGTCTGCCTCTGATTTTAATTTTCTAACTGAACAATTGAATCTAATGATTGATGCAATGTTCAAAGCCACCACTATGACTGAAGCAGTCCAAGTAGGTGTAAAATTTACAAATCAAATTGTTATTGGATTACGTTTTTCTAATGGATCCAAATAATAATTTAAATATTTTAAATTGGAATGCTCGTTCTCTGAATGGTAAAGAGGACGAGCTGTTTAATTTTCTTACGGTTAATAACGTGCATATAGCAGTTATTACCGAAACGTATTTAAAACCTGGATCTAAACTCAAAAGAGATCCTAACTTTTTTGTTTATCGTAATGATCGACTTGATGGGGCATGTGGGGGAGTTGCAATCATCATTCATAGGCGTATAAAACATCAACTGTTTTCGTCATTTGAAACTAAAGTTTTTGAAACTTTAGGTGTTTCTGTTGAAACACAGTTTGGTAAATACACTTTCATAGCTGCCTATTTGCCTTTTCAATGCTCTGGGCAGCAAGTTAATTTGCTCCAAACTGACTTGCGTAAATTGACTCGCAATAAGTCAAAATTTTTTGTCATTGGTGACTTTAATGCCAAACATCGGTCATGGAATAATTCTCAAAGTAATTCCAACGGCAGAATTTTATTTGATGAGTGCTCTTCAGGATATTTCTCAATTCAATACCCTGATAGCCCCACATGTTTTTCCTCTTCTAGAAATCCATCTACGATTGATTTGGTCTTAACCGACTCTAGTCATCATTGTAGCCAACTGATTACTCATGCTGATTTTGATTCTGATCATGTCCCTGTTACATTTCAAATATCCCAAGAAGCGATTCTCAATCCTATCAGCTCCACTTTCAATTATTTACGAGCCGACTGGAATATATATAAAACGTATGTTGACTCCAATCTTGATGTTAACATTTCTTTAGAAACTAAACTTGATATTGACAATGCTCTTGAAACTTTAACAAATTCCATTGTTGAAGCCCGGAGCATTGCAATTCCAAAATGTGAAGTAAAATTTGAATCCGTGATTATAGACGATGATCTTAAACTCTTGATCCGTCTTAAAAACGTGAGGAGAAGGCAATTTCAACGCACTCGCGATCCTGCTATGAAAATTATATGGCAGGATTTGCAGAAAGTAATCAAGAAACGTTTTGCTCAATTAAGAAACAAAAATTTTGAAAATAAAATTTCTCAATTGGACCCTGGCTCTAAGCCCTTTTGGAAATTATCGAAAATCTTGAAAAAACCTCAGAAACCAATACCGGCATTGAAAGAGGAAAACAAATTATTACTAACTAATTGCGAAAAAGCTCAAAAACTTGCTATGCAGTTTGAAAGTGCGCACAATTTTAATTTAGGACTTACTAGTCCAATTGAAAATGAAGTTACTCAGGAGTTCGAAAATATTCTCAATCAAGTGAACGTTTTCGAAAATGCCTGGGAGACTGATTTGGAAGAAGTGAGAACTATTATTAAAAAATTCAAAAACATGAAAGCTCCTGGCGATGATGGAATTTTCTACATCCTCATCAAGAAACTTCCAGAAAGTAGCTTATCATTTTTAGTTGATATATTTAACAAATGTTTTCAATTAGCATATTTTCCTGACAAATGGAAAAATGCTAAGGTTGTCCCAATTTTAAAACCAGACAAAAATCCTGCAGAAGCTTCTAGCTATCGTCCAATCAGTTTGCTTTCCTCCATCAGTAAACTTTTTGAAAAGGTTATTTTGAACAGAATGATGGCCCACATCAACGAAAATTCAATTTTTGCCAATGAACAGTTCGGATTCCGCCATGGACATTCGACCACTCATCAACTTTTACGTGTAACAAATTTGATCCGTTCCAACAAATCTGAAGGCTATTCTACTGGTCTTGCTCTTCTAGACATAGAAAAAGCATTCGACAGTGTTTGGCATGAAGGTTTGATTGTAAAATTAAAAAACTTTAATTTTCCAACATACATTGTTAGAATAATTCAAAGTTATCTGTCAAATCGTACACTTCAGGTTAATTATCAGAACTCCAGATCTGAAAGACTTCCTGTAAGAGCTGGTGTTCCTCAAGGCAGCATTTTGGGACCAATATTATACAATATTTTCACATCTGACTTACCTGAGCTACCTCAGGGATGTCAAAAATCTTTGTTTGCGGATGACACAGGCCTCTCCGCCAAAGGACGAAGCCTGCGTGTCATCTGTAGTCGATTGCAAAAAAGTTTGGATACTTTTTCTTCATACTTGCAAAAATGGAAGATTTCTCCTAATGCTTCCAAAACTCAACTAATAATATTCCCACATAAACCAAAAGCTCTTTATTTGAAACCTTCAAGTAGACATGTTGTCACGATGAGAGGGGTTCCAATAAATTGGTCAGATGAAGTTAAGTATCTAGGGCTCATGCTAGATAAGAATTTAACTTTCAAAAATCACATTGAGGGCATTCAAGCCAAATGTAATAAATATGTAAAATGTCTCTATCCCCTTATTAATAGAAAATCAAAACTTTGTCTTAAGAACAAGCTGTTGATATTCAAACAAATTTTCAGGCCAGCCATGTTGTATGCTGTACCAATATGGACTAGCTGTTGTAATACCAGGAAGAAAGCTCTGCAGAGAATTCAAAATAAAATTTTGAAAATGATTCTGAGGCTTCCTCCCTGGTATAGTACCAATGAGTTACATAGAATATCCAATGTTGAAACATTGGAACAAATGTCAAATACAATCATTAATAATTTCAGGCAAAAATCGTTACAATCTTCTATTGCCACGATTAATGCGTTATATGTTTAGGTTAAGTTAGGTTAAGTATATTAAAAACTTTTTTTTTTCTCTTATAAGCAGGTGAAATCAACTCACCTGTAAAAAAAAACTGAACTGCTACGGCAAATGAAATGTAATATGTTGTTAACAAAATGTTAATTAAATCTTAAATTTGTTTTACCAAATTAGGATGATAGTGTTGTCAAATAACACAGAACACCTAGATATAAGAAATGAATGTAATGTTTGGAATGATACTAATAAAGAAATTAAAAAAAAAAAAAAAAAAACAAGGCTATACCCCAATAGATCAACTTCATGGTCGCAGTGGTTTAAATCCACATAAAAAAAATAAATTGCAAGTCTCAAAAAGTCTCCATTTTAAATTGACCATAGAGGACAGGTCTTAAATTTCCTAATTTTTAAAGACATAATCGTCATTTTTTTTTTTTTGAACTAACAACTACCCGAAATGTGTTGTATCAAGGTTTTTAAATTATGTTAACTTGATTTCTAAAAACGTTTAGTATCCGGGCATAAAGGATATCCGGTCATTTTCATAAGGTTTCCCTCGAGAATTCATCCACATATTGTCTCCCAGGAAAACTCCTCCAGGGAAATCTATAAAAAAACTCTTCTAGGAATTACTCAATAAATTCGACTCTATGAAATTCCTCCAGAAATACATCTAGATTTTTTTCCGGATTATATCTGCAGTTATTCCAAACATTTTTGAGTAATTTCTTGTGGAAAATCTGCAAGGATTCTTGGATTCTTCAATTCATTCAATGTTTTAAACCAAAAAAATACTCGTATTCCATGGAGCATATATTATTATTCCAGTAATTTCTCCGATCATCCGTACACAAATTTCTTCAAAGATATTGATTGATATTTTTTTGCGGAATTCTTTCAAAAATTCCAGCAGAATATGGTCTAGGATTGGCTCTTTCTCTAATAATTAACTTCAGTTCATTTAAAAAAATCTTCAAAGACTTGCTCAAGAGTCTAACATTCTTCAAGAGTTCCTCGCAGGAGTTCATCAGCGCTTTAGGTTGCCTTTAGAAATACCTCCCGGATTTTTCACAATAATTTGTGAATAGTTACCTTAAACATCTTCAGAAGATTAATTCTTTAAGGTCCTAATTGACAAATTTCTTAAAAAAAATCCAGAAGGTATCTTCAGTGAAATTTCTTGTTGAAATCCTAAAGAAATCCTGAACAAAAATTTTAGAGGATATCCCAAAAATCCCTGGAGACACTCTGGAGTAATTTCTGAAGAAATTATTGGTTGTATTCTCGATGAAGTCTTAAACAGAAATCGTGAAGGAAACCTTAGGGCATTACTACTCGACGTATTGCCTACGGTCCGCATTCGGCGTCATTTTATGCGGCCCACGAAGAGTTTGAGGATTCTTCTCATATATGGCTCGTTGACTATGCTACTTATTTAAAATTATAACATACCAAGGATCATTATCAATACTTTCGCCGGGTTTCCATTGCGGATTTCTGATCAAATTCTTTACAGGATTTATATCAAAAGACAAATATCTTACAAATTCCAGAGAAGAAGTTTAGAATGGAGATTCTGAGGGTATCCTGCAAACAATTCTTACAAAAATCTGCGTTGGATTTTCGCAAAATGTTAAGCAGGATTCGCACATAGTCCCAGGCAGGATTTTTAAATAATTGTTAACATTATTGACACAACAAAATAACCACAAGTTCATTTCGGCTAGAAAAATCAGTATGATGATTGACTGGGCAATATTTAGACATTTTTGAAAATGTGAATTGATCTATTTCACAGTGCTGTCCAAGCTACCTATCTGCTGAACACGTCGGTGGGCTGGGGGCAAAAAGTACACCTTAAGATATATAGGTTCAAATCATGGTTGAATAGCACAATTTTTGAAGATTATTTCAGTGTAGGAGCAAGCTTACCTCTTGTTCTAAATGATGTTATCGATAGATTACAAAAATATAAGAAACACATGATGATTTGAGATTTTTGATCCCTTCTTATGAGGTTTTTAAACGAGGCACGGGGCCAGAGTGCCACTCGTATGGGGAAAAAAGACCACCACCGCAAAATGCCACAAATTTTGTATATTATTATTCCCCCGCCTAAACGATAAATTCTAGGGTAAGTAAAGATAGAAACTGAGGGATAAAAAAATGACTTATAGTTAAAAAGTAATTTTACGAAATTAATTTAGTTCTCATCTTATTTGACTGTAACAATAATAGTAAAAAATTTCAGAAACCATTTTGAATGTCCAAGATGTTTTATTTTGATATTATTTAGTAGGAAATATTGATTTAATGCAATATTAAACAAGAAAAATAAAAGTTCATTTGATTTTATGTGAGAAAATTGCGGTGTCCCTCTTGCCCCATAAGACATACTGTTATTATATATGTAAAACTTTATGTCAAAAGGTTTTTTTCTAAAAAAAATATTCACAGCTATATTAAACAATTAAAAATCATCAATACTGTGCGGAAAAATCAATATGTTTTGTATTTATTGGGAGTCAAACCTTGTTTTTCAGTCTTACATTCTTATAATATTTCGCATTTTTAGCGTTGGTGAGTTAAAGACATTTTTCTATTTTTTTGTGCTAAACATTTGTAACTGTAATATTTCAACAACCCTCTATTAGTACTCAATTTATTTTTATCATGCGTTAAGGTGAAGATGAATCGAAGCCAATGCTCAAATATTCAAGAGCACGAATCTGGAGAGCCAAACATCCGTTTAAGCTGAAAACTTAATCGATTGGCTACTAACTGGTGGTGGCCAATCGATTAGGTTTTCAACTCAAACGAATGTTTGGTTCTCCAGATTCGTGCTCTTGAATATTTGAGCATTGGCTTCGATTCATCTTCACCTTAAACATCAAAAAATTGATTTGAAATTAGAGGTGGCACTTTTGCCCCGGGTGTCACTCTTGCCCCATGTCCCCCTACTTAGTTGCATTGATTCTGTAGAGTTATGGTATTCCAAGGTTAGACACTGATAGTTGAGGTATCTTTCAGCAAAGGAGCTAGCCTAGGAATCTGCGTTGAGCCTAATTATATTTTATTCAGGCGTTGCAGAATTCGCTCTCATTTGAGAATGAAGCACGATCAAAGCAAGCAAAGAAAAACATCCCATCTGTTGCGGTCCACGATCGTCATTGTATCGCAAGGTGTAACAAGTCTGATAAATGGAAGCAGCGAGCGAGAGCCCCAACGAGAGAGCGATGATAAAATCCATTTTTCTCGCTTGTTTACCGTTGGGGATAGGTGTTTTTCTTTACTGGCACGATAAACAATCCACGAACGTACAATAACAACAGTGTCCCCCAGGCTTGGAGCATGTTTTGGGGGGTTTTATCATGCACTACTATCCCCCCAATCTGATCAAACTTGTAGCAGTATACGATAAACAGTCTCTCATAATGTGCAGCATGTTATGATAGTTACAGAGAGCGATACGTGAGAGATTCTCTCAATTTTCTCAGGATTCAATCCCTGATTTTATTACATTTATGAAGGGAGTGCTTTGGGTCCACAAAATCAATCCTAAATCTATTTACTCTCCATTTTTGCTCTCAGATAATAAGTAACCAAAAAGCTGAAAGCGTGCTCTTTTCTCTTCTGATAATTTTATTGCAATATTTCATGTCCCATAACTTGGCAACACTGTACTGATAAGCTTGCAAGCTCATGACCATGAAAAGCGTCGCTATTTTATTGTACTGGACAATCTATATTCTGTTTCTCATTTCAAGAACGCCATACGTAAAATACTCTTTCACCTTCCCATATGGTCTAGTGGCTAGGATATCTGGCTTTCACCCAGAAGGCCCGGGTTCGATTCCCGGTATGGGAAATTTTTTTGATGTCTTTTTTATATAACGTACTTTTTAACACATGTTTCATTCATATAAAATTAATTAGCAAAATCTTAAATTTTCAGGAATATCCCGACTATTACGACATCATCAAGAATCCCATCGATTTGGAACGGATCGAGTTTAAATTGCGCAAGCAGAACTACGAAAGCGTGGACGATATGGCGGCAGATTTTATGCTCATGTTCGAGAACGCTTGCAAGTACAATGAACCGGACTCGCAGATCTACAAGGACGCCCTCTGCCTGCAGCAGTTGATCATCCAAACCAAACAGTCGCTGCGAAGCGATGAAACCGTGCCGGATGTTCCGCAAGCGGTCCAGGAACTGCTTTTGTCGTTGTTCACCACGTTTTACAACTATCAGGACGAAGAGGGACGATGCTACTCGGATTCGTTGGCTGAATTGCCTGAACATGACGAGAATCCTGAGGGGAATAAGTATGACTGTTTGCTAGATTCTTCAAGTAGGTATCCGTAATTCTCACATTCATCAATTTTAGGGTACGCGGCATTTCTTTGGATCTGATTAAACGTCGTCTGGATAAGGGTCTCTACAAGCGGCTCGATTCGTTCCAAGAGGATATCTTCTCCTGTTTGGAGCGAGCGCGAAAGCTGAGCCGTACCGATTCCCAGGTGTTTGAGGACTCGATTGAACTGCAGTCGTACTTCATCAAGAAGCGTGACGAGCTGTGCCGGAATGGCAACGTACTAGAATCGCCTGCACTTAGTTACAATACGATGCATCTGATGGCAGCCGTAGAGGCGTTGAGGCAAACCAAGCTACTGGAAGAGGAAACCGATAACGAAACGGATACCACGGTAAGTGAGTGGAAGTGTAGTAGGTCAAAACGCGTAACGTTTAATTAATGTGGAAGTGATCAATTTGCTCCGGGTTTACGGTACATACGACGACGAACGATACAAGTTTCTGTATCACAAGCTCTTCGTAGCTGGTCACCTTAAAATCGGTAAAGTAGATTTCGAAAGCTTGCAAAGCTTTCGCTAACGTCTCGCCATCATGTTAAAAAGCTTGCTTTATGTAGAACGTTTAGAACAGTTCTCACATCAGCCGAAATAGCTCAGTTGGGAGAGCGTTAGACTGAAGATCTAAATGTCCCCGGTTCAATCCCGGGTTTCGGCATCCTGTTTGAAAGTATTTTTTGTTTTGAAAAGGGATCAATCTCAATTGTCGAATTCTATGTCAAGTCGTTCAGTCACATAACTTGAACAGAATGATTCTGTTAGTAAAGTAAGTAAAAGTAAAGTAAATGTTACGCATGTTTTCTGTATGGTAGAATAAGTATTTTCCATGAAAAAATCATCATATATGACTCAAGAATAACGAGTAGAATCCTTAAAGTACAACAATAAAAGTTTTTGAGTTGAAAATAAAGCACTAAGAAGAGTAAATATGATCATGTTCTTGATTTTTCATGATGGGGTTTTTCGTTTTCCTTACAGCAAGCATCCCAAGGCGAGAGTATGACTATTGACCAGAAGGTGTTCTCACCGGGAGATTTCGTTTACATCGATATTCCTGAGAATAAAAGTAAGTTACTATAAGGTATCGTACCCTTCGACTTCATCTAACTCACACATAATTTCAGTTCCGGGAATAATGTACATCGAACGCCTCTGGACCAACAGCGACAACGTGAAGATGATGTACGGCAGTATGTTCCTGCGACCGTTTGAAACCTATCACGTGCAAACTCGCCGATTCCTCGAGAAAGAAGTATTCCGAAGTGACCAACATCTGGCCGTGCCGCTGTCGCAGGCTCAGAACAAGTGCTTCGTGATGTTCGTGAAGGATTACTTCAAAACCCGTCCGGAGGGATTCGCCGAGAAGGATGTGTACGTCTGCGAGTCGTACTACACCGTTAAGCGGCGGTGCTTCAAAAAGCTCAAAACTTGGAACATGGTTCGGGTGACTGATCCGGTGACGTTGGTTCCCAGGGAGACTCCGCTGGAGATGAAGCGAGTCATGTCGGTGTTCAAGGAGCGGGTAGAAAAGCACAAGGAGGAGCTCTCGGAGCTGCAGATGCAGGAAGCGCTGGTTGAGAAGGAGAAGCCGAATGTGGTCGTGTATGTGAATGGTGGGGATGAAGGAACGGTATTTTACGAGCAGTACAACACCGTCTGCGGTGGCGTTGTCAAGACGGGGGATTACGTGTACGTGGCAACTGAAACGGGAAAGCAGTCTGTGGCGCAGATTCAGTCGATATGGGAAACCAAGGAGTAAGTATAACGTTTCGTTGAAATGTATTCAGGGTTGGCAGCAAATATTTTTTTAGATATTTGGTAATTTGATGCATGTCTCAAAAATGTCCATATCATCAACACAAGGTCTTTAAAGTTATTTTTATCAGAAAAATGGTATCTAAAGTCACTTTTCATGTTTTGAACCTTCTACAGCGTTTGCATGATTATGCTGAATATGGTATTGAACTTACCAGAGGGTCTCCTTTTTACTTGTAAAATTAATTAACTTAAGTCCAAAACGGTTTAACTTCTCAGTGGAACTAGTTATCGGTTTGGAGCTCTCGCTAAGGCTGCTGAATCGATGAATTTTCACTTCCAGATACTCCGAGTAGTTTTCAAAGAATATCTCCGGAATTACTTTTTTTTCTAATAGATTTTTATTAATGATTCCTTGCAACAAAAACGCTTCTGGAACTCATTTAGAATTTACTACGAACACTGCTGCCTGGGATTTTGGAAAAATTTTCAAACAATTTCATTGATTTGATGATGTAAAAATCCTTTGAATAAATCAATTGAAACTTCCGTAACATATCGTGGAAGAGTGATGGGAATGATTCTGGTGTAAATCGAAGAGGTTCCAAGAATTCAGAGTAGTATGTGGTCTTTTGATTCTGTTCGGTTTTCGGCGTAAAATTGGAGTGATTTTTTTTCTCTTGCTGATGGTTTGCTGTGAATTCTCAGTTAAGGATGGATTACCAACTGGTGAGCTCGTTTCATGTTTTAATATTCTACCAATGTATTTCATCCGTGAGACAAAAACGCAAAACTAGGTTTAAGTAAAAGTCATTTTTTTCCTCCTTGTTCATGATTTGCATCAGCGTCGAAAGCTGACACTGAGATCTTTCTTGTTTCTCGCTAATAAACACCCTTCCCGTGGTGATTGTGGAGATGCAGAGGTATTCTCAGTCGCTAGAATCAATAATCACTAGACAATATTAGTCTTCCTCATCTCAACTGACTGTAAGGGCTTGACCGGTGCCATTATTGTTCAATAATATAAGCACTGTTAAAACGTGCACTTCGAGAATAAGCAGAACGTCGCATTCCTTATTCATTTAGATCGAAGTACAATTCTTACCAGTTCCGACCAATCACGTCACGAAGAAGCAACCATTGTCATGTACAGTCAATGTATGCTATGGTGTAAATCGTAGAGATTCCGAGAATTCATACGGGACACTTCCACAAGTTCCGCAAAAACTCTTCCACGGATTGCTCGAAGAATAGTGTCTTGTTATATTTTCTGTGCTTAAACCAGATATTCCCTCAGACATATATTTAGGCCCTTTTGAAATTCCTCCATATATTTATCTAGCAAATCTTGCAGTGATTGCCACGGGAATTCCTCCAGCGGTTCTAGGATGTTCTTTAAGAAAAGGTTATACCGATAATAATCCCACAAATTTCTCCATTTGATTCCCAAAGCAATTCGTCCAGAAAAACCTCCTAGAAATCCCATGAATATTTTTACAAAAATTTCTGCAGAGATTCTCAATAATTATTCAAGATATTTCCACAGAGATTTCTTCGAAAATACGCTCGAGTTTCCATAGGAATTGCCCCAGGCCGAGTAATTTCGAGAAATCCTCCAAGTACCTTTTTTTAATTCGATTCCTTTTATTATTACTCTGGGAGATTTTTTCAATAGGTAATGCTTCAAAAAATTCATCAAAGCTCTCTCAACCAAGCTTGACAAAAACTCCTCTGCAATGCAAAAATGAGTCAATTTGGACGTTCTTTTGATAAATAAAAATTGAACTTGGAATTCACAACACAAATCCTTGAACGATTTTTTGTAATACTCTTTCTCTCTTATTGATATGCTCACCTTTTCTCACACAGAACATTTGAATGACCCGCCCGAACAAAACAGGCCTCGCGGAGTTGTGATGGCACTCTTTTCTGAAGGCGCTTTCCTCTGTTGTGTTTTGTGCATCTTCCTCGCTGATGTTTCGTTGCCTCTTCTCAGTGTTTTTTCGCTCCCTCACAAAGAGCAAAGTCAGCACTCTGCTCTACTGCTGTCACCAAACTCTGGTGATGTTGGGATGTATTATCAAGCATGGTCTCATTAACTTCGTTTAGGGTTGTTTCCTAATGACGTTCCTCCAGGATTTCGTACAGAGATATATAGATGAGTATTCAAGCATTCCATTCAGGGTATTCTTTCTAAATCGATGGATCACAGGTATAGCTTTTCAAACGATTCCTTCCGGTTTGGCGGCAAGGAAACCATCAGTAATATCTAGAAATTCCTACAAATTACATGGGATGTTGGAGAATTTCTAAAAAAAAAAAGGAAAAGATTATGTTGTTTTGAGTAATTGCATTGAAATATCTGGTCAGGCATTGCAGAATTCGTCATCTAATGATTTTGAAGCACGATCAAAGCAAGCGAAGAAAAACATCCCATCTGTATCGGTCCTTGATCGGCAATGTTTCGCAAGTGTATTTGTTAAATATGATAAATAAGAGCAGCGAATGAGAGACCCACAGAGATTTTTCTCGCTTGTGGCACGATAAATAATCCCCGAACATCCTGTAGCAATAGAGTCCCCAGGTTTTGAGCTTGTTTAAAGGGATTTTATCAAGCACTGCTCTGCCCATGTTCGACGTTACCACCAGCAGTATCATTGGTTGACTTGGGGAGACTTTTTGATTAATTTAGTATTTTTAACATCTGCCAATGCATACGTCATTTTATCCGACCAATCAGTAAGTTTGAGGAATTGATGGATGAATTGGCGTAAACACCAGGTTACTGTCATAGCAACCTGGTTTCTACGCTAAACTACCTGGTGTTTCTTCGGATAATTTGATATATATGCCCATGTCAATCCATTTTCCTCTTATAATTCAAATATTTTAGAACAAATAAGTACTGTTCGCTTGTCCAACCAGTGTATTATTAGGTAAAGAATGCATACCGACAAAGAAAAGCATTTTGATCATATCGGCGCTTACGAACATTGGCAATGCTATCCCCCGATCTAATCATAGATGTAGCAGTATATGATAAACAGGCTCTCATAATGTGCTGCAAAGTGCAAATCATAATTGAGCAATAAGTTCCGGCGAAGAGCTCTAGGAATTTTGCCAGTGCTTAATCCAGATTATTCATTCAGCGAATATTTCTCTAGCAAGTCTGTCAGCGCTTCGTACGTACATTTCTCCAGCAATTCCGGGCAATTTCTAAGAAAAGGTTTTACCAGTAATTTTTCCTCCAATATCTCCCTTTGTTCCCTAAGGGGATTGGTCCAGAAAAAAAAACTCCCAAGATATTCTATGAGAATTCAGTAATTCTTTAAAAGATTCTTTCCAAAAGTCGCCCTAAGTTATACCTGAAATTGCTTCAGAAACCACAGATTATTTTGGAAAATCCTCCACGCACCATTCTAGCAATTTTTCATTCGGGAGATTTTCCAGGAGTTCTTAAAGAAATTCCTTCCTTCCTGCCTCAATCAATTCGTCCAGGGATTTCTCATGAAGTTCCTCCAAGAATTTCGTGCAGACATATAAGGTAGAAGCTGTTGACATGCATGGTGTTCCCAACTTGGCAACTCTAATAAAAAAGACAATGTGATTAGCCAAATTAGGAATTAAATACATAGGAGAAGGTATCGACCGTGATTGTTTTTATTTTAATTGTTTTATGGCTTTATCGGTCATGCGACTCAAAGCTAAAGGGAGTCAATAGAAGCAAATGATGGAAATGAATAGGTGGATAGGCGTCGCAAGGGAGCGACAAGATTGAAATTTAATTAGGTGGTGAAAGTTGAGCACACCACCTAATTAAATTTCAATCTTGTCGCTCCCTTGCGACGCCTATCCACCTATTCATTTCCATCATTTGCTTCTATTGACTCCCTTTAGTTTTGAGTCGCATGACCGCTAAAGCCATAAAACAATTAAAATTACGAATTAAAATTAAAAATCTGTCCAAAATTGATTATGATAGCCCATATAAGTTAACGCGATTTTCAATAACAAAAAAAAAAGGTTTCTGCCTAAATTCGATATTTTTCTCTAAAAAATAAATATTGTGAACTATCCATTCCTGCATATTTTAAAGACATATATTTTGTCAGGATGGCAAAAACCGGTGCCACTACCCTATGAATGAATGTTTGAGCATTTCATAGAGGCTATTCAACTGCAGCAGACTTTTCTAATGATTAATTAAAGTTAATTTTCCACCGATTTTTCAAAAGATTTTTTGAGTGTTTTAACTTTAAGATATATCATAATGCTAAAACGCACAAAATCTTTCAAAATGTGGAAACATTCAAATTATCACGTATGGCGAAATAGGGAACCTCTATGGCCATAACTAATACACCTACCCTATTAGAGATTTCCACTAGGAAATGCTACAATATTGCCATTCAATTATTATTTACAATTATTCCTATATCTTTAAAAAATAGGAATTTCTGTCCGAGGTTTTTCTGAGATATCTGTAGACTATTCTTCAGGGCATCGTTTGGTGATTTTCCCAAAAATAATTCCACCAATTTTTCATAAAAACCCTTCAAGACTTTATTGAGCATCCAGAAGTGTCTTTAGAGATCTTAAGTAACATAGTTTCTCGTAGTTTCATGCAAATAATACAAACTAATTCTAATGGAGTTGCTGATTTTCACAATGCTCCTTTTTCTCAGAAGCAAGAGATTATGGGTGTTTTTCAAAAACTATCTCGTCACAATACTAATATGACAGTGGGGCCAAGTGGGCATCATAGCCTAGTCCGTCTGAGTATTGGTCCTGGTAGAGGGGAAACTTGGCAAAAGCCAGATCGAGGATTCAGCCTTGACAAGTAAAGCTGTCATGCAGCTCCAACTGAATACCATACAAAAAATAAAAGAAGTGTCTTTAGAGATCCTTGAAAAAGTCCTGCAGCAGTTCATCAGGTATTTATCAGGAAGTTTCGTCAAAAGTTTAGCTGCCAGTACACGCTTTGCCAAATGTGCAAATATTTGGCTAACCTTAAATCAAAACACAAACATCGATTTCGACTGTGTCAAAAATTGTGCAATATCAAACATTTGTTTGCTCTGTAGAAATCCAAGCCAAGTATTTGCCATAGTGTACTGATAGCTTTACTTTGGGATATCTGCTGCATTATTTCAGGATTTCTTTTCCAACGATTTATGAAAAGTTTCCTTGCCATACTCCGTGGGAATTTATGGATAAATTTTAGGTAAAAAAAATGAATGATTGAAAAACGAAACCTAGGAAAAATCTGGGATAAGATTATTTATAGGAATATTATCAGAGAAGTTCTAAACTAAATTTTTAGAGGAAATGCTCAGATAATCTCTAGCATTTTTTTCATATTCCTGGAAAACTTAGGACACCTTTGAGAAATTTCAGGAAAGTTGTTCCAGGAATCACTGAAGTAATTTCTGAAGACATCTTAAAAAAATACTGGCTGTTAGATCTTTAAAGAACCCCTGGAAAAATCCGTGAAATAATCATTAGATAAGTTCCTCAACAAATTTTGAAAGTAATTCCAAAAGAATATGTTGGGCAAATGCCAAAATACTATTCGATGAAATTCCTTGAGAATTTAGTAAAAAATCTTGAGCGATAACTGATAAATAATTGAGAATTTAGTAAGAAATCTTGAGCGATAACCAAAATAATCATGACAAGCAAACAATCAATGGAACAATGTTTATAAAAACTTCACATAAATATTCTTGGAGTGTACTCTAGTTACTGTTTGGTCTCTTTTTTATTTTGTGTTTTTTTATTTATCTCTTCTTGAAACATATTGAGGAACTTCAGAGACCATGTTCCTATATTTAACCCTCTCTTTCTCATGACTTCAATCGCATAGATATTTACAAAAAAAAGCGTTTCATAAACAATGGTTGAAAGAATAAACTGCCCATAAATGCATGTCAGTCCCATGTTTGTTGGGTTTCCTATGCACATGGTTACAAACACTTACTATTGAAACAGTTGATTGAGTATTGGGTTAACCTGATGTGTATAGAATTATATTTGTGTAACTATTGCATTGTATTTATCTGATTTAATTTGTCTTAAGTTTGATGAAACTCAATGGAGCTCTGGAGTTACCATGGGAAAATAAGGTTAAGACACTCATTCTCTACCAGCCCTGTGCTGTATTATACTTCGTTACTAAACTATTTGCTTTCAGTGGAAAATCCTTCTTCCGCGGTCCATGGCTTCTGACACCCCCGGAGGTTCCAGGAACAATCAGTCGTCTGTTCTACCGGCAGGAAGTTATGCTCTCAACTGTGCAGGAAACTACACCAACCGTTGCAATCGTCGGACGTTGTGCTGTATTGGAGCAACATGAATATGTTACAAGTATGCTTGCTTTGAAACTATCCACCTATGGACATTTTACACCAATTCCGTCTTCCTTTGCAGGACGCCCCACCGAAATCGCCGAGGCGGACGTGTTCCTCTGCGAATCCGTGTACGATGAGCTGAAGAAGCAAATTCGCAAGGCCGGCGCGTTGAAAAAGTTCACCCACACCCAAATGGTGACGCAGGACGAGATCTATCACTTCCGGCGTGCGATCAATCCACCCAAGGTAGGTGCTTGCTTTTCACGGTTTCAATTTCAAATTGCGGGAGTGTGTTCATGTGTGTATGTGTGTGTGGCGTATATGTGTGGGTTTGATTCACACCGTTTTTCATAGTGGGCAATATTCGTGTTCTTTCTCTCCTTTTCTCTTTTATTATTTCATTTCACGTGTGTGTTTTCTCGAAAATAGGTTACTTGCGGTGAAATTGCAGCCCTGCAGGAAAACAGACCCATTCCGTCGTCTGATCTGGTAAATATATGCGAAGCTAGAGTTTTGTGTGCTATATTCCATTCACCGTTTTTTTAGTTTTAACTTTGGTTTTGGGTTGTTGCTTGGTTTGTACTAATCTTAAATTGTAATTGAATACGGTAGAAGATAGAAAGGATCGTAGATCACACCACGGTGGTCCATTTCAATAGGACGATAGCTGTTTTTGTAACATTACATTTTTCAGGATATTCAACTCTCCCATTCGATACTAAAAGCTAAAGGCATAAGACTAATTTCTAGTTTGCGATCTTAAAGAACTTCTAAACGAAAACTTTGAGGAAAATCCTAAGACATCCACAATCTTGCAAGACATGTGCAATCTTGTTTTATTATTTTCAGTGGAAAAAAGTTGCGGAAAATAATTTTCTGTACCACTGTCAGAGAGGACAACTTCTCTGACAGCTTAAAACTGAATATTGAATCATTTGAACAAACATAACTGAACAGAAGGAAATTTAATTGACAAGAATAAATTTTTCTTTGTTTACATGTTACTTATGTTATTGTTTTTTACTAGTTTTTTTCTTCAATTTTACATAAAAGTCAATTTTAGCATACCGCTTATATTTGGTGGGAATCAAGCTAAACCAAACAGAAAAAATAAGCATGGGCTCATTTTCGAGTAACACTTTTTTATTAGATATTTTCAAACATTCAATAGGTATAGCAAAATATTAACCAGTTATCCTAACTACTAATAATAACAGTATAATACTAATCATCCGACTGTTCTTTTTATGTATGAACTGCTAACCGAACTAACAAACTAATCACGGTTGAAATCATCTGATTCATTTGTCTAACGTGAAAAATCAGGGCTAAAATAATCAATGGTTCTAATTTAACATATTTAACAATTGGCTACTAATGATCAAATATATTTTTTACAGTATTATTACAAGCATTCAGCACAGGGAATCGTAGGCTTTTACACATTGTATTTAAGTATCAATAACGCATTTATTTATTTTAACCATAATTCGTCTAATAAATCACTACCAAAACCACTAATACATAATTCGATCAAACAAACCACAACTGTCGCTAATTGCAGGAAATCAAGGACGAGTTCGGCATCATCGATGACTCGATCGACGGCCCACCGTCCATCGGTTCGGATGTGGTTGCCACGGCGTCCCCGGTGCCTCCCGTTTCCGTCGGAACACCGCAAGCCTCGGGCAAAAAAGCCAAAAAGGAAGGCAAAAAGCTGGTCACCGGTTACATTCTGTACTCGAGCGAGCGTCGGAAGACCGTAGTGGCCACCCATCCGGAAGCAACGTTCGGTGAGATCAGTCGCATTGTTGGCAACGAGTGGCGCAACCTGACTGACGCGGAGAAGTCCTCCTGGGAGCAGAAGGCCACCAAGATGAACGAGGAAAATGCGGCGAAATTTGTAGCAGAAAATGGGGAGGTTAGCTGTCCGAGCCCGGCCCCGGCTAAACCGGATGGTCCGCTCGTCCAAGAAATAATGCCCAATCATGTTAGTTGACCGAGAGCGTCGAATCTATTGTAGCCCTGATGTTTCATCCAGATTGTCTCTCTTAGAAGTAGATTCGTGTTTTATGTCGTTGGGTTCGAGGAGAATTGGATGGGTTCTAATAGTTTTCTTGTGTTTCTGCCATAGGTTTACGAATGCTGCTGGGATAAGTGTGACCACCAGTTTGAGGATCCGTTCGATTGTACCGAGCATTGCATCACGGACGTTACCGGGTGCGTGTACAAAACGTTCATGAAGAACGCCGAACAGGAATTCGTTTGCATCTGGCGTGGATGTGTCCGTTTGCGCCGTAGCATGCCGCCGTTCCCGCACATGCAGCGTCTGGTGAAGCACGTTCGCGAGGTACACTTGACGAAGACGGCGGCCAAGCTGGTGCTGCCGCAGGACCGTAGCAAGAACTTCACACCGGCAAAGCGACACTCCGTTTCGCAACCGCATCCGTCGACGATCGTCAAGCAGCAGACGGTGCCGGTTGCGGCCGCCAGTCCGAGTGCGACAGCATCTTCCGGTTCGGGTGCCGCAAGTGGATCGTCAGGAACGTCTGCAACGCCGGCTGCTGCTGCGGCTCAAGCTTCTACTGGAGGATCTAGCCAAACGTCCGGGGCAAACAATCAGTCAAGTAATTACATTCCAGCACCGTATTATAATTGTGAGTTTTGGTTTTTCTTTCGTTATTCTTTAGTTTTAATTTCTAGGTTTTACATTTGAAACGTTGAAGATTTTGCATGCAATTGTTTAGTGTTTCCCGTTGGATCAAAGTGTTTGTATTTCAGTATTGATTTTTATTCAATAACCGTTGGAACATTTTGTTATTTTCTGTGTAGGTACCATTCATACATCTGATTCTCAGAATGAGTGAAGATGTATAAACTTTATTCTCCCTATCCAGATGACTTATATCGTACAAACAAACAAAATCTTTCCATTTATATCTTTCCAAAAATGTTCATTTGATACCAGATTTGTAGTAGAATCGTGAATTTTTTTGCCACAAATTCTCGGTAACTTATCAATCGCCATCTATTTAAAGTTAAGCGATGCTGTTTCCTGGAAGTATCATTGGAATATTAAGGAATTCAAAAGGACCTTATACAACATAAACTTGTAAAACCTATAGTTTTTTATCACTTACCGATTATTAAGAGCATAAATTAAAGTGTTCGAATAGTGTAACGACTGTTTATTTAGTTCATAAACGCCAACTGTTGGCGCCAGCGGCAAAAAGTACAGGCAACAACTTTTCGAACATTCATTTTCTTTCACTGGCCGCCGAGCGATGACACTGTGGTTTGTATTCCACTCACTGATCGCGCTATGCTGGATTCTCAAATTTCTCAAACTTTCAACATAAGCGCATGGAAGAATGGTACTAAAATTAATGGTAGTCAAAAACTGTCAAAACGTATGGAAAATAATGAAAAACGTAAATTACTGGCAATTAGGAACCTGGATCAAAAAAGTAATGCTTAGAAATCAAATGAAATGTGAATACATAACTTTTTGTGTTTAATTCATCTTTCGTGGTGCTTTCTTTGCTTCAGGATTTCGTTTTTACTGGGCTGAAAATCTCCTTAATAAAGCTATAATAATAATTTCGTTTTTACTACCACTGAAAAGAGCCATCTATTGCCTTTTCAGTTTTGAATATCGCCCTATTGAGGTCAAATGAAGTGAAAACATCTTCGATAACCAGTATCGTAGAAAACCAAGTCTTAAAATTATACCTCAAGTAAATTTTGAGTTCTATCAATGTTAAACGGAAAATGTTGATTTTAATTATTTTTATTAGTTACCAGGGGTCGAATTCGGAGAAAAATGAGAGTATCTTTCCCTTATCGCAACAAGCTTCAAACCTGTGGAACACTATTGCTATCAGATGTTCATGGTTTATTTGTCATGCCAGTGAAATAAAACACCTATCCCCTGATACGGCAAACGAATATAAAAAATGGGTTTTATCAACGCTCTCTCTTTGGGGCTCTCGCTCGCAGTTGTTATTTATCAAGCTTGTCGCAACTCTCAGGTTACAACTTGCGAAACATAACCGAGCATGGACCGATACAGATGGGATGTTTTCTTCGCTTGCTTCGATACTGTTTCGAAACCGAATGAGAGCAAATTCTGCAATACTTGAAAATTCCTCATTTTTTCGGAAATCAGCGTGTTCCCCCAAGAAATCCAGCATGACATTTTCCAGAAATTCTTTTAGAGTTCATCCAGAAATTCTTCCAAGAGTTACTGCAAGAAAACTTCCAACAGTTCGTCCAGGAATTCCTACATGAAATCACTCAGGAATTTCTCCAGGAAGTTCTTCCGGCAATCTTTCATCAGCATGTGCAAGGAATACTCCGACAGTTCATATATGGCAATTCTTCCAAGAAATCCAGCAAGCAATCCTCCACGATTTTTTTCAGAAAATCCTTCAAAAATTCAAACAAAATGATTTGATAGTTCCTTTAAGATGTTCCTTGAAAGCTTGAAGGAGTTAATTCAAGAAATCCTCTAAGTATACCTCCGACCCATAACGCGGGTAGATCACCTTTTCGTGGTGCGTTATGGGGTTAAGATCTACCAGTGAACCCTAGTCCTGACTGCTTCCAACGAAGAGAACAGGATATTATAGTAATCAAAGGAACATTTTTTAGTCCTTATTACAATTGTAAACCTTGTTGAAAGTGACAAGTCTCGGTTTACCCGGTTGCCGAGAATAATCTTAAGACAAGGAAAAAAAATGAGTCGAATACAACAATTTGTTTTCTAATCTTTTATTTATTTAGTTCTCTAATTTGAAGAAGTAAGGATCAAGTTAGGAATTACAACTGTAAGAAAACCGAATACTTTATCACTTCTCAATAGTGATAAGGTAACACGACATGCACTAAACAAAGGACGCGGGATATACTACAATAGATCAAATCTTGGTCGCAGTGGTTTATGTTCCGAACAGAAAAAAAGTATACCTCCAGGAAATCATTCGCGCAATCCCCCTGCAAACCCTCTTAAAATTCCGTGAGAAAGCACTGAAGGAATTCATGGCGAATTTCTTCAAGAGTTTCCTAAAGTAATCTCTGAAAAATTTCCCAAAAGAATTTTTAAAGGTTTCCGAAAGAACGTTTAACAAACATTTTCTTAAGGAATCTTTGAAGCAATTTATGGAGAAAACTCTTATAAGATATCTCTGAAGAAATGCTTGGAGGATTCCCTGAAGGGTTTCCTGGACAAATCTCTAAAGGAATCCATGAAAAAATCTTGAACCTCTTAACGAATTCGTGGAAGAATCCTTGAAGGAACTCATGGAGGAATTCCTTAAAGAATTCATATAGGAATTCCAAATAGAGTTCCTAGAGGAATCCATGAAAGAATTCTTGTAGAAATTCAAGATAGCATTCCTAGCCACTTCCAACGATTTTATCTTTATTCCTCAAATGAAACGGTTGGTACGGTTGTCCCCGTTTCTTCTTCAACAAATTTGAAAATTTGTGTCTATCATGTTATTCATACGTGAGTAACCTGATCGCCGCGATTTTTTTAATTATCTTTAATTCCAAGTCTGCACAGTGGGCCTGGCCATTTTAATATTTGTATCATATCACTAATATTCTGCAAATATTAATACTGACAAGAAAATACCAGAAATAGTTTCGGTATTTCCAGGATGCTTTTCATTATTGGCTGTGCAAGCACTTAGAATAGAATTGAATAGAAATTCCAGATGATATAGCATTCCTAGATGAATCCCAAAAAGAATTCCTGGGCGAATCCCACAAATAATTCCTAGAGGTATTCCAGAAAGTATTCCTGGAAGAATTTGAGAAAGAATTCCTAACAAGAAATTCCAGAAATAATTCTTATAGAATATCCTGAAGCTAGTGCTGGATGAATCTCTGAAACCCCTGAGGAATTTGTTACTTCAAATTCTGAGAAACTTTTTCCAGCCAAGCGATGTAGTTTCTGGAAGAATTCATTGGAATATTAAGAAATTCAAAAGGTTCTGATGATTGTTAGATAAATTGAAGTTTCCCCAACGCAAGGCATACCTCTGAAAATTGATTGCTGTTTGAATAAATATTTACCTAGTTGATCGATTCTGAACTATTGTTTCAATATTGAACAGCTTGTTATCTTTTAAACAAATTTTCACATAATTCTTCGTAAAATGCATTTCTATAATTGTTTAGCATGTTTACACATTTTTATGTTTTTAAGTTGAAGAACGCCTTCTGGTGGATTTTTTTTAAACATTATGTAGGTATACTAAGTTCTACACACCATCGCCTCCAAATAAAATAGGTACAAATAAAATGTTCCGAAAGCAGTAGTCACGATGATCCATTACACAAGGGGAGTTTTACAGAAAAAAGGCTTGATGTAATATGTTGAAGAAAAAATCAAACACGATTGTATATTTCAATCCTCTCTTCTTACAAACATTATAGTCTAAAGGAAAAAAAGCCGAAACTGTTTATGTTAGGTGTCGGCCAGGGCAGCTAGAAGCCTCATGCAAATCCTATCGACTTTTCATTATTAATAATTGTTATTCCTTCTCAAGCAATTTTCTCTTCGCTTTACGTTTGGCCGCGCCCGTAAGCAGAAAATGTAGATATTGAGCATAATTAGTTACACTTTTTTTCAGGAAATTCCCTATCAATTCTTTATTGAACTCAAGGCATCCCCTCAAGAAATTTACCATGAAATCATCCAAACATTCCACTACAATGTCCTTCAGAAATTTCTCCAGGAAATTATCGATTAATTGTTCTAGAATTCATCCAGCAAATCCTTAAAAAATTCTTCCAGGAATTATCCAGAAATTACACTTGAAAATCCTTTTGAAGTACTTCCAAATTTCAGGAATTTCTCCACTCATCTAGCATTTCCTCCAAAAATTGTCTTTGAAGTGCTTCAAAAAGTCCTTCAAACCCTCTAAAATTTCATCAAGGAATCCCTTCATGCTATCTTTCTGAAATTTCTCCAAGAAGTTCTGCCGGGAATCTTTCAGAAAATTCCCCAGACAATCCTACAGAAAAAGATCTTCAAATTATCCTACCAATCCTTCAGAAAATCTTACAACATTCCTCATTAAATTCTCCAAGAAAACTTGAAGGGATTCTTCCATGAAATCTTGTAGGTAATCCCTCAGGACATCCTTCAAGCAATCCTCCAGCAAATCATCTAGGAATTCCCGGATATTTCTATGAAGGAATTCATGGCTGAATCCTTGAAGGATTTTCTGATTGAATCGCTAAAAGATTCCCTGAAGGAATCAATGAAAGGTTTTATGAAAAAAAATCTTTGGAGGACTTCCGGAAGTAGTTTTCGAAGCTCGAAGAAATCTGTAAGCGTTCCTGGGGAAATCTGCAAAAAAAAATAGAGGAATCTTTTAAAAAGGTATCTGGAGGTATCTTTAAAAGATTTCCCGAAGGAATCTTAAAAGGTTCTCTCGAAAGAATGTCTATAAAAAATTTCCGAAAGGAATCTTTGAAACAACTCGGAGAAAACGCTTATAAATAATTCCTGGAGATATCTTTGAAGAAATGCATGGAGGATTCCCTGGACAAATCTCTAAAGGAATCCCTGAAAAAATATTGAATCTCCAAACGAATTCGTGGAAGAATCCCTGAAGGAATTAATGGAGGAACCCCTTAAGAATTCATATAGGAGCCCCTGATAGAATTCCCAGAGGACACACTGAGAGAATCTCTGAAAGATTTCCTAAAAAAATCTAGGGGTAATTCTAGACAGCATTCCTAGACGAGTTCCAGAAAGAATTCCTGGATGAATTCTACAAATAATTCCTTGAAGTATTCACAAAGAATTCCTGGAAAAATTTCAGAGAAAAATGAAATGATTATTTTTAATTAATAATCATAATGTTTTTCGGCTTCAGATGCTGAGGAACTTTTCTCAGTCACGTGATACAGTTTCTGGAAGAATTCATTGAATTATTTGAAAATTCAAAAGGTTCCGATAGTTCTTAGATAAATTGAGGTTACCCCTAATTATACCCCTGAAAATTGATTGCTGTTTGAATTAATATTTACCTAGTTGATCAATTCTGGACGTTTTTTTCAGTACTGCAAATCATTCGTTAATTTGTTCGAGAATTCTTCCAGCAGATTGTTAAGAAATTCTTCCTGGAATTATCCAACAATTGCACTTGAAAACCCTCTAGAAGTTCTTCCAAATTCCAGGAATTTCTCCACACAATCATCTAGCATTTCCTCCAAAAATTGTCTTTAAAGTGCTTCAAAAAGTCCTTCAAAAGTGACTACAGGAAACCCTCTAACATTTCATCCTTCGTGTAATCCTTCTGGAATTTCTCCTAGGAGTCTACCCCGTTTGGCATAATTCCATTTGGCATTACAGTCGTTTGGCATAATAACCGTTTGACATTATTGTGAAAAAACATTGATTTTGATTAAATTCCTACCATTAACCCTTTCTTTCCCACAGCTTTGTTGAGACATAAAATTTTGGGCAACTGCAAGGCACATGGAAGTCTTTAATGTGTCTTTAATTTAACTGTCAAAATGGCGTTTCTAAAAAATGTGCTTGTTGCAAATTAGCTAAATTATTCAAAACCTCTATATTTTTTTATTGTTTTTCAATAGTTTGACCCTTTGGTCATTTATTTCGACGTTTGATGAGACAAATAAGCGCATAAATTTATTCGATTCATTATTGAGCTAATCGTACCAATTCGATTTAGCTAGCGTTCGTCGAAAATCGATGGACCACCTGTGTTACCATGGGAAAGAGAGGGTTGATAAACTGCTCGCGATCGTACTTTCAGTTTTTAGTTATTGATAGTATGTCCTAATTCTAATCTTCATTTTTCAATGAAACCAATATCCAATAAAGCTCTTTTGAAAGTACAACATACATGTCTTCCGAGACATTTAATTCCTTGATATTATAGCTCATTTTTGACAAAAATGTGTCTGACGCCTAAGTTATGCCATGTCGTTTGAAAAAAAAAGAAGGAACACGATATTTTATGACGAATCTTATAGTCCCGGATATTACTGTGACTCTGCAGTAACTTCCTTTTAAAATTTTCCAAACGACCATTACTCCAAACGATTATTATGCCAAACGACTGTATGCCAAATACCATTATACCAAACGGAGCAGACCTTCTTCAAAAAGTTCTTCCAGCAATCTTTCATAAATTTCTCCAGAAAATCTTACAGGCATTACTCTACGATTTTCTTCAGAAAAAAAATCTTCTAATTATTATCTTACAAAACTTCCTCATTAAAGAAATCCTACAAAACTCCTCATTAAATTCTTCAGGATTTTTTCCAGTAAAGCTTGAAGGAATTCTTCCAAAAAATCTTGTAGGTATTCCTCTAGAATATCCTCCAAATCATCTAAAAATCTTCGGATGATTCACTGAAGGAATTCATGACCTAATCCTTGAAGGATTTTCTGATGGAATCGCTTTCCTGGAGGAGTTATCGGAAGAATTCATGAAGGAATTTTTGAAGGAATCCCTGAATGAGTTTCTGGAGGAATCCGCAAAGAAGTTTCTGGAGCGTTCCTCGATGGATTTTCCAGAGGAGTCTTCAAAGGAATTTCCTATGAAATCTTATAAGGAATTTCTGAAGGATTCTCTTAAGGAAACCCTCAATGAACTCCCGGAAGAACCCCTAAAGGAATTCTCGGAAGAATCTCTAAAAGAATTTGTGGAGGAATCCCTGAAGGTATTCCTGAAGGAATGCCTGAAAGAATTTTCAGATAATCTTTGAAGGAATTCTTTGAAAAATTCTTGATAAAATTCCTGGAAGGAATCCCTGAGTGAAAATTATTTAATAAAAGCATGCATGCATCTAATTTCTAAGCAAGACACTCATTTCCATAACTGATTTAACTCACGCCTGATATCCCTCCCAGCAGTCGTGCCAGCTCCGCCAGCCGAGCCGCTGTTCGTCACAGTTCCACCCCGGCCCCAGCGGGTGCTCCACTCGGAGGCGTACATTCGCTACATAGAAGGTCTGCAGAACAACAGCGAGTACATAACGCCCTGGCAGAAGACCCTGACCGCGACCCGGGAGTCCATCCCCAATCAGGACGCCAGCCGCCTACCGGTGCATTGGCTCGGCAAGAGGGGACGCGACAAGCCGGAAGCCGTCGTCGACGCCATCTGGCAGCTGCGTGGATTCCTGATGAAGGACGTCATCCAGTTCGATCGGTTCTGAATCTGCTGGAGCAATGGCGAAGCGTAAGTATGGTATGTGTACTGTGCGTATTGGGATTTCTTTCAACGAAAGATGATAATCATTCTGTTTCAAATGGTGCGAGTTGAGTATATCTCCACCTGATAGTGATACGCAAACTGTCAATGTTTTAGGATTTCCTCTTTTATGAACTTATAATTATGCTATATTGTAAGGAATATATGTGTGTATGTGTAGGCGAACAATCTCATACGAAGTCCTTTGCGTAAGTTGACTGAATCCGAACACGCCCGAGGTTTTACAGTTTGGATTTGGAATCCACATCCAAGTCAAGTTTTTGGCTGATCTCCAAGACTTCTGCTCCGCATCCCCACGCTAGCGTTACACCACATCCGCCATGGCCGTAATTGTGGATGACTGGCACAGTTAAATTACCTATAATAAAGATAAAGAGTGGTTACTTTGCTGCTGTCTTTGTAGCAGGTCTCTTTTGAGAGATTTGGTCACTTTTATAATGTAAGTATCTGAAAAGTACCATCAGTGCACCCGATTCCGCTCTTTTAAGGGAAGTTAAGTGTTCAAATGTTTATTATATAATAACTATTGTGTCGATCAATACTATTTTTATGTCCTGTAGCTCCAAGTATAGGTAATCATCGGCAAAATAAAAATAATTTGGAAAACTTTCATAAAAAAATATTTAATTGCATTTGTTACTACATCTAAGTGTTCCTATTTCTGCTCACGGTAAACAGATTTCATGATAAGCTTACTAAAAAATGCATGAATTCGAATTTCTTTATTTATCCTTATATGTTTTATGGTCAAACCATAGCTACCACTGCAATAAAGAAGGCTTCATACTAAAATCGAAATTTTTTTTAAATTTTGTTCATTTTTTTGCATGAGCAGATAAAAATAGCTAGTAATCCAATGACCGTTCACGAGGTCTCGTGTTTTCAATATAAATAATTGTTAATATTGCTAAAATATATCCTTGCGAAAAATGCTAGTTTTTTGACACAAAAAATCATTTTTTACACTAATGAGCAGAAATAGGGGTGTTGAGTGTAATATTTTAAAGAAACCAGACTACATCAATTTGGATTACCCATGTTTTATTTTTTATTTTGCTTTTCCGTTTCCGCTATATGCGACTGTAGAAGCTTTGTCTTGTCAATAAATGAAAGTCGAACAGAACACAACTGTTCTTTCTGTGCGCGAGAAATTATTCCGAATTTGCGATAAGAAAAATACAGTCCACTGATCGATATGATCTACATTTGGTCCTTCATCACCGGATGAAGCAGTGAAACGAACAATTTTAAGAAAAGCCGTGAATTTGATGAAAATAGTGAACATTTGGTCGTACCGACGGCCGAATGTAGCGAGGCAGGCAGCCATTGTTCTAGTCTCTCGCTCGATCTTTCGTCGAACACAATGCCTTCAACAAGAACACCGAAAGGAGCGAAGAAATCAGCAGGAAGCGAATACACACCGATAAATCAACAAATCGCCGAACAAAACAAGAAAAAAGAAGAAAGAAGAATCCATATTGAAGAAGAATATGAAGTGCTAGTGCGTCAGAGAGGGGCAGTGATGTCAAAACTTTTACGAGAGCAGAGATCCTTATTGGACACTGCCGACAATCCGAACCCTAACCTCAAAAACATTCACTTCTTGCAACTTCATTTGAAGAATGTCGAATGTTGCTCTTGCGAGTTCAACGAGTTACAAAAAGTGTTGTATGCACTGCCTCTTTCTGACGAAACCCGAGATGAACAAGAAGAAGAAATCGTGGTTTTCGAAACGGCCTATAATGATCTCGTCATAAGGCTGAATTCATTAATCGAATCCATCGTCAAGGAGGAATCTCGTTCTGCTGTACCCACCGCTTCTTCGCCTACCGTTGCCTCTCACGGCCACTTGCCGCCGTTGAAAGTTCCATTGCCGCAATTCGATGGCTCTTATGAGAATTGGCTATCGTTTAAATGCATGTTCCAATCAATAATGGGGCGATACACCGACGAATCACCGGCAATAAAGCTATACCACCTTCGGAATTCTTTGACGGGAAAGGCGGCAGGCATCATAGACCAAGACATCATTAATAACAATGATTATGATGCTGCTTGGGAGATGCTAACCGAACGTTTTGAAGATCTACGTCTCATCATTGATCGGCACATCGAAGCGCTGAACAAAATGCCGAAGATTACGAAAGAAAGTGCTGTTGAGTTGCGAAAACTGGTAGACAACTGTTCGAAGAATGTGGATGCGTTGAAGAATTTGGACCTCCCTGTCGAAGGGCTGGGCGAAGCGATGCTGGTCAATTTGATTTCATCGAAGATGGACAACGAAACACGGAAAGTT
The DNA here is from genome assembly GCF_002204515.2 of Aedes aegypti. NCBI lineage: Eukaryota > Metazoa > Arthropoda > Insecta > Diptera > Culicidae > Aedes > Aedes aegypti. The sequence continues at coordinate 109,076,787 of NC_035109.1, forward strand.
TGGGAAACCAATCAAGTGCCTGGTGAACTTCCCGAGTACGGAGCAACCATGAGCTTTTTGAAGGAGCGCTGTAAGATTCTAGAGAAGATCAACATGAACACGAAAACCATTGTGGACATTGCGAAACCACCCCGTTCGGTGGGAAGGAGCAATACGCTCGCTACAATCGTTGGACTGAAGTGCTCAGTGTGCCAAAGTGAACATGAACTGTGGAGATGTGATGACTTTAAAAAGAACAGTGTAAGTGAAAAGTATGACATTCTGCGAAAAAGTGGTTCGTGCTATAATTGTCTTCAAAGAGGACATCGTACCGTCGACTGCCCATCGTCCAGTTCCTGCAAAAAGTGTGGCAAACGACACCATACTTTCTTGCATCATGAGGATCGAAAAACGGTGACAGCAAAGACGTCGGAGGGTGAAGCAAAGACCGGAAGCGGGGTCGACGAAACACAGATGCAATCCACTCCATCTGTTGCTCATCCAATCGAAACTAATCATGTGGAGTCATCTTCGACGCTGTGTACCCGCGATGAAGTTGCGAAAAACCATTGCTTACTATCGACTGCCGTTGTTACCGCTTACGGAAGTACAGGGTTGCCGTTCCCATGCAGGGTTCTCCTGGATTGTGCATCACAGTCCAATTTCGTCACGGAACAGTTTTCCGATTGTTTGGCTCTGCGGAAGGAACCTGTTGATTACCTCGTCAGTGGCCTCGATGGGAAGAGTACGAAAATAAGGTTCAAAATCCAGTTGAAGATTGCGTCTCGAATCAACAACTACAGCACTGTACTCGACTGTCTCGTTACTCCAAAAATCATCAGTGACCTCCCGATGCGAAATTTGGACGTGCGCAATTGGCCGCTTCCCACTGAAATTGATCTGGCCGACCCATCCTTTTTCAAGAAAAATCGTATTGACGTTTTGATTGGTGCAGACATTTTCTGGGATTTGTTGAAGCCGAATCGCATGAAGCTGGCGCCGGAGCTACCGACAGTGACAGAAACTGAACTTGGATGGATTGTTGGCGGGAACGCTACAACCGCAGCGAAGCAACATCAACCCACATTATGCACGATAGTCGAGAATGAAAATCTGTGTGATTTGCTCAACAGGTTCTGGGAAATAGAAGGACTTGCCGATAATCCAAGAAGCACCACGATGACGGATGAAGATTGCCTCAATCATTTCCGCAGTACATTCCAGCGAGACGAGGCGGGTCGCTTCTATGTTCGGCTCCCGTTCAATGAGCGTGAGGCTGACTTAGGCGAATCGAAGACGATGGCAATCAAACGTTTTTTGAACTTGGAACGCAAGTTGGATAAAGACCCGCTATTGAAGCAGCAATATGCGGATTTTATCATCGAATATCAGCGGTTGGGCCATATGCTGGAAATCGATACAACGACTGATGAAGACGGTGCCTTTTATCTACCCCACCACTGCGTCATCAAGCCGTCGAGTACCACCACCAAGTTAAGAGTTGTGTTTGACGGGTCGGCCAAGTCATCTAGTGGCATCTCCATCAACGATGCTTTGATTCCAGGACCCATTGTGCAGAATGATCTGGTGGCGATACTGCTGAACTTTCGCTGCTTCCGCTATGTCGTTACCTTGGATGTGTCGAAAATGTTTCGTCAGATCGGTGTACAGTCGGCAGACAAAAAGTACCAACGAATTGTTTGGCGAGATTCTTCCGATCAGCCATTGAAGAATTTTGAACTGCAAACTGTAACATATGGACTAGCATCGTCACCGTTCTTGGCTACAATGGCGCTAAAACAGCTAGCCATCGACCATTCTGAAGAGTATCCACTCGCAGCTGCAGCAATTGAAAAGTGCTTCTATATGGACGACGCCCTCACTGGAGCGCAGACATTGGAGGAGGCTTGTAAGCTTCAACAAGAGCTGGTGCAACTATTGCGACGTGGGTGCTTCGATGCCCACAAATGGTGTTCAAATTCGGATGTTATCCTCGAGGATGTTCCAGATGAACTGAAAGGAGATGGTGTGAATGTTTCCGACATCGATTCGAAAGCGATAGTGAAGACGCTAGGAGTTGCTTGGAGTCCGAAAGAAGATTGGTTTTCGTTTTGCGTGCCTTCGAATAATTCGAATCCAGAACATCCATTGACACGTCGTAAGGTTTTGAGTGAAGTTGCACGAATCTTTGACCCATTGGGATTAATCGGTCCTGTATTGACGACTGCCAAGCTGTTTCTTCGAGAGATTGCAGACACCACGACAGATTGGGATGCCCCATTACCACAGGCATTTGTAAATCGTTGGAAATTGTTTCGTGAAGGACTAGTGACGATGAACCGTTTGAAAATTCCACGATGGATCCTATCAGCAACCGCCATTAGTACTGAACTTCACGGCTTCGCGGATTCTTCAAAACAAGCATACGGAGCCTGCTTGTATACTCGAATACTGCAATCGGATGGTACGTTCGTCATGAAGCTTATATGTAGCAAATCCCGAATTCTCCCAAAATCATCAAACCGCTCGAAACCGATCACGACACCACGATCAGAATTATTGGCTGCGGTGCTACTCGCTCGCTTGGCAGACAAATTTTTATCCTCAACTGAAACAAAATTTGCTGCTGTGTATTTGTGGAGTGACTCACAAATAGTATTGAGTTGGCTTCGAAAATCACCCGGGGAGTTACAGCTCTTCGTGTCCAACCGCGTGAAAGAAATACAGAATTTGACGAAAGACTACCAATGGAATCACGTCGATACGCACTCGAATCCAGCCGATATTATCTCGAGAGGTGAGCAGCCTGAAGCTTTGTTTCGGAAACAACTCTGGTGGAACGGTCCCAGCACAATGCCCAACGTGTCCAATCTTGGAACTGTCCCAACGCTCCCGGATGAAATGCTGCCTGAGCTGAAGAATCCAGTGACACTTGCTATCACCACCAATGCGCGGATGAAGATATTTGATGACGTTAGTGATTTCGGTAAGCTACAGCGGCACATGGCCTACTTGATACGGTTTGCGTTTTATGTTGCTTCGAAAAAGAAAACAGTGATAAAAGGACCTCTCCAAGCCGGGGAGCTGACTCGAGCGTTGAAGGTAATTGTTCGGCTGGTGCAAGCCGAAGCTTTTGCGAACGAAATTGCAGCTGTGAAACGAGGTGAGAACGAGAAGCACCGATTGAAAACTTTGTATCCATTCCTTGACGACGAGGACGCAATCCTTCGAGTAGGTGGGCGTATCAAGCATGCGTTCATTCCGTTCGATAGCCGTCATCAGATGTTACTGCCCGCCAAGCATCCAGTCACCGAAAGGTTGGTTCGACATCTGCACATCGAAAATTTGCATTTAGGTCAACGGGCACTTCTGGCGGTAGTCAGACAACGTTTCTGGCCACTAAATGTAAAGTCAACTATCAGGAAGGTAATTCATTCTTGCACTACATGCTTCCGTGCGGACCCAAACAAAACGACTCAGTTGATGGGTAATTTACCGTCATATCGTGTGCAACCAGCGCCAGCTTTCACTCGAACTGGGATTGATTTTGCTGGTCCATTTTCAATCAAATCAACAACAGAAGCAAGACGACCGATGATAACGAAAGGATATGTTTGCCTCTTTGTGTGCATGAGCACAAGGGCTATACATGTTGAGTTGGTGTCCAACCTTTCTTCGGAGGCGTTTTTAGCAGCGTTGAGACGATTTGTAAGCCGACGAGGATTGATTTCTACGATTTTTTCGGACAATGCAACAAATTTTGTGGGTGCGGATGGCGAATTAGAAGAGTTACGACGACTTTTCGAATGCGAGCAACACCAAAAGCAACTGAATCAGTTCTGCAGCAGTAAGGGCATCGAATGGCGTTTCATTCCCCCTCGGAGTCCACATTTTGGTGGAATGTGGGAAGCGGGGGTTAAGTCGATCAAGCATCATCTGAAACGGATCGTCGGAACTCGTCGTTTAACCTTTGAGGAACTGTATACAACATTAACTCAAATTGAAGCGGTCTTAAATTCGCGGCCGTTGACGCAGGCTTCAGATGATCCAAGCGATTTGACTGCTATTACGCCAGCACATTTTTTAATTGGAAGACCAATGCAAACTATTACCGAGCCATCATACCTTCATCTCAAGGAGTCAACTCTATCAAGATGGCAGCTAGTTCAAAGTATGCAACAGCAGTTCTGGAAAAGGTGGACCACTGAATATTTACCAGAATTGCAAAATCGTCAGAAGTGGCATCGTCTAACCAAAATCAAACCTGGAGCCTTGGTGTTGCTGGCAGATAAAAATGCTCCGCCGGCGCAGTGGTTGTTAGGACGTATCGTTGCATTACACGCTGGAAAGGATAATGTCACTAGAGTGGTTACGGTCAAGACTAACAGGGGTGAATTTAAGAGAGCCGTGGCTGAAATCTGTATTCTACCTTTGGATGATGAACAACATCAGGACAGGAAGGAAGTATTGGAACCCTAGATTCCAACGCCGGGGAGAATGTTGAGTGTAATATTTTAAAGAAACCAGACTACATCAATTTGGATTACCCATGTTTTATTTTTTATTTTGCTTTTCCGTTTCCGCTATATGCGACTGTAGAAGCTTTGTCTTGTCAATAAATGAAAGTCGAACAGAACACAACTGTTCTTTCTGTGCGCGAGAAATTATTCCGAATTTGCGATAAGAAAAATACAGTCCACTGATCGATATGATCTACAAGGGGCATGAGCGGATACTGGTGCACTTATGGTATATGTTAATGCTTGGCTTCTAAAGCCTCTTTTTTAACCAAGTTGGTCTCTAAAGTAACTTTTTTCCTCTTTTGCTTGCAGCGAATCTTAATGCTGAATTATGCAGCCCTTCAGAGAAAACTTCAGAGATTCTTACGCGACTATTGCTTTTGTTCGGCTATTGTTCTTCTGGAATTTCTTTTCAGATTACTCAAGAAAATGCTTCATGAATTCTATGAAATATTTCTTCAAAAATTTCTTCTGGAATACTTTTAAGGACTTTTCCAAGGATCAATTTCTTCAGGGATTCTTGGAGGAGTTTTTTCAAGAAATTGTTAAAGGAAAGTATTGAACACTCCAACGCTACTACCTCTAGTAATTTCCATAGGGATTACTCTGAAAGAAGATTTTTACATTAACTCCTCACCAAGAGTTGTTCCAAAGTTCTTCCAAGAACATCCACAAAGGTTTATTCCAGTGTTTTTGCAGATTTTTTTTTTCTGGCAAACCGTACCAAAATTCCTGTAGGAGTTCCTTTGCCATTTTATAAGCATTTCTTCAAGATTTCACCCATAGTTGCTCTCAAGAATTGTTCCAAAAAATCCTACAGGAGTTATTTTTTGTAAATCTATAAGATCTTTTCCAGGACTCGATCAGGTCTTCCTCATTTAGTGATTTCAGAAATTTCATTAGATATTTCTCCAACATTTCATCGGAGAATTACTCCGGCAATTCCTACAAACTTTTCTTGGGTAACTTGTCAAGTAAAACCACCATGGATTCTCCAAAAGTTCATTTGGATTTCGCACCAGCAAATTACTACAGAAATTATTCCAGTTATTGCTTCGATCATTCCTTTACAAATTTCAGGGATTTCATTCTAAGTTTTTCGTTCATAAAATCTTGATGGCAGCCCTGCGCCATTCAGCATCGCGCGCCAATCGAGTGTAAAAGGAGCTGACTGAATGAAGCTCAAAAGGGAATGGAAAGGAGGAAATGAATAAAGCTCATTCAAGTGTTTTGCCTCGACCTGTAAAGACGTGTTTTACTGTTCTCTCTGCTAATTTACCCCTCCAATAGGTTATGGGCCTGTGAAGTAGCCATTTTGTTTTTGTGCAAAGTGAACACGTTCAGACAAGTCGTGGCGTGTTTGTTGGAATTTTTCCGGAAGTGTTAAATTCAACAAAAATGGAGAAAATTGGTATCGCGAAGTTAACGAACGATAATTACGATTCGTGGAAATTGGAAGTCGAGTTTTTGTTAGTGAGAGAAGGACTTTGGAAGTATGTCTCGCCGGGAGTGAAGCCGGAAGTGGCTGCTTCGGGTTCGAACGTCGCGGAACTGGCTGCCTGGGACGAGGGAGACCAAAGAGCGCGCGCGACGATCGGTTTATTGCTGACAAAAAGTCAACACGGGCATATCCGGAATACGAATTCCGCGAAAGCAGTGTGGGACAATTTGGAAAAGCAGCACCAGAAGAAGACGCTTACGACCAAAGTGCATTTGCTCAAGCGAATCTGCGACATGGAGTACCACGACGGGGACAACATCGAAGAACACCTGATGGAGTTTGAGGATTTGTTCGAGAAGCTGGCTAATGCTGGAACAAAACTAGACGAAGATCTCCAGGTGGTTTTAGTGTTTCGAAGTTTGCCTGGTTCGTTCGATGCCTTGACGACGACGCTAGAGAACCGAGCCGATGATGAGCTAACGATGCATCTTGTGAAAGGGAAGATCATAAACGAAGTGCACAAGCGTCGTGATCCGGCGGTAGTGGATTCGGTTGTTCTCAAAGCGGAAGACAAGAAGAAAAACTCAGTGTGTTTTTTCTGCGAGAAGCCCGGTCATAAGAAAGCAAACTGCAGCTTGTGGCTGAGGCAGAAGAAAGAAGAAGGTGACAGTAGCTCAGCAGTGAGCAGGCACAGCGAAGTGAGAAAAGTGTCGAAAAAGCTCGCGAAGGCGAAGCTTGCGACGTCGCGATCGGAAGAATTTACTTTTCTTGCCAGAGAGTGCGTGACGAATGGTTGTGTCGTCAATTCCGATGTGAACGTAGAACCGAGAAATAGTGCGTTTGTTGCCAGTGAGTGCGCGGCGAAAGACTGGATCGTCGATTCCGGTGCGAGTTCGCATATGTGCGCAAATCGGAAGTTTTTCGTGTCGTTCAATGAACCGCGGATGGACACTCCGAAATCGGTTACGGTTGCCGACGGTAAACATGCAGCGGTGAAAGGCGTCGGATTGTGCCAGATTTTTTGCATCGGAGGTGGTGGCGCAGAAACGCGAATTTTGTTGAGTGAAGTGCTTTTCGTTCCTGATCTCGACATGAATCTCGTGTCCGTTGGCAGGCTCGTTCAGAAGGGAGCGAGCGTAATCTTCGACAAGAACGGATGTGGAATTGCGAACGGTGATAAGATTGCTGCTATTGCGCCGTCAAGCAAGGGTCTGTTCCATCTTCAAATGGTTGAACGTGCTAGTGCAGTTTCGGATCAGTGTCATACGAAGAACTGCATACACGAGTGGCACAGGAAGCTGGGACATCGTGATACTCAAGCTATCCTGGATCTCGAGCGGAAAGCTTTAGCAACAGGCATCAAGGTACGTCACTGCTCTGTTCGTTATTCTTGTGAACCCTGTTTGGAGGGAAAGATGGCAAGGCGACCATTTCCTAAGAAAGTGAGGCGTAAGTCGAAAGCAGTGTTGGATTTGATCCACAGTGACTTGTGTGGGCCGATGAAAACGGCTACACCTGGAGGCCGTCGGTATTTTCTTTCGCTGATCGACGACTACAGCCGCTTTACCACTCTATACATTCTTAGGAAGAAGTCGGATACCGTGGACGTTATCCGAGATTTCGTACGTTTGATGAAAACGCAGTTTGGTAGACCCCCGAAGATCATCAGATCGGATCAAGGAGGAGAGTACCGCAGCGCAGAGTTGGTCAAGTTTCTCAAGCAGGAAGGAATTCAGCAGCAGTTTACGACAGCATACACGCCACAGCAGAACGGAGTTGCGGAGCGCAAAAATCGTTCGCTGGTAGAGATGGCACGGTGTATGATCATCGATTCTGGGTTGCATTATCGTTATTGGGCCGAGGCGGTTAACACGGCCAACCATCTGCAGAATATGTTGCCAACGAAACCGGTGCAGCAGACGCCCTACGAGATTTGGCACGGTACGAAGCCGGACATGAGCATGATCCAGATTTTTGGTTTGGAAGCTTATGTGCACATCCCGAAGGAAAAGCGGACGAAGCTGCAATCGAAGGCGACAAAATTGACGTTTGTTGGGTACTCCCAGCAGCATAAAGCGTGGCGTTTCATCGACTTGAAGACAAACGAAATCGTTTTCAGTCGTGATGCTCGTTTCTTGCCGTCAAGTGATCGAGAGATTCCGGATGCAGTCGATGACGAAATTTTCGTGGTGCCTCCGGTGAAACCGTCCAGCAACATGGAGCATGAAGAGTCGGACGAGTCCGATGAAGATTCCGAAGATGAGCGAAGCCAGCGAAGTGACGATGAGGAAGAATTCCGTGGTTTTGAAGAAGAATCTTGCGACAATTTGGATATTGGTTTTGAAAATCCAGCAGATCGGAGTGTATATGAAGATGCCAATGGCAGTGTTGTCTCTCGACAGGACGACGAACTAGTTTCGATCCAGAGGCATTTGCAGGAGGAGCAATTCGCCGTTACACCTCGTCGGTCTGGAAGGTCAACGAAAGGTATTCCACCTGAACGTTACGTGGCGGATGGTAAACTGGCTCGGAGTCAGCAGTGTGAACCCCGAAGCTACCAAGAGGCAGTGAGTGATCCTGAGAATGGCCATTGGAAGGCCGCCATGAACGACGAGCTGAAGTCATTGCGGGAGTGCAAGGCCTGGGACTTGACGTCGTTGCCGCCAGGAAGCAAGACCATCGGATGCCGCTGGATCTATAAGAAGAAGCAGGATGAGCAAGGTAAACTAGTACGATATAAAGCGAGATTAGTAGCGCAAGGTTTCACGCAACGATATGGCCTGGACTACGACGAGGTATTCGCCCCAGTCGCGAAGCAAGTGACGCTTCGTACACTGCTGACCATCGCTGGACGAGATGAGATGCAGGTCAGGCACGTTGACGTGAAAACTGCATATTTGAATGGCGATCTCAAGGAGACCATTTATATGCGGGTACCACCCGGACTACGAGTGGAAAAAGGACAGGTGTGTCGTTTGCGTAAGAGCCTATATGGTTTGAAGCAATCAGCCAGGGTTTGGAACCAAAAGCTGAATAATGTTATGAAGCGACTGGGATTCCGGCAGGCGGATGCTGACCCGTGCTTATATGTGCGGAAGACGAGCGGCGGCACAGTGTATATCCTGGTGTATGTGGATGATATGCTAATCGCTACATCACGTGATGAAGACTACGAAGGAGTTGTGAAGGCTTTAGCTAGCGAGTTCCAGATTACAACACTTGGTGAAGTGAAACATTTTTTGGGAATAAGAGTGACGCGGAAGAACAACGCCTACTGCTTGGACCAAAAGGCTTATATCGACAAGTTGGTTGCTCAGTTCGGACTTGCGGATGCTAAGGGATCAAGGATTCCTATGGACGTCGGATACCTACAGCAAAAGGAGGAGCTGGAGAGTCTACCAAACAATGAGAAGTTCCAGAGCCTCGTCGGTGGTTTGCTGTATCTATCAGTAAATACCCGGCCAGACATCGCTATTTGTACATCCATTCTTGGAAGGCAGGTAAGCAAGCCAACGAATGCGGATTGGACGGAAGCAAAACGGGTTCTGCGCTACCTGAAGTCTACGAGTGATTTGAAGTTGGAATTGGCTGTAAACAGACAAGAACTTCGAGGATACGCGGACGCAGACTGGGCCGGAAATGTGAAGGACCGAAAATCGAATTCGGGCTACCTGTTTCAACTGGGTGGTGGTCCGATTTCATGGTGTGCCAGAAAGCAATCGTGTGTGGCACTTTCATCGACGGAAGCGGAGTACATTTCGTTAGATGAAAGTTGTCGGGAGCTGCTTTGGCTGAAAAAACTATTGAAGGACTTCGGGGAGCCTGTACAGGAACCAGTACAGATCTTCGAAGACAACCAAAGTTGCATCAAGATTTTGGAGCAGAATGCAGGACTGAAGCGTTCGAAGCACGTGGACACCAAATACCACTTCGTGAAGGATTTGGCTGAAAACGACAACGTAAATGTAACTTATTGCCCATCGGCGGATATGTTGGCGGACATTTTTACGAAACCGCTGAACAGGGTAAAATTGGAGGACATACGCGAGAGGATTGGATTGCGATCTCTGCGCGATGAGGAGGAGTGATGGCAGCCCTGCGCCATTCAGCATCGCGCGCCAATCGAGTGTAAAAGGAGCTGACTGAATGAAGCTCAAAAGGGAATGGAAAGGAGGAAATGAATAAAGCTCATTCAAGTGTTTTGCCTCGACCTGTAAAGACGTGTTTTACTGTTCTCTCTGCTAATTTACCCCTCCAATAAATCTTGCATGATATTATCAAGCAATTTATTTACAAAATCTTCCAAGGCTCTCTCAGGAATCCAGGAGTTCTTTCAGAGATATTTGCTGGAATTTTTACAGGAGTTTTATCATAGATTACTTTAGGATTTCCTCTGTAAATTCCTCTCGGGTTTTTAACTTCGATTTCACCAATAATTTCTGAAAAAAAAACCTGTTACAATCTTCTGAACATATCCTCGAGAGAATTTCTAGGTAAATTCTTTGAGAGTTTCCTTGGTGTTACGGTAATTCGCACCAACCCCTTGCGACCAATAGTACCGTTCAATACCCCTCGAATGAAGACTGCGAATGACAGAGAGCCTGACAGCTATATTCTGTCATAGTAGGAGACGTAGACGATAACGTCAATTGGAATGATGAGCAGAAATACTGATAAAGCCTGTCCACGTTAAATTTCGGACACCCAAATAATGGCAGCAAAAAAAAGTTACTCATAATTCAACAAAAACAATTGTTTATTTCAGAATAAAAGAGGTATATCTACAAAATAAACAGTTGACAAGGATGTTAATCCTTCTTTCTGTAAAATTCTCGAACTTTCTGTGGTACACCCGCCATCCGTGTCCGAAATTTATCGTGGACAGGCTTTATATCCAGATGTGTAGAAGTTAGATGGTTATGATCTGTGGGAGCTTTATAATACAAGAATTAAATCGTCTTAAACCGATAATTATCGTAAGTAATTAGGCAAAAGCGAAGAATATTTGATTAATCCCAAATTGCTTTGGCAGGTAGATTAACGACAGTGAACCTGTTAGGCCGAAAACTAGGGGTTAAGTGTCGAATCGAGAATTGATTTAGTAAGTAGTTATTATTCTATATACTACACGTAGGTTACAGCGAGTTTGTGCCCTTAACATTATAGATTGCCCATCAAGTTTGCTGAACTACGATTGTTTGGATTGTTGGGGACAGCGAAAAATAACTAGGGTGACCAATGTAAGTTTATATGATAAGATGAAAATGAACTACACTAATTAAATACATAGCTTACAGCTCTGAATTACATCCCAAACCGTGGTGTTTCGTGCTCGTTAAGATCCCCAAAAGTTTCCCCAACAAATCTGTAAGATTGTATCCAGATCGCATTGGATCAATATCTGCGATGCCGAGAAGTACAAAAAGTACACGAAGTGCCAAAAATCACTGCAAGGCCTGCAAAGAGGCGGACAATGACCGGATGGTTAGCTGCTGTCACTGTGGCTCCTGGTGGCATTATGAATGCGTGGGCGTAAACGACAGCATCGCCGATCCCGAACGGATGTTTACTTGCCCAGAATGCCAGCGACCATCAGCACAAGCATCGGTGGTCAGAATAGCTGATAAAAAGGTGAAGAGCGTGAGCTCATCTTGTTCTAGCCGGGCGGCCAAAGCGCGCTTAGAACTTGAGAAGCTCGAAGCCCAGAAAGCTCTGGCAGTGAAGCGTTTGGAGCTCAAGCGGCGAGAACAAGAGCGGAAACATAAGGAGGCGGAGTTGATTATGCAACAGAAGAAGGCGGAAGAGGAGGCTGAACTACAAAAGCTGGAGCTTCAAATGGAGGAAACAGTTATCAACGAATCGTTCCGTCTGCGCGAGATAATTGCACAAGAGGAAGCCGATGACGACGACATGAGGAGTGTTACATCCGAGCAAAGTGCGACTAGCAAGGTTCGAAAGTGGAGAGCATTCAATTCGACGATGGTGGCCTCGGCGGAGCAGGCTCCACCGATTGACCCGAATGGTAACGAAGCAACGTCAGCGACCGGGACCACACCAGCTAGGCAGGGTAGTAATCAACAACCGCCTAGCCAACAGGGAGTTTTGGAAGACGCAATGACAGGTATTTCGTTAGGGCAATCAGGAAACGAGCCAACGTTAGGAGGTCTAATTGGTAGAATAGAAAGCACCATTGTATCGACAGCTGGTAAAACGATGAACGCTCCCCTGCCTCCCACGGCTCGGTTAGGGACTAGTTTTAGCACACAAAGAACGCTCCTAGATCAATTGCCTTCTCAGAGTTTCCATGTCCCCCCCGTCTCAAATATCGGCATGCCTTTGCCTCCTAATAAGCCTTCCTTGAACAATCTCTCGATTACTTCGCAAGTCGATAATCCGAGTTCTCGAAACGCCGCGCAGTCGTCCGCGATAAATCGAAACAGTGCTAATCAAAGTGGTGGAATATTATCTGTGACTAATCTACGAGGGGGATTGCCTCCCATGAGATCGATTGCCGTTCAACCTGAACAGGGTCACCGTGGTGATCAAACAGACCCAAATAGAAGTCGAGTCGGACCACAGCGTGATTCAGCATACCAGCCACAAACGGAACCAGTTCCAGCGCTTCAGGAATCAGTGTATTGTGGACCAACACCGCAACAATTGGCAGCCAGACACGTGATGGCTAAAGAGCTACCAATTTTTACCGGTAACCCCGAAGATTGGCCGCTGTTTATTAGTGCGTACCACAACTCTACGCAAGCGTGCGGATTTTCGGATGCCGAAAATCTAGCGAGACTGCAGCGTTGCCTCAAAGGGCATGCACTTGAATCGGTTCGGAGTCGTTTGCTTCTGCCAGTGGGTGTTCCACACGTACTTGCTACGTTGGAAACACTGTATGGGAGGCCAGAGCTGCTGATCCATGCACTACTGCAGAAGATTAGGGGAGTTCCAGCACCTAAGCAGGAAAGACTCGATACACTCATCGGGTTTGGTATGGCAGTGCAGCACTTCAGCGATCATTTGGAGGCCGGAAGACATGAAGCGCATCTCAACAACCCGATGCTGTTATTCGAGTTGGTAGAGAAGCTTCCGGCGCATATGAAGCTCGACTGGGCTTTATACAAACAACGCTGCGAAGAAGTAAATATTCGCTCGTTTGCCCAATACATGCAGACGTTGGTGCGGGCAGCAACCGACGTAACACTACAGTATGATCCGAGACAACAGCAATCGCAACAGCAGAGGTCGTCTAAGGAGAAAATCGTAAGAGATAAAAATTTCTGCGGAGCACACGCATCAGAAGAGTCGCCACGGGCGGCAAAAGTGGTAGAAGAGGAACGGAGAACCGTGCGCTTATCAAACCCGTCATGCCTGATCTGCAAGAACCCGGAACATCGGGTAAAGGATTGCTTGCAGTTTCGCAAAAAGACCGTCGATGACCGCTGGAAGACTATTCAACAATTCAGCTTATGTCGTCTTTGTCTTGGAGCACATGGAAGGAGACCTTGTAAGATCCGCAAACACTGCGATATCGATGGATGTCAGCGGCGGCATCATCCGTTGCTGCACTCGAGACAGGACCAAATCGAGAACAAGAGAAGCGTAGAAGAAGAGAAGCAAGGAGAATGCGACAGAATACCACCCGGAAACAACGTCAAGGTGAGCAGAGGCGAAACTCCACTAGAGTTATCGGAACCAAGGCCGTATAGTTCCAAGGCCGCCACGCATCACCATTTTACTGGTAAAACGACGCTGTTTAGGATCATTCCTGTGACGTTACACGGAAACAATCGTACTATGTCCGTATATGCTTTTCTGGATGACGGATCGGAGAAGTCGTTGATTGACGAGGAGATCGTGAAACAATTGGGCGTACCCGGAGAAAGCCAACCTTTGTGTCTCCAGTGGACCTCGAACGTGAAAAGAACAGAAGCTAATTCACAACGAGTCGCTTTGGAGATCTCAGGGCGCATGGATTCAAAACGATATACCCTATCGGACGTGCGTACTGTGAGTGAATTGGACTTGCCGAAGCAATCGATGCGGTATTCTGAGTTATCGAGAGCATTCCCGTACTTGAAAGGGCTTCCTGTTGAAGATTACGATAACGCGCAACCTCGCATTCTCATCGGAAATGATAACGCTCACGTGACATCAACTCTCAAGTTGAGAGATGGGCAGCCAGGAGAGCCGATTGCAGCGAAATCACGATTGGGCTGGACGATTTACGGCTCTAACCAAGAGAGAGCTGTAGACAAAGTCCACAGTTTTCATATTTGCGAGTACCGGGACAACGATCAGACTCTTCACGACCTTGTTGAGCAGTATTTCACCGTTGACAGCCTGGGAATAATGGAAGTCACGTGTCCGGAGTCAGCGGAAATCCAACGAGCTAAACGGATATTGCAGGAAACCACCAAGCGCATCGGACAGCGATTCGAAACGGGACTTCTATGGAAGTACGACTGTTTCGAATTTCCGGACAGCTATCAAATGGCCGTTCGTCGGTTGCAATGTCTGGAGAGGCGAATGCAGAATGACATGGTAATTGGAGAGAGTGTGAAGAGACAGATGTCCGAATATCAGATGAAAGGGTACATCCACAAAGCGACGCAGAAGGAGCTCGACGATTCGGATCCAAGACGTACGTGGTATCTGCCTTTAGGTGTTGTCATAAACCCGAAAAAACCGTCGAAGATTCGCATTTTCTGTGATGCAGCGGCGAAGGTAGATGGCATCTCTCTCAACAGTATGTTGTTAAAAGGCCCGGATCTTCTCAGGACATTGCTGGACGTTCTCTTTGGATTTCGAGAAAAGCGAATTGCTCTGTGCGCGGATTTAAAAGAGATGTTCCACCAGATAGAGATTCGAAAGGAAGACCGCCATGCGCAACGGCTGCTCTGGCGCGAGGATCCAACTCAGGAACCTGAAGTATATTTGATGGACGTCGCAACCTTTGGCGCAACGTGTTCGCCTTGCTCGGCACAATTCGTTAAGAATAGGAACGCGGAGGAGCTTTCGTCCAAGTTTCCTGCCGCAGCTGACGCCATAATCAGGAAACATTATGTGGACGATTATTTGGACAGTGCCGATGACGTGGAGGAAGCTGTGAAGCTGGCAAAGGAAGTTAAGCATGTCCACTCCCTCGGTGGATTTCATTTACGGAATTGGCTTTCAAACTCCCAGGCAGTCCTGACACGGGTCGGGGAGAATGACCCAGCAGCTGAAAAGTGTCTTCAGCTAGACAAGACATGTTCTACTGAACGTGTGCTCGGGATGTATTGGAAGCCAAAGGAAGATATTTTCACATTCTCTACTATATCAGGAATGGATTTTGAGCTACCGACCAAACGACAGGCGCTTCGTGTAGTCATGAGCCCTTTCGATCCCGCAGGACTGTTATCGTTTTTTCTCATCCACGGCAAAATATTAATACAAGATTTGTGGCGAGCTAAGACGGACTGGGATCAGCCGATTCCGGAAAAGCTGCGTGGAAAATGGTTAAGGTGGATTGAATTGTTTAACGACATGGAGCAAGTTCGCATTCCGCGCTGCTACTTCCCTTACCATTCGATTAACGACATTTCATCGCTGCAACTGCATGTCTACGTTGACGCAAGTGAAGAAGCATACGCCTGCGTTGGATACCTGCGAGCGGTGTTTCCTGACGGAATACGAGTAGCGTTGGTGGGAGGAAAATCAAAAGTTGCTCCGCTCAAGGCCCAGTCTATACCGCGACTGGAACTAATGGCCGCTGTTATCGGTGTCCGCTTCTCTCAGACTGTACTCAATGGACATTCTTTGGATATACAGAAGGTTTTTTTCTGGAGCGATTCAAAGACGGTTCTTGCCTGGATCAACTCAGACCATCGCAACTATAAGCAGTTCGTTGCTTGCAGGGTGGGTGAGATTTTGTCCAGATCGAAACCTGAACAGTGGCACTGGACATCTACAAAGAAAAACGTGGCGGATGAGGCGACCAAGTGGGGGAAAGGCCCCCGACTATCTCCGAAAAGCCGGTGGTTTCGGGGAGAGGAAGATCTGTATCTGCCTGAAGACCAATGGAAACCAAGCACCCACTTGTCCCACGAGAAGACAGAAGAAGAACTACGGACGTGCATGGTGCACCACAAAGCGGTAATTCCACAATTCGTGAAATGGGAGCGCTTTTCAAGCTGGACGCGTTTGGTGCGAGCATTAGGATTTGTCCATCGATACTCGCTGAACTTGCAACGAAAGGTGACCAATCGATCTTGTATGACCGGACCACTTTCACAAGAAGAGCTGAGCAAGGCTGAGGCCACAATCTACCGTTGGATCCAGAGAGAGAACTATGCAGACGAATTGGAGACTCTTTCGCATAACATGGGTAAACAGTTAAGCGAGCAACTGCGGCTAGAGAAAAGCAGTACAATCCGCAAGTTGTCACCATTTTTGGACGAGTATGGAATCATTCGCTCAGACAGTAGGATCGCTGCTGCAACATTTGTAGCATACGATACCAAATTTCCTACCATTCTGCCAAAGGAGCATCCAGGGACGCGGCTGCTTATCGATTGGTATCACAGGAGGTACCTTCACGCAAATGGTGAGACCATCGTTAATGAGATAAGACAACGCTTTCACATCGCTCAGCTCAGGTCGCTTGTACGCAAGGTAGCAAAAGATTGTACAGTGTGCAAGATAAAGAAACCTATACCAGTTATACCCCGAATGGCACCACTGCCAGCGGCCAGACTTCAAGCTTACGTACGACCATTTTCGTATGTAGGCGTAGATTATTTTGGACCGATCGCAGTGAGAGTACACCGTAGCACTGTCAAACGTTGGGTCGCGCTGTTTACGTGCATGACTACTCGAGCAGTACACCTTGAGATTGTCCACACACTCTCCGCTGAGTCTTGTAAGATGGCGTTCAGGCGTTTCATCGGACGCAGGGGAGCGCCTGTAGAGATACGGAGTGATAGGGGCACGAACTTCGTGGGATCAAGCAATGATTTGAGGCTCGAGATGAATAAAATCGATCGTCAGCTAGCGGAAACGTTTACTAACGCTAATACGAAGTGGTTGTTCAACCCTCCGGGAGCGCCCCACATGGGTGGGGTCTGGGAACGCCTTGTGCGTTCGGTGAAAACTGCACTTGCGGCGATGCACACCTCGCGTATACCGAACGAAGAAACGCTGGCGACGGTCTTAGTGGAAGCTGAGAGTGTCGTGAATTCGAGACCGTTAACGTATATTCCCTTGGAAACGGCGCAGCAGGAAGCGCTAACGCCGAACCATTTCCTTCTCCTCAGCTCTAGCGGTACAACACAGACTCCAAAGACATTGCTGAACCCGAATCAAGCTAGTCGTAGTGACTGGAATCTATGCCGGACTATGGTAGACCAGTTCTGGCGGCGATGGGTACGAGAGTATCTTCCGACCATCGCCCGTCGTACTAAATGGTTCGAGGAGGTGAAACCAATCGAGGTTGGAGATTTGGTTATCATCATAGAGGAGAAGACACGGAATGGATGGATACGGGGACGAGTCGCCAAGATCGTCGTAGGACGTGACGGGCGAGTACGTGATGCGGTAGTGCAGACTGTTAACGGAATGGTTCATAGACCAGTCGCAAAGTTGGCGCGGTTGGATATAGCTGAAGGTAAAGCTGGATCGGAGATCCCTGATCAGCCTTACGGGTCGGGGAACTGTTACGGTAATTCGCACCAACCCCTTGCGACCAATAGTACCGTTCAATACCCCTCGAATGAAGACTGCGAATGACAGAGAGCCTGACAGCTATATTCTGTCATAGTAGGAGACGTAGACGATAACGTCAATTGGAATGATGAGCAGAAATACTGATATATCCAGATGTGTAGAAGTTAGATGGTTATGATCTGTGGGAGCTTTATAATACAAGAATTAAATCGTCTTAAACCGATAATTATCGTAAGTAATTAGGCAAAAGCGAAGAATATTTGATTAATCCCAAATTGCTTTGGCAGGTAGATTAACGACAGTGAACCTGTTAGGCCGAAAACTAGGGGTTAAGTGTCGAATCGAGAATTGATTTAGTAAGTAGTTATTATTCTGTATACTACACGTAGGTTACAGCGAGTTTGTGCCCTTAACATTACAGATTGCCCATCAAGTTTGCTGAACTACGATTGTTTGGATTGTTGGGGACAGCGAAAAATAACTAGGGTGACCAATGTAAGTTTATATGATAAGATGAAAATGAACTACACTAATTAAATACATAGCTTACAGCTCTGAATTACATCCCAAACCGTGGTGTTTCGTGCTCGTTAAGATCCCCAAAAGTTTCCCCAACAACGGTTGTCCCCGTTTCTTCTTCAACAAATTTGAAAATTTGTGTCTGTCATGTTATTCATACGTGAGTAACCTGATCGCCGCGATTTTTTTAATTATCTTTAATTCCAAGTCTGCACAGTGGGCCTGGCCATTTTAATATTTGCATCATATCACTAATATTCTGCAAATATTAATACTGACAAGAAAATACCAGAAATAGTTTCGGTATTTCCAGGATGCTTTTCATTATTGGCTGTGCAAGCACTTAGAATAGGATTGAATAGAAATTCCAGATGATATAGCATTCCTAGATGAATCCCAAAAAGAATTCCTGGGCGAATCCCACAAATAATTCCTAGAGGTATTCCAGAAAGTATTCCTGGAAGAATTTGAGAAAGAATTCCTAACAAGAAATTCCAGAAATAATTCTTATAGAATATCCTGAAGCTAGTGCTGGATGAATCTCTGAAACCCCTGAGTAATTTGTTACTTCAAATTCTGAGAAACTTTTTCCAGCCAAGCGATGTAGTTTCTGGAAGAATTCATTGGAATATTAAGAAATTCAAAAGGTTCTGATGATTGTTAAATAAATTGATGTTTCCCCAACGCAAGGCATACCTCTGAAAATTGATTGCTGTTTGAATAAATATTTACCTAGTTGATCGATTCTGAACTATTGTTTCAATATTGAACAGCTTGTTATCTTTTAAACAAATTTTCACATAATTTTTCGTAAAATGCATTTCTATAATTGTTTAGCATGTTTACACATTTTTATGTTTTTAAGTTGAAGAACGCCTTCTGGTGGATTTTTTTTTAAACATTATGTAGGTATACTAAGTTCTACACACCATCGCCTCCAAATAAAATAGGTACAAATAAAATGTTCCGAAAACAGTAGTCACGATGATCCATTGCACAAGGGGAGTTTTACAGAAAAAAAGGCTTGATGTAATATGTTGAAGAAAAAATCAAACACGATTGTATATTTCAATCCTCTCTTCTTACAAACATTATAGTCTAAAGGAAAAAAAGCCGAAACTGTTTATGTTAGGTGTCGGCCAGGACAGCTAGAAGCCTCATGCAAATCCTATCGACTTTTCATTATTAATAATTGTTATTCTTTCTCAAGCAATTTTCTCTTCGCTTTACGTTTAGCCGCGCCCGTAAGCAGAAAATGTAGATATTGAGCATAATTAGTTACACATTTTTTTTCAGGAAATTCCCTATCAATTCTTTATTGAACTCAAGGCATCCCCTCAAGAAATTTACCATGAAATCATCCAAACATTCCACTACAATGTCCTTCAGAAATTTCTCCAGGAAATTATCGATTAATTGTTCTAGAATTCATCCAGCAAATCCTTAAAACATTCTTCCAGGAATTATCCAGAAATTACACTTGAAAATCCTTTTGAAGTACTTCCAAATTTCAGGAATTTCTCCACTCATCTAGCATTTGCTCCAAAAATTGTCTTTGAAGTGCTTCAAAAAGTCCTTCAAACCCTCTAAAATTTCATCAAGGAATCCCTTCATGCTATCCTTCTGAAATTTCTCCAAGAAGTTCTGCCGGGAATCTTTCAGAAAATTCCCCAGACAATCCTACAGAAAAAGATCTTCAAATTATCCTACCAATCCTTCAGAAAATCTTACAACATTCCTCATTAAATTCTCCAAGAAAACTTGAAGGGATTCTTCCATGAAATCTTGTAGGTAATCCCTCAGGACATCCTTCAAGCAATCCTCCAGCAAATCATCTAGGAATTCCCGGATACTTCTATGAAGGAATTCATGGCTGAATCCTTGAAGGATTTTCTGATTGAATCGCTAAAAGATTGCCTGAAGGAATCAATGAAAGGTTTTATGAAAAAAAATCTTTGGAGGACTTCCGGAAGTAGTTTTCGAAGCTCGAAGAAATCTGTAAGCGTTCCTGGGGAAATCTGCAAAAAAAATAGAGGAATCTTTTAAAAAGGTATCTGGAGGTATCTTTAAAAGATTTCCCGAAGGAATCTTAAAAGGTTCTCTCGAAAGAATGTCTATCACAAATATCCTAAAGGAAATTAGACTTATAGATAATTCCTGGAGATATCTTTGAAGAAATGCATGGAGGATTCCCTGGACAAATCTCTAAAGGAATCCCTGAAAAAATATTGAATCTCCAAACGAATTCCTGGAAGAATCCTTGAAGGAATTCATGGAGGAACCCCTTAAGAATTCATGTAGGAGCCCCTGATAGAATTCCCAGAGGACACACTGAGAGAATCTCTGAAAGATTCCCTAAAAAAAAATCTAGGGATAATTCTAGACAGCATTCCTAGACGAGTTCCAGAAAGAATTCCTGGATGAATTCTACAAATAATTCCTTGAGGTATTCACAAAGAATTCCTGGAAAAATTTCAGAGAAAAATGAAATGATTATTTTTAATTAATAATCATAATGTTTTTCGGCTTCAGATGCTGAGGAACTTTTCTCAGTCACGTGATACAGTTTCTGGAAGAATTCATTGAATTATTTGAAAATTCAAAAGGTTCCGATAGTTCTTAGATAAATTGAGGTTACCCCTAATTATACCCCTGAAAATTGATTGCTGTTTGAATTAATATTTACCTAGTTGATCAATTCTGGACGTTTTTTTCAGTACTGCAAATCATTCGTTAATTTGTTCGAGAATTCTTCCAGCAGATTGTTAAGAAATTCTTCCTGGAATTATCCAACAATTGCACTTGAAAACCCTCTAGAAGTTCTTCCAAATTCCAGGAATTTCTCCACACAATCATCTAGCATTTCCTCCAAAAATTGTCTTTAAAGTGCTTCAAAAAGTCCTTCAAAAGTGACTACAGGAAACCCTCTAACATTTCATCCTTCGTGTAATCCTTCTGGAATTTCTCCTAGGAGTCTACCCCGTTTGGCATAATTCCATTTGGCATTACAGTCGTTTGGCATAATAACCGTTTGACATTATTGTGAAAAAACATTGATTTTGATTAAATTCCTACCATTAACCCTTTCTTTCCCACAGCTTTGTTGAGACATAAAATTTTGGGCAACTGCAAGGCACATGGAAGTCTTTAATGTGTCTTTAATTTAACTGTCAAAATGGCGTTTCTAAAAAATGTGCTTGTTGCAAATTAGCTAAATTATTCAAAACCTCTATATTTTTTTATTGTTTTTCAATAGTTTGACCCTTTGGTCATTTATTTCGACGTTTGATGAGACAAATAAGCGCATAAATTTATTCGATTCATTATTGAGCTAATCGTACCAATTCGATTTAGCTAGCGTTCGTCGAAAATCGATGGACCACCTGTGTTACCATGGGAAAGAGAGGGTTGATAAACTGCTCGCGATCGTACTTTCAGTTTTTAGTTATTGATAGTATGTCCTAATTCTAATCTTCATTTTTCAATGAAACCAATATCCAATAAAGCTCTTTTGAAAGTACAACATACATGTCTTCCGAGACATTTAATTCCTTGATATTATAGCTCATTTTTGACAAAAAATGTGTCTGACGCCTAAGTTATGCCATGTCGTTTGAAAAAAAAAGAAGGAACACGATATTTTATGACGAATCTTATAGTCCCGGATATTACTGTGACTCTGCAGTAACTTCCTTTTAAAATTTTCCAAACGACCATTACTCCAAACGATTATTATGCCAAACGACTGTATGCCAAATACCATTATACCAAACGGAGCAGACCTTCTTCAAAAAGTTCTTCCAGCAATCTTTCATAAATTTCTCCAGAAAATCTTACAGGCATTACTCTACGATTTTCTTCAGAAAAAAAATCTTCTAATTATTATCTTACAAAACTTCTTCATTAAAGAAATCCTACAAAACTCCTCATTAAATTCTTCAGGATTTTTTTCCAGTAAAGCTTGAAGGGATTCTTCCAAGAAATCTTGTAGGTATTCCTCCAGAATATCCTTCAAATCATCTAAAAATCCTCGGATGATTCACTGAAGGAATTCATGGCCTAATCCTTGAAGGATTTTCTGATGGAATCGCTTTCTTGGAAGGGTTACCGGAAGAATTTAAGAAGGAATTTTCGAAGGAATTCCTATATGAGTTTCTGGAGGAATCCGCAAAGAAGTTTCTGGAGCGTTCCTCGATGGATTTTCCAGAGGAATCTTCAAAAGAATTTCCTATGAAATCCCCAAAGGAATTTCTGAAGGATTCCCTTAAGGAATCCCTCAATGAACTCTCTAAAAGAATTCGTGGAGGAATTCCTGAAGGTGTTCCTGGAGGTATACCTGAAAGAATTTTCAGATAATCTTTGAACAATTCTTGATAAAATTTCTGGAAGGAATCTCTGAATGAAAATTATTTAATAAAAGCATGCATGCATCTAATTTCTAAGCAAGACACTCATTTCCATAACTGATTTAACTCACGCCTGATATCCCTCCCAGCAGTCGTGCCAGCTCCGCCAGCCGAGCCGCTGTTCGTCACAGTTCCACCCCGGCCCCAGCGGGTGCTCCACTCGGAGGCGTACATTCGCTACATAGAAGGTCTGCAGAACAACAGCGAGTACATAACGCCCTGGCAGAAGACCCTGACCGCGACCCGGGAGTCCATCCCCAATCAGGACGCCAGCCGCCTACCGGTGCATTGGCTCGGCAAGAGGGGACGCGACAAGCCGGAAGCCGTCGTCGACGCCATCTGGCAGCTGCGTGGATTCCTGATGAAGGACGTCATCCAGTTCGATCGGTTCTGAATCTGCTGGAGCAATGGCGAAGCGTAAGTATGGTATGTGTACTGTGCGTATTGGGATTTCTTTCAACGAAAGATGATAATCATTCTGTTTCAAATGGTGCGAGTTGAGTATATCTCCACCTGATAGTGATACGCAAACTGTCAATGTTTTAGGATTTCCTCTTTTATGAACTTATAATTATGCTATATTGTAAGGAATATATGTGTGTATGTGTAGGCGAACAATCTCATACGAAGTCCTTTGCGTAAGTTGACTGAATCCGAACACGCCCGAGGTTTTACAGTTTGGATTTGGAATCCACATCCAAGTCAAGTTTTTGGCTGATCTCCAAGACTTCTGCTCCGCATCCCCACGCTAGCGTTACACCACATCCGCCATGGCCGTAATTGTGGATGACTGGCACAGTTAAATTACCTATAATAAAGATAAACAGTGATTACTTTGCTGCTGTCTTTGTAGCAGGTCTCTTTTGAGAGATTTGGTCACTTTTATAATGTAAGTATCTGAAAAGTACCATCAGTGCACCCGATTCCGCTCATTTAAGGTGATTATAAAACGAAGCCAAACTTTGAATTTTCAAGTGCACAAGACGAGAGAATCTGACAACAGTTCGCGTTGAAAAACAATCAAATTGCTTGCTTGCTGGTGGTGATCAATGGGATAGATTTTCTACACGGAGCGCTGTTTCGTTCAAAAGTCTTGTGCTCTTGAAAATTTGAGGTGTAGTTTCATTCTATAATCACCTTAAGGAAAGTTAAGTGGTCAATGTTTATTATTAAATAACTATTGTGTCTAGCAATACTATTTTTATGTCCTGTAGCTCCAAGTATAGGTAATCAGCGGCAAAATAAAAATAATTTGGAAAACTTTCATTAAAAAAAATTAATTACATTTGTTACTACATCTAAGTGTTCCTATTTCTGCTCACGGTAAACAGATTTCGTGATAAGCTTACTAAAAAATGCATGAATTCGAATTTCTTTATTTATCCTTATATGTTTTATGGTCAAACTGTAGCTATAGAATAAAGAAGGCTTCATACTAAAATCGACATTTCTTTAAAATTTTGTTAATTCTTTTGCATGAGCAGATAAAAATAGCTAGTGATCCAATAACCGTTCACGAGGTCTCGTGTTTTCAATATAAATAATTATGTTATCAAATGAAAATAATGTAAGACGACTTATTAGAAAGTTGTTAATATTGCTAAAATATATCCGTGCGAAAAATGCTAGTTTTTTGACACAAAAAATCATTTTTTCACTAATGAGCAGAAATAGGGGCATGAGCGGATACTGGTGCACTGATGGTATATGTTAATGCTTGGCCTCTAAAGCCTGTTTTTTAACCAAGTTGGTCTCTAAAGTAACTTTTTTCCTCTTTTGCTTGCAGCAAATCCTAATGCTGAATTATGCAGCCCTTCAGAGAAAACTTCAGAGATTCTTACGCGACTATTGCTTTTGTTCGGCTATTGTTCTTCTGGAATTTGTTTTCAGATTACACAAGAAAATGCTTCATGAATTCTATGAAACATCTCTTCAAAAATTTCTTCTGGAATACTTTCAAGGACTTTTCCAAAGATCAATTTCTCCTTTGGGATTCTTGGAGGAGTTTTTTTCAAGACATTGTTAAAGGAAATTATTGAATACTCCAACGCTACTACCTCTAGTAATTTCCATAGGGAATAGGGATTACTCTGAAAGAAGATTTTTACATTAACTCCTCCACCGGCTTTAACAAGAGTTGTTTCAAAGTTCTTCCTAGAACATCCACAAAGGTTTATTCCAATTTTTGTGCAGAATTTTTTTTCTGGGAGACCGTACCGAAATTCCTGTAGGAGTTCCTATGCCATTTTATAAGGATTTCTTCAAGATTTCACCCATAGTTGCTCTCAAGAATTGTTCCAAAAAATCCTACAGTCGTTAGTTTTTGTAAATCTATAAGAACTTTTCCAGGACTCGATCAGGTCTTCCTCATTAAGTGATTTCAGAAATTTCATTAGGTATTTCTCCAACATTTCATCGGAGAATTACTCCGGCAGTTCCTACAAAATTTTCTTGGGTAGCTTGTCAAGTAAAACCACCATAGATTCTCCAAAAGTTCATTTGGATTTCGCACCAGCAAATTACTACAGAAATTATTCCAGTTATTGCTTCGATCATTCTTTTACAAATTTCAGGGATTTCATTATAAGTTTTTAAGGCATTTGTTCATAAAATCTTTCATGATATTATCAAGCAATTTATCATAGCAAATTTATTTACAAAATCTTCCAAGGCTCTCTCAGGAATCCAGGAGTTCTTTCAGAGATATTTGCCGGAATTTCTACAGGAGTTTTATCATAGATTACTTTAGGATTTCCTCTGTAAATTCTTCTCGGGGTTTTAACTACGATTTCACCAATAATTTCTGAAAAAAAACCCTGTTACAATCTTCTGAACATATCCTTGAGAGAATTTCCAGGGGAATTATCATTATAATAAGAACGAATGAAATGAAATCTTAATACTTATTGGAGAAAACCCTTAGAAATCCCTGGAGAAACTACAGGTTGAATTCTTGAAGATATCTTCAATAAAAATCTTGGAGGAAATCCTAAAGAAATCGATGAAAGTATCATAAAATTAATTCCTAAAACACTTTTTTGTGAATTTAGTAAAAAAATCTCTTTGGAGAAATTTTGGGTGGATTTTCTGGAGCAATTTCTGGAGTTAACTTTAGCCCCCTTTTTCCCATGGTAGCTCCAGAGCTTCATTGGTTTTCGACGAACCTGAGAAAAATTGAATCAGATGATTACTATGTAATAATTACTAAAACACTAATTCATGCTTATAAGTTTAATCCAGTAGCCTACTAACTTTTTCAATAGTAAAATTGTTTAGCAAATTTGCAACAGTGTTTGTTCAAGCACTAAAAAAACGAAATTGTCGATTGAGTCGTGGGAAAGAAAGGGTTAGAAAAATTCCAGGTTCAATTCTTGAAGGCATATTGAACAATATTCTTGAAGGAATGTCTTAGGATTTCCTCCTGAAATAGGCTCCTGAAGAAATCTTCGTAAAAATATCTGAACAAGGATGGAAAATCGTCACTAGCTACAAACAACACGGTATTCGAACATTCTAAGAGGGCCGTCGCTCTTACACCAGCATGATTTGAAAGCCACGCGCGCATCGTACCGACATAAGGAGCATCCGATGCAATGTTTGTCGTGGGACAAAGAGTTTATCGGATATTGTTACAAGTAGCGATCAACTTGAATCATGGCGCATTCGCGTTATTATTTTTCGTTGAAACCATGCCCGAATGATTTTAGAATCACAAACAATATATCCGAAGGGAAATCAACAGATAACAATGGAACAATTCTCAGTACACCCGATTCTGTTTTTGCACGGGGGATGCGTACCGTGCAAAAAAAGTTTTCAGTTCAAAATTTCAAAAACCGTGCAAAAAAAGTAACACCATTTCTCGACGTTTCATGCAAAAATAAGGTTTTGGCGAAAAAAAATGTATGGAAACTTTTTTTGCACGGCCGTGTAAAAAAAATCCATGCAAAAACAGAATCGGGTGTATAATAAAACTATGGCTCCCGAACACTTAATCGCTAGCCCACACGCAGAACGATGCATTTATCGCGGAGCGTAGTTTGTTGTGATATCCTAACGACAAAAGGTTAATCGTTGTTGCTATGATCGCACGACAAAGAACAACCGCGATGCATCGTGGATTTTGTCATGATCACTAGATTTCCATCCTTGTATCTGAAGGATTCTTCAGGCGAATATCTGAATTTGGTACAAGGAAGTCAATAAAATCTCTTTGAAATATTCTTATTGAAATGCCTGGTTGAATTCTCAGATAAATCCTTATGAAAACTCTTGGTTCCTTTTGGTTTCTCTTTGTTTTCTTGGTTTCAAAATACTATTCAAAGTCTCTTTTTTCCATATTCTCTTTGCAGTGAATCATAATGCAAATTTCTCAGGTTCATACTCCAAAGAAACGTTTATACTCTATAACGCTACTATTAAACATGTTCCTCAAAAAAATCTTTTCAGATTCTTCAAGGTAGAGCTTTCTCCGTGATTTCTACAGTGATTTCAGCTAGACCAAGTTTAGGAAATCCTACATTCCTACAATTCTTCTAAAGATCCCTCTAACTATGGACCAATGCACGAGTTCACTCGTTGACGTTTTGTCGTTGCCGTGTTATTTACGAGACCATGAGTGAATTTGACACCGCTTAAACGTCAAATTAGTGAACTAGTTCATTGGTCCGTTCTACCAGAAATACATTCAGCGATTTCCCAAAATATGTTTGGAGGAATTTCTCAATAATTTGCTCCAGGAAATCCTTGTGCATTTCAATGCTACTTTTCTACTAATGATATTTTTCTATTAATTCTTCAATCAAATTCTCCAGTTATTGTTACTGTAGGAGATCTTTTGAACATTCCTACAGAATTTCTTCCGAGAAATTCCACAAGGGTTTATTCCAGAGTTTTTGAAAAAAAAAAGTTCAGTGATTTTCCAAGAAACTCTGTACGGTTTCCTACGCCTGTTACTCAAAAATTTCATTCACGTATATTCCAAAAAATCCAACAATTTTGGACTGATTATTCGAGGTAACAATCATAACCTCCTGTTGAATTTTATCTAGGAATTTCTCCAGCATTTGAGCCAAAGATTACTCCTGCAGTTCTTCCAAACATTTCTCAATGAAGGTTTAATTTAAGATTCTTAATTAAGGTTCCACACTAGGTAATATTTCAGTATTATTGCATTGCAGTATTATCCTCCGACAATCGATCATTAAAATAACCAAAACGGCCGCTTTGAAATGCATAGATAGCGCCACCGTAGTCTTGTGTGTTTGACAGAACAGCAGTGCTGTCACAATGTAAAATCCCATAAACTATGGTGTCGCTGTTTTGATGCGGTAAGTGCCAAATGAGTGACCTTCAATGATCCATTTTGTCCGATGTTTTTCGAACAATTCTTTTAGATAATCCTGCGGAAGATAATCCAAAGATTCGTTTGATATTTTTTTTTTTTTCAATTATCTTAGCAAGTTCTCTAGCATATCTTCTAAAACTTCCACAAGAGCCATGGAAGAAGGCCTGGCAAAAATCCGTGAAGACATCCTTGAGAAAATTTCAATGAATTACTGGAGGGGTTCCTGAAGAAATTTCAGGAGGAATCTCTAGAACAATTTCTGAAGGAATTCTTCCTTGTTGAAATCTTAATAAAATTCTACAAAAAATATATATGTAATAAAAATAAAATCCCTGGATTTATCTCTAGAGAAGTTGGTATGAATTTTGGAAGATGTTCTGAACGGGAATTTCGAAGGATATACTAGGAAAATCAATAGAAGAATCACTGGAGGACTTAATTCTAGAGAACTAGAGACTTTCTTGACAAAATTCTGAAACATTTATTTTACTATGAATTGCTGATGGTTTCTGAAAGACCCTTTAAAGAAAATTCCTGATGATCCCGAAGCTCATTTCTGTAGTTATCCTTGGGATAATCTAGGTTGAATTCTTGAGCTATGAATAACATAATTCTTGGAGAAATTATTTTGCCTCTTCCTGTCTCCATTTTTTCTTCCTGTTAGTGCTTCTTTTCCAGACAAGAGATCTCTTAGTTCCTATTTTCAAGGCACTCGGTCGCTACCAACCCTGCATACAGCAGATGATTGACAACATCGAGCACCCCTGTGTGTCATAAAATATAAGAAAAAAAAAAAAGAAACTAGCACAGGTACAATGCTTGAGCATGTTTAAAAATCACACACATGTTGTGTTGATCTTCAAAAGATCGATTTTGTGTGAATCGTGCTCAATTCTGTGTTATACTGTTTTTAGCGTATTGACAATTTGGGGCTCTCTGAGAATTTTTTGAAAGAATTTCTTGAGTAGTCCTTAGACATTTTACAGTTACTTAGAAATATACAGTAATACGAGCAGTAATACTTATCGTAATGTGAAGTAAAATTAAAAAAATATCAATAGGGATATCAGATTCATTTCTATGCTGAAAATTCTGACAATCTTTCTTCTAAGCAACACAAGTCTTGTGATCTTTATTGCAGCTTAGAAAGCGGAATTAAGGATTTTGCAGCTTCTGCCCTTGAAAAGCTCTTATAAATACGTTAGATAAATATCTGGTCGGTCTCTGATAAGTTATTATGTATACTCTTATCTTCTGATTCCTGTTTTTTATTTTATGATTCCTATTTTGTCTCTTTTTGGTTCTCTTTGATTTTTTTCTGGTTCGTGATTAGGCTTTTTTTCGGTCTCTTTTTTACAAGCATGATGTCTCCAAAGTTCCTATTTTCAAGACACTCAGTAGCTATCTGGCCTGTTGTAGTTTACATATTCTACTAGTCTCAGATTAAAAATATCTCTCGAATCCCCGCAAAGCTGACAGTTTTAAAACACGGCTGATAGCCCGGAATTACTTTTGCAAAGCCTATGAAGGCCAATGCTATGAACTACACCGACTTCACCAACCATGCTTCGCCACTGTGCGCTTATCTCGATTGCAGTTGTTGCCATTTACAATGCAGTTCCGCATCTTGTAACTATGTAAAGTCTCGTGCAATTCCTGTCCGAGATTGCATGACGTGAGTCAGCGCGCGCAAACAGTGGAATATTCCCTTACCTGCTTTGTAGTGCTCCAACTCCAGCCGAACAGTACTGCGACCGGGCCGCAAGCCAACCTGCTCCTGTACCAACTTTGCATTCTTCAGACTTGGCAGCATTCGTTCGCATCCGTCGAAGATAAATTTGCTGTCATCTTTATTAACGTTTCGGTTGAAATCGTTCATCTGGTGGGTTCCACCCAATATCACGGTTTCGGTGCTGCAAGTAAAGTAATTTTTTTTTTTAAATCTTAAGTTAAATTTCACAAGTTTGTTCATTTGAGCCACCAGAAGCTACTATGAAAGTATGAGCATAATCCGTGAACTCTAAGAGAGACTAAACGAACTTGCAGATTATGGAAAAAATAAACCAAAAAAAAATCCACACCAAATAACTCACTTTGGAATCACATAATTCCCGTCGTCGCTATCGTCCAGGATGATCTCGAACACCCACGGTGCACAAACGCGCGCAATTTGTCCCCGAATGGGCAGCATTTCCTTGTCGCCCAACATGTTCATCGAGCCCAGTCCGGTACAGTTGACGATCAAGTCCACCTTCCGGCCACTCAGAATACTTTCGATACTGTTCACCTTGGCCTGGACAAACTTTCCGCCCACGTTGATGAACCGGTTGAACAGATACGGCAGCAGTCCCATCGGTTGGCACGTGAAGGTCGCGAAATGGTAACCACCGGTATAGTTTCGACCGTGCTCATAGCTTAATCGTTCCAGCTCTTTCTGGGACAGTTTGACGCACCCGAAGACGATGTCCTTCCAGGAGGGTTCCGGGTAGCCATTGGGATCCGTTGTGAGTCTGGTGCAGGGCTGCAGGCTGATTCCGAGAGGGGAGGCTAGTCCGTTCTTCCATAGCTGGTGGAAGAAGACATGTGTATCTGCGGACCATTTTCTGCAAATAGAGGGAAGGGTATTTAGTGATAAGCCATTGATAACATTGTATTCGTTTTCAAATGAGGAATATTCCGTTGATTGAATGTTAATTGGTAATCGGAAAGTAACAGATGTGATGTTCTCTAGAAGCGAGTAAATGAAATCTCTCTTTTAGGATTTATTATACTGGTGATGGAGTGGTGAATATGGAACGAAATGACTCCCTTTATCCAATAGTTTAATTTACACAAAAACTTTCAACGACCCAGATTTGTTTTTCGCGTTCTAGAGTGGTTCCAAATCCACCCCGGTGCCCTAGGAGAATCGATAGTTACCACCTAGGCACCGGAGGACGAGAAATATATTTCTGTCTCTAAGAAACCTCTTATTTTACTGAAAGGTCCCCAAAGACTTTTTTAGACAATATGGCCTCTTTGATCTTTAATCCCTTAATGGAATTGTATCCGAAAATTTTAAAGGCAAAATAACCTCAGGTATTTTTATTTTTACAAATTTCACGAAAACCAGACCTTTTTTACCTATTTCGAAGCCCGAATGCAACCTGAGTTACATATGATATGTGATCGTTGGATTATATAAGCATATCATCAGATATTCTTCCGTTTTCCTCAATGAGCTTTATGGAAACTTCCTCCAGGTTTTGCTGCATAGAAACCTCAAAGGGCTCCGATGAAGACTTTTCCGTAAACTACTTGACGATATTCTTAAAAATAACTCTTAAACGAATGTACTTTGAATGATTTCTGGAAACATTTCAGGGCTGGTATCAGGTCTCTCTTCAGAGACTTGATCACTATTCAGATGAAAGTTTAGCAAAGGTCTCTTTTTATTAATGGAAGGTCTCTAAAGTTTGAATTTTAACCAAAATATAGTCATACTTTTCCTTATTTTACTTGATGTGGATCCTGATGAAAAAATCCAGAGGCTCCAAAAAAATCTTCAGGGAGTATTACACATAGGGTTTCAATGCTAGTAATGAACCCCTTAGTAGCCGAAATTCATTCTAGACGCTGTTGTCCGAATGCCTATTATGGACCCACCTGGAAATGCGTATTATGGACCCTCTTGTGTGGTTTCATTTACAAAATTTTTCAAATATCTGTATTTATGCGTCTCAAACCAACTATTTTGCCTGAAACTGCTAACTAACAATGTAATCGAAGTTCCCCCGGTGGATTTTAATAGGATTAAAGTTGCTTTGAGTGTTAATTTTATGTTTTTCTGTAGGGGGTCCATAATACGCAAAGGGTCCATAACCGGCATCGACTCCCTATGTCACACAGGTTTTTCAGAAACTTCTTCTCTGATTGCTCGAGCAAGGGCTTCACAAATTCGTCTAGTAATTTCTCCAGTCTCCTGAAATAATTTTTGTGAATTTCTCCCGGGATCCAGTTAGATTATCCACCGAAGATTCCTCTATTAATTCTCTCATAAATGCTACAAGCGATTTGTCAAGGGATGCTTAGAAAAATTATTTCAGAATTTCCACTGAAATTAGTCTGAATTAACATACGTTAATTCCGGATTTTTTGAAGAAATTCTTTTAACGAATTTTTAGAATCGCCTGATGGTGCAACACCACTTAGTAAATATTAATTTTGTGGTGTTCTGCGGCCTAGATTTTCACGTGATTCGCGGTAGTTTGGCCGGCACTACGTCACCCAAATTTTTTGTTTGCTTGTGATTAGTGTGATTTTAAGGTCTTCGTACATAAAATTGCTTCATAGCTAGTGGAATAATTCTAATCTTTCGAAAAAGTAAAAAGAGAAGAGCGAGTATTTTTTGATGTCAATAAGTTTGTCAGTATTCGTTGCTAGAGAAGCGAGGGATTGCAAAAGGAATTTGGTAAATTTGTTCTAAAGGTGGGCAAAATGGTCCAATTAACAAAAGTAAATCGACTTTTTTGATCGATACAGTGACTCATTTTGTAATACGAAAGATAAATCATGTATCTCGCATAAGGTAATAAAAATATAACAGTTTCTGAATTAGAGCATTTTTCATATAACTAGTTAAACTATTTACACATGTCTGGTTCATTTTACTGGTATAAATCCAAGTAAAAAAAATCCCTAAAAAATTGTTGTAGGGGAAGACGGGGTAAGACCGCCCGCCTAAGCAATTTAATTCATATGTCAAAATCAAGAATTAATAAATCCTTTTTCGATGCAGCATGTCGTTTTTGAAGCCTTAGGCATTTAAAAAAAAAAAATATCACAGGTGTTGTATTTGTAAAACAATATTTATTTCTAGACGCTTGAAAAAGTGATGTCTTATCACGATTATTTTTAGCGACGGGGTAAAACCGCCAACCCACGGGGTAAAAGCGACCACCAAAATTTTCGTACAAAATTTTGCAAAAAAATATATCAGTTCCCTGTGATTCTAAAAAGTATAATGTTCTATGAATTCTACATTGATTAACGGGTATATTGAATCATTTTTAGGGTTAATTAATTGAAATAATTGAAATATATATATATATATATATATATATATATATATATATATATATATATATATATATATATATATATATATATATATATATATATATATATATATATATATATATATATATATATATATATATATATATATATATATATATATATATATATATATATATATATATATATATATATATATATATATATATATATATATATATATATATATATATACTTTTTTTCACCTTGAGACATCCATATTTTGGAAAAATATGCGGATTTTTTTTGTATTTATAACAACATTGATTTAATTTTACTTGAACAGTAATGTTGAACGTAGTTACAATTTTTAAAATGGTTTAGACATTTTTTGTTATAAATTAGGGGTGGCGGTCTTACCCCATCAATAGTGGTCGGTTTTACCCCGCTTGCGCAATTTTCACAACTATGGTCGCATTTCAAAGCTAAATATTTACAATTCGAATTTCACTTCACCGAAGCATATTTCACATTTCTGTTGATGCATGGATGGGTAATTTGTTATGATTTTACAAAAAAAATCCCTTCCGAAATGCTTAAGTGAGCATCTGTTAAATTTAGATCAAATTCAATATCGACGAGCAGAAACTTTGTTTTTGATATTTGTTAGGAAAAATTTAACATAAATATCAACCTAAATGGTTCGGAATGTCAAAAATCTTGTGTTTATGGAAAGTGCTTGGTGAACTTTTAAGAAAATCGCCATTTTCATGCCAAACTGAAGGTGGTCCGTCTTACCCCGTCTTCCCCTACACTCCTCCTAAAATTGCAGTGCTAGTGAATCGTGACTCTTTTGAGAAGAACCGTGTTCATTCACTCATTTTCCAGAGTCGCCCATCTCTAGTTTGTTCTGATCAACAGCGCATGATCACAATGCGTAAATATAACGCATTTGTCGGCCAGAAAGTCTACCCAACGTATCCTATGGTATTACTCTTTAGATCAACATTCCGCAACACCTATGAGAGGTCGTAGAGTTCTCTGCATCTTTATTAAGTAGGTGTGCAAACAATCATCCATTCCCTTTCCCAAGCTGGACGTGGCCAGGACAGCCCTCGACTATTGGGGGATGCGTCAGTCTTGTCTAAGAGTTAGAGGTTAGTCCCAAATTTCTGACTTTGATAACGGACAGGAAGAATGCAATCTTCATACAATGGTTTAGGACTGTACCACCTACGAATTTGTGCGAAAGGCTCAATGCTTAATGCCAAAATGCTAAATTCTTTAACGCCTTTTCAGGAAATGCCTACAATGATTTTTGCAGTAATTCATATTTAATATGAATAACTTCAAGAATTATTTCACTGTTATACCCAGGAATTGTTCTAAAATTCCACCAGAAATTATTCGAGGGCATCTATTAAGGACTCTTCCAGGAATTTCCCAATAAATTCTACCTGGGATTCCTCATGAAGTTCCTACAGAAACCAGGATTTTTTTCTGCATTTCATCTAAGGATTACTCTTGCTGTTCTTCAAAACTTTATTCTCAAGTAAACTCAGCACAGTAATTCCAATTTCTCCGATCATTCCTGTATAAATTTCGCAGGGATTCCGTCAGATGTTTTAAAATAATATCCTTTGAAAAATAATCCATCGAATTCAGACATTTGATTGCTTTTTATTTTTTTAAATTATCTTAGCAATTTATTTAGGAAATCCTTTAAGTATTCCTGAACTCCCCAGGAGTTCTTTCAGAGATTCTAATATTTCTTCAAAGGTTCCCTGCACACAGTCCAAGAAAGTTCTTCTATCAGTGCCTTGGACAATAACTCAAAGAATTTCTGAAATAATTCTCAAAGATATAGGGTAAATGATGGCTTCGGCACCCTGAGGGTATTTTCGGCAGCACTAACTTATCCGTCCTTGTTTAAATTTATCTATGGAACAAGAGTTAACTTCAATGTACTCAACATATTCCTTGAACTATAATCTTCCATGTAAATCACATCTTCCACAAAAATATTATATAACATGGGTTTTATCATTCAATCAAATAAATGCTTACGAAATTATCGTCATTCGTGAGCTGCCGAATAAAACAACACAAGAACAGCTTACAAAAACTCACCACTTTAAAAGGTCCAATTCTCAGCTCCAATGCCAATTTTTTCACACAAGCTACGCACCGATCACTTATGCACTATTGAACTTTTGATTTGTAAGTAAAGCACTCGAAAATACTTAATTTTTATGCTTTAAATCACAAATTGAAATTAATGCACTTTGATTTCCTCGGCAATCAATTTTTATTACTGGACTAGGTTGCCAGAAAACCATATTCAATTGCGGTGTATTTATTATTCACGATTTAAATTCACCGAAAAAATAGAACACAACTAATTAATTTATTGGAATTAGCCAATTAGTCGTTGGGGGTGAGATTTGGCCAAAAATGCGTAAGTCCTCATTTATTTTTGAACAAATTTCGCAATATGACTTGATGTGTTCGGCTAAAAAAAATATGTATTCTCATTGCAAAAATATATTTCACGGTAACCTCAGGCAGGCATCAAAATTATCAGATAGACGATGATACTATCATCTATCTGATAGACAACTGATACTACCAGTTCAGCCAGATGATACTATCACTTCTTGTCCATCCTGATAGTATCACTGAGAGAATGGTTCCTATCAGAGATAGAGAATAGAGTGGTAGTATCCCTATCCCAAAAAAATCTTATGATGATACTATCAGTACAACATCTCTCAAATAACAATGATAGAGGTTCTATCTTTATCAATTGATAAAAATAAAATAAAAATTGTTGGACGATGGGTATAGAAATTTAACTAAATTCCATATTTAGCAATCTAATGTGGCGGCTTCAGGAGTGTAAGAATTGTTGGAAACCCATGCAATATGGGTATTTTCGGAACGGGAACGGGCATCGATATCCGACGCCATTTTGAAATCCAATATGGCGGCCTCCGGATTAGTAAAATCATTGAAAACCCATGCAATATGGGTATTTTTGGGACGGGCGCGACGAGAGGATGATGAAAATCGATGTTCGACGCCATTTTGAAATCCAAGATAACGGCCTCCAGATTGGAAAAATCATACCTCGATATAACGTAACCTCTTTATAACGTAACTCAATGTAACATGAACAAAAACATGATTTAGGAATGATTCATGATTTCCGTAGACGTTACAATGGTAAATGAGAGGGATAAATTTGAAGCCTGTTACCTGGAATCGAACCAAGAACCTTGTGATCGATAGGCTCGTGCGCACTCCCCGCGTCTATCGGGTTTATGGACAAAAGGTCGAAGGACAAAAGGTCAAAAATGATTTGCTTGGTGGGAAATTTTTCCTTCTTCGAAAAAAGATTTTCGAGCTTTTTTCTCCCCTTTTTATTCTTCGACCTTTTGTCCTTTCGACCTTTTGACTTTCGACCTTTTGTCATAGATTCTTAAGGCAAAATGTTTGAATTTCTATAGTCCAGATCGCCGCATGTAGAATTGATACGCAATAAGAACAAATCAAGAGAACCGTGTTCGGCCATTCCCCCCTCCGCAACGGTCCTTGTATGAAAAAGTAAATTTTGTGTTTGAGCCTCTCCCCTTCCCCCTAGAGAGTTACGTAATTTGTGGACGGCGCCTTAGTCTGCACAAATTTAGTGGCTTTGTGTATTCAATATGACTCTCAGCTATTCTATTTATAACTGCAATGCTGTTCTCAGTGTAGTCTGTATTTTTCTGCATTAGCCCTTTCAACGAGTAGAACATAATTAATGACGTTCAATTTCAGCCATTGTCAACAAATACGAGAAGTTACCAATACATAACCTAGTTTTTGTACATTTTTGGATTGCCGAAGAGAACAATTTTGTTGCCGACAATAGTAATTGCATTGCCGATAAAAGAACAAGTGCCTCGTGACTTTGGTGAGGAAAAATAGACGATTTAGAGAACAAAATAGTGTGTTGTGCATAATAATTAATTAAGCACACTTACTCAAGTGTAGTTCAGGTGTCTCCTGTTAATTGTTGTGCTTTGTTGTTGTGTATAATTGCCTTTCTAAAAGTTCAACTGCTTAGGCTGCCGACAATACGTAAGTTCCCCTATCTGTGAAATCCATTGTTGAAATCTTAAGGAAGTCCTTAGACCTCCTCAGAGATATTGATGGAAGAATCGCTAGATGAATTCCTGGAAGACTTAGAATTTTGTTTAAAAAAATTCTGAATGAATATTTGGAGGGATTCTTGATAAGATAATTTCTGTGACTATACTTATAAAATCTATGGTCAATTCTTGAAGGTATCTTAAAAAAATTCTTTGTGCTGAAATTTTCCACGAGGAAAAACAAAGCTAAATATGCTAAATAATTAATGCAAAAACCAAGATTGTGAAGAACTAACAAGAGTTGTTATGTTATAATAGTCAGTTTTCTCTACTGGAAATGATATTAAAGAGAAAAATCTTGAAATCTTAAGGAGGCCATCACAATGGCCGACTTGAGTCCCTTCTTGCGTTTTTGAAGGCAATAACCTGAAAAAAAAGGTTTTTGATGGTCTGATTCCTCCTTTGCGAGATGTGTGCCTTCAAAGTAATGGTACATTATTGGCAATTGATGATTTTTAAATTAGCTTAGCTTAGACTGATTTTTATACATGGTCAATAACGGCGCCGGCCACGTCCTTGCAGTCAGGTGGGATTGAGGGGAGGAATGTTAGTGTGTAACCTTTGCTATTTGGAGACCTATTTTCCTCTGCATTTTCACAAAGGTTACTGGGAGGGATGGTTGTTAATGGGGAGGATCGTTGGGTCACAGGATT
The DNA here is from genome assembly GCF_002204515.2 of Aedes aegypti. Lineage (NCBI taxonomy): Eukaryota > Metazoa > Arthropoda > Insecta > Diptera > Culicidae > Aedes > Aedes aegypti. The sequence continues at coordinate 109,114,585 of NC_035109.1, forward strand.
CATTTTGATAAGCGATTAGACCATGATAAACGATTATTTGTGAGATATAAACATACTTAGGAATATAGTATTTTCGATTGACATGAAAATTTTCAAATATGAGAAAATAATGTCGTTACTTGAAGTGACGAACCATTCAAAGTTTGTTGAAAAAATAGCTAAAAGCAACATTCCTAAAGCTGTTAGCATATTTTAATCAAATTGAAAAAAAAATCGATTGGCTGGACCATCACATAATATTCTTATGCCGACACTTACAGTGACGAACCATTCATAGTTTGTTGAAAAATCATATTTATGTAACGATTAAATGTGCGGTCATACATATTTTACAGATTTGAAAAAAAAAGCATGAAACGAGCTCACCAATTGATCCTTCATCCTTGATTGAGCAGCCACAATCCACTTTCAGCATCACTTGTTTGCTCGGCCATATAAAAGCACTTAGAAAAAAAGGGCGCGCGACCCGAGGAAAAACAAACTAAAATTACTCGGGCTTTCTCCATGCACTCCAAAGAAAGCGCAACCCGAGAAAAAAAAACTGACGGCTTCTCGGGATTTCTCGACGCACTGCCCGGACTTTCTCGACGTACTGCCCGGCAGAAAAGAACGCGTCTCCCGAGAGGGAAAAAAAACTGACGACTTCTCGGGCGTTCTCGATGCACTGCCTATTGGAAATTGATAACTTTTAAATGTTCAAAAAGTACAAAACTAATTTACTTTCCCCCGGTGGGTCTTGAAAAATATTCCTGATCGCAAGGTGGGTCGTGCATTCGATAGGTTTGTGAGCCTATGTTCTACGACCATTTTTGATCTCTTCTTTCGGGCAAGAGGTCTCTAAAATTTCTAATTTCAAGACAATCAGTCGCTACAAGCCTCAACATTTCTGAAGTCATCCCTGCAGATATTATTAACGTAATCTCCGAAGTAACATGTTGAAGGTTTTTGTGGAATGCTTGAATAAATTTCTTTTATCATCAAAGCAAATTTCAATTGTTAGAAATTCTTTTAGGTTGTTAGAAATTCTTTTTGGTTGGGAACCACTATTGTTCCCACCCAGGCTTTGTCCTGGGCCTCAGGTCGTTTCTAATTACTCCAAAAGAAAATTGGGGAGATGGGCGGAAAAACTTCTTTTTAAAAAACTGAAACGTAGTCCTACGTCAAAATTTACTTCTACAAGGTGGACAAAACCGAAATCAAGAGATGGAGGAATTACTGCAAGGTATTTTTTCAAGGAATCTTTGCAGAAATGAAAAAAAGATGTTCTGCTAATATCATTGACGACAATTCTTTTTTTTTTTGGAAATACTTTTTTATAGAAAAAAAAACCACGTATTGAAGAATGAATTTCTGTATGATATCGTTAAAGAATCCTTGCAGAGAATCTTGATGCAAATCCTAGAACCTTTTGAAATTCCTATATGACTCTACATGTTTTTCAGGAATTCTTCAACATATATTTCGAGGAAGAGCTTCAGGAATTGTTCCAGTGATTCCTCCAGAGATTTTTACAGGAATACATTCAGCTACTCCTCCAAAAATCTCTCTGGAAATTCCCCTATAACTCTAGCTATTCTCCCTCACAAGATTTCTTTAAAAATGTTAATAACATTCCTCAAGAATTTCCTTCAGGATTCCTTCCATAACGTCTAAGGGATTGATCCGAAGCTCTCACAGGATCACAGTTATTCATCCTGTTTTTTTTTCACCAATTTCTTTAGAAGATCTTTCTTACACTCATACAGGAAATCTTTCAGGAAAACCTATAATGGTTTATTCCACGGTTTTAGACCTTTATTGATTTTCACAGTACCTACTTATTCAAGCCACTTAAAGATTTAGTAAAAAAAAAAGTTACAATGGAGTTCCTGGAGGATTTTTTGAAATAATCTTTGGAGGATCCAGAAATTACTTCATCAGATCTTTCAGAGATTTTTCAAAGTTTTAAATGGTACTGTCAAGTGAAAAGCCAATGTGTTGATGTAAAAAGATTAGCTGATCAGATCTTTCAGAGATAGGGCCCAAATAGCCGTAGCGGTAAACAGCATGACCATGCTGAGGGTCGTGGGTTCGAATCCCGCTGGTCGAAGAAGGAAATTTTCTCGATTCCCAGGGCATAGAGTATCTTCGTACCTGCCACACGATATACACATGCAAAAATGGTCAATCGGCAAAGATAGCTCTCGGTTAATAACTGTGGAAGTGCTCATAAGAACACTAATCTGAGAAGCAGGCTTTGTCCCAGTTGGGACGTAATGCCAGAAAGAAGAAGAAGAATCTTTCAGAGATTCGTACAGAAATTCGACAGGATTATTTTGATGAATTCTTTCAGGAAATCATGAGATTCGCTAGTAATTTACATTAAATTTTCCTATCAAAACTTTTTTAGGAACTCCACCTGAGGTTTTCTGTAATTCTTCTCAAAAATCTTGCAGAATATTATCCAGGGTTTCATATGATATTTTTTCTATAATATGTCTAGGAATTCATGCCGATAATAATCCCGACACTTCCTTAATGGTGCAGAGTTTTTTTGTTTTTTTTTAGGAGTTCAACCAGGAATTACTGGAAAACTTTCATGGATTTTTTCTGGAAAAATTACTTGAGAATTTGCTCATAAATTTTCTATACGATTTCTGAAGGCAACTTTGAAATGATTTCCAGTGGGATTCTAAAAAAAACTCGTGATAAAATCTTGCAAAAATTAAAAATCCTGAAAAAGTCCGTAGACAGTACACAGGATACATTTAAGGTGAAATCTGCAAAAAAGTTCATTAAGAAATTCCTCGCGAAAAAAAAATGTAGAAAAAAAATCAAGTCAGAAAAGTAGACAAACTTACTTTATCGATCCTACGTGTTTTGTAGACGATATTCTGCACGTTCCGCTTTAAACCATCTCGATTTTTCACATTTAGAACGTTCAATTTCCGAATTTACAAAACGGCGTAAGTATTTTTTTTTTCCACCTTCGGAACCTAACTGCTACTTTCACCTTCTTCTTCTTCTTCTTCCTTTTCTGGTCGTGAAGTGTCAAAAACACCCACTGATAAATGGCACAGCATCTACTTTCACCGCTCCGTTGTATGGAGAGACAAAGTGACTCAACCACGAATCAAAACAAAACATTACTTAAGTCGATTTTACATTGGTACAAAAACGTCGCAAGTAACAGAATAAAACTGCTTATGATTTTTCCATATTTTTTGTAGGAAATAATAGAAACCTAGGTATTAGAGAGCCCAGATAGCCGAAGCGGTAAACGCGCAGCTATTCAGCATGACCATGCTGAGGGTCGTGGGTTCGAATCCCACTGGTCGAGGATCTTTTCGTAAAATCGTGATAACTTTTTTGTTTCTCGGTATTTTTGCACCATTTTTTAACAAGTTCTAAAAAAACTCATCTAGTTTTAGAATCTGTGTCAACATTTATCATTGGTCATCTGGATCCAGAGATATTCCGAAATTCCTTGGGGGACCGACGCGTAACCATAACCCTCGTATATCTTAGGCTACAGAATTTTTATCGTATTCGGATATTCACTCTTCGGAACAATACATTAATGAGAGTATGTTGTGAAAAAATGAAGCAATTTGGTGCAGCCGTCTTTTAGTAATGAGCATTTACGTTATTGGTACCACGCTAGCCAAATAAAGATCGTGAAAACTTCAAAAACCTCATATCGTAATTTTCAGATATCTCTAAGAATACTTAACCAATTTATCTGATTTTTTCAAAGTAGCTCCTTATTACATGGCATTGTATACACGCAAAAAAATTGTGCGGTAAAAACTACCATTTTAGGGGGTTAACTTAAGCGCTCGCACCGGCAATTTTCAGCAGACCAGAAATGCGCTTGATTTTACCATGTCTGTAGTCGAAATCAGATTGTTGTAAATTATTTCTGTCAAATGTACCAGTAATGTGCTGGGATGTACCGTAAACATAGTAAATTGGTCTGAAATTGCATGGTAGTCAGCTAAAATAGTAATTTTTACTACAGAATTTTTTCCCGTGTAGCCCACATTTTATTTTTTCGATAAGTTGACGTAAAACAAAATGGCAGCCTAAGACCTTTTGTATGGAAAATGTCGGTCCCCCAAGGAACATTGGAATATCTTTGAAACCAGATCACCAATCATCAATATAGACACGGATTCCTAAACTAGAAGAGTTTTTTGAGAACTTGTAAAAAAATGGTGCAAAAATACCGAGAAACAAAAAAGTTATCGCGATTTGAATTTTTTTTCTTGCGGTAAAAAATGAAGCTTCCGGTAGAGGGGTCAATAATTGTGGAAGTGCTCATAAGAACACTAACCTGAGAAGCAGGCTTTGTCCCTTGGAACGTAACGCCAGAAATAAGAAGAAGAAGAAGGTATTTGAACGCGAGCTGTATGCAAAATATAAGCGATGTACACGGCGGAAAAATGTTAAAAGGGAGATTCATTTTAAACTGTTTTAGAAGACATGTTGTGATTCTTCTGAATTCATTTTCTCGAAACCGTATGAAAGTTACTTACGTAGATTTGAAAAAGTAATTGAGAATTTTAGTTCTATGACTGAATGTCGTCCCCTCGGAGGGGTAAGAATGGGGCAATTTTCATACGTTTTTCATTCAATGATAAACAAACGAATTTCAGACATTTCTCCAGCATTTGCAAATGCATTACCCTTATACGTAGGTATTCTCAATTCGGAATAACGTTTCATGTTAAATTACGAGAATGGTTTGAACATTAATCAGAACATACGTATTTTTGGCCCAATCTCACTCTCCCGACGACGGTAGTTATAACAATATGCGTTGTAATAAAATCGGTTGCTCTACTATTGTACATGTGCACTAATGTTCAAGTAGTTGCGGTATGATATAAACTATTCTAATGAATATTCACGAGGTTTCACATTTGTTTTTCTTCTGACCAGCTCAAATTACGCATCAAAATCAGTTCAGGGCCTTTCCAAAACATTATACCTACATCTTGTTAGTGTATTTCTTCCATTAATTATGTCTAACAACTACCAAACCAAATAAACGGCAGAAATTATAACTACTGATCATTACGATCGCTCTTATTGAAATGTTATCGAATCAAGATCTTAAGCATTGCATTTTTGCACTGCACTTACACAATTTTATGATCCGGAGTTTTGCCACAATAGTAAGGACCCCACAGCCCCGCCGAGACATCACCGGTTGTGTTGGGAGTCACGTCCTCAGAAATCAGCGTCACTTTGGCCACATTATAGTAATACTCAGCCAACTGGACGGCCGCACTTAGCCCGTTAACTCCGGCTCCGAGAACAACAATCTGTTTCATCACTAGTATTTTTCGACTATTTTGCTTCCACAATCAATAGCTCCTTCAAAGTACTTCGCTCATTGATAACCGAACTCAAACTGAATTCCCTATCGCCCTCGGAGTGCTAATTTAAATAATCGTCTTTTCTTTCTTATCAACAACCGTCGTCCATCGCTGGTTCACGCTACATCTTACCAGGTTCCTATCTGTCTCTCCATAATCCCTCTCGGACAAGCAGAGCATAAACACCTCATCTTAACCGGGGCATTGAAGTACACACCGGTCTTTGTTGGGTTGCTTTTTTCTCTATCATAAAATAAAAGTTCATACATACTGTGCGAAACCGGGTTTGCAAGTCTCGCAAATATTTTATGTTTATTTTTCCCCTATCTCCAGGGGGCTACGACTGTTTATTATATTGCAACTTCTCTATCAAAAATCTTCATCAGAATCCATCCCTTCAACGTTGATAAGACGATGGGCGTTTCATTTACAGCTTCGACTTCCTACTGTGGGGGATGTCCTCGCAGATAACGTTGCGTACTAAGTTGAGAACCTCTCCGGCGCAGCCCCAGGAAAGAGTGATTCCACTGCCCCCGTGGCCGTAATTGTGTATTACCGGAAATCGATTTGCACCATCTGTAAATAGGAATCGAATCATTTGCTTTAGCAATCAAAGTTGAACTGACTGTGATATAATTAGCGAATAGAATTATACATAGTTAACTCTTTCGATATTGAAGACCATCAAGTTAGGTATCGAGCATGAAATCGTTATTTCGCTGACTTTAGAGAAAAAATCGCTAATCAAATATATCTACGTACTACTACCCCTTTACACACCTGTCTTGATCCACTCCGTCTCCAATCGAACCGCCTGACGAAGGGGCCTCAATCCCACAAATTCCCCTTTAACTGGTGCGCGGTCCAGTGCCGGTACGATTCCATAGCATCCCCGCTTGATCGTGTCCGTATCCGCCGGCCGTGCCTCGAGTTCATAATCGTCAATCTGCTTGATGCCACCCATGGTAACGCTGCCGGTATTGGGAATAACGTAGGCCCGGTCATTGCAGAACACATGGAACATCCACGGTGCCTCAACGCGACGAACCTGTCCTCGACTGGGACCGATCTTGCGGTCGTTGAGCAGCTCACGGGATCCAAGTCCCAAGCAGTTGATCACGATGACGGTGGTGTGGTGTGATGCTTCTTGTGCGAGCTCTTCAATGGATCCGATCCTTTGTTGGCGGAAAACCGTGCCACGTGATTTGAGAACACTGGTGTATACTTTCATCAACTTTGTTGGTTCGCATGTGAAGGTGATGAATTCCGTTCCGGACCTGTAAGAAGAAAGCGTTTGTCATATGTGCAGTGGCGCGGGAAGTAGATAGGACAGGTAGGACATGGACTACGCACAAAAACACCTTGGTATGACAATCAAAGGATTGTCTCACCCACGATTCAACAAAAAAATTAACAAGATCAGCAGAAAGTTTGAAAAATTCATTAAATTATTTATCTTCTATTCAATATACATACAAACTCGATCAACGTCGTGCTTATTCTTATGGAGGATGGATGACACGATCGTGGTGTTCTTATTTTTATTAAAGCGTAACATTGTCTGTGCATGATTCCCAAAAGTTCTGGCACGTTAGAAGAACGATTAAAAATATCTTTAGTCAAAATTCTGGGAAACTAACTGTAATAATTGCTACCAGAAATTTCTCTAACCGCTATAAAAACAAATGGAGAAATTTTTGGCATTTATGAATGAATCAATGGAAGGTTTGTTTAAAACATCTGCGGCCAACCCTGTATATGTTCTGGAACAAATTACCGTGAGCATTCCTGGAAGTAATTCTTGAGAAGTTTCTAGAACATCCATAAATAATTATCAGAAGATTATCGAAGAATCTTTGGATGAAGTAATGGATCAATCTAATGCCAGTCGCACCGTGTTATATACAGCACGAGAGTGATGGTGCTGATGATTTCTGAACGTGCGATCACTCTTGATATAATCTATCAAAGCATTACTGATGCTCTTGGCGATTTTCAGACCAATTCCTATAGCACTCCCAAAGCACACTCTTTAGAAGCTCTTGGCTGATTCAGATTTGCCGTATACATTTTTGGAAGTAGTCCTGAAAAATGTTATATTTTTTGGCATCATTCATAAGAATATTTAGAGCAGATTGTCACGGTTTTTTTTGAAGATTTTGTTTACATAATTGTAGCAGATAATCCAGCGATATATTTGATGGAGTTTCTGCGGAATTAGGGTGCCGGTACCAATGGTTGTAATGTACCAGTAGATTGGACTATGGAATAAAACATACATTTTTTGATAAAAACGACATGTGCTATTTTTGGTGGATAGATCGTCTCTAGTTTAGTCGATTTGCCAAATTTCAGCTTTTTATTTTATCAAAAAGTCATATAAATAATTAAGTTTACGCAATAAATTTGCTCCCTTGCACCAATAGTTGCCGTCGTGTTCCAGTAGTGGATCAACGGATGGAAGCAGTTTTTAAAATGGATGTATAAAAATGAAGAAAAGTCCCAGAGATGTTCTTAATGCTTCATTCGTAAGATATTAGTTGCTGTTCGAAGGGAAAAATGTTAAACCTGTGTAAAAGTTTGCCTTTTTGTTTAAAATTCCTTGTATAATTCCAAAACGTCTACTACTGGAGCACTAGCGCAACTACTGGAACACGTGTACCAATAGTGGCTCAAGCGATTTTATGTTAAAAAATTAGTTTTATCACTCTTTTTATATTTTTCCCATATAGTATAGGTTGAAATCTTTCTGTTGACGCCAAAAGATCTCTGCTAAGGCTTTTCGTTATTTTGTTATGATTTTTTATAGCTTAGGTAGTCCACTAATGGCACCGGCACCCTAAACATTTTTCAAGCATCTTCAGTCTCTCCTGAAGATTTTTGTGATAGGCCATGTCTCTTGGACACCAAGAAAAAAAAACTACACAAATTTACAGAATTTTTACTGTTGATCCATATGTTATGTAGAAATAGATGAGGAAATTAGAAAAACTCACTGTTTGCAAAGGCAAGCAGTTTGGTCTAGTTTTATCAAACTTGTTTATTACAAATAATTTTAAAAAGATATGAATATGAAGGATTTTCATATTTTCAATATGAATGATAACAATTGATCTAAATTGATCCAATGAATGATCCTAAAGACAAGGCTGGTAGTGGGTTTGTTTTAGAAACTTGGTCCCTATTTTAATGCAATGTCTCTATTTTTATTCAAAGGCCTTCAACGTATTTATTTTAAACAAAATGGTCTCTAAAGTTTTTTTCCTTATTCTGCCCGCATTGAATCCTGTTTCCAAAATTCTACGGGCTCCAAAGAAACTTTCAGCGACTACAACGGGTTTAACGGGCTCCTCAAGAATTTCGTATCAGATTCCCCGATTTTTACCCATATTGACTTGGTAATGTTGTAACGGGAAGTAACGCCCGTTGACTTAATGAGAAAAATGATTTCATCGCAGTAATCCACGGCATGTCAGTGAAAAAAAATACCTCCACTATTGGTACACTGTTCCTTTAGTTGCGGTAAATTTTTAATTTGTGTTCCTATAGTTGCGGTATCCGTTGTTTTCTTATGGGATCCTCCACTATAGGAACATTTTACCGTAACTATTGGTACAAGTAAAAGAAGTTTTAACAATTTTAGTGATATTTCATCAGTTTTGAAGCTATTTGAACGCTCTTTTCAACTATTCCGTGTATCAACAATTCAATACATCGATTGGCAGTGTCGGTTCGGTGGCTAATATGATAAAATCAGTGAAAACGACACTACCGCAACTATAGGAACACCCACAAAAGAAAAGAAATCCGATGAGCATTCCTTAAAAGCTTCATAATATTTGCTGGAATACCGATAACATTCAGAATTGTAGAAATCCTTAGAGTTCTTCGTATAGAAATCATTAAAAAGATTTGTACAATCCTTGAAGAAATTTCCGAAAGAAAAATCAGGATAATCTTCTAGACTATTCCTTTAAGACAAATCTAGAGCAATATTAGAATTAAACCCTGCAAAGTTCTTGGAAGAATTGCCTAGAGTAATCTCTGTATCAATCTCTAGGAATTCCCGGAGAAATCAATGTAAAAATGCTTAAAGAAGTGCTTATCGATATCGATATGATCAGTAAAATATTTGAAACCCTGAATAGTTTCTTATAATAACTGGATGATTTTTTTTTTTCAAGATAATAAAGCTAGAGAAACACCAGGAAGAATTTTGTGTGGAATCTGTAAAGAATTTCCAGTAGGAAATCTTTAGGGGAATTCCTTGGATACTCCCTATAAATGCTCTTCATGGACATGAGGTATGACTTGTTACCTTAGAGCTATTTTTTCGTGATGGAAAATCGTTTGCGCCCTATTATAATACCCGTATAGGTCATTGGCACCCTAATTTACAAACGTACTTGTAGTCCTCGCCATGTTCCAAACTCAATTGCTCCAATCTATCCCGCGTCAAGTCTCCATAGTGAAATACGAAATCTTTCCAGAAGATGTCATCCGGTTCCGTACTACAGGAACATGAAACAAACGGCACCAAAGATATCCCACATTCCTCAGCGCGACCATCCTTCCATAGCTTGTGGAAATATTCGTACGTATCGCGAGACCATTTCCTGAAAGCAAAGCTTATTGTAGTATTCGAATCAACAAATCTGCGCTACTGGGTCAAACCTGAGCAGCTGCTTCGGGGTATCACCGCTGAGATAAGGTTCCCAAAGCCCTGCGGCTACATCGCTGGTGGTATTAGGACTGAATCGTTCGCTAATTATCTCCAAGCGAGCATTCGGATAGTGCTCCGAGATACGATACGCACACGATAAACCATTGATGCCGGCGCCAAGAATAATAAACTTCATCGGTTTGTTCATGATGATCGGACTACAAACAGGGAACTATTTTTAGCACCAAATGATATGGTTTCGAGATGTGTGGGCGGGTACAAGTCCTTCCACGATGTACGGGAAGCTAAATGAAACTGATTGGCTACTGGCAATGCAAATTTACCGCATTGTGTAGGGACCGTAAAGTGGAGTAATTTTACAGGCGTAGTTTCCTAACAACATTTTTTATCTTTATCAACAAGATTTTGAAATAAACGGCTTTACTTTCCTTCCGAATAATTTTATCACTATAACCTTGTTTGTCATAAGTAACTATCTCGTGTATTGAAATAAACCTAACAAGATCAATAAACATTATCTTTTCTTATAATGTTCAGTGTCAGATTTCTAGATATTTTTCCAGATTTCCAAACTTAAACCATATATCGCATCCTTCCCTTTCTATAAAAAAAATAGTCTTATAACTTATGTCTAATAACAAAAACAGCAAGCATTATTATTTAACTATAAAATATTCATTGTGTTTTCTGAAGCATTGCACTACTCTGCGATATACCTTGAAATGGAAATGATGAAAAAGATTAAATTTAATCAAATGTGAGGCTATGTTGCGAAAATTTAGGAAATTCGAATGAATATTTACGATTCTCAGTGCTTCATATTGCTTAAATCTTATCAGTAAAATTATTGTGTTGATTTTTCTTCCAAGTTTATCACTAGTAGCTTCTACTAGGATGCACTAATAACCATTCTAGAACAGCGCCTCCTTCGCATTTTGACTTTGGATTAGATGACAAATTAAATTACTTTCCGCTTACGGTACTTATCACATTTGGTCTGAAGGCAGACAGACGGTTGAAGAGCTTGTGATTGTTATCAACAATGTGCAGTGATAAGACCATATAATTTAACGATTTTTCATGACAATTGAAAGAGCAATACTTCGTTAATCTATCCTGATATGAAATTAATATTCTGCATGTATTCTTTAGCCTATTGGATATTGGAGGGGTAAAATAGCAGAGAGAACAGTAAAACACGTCTTTACAGGTCGAGGCAAAACACTTGAATGAGCTTTATTCATTTCTTTCTTTCCATTCACTTTTGAGCTTCATTCCGTCAGTTCCTTTTACACTCGATTGGCGCGCGATGCTGAATGACGCAGGGCTGCCATCACTCCTCCTCATCGCGCAGAGATCGCAATCCAATCCTCTCGCGTATGTCCTCCAATTTTACCCTGTTCAGCGGTTTCGTAAAAATGTCCGCCAACATATCCGCCGATGGGCAATAAGTTACATTTACGTTGCCGTTTTCAGCCAAATCCTTCACGAAGTGGTATTTGGTGTCCACGTGCTTCGAACGCTTCAGTCCTGCATTCTGCTCCAACATCTTGATGCAACTTTGGTTGTCTTCGAAGATCTGTACTGGTTCCTGTACAGGCTCCCCGAAGTCCTTCAATAGTTTTTTCAGCCAAAGCAGCTCCCGACAACTTCCAGCTAACGAAATGTACTCCGCTTCCGTCGATGAAAGTGCCACACACGATTGCTTTCTGGCACACCATGAAATCGGACCACCACCCAGTTGAAACAGATAGCCCGAATTCGATTTTCGGTCCTTCACATTTCCGGCCCAGTCTGCGTCCGCGTATCCTCGAAGTTCTTGTCTGTTTACAGCCAATTCCAACTTCAAATCACTCGTAGACTTCAGGTAGCGCAGAACCCGTTTTGCTTCCGTCCAATCCGCATTCGTTGGCTTGCTTACCTGCCTTCCAAGAATGGATGTACTAATAGCGATGTCTGGCCGGGTATTTACTGATGGATACAGCAAACCACCGACGAGGCTCTGGAACTTCTCATTGTTCGGTAGACTCTCCAGCTCCTCCTTTTGCTGTAGGTATCCGACGTCCATAGGAATCCGTGATCCCTTAGCATCCGCAAGTCCGAACTGTGCAACCAACTTGTCGATATAAGCCTTTTGGTCCAAGCAGTAGGCGTTGTTCTTCCGCGTCACTCTTATTCCCAAAAAATGTTTCACTTCACCAAGTGTTGTAATCTGGAACTCGCTAGCTAAAGCCTTCACAACTCCTTCGTAGTCTTCATCACGTGATGTAGCGATTAGCATATCATCCACATACACCAGGATATACACTGTGCCGCCGCCGTCTACTCTGGACGCCATCCAGTCGGTTGTTCAAACAGCTGAGGTGGCAATCGAGCATAAAAGGAGCGGCATCCGTTACTGCGCGGTTGTCACTCTGGATGTGAAGAATGCGTTCAACAGCGCAAGCTGGGAAGCAATAGCACACGCGCTTCACCGCCTCAAGGTACCGGTGCAGTTGTGTAAGCTTCTAGAAAGCTATTTTGATGGTAGGATTCTACTGTATGACACAGAGGAGGGGCAGAAAAGCGTTCGAATTACCGCGGGAGTACCTCAAGGTTCAATCCTGGGCCCGCTGTTATGGAATGCGATGTACGATGACGTACTGAGGCTGCCCCTTCCGACGGGTGTTAAGATTGTTGGCTTCGCCGACGATATCACCCTAGTGGTCTATGGTGAATCGATGGAGGAAGTAGAGTTGACAGCAGCGCACTCTATTTCCCTGGTTGAGGAATGGATGAAGTCTAGGAAACTAGGACTGGCCCGTCACAAGACTGAGGTGGTGGTGGTCAACAACCGCAAGTCCGAGCAACGGGCGCTTATCTCGGTAGGTGATTGCACCATAGAGTCCAAGCGATCCCTTAGGCATCTTGGGGTAATGATCGATGACAAGCTGAGCTTCGCTAGCCACGTTGAATATGCCTGTAAAAGGGCATCTACGGCTATAGCGGCGCTTTCGAGGATGATGTCTAAGGGCGATGACATATTGCAGGAGTAGAGAAGGGATAAAAGGAGAGAAGAGAAAAGAGTCAAAGCTCTCTCAATGCAAACTATATGGAAAACGCGCTTACCTGGTATACTGAAGGCGAAGCAAAGAGGTTCAAAGAGATCTGTGGAAATCATTTGCTGCTTCGACGCGCAAGAACGCTAGTGAACGCTAGAGAAATATGATATGACTGCGCTCGTTTTTGGCGTAAATGGAGCACGGATCAGAACGTTTGCTAGTAAATTAAATCCACAAATAGGCAATTTTATAATTAAGTGAATTAAGTTTTGTAACTTATCATAATTACAACTGATTTATTGATAAACTGTTAGCGCGATAAATCAAAATCCGGACTGGACCAATATCCGGACACTCTGGTGAAATGCAATCATTTCAATGTTAAATATCCTTCCTAGTGTGAGAATATTATTCCTACTATTAATGTTAACTATGTCAACAATAGTTAACATGAATTGTAACATGAATTGACATCAAATTAGCCTTGTAAAACATTATTAAAGACAAAAACAAAAGTCGGTTCCGCTAGGACGCGTTTGCTTTCAAAATTAACGATAACCAAAGAAATTCTACTCAATGCGCCATCGCGTTTCGGCGATTCATCACGCGTTTGTTACGTGCTTATCATATGTGATTCATGTTCTGTAGTGATTTGTTTGTATTTTGTTCTCGGTAAAGTCAATAGTTTCGAAGAAATTAATGAAATGCATGTAATTCTGTGCCAGAAGAAGACTGTCCGGATACTTATATGTGTGGTTTCGAATCCTGACACAGTGTGTTAGCATACAATTTTTCAAAGTTCAAAAAGAAATATAACATCATAATTGTTCGAAAACCTGGAAAACTCATTGAACGTTAACCGTTGTGATTTTTAATAGTATTAACTGAAAATGTTTGTAAATTATGTGTAATTATTGGGGGAACGATGCACATATCACAAGTATCTTTTGAAGACTACAAAACCTACGTTTTATGATGTTTCTGTATAATCCAACAGAGGAACAACATTATTTTTACAAATCCATGAATCTTTGTATCGTGATATCAAGGTATGTTTAATGGTTTTTATTTTTTTTTTAAAGAACAACTGCGATTTTTTGAATGTCCGGAATTTGATGCACCGATGTCCGGATTTTGATTCATGTGTCCGGATTTATGGACACGACATTATGCAGAATTAACTCAATTTTCATTAAATTCATTGTAAATTTGGTGAAAATTATCAAGTTCTAACCTAAAAGCTATCATCTCAAAGTAATACATAATAAAATAACGATTAACCAATCGTATGCAAGCATTTGAATATGTGTATCATCTTAGGTGTCCGGGTTTTGATGCATCACAGTAATCAGTATTTTTGTTTTCTATATTATTTTATTGCTTTCTCCAGTTGATAACTACTTCGAAACATCTTTTATCATTAAATGTGGTGGAAGAATCCCTACTTGATATTGTTGGCGAAAATGAAAAACTGTTTTTGATCGAAATGGCATTTGAATATAAACAAGAACAGGGGTGAATAATATTTTGCTTGTTCAGCACTAATCTCTCTTTTAAATATCTAGATTTTTCAACAATTTTATTACAATCATGAATAATTATAATTCGTCAATCATCTATTCCTTATTTCTATTTGTCTTGTTTCCTGTATACATTTTCCTTATAAATCGAGATAAAAAGATGTCGAAGAATATGATCAGTTGATCATGTAAGCTCAGGCTTTGATTTAAAATTTCATCAGTTTGAACATTCACTCTTGTGTAATTTTCAGAGTACTCTTGGCTTTATGTGACTCCATTTTGCTGATTTGAAGAGCAGATTGTTCGCTGTTAGATAATTTGACAGCAAATAAACAGAAATACAGAATAATAATACTGACATCTAAATTTGAAAAAAAAAAAAAATATTCAGATGGATTTTCCATCGAAAATAGAAATTCAAGGTAAAAGCAATATTCTCCGTCCCAACCTCACCTCCCAAATAATCTATCCAGCCCAATGTGAAACAAAACAACGCCATTATGGGTTCCGGGCAATTCGATCGGATAAACCTTAAGTAACTGTTTGTAAAACGCCTCAAAAAACAGGAAATCTTCCTAGAGTTCTTGATTACGATTGATATAAAGCACCAGTTCAATAAAATTTTGTGAAATACAGTGATACCTCCATGAGTCGATGTTCCATGACTCGATATCGACTCATGGAACCATACTAAAAACATAATTTCATGGTTACTATGATGGTCCCTAGAAGCAGCTTTCCAAAGAATTGCTGTTCCATGACTCGATATTTCCATGAGTCGATGGTCCCTTCAATATCGACTCATGGAGGTTTCACTGTATCTAGATATTTTGTGCAACACTATGGCTTACGTAAAACAAACTTGCTCCTTGTGGATCACTTGTCAATGCGGTATATAAAAAATCGACAAGGCATGTTTGATAAAATCTCAAACTATATTACTTAGTACAGACAGAAAGCGAGGATGTGAAAGAGGAGCGTACGCGTTGAAGGTCTCTCCATGCATGTTGTATGAAAATCGCGCCTACCTGGCATACTGAAGCGATGCGAAGAGGGATGGAAAGTGTGATCAAGCGTGAAAGCAGTTCGTATGGTGCTTCGACGCGCGAAAACGCTTGAAGATAATTTGAACTATTATTAGCAGCACTAATATTGCGCGTGAATTTCGAACTTATGAAAACAGTTGGAAGTAAACTAAATTAACAAACACAAAAGAAAAGTTCTTTTTTATATTTGAAAAAAAAATGTGTGCTTTGTACCACTGAACTGATCTTATACAATAAAATTCCCCAACTCAAAATTATCACTCGGCCATTCCGTAGAAAAAAAAGAAAACCACAATGTTCCACGACTTATAAATAAGAGAGTCGATTTGTTATCAATCATTAAAACCATAGCTTTCACTTTAATAAAACGGGAAATCGCTCTCAAATTTGATCGATTATTACTCGTTCGGAAAATCAATATTTACTTGAAAATTAACTGCAATTGGAACCATTCGTGTTCTTGTTTATAATATCGATGATTCAAGCTTAGAAAAGATTCCCATAAAACATTTACAGTACTCGTAGAAAAGGTATGCAATTAACATACTATTTCATTCCATAGATACAAACATGATATTATATCTATAACTAGTGTATTGTTTAATCTTCCAGTCGTCGCGCGGTTCACCACCGTCAAAACCACCACACTGCTGTTGAGGACGAAAAGCGAGTTTTTTTTTCAAAAGTGTTGAACAAAATACAACATCGTGACGACTGAAGTGTTAAGTGAATTTAAAGAAATTATTCGTTCATAACAGCAGAAGTTTAATAATTTAATTTTGTGTGGAAAATGGCATTCAATTTCAAAATTCTCGAAAATTATAACCTTTTTTGAAAAAATATTCGGTAGGCTTGATAGATATCATTTTTTAAATTTCTTTATAAGTATCATTTCAAATATTACATATATTTCTTCTGTGTGTTCTGTGTTGAATTCTCTGTGTTTTATTTTTAATTCTCTGAAGAGCTTTCTTCCTGGTTACAATTACAACAGCTAGTCCATATTGGTACAGCATACAACATGGTTGGCCTGAAAATTTGTTTGCATATCAAAAGCTTGTTCTTAAGACAAAGTTTTGATTTTCTATTAATAATGGGATAGAGACATTTTACATATTTGTTACATTTGACTTGAATGACCTCAATGTGATTTTTGAAAGTTAAATTCTTATCTAGCATGAGCCCTAGATACTTACCTTCATCTGACCAATTTATTGGAACCAACATGTCTACTTGAAGGTTTCAAATAAAGAGCTTTTGGTTTATGTGGGAATATTATTAGTTGAGTTTTGGAAGCATTAAGAGAAATCTTCCATTTTTGCAAGTATGAAGAAAAAATATCCAAACTTGTTTGCAATCGACTACAGATGACACACAGGCTTTGTCTTTTGGCGGAGAGGCCTGTGTCATCCGCAAACAAAGATTTTACATCCCTGAGTTAACTCAGGTAAGTCAGATGTGAAAATATTGTATAATATTAGTCCCAAAATGCTGCCTTGGGGACACCAGCTCTTACAGGAAGTCTTTCAGACCTGGAGTTCTGATAATTAAGCATAAGTGTACGGTTTGACAGATAACTTTGAATTATTCTAACAATGTACGTTGGAAAATTAAAGTTTTTTAATTTTACGATCAAGCCTTCAGTACCAAACACTGTCGAATGCATTTTTTATATCTAGATAAGCAAGACCAGTAGAATAGCCTTCAGATTTGTTGGAACGAATCAAATTTGTTACACGTAAAAGTTGATGAGTGATCGAATGTCCATGGCGGAATCCAAACTGTTCATTGGCAAAAAATGAATGTTCGTTGATGTGGGCCATCATTCTGTTCAAAATGACTTTTTCAAAATGTTTACTGATGAAGGAAAGCAAACTGATTGGACAATAGCTGGAAGCTTCTGCAGGATTTGTGTCTTGTTTTTAAATTGGTACAACCCTAGCATTTTTTCATTTGTCAGGAAAATATGCTAATTGAAAACATTTGTTAAAAATATCAACTAAGAATGATAAGCTACTTTCGGGAATTTTCTTGATGAGGATGTAAAAAATTCCATCATCGCCAGGAGCTTTCATATTTTTGAATTTTTAAATAATAGTACTCATTTCTTCCAAATCAGTATCCCAGGAATTTTCGAAAACGTTCTCGTGATTGAGAATATTTTCGAAGTCTATTTTGAAGAACTTGATTTTCTATTGGACTAGTAAGTCCTTAATTAAAATTGTGCGCGCTTTCAAACTGCATAGCAAGTTTTTGAGTTTTTTCGCAATTAGTTAGTAGTAATTTGTTTTATACTTCCAATGCCGGTATTGGCTGCTGAGGTTTTTTTTTTCAAAATTTTAGATAATTTCCAAAAGAGCCAAGGTACAATTGAGAAATTTTATTTTCAAAAGTTTTTGTTTCTTAATTGAGAAAAACGTTTCTTGATTTCTTCCTGCAAATCCGGCCATATAATTTTCATAGCAGTATCGCGAGTGCGTTGAAATTGCCTTATCCTCACGTTTTTTTAAGACGGTTTATCATCATAGTCTATAATCACGTATTCAAATTTTACTTCACATTTCGGAACTGCAATGCTCCTGGCTTCAACAATGGAATTCGTTAAAGTTTCAAGAGCATTGTTTATATCAAGTTTTGTTCGAAAGAAATGTAAACAGATTAGAGTCAATTTATGTTCCATATATATACCAGTCGGCTTGATAGCTATCATCATTATACACAACCATTACCATATATGTTTTGATTTATTTTTGTTCTCTTGAATTAATTAATTTAACTTTTTAGTAGTTGTTTTGATAATATGTGATAGTGATTCATATTTAAAAACTATGTCACGAAAATCTATTCATTGGTTATTTAATTAATGTAGTCAATCGTGTATTCAATCAGATTAACAACAACTTATTTATTCTGTTATATTTTTTTTCCAATTTTTATGTTGTACCATGCCCACACAGTTACGGATCACCCACAGTGACGGATCACTTTGGCGTTCAACATCGAATAACTTGCCTAAAACATAAACGTTGACGTAAAACATATTTTTCCCATGTTATACTATTTGTCTTCTACCATTTTTAATGTCAAGCACAACATTGAACCGCATAAATAACGGTGTATTTGACAAATGTTTAGTTGGTACCACACAGCTATCATTATATGGTCGTTTTCTGTAAGAAGTGCCGTCAGCATTCATAAGCTCCCACAGGTGGTAAAATTCAAATGTTATAGCATAAAGCATGCTTGTTCGCTTCGATTCAGTATGAATTCATCATTGGAAAACATTTTTCTTGATTGTTGATTCTAAATACCAAATATTAGCACTTCTAACTAGTGATCTATAATATGGACCAGGAAATGATTGTTTACCATGGATATGGATCACATCCAAAGAATGTAGATTTCTGCCATTTTAAGCATTGGATTCGACATTTTTAGACAAAAGCACTTAGGATAAAACTAATAAAACATCAAGGTTTGTTAAATTCGGTTTTTAGCAGACAAAAATGGGTGGAAAACTTGGTATGGAGCGAAAACAGTTCATGTCTCAGTTACTACAATGCAGTATTACAAAAAAGGGCATTTTACCGTTGTTTCCAGCACTAATACTGCTATTTTTTTGCAGTAATTTGTGACACATTGTTAACTTTCGTCAAATCAAGCAAAACAGATGCATTGAGTTGAAAATCTCTTGATTTTGCGCACAGATCCGTAATGTGTCACAATTTGATCCGTAATATGAAAATTGATCCATAATATGGTTTTCAGAAACCGATACAATTTTTAATTTTTATGCAATCCTATGTAAATATTACATTCAAAACAGTTTACTATATGAAGATCCAATTTGAAACGATTCAATTCGTGCTTTAAATTACGTTTACTATGTAGTTTTATTGAATTTTATAGGTTGGACTCCACACTATTTGATCCATAACTGTGGGGTCATGGTATATACTCTGAATGATAGCCTATGGTTGCTATTTCTGCTAGTTTCATCCAAGTTGTATCGGCCCTACATTGTAATTTCTAGCGGACTTGAGTGCGGATGATGACGAAAAATAAACAAGCTTAGTGATTTAAATGGTTTTCTTCGCACGCCATCGAGAAGCAGTCTTCCTGCTTGATGAGAAATGATTTTAACAAACTTGCTACATTCTACAGAGTCGCCTTTACAGGCCTCTGTTGATGCGAATGGGACATGGGAAAGGAGAAGAAACCGAATAAAGCAGCCGTGCGCGCTCTCTCTCTGGTCGCAGGCAGCATGCTGTTGCCGAAGCACAAAATCAATGATAACACGGAGCGCATTGAAACTCTTTCGAAACCTCTCCCAGTATGCCATACCATTTTTACCTCTTCTCTTCTCTTTTCGCCAACACTTCACTTCACTTCTCTTCTCTTTCAATATGTCATCGCCCTAACAGCTCTGCTGTAATTGCCAGCAAACGCAAGCTGCTGGCAAGCGTGGCGCTATCCATACTAAGGTATGGAGGACCAATCTGGTCAAAAGCGCTTAGAACGAACAGAAACCTAAAGCGGTTGGAAAGCACGTACAGGATAATGTGCTTAAGAGTAGCAAGTGCATACCGGACGGTATCTAAAGAGGCCGTGTGCATCATAGCCGGGATGACGCCCATCGGGCTCATCATCAAGGAAGATGTTCAATGCTTCAACCAAAGGGGTACCAGAGGAGTCCGCGACACGTGTAAAGAGGAAACGCTCAGAAGCTGGCAGCAGGAATGGGATAACTCCACTAAGGGTAGATGGACCCATCGACTAATACCAAATGTGTCAGATTGGTATGGTAGAAGCCATGGGGAAGTGAACTTCCACCTGACGCAATTTCTGTCAGGACATGGTTGCTATAGACAGTACCTGCATAGGTTCGGGCACTCAGAATCTCCTGCGTGCCCCAACTGTGCTGGTGTAGAGGAAACAGCGGAGCATGTCGTGTTCGATTGCCCCCGTTTCATTGTTGTGAGAGGTCGCATGCTCACTACATGCGGAGGGGACACGTCCCCCGACAATATTATAGAGAGAATGTGTGCGGATGCCGAGTGCTGGAATGCAGTAACTACGGCTGTCACTCACATTATGTTAGAATTGCAGCGTCTATGGCGCGCCGACCAAGAGTTGGCTGCAGAGGATTAGCCCTGCCGAGGCTGGCCTCTTGTAACATTGTTTAAGTCGGCTAGGAGAAGCAGTTTGCCTAGGCTACTTCTGCTACACGTGTTGTGCTATATGCACTGGTCCCTTCCCGAAGAAATACCGTAAGGTGGTTCCGGGGAGATGAGGGTCTGAGTCCAAGGGTCATGTCGATGCACTGTTCACCACTTGAGCAATTCTAAATGAATTGCTCATGCACAGTGCATAGGCTGGTTTTAGCGGGTCGTCGTTGGTGCGTCATCCCCGCATTCCCTGAGTTATCTTCTCAGGGGATCTGTTTGCAGATTTCCCCCTTGTAAAAAACAAAAAAAAACACTGTGCCGCCGCTCTTCTTCCGCACATATAAGCACGGGTCAGCATCCGCCTGCCGGAATCCCAGTCGCTTCATAACATCATTCAGCTTTTGGTTCCAAACCCTGGCTGATTGCTTCAAACCATATAGGCTCTTACGCAAACGACACACCTGTCCTTTTTCAACTCGTAGTCCGGGTGGTACCCGCATATAAATGGTCTCCTTGAGATCGCCATTCAAATATGCAGTTTTCACGTCAACGTGCCTGACCTGCATCTCATCTCGTCCAGCGATGGTCAGCAGTGTACGAAGCGTCACTTGCTTCGCGACTGGGGCGAATACCTCGTCGTAGTCCAGGCCATATCGTTGCGTGAAACCTTGCGCTACTAATCTCGCTTTATATCGTACTAGTTTACCTTGCTCATCCTGCTTCTTCTTATAGATCCAGCGGCATCCGATGGTCTTGCTTCCTGGCGGCAACGACGTCAAGTCCCAGGCCTTGCACTCCCGCAATGACTTCAGCTCGTCGTTCATGGCGGCCTTCCAATGGCCATTCTCAGGATCACTCACTGCCTCTTGGTAGCTTCGGGGTTCACACTGCTGACTCCGAGCCAGTTTACCATCCGCCACGTAACGTTCAGGTGGAATACCTTTCGTTGACCTTCCAGACCGACGAGGTGTAACGGCGAATTGCTCCTCCTGCAAATAAGTCGACTCCCCCTGGATCGAAACTAGTTCGTCGTCCTGTCGAGAGACAACACTGCTATTGGCATCTTCATATAAACTCCGATCTGCTGGATTTTCAAAACCAAGATCCAAATTGTCGCAAGATTCTTCTTCAAACCCACGGAATTCTTCCTCATCGTCACTATCTGCGTCCGGCTCATCTTCGGAATCTTCATCGGACTCGTCCGACTCTTCATGCTCCATGTTGCTGGACGGTTTCACCGGAGGCACCACGAAAATTTCGTCATCGACTGCATCCGGAATCTCTCGATCACTTGACGGCAAGAAACGAGCATCACGACTGAAAACGATTTCGTTTGTCTTCAAGTCGATGAAACGCCACGCTTTATGCTGCTGGGAGTACCCAACAAACGTCAATTTTGTCGCCTTCGATTGCAGCTTCGTCCGCTTTTCCTTCGGGATGTGCACATAAGCTTCCGAGCCAAAAATCTGGATCATGCTCATGTCCGGCTTCGTACCGTGCCAAATCTCGTAAGGCGTCTGCTGCACCGGTTTCGTTGGCAACATATTCTGCAGATGATTGGCCGTGTTAACCGCCTCGGCCCAGTAACGATAATGCAACCCAGAATCGATGATCATACACCGTGCCATCTCTACCAGCGAACGATTTTTGCGCTCCGCAACTCCGTTCTGCTGTGGCGTGTATGCTGTCGTAAACTGCTGCTGAATTCCTTCCTGCTTGAGAAACTTGACCAACTCTGTGCTGCGGTACTCTCCTCCTTGATCCGATCTGATGATCTTCGGGGGTCTACCAAACTGCGTTTTCATCAAACGTACGAAATCTCGGATAACGTCCACGGTATCCGACTTCTTCCTAAGAATGTATAGAGTGGTGAAGCGGCTGTAGTCGTCGATCAGCGAAAGAAAATACCGACGGCCTCCAGGTGTGGCCGTTTTCATCGGCCCACACAAGTCACTGTGGATCAAATCCAACACCGCTTTCGACTTACGCCTCACTTTCTTAGGAAATGGTCGCCTTGCCATCTTTCCCTCCAAACAGGGTTCACAAGAATAACGAACAGAGCAGTTACGTACCTTGATGCCTGTTGCCAAAGCTTTCCGCTCCAGATCCAGGATAGCTTGAGTATCACGATGTCCCAGCTTCCTGTGCCACTCGTGTATGCAGTTCTTCGTATGACACTGATCCGAAACTGCACTAGCACGTTCAACCATTTGAAGATGGAACAGACCCTTGCTTGACGGCGCAATAGCAGCAATCTTATCACCGTTCGCAATTCTACATCCGTTCTTGTCGAAGATTACGCTCGCTCCCTTCTGAACGAGCCTGCCAACGGACACGAGATTCATGTCGAGATCAGGAACGAAAAGCACTTCACTCAACAAAATTCGCGTTTCTGCGCCACCACCTCCGATGCAAAAAATCTGGCACAATCCGACGCCTTTCACCGCTGCATGTTTACCGTCGGCAACCGTAACCGATTTCGGAGTGTCCATCCGCGGTTCATTGAACGACACGAAAAACTTCCGATTTGCGCACATATGCGAACTCGCACCGGAATCGACGATCCAGTCTTTCGCCGCGCACTCACTGGCAACAAACGCACTATTTCTCGGTTCTACGTTCACATCGGAATTGACGACACAACCATTCGTCACGCACTCTCTGGCAAGAAAAGTAAATTCTTCCGATCGCGACGTCGCAAGCTTCGCCTTCGCCAGCTTTTTCGACACTTTTCTCACTTCGCTGTGCCTGCTCACTGCTGAGCTACTGTCACCTTCTTCTTTCTTCTGCCTCAGCCACAAGCTGCAGTTTGCTTTCTTATGACCGGGCTTCTCGCAGAAAAAACACACTGAGTTTTTCTTCTTGTCTTCCGCTTTGAGAACAACCGAATCCACTACCGACGGATCACGACGCTTGTGCACTTCGTTAATGATCTTCCCTTTCACAAGATGCATCGTTAGCTCATCATCAGCTCGGTTCTCTAGCGTCGTCGTCAAGGCATCGAACGAACCAGGTAAACTTCGAAACACTAAAACCACCTGGAGATCTTCGTCTAGTTTTGTTCCAGCATTAGCCAGCTTCTCGAACAAATCCTCAAACTCCATCAGGTGTTCTTCGATGTTGTCCCCGTCGTGGTACTCCATGTCGCAGATTCGCTTGAGCAAATGCACTTTGGTCGTAAGCGTCTTCTTCTGGTGCTGCTTTTCCAAATTGTCCCACACTGCTTTCGCGGAATTCGTATTCCGGATATGCCCGTGTTGACTTTTTGTCAGCAATAAACCGATCGTCGCGCGCGCTCTCTGGTCTCCCTCGTCCCAGGCAGCCAGTTCCGCGACGTTCGAACCCGAAGCAGCCACTTCCGGCTTCACTCCCGGCGAGACATACTTCCAAAGTCCTTCTCTCGTTCTACGCATATTTGTCCCGCGGTCTTAAGGTTTAAATTGAACATGGGAAAAGTAGGCGTAGAAGGGCAGAGCAGTTAAAACTTCCAGTAATTCCTCCGTTCATTCCTACACAAATATTTTTAGAGATTCCGTCCGATGGTTTTCATATTATCCAGAGATTCAATTTACTATTTTCAACTATCTAAGCAATATTGCTGTGTGCGTTTGAAATGCAAATATCAAATGCGGGAACACCAAACGCGGTAAGATTTTCCACAAGTACGGCGAAGTTAAAGATTGGGTTTCTTTGCTAGGTTCGCGGTGATATTGACGTGTCTTTTGATTATTTTGTGTTGCCGCATTTAAGCTCTTTTAGACAGCATTTGCACGTCAAACGCAAACAGAAATATATCTAGGGAATCTTCTAAAATTTTCTAAAGAGTCCAGGAGTTCTTTCAGAGATACTGGTTCATCTAGGGAATTCACACAAGTTTCATCAGAGGTTACTAAATTTTCTAACGGACGTTTAAAAAAAATCAAATACAGTGAAACCTCCATGAGTCGATATTGAAGGGACCATCGACTCATGGAAATATCGAGTCATGGAGCAGCAATCCTTTGGAAAGCTGCTTTTAAGGACCATAATAGAAACCATAAAATTTTGTTTTTAGTATGGTTCCATGAGTCGATATGGAGTCATGGAACATCGGCTCATGGAGGTATCACTGTAATTTCTTCGAAAAAATCCTTTACATTTCCCTGAAAACATTCTTGAAGGAATGTTTTGACAAAAAGCCTGCTGAAACGTTGAAGACTTCCTTAAGATATATCTCAAAAAATTACTGGATTAATTCCTGCAGGTATTCTTAGAGAAATTCCTAGATGAAATCTTGAAAGACAGTTTTTGGGGAAATCCTAAGAAATCCCTGAAGGCATCTTACAAAGCATTTTTCACTTTAACACAAAACAATATTTTTTGTATCTAATAGTTCTAAATGTTTTACATTAGAAAATTAAAATAAAATAATGATTGTTGGTTAATTTCCACAGAAAAACAAGAATGTTTATATCAAATGATCTTAAGTGCTTTTGATCATCAAAATTAGATATGAAAAAAAATCGATCTTATGAATAAAAATACCCTTTCCCTTCAAATGAGATTCAGATTCATGGGCATCAGCGACGTGCCCAGAATATTTCTCAAGAGGACGTTTTGTATTTTTTTCCTAGATATCTTGCGAAAATCAGGGCTGGTAGCGACTTATCGTCTTGGAAGTATGCACCAAAAAAAGACCATAAATGAATATGAATACAAAAATAAACCTAACATGAACCACGACGTCCTCATTTGTCATTTCTCTAAGAATATTTCTGTATTTTTTTGGAATTACTCGTGACATTACGACAAGTATTACTGCTTATTTTACTGTAGATTTATTTAAAATATTGCTCCGAAGATCACTTTTCACGAACTTTCTAAGTAATTCTTCCCAAAATTTGGTACTAGACACCTTTAAGAATTGAATACGGAATTTTCTAAGAATAATCATAGCAATTACTTCGGAGATTCCTTCAGGAATCCCTCGAAAGATCGTTTCAGACCATTTTTCAAGTCCCAATAGTTCTCCAGAAAACTTATCTATTTATTTTGCTAGAACTTCCTCCAACATTCCAGTTCTTAAAAAATTAAACATTTCTTCCTGTTTGGGAACGTATAGAAGAATCATCGGTGCTACCGGTCACTTGCCTAAATTGTTCACCTTCTACCACTACGATAACCGATAACGGTAAGTTTGTGTGCCGCTGAATACTATTGAACATTCATCACGCATAGCCTGAGTAAGCAAATATAGATAGTAAGAAATCGAGCCTCAACCGAGTCAGTCACGCGTTGCTCTGTACTCTGCATTCGAATTATCTAATAAACCGTAGTGCCCGTATCACGTTGTTCGGTTCTTAAAAGCAGTGTTAATTTGTGCGATTACCCGAAAACTCCAGTTATGGACAATTGAACAGATTCCGCCGCGTTGTGAAACACTTCCTTTTCTTCATGCATTAAAAATTCCTTCAGAAATTCCTCCAAGTTTGTTTGAAAAATTTCTCAATGCAATCATCAAAGAAGACAATTAATTAATCCAGAGATGTCTTCAAGGAAATTTTTCATAGTTTTTTTTTGGAGAAAAAAAAATGAATTTCTAATGAAAATCCTAGAGTAACCTGTAAGTGTTTGTTATTTTATGTCGTGAGAGTCCCCGAGAAATTCGTGTTTAGCGTTTCGTAGAATTTAAGTTGTAAAATGTCAGGAAAACTTGTACTTCGTTATGTTTCCACCGTTCAAACTCCCGAGAAGCCTAGATATACTCCACCACCCTAGACTACTCTACGCAGGGTGGGTGTACGGCTGTCAACTACAAACAAAGCTCGCCTAACAATCATCTCTCGGGCGGTCCGTCCCAAACAGCATCATCTCTCACACGGGCCGACCCAAACAGCACAGGTCGAACGCGGGCCATGCCAGACAGCAAATGCTGATGCATTTCAACACTCAAACAGTGGGATGCCTAGCAGCGTTGTGAGCCAAACGAATACACCCACAAAACATGTACGGTAGGCGAACCTCGTTGTGTATACCCCCCCTGACTCTACGCAGCCACCAGAGGGCTTGGTCACCATCTTCTGGGTAGCCTTGAGGGGTGGCGTAATGGGGTTGTTGAGTTCATAAAGAGGGCAATGACCGAGCAACGAGGTCAGGGACCGCAAGACAGTCAACGACTCCTTAATTCCTTGACTTGCCCAGAGTTCGTCGACTGATACAGTCAGCAGTTAAACGGTATACCAAAAATTTAAAAGTGAAGGATTGAAAATTTTAGAGAGAAGAAAGAGAGTTTAAGACGTGGGAGAAGTTAAGGTGAAGTGGACTGCAGAACCCCGCCGCACAGTGCGTTGAATGTATGGAGCTGCGGGACAAAAATCGAAACTAGAAGATTAAGCCATTTGAGCACCTTGCTATGGAAGGGAAAGTTGTTTCTGGTCAAAAGAGCTACAATTTGCATAAATGACATATAATACACGCATAATCGCAAAACTGTCCCAAGCGCCAATTCATATTTTTTCCAAGAAAAACCATGCCATTTGTACTTTTATTGCTCATAATGATGTAAGAAGTCATTTGCAAATATGTCTCTTATCATTCGTAGCTGCAAAAGTGGATTATACGCCTTTATGCAAAAAATCGCATTTTTTTTAATTTTTCAGTTTTTTATATGAAATTTGATTAAAATCTTGGAAACTACATTCGAAATATATTATTTTAAGCATAAACTTGCTCTGGTGTAATGTCTGGTTGAGCCGAGGCCACATAGTGTTGCAAGATTTTCGGACTTTCCATTACAAACAATTCATTTTCATACTTGTGCAGGTTAAGGAATACCCCTAAAAATAGTCGAAAATCTCGAAGAGTTGCAGGGAGTTGCAGCTGTATCTTTCGTACCTTTTACATGACACACTAAAAAACATGTCTGTGAGTGATTTAGGGTGGAACTCGGTGGAACTTTTTTTGAATCGATTATCAAAGTTGCATGTTAGTATTTCATAAGTTTGATTTCATAGCCAACTCGACGTGCCGATTTCTCACATTCAAAGTTAAAATTGGTGTTATTATCCCATCAAATATACTTTACCAATCTCCAGCCATATTCTTTTTTGGATTTTGATTAAATACATTGGTTTCAAAACTCTCTGTACTAGTTGAAAGGAATGCTTAAAACATGCGACAAAATTTAGTTTTTCTGCTACTCCGACAATTAATGCTTTCGAAGCTTGTTGTAGTAGTTTTAGTGCTTTATATGTCTTATAAATACTTGTTTCAATAGCGGATGCTATCTATAAACACTTGTGGATACTTATTATCGCAGAATAAAATAACTTGATATTTGATTTTTGTCTATGGAGCAACGCACTGTGCGCCGGTTTAAAATAACGTTTGCAGACCGTTCCTGCGGTGTCCCGGTGTCCATCTGGGCAGCATTCCGGCAACGAACCCGCCGAAGGCCGATCCGTTACCATATCGGCAGGACCAGGACACGCAGTGGATCTACAAGGCCCATACCCCAAGCCACCCCAGAAGACATCGTCGTGCTGCATCGTCGTCGAGGTAGAGCTCTGCACCGATCTACGTCAGAGAAGCCATCGTTGCAGAGGTCTGGTAGCAGTAAGGTGGGGGAGAAGAAGAAGGGGCCCCGCTAAGGTTAGATTAGATTAAGGAAGTGGGAGTGAAGCTAGCCAGTTAATAAAGTGTTTCAAGAACTTCTGTGGTAGACTAAACTAAGTGCGAGAACTTCCTGACCGCGAGTTTTATAGGTGAGCGTGCCGACCCTGAGGTTTTGAATCAGGGAGTCTCTGTGGTGCTCCCGATTGAGTTACCCGATAATTACAAACCTATGATAAAACTTGTGCGAGTTCTAAGCATGCCTACGAGGATCTCTGAAAAAACTCCTGGATGCTTGACGAAATTCCGTCTAGGATTTTCGCGATGAATTACTAAGAGCAACAAAGGTAAAAATCGGATCTCTGAATAATGTCCAACAAGACCTTTTAAAGAAATTCAGACAGAATCCCTTTAGTAGTAATTACCGTTAACTAAAATGCTAGATATATCATGTCTACCTATCTCAAGTGTTATTAATTATTCTACCTTTTGACTTGGTACCTACGGTATTTCTGAGCTATAAGTACTGGCTGCAGTTGGCGCAGAAGGGAGACTTCCCGAACTGTGGACTGATTAACATATTATTTTATTCTTTATTTACAGGATATAAAAGTGGCGACGAGGATCATGGAAACGTGTGTTGAAAATAATCGATTTTCTTTAGGGTGGCAAATGCCAATTGTATCTGTACTTGAAAGTGTGGTGAAATTGCCGATTTGAGTTGAACCAAATTGTTCAGAGCAGACGAAATTGTCGTTTATTGCGAACATAGTTCTTTTGTGAAGCGATTGCTGTATTGAGATGAACGAAATTGTTCTTTAGTGTTGACGAATTTGTCAAATGTAATGTTGAGCAGTAAATCCAATTATTTGAATGTTTTGTTGTAGTCATGGAATTAGCAAATTTGCGTATTTAAGATAAGATCGTGGAATTCTTTGGATACATTTTCGATTGTTCGTTGTATGAGTTGTTGCAACTTGTAGGTGGCTTTTAAAAAGTTATTAGAAAGTTTCTAAAGGGGAAAGGACTGTCATGTCTTCTCAAGTGTTATTAATTATTCTACCTTTTGACTTGGTACATACGGTATTTCTGAGCTGACTGCAGTTGGCGCAGAAGGGAGACTTCCCGAACTGTGGACTGATTAACATATTATTTTATTCTTTATTTACAGGATATAAAAGATAAAAGCCGAGAGAAATTTTAGGAGGATTTCAAGGCACAGGTGAAATTTATCGAGGAATTCTTGGAAAAGTTTATCATAGATTTCATCGAAAAATGCCTGAAGTATTTTTTAAGCGATGTTAAAATGTTAAACTCTTGAATAATCCTTTGTGAAGAACTTCTGTACTGCCCATAAATGCATGTCAGTCCCATGTTTGCTGGATTTCCTATTCACATGGGACAATTATGCGTTTATGGGCAGTGTAGGATCCGTGGAAAATCTCCTAAAAGTAACAACAAGAGAAAACGATAAAACAATTAGTGTTAAAAGCATCCGACGAGTGACCTCTGCAAAAATTACTAGAGTAGTAGCGTTGGAGAGCTCTAGGATTTTCTGTACCAAATTTAGAATAAATTTCTCCAATCATATGAAAGTATATTGAAAAATTTCTGGTAACATCCCTGGAGGAGTATTCCAGTAAGAATATCTGGAAAAATCACTAAAATCAATGAAGCACTTCTTTGATTTATTTGATCACTAAAACCAATGAAGCATTTCTGAGAAAAATATCATTAAAAACTTGTACAATAGTTTCTGAAGGTTTCTATTGAGTCAAAATATCATTTCATAGACTTGGAATGATGCGTCTACACTTTAATATAAGGTACCGTGGGGCAAGTGGGTAATGGATTTCGCATAGTTGGGATTCTTCAAATTCTAGAGACCTTAAATTAAAACAAATGATGTCGTGTATATTTTTTAGCTTGACCCCACCAAATATAAGCAGTATATTAAAATTGATTTTCATGTAAAATTAAAAAAAAATACAGAAAAAGTTTTTGAAAAACGTCTGAAAAAATGCCTGAAAAATCTCAGTAATCTCTTACGTATCATAATGTTCTCAATGGCTTAAAAGGTTTACGCATGAGTTTAAAACGTTATTTCACATATTCAGTAAAATATACCAATTATTTTCACTTACCCCATTTACCCCCTTGCCCCGCGGTACCTTATCCAATTGAATTGCCTGTTTGTGCCAATAATGAAGTTTATATATCAAAAAACAATTTTTAGAATTCTGTCGGATACACAGCGTAACAAAAATGACATTTTTGCGTGTCTCAAGGATCAAATTATGTGTCTCGAGTAGATTTGGGGTTGCTGAATCTGATGCCATTTTCAGAAATATTCCAACACGTCACAATTTTTAGCTACAGGTCGCCAAAGTTGTATAAAACACTGGTTTTATTGATGTTTACATAAAATTTAAAGTATAATTTATCTTTTTTTTGTGATCTAATCCACCAAGCATGCTATTTTGCACTTAAACTTTCATTTTAGATATAATCTGGTTGAAAATGCACGATTAAATTGAGAATAAATCGATTCATTCGACATGCTTGCTGTCTCCATACAAAATTCTTTGTTTCTCTTATATGGGGAAATACAATACTTTTATGAACCATCAAAAAATAACTTTTCCGCATCAAAAGTACTATAAACTTTACCGATAAGTATTGTTATAAACATAAAGTTTGAAGTCTGTAGCAAATTAAGCAAATAAATTGCCTTACAAGCTGGCAAACTTGCATGCAAGTTGGCTAAAATAGTCAATTTTTGCATTTTCAACAGTCAATATCTCAAAAACTAGACGTGCTACGATATTTTTGAAAACGACAATGGATTCAGCAACCCTTAATTGAGTGAATAGCGGTATTTTGGTGCTTGAGACAAAAACGTGTTGTGCAGTGATATTGACAGAAGGTTCTGTCAGAACTCCAGCTGATATTATCTGAAAACTCTGGATTTTGAAAGAGTTGTCGATAAATTTTCCGTGCACCGAATCTAATTTGAACGACACCTCATGCAAACCATCGGGGTTAATTTTCAATTTGAATCTCTGGTTACCCTACGAACAACAGAAAATCGTACTTCTGGTTACCCCATTTTGAATCAACTTCAATTGTAGTCATACAATAATACTAGCTTTAACAGAACTCGAGTGTTCGAAACATGAGTCTATTCTGAATTTGAGAAACAACGGTTAAATAAAAATAATTCATCAAAAACTGCGATATTTGTGAAAACTCTCTTTTACATGTGAAAGAATTGCGGTCTTCGGTCGACATTGACATACTTACATCTCAAGAAGAACAAAAACGTGTTTAATTACAATAGTTTATTATTTTTTCACAATTTTCTAACCAACAGTCACCCGCCATTCTACTCAATTCCCAGCTTTTGCTTGATGATGAACTGCGGCAACCGTTTGCCCTTCCAGAATCGAGGAATGGGCGTGTCGTTGGCCTGCCGAAGCTTCTCCGCGACATACATTTCAGCCGAGAACCGTTCAGCCTCTTTGATTTGATTGATCAGCCCAGCTTGGAAGGCCTTTTCCTTGCGCAGCTCCCGCCGTTGGCGCACCTAAACGAAAAAAAAGTAGTTACTAAAGATGGTACCAAACATTTGGTCAACGGTAGTTAAAAGCAATTGGAATTGAACTCATGCCAGAATGTATGAATGAATTTTTGAATTCATGAGAGAAAAGTGTCGAACACGCGAAGGAGGAAAAGCCACGTTAATAAAGATAGATAATAGTAATAACTCTTGAGAGAGTCTTAGAAGGCTTCCTAGGTAAATTTTCAATTAGGTTTTTGAAAAAAATAATCAATCCCATCCGTCGATGATATCCTGCAGCCTTTTCTGAAGGAATTTCTTGAAAAAGGATTGGGCGCAATCCATGAATTTCAGATTTTCAGAATAATCCCTGTGCATGAGGGAGCTGGCAACGAGAAAATATGTATGTATGTATGTATGTTTATTTATTTGTGACGATAACCTATTAGTTTTAAACTTTTTACAAGGTCAAGGAAATGTCTTAAAATGTATTTGGATCTTATTCAACTAGGAAATATTAACAAATAACTATTAAAAATGTAGAATTTCCTCAGAAAATTACCTACCCTTAGGCATATTTCGCAGTACAAGGTGTTTTAAATTTTGAAATAACTCGAAAAGTAAATGATTTGTAAAAGTTTGGTCTTCAAATTCGGTTTCAGGGCCCATTATTTAAGTAACGACATTTTCACTATTACCGAAAATTGTTTTACATGGGTGATTAATGTTTCCCCATATAAACTAAATCAAAAAATTGCTTGAAACTTTTATTCAAAATTGCTGAAACCTTTTGGAAAACAGCATATAGTATGTAGTCGCAAGCGGTGGGCGCAAGAACTTGTTTAAAACAATTGCATAAACTCTTACTTGTTTTTAACTTAAACTTACTTTAACTTGTTTTTTGTATTAAACTTGCAACAATTGCATTTTCAAATGAAAAAATAGGAAATACTGATCAATGTTTCCCCGGATTACAGTACTAACCTTTGCCCATTCGTATTTCATCTTCTTGCGGAGCTTCTTCAACTTGTGTTTTCGCATTTTTCGTCGTCGGATCACAATCAACCGAGCAGCCTGAATACCGTTGTCATCTACTTTGCCGCTGCTGGTGGGAAGGTCCACAACCGGTGCCACAGCTGGTAACCGATCGCCAATTTCCGAAATGCGAGACTGATTGGGATTCTCAATGATGCGATTGATCAGCGGAATATCTATGATTTCCTTCCGCGGAATCAGAGGGTTGATGTTGCGGGAATGGCCAATATCCAAGGAAATTTCCCGTGGCAAGAAGGTGATCCGAAGGGGAGTGTCCGCTTTCGTTTCCCGTGCCAGATTCCTCGGTGGAACAGCGCTGAAAACCTTTGTCGATTCTCGAATGGAAATGTTGGAGAAACCTCGCACCAGGCACGAGATGGCTGAAACATGGAAAATCACAGCCGATTAAGAGGATTTTTGCGAAAATTTTATGCTCGTTTACTCACCCTGTACAGGACGACGCACCAGCATCTCGAAATGTTTTAAAATTCAGCCAATTAACAAGAAATTTTACATTAAATTATAAAATACAAAAAAATCATGCATACCGATTCCGGTTATACAATGTTTTCGTTTTGAGAGCAAAATAACCTCACTTCAAATCGATCTGTCAAAAAACGGGAGTGTTTGCAAATCCATCGAAAGCAACGAAAAGGCCTACACTGGAGTAAAAATGCCTTCTTCAATTTATATGATTTTTATCGAATAGGCACACGCACGTTCAGGCAGTTCGCGAGAGCCGCAACCCCATCTTGTAACGATGTTCTTCGATCAGGCTGAAATTTTCATGGATGGTTTTTCTATATAGAAAAAAATGTTTTGCAAAATTTTAGATTTTTGTATAAGGGTTAATTCAAATATTACGAAATGCAAAATTTGCTAATTTTAGACTACCTTCCTCCCCACGTAACAGCTTTAGAATGGAAAATTTTAAATTTTTGTATGGACCGTAACATTATACTAGACCCCCTCCCTCCCCCTGTTGCGTTACGTAATATTTGAACTATCCCTAAGAGGGAAGTGGGATAACTATAGTAAAACTGCGGATTATGTTGGAATTTGGCATGATTACTCTACGTTATATCAAGCGTGTGCTAGAATAAGGGCGTAAGTCACATGATCGATTTCTCTTCATCGATCCTCTCTTCTGTGAATAGAGGCGACAAGACGCAAGTTTGTCAGTATTTTTTCACCTCAGAACGCAAGATTGCATCGCTGCCTTGCCCATTCACAAATTTCATAACGCTGAAGGGGGTGGGTGGGTGTTATTGAGATGTTACAACTCATACAAAATTTGAAAAATATTAATACAAAATGCGTTACGAGGGGGTGGGTGTCAAAAATGGCCATTTTTGGCGTTATGAAATTTATGAATAAAGCAAAGTATGCTGTTTTGTTCAAGAAAAGTAAAGAAATTCCTTGACTGCATGAGTCAAGAAATTTCCTAAAGAGAGCCCCCTTTGAAATGACATTTCTTCTCAACTGCGTACTGCGATCAGAAAAATGTGATTTCCTGGACCATTTCTGGGAAGAATTTTTCCACGCATCGAGATAGGCGATTCCTTTTCTTGTCAGTAGCAAACCAGGCTTAAACCTCTAGCGTCCTGAAGTAAAAAAAATCTAACAAACCTGCATCTTGTCACCTTTATTTGACAGAAGAGAGGATCGACGAAGAGAAATCGATCATGCGACTTACGCCCTTATTCTAGCACACGCTTGATATAAGCATGCACGGAGACGGTATTCAACTCAATTTTGGGTTGTTTCAACGCAATTCCGCAGTTGAGCCCAATAACTCAATTTTGGCTAAATTTCCAAGGTAGTTTGGCTTTAATTCCATTAGAAAAATATACTGAATTTTGGGTTGATTTAACGCAAAATTGAGTTCTTTCGACCCAAACATAAGAAAAGTTGCATTTACCCAAATTTGGCTTATTGGGCCAAAGTACCCCCATTGGGTAGATGCAGCTCTCTCTATTTTTGACAACATTCGTGTGGGAGAAAGAGAAAACCGAGAGATTTTGGGTTGAAACTATAATCGATATACTTAATTTTGGGTAAAGTAAACTCAAAAATTAGGTAAAAATATTTCTCCGTGTGGTATATGTATACACTGAAATGAATTTTATTGTAGAAACTACTGAATCCATGGTAAAATTAAGAACTGCACCAACGATTTTCAACCGACTACATTAATCTGTTAAAACATAGTCAACATCACTACACAAGAAAATTTCTTCTTTTGATTTAACCAGAGTTGTAGTATTTTTGACTAGAAACATTCTTGATTTGAGAAGTTTAGCATCATACTTTTGACAACGCTGTGTTGTACGGTGGGTGTCACGGATTGAAATACAATGCTTTGTAGTGGATGCTACTATGGACATAGTCAAATTTACTACACTGCTCAGTGATTTTCACCAGATTATAGTAAACTTAACAGATTTTTGTAGTCGGTTGAAAATCGTTGGTGCAGTTCTTAATTCTACCATGGATTCGGTAGATTATACAACAAAATTTGTTTGCGTGTAGACAAACAGACGCCACACTCTCATCGCTGTCCATCGATCAACTTTTAAACGATCGATTCGAATATCTGGTAGGTGGTCAATCGACCACCCGCAGCACTCGCGTTGTTTTTGTTCGTGTTTGACGTTTACACACTACCGCCACCTGTTGGTCCATCGGCCAACTGCAGTGTTTTTAGCATTGGGCGTAGAGTTACTGTGCACGTGCTGTAGCCTTAGGTGCAGGAGGCCTCATTGCTTGCAAGCGCACGGTTGCGCTGTACATTGTGAGACCTTTTTCGGTGCGCCTCATCTTTTTTGAGATATGTGTCTCACTGCGGTCTCATGCGCTCAGTCACATGTGCTTTTTTTTTCGTTGTTTTATTTATATGATGCAGTGCAGTAGCCAGAAATTATTTCTAGGAACATTAGGGGTCTTGAGAAGAAAAAAAAAACTCATTTCTCAAACTCTTATTTTCCTACATACGTCCAAAACTGCCAAACCATTCATATTGTGTATTGCAATACTAAATGATCTCAAATTTATTTATTAAATCTGAAAAACAAGAATATCAAAAAACATATTTCGGATAATCGAGTCTAAAATTCCGGATAATCGCATCCCGGATAATCGAGTTTCCGGATAATCGAGTCCGACCTGTACTTCAAGAGTAGTATTTGATCTTTCGACCTTGACGCTTGCTCCTGCGGGGGCGGGTGATGAGGGCAGGATCAAACATGTCGCGCGTCGGTTGTTAGAAGTGAAAAAGTTAGAAGTCACGCGCCTATTTTCTCTGATTGCTTTTATATTGCCGAGCAAACGAGTGAAGCTAGAAATGGATTGTTGCTGCTCAGTCAAGGATGACGGATCAATTGGTGAGCTCGTTTCATGCCACTATTTCTTATCTATAAGATATTTATGATTGCACATTTAATCGTAAATATGATTTTTCAACAAACTATGCCACTATTTCTTATCTATAAGATATTTATGACTGCACATTTAATCGTAAATATGATTTTTCAACAAACTATGAATGGTTCGTCACTGCGAGTGTCGACGTAAACTCTGATTCATGAATTATTTATGTTTAATTTTTTTTTTTCAAAACACCCCTTTCTTTTTACCTTTATTTTTTGTAATTAAAAAAACTTTGAATGGTTCGACACCTCTAGTGTCGGCATAATTTTCCTCTGCATAGAAATTGTACATATCAAATGAAAATATTATATTTACATATAAGCATGTTTATATCTCACAAATAATTATTTATCATGGTCTAATCGCTTATCAAAGTGAATCCTGTGACCCAACGATCCTCCCCATTAACAAACATCCCTCCCAGTAACCTTGGTGGAGATGCAGAGGCAAACACGGTCTCCAAATAGCAAAGGTTACACACTAACATTAACTCCCCCAATCCCACCTGACTACAAGGACGTAGCCGGTGCCGTTATTGACCCTGTATAAATAGAGGCACTGAGCTATGCACACTAAAGAAGATTACGGCCATTCCCAGCCGATCTTCTAGTTTTGATTCTTTGTGCATTTTCACTGACTTCGATCAATCACGGAATAGCAACCATTGATATGTGTAGTCAGTCTAAGCTAAGCTAAGCTAATCGAGTCCAACCTGTACTTCAAATCGAGAAAAACAAGCTTTTCATAGAAAATTTAGTGATTTTCATATCGTTTTTTTTCTTGCCAACCGAACTACATCAAAAAACTAAATATGACGTTTGGTAGGACAACTCATGGGCTTTAATTTGAGGTGTAATCCAGATATGCCGTTTCAAAATTTTTTGAAATTTTTATTTTTTTCGGGGTAGTGTTTGAACTTGAGCCATTTTGCGAGTACCACAACCCCCTTGCCTAGAGAGGTTGTATTGATGTTCTCCGATCGAGCTGAAATTTACAGGAGTTGTTTTCCTATATTCAGATTTTTCTATTAGGGGGAAAAAAATACAAAATCAATTAAACTGCTATAGCTTTAATAAAAATGCACGAATTTGTATGAAATTTGGCATATTTGCTTAACGTTAGATGAACTTCAAATCTCAAAAATCATAAAAAAATGTTTTTTGTACTTAAACCAATGAAAATCATTTAAAAATTGAGTAAACATGTGTTTCTGCCCTAAACTTAAGCGTTTGGTAATAAAATTGAGACAGGGCTTTAGGACCCTATTAACACAGAACACATGCATTCTACTAGCTATTATAGGCGTGATATATTTAGTTGATTTTGAAAACCTTTGGATGATTCAATTTTACAATTACATATTAGAATATAGTTGTTCAGACTTTGACTTAAATGTGTCCGAATTTATAGCCATGATTTGCTTCAATTTTCGTTGTAGTGTTTGAACTTAATCAGGTAACCAAGTTACAATAAGCACAATTTAAAGCATGTCAACTATCTCATAATAATCTATAGTTTGTCAAGTAGTGCCAAACAAACATTTTAGCGGAATAAAAGTTGATTGATTGATTTGACTTTATTAACGAGATTTTTAGCCCTGGGCTAGTTCATCTCGGGACCAACGGCTTTACTTCCCTTCCGAAGGAAGTCGTCACTATAACTGTTTACGTCATAAGTGACTATGTCGGGGATGGGATTCGATCCCAGGTCCTCGGCGTGAGAGGCGAGTGTTCTAACCACTACACCAGGTCCGTCCCCCTTCGGAATAAAAGTTGAAAAAATCACTCTTAAGCATATTTCAACTTAAGAAACTGTTATTCAGTTATTAATGTTATTTGGGTGTTCATTACTACATATTCAAAAAGAAACCCATTTGGCAGAATTACACTTTTCATAAGAAAAAGTGGGTCAAAATGACCCCCAATATTTTTGTGTCGGAAAATACACAAAATCACAAGAACTACTGTAACGTATTAAAGGGATTTTACCGGAAAATATTTTTTTTTTTTTTTGAAAATACATAATTTTTGTGAAAAAAAATTGCAATTTTCAACAATCTACCTCTTTTTTTCACTCTTTCGAGAAATTTGCAAACGTCAAGGCCAGTAAAAGTCAAACTTCCATTCAAGATATGAACAGTATAATGTCTCATAGCAGTAAAATGTGCAGTCAGTCTAAACTAAGCTAAACTCAATTGTTTACAAAATGATCTATAGCAAACATACCATCATATAAGGTACACACATGTGGCCCTCCCGATCGAGCCCACTAAAACATTATCCAAATTATAATAAAGCGGTAGTTGATTACCAACCAAACAGCGTGAGTAGAAACAACGCTTACTACTGAACCGCAAAGGCTGATAACGAAAACATTGGTGCAATGCCTTATTGTTATCTACATCATCATTTTTGCAAGGAAGTGATATTTCTTTCAGATATGGCAGCGGCAACACGGTATGATATATTCGGTATTACAACTACCGACAAGAGGCCTCCATTCGATGCTCATACCGTCTGGATTTTGATTCACCACCCTACAAAATTTCAGATTTAGTGTTTTACCTAGTTTGGTTGACAAAATATAAGGGTTCATTCAAATATTACGTAACGAAACTTTTCCCATTTTTAGACCCCCTCCCCCCCACGTAACAGCTTTTGTATGGAAAATTTCAAATTTTTGTATGGACCGTAACATTATGTAAGACCCCCTCCCTCCCCCTGTTGCGTTACGTAATATTTGAACGATCCCTAAGTCGATTTGAAGAACAAGCTAATTTTACAAAATAACAGGTTTTTCTGGTTTTTCTCGATTTGAAACATTTTTTTATCCAAATATCATGAACATTTTGAAGTTCATATAACGTAATGCAAATATGCCAAATTTAATACAATTTTTTGCATTTTTACTATACTGCCCATAACTGCATATTTGTAACATTCGACAAAAGTACTGCCGTTATACGCATAATTGTCCCATGTTCCAAAATATGCAATCGAGAAAAACGCGTTTGAAGTTTTTAACAAATTTAGGCCTCGTATTGACCAGGTGTGTGGTAAATTAGATTAAAATCTTTACAATAGTATAAAGAATAGCGTCTTCATTAGAGTCAAGAGTTTGTATTATGGAAATAAAGTAACTTTAGCTACAAAATTCAAAGTGGGACTGTTATGCCTAAAAATGCAGGGTTTTTGGTGAATTTCTACGCATAACAGTCCCACTGATAGTAGTGACCAATGATGTGCTAAGCATACTGCTGTAGATGACCGTTCTTACGTATAGATTGTATCGAATGCAGAGGCTGTATATCCTCAAGACAATGTTAAGGCACCTAATGACGGCTCAAGTGACATGTGCCAAACGGAGCCACGTGTAGGGAAGTGAAGAAATACGATTTTATAGTTTAGGATGGAAAGCTAAGTTTTCTGTATGTGTGATAATGAGACAGTAAATGAGTTAGTGAAAAATGAGTGGATGAGTTATTTATAGAGTTTATAAGATGTTATGAATTCATATATCGACTCTTCCAGCTGCAGGCTAGACAGAAACTCATCTGCGAAGTCAAGGTTATTCTGCGGAGTAAATATTTAACTCAAAATTCACGACACAAATCTTCACACGATTTGACATTTCTTTGGACTGCTTTGGCAAAATCTTGATATACGATACATCGCAAATTAAGCTTCAGAACCACCAACATATTTGCCACTTGCACCGAAGAACCAATAATCAGGAATAACCCAGTATGTGGCCAGGTCATCTAAAACCTCTTAAACTATTCTTCTTCTGACTTCTTCTTGACTTTATCAAGTTTGATAAGTCGCAAGATAGGTCTCAGAACCGCCAATATAATGGTCACCTCCTCTGGAGAACAGGGTATCCAAAACAACCTGCTATCCAAGAACCTTTGAATTTCCTTCTTCAGCCTGGATTTGGGAATTTATGTAGTTTGATGTTGCCAGCTATGTTTCAGAACCGACGGTTTAGAAGCCATTTCCCCCAGGGAATCGGTATTCGGAACAACCCAGCATGTGGCCAAGTCATCCAAAAACGGTCGAACTATTTTTATTTAGACTTGGTTTGCTAAATCATGAAGTTAATTAGTCGCAAGCCATGGACTCGAAATTAAAGTGGTTACATTTGCTTCAAGTGGGATTATTTCACTACTCCGCGTGATAAATTCAAAATTACGGTAAATTTT
Source organism: Aedes aegypti (assembly GCF_002204515.2). NCBI lineage: Eukaryota > Metazoa > Arthropoda > Insecta > Diptera > Culicidae > Aedes > Aedes aegypti. Next base: position 109,155,221 of record NC_035109.1, read on the forward strand.
TAATCGATGACCGCGGTTCCAAACACTAGAAGAATTTTGTGATCGACCCTGAAAATTCAACTGAAATTCCTTGAAAAACGGATGGGAAATAAAATTTTGATATTGAAAATTTCAATCAAATCTGACGTCAGGCTCGCATGAATGATGAATGCCTCCCGATAATACAAACACATAAAACCGGTTGTGTTCCACATGGAATGTAAAGCCAACGTAAGAAGGTATTCAAAACGATTTTCCCTAACACCAGCTAATTCAAAACTGCCTACTGACTATTTTGTTCTAGATCAGCGCAGCGAATTGTATAGTGTGACAGTTATGCGTAGAAATACAGTAGTGGGACAGTTATGCGTGGAAATTCAACAATGGGACAAATTGACTTGGCTTGCTTTTCATTGAGTTTCCGAACAAAGTTAATTTTTGGTAAGTGTTTTCTAAAACTATACGTAAAAATAAACTGTTTGGTGACAAAAAGTCAAAATGCACAAAAAGTAACATGGGACAATTATGCGTATAACGGCAGAGTAAGCATTGAGCAAATTGAATACCAAGTGTGCATTTTATTGCAGTATGGGAGGAAACTAAAATTTCAAAAAAATTCCAGGAACTCAAAAGTGATTATTTGAGGCTGATATTTTATACAACTCATATTGCTTACTAGGTGAATAGTCAGAAAATAATTCTGATAGAAATTCCATTGCTATTACATTACGAGGCTCATTTATAATCTCAATGTAACTATTATGCGGTTATAATTACCAATGTGACAAAACAACTTGGTATTTTTTTTTTTCGAATTTTCTAGAACAATCTCACAGATTTCAGTTAGAAGATCGAAAGTATTTATCATTTGATGACTCTCCATGGTATTAACTCCAATTTGTCAAAAATGTCGAATGTGACTGTTTTGCAGTTATGGGCAGTATAGCTACAGCAGTTTAATTGATTTTGTATTTTTTTCATATTAATTCATTAGTGGTTATTTTGTATCACTTCCCCCTTATATAAAAATTTAGCGAAATATCTTCTTTTATATAGGAAAATAACTCCTGTAAATTTCAGCTCAATCGGAGAACAACCTCTCTAGGCAAGGGGGTTGCGGTAATTGCAAAATGGCTCAAATTCAAACACCACCCCGAAAATTTTTGAAACGGCATATCTGGATTACACCTCAAATGAAAGTCCATGAGCTGCCCTACTAAACGTCATATTTAGTTTTTTAACCTAGTTTGGTTGGCAAGAAAAAAATCGATTTAAATAATTTTATGAAATACTTGTTTCATTTTATCATCATTTTATGAAATACTTTGTTTCGAATCATTTTATGAAATATTTGTTTTTCTCTATTTGAAGTACTTTCAAAATCCATATATATGGATGAGCTTATCTTAAAGTTTATATAACGTAGAGTAATCATGCCAAATTTCAACTTATTCCATGCAGTGTTACTATAGTTATATCAGTTTTTGTGATTTTGCATGTTTAGTGACATGAAAAAAATGAGGGGCATTTTGTCCCACTTCTCCCTTATATATGAAATTTTGCACACATCTTCTTTTATATGAAAAAACAATCCCTGAAAATTTCAGCCTGATCGGAGAACATCAATACAACTTCCCTTGGAAAGGGGGTTGCGGTTCACGCAAACTGACTCTTAACATATTTGTAACATATAGCATATATACGTCACATACATGAAAGTTACATGAATGATGAGCAATGCTCAATACATAATTACAAATTTCGGCGAGGTGAGTGATTTGTACGCTATGCGGTTTGGAGGCGGATCGACGGTATCGAAGTGGATTAAAAACAAAGGATCATTGAAGGTAGTTTTTGTCAGTGCTCACCGCATCAAAACAAAGGCGCCACTGTACATGGGATTTAACATTGTGACATCATTGCTGTTCTGTCAAACACACAAAGCTACGGTGGCGCTATCTATGCGTTTCATAGCGGCCGTTTTGGTTATTTTAATGATCCATTATATAAGAGTGTGTGGGAAACAAATATGAACTGCGCAGAATACATCAGACCAATTTACCATTGTTGCACACTTCTAAAAGCAATTTATTTTTATTAATAATATTTTTTGGAATAACTTTCCGCGCAACTTGTGATAGTAGTAGAACGACAAGGGTCATCAGTTGATTTTCCCCTACAGATTTGTTTTCTATCTCAATTGTTATTTCCTTCCCTGCCCGCGCTAGGAAAATAAATCTGGTCATGGTGCAACAACCGCGCTACATCCGATGAATCCAATGCAACAAAAGTTGTTGGCGCTATCCGTCAAAGCCATTTTGGTGAATATAACAACACAGCTATACTATTTCGTAACATGCTCATCAGATGTTGATAGTAGGGCAGTTGTTAATTATACCTATCGTTTTCTGGTGAGTTGCGATCTTGGTGGCAATGATGATGTCGCGTTACACGATAAGTGTTCATCTGCAACAACCAGCGCGCACGGAAAAGGCGTAAAGTTGGCTCGATGTGAAATGATCGGTTAGTATTGTGGTACCGCCACCAAACCAGATCGCGCCAGTGAGACTCGCGACGCGCCTCAACTCGCCGCATTTTGAAATCAGTTTTTATAGTGTTGCGCTGCATTCTCACGATTTTTGTGAACACAGCGCACTATTCACATATTCGCTGCGACGCTCGGGGCCCGAGAAAAACATAAGTTTAAATAAATGTAGGTCTTGATTTCATCCGGAAATACGACTGGAATTTTACTTGAATAATAAGCATTAAAGAATTCTACCGGAAGTTTTCGTAAGATTCAACCGTAAATCGTTCTGGTATTTTTCCAGAAATTGCATTGAGATTCTCCGGAAAAAATATTTAGGATTCTTAAAAATATCCTTCTGAAAATTCTTCTGGAATTCTGGAAGAATTCCAGGTCGATTTACAGAAGAACCGCAGAGAAATCGCTAAAATATTATTAGGGAGATTTCTAAAGGAGTGATTTAAGGATTTTCGTAAATATCTGAAAAAAATCCCAGGAGGTTATTCCAAATGGATATTGAATGTTTTTAAGAGTGACATCCAAAATTATCCCAGAAGTTATTTTACAAGAATCCCTGAATGATTCAAAGAAAATTCACAGACATCCAGAAGATTTCATGAATATTTTCCAGAATAATTCCAATATCCAGAAGAAATTCAGAAAGATTTACGGATTAATTTCAAATGGAATTTCCGGAACCATTTAAAAGTAATTTTCAGAAGATTATCAGAAAAAAAAATCAGTAATCAAAGAACCTCATAGGTCTTTTTTTAAAGCCCCAGTGGCTGTCCGGTAGTTTTCTTGAAGGATTTCCATTTGAACTCAAAAGGGATTTTAGAAAATTTCCAAGGAAAATCACTTATAAATCACGAAAAAAGTCAAGATCACTTCCTTATGAGTTTCCTCAAGAATCACAGATTTTTTTTCTCAAAGAATCTTATAAATAATTTTAAAGAATCATTAAGGAATTTCCGGGAAAATTCCGGATATTCAAAATTATCTCAGACAGAAAGAAATCAATAAAATCAATAATCATATATCTCTAAGAAAATAAAAAGGATTTCTTGAAGAGTGATTTGCAAACAATTTCAGAGGAATTTTCTGATGAATTTTAGAGTAAGTAGCTGAAGATTTTCGGCGGGATTTCCATAAAAAGATTTTCAAAAAAAATCCCCTAGAGGCATCTAAAAGTTTCTTAACAGGATTCTCGGAAGTATTCCACAGGGATTTCTGGAAGAATTCCATTGGGATTTACAAAAGAATGCTAGAGGAATTTCCGAAAGAATCCCAAGAATTTGCACGGAAGAAAGTGAAGTGAAAGAATAGATTTTTTTATTACAGTCTCAGGCGTCTTTCCGAGAGTATTTCAGATGAATAGGTATAATCTTAGACATTTTTCTGAATGATTCTCAGAGGGATATTCGATTTTTTTCATAGAGTTTCACGGAAGAACTACTGAAGGATTTCGGATTTAAATAAAAAATTAAATAATAATTTCGGATGGATTTCCAGACGAAATTCCGAAGAATTTTGTGAGAATCCCCGAACCCAGAAGAAACCCAGATTGTAAAAATAGATTCCATTCCACTGGAAAGCAATCATAAAATCATTTTCGGCAGAATTCTATGGAAATTTAACGGAAGAATCCTGAAACGATGTACAGTACTGGACAGAATAAAGTACGCATTGGCCGTTTTTTCCATACAAAATGATCAAGTTTGGAGTCTTATATCTCGGTTTCTAGTTGTCCGATTGACCTGAAATTTTCTCCGCAGCTTGAAAGTAACCTCAAATTTGCTAGGCTAGAAATTCATAGTTTTTCATTAACGAACTTTTGAGTTATCGCAAATCTCAAATTTTGATAAAAATGACAAAATTTTAAAGTAAAAATAATTTTTCAATGAAAATATTTAGAGCAATATGTCCTTCTGCAAAAATGTACAATTTGATAAGACACACAAATTTGCAGAACATCATTTTTCGGTAAAACTGATTGTTTTCAAAATATTTTCAAAATTTAATTTTGCAATTTTTTGCCAATTGAGAGATTTTCAATAATTTTAAAAATTGTGTTTCAAATGCAGTGATATTTTAATTGAGTAAAATTTATGTTATATCTAGGCTGTGGTGAAAATTTCAGATCAATCGGAACACTAAAAGCTGAGATTCAGATCTCCAAACTTGACCATTTTGTATGGAAAAACGGCCAATGCGTACTTTATTCTGTCCAGTACTGTAGAAAACCCCAAGAGGGCTTTCCGGGATAATTCATTAGGAAGTCCCAAGGAGGTTATTGGAAGAATCATAAAGCGATCAGATAAATAACTACATATAATAATTCCAGAAGGGTTTCTGAAAGAGCCTTCATGGATTTTCAAGAAGTCCTCTAGCACCACATATATTAACATATTTGTTACATATAGCATATATACGTCACGTACATAAATGATGAACAATGCACAGTGGTCCAGGAATCAGTTTTACGCGGAAGAATGAATTTTGAGCTTTAGAATGAAACATTAGACAAAAACGGTCTTCTACAAAGTTGTTTGTATTAGTAAGGTCCTTTGTTTGGTGTTATTGAAAATTAGGGTGGACCACATTTTCATAGAAATTGTGTAACCAACTTTCTTATTTGTAGAAATTATACTATACATGCTTCAGCAAAGTTGTAGACCATTCAATTTAAAGCAACTTTGCCAAAAAAAGTTTTTTTATATCTCTTAAATTGACCGATTTAGAGCTATTTTCCTACGGTGACATAGGGTGGTCCGAACAAAATTGGTTTTCTGGCTCTAGAGTTTTCAATTCAAATTTCTCATCAAAGTAATCTATGAAACACTTTTAGAACTTTGAAAAATGCGTAGTTTGGTGAGTGAAGAAACTCGCTATCTCTTTCCGTTTGGGAGTTATTGTTGTTTTTCTCTCAAAAACATGCCTACTTTGATTGTGAATATTTTTGATTGGGGCAAACATAAAAAATATCTTTTGACGGCATTCAAAAGACAAAATAAAATTGTATATTATATCAAAAAATTACAAATGTGTTATTTTTGTAACTCTAATAAAATGCCCTTAAAAACAAATGATTTTAAGCAGAAAAACTTTAATAACTTTTGAACTAAAAAAGATATCATCAATCTTTTTGCATGAAAATATGCGTTTTGTTAAGTTCTAAAAGTCGTTCATAGACCGCTTTAACGAGAAATCTGAAATAAGAAAGATAGGGCTTTAAAACTATTTTGAAGATTTTCATAGTATGTATTTCTTTATTATTTTGCATTTTGAGCATGAAAATAAAATTTTAGACAAAAATGATCTTCTGCAAAATTGTTTATAAAAATGTAGGCTTTCATACTGAGTCATTCAAAACTAGGGTGGTCCACAATTTCACACAAATCATATAATCAACTTTTTTATTTGCAAAAATACTGGTATATACTCTTAGGCAAAGCGGTAGAACTTGGAATTTTGACCAACTTTGCCAAAAAAAGTTACAAAAATAACACATCTGTAATATTTTGATATAATATACAATTTTATTTTGTCTTTTGAATGCCGTCAAAAGATATTTTTTATGTTTGCCCCAATCAGAAATATTCACAATCGAAGTAGGCATGTTTTTGAGAGAAAAACAATAATAACTCCCAAACGGAAAGAGATAGCGAGTTTCTTCACTCAACAAACTACGCATTTTTCAAAGCTCTAAAAGTGTTTCATAGACTACTTTGATGAGAAATTTGAATTGAAAACTTTAGAGCCAGAAAACCAATTTTGTTCGGACCAAACTATGTCACCGTAGTAAAATAGCTCTAAATCGGTCAATTTAAGAGATATAGAAAAACTTTTTTTGGAAAAGTTGCTTGAAATTGAATGGTCTACAACTTTGCTGAAGCATGTATAGTATAATTTCTACAAATAAGAAAGTTAGTTACACAATTTCTATGAAAATGTGGTCCACCCTTATTTTAAATAACACCAAACAAAGGACCTTACTAATACAAACAACTTTGTAGAAGACCGTTTTTGTCTAATGTTTCATTCTAAAGCTCAAAATGCATCTTTCCGCGTAAAACTGATTCCTGGACCATAGTGCAATGCTCAAAACATACAATACATAATTACAAATTGCGGCGAGCTGGGTGATTTGTACGCCATCCGGTTTGGGGGCGGATCGACGGTATCAAAGTGGATTAAAAACAATTATAGGAAAGCGTGTGGAAAATAGGGTAACGTATATAACTTGGACATGCATAAAATTTGGACAGGCTGGTCGTTCTATGCTCATTTCCAAAGAGATGATGCAGAATAAATGTACGGGAAATCATGTATTGCATTATTAATATACTATGCTACTCATTAATGATGGCCATTTTTATAACAATTACAAATTGGCTTCAAAAATATCAAAATTGTGAATTGTATCAACAGAGCATCTGTGAAACCTACGAATGCAAGAGGATGTACATTTCAAGAACATACATTAAATGCAATAATAACGCTCAGAATTGGCATTCATAAAAAGTTTGAAGGTGGCAATATGATAAAATATGTCTAAAATTGAAGCTAAGTTCATCGAAAACCTTAACATGAGTATATAAGGCATAAATCAGGCGCTGTCCAAAATAGATTATGGGTTTTGTTCAGTTGATATAATTTGGCCATCTGATGAAATACACTGGAATGTCACATGCATGCATGCTTGCAAGCGTATTACGTGGATCTGACGATATGGGCTTGCATTAACTTAAATTATTGATTGTCACTAATATACATATCCAATAAGCGAAAAAATGCATAAGTCACACAAGAACTCTTAAATTTTTATGATTTGACCGTCTTTTTACTAAACCATTATGTGGATATTGAGATAACGCCCCTGTCCAAATTATATTTACATAAGGCTGTCCAAAATGTATAAAAGAAAGGTCGCACAAAAACGCTATTTTCGATGCTAATGCTAAGTTTGTAAGCTTTTTATCCCCAGAAACTCAAAGTACAATGAGACATTAAGCATATAAGTAACATAACGTAATCAAATATTTGTATCTAATGCAGTTAATCGATCGCCGTTTCCAGACATATCCTTAGCCTGTCCAAAATACATGATTTACCCTAAGTACCGTAATCCGGGGGCGAATTTGATCAGGTTGGTACCAAAAAACATTTCCTCCCAAGGATGCTTAAAACTTCGTTGGCACCACAGACATTCCATGTTTTCTAGTTTATAGATGTCTAATGATGATTTTGAACTATTTCATTTTTATCAGGGCAAGTTTTACATAGAAATATTCACACTTTTTGAAGGTGTAAGCAATACAGTTTGAAATGTCGGTGCTAATCAATCCACTGGTGCTATGCCTTCATATAAACTTAGAGTGTTTAAAATGTTGTGTAAGCTTAAGTATGAACTACTGAACTCATTTTTGATACCATATAACATATCAAGTATGGTTTTTTGCTCATAAAACCGTGTTTATTTCAAGGGATATTGCCTAAATTTAAACGGATCGGGCAGGTTTTCAGAAGCTTAATTTTGCAATAATATGGTCAAATACTTGAGTTGTAAGAATTTTGACATCATTTTCAGATTCAGGAGACCCAAATTTAGTAGATAGGGTATTTTTTATTCTTAAACCTGCTTTGTTATCTGGTGATCAATTTCGCCCCAGTGTGTTATTTTAATTTTTTGGTATTAAAACTATTTTTATGATAAGTTATATATTATTTAATGAAAAGTTTATTTTATATACTAATAAAGATCAATGGAGTACTGATTTTGTCGAAATTTATTTGACAATATTTGAATTACAAAGGTTAATACAACAAAAAGTTGCAAAATAGTGATCAATTTTCCCCCGGATTACGGTATGAACTGCGCAGAATACATTAGACCGATTTACCATTGCTGCGCTCTTCTAAAAGCATTTTATTTTTATTGCAATAATTTTTCACTCAACGTGTGATAATGGTAGAACGACAATCATCATTAGTTGATTTTCCCCTAAAGTATTGTTTTCAATCAGATTTGTTATTTCTTTCCGCGCATGCGCTCGGGAAATGAATCTGGTCATGGTGCAACAACCGCGCTACATTTGATGAATCCAATGCGACAAAAAATTGTCGGCGCTATCCGTCAAATTCACTCACCAAAGCCATTTTGGTGAATTTAATATCACAGCTAGTGTGAACTGGGTGATGGATTTGAAGGTAATTTGTTTTAAGTGTTACGTCTGTTTGTCTGTGATAGAAGTATCCAAGTAGTTCTGCACCTAGGTGTCGAATTCAGGAATATAAATTTGAAACGAGAATTGACAGCTTGCGTTTAACGTATTGACAGTATGGACCAATGCACGAGTTCACTAATTTGGCGTTTGAGCGGTGCCAAATTCATTCGTTACCATGGCCACATAGATAACACGGCACCGCTTAAACGTCAAATAGTGAACTCGTGCATTGGTCCATTCAGATGCCTATGGACCTATACACGGGTTCACCATTTGTCGTTTTAGCGGTGCCGTGTTATTTATATGACCATGGAAACCAGTGAATTCAGTACCGCTCATACGTCAAATTAGTGAACCCATGCATTGGTCCATTGACTGATTAATAACACATATTTTTTCTCAGGGTGGTGGATACTGGTACATCTACCCTAATTTATGGACGAAATTACGAAAGACAAAAGGTCGAAAGGACAGAAAGTCGAAAATGATTTGCTTGGTAAACTTCAAAAATATATTTTCAACCTTTTAACCCTTTTTTTTGTAGGGCTTTTCGACCTTTTGTCATAAATTCATCTACCCTAATCTCTATAGAGGAAGTAAGGTTAATAAGAATCTAAACCACACCTTAAAGTTTCAAGAGCACAAATCTAGAGAACCAGACACCTGTCAAGGTGAAAACATAATGGATTGGTTCAGCCTGAATCGTTAAATTTGGGCTTTTGAAGACCTTAAGGTATGTTTTCGATTCATCTTCATCTTGCTTCTTTCTAATCTCTATAAATATATAGTTATCTTTTTCCAGACATTTCAGAATTCTTCTTAAAATTGTTAACTTTTTTTTCTGGAATTTATGGCTTTTATGATTTATAATTTTTATCATTGTAAGTCCATGGTTATACTGACTATGGACAATACAGGACAATATGATCTATGTATATTATGTGTGGAAAGTCGATCCTACTTTCACCAGCTGGATGTCGTTAAATATGCCAAATGAATACATTGAATCGCATTACGCGGAAACAACAACATTTGCAATCACTTAGTTTTAACCTTGTTTGCCAAGCAAAAACGCGTAGAACATGTCTGATGAATGGCGCTGTGTGTACCTAAATACCTACGTCTACAACTTGACTCACTAAAAAACACACAACAACGGAGAGAATCCCACCGACCGTTTTGTTTGCTCTAATCTGTTTGATAACAGCAAGACATTCTCACACGAGAAAATAACCCGATCCGCTCTTCATCCACTCACTGATGTGTGATAACCTAATCGGAAACGGCGGCGTGGCTCATCGGTATCAGTGTACAGTGGTGTTTATGGGCATGGAGTATTATCGTACCTGCCACACAATATACGAAAGCGAAACAGGCAACTTTGGCAGAGAAAGCTTTCAGTTAATAACCGTCGAAGTGCTCATAAGAGCACTAAGCTAAAAATCAAGCTCTGTCCCAGTTAGGGCGTAATTCCAAGAAGAAGAAGGGTGCTAAATTTAAGCTCGCATTTTATGGATCACACTGTATATGGACCACGAGTCTCGAATCTCTCGCTCAACCCGTACACTCAATTGTACAACGGAATCCGGCGCATGGCAAATGGAACGTCCTCTCCCACACTCTGTCCCTATCGAAGATCTATTGCTGCTATGAACCACGGCCAACAACGAACGCGGCTGATAGACAGATGATTCTCTAACCTGTTGAGGGAAGTGTAATCTGCGTAACTTACTGTCGGCGCGAGACAGAGATGTTACAGGCCAGGCGATAAATCATGCTAGAGGCACGGTTGTTTGTATATCACGTTGTGGGATGATAAAGTGGTGAATGGTTCCGGAATTTTCCTGGTGTTGTATGGCAAGCAGCAGACATTCTAATTTTTAACTGCTTGTTACAATTTTGATAATTATTTGTTCCGTTAAACGGGGTTTCTTTGATAATACGAGTAACTTTTGTACCACTTACTAAACGAAATTTCTTCTTCTTCTTGGCACTACGTCCTCACTTAGACAGAGCCTGCTTCTCGGCATATGAGCACTTCCACAGTTATTAACTGAGAGCTTACTTTGCAAAGTTGCCATTTTCACATTCGTATATCATGTGGCAGGTACGATGATACTCTATGTCCAGGGAAGTCAAGGAAATTTCCATTACGAAAAGATCCTGGACCGACCGGGAATCGAACCCAGACACCTTCAGCATGGCTTTGCTTTATAGCCGCGGACTCTAATCACTCGGCTAAGGAAGCCCCAACTAAACTAAACGAAATATTTTATGATAATCAGTTAAGCAAAACGGAAGCAAAAGTAAATAGTATTAGTGTGGCATTTCATATCATATATTATATTTTTCGTTGGAATCGAGAACATTTGAGGCTTTATATTAAAGTATTAAAAACTGAAGATGTTTTGAAACGCATAATCTGTTTTACAATCACCATATGATGAAGTTTTAAAGATCGGGGGGGGGGGGGGGGGGGGGATTTCTTACGCGCCGTACAATTTATTTTTAATTTCCATACAAAAAATCTTACCATGGGGGGAGGGGGGGGGGTTGGTTGAAAAACCCTGAAAATTGTCTTACGTAATTAATGGATCGCCCCATACCTATTATCAAAGTTATCCCAACACCTACAGTTCAGCCCATTCAAAATAAAGTGTTATACGATATATCAACTGCAATCGATAACTAAGATACCAGAACTGGTTTTAAAAATATAAAATAAAAATCTTATCACATAACAATCGTATACCAGATGTTCAGAAACTGGAATAATTTCTTTTTTTTTTTTTTTTTTTTTTTTTTTTTTTTTTTTTTTTTTTTTTTTTTTTTTTTTTTTTTTTTTTTTTTTATTAGTATTATTCCAAACATTACAATCATTATTTCTTATTTCTAGGTGTTATGTGCTATTAGACAACACTATCATCCTAATTTGGTCAAACAAATCTAAGATTTTATTAACATTTTGTTAATAACATATTACATTTCATTTGGCGTAGCAGTTCAAAATTTTTGCAGGTGAGTTGATTTCACCTGCTTATAAGAGAAAAAAAAACGCTTTAAATATACTTAACCTAACTTAACCTAAACATATAACGCATTAATCGTGATAATAGAAGATCGTAACGATTTTTGCCTGAAATTATTGATTATTTTATTTGACATTTGTTCCAATGTTTCAACATTGGATATTCTATGTAACTCATTGGTACTATACCAGGGAGGAAGCCTCAGAATCATTTTCAAAATTTTATTTTGAATTCTCTGCAGAGCTTTCTTCCTGGTATTACAACAGCTAGTCCATATTGGTACAGCATACAACATGGCTGGCCTGAAAATTTGTTTGAATATCAAAAGCTTGTTCTTAAGACAAAGTTTTGATTTTCTATTAATAAGGGGATAGAGACATTTTACATATTTGTTACATTTGGCTTGAATGCCCTCAATGTGATTTTTGAAAGTTAAATTCTTATCTACCATGAGCCCTAGATACTTAACTTCATCTGACCAATTTATTGGTACCCCTCTCATCGTGACAACATGTCTACTTGAAGGTTTCAAATAAAGAGCTTTTGGTTTATGTGGGAATATTATTAGTTGAGTTTTGGAAGCATTAGGAGAAAGCTTCCATTTTTGCAAATATGAAGAAAAAAATATCCAAACTTTTTTGCAATCGACTACAGATGACACGCAGGCTTCGTCCTTTGGCGGAGAGGCCTGTGTCATCCGCAAACAAAGATTTTTGACATCCCTGAGGTAGCTCAGGTAAGTCAGATGTGAAAATATTGTATAATATTGGTCCCAAAATGCTGCCTTGGGGAACACCAGCTCTTACAGGAAGTCTTTCAGACCTGGAGTTCTGATAATTAACCTGAAGTGTACGATTTGACAGATAACTTTGAATAATTCTAACAATGTATGTTGGAAAATTAAAGTTTTTCAATTTTACAATCAAACCTTCATGCCAAACACTGTCGAATGCTTTTTGTATGTCTAGAAGAGCAAGACCAGTAGAGTAGCCTTCAGATTTGTTGGAACGGATCAAATTTGTTACACGTAAAAGTTGATGAGTGATCGAATGTCCATGGCGGAATCCGAACTGTTCATTGGCAAAAATTGAATTTCCGTTGATGTGGGCCATCATTCTGTTCAAAATAACCTTTTCAAAAAGTTTACTGATGGAGGAAAGCAAACTGATTGGACGATAGCTAGAAGCTTCTGCAGGATTTTTGTCTGGTTTTAAAATTGGAACAACCTTAGCATTTTTCCATTTGTCAGGAAAATATGCTAATTGTAAACATTTGATGAATATATCAACTAAAAATGATAAGCTACTTTCTGGAAGTTTCTTGATGAGGATGTAGAAAATTCCATCATCGCCAGGAGCTTTCATATTTTTGAATTTTTTAATAATAGTTCTCACTTCTTCCAAATCAGTCTCCCAGGCGTTTTCGAAAACATTCTCTTGATTGAGAATATTTTCGAACTCCTGAGTAACTTGATTTTCAACTGGACTAGTAAGTCCTAAATTAGAATTGTGCGCACTTTCAAACTGCATAGCAAGTTTTTGAGCTTTTTACAATTAGTTAGTAATAATTTGTTTTCCTCTTTCAATGCCGGTATTGGCTTCTGAGGTTTTTTCAAGATTTTAGATAATTTCCAAAAGGGCTTAGAGCCAGGGTCCAATTGAGAAATTTTATTTTCAAAATTTTTGTTTCTTAAATCTGCAAATCGTTTCTTGATTTCTTTCTGCAAATCCTGCCATATAATTTTCATAGCAGGATCACGAGTGCGCTGAAATTGCCTTCTCCTCACGTTTTTAAGACGGATCAAGAGTTTAAGATCATCGTCTATAATCACGGATTCAAATTTTACTCCACATTTTGGAATTGCAATGTTCCTGGCTTCAACAATGGAATTTGTTAAAGTTTCAAGAGCATTGTCAATATCAATTTTAGTTTCTAAAGAAATGTTAACATCAAGATTAGAGTCAACAAACGTTTCATACATGTTCCAGTCGGCTCGAAAATAATTGGAAGTGGAGCTGATAGGATTGAGAATCGCTGCATGGGATAATTGAAATGTAACAGGGACATGATCAGAATCGAAATCAGCATGAGTAACCAATTGGCTACAAAGATGACTAGAGTCGGTTAAGACCAAATCAATCGTAGATGGATTTCTAGAAGAGGGAAAACATGTAGGGCTATCAGGGTATTGAATTGAGAAATATCCTGAAGAGCACTCATCAAATAAAATTCTGCCGTTGGAATTACTTTGAGAATTATTCCATGACCGATGTTTGGCATTAAAGTCACCAATGACAAAAAAATTGACTTATTGCGAGTCAATTTTCGCAAGTCTGTTTGGAGCAAATTAACTTGCTGTCCAGAGCATTAAAAATTTGCCAGCTATGAAAGTATATTTACCAAGTTTTGTTTCAACTGAAACACCTAAAATTTCAAAGACTTTAGTTTCAAATGACGAAAACAGTTGATGTTTTATACGCCTATGAATGATGATTGCAACACCCCCACATGCCCCATCAAGACCATCATTACGATAAACAAAAAAAATAGGATCTTTTTTAGTTTGGATCCAGATTTTAAATATGTTTCAGTAATAACCCAACTAACATTTATTGCAAATGTAAACATACTCTAAGCCCTCTTTATACGGCTTGATGCTAAATAAAGGCGCTGTACATACGGACGAAAGCTGCTATGCGATCCTTTTACCAACAAATCTGGCGAATCTACTCAGCTATTTTTAAACTGCGTTGGCAGCTCTTATTCATACCGATCATTGCTCTATCCCGACAGTTATACGACAAGTAGCTGTGTAACATCTTCGGAAGGCGCTTTCTCAACCATTTTGCAACTGTTGAATAATTTTTATTATTCAACATTTTTATTATGTATTAGATTAAGTATTATTTCCGGATGCTTCCGGAATTCATATCATAAGTATCTGAATTTAATGTTCCCAACGTTACTCAATTAAAGTACCTGCCACCGCTTGGAATCAAACTCACGATCTCTGCATCCACAAGTCTCGACGCTGTCCATGCTGCCACCATAGTATATATCGAAGGCAAAGAAAACACACCGTTTTGTTCTACATCGAAAACGGTTCATATAATGTTGCATAATGATTATATAAGATGTTATAGCCACGCTTACACCACTTCATCAGGCTGTAAAAGAGCGTGAAACGTCAAACGCAATGTTTACATCCTACAAACTATGTAGATGCGCCACAACTTGTTGTTTTACAGCTTACTGCTGTATTTTCGCTGTATAATCGACGACAAAGCGCTTCTTAATTGTATTTTGAGCAGCATAACAAATCATACTGTATAGAAGTTCGTATTGTAACAGTGTAGAGTAACGATTAATTGAATAAATGTTTTTTTTTATCTGAATGTCAACGAACATTCCATTACTGGTTAATGATGGGGACCATTATACCACATCATTAGGTTGCTACCTTTTTTGGTGTTGAGTTACAGCTTAGTGAAAGCAGCAAAAGCGATAACTGACGAAATTTATTCAGCTAGGATTTGTAGCTGCAAAATGTTCGCGTTACAGCTATATTAACGCTAATCGTTCTACGTTTGACAGATTTCATTTTCTGCTGCATTCGCTGCTTCAAATCAACTGTTATACAGCACAAAGCAAATAATCTTGGCTTATAGCGCTAAAATTGTTAGTTGCGATTTTGTTAAAGTGAACCAAATAATATTCTTGAGAAAGCCCTTTAAATCCAAGTAAATCATTTATTCCATTTTTTATTTCTTCGAATGTCATATAGTCACTTGAGCGTCCTTTCAAGCCGACTTTTAACAAACGTTCAGTTTTGTCGTCATAAATAAAAAATGTGCTTCTTTTCTTCAAGATGTTTGAGAAGAAGTTCGCTATTTTCAAGAGTTTTCGGCAATGCGCGACAGCAGTCTCCTTTCTTTGCGATTCGGACGAAAACCTTGATTCTCCAAATGGAGTTCAAGATTTCCTGCTTAAATTTCCCAAATTTAGAACAATTGACCACTATAAGGCGGCACTCTTTGCTTCCTCACTTGAATCAAAGAGCCTAAGCCAGAGGCTACTTCAATTTGGTCTGCGGAAAATTTGTCTAGAGCATTAAACTGATTGCTCATTTCGATGCAATTATCAACATTATCCATTTCACCCCTGGCAGAAAGCGCACATTCCGGAGAAACGTCTTTGCTTTCATTTTTGCCACGTTTAGTTTTTTGGAAGCAAGTTGAGAATTCAGAGATTCACCCTTCCTTGTGTTTGTAGTTGCAACCATGTTTAGTGAATAAACGAAAGAAGAAGTGATCTTCTAAAAGGTTTTTTTTCCCAAGACGGTGTCCACCGCTTGCGTTCTCTAACGGTTCCAAACAAGGATCGTAAAGGGATCAATAGTAGAAAAATGGTACTGTGAGGACTGTTTTTGTAGCTTTCGATTTGTGCACATTGAGAATGCTTACCAAGCCTCATTCATTGGTTATTTGTGCTACTTCGTTTTTCTGGTCAATTACGGAGTAGCAACTATGCATTGTACGGTCATCCGCGATCATGCTCGTACTCAATATAATGGGCCGATCTAATATGAATAGCCAACTGTTGGCCAGAAATAATAAAAATCCAGTAGCAAACACATTCATCCGTTGTTTGCGTGACCAGTTGGAAATCACTAATGAATCAAACAACGCGGGTAAGACGCATTTAATTTTCCTTCAGCATTCAAGTCTCGGCTCCGAAAATATCGTTTTCCACAGCGCAAATTGACTACGACTATTGCGTCTTCAGCCACCATCCAGACGCTCGTCGTCACCCATCAATGGGAAACCCGCTGGCAACGCTGTTGCTCCCTACATACATATCTGTTATCAGCAGTCGTTTTTAGCTGTTGATTATTATTGGTGATCGTACCAATATGCGGCCCCCTCACCGAGCTCGAACGCCATGGGATAGGTCGTAAACTGCTCTCGCTTCCAATTTCCCCGAGAACTCCGCGCTTTTCCACCATCGATTTTTCCCTTTATCACATAGCAGACGCTCTTCTCGCGCTCTACCATTATCGCTCTCTCGCTCCACGTAAGCGACGACGACGACGTCGAGAACGCTGGTGGAGTCGAGTATCATACACCAGGGATGGTAGCGGTCAATCAGACCGACTGATACTGACTTTAGTGACTAACATTATTTGCTTATCAGCAGTAAACTTTTCGAAAAAGTTATAATGTGCCAATGAACAGTTCAAATTCAGACATGGACATTCGACCAGCTTTTATGTGTAACAAATCTGATTCGTTCCAACGAATCTGAAGAGTATTCTACTGGGCTGGCTTTTCTAGACATAAGAAATGCATTCGAGAGTGTTTGGCATGGAGGCTTGATTGTACAATTTAAAAACTCTCATTTTCCAACATACATTGCTAGAATAATCCAAAGTTATCTGTCAAATCGTACAGGTTAATTATCAAAAAGTGAGTTACCTCAGGCATGTAAAATATTTGTTTGCGAATGACACAGGCCTCTTCGCCAAAGGACGAAGCCTGCTTGTCATCTGTAGTAGATTGCAAAAAAGTTTGGATATTTTCTCTTCATACTTGCAAAAATGGAAGATTTCTCTTTAAATATTCCCACATAAACCAAAAGCTCTTTATTTGAAACTTTCAAGTAGACATGTTGTCACGATGAGAGGGGTTCCAATAAAATGGTCAGATGAAGTTAAGTATCAAGGGCTCATGCTAGATAAGAAATCAATTTTCAAAAATCACATTGAGGGCATTCAAGCCGAATGTAACAATTATGTAAAATGTTTCTATTAATAGAAAATCGAAACTTTGTCTTAAGAACAAGCTTCTGATGTTCAAACAGATTTTAAGACATTCCACCAGAAATTCTTACGAAATATTTATTTCAATTCTTCTACAAAATTCGCAGGATATTCTCTCTTTCTCAACTATTACATTTACATATCAATTTCTTTTTCTTTGTCAGATTTATTGGACGACAAAAACAGTGACTTAAGTGAACATTTTCCTGAAAAAAAAGTAACTTCAGAGGCTTCATGTTTCAAATAGTGACTTATAAGTGACCCGGTCGAAAATAGTGACTCGTTACCAGCCCTGCATATACCAGCATACCGTCCAAACAACGGGGGAACATCCAGAGCGGACATTATTACATGGAAAGTACGACGACGACACCCGCTCGATTATAGGGGAAAATCTCCGGAAGACGCACTCAGTTCGCGTTAGAATTCCGTACCATGAGCATCATCTCAACAAAGTGCACGCTTGCGAAGAACTCTAGAGGCTAGATGAGAAGTTTCCATTATCTGAATGTCGCGTTGGCTGCGAAACGGCGACAAAACAGTGACTAGCCACTACTAAGGACATTGTGTGGCTCAAGGATTTTCAGTGAAAATATCGCGCGCGCGATTATTAGTGGGTTTCAAAATACTTTAAGAGTGTTTGAGTTTAAACAGTGAAAACGGTAAACAGTTGGAAAGGATATTCAAGAAGGTATACGCGAGTACCACCAGAGAAAGGTGGTGCCAGTGTTTTCGACAAGGACGGTCTTGACAACGGCGACGAAGACTACACGGTTCTGGGTACGACGACGGGTGGCGAAAAGTGGCAGTGTTTGACACATAATTATACATGTACGTTAGGGTGCGGCTTAAACTGTTTACAAAGTATTGGATGTCGTCACATTTTGGATCCAGTTTCTTTGTATTCATTACTCTGTGGTGGAATATAGTGAACACAATGTTATTAATATTATTGCGGCCTTCCGTAACCTAGTAATTCGAGTCCGCGGCTACCAACCAATGCCATGCTGAAGGTGCCTGGGTTCGATTCCCGGTCGGTCCAGGATCTTTTCGAAATTTCCTTGACTTCCCCCGCCATAGAGTATCATCTCGTACCAGCCACACAATTTAGGAATGCAAAACTGGCAACTTTGGCAAAGAAAGCTCTTAGTTAATAACTGTGGAAGTGCTCAAAAGCTGAGAAACAGGCTCTGCCCCAGTGCGGATGAAATGCCGAGAAGAAGAAGAAGAATGTTATTAAATAGTGTCAATCGTTCTAATATATAAAACTGTTCCTCTTCTATCACACCAGCAAGAACAAACTTCTCTGGGTTCGTTACTTAGCTGAAAATATAATATTTCTCAATGCCTTGCTTATTTGCCAATTTTAAGTTGAGAAAAAGGCTTCAAACTTCAAAGGACAATGAAAGCAAACAATTTTTATGACATCAAACAGTTAATTTACAATTGTGATTTCCTACAGTGTATAAGATTTTGATGAAACGTAAATATTCTCAGAGAATACTCAGTTTAGATTGTCAATTTCACCCGTGAGTGCATTATGCCTCTAATCATACTATAACTTGTTCTTTAATTTAAATTTTCTGATATTATAATGGACACACTCTTCAGAAAACGTATAGTAAATTTGATTTCAAGAAAATTTTACGTTTGGTAGGTACTTAGATACCTTCAGATTGGTATATCAATTTTTTTTTAGCAAACTTTAGGACAGTGGTTATCAACATTTTTGCAGCAGCAATCCCCTTTGAAGTTCTACAAATATTCCGCGTATCTTCAAAATATATGGTCGCGAAATGAAAATTTATGGAAGCCTTCCAAAGATCTCATTATGGCAGGCACACCCAAAAGTTACGTCTGTACCCGAGCAAAGATTGAGATCAGAGCTGTGAAATGTCATGAATATCACGTGACTTTGACGTTTGAATATTGCTAATATCATCCTTCCCTGTGGAAAAAGTCATCGGAAAATGTTTTCCCCGGTGACCTTTTCCGAATTACTATCGGTTGGCAATGTTTACTGATGCTGTATTTCACCTGGGAAATGGCTATAAGCATTTTAATTTTTCCAAAAAATTGACATTTACCAGCACTGATTGAGATGATATTGAAAACTAATTTTGATGTTGTGTTGTTGAGGATTTTGATAACTCAGTTTGTTGTCATTTTAGTCGTGTTAACAGTTAAAACATCAAAACTTAGAGCATTTTCCCATGACATCAAATTGGAAAACTATTTTTGCTATCAGTTATAGCAAATTGTAAAAGAGCGGTTCCACGCGAAATCGTCCATAAAATGCTGAAATCTGACATGTACCATTCCGATTTGGATGAAACTGCGCAGATGTATTAAGTATATGAGACGAAAATTATCTCATATACTTGGGGATAGTTTAGAATCGAGAGTAACTTCTGATAAGGGCGTATGTATTTTTGGCACCACCATTTAAAAAAAATTGTACCTCGGAAACCGTTTGTTAAAGAGAAATAGTGTCTGAGGAGGGATGGTAGACAATCAAATAGGCTTTGTAAAAAAAATATACACTGAAAAAAAAATACTTTTATTTTCATGAAAAAATCGAAATTAAACCTTAAAACACAAATTGCAAAAAATAGGTATCTTTGATATTTTTCAAATTTTTTTCTGTAAAATTTCAATGTAAAACCAGATGTTTTAAGCACAGTTTCAACATGGTGCAATCCAAAATAAAAAAGTTTTTCTAAGAGCAACTTTTAGTGCATTTCTGAAAATTCAATTTCTGGCCATATAAAAGACGTTTTGATGCTGTATTCTTCATCCAAAAACAATTCAAAATGCTAATAACAATGATCTTCCTAAAACTAGCCGTTTTCTAGATATTTAGGATTCAATTATATTAATATCATAAAACTTAAGAAAATACGCCCGTTTCATAAGTTACTCCAGATGCTCCACCAACAATGTTACGTTTATCTCTTTCCACATTAATATCCCATGTTTTAAGGGCAGTTTCAACATGGTGCAATTTGAAACAAAAATTTTTTTCTAAGGACAACTTTTGGTGGATTTCTGAAAATTCAATTTCTGGTTATAGAAAATGTCTTGATGTTGCAATATGATTTTTTATCCAAAAACAATTCAAAATTCTAATATCAATGATCTTCCTATAAGTTACCGCTTCAAGATATTTGGGATTGAATTATATTAATATCATACAACTTAAGAAAATACGCCCGTTTCTTGCATTATTCCAGATGCTCCATCAACAATGTTACGTTCATCTCTTCCCACATTATTATCCCATCTACTTTTTCTTTGACATTTAGACGGTTGGATGAACTGTTCGAAAGATACAGGATGATTGTTGGAATATTGTTGAGAATTAATATAAGTATTACCACAGACGAACAGACGTAACACTGGATAAATTTCCATCGCCCACGAATTCAACGATCAGTTTAAAATACAAAAGTTGTCAACCAGAGGCGCGCGCGTCGCTTTCCTTCGTGTTTGACATTTCACACTACCGTCACCTGTTGGACATGTGGCACAAAAAGTTATTTCGTTCAATAAGCTCACTAGATGGTGGTAGTATTTGTGGTCGAGAGAATTTTGTGAAAAATGTTCTAGGTGTTACTTCTGTTTGTCTGTGGTATTACGATGGAAGATGATAATATGAATGATGTTAAGGAGGGGAAGAAGTAAAAACGCCTTTAAACTTCTTAACCTTATTTATTTATTCTCACGATTATTGTACATAATTTTAATATTTTTATTTGTTTTAATATATAGTCTTCAGCGCACTCATTCATTATAAATCGTAGAATAAGTGCGCTGAAGACACCAACAAGATTTGATGCAGGATCGCACTTTTATTTACATTCTCGCACTTATGAAAACTGACTGCGCAGTCCAGTGGTGAACGAAATACCCAATAATGTGGGAAGAGATAAACGTAACATTGTTGGTGGAGCATCTGGAGTAACCTATGAAACGGGCGTATTTTCTTAAGTTTTGTGATATTAATATAATTGAATCCTTACTTACTTTTGCTGGCGCTACGTCCTTCAAGACATGACCTGCGCCACAATGTTACGCCAACTAACTCGGTCCATGGCTGCTAACCTCCAATTCTTCGATCGCCCCACACTTCCAAGATCCTGCTCCACTTGGTCAAACCACCTAGCTCGTTGCGCTCCCCTTCGTCTTGTACCGGCCGGATTTGAGTTGAACACCATTTTTGCAGGATTGTTGTCCGGCATTCTCACAACGTGTCCCGCCCATCGTACCCTTCCAGCTTTGGCGACTTTCGTGATACTGGGTTCACCGTAGAGTTGCGCAAGCTCGTGGTTCATTCTTCTCCTCCATACGCCGTTCTCACATACTCCGCCGAAGATCGTCCTAAGCACACGTCGTTCAAAAACTCCTAGCGCTTGCAGGTCCACGTCTCATGCCCGTAGAGGACTACCGGTCTTATTAGCGTCTTGTACATGGTACACTTAGTTCGGAAGTGAAGTTTACCAGATCGCAAGGTCTTGTGGAGTCCATAGTAAGCACGACTTCCGGCGATGATACGTCTTCGAATTTCTCTGCTGCAGTTGTTATCCGACGTTATCAATGATCCGAGGTAGACGAATTCGTCCACCACCTCGAACTCATCCCCGTCGATCGTCACGCGTCTGCCTATGCGAGCTCTATCGCGCTCGGTTCCTCCAGTGAGCTCTCCCTCTTCCGGCAACGCTGCCTCAAGGCTTTGCGCGTATTCAGTTGCGACTTCGGGTTGCTTGAGTCGCTCCAGATTGTACCGGGGTGGGCGTCGGTACCGAATGTTGTTCACAACGGAGAGTCGTTGGCGCACTTTAACCGTCACAAGGTAGTGGTCCGAATCGATGTTTGCGCCGCGATAGGTTCTGACGTCGATAATGTCCGAGAAGTGCCTTCCATCAATCAAAACGTGGTGGATTTGTGATTCAGTCTGTTGGGGTGATCTCCAGGTGTACCGATACGGGAGGCTGTGCTGGAAGTAGGTACTACGTATGGCCATGTTTTTGGAGGCGGCGAAATCAATCAGTCTAAGGCCGTTTTCGTTCGTAAGCTGGTGAGCGCTGAACTTCCCTATAATCGGTCTAAATTCCTCCTCCTGGCCAACCTGAGCGTTGAGATCTCCGATAACGATTTTGACATCATGGCTTGGGCAGCCGTCGTATTCACGTTCCAGCTGCGCGTAGAAAGCGTCCTTATCGTCATCGTCACTTGCTAGGTGAGGGCTGTGCACGTTGATTATGCTGATATTGAAGAAACGGAATTGAATCCTAAATATCTTGAAAACGGCTAGTTTTAGGAAGATCATTGTTATTAGCATTTTGAATTGTTTTTGGGTGAAGAATCATATTATAGCATCAAAACGTCTTTTATACGGCCAGAAATTGAATTTTCAGACAAGCACCAAAAGTTGCTCGTAAAAAAACTTTTTTATTTTAGATTGCACCATGTTGAAACTGTGCTTAAAACATCTGGTTTTACATTGAAATTTTATAGAAAATATTTGAAAAAAAATCGAAGATACCTATTTTTTGCAATTTGTGTTTTAAGGTTGAATTTCGATTTTTTCATGAAAAAAAAGTATTTTTTTTGAGTGTATACTTTTTTTACAAAACCTATTTGATTGTCTACCATCCCTCCTCAGACACTTTCTCTCTATAACAAACGGTTTCCGAGGTACATTTTTTTTAAATGGTGATGCTAAAAATACTTACGCCCTTATCAGAAGTTACTCTTGATTTTAAATGGTCTCTCCACCAGTGGAAAAAACTTATTCTATTATATCGAAACTATGTGCAAAATTCCATTTGAATCCAAGGTAGTCGAGTTTCATCGTTTACCGATTTGGCGTGGAACCGCTCAAAACCGTTTCTGCTATAATGGAGGGCAAATTGAGAACTCATTGAGATGTACATATTTTCAATTGATATTGAAATGAGTCTGCGACAAAATAGAAGCTCCACTTTCATATTCTCATAGTGCACGAATAAATTTATTATATAAAATGAAAACATTACCAAAAATTTTAAATGATAGCTGAACGAAAACAAAATATGATGTCGAATATTTCATTTATAAATTGATGTCAAATTATGAAATCAACTTGATTCGGAAAACAATATATGTTTTCAACATGATTTCTTTTTGATGTTGGACTTTGCTTGGGTAATTCATTAAAAATAGCATTGAAACTAAGCAATTCGCTTAAATTGATACATTTTTAGCCATTAATGTATGAAAGCTGCCCCCTTCCCTTAGATTCCTTAAGTCAGCGATTTGGAACTAACCCCTGATTCTTACACAAAATTAAAATTGGCACATCAACTGACTACGTGCTTGCAAATACTGAGGATTGATTGATTGATTGATTGACTCTTTATTAAGGGGAAATTCAGCCCGAGGCAAGAAATACTGAGGAATAGGAAGGTGTGATTAAGTGATCACGTACTTAAGATAGATGCAAAGAACTCTGCAAATTCTCATACATGTGTACAAACAGATAATGCAATACTTCTGCTGAAATCCGCGGGAGTTCACTTAATTTACTAAGAATCTTTTCTGGAGTTTACTTAGCATATATCTAGGAGTCCGATAATAAACTTCTGAGAAGGATCTTGCCAAAATCAACAGAAAATCAATTGATTGAGATGCTTTCAATACAAGTTCTTGCTGGTTAATTAAGAATATTAACAAAAGTACAATGAAAATCTGTTCGAAATCCAAAAGATTAAAACGCGATTTGAAAAATCTCTTTGGGTATTCTCAAACTTTCCATCACAATTTTCGCCAAGAAATTCCTCAAAGAAAGGTCCTCCATGCAAGCTGCTTGGAATAATTTCATAAACTTATCAGATCAAGAATCTTTGTAGAAATTTTTATAGTATCACTACGACAGATATAAATCAAAAATCTCACTAAAATTATGCCAATAAATTCCAGATGAATGGTATGATTATTTAGAGACAGGGAACAATTTTAAATTTCTTCAATTCCTTCAATAATTCACTAAGAAACTTTCTCACCAGGAAGCAGGAAAAATCTGCCAATGATTTAATCTTTGGCATATAAGCAAATATTATGTCACAAATTTCCTATGGATACGATTTAAGTTCGTTGTCATACACGAAATAAAAATCATGCGAAGTCAGAAAGCTAAAATTGGGATGGTTATCTCTAATTGGCATAAAAACTTTGCTAGTATTGAATGGATCTGACATTATGCACTGGTCATTTCATGGCTTTTTTAATCAGCCTAATTGATGGCAAGAGAAAGTTTGCCGGGACCACTAATTTGGAATATCAATCATGAAATGGCTTCGCGGACCCCCTGAAAAGTCGTCACGGCCCCTAGGGGACCGCAAACTATCGGTTGAGAAACTGTGCTATTTTGAATAACGTATTCACTGCAGATTCATTTGCAGAGTTTGTCTCATGTTTTGTCCATTGACTCTTCTGCCACCTAGACTGGAAGTTAACTGGAAATGAATATTAGATCATTGAATATACAGTAATACCTCAATATAACGTAACTTGGTTTTTATTTTCGTTACGTTGTATCGAGGTTACGTTATATCGAAGCAAAATATATATTTTTTTCTAAATTTCATTCAACATGTTTATTTTTATGAGAAAATGATTCAAACATTAACATTATTCACGTAGCAGGTATTTTTTGTCTTTCTTAATTTTTTTTAGACATTTTTTCTTATTTTATTTTGTTTTATTATCATGTCTTTATTGGAGGAATCCTTAAAGAAATGTATTCCGGAAAACTCTTTGGATGAATTCTTGAGCTCTCAGAGAAACTCTAAAATCAGTTCATAGATGAGATCTTTCAGAAATCTCTTAGAAAAAAAAATCATGTTGAGCAGTTCATGCATATTTCAAGCACGCAATTATAGAACTTCAAGAGTTTTATTGTAAGGAATTCATGGTAATTTTTTTTAAAACAAATCCTTTGTAGTTTCACGGAAGAGGTAAAGCATAAATTTCCCAAGAATTCTTTACTACAATGTTTAAAAGAATTCATGAAGAAATTAATAGAAAACTTCATTTAAAACCAGAACTATCCTTGAGAGATTACATGAGAAAAAGTTTCTGAACGAATACCTTTTGGGATTATCAACGATAGTCTAGGAGAATTCTCTGGGGTATCTGAGAAACTTGATCAGCTTTTGGAGGAATGAATACATTTTTGTACAAACAAAATACGTAGAAAAATCTCTAGACGAATACGTTAAGAATTATTTATAGATCTTTCTTGGTGGAACTCAATGAGAATTTACTGATAAAATTCCTCAAGTCGGGAATCCGTTAATTCAATACTGATCAAATGTTTTTAGGAACTCTTGGAGAAATCTCCGAAAAAACTGTGAAAAAATCTTAGAAGTTTTTACTTATGAAGCAGGGTTAACTTGTGAATTTTAGAAGAAACAACTGTCGAAATGATTTGAGGAATATGTTTTAAGTTTTATACATGAATATCATGAGGGTTCAAGATGAGTCCATGGAGAAATTATTGGAGGAATCTCTGGAGGCAACTTCGGAATGATTATTGATGGAATCCGTGGAGAAATTCCGGGAGAAACATCAAATTCTCGGAGAAATCATTTGAATAATAGTTATAGAAATTCCTAAAGTTATACCTAAATATTTGTTTAAGCATATTAGAAAAAATATTATCGTTTAAAGTTTAAACCTCGAATGGATCGGTGATGGAAAGGTGGCACTGCATCACCCAAGTCATATCTGAGTTTGATCTAGAGTTTCTGAATGCAAAGTCTAAATCAATAATTTTTAAAGTTTGCATAGAAAACTGAAGTGAGTGGCAGGGTTGGTTCCAGAGAGAGCGTAAATGTCACAAAAATAAAGAAGTTTGATGTATACAAATGTACAGCAATGACCAAATGTTAGTTTTCACATCGAGCATATAGCTCAGGCTCATGACTATATTCAGTGATAGTGCTCTGATTTGGTATTGGTCAGTGATTGAATCTTGAAGAACGTATATTTTACAGAAAGAAAATAACTACATTTGCTCACAAAACCACGAGTGAAATATAAAATCAAACATAATTTTGCGTCATTTTACTCGCTTTAATATGTCGGTCTTAAATGACACAAAATTACATAATTTTTTCGAAGTTTGTGGGTCATCAATGTTACTCCATATAATCATAATCAAAAATCGCTTAAAACATGTATTTAAACATGCTTCAATACTTTGAAAAACTAAAAACAGTACATAGTCACAAGGGATGGGTTCTAGTACTTGATTTTAAAATATAAAACATCAGCCATTCCATGAAAAACCGATCTAGTAGGTCACCGAATTCCGTGAAAATTTGTTCCTTATAAAAAAAAATACACGTGTTTTTGGATTTTTTGATTAGGGTGACCATTTCCATTACATTACATAAACAAAGATTGGAAATCGGTTGAGCTGTTCAAAAGTTATGATTATTTTAAAAATAAAAAATCTTATGCGCTGAGACCTACAGTGTGTGCTGATGAAAAATGACTGATTTTTTATTAAAAAAAAAAAAAAATACCTCAAAAACTAAAACATATACATCGCTGAAAATTTGACAGTAAACGTAAAATTTTCTGAACTTTCAAGAAAAAATGAGAACATCAATAGCCCCTTTGGTCCCGAGGCCTTCAAAACACGAAACAACGGAAATTATTGATTTTTTTCATGTAAAAAAATAATTTTTGTGAAGTGTCATATTTTTCCGGAAAAGTTAAAATCTATAGCTTTCATTTCGTCCAAAAAGATTGAAAATCGGTCGAACGGTTCAAAAGCTATACTTTTTTTTAAAAATATAAATTAAGCAAAATCGCGATTTTTCTGGTCATCCTATTTCGGAAATGGTCATCCTAATAAAAAAAATCCAAAAACACGTGTATCCTTATTTTGGATAAGGAACATAATAGCAAATTTTCACGGAATTCGGTGACCCACTAGATCGGTTTTTCATGGAATGGCTGACATGCAACATTTGCATTTATAAATGTAAAATACGAGAAATAAAAAAAAAAGATCCATGTTACCCCGGATTACGGTACCATTATAGATGTCAGATCTGTTTTTTAATAGATTTCTCAAGATACTGTTGAAAATTCTGCTGTTAGTTAAGTTCTTCGCACAGAATTTACATCAAAGATTTGACTCGCTTCTACATGACGAAATTTCTCGCTCTTCCTAAAAAAAAAAACAAATGGAAGGCTTTTATTGGCCAATAAAAGCCTTTATATGGAAAAAGGACTTTATATGCAAAGCAATTTCCCAGCTGTCGTCTAATTAATTGAAAATCTTTGGAAAATGACTGCAATGTTACAAATTCAACACATAGATAAAGCTGCAGGTTATTTGTAGCTCGTCACACAAATCTCGGGAAATTCGGGCTACCAAAATATACAGATCCTCAAACTTGGCATTTTGTGTGGAAAAATAGCATTTGAATATAATTCCTCTAGCACTAAACCAAATAGTGCCTCCCGCTTTTTACAAGCGCTGCCTTTCCTATACAGGAAAGGCAGCGCTAGTAAAAAAGCGGAAGGCCCTATTCGGTTTAGTGCAAGAAGGGGTATACTAACTTTTGTCACCTTTTTCAATCGTCCTCTGGATCGTCATTTTATCTATATTGTTTACATAGAATGCTCCAAATTTTTAACAGGGGTTAAAAAAATAATGGATGTTTGTTTTTCACCCCTTAAATTTTTTCGACTTTTTAAAGGAAAGAGGTGACATAAAATAAAATTAATATTTTTATCAGTTCAAGTACGCAATATATAGTCTTGACAATTTATTAAATGTTCCGTGTGAGTGACACAATTATATTGCGCATCAACATCTTATTTTTGGCACTATAAATGATCAATGATTATTTCAATCTGTATACACAATGACAATTCAATTTACATAATGACAGATCGTCCCGAAGTAAAATTTGTCGAGGGGTGATTCAAAAGCGATTCAATGCGCTTGAAAGAAATTGTGTGCAAGCAGCTATTTGCTACGTGCTACTGCAGTGCGCTGTTGGCAATTTAATCAGTAAATTCTGCTAAATTCCCAAAATAGATGTTTGCGAGAAAATTGATTACGTCTTCACCATTATTTGGTCGTTATTTTGTATGGTTGTTTACATTTTAGAACCAGCGACACGTTGGGGTAGCAATAAAAAGCCGCCAGTACCACCCTTGGTTCTCGACAGACTAGAGTAAAAGACAGTGACACCTAACGCCGAACACAATTTTGGTTGTTTTTATATCGTAATGCTTTAAGCTAAGCAAAAGAGGGGAACATTTTTATGCAAACTATTGAAAGCTATGATCCAAAGACTTATTATTGCAGCATTATTTATTATTAGCCTTCATAAATATGACATCAGTTTTTCTGTTTAAATTGTTCAAAGTTTCAATGCCAAAATGCATAATTTAAACGAACAACACATTTTTAAATATAAATATATTTGGCAAAAAGTTTGAAATATTAATTATAGAAGTTTTTATCATAACAACCATTTTTTTTTAAAGAAGGGAATTTTTGTAGTTGAAATAATCATTTTTCAAGCATATCTCTTAATAAGATCCAATGTTTGAAAAAACTAAATGTCTGTTGAAATGTTAACAGGATCAATGCAATGATTATTCTAACAGACTATGAACATGACAAGTCTAACAGATTTTCAAAATACTACACTTTTAAATTTATTTATTTTCGTTACGAAATAGTACTAAGTTTTATTGAAAAGAAAAAAAAAAGTTTTATTGAAAAGAATTCAACAGATAATTCTTTTACTTTAGGGATCGTTCAAATATTACGTAACGCAATAGGGGGAGGGAGGGGGTCTTGCATAGTGTTACGGTCCATACAAAAATTTAAATTTCTTCATACAAAATTTGTTACGTGGGGGAGGGAGGGGGTCAAAAATTGGCAAATTTTGCGTTACGTAATATTTGAATGAACCCTTAAGAAATAGAGAGGTGCGATGATCATCAAAAACATGCTTTTAAAGATATCTGACAACTTTGTAGAAGACATGAAAAATGGGAAAAATCTTTTTTTAACAAACTGTACACAAAATTGGATGAAAAACCTCGTTGAAAATCATTTTTGTTCATAACTTTTACTAAGATTTTTTACATCTACAAACTTATTCGATATCTTAAAACGCGTGTTTTTGCTGATTATCGTATCACTCTATACGTAAAGTAATGGAATAACCGGTCGAACTCAATTTAATAAGGCTTATTTGTTTGATAGTAAAAACCCAAGAAAAGACGCTTTAAACATATTATAACATATTTAAACATTAATTTTAAAAATGGTTCCAAATATGAACCTTGACAATATGAACCTTGAAAAATCGATTTTCAGAACATTTTACGCTGCTGCATGACGATGAGCGATGACTACTTTCTACTAAAACAAAAATATCAGTAAAAGAGAAAATCGACGAAAAGAGATCGATCACTGCAGGTACGCCCTTATGATACTGAACGCGAGATATCTTCAGACGCACTCAGTGGATCGACTGATAAAGCCTTTTTAACCTTTCCTATGGTCGGTGGGTCCACAGCTTGGTCGTCCGGTCAAACGGTACATACCACCAAATGGTATTCGGTAAAACGGTGGATTCCACGAAATGGTTCATTCCTAGAAATTTTATTCAGCAAAATATCACACCGCCAAATAGATGTCGGAAAGAATTCATACAAACGATTGAATGATTTGGGATTGGTCTAGCAAAGCCATTCGGAATATGCAATAGGCTTGCCAATGGAAACGCATGGTTCACCATCAAATTGCCATGAAATCGAATAGAAAATCAAAATCATCATGTTAGGGATTTTAGGTGGGTCTGTAGCCTTGAGGTTACGCTTTCGCTTCATAAGCGAAAGGTCATGGGTTCGATTCCCAGCCCCTCCACAAAAAACCTGTCCAGCCACCAGAAGACGCCTCACGGAGGACCGTGCTTTGGAGAGCACATCCATCCTCCGTCAGTATCAGATGGTGACTGAGACAAACTGACCCTCTTCGCAGGCAGCTAGCCTCACTAACAACAGAGCTCTCTCCTACCTGCTCGGTGTGAGAGAAAGAGTAGGAGAGAGTGAAAGAAGATGTAAATATAGATAAGTTGAAAATAGATCGTATCGGTAAAGAAGCTACAGATCACCTGATTCCGGCACAGTATTGGCCACGAGCACGGAGTGCCTTTAAAAAAAAAAAAAAAAAAAATAGGGATTTTATTGTTTACCCTGCTTATATGTATGACCATGGCCATGAATCCTAAACATTTTCCCTCCCTTTTTTCGAGGTTGCATTTAGGCGCTGCCTCAAACCGGAAATTTAGATTGGGTCAGCTTGCGGTGCAAATAAGCCTCCCTGAATGCAGTTTAAAATTCGAAAGAAAATTATCAGATTACATGCTTGCATGAATCTTCCGAATTATAAGCCGCACCCTAAAGTACATAAGCCAAATACGTGTGCTACTGGTACATACTTTGAGAGACTATGGTTGGAAACATTTGGGCTGGGCAGTATGTATCGACTCTGTGGCAGGAAGAGGCACAACCCCGTCGTAACAAACATGAAGAATCTCAGTCGGTGCGTCGTCGCGTAGAAAACATAATGTTTGTTTGCTTATAGTTTGTTCTGTTTTGCGTATCCGTTATAGTTCATCGAGTGAGCTGGCTCATATCTGCTTCATTGTTAATAGTGGAAAAGTTGAAGTAGTTAAAAATAAATACATTCGGCTCCGGTGAACTGCGACACATCAGTTAAAATTGGTGAAACGTCGACATGGCAGAAGATTGGACCAGTGGGAGCAAGTTATCATAAGCGACGTAATTTTTTGGAGGTATAGATAGATGGAGTACAAACGATTCAAGCCAAGTGGAAAGTTCCGACCGTCGATGAGAAAAGTTTAATCGGAAAAAGTGGAAACAATTTAGGACAAAAGAAAAGTAAAAATTTGATGTAATACACTCGGTTTTCCATTTCCCTCGGCGCTTTTGTATGGTCTACCTCCTGAAATAAGGTGGGGGCACTCCTCGTCAGCGAGATTGTGCGATTGTGTTGGTGTGGGTTGGAAAAGTCGGAAAAAGGATCCTCACGTCGAGCCGCTACTACGTGTGTCTTTAGACGTACTCAAAGCTTCGCGTGTGCGTCAGTGTTAGTGAGTAAGAATCGAATATTCTGCGTTTATCCTTTGTCATTGCTCTATTTAGTGCTCTCCTGAGTATTGCCGAGTCCACGTCCATGGTAGTGTTGGTGGAAATTGTAATTCAATGAAAGTACACCTTTATCCATAATACATAACACTGCGTCTCGGTGGAAGCAACACGAGTCGTAAAAGCCCTACGTTTGAAACGCACATCGAGCGGACTTTGCCAGAGAACCTTCGTCATCAGCCAACAATTGGACGACAGCTGAGCAAACTCTTCTCTGGAGCACATACCCGTGCAACAGCTTTTACTCGTCCTTGGTGACGTGGTTTCGCGAGTGTTTTTCCGTTTTGTGGTGTTACTGTTGGCCAACAGCCAGTCGGAGTGCGGAGAGAAGGTTAAGCGATCGCGTGCCTCCATAGAGACCACCACATTGACGGAGGCGACATCTCAGCTGCAACTGCTAACAGGTACGTTGACTGTCAACGTGCTATCGTTCATTTCATAATCGTTAGTATTTCCTGCATAACAGAAAGAATGACAAATTTCAAACATTCCACTCACAAATTTTGCCCAATTAGGCTCCAACATGTTATTTATCAAGTCGTTACGAGAAAGGGGAAATTATTTGTGTTGAAGCTTTATTTTTCTGAGTTAGGGTTACCATCCGTTCTTATTTGGCTGGACATGTCCTGATTTTGAACTTCTCTTGAGGTGACCTGATTATTTTTTCACATTTCAAGTTTTGTCCTGCTTGGCGAACACCGTGGAATGTCAAAGATATTTCAAATTAGGAAGAGCTATCCTGATACAAAAAAACAGTGTTCTAATGGCATATATCTGAAAAACCATGTTGAGTTTTGTGGTTTAGAAACTGACTTCAGCTACATAGATAGTTTGGGATACGTTTCATACTGTATTACAAACACAACACCTTCAGGGCGATGTTTGACGACTCCTATATTGTTAATAAAATCCATTGGGCTCAATCTAAGGCACAAACTATAATTTTTGGTGTATTTTCACAGAATTCTATCGCTATCAGAATGAAAGAGATTCCGAAATACCGATTATTAGTTTCAGTACAATGCACAGTATTTCGATCAGCCGAAATCGTGAACTTAATTCTGTAGCACCTTTAAACGTGATTTTTTCATAATGGTGTCTTCGGACGAAAATTTTCTAAAAATATAGCGCATATATTGACGGTATATGTTAGTTCGCAACTTTGCCACGGGCGGCGCTGCGAAACTATTTTTTTGAAATGACGATCTTTAAATATGATGTCTTCGGCAAAGTTGTAGATAATTCAAATACAAACAACTTTGCCAAAGACACCTAGTGTGTATTCAGCCGCATTTCCAAAATTCGGGAGTATTTTATGAACGACCCCCTAAAACTAGCTTTTCTCGTATATTTTGAAAATGCGAAGTTTCCGGTTGCAACAATGTTCTACAAAATTGTGTAAACAGCCAAAATGAATCATTCTCTTGAAGAAACTAGGTTTCCAAAGATTAAGGAAAAGCAGTTATAACCATTTAATTGCAAAAATCAGTCATTTTTGGGGTCCGTGTATTTATTCGGGTTACAGGTGGTGGCAGATGAAACCTAGTAGGATTCATTATACAGTAGTTGTAAATGCTGTGCTGTGCTGTATTCGTTTCCTAACGTGTCTGTTTTTGATCCTCGCTGATGTAACAGATTTCAGTTGTTTACGGCCTTTCCGGAGTTTGTTTTGCAAAGCTTTATATTCTGTCTTGTGTTGTGCATCCAGTTTAATTAAAAGTAGGCTGCCACACCAACGAGCTAGTGATTATTTATTGGTTTCGTTTTTGCCTTAAAAACGCATTCATCTGTAAACAAACCGAACGAACAACACGAAGCCACCATCACCGACTGTTGAAGCTTTCCATACTGTCCCTAACGCAACGTCAACGATATCATCTGAGCGACGGTTCAGCCATCTGTACCTGAAAGCAGTAAAGTATCACTGAACAGATAGGGTATGTCGAACCGCAAGATGGCAAATCACTGTACCGCTTGTTATGTTGAATTTTGCGCAGAAGATATAGTGGTATGCTGTGAGATTTGTGAGAATCTGCCTCAATACCATGCAAAATGTGTTGGATTAACCTACGACGAAGGTTGCGCATGCTTACATCAAAACATATTTTGGATGTGTGATACTTGCAGACATTATATTGAAAACGGCCGTTTCCGGAATACAAAAGTTGAGTCCAAATCTGATGATTTTGCCACCAAATCAGATGTTACCGCAATGAAAGTTGAGATAGAACGAATTAGCCAGATTGTTTCAGAAATGTCATCCCATTTTGCGGAACCGAGTGGAATTTCAAGTAAGAATTCATCGCCATTGTCGTCAACCAAATTTACCGCATCTGATCGAACCATTATTGAAGCTGAATCTCGAAATACCAATCTCGAACTATACGTTTCGAATATTGCAGTCGATGTACCCGAGAATGAAGTTATGCAAATGGTGTGCAAATCCTTAGGAGCGAGAGACGTTCTTGGTGTCAAGCGATTAGTTACCTCTGGGACGAATATTTCTGAACTGGACTACGTGTCTTACAAAGTAACCGTCGACTCGAGATTCCGAGATTATGCTACGAGGCGAGAAACTTGGCCAGATGGAATACGATGCCGTGAATTTAGAAGCGGCACTAAAACAGCCTGGAGACCTGAAAGTCAATCTGATCAAAGAGTAGTTTGATAAGTCTGTTTTACTATTGCAATCTTTGTGTCATTGGTGTGTGATTATTGAATTTATTTCTGTTATCTGTTTTGTTAAAGTTTGTATGGCTCTAAGCGAATGTATATTTTGATTTGGTAATTTAGTATATAAGAAAATAGTCTGAGCGACCCAGTCGAAGATAAAATAAACAAATTACAAATTAAATGTCGATTGTGTCATTAGTATCCACGAGTATTCCTTTAACTTAGAGGAAGTTTCATCAATGACTCTTATTACCCTGTAGTACTTAGTTATATGATGGGTAGAGGGCTATGTGGCTCCAAACATCTTCTTTTTCTTCTTCCTGACACATTCTTCATTATTAAGCACAACCAATAGGTTCCAAATACTTTGATGA
The DNA here is from genome assembly GCF_002204515.2 of Aedes aegypti. Taxonomy (NCBI): domain Eukaryota; kingdom Metazoa; phylum Arthropoda; class Insecta; order Diptera; family Culicidae; genus Aedes; species Aedes aegypti. The sequence continues at coordinate 109,190,107 of NC_035109.1, forward strand.
AGAAAGTTCTCAACCTCGAGAAATGACGCTTTACAAAATGACTCGCCATACAACTAATTTTCGCTTGCATTTTTAGCTATTTTTCGTACATAGACACTGTAGCAAGTGCAAGCTATGCAAATTTGGTTTGTTGTGAAAATACTAAATCATTGAATTCTGTGATTCAAATCAGTGTTTAAATGTTAACGCAATTTTTATGGTTGCAACACTCATTTACAAAATGATCTGATTTTGAGGCTCTTGTCTGATTTTTGAATTTGAATTTGATACATCACTTAATATGCTACTCATCGCATCGTGCTTGCACGTGTCATAGTGTCTACCTCAAGAAAACACTAGCCTGCTAATTCATCTTTTTGGTCTTATAGTGCTATTATTCGACGAATTAAGCGTGTCAGCTGTATAATGCTAGCACGCAGAGCGAATAAAAGTGCTACTTGATTACTTGGGATGTAATAATAAAATAAAATAGTTGTATGGCGAGTCATTTCGTATTGCGTCATTTCTCGAGGTTCAGAACTTTCTTCATCAAAGTATTTGAAACCTATTGGTTGTGCTTAATGATGAAGATTGTGTCAAGAAGAAGAAAAAGAAGAAGTATGGAGCCACATAGCCCTCTACCCATCATATAACTAAGTACTACAGGGTAATAAGAGTCATTGATGAAACTTCCTCTAAGTAAAAGGGATACTCGTGGATACTAATGACACAATCGACATTTAAAACTACTAATGATGTATAATGAATCCTACCACGTTTCATCTGCCACCACCTGCCACCCGAATAAATACACGGACCCCAAAAATGACTGATTTTTGCACTTAAATAATTATAACTAATTTTCCTTAATCTTTAGAAACCTAGTTTCTTCAAGAGAATGATTCATTTTGACTGTTTACACAATTTTGTAGAACATTGCTGCAACCGGAAACTTCGCATTTTCAAAATATACGAGAAAAGCTAGTTTTAGGGGGTCGTTCATAAAATACTCCCGTATTTTGGAAATGCGGCTGAATACACACTAGGTGTCTTTGGCAAAGTTGTTTGTATTTGAATTATCTACAACTTTGCCGAAGACATCATATTTAAAGATCGTCATTTAAAAAAAATAGTTTCGCAGCGCCGCCCGTGGCAAAGTTGCGAACTAACATATACCGTCAATATATGCGCTATATATTTAGAATATTTTCGTCCGAAGACACAATTTCGAAAAAATCACGTTTGAAGGTGCTACAAAATTAAGTTCACGATTTCGGCCGATCGAAATACTGTGCAAAGGTTGCAATCATGGGAACATAAAATTGTTTCCTATCTTAATGCTATAATGCATTCTCTCATTATTTTACCTTTTTTGGGAACACAAATAACAGCATCATTGAAGGTGTTTTCAACAATCACAATTTGCAATTGCAGTGGAGTTTTTTTTAAGTTGAGCGTATTATCACTGCGACCATTTGTTTGTTCTTTCAGTGGAGTTAATATTTACTGATACCATGGCCGAAACTACACAGTGTGTCTATTAGGGGAATTAGCTGCATAATGGTTACATTAAGAAAATTCGTTTTTTAAGCCAAGCTCTTAATTAGAACGGCGTGCTGCATTCATTCATGGTGAGAAAAATCATATCTAATATCAAAAAACGGGATAGAAAATTGGGTCGAAAACAAGGCTGGTAAAAAGGCATCGGGGAAAAATGAACACTTTTGTGGAATTTAGTGAAAACTTTATTATTAATGGGTGTCAAACGTTCTGATAGGTAAAAGGGATCCCTCTCTATCACATTAGAAAAAATAAACTTCTATAAGTTAGTTACTTTTCCCAAAAATTAGATTCTTCCACCACCTTACTTATAAACTAATTTGAAGCTGACATAATCAAGAAAAATTCCAGAGGATAATTGAAGTAAACCATAAACTTTTATACCGTAATCCGGGGTGACATTGATTAGCGGGGTAACATTGATCGGTATGACCATTCTTATTAAAAATTCGAATCAGCATTTATTGATGGAATTGCCTTTCTTTCGTACATTCATAAACTAATAAAAATTCAGGTTTTTGCAAAAATTGTGTTTCGTTTACGTGTAAATTTGACAACTTTTTGAATCAATGATTTTTATCATTATGGATGACACTACCGAAGATTCATGTCTCACACGTAATGGTAGGAGCATGGAGATGCGGTTGTTACTAAAAATGGCATCGCCAAAAACGATTCCATTGTCAAATCTTTGATAAGTTTATTCTCTTAAGCAACATTACCGAACTACATTTAAGAATGCAGAATTTACTTAGGAAATTGCCTACCTTCAGACGTATTCCGTGGTTCAAAGTTAATTAGTTATTTTTGAAATAACTCAAAAAGTAAATGACTTGTAAGAGTTTGGTTTTCATATTCGGCTTCAGGGGTCATGATTTGAGTAAGCAACGACATTTTCAATATTACCGAACGTTGTTTACATGGGTGATCAATGTTACCCCATATCAGCTAAATAAAAAAATCACTTAAACATTTATTTAAACATACTTAAATCTTTTGAAAACCAAAATACAGTATATGGTTACGGGTGGTGGGTGCTAGTACTTGTTTTAAAAATATAAAATTTAGGACATTTGTGTTTACAAATAAAATATTTATGAAATTCCTCAAAAACTGATTAATCTGTTTTTAATCAAATGAATTATAGAGATGAATTTCTCATTATTGAGAATATGTATGAACGTGTACCAACAATCTTATTTGATTTATTACATTGTTTAAATGCACTTTATGTAGTTCAATTTTGTTCAAACTGAAATACTTGAATTTAGACCTATCCTAAGAAAATTTGGTATGCGTGGAAATACGGCAAGAAAAAATATTTTATGTACATTTTTGGATTGCAAACTTAGTTTTAGTTAGTATTCCATCATATTCGGCTTGCAACCAGTTCGAGGTGGAAGCCTAGACTCCACTCTTTAATGTGCTATATATTTGCGGATGGCCGAGATAGATCGATTTCCATATTGTCAACCCTTTATTTTAAACCTAATTTTATTTTATCAACCAATTACATAAGTTATAATGGTTAAAAAACAACAATAGCAATCATAAAGACTGGACTCGGAAACAATGAGACAAAAAAATGATCACCAAAAATTCATTCTAAATCGGATGCTTCTCAAATTTTCAGGGATTAAATAACTATATACCGTCAAACGGGGCTTTTTTGACATTATTCCCACATTCTTCAACTTTGAGGATTTGTAACTCTTAGAATTATTGATAGATATTGATAATTTTTGTATATATTTAAGTTGTATATGTACGTAACAATTGTGCAAAATATGATGCAATTCCATCAAGAAATAACAAAAATGCTTGAACAGCGAAAAAAGTGTGTCCTTCAAGACAAAAAAGGGGCTACTTTGGACATTTTCATAATTTTATAATGAAATGATTGTTCTTTTTAAGTTTCAAACTGATTCTGTAGATTATCGTCCATTGTGATGTTATTGAACGTTTTTTCATTGATATAGATAATTTAGAATGATTGCAAAGCAAAGCTCGAAACAATTACACATATATAACAAATTTCAGTGAAACTTACTTTTCACTAATTTCAGTTTGTAGTACGAAACTTATACTTTCAACTTCCTTTTAAATAGAACTATCAGTTACGAATGCTTGATTTTTAAGTTGACATAAACGGACATAACTACTAAGTACTGCGATGATTGATGAGTTATGTACAAAATTTTTTTTTTCTATTCTTACTGTTATATGAACGATATGCTGAAGGATCACATTAATACCTGCAACTAAAAAGTAATTTTAATTAAAAACGCAATCTATGAAGCAATCTATGCAAGATCGTAAAGAAGTAAAAGTTTGCTTTTGTAATATGCTTTTAGCTTCTTAGCAATTTAGAGCTGGCTTGAGAGTAGTTTATTTTAGAAATTGAAGGATGAAATTCTTTTGTACTGCAAATTCATTTGAAATACGACGGAAAATATTTTTTTAGAGATTATGTTCTGAACTTGTCATTGGTACGTATTGAAATATGTATGTTCTAGGTCTATTCACTTTTCCAAATATTTATTTTAAGTTTTTTATGTTGTGAAATATATAAACCAAAACATTATAATAAAATAAAAGTCGTAAATGTAAGACCTTTGATCAATTATTTTAATAAAACAACACTTTGAGGCAAAACAAATCACAAGATTGTTATGAAACATGACGATTCGATAGTTTTGTTATGCTCTCAATAACTTTCTACGACATGGGAAAAATTCATACAATGTTTGCATAGCCAATGTTTTATACCTTGTGAATATTTATTCGGACTTTTTTTAAATGTTTTCTTGTTTATCCTGTTATAGTTGATATTGTTACAACAAAAATTCTTGCTGAAGACACAAAATTTCTCAGATTAATATTTACGCTGCAAATAAATACAAAACGTGAGTGTCTAAAGTAGCCCCCGGAATCCAAAGTAGCCCCGTCCGACGGTATTAGCTATGTTTTGGCATCGCATTCAAATCACCTTCTCGTGGTGCGTTACGGGGTAAGATCTACCAATTTGAACCCTAGTCTCATTTTATTTGTCGGGCTTGGGTAATATGTTCTGGTAATTGGGTCCTAAAATTTTTAATGAAATCTTGTTTTTATTTAATAACACGAAAGAGCATGTTACTGTAACTATTTAAGCAATTTTTCTCGCTCAAATAATGGCTATATCATGCTTAATCTTTAATTTAAAAATTTTGTCCATTAATGAACCTTGACACTTTTGATCATGTTTGACGTTCGCTTAGTCGACAAAAACACCACAGGGGTTTTAGTTCGACCACTGGGGTTGTTCCTATCTGACATTTCGTAAGGAACACGGAAAACAAAATACACTCAATATTTGAGTTTAAGCCAAAGGATGTGACAAAATCTAAAAAAATGTTTTTTGAGCTTAAGCCAACGGAAATCATTAGAAAATTGAGTAAACATGTGTTTTTGGCCTAAACTTAAGCGTTTGGCACTAAAATTGGGACAGGGCTTTAGGACCCTATTCCAAGGATTTGCGGTACAAAGTCCTTGTTACTGGCAACAGTTTCTGAAAATTAATCTATTTTATCTAGCAGATGGTTAAGGTCTCGAAATTGGTCTACACTACCGAGACTACACTTAAAGCCAGGATAACAATCATGAGTATTAACTCAACAAGAACTTTTAAGTACTGGTAATTCAAGGACTCACGTGAATTCTGATTACTAAACATATTTTCTAGCTTGTTTCGGTTTTTTTTATCTCTGAAATTTAATCGATTATGTTTGCAAAGGAGCGTGGCTTCGCTGAGATGTAAATTTCTATGAAGGGTGTAAATAGCGGGACCTTTTCATCATAGTCGATTTTTATCAATATCTGAGGAATCAGAACCAGAACTGTACAGAAATCGATGCTTCATTACCTATCAATGGAAATGGAGTAATGCGACATGCACTATACACTAAGGATACGGATAATGCCACAATAGATCTAAATACTGGTCGCAGTGGCGCACCCGAAAAGAGAAAAAAATAGGGAGACTTACGGCTTCGGCACCTTGCGACTATTGTCGGCAACCAAATTTCAAACGCCAAATGCACAGTATTTTAATATCAAAACACACCAATGATTCTTCGTTCTGTCAGCTACCCGCTAACGAGATTTCCGAGACGGAACAAACAATTTCGCCAAAGATGTCAGCAATTCAAATGAACACGCCTCAAAATGCGACTGATTTGGAGCTGCCGAAGTGATTCGTTTGCAGTTCTTATGGGAAAGCTGCCGAACAGAATGAGGCTGCCGACAATAGTCACACTGACAAGAGATGTTCGCAGCGGTGTAAAAACTTATAAACAGTTAAATGGAGCCCCAATGAGAAACCCTCTTTCTCCATTTTTAAGTGAGATTTTTATGGCAAATTTAGAAAAACGATTAAAAGATAAAAACCAGCTCCCTGGAGCGACGGATTGCAGAGGAGTTTCGAAAAAGGAATTTGGTGTGTTTGTTCCGATCAGCAGCGCATGATCACAATGCGTAAATATTAAATATTTGTCGGTCTGAACGTCTACCATACGTATCCTATGGCACTACCCTTTGCATAAACAACATCCCGTAACACCTATGAGAGGTCGTGGAGTTCTCTGCATCTTTCTTAAGTAGGTGTTCAATCAATTATCCTTTCCCATTGCCCAGCTTTCGCAAGGACGTGACCAGTACAGTACTCGACTGTTGGAGGATGCGGAAATCTTATCTAAGAGTTAGAGGTTAGTCCCAAATTTCTGACTTTGGTAACGGACGGGAAGGAGGCAACCCTCATACAATGGTGTAGGACTGTACCACCTACGAATTTGTGCGAAATGCTTAATGCTAACTTTCAACAGAAAAAAGTCCACATTAATTTCATGTGTATATCCATACAACATAACCTCAAAATGATCGAGGTTGGTATAACATATGTTTGCAATTTCGTGAAGAAATGAGAGAATGAATCTCCAGGATCTGCAGGCTCCTCCATCCCTTGCTCATAAACAAATTATAATCGAATCAATCATCTACTTGACCTACATTCGAAAGCAGCAGTGAGGAGACGGTGAGCGAGGAAATTAAAAACAAACACCACAATGCACTTCGTTTGTAGTTTGACGAGGCAGTAACTCAATACACATAAAAACAGTTACGTAAAAAGGAAACAGTCGCCGCATGGCTTTTGCCTTGCAGTGCTAAAACCAAATGCAATTATCAATAATTTGCCTAATGTGCTCCTTTCCACCAGCAGAGTGTCGTCAGGCGTCCTTCAATCCCGTTCCATCATCCCGATGGCGACGACGGTGTACAGTGGTGCCCATTGGCTAAAATGTGAAAAAAAAATCTTCTCTGCACTTTCATACGTTTTTGTTGATCAATCTCAAGATGGTTCGGACTTTAATTTTATACATATTAGTAATAAATGCTTATTTTGAATCCAATTTACGAGGTGCGCCACTATGTCTTTTTTCCAGTTTTGACCGATGTCCGGTATTGGGTACTGTTCGGTACTGACGGTATTGATGGATCTCCCCTATAGTCTCTTCCACATAATATTTTATTTTATTTGGGTGAAGGAATCCTCATAAATGTTTTGAAGGGCTATCAATAACAAGAACATCGAAAGTGTTTAGAATATTCAAAATATAACTCATTCGAAACTTTCTCATGGTATTCTTCATCAAATATTGTATAAGATGATTTATAAACATTTCGTAAAACAAATGGAACCACTGTGCAGTGGTGTCGACGTTCCACATCGTCATCGTCAGTGCGGTCAGTTCAAATGATAGGCATCACTAACGGACACTTTGTGATAATGGGGGCACGACGAGGGCTTTACAAGAGACACACGAGTGAGTAGATGTAGAGACATAGCAGTATACTAATGGGCACACCACTGGCCAAAGCCGGCCACCCGAAGCCATTGATAACTAAACAAATTGGATGTATGCATTAAGATAAATAGGTGAACTCGTGGGAGGGATTGGAAGGGAGGTTGACGCGATTACGGCCAGCAGCGGAAAATGGAAAACCATAGCATAATACAAAATCAATAAACATTTTGAATGGGCAACAGAATATACAGCCGGGCGGCGTTGTAATATTATACAACCGTCCGCAAGTCGCTTTCGAGGAACTATGCTGTTGTACTTTTCAGCAGTGACTTGGGGAAGTATCTATGAATGTATTTGCTGAATGATAGACAAGTGATATTTTGCTTGAACAAATGTCTCTTATTTGAGAGCCCCAAAGCAAAGGGGTGTAAGTGATATTTTGCTGTTCTTCGTCCAACTAATTTCTTCAATTTCAATTTTATGTTATTTGTGAATTTTTGAAATCTGTTGAAGGCTTTGAGATGTGAAATTTTTTGGATGGGATTCTATAGAAATCCAGTTAGAAATCTTTTGTAATCTTTTAAAAGAAATCCTTGGGATTTTTTTTATATTTGATATCTTATTGAGATTTCTGAAAATTGCAAATCTTGATTTGACATCGATAGAGCGATTGCCCTAATCTTCACCTAAATATCTAATTCTACTTAATTACACTAAAACCCATAAAAAAGACTTTAAAAGATTTTAACTCGTTAAAATTTTGGTTCATTATTTCTACACATTCTTGTGTTACTTTCAATCAACATAATGTGAAGTGATAATCATGAAAAATCATAATCCAAACCTCTAATAGAATGGTTTTCTGATGGACTATGTGCACTTGAGCCACTCTGACTCAACTAAAGACCACCGTTCAGTGGCTTGGTTCACTCTGACTGAACAATTTCTAGAAAAATAACAATCATTTAATGCTTGCATGGTCAAACTGGGTGCATGTCTCTAAGACAAACAAGTTATCAACATCCTTCGACATCAGTTTCGTAAATTCTTCAATAAACCATATCATCAAACCCAAAATCAGTGGCATTGCGATAGCTTGAAAATTAAAGTTTTGTAGGGTTAGGGCATTGAAGACCAGAAAAATTCAAATATGCGTTCAGTCAGTCAGTCAATAGAACTACCTTAACCTTCTATCGGACTCTGAAAACGATTCAACAAAACACAATAATCAATCAGCTTATTGCTTTTTGACACTTGGTTCGCTCTGTCTGCACAGAAATTGTTGCAATATCTGATCACCCATCCAAATATGGTTAATGGTCAAAAATCAAAATCGAAGCATTCGAACTAAGTAATATTTATGAATTTCTATTTAAAGATGAGAAGATGCATCATTCGATGTGAAAAAATCTGACAAATCACTTGAAATGTCTTTCATCCCCTCGAATTCATCAGTACGCTGATGGAAGTAAGGTAATTTTGCATCTAATGAAAGAATAATCCAATTTTCCAAAGCTTTGTACTTGGTGCACTCTGACTTAACGCCGACCAATTGTGCTTGTGCATTTGGGTTAACAGGATTCGTGTTATGTTATACCGTTTTGATTCATATTACGGACACTTAAGGCCTCAGGGAAGTATAACTGAATAAAACATTCTGTATGATTCCTCAGCGTTATCAAGCGTCGGAAACCCTTAACTTTCGAATGGTGGGTAAAGAATACGCTTCCGCAACTTGAATAATTTTGAATAAATCGAAATGTGTGGCCTTTTCATGATTCTTATTACAGACGCTTCCTCACTTTTGCCTCATATTCCGGACACTCTGGTTCGAATTCCGGACAGCTCATGAAAATTATTATTAGAAGAGCAAATCATCAGTTGAAATCCTCAAACCACTGAAGAGACGTGTAAGGCAGTTGGGCATTATATACTTGCATTGATATTTATTGGAGAAGTTTATTAAAACGAGCCTCGAAAGTGTGAACTATCGAATGGCAAAAATTGAAACATTTCGTATGAAATGTTTCCCATACAAATTTGAAGCTGTCCGTAATATGAATCAAAACGGTATTTGGGGTAACAGAATTCGTGGTCGTGGCATTCAAATTCCCAGTTCTTTTGTTGTGGAAGTGCAGAGGACTCAATGGCTACATTAAAGCAAGTAACGCGTCAACATTTCTTTCCCATTCCAAAATTGACTAACATTAGGAGGAAGCCAAAGCCGTTATTATTTTTTTTATAATGATCAGAGCATTAGCACTTATACATTAAGGATGCTACTGAACCCGAGTAGCGTCTGTTGGTTTCCTGTGTAAGTGCAGCTGTTCTTGCAATAACGGAGTAGCAACTAAGGGCAGTCAATCATGCCCATGATAAGTTTTTCAACAATGGTCTTTGTTATATTATGTAAATTATTTCCCTAGGAACTCGCCAAAACTCTACAATTCATAATGCGTAGTAATACAACTGTACAACAGCTTACACAGCTCCTTCAAAATACAGTTTGTTATCAACAAATTTTGACTGGCAAATGAGGCGAAAGAAGCACTTATAGGTTTCTACAAACCATTTTTTGGACTTAAATAAAATAATAAAATAATAATAAATAATTAATAAGAGATGAGTAGACTGAGTAGATTGAGTTTTTCTGGCGCCAGCTTGACCTGTTTTGTTAAAAAAGATACACGAGAAAACGGTAGCATTTTGAAGAAATCGCTCATGCCAAACGTACGTGCTTCGAAGTATTCTACTCTATTTTGAATCCATGGCAACATTTTTGTTAATTTATCAAATATCTGGAGAAGTTGGAGAGTTCAAGTGTACCGTTTTGTTTCAAATTCCGAACAGACTCATATTCCGAACACTCGGTTTTTGTATGACGATTGAGTTGAAATGTTTCGCTGAAATATGTCACCAAATAATAAGGAAATGGCAGTCAATTGCAATTCAATTTGAAAGTTTCCAATATAATTTTTACCGCGGGAGTAGTGATGATTCTCTAGTTTGAGACCAGTAGAACAAGCTCAGATAAATTTATTTTTGAAATTATTCATTTGAATACGATTTATTCGTACTGTTCGGAATTTGAATCAAGGTGTTCGGAATATGAGACAGATTAAGCACAGTGTTCGGCAATTGAATCAAAATGTTGTTCCATACTTTAACGTTAAATCAATACTAGAACTAATTAAACCAACATTAGTATTGGTACACCCAGCAGCTAACAGTTAGGCTTTGCGAAGAAATTAGAATTTACACAAATATCATCCAATTCATGCCAACCAGATGCATTTGAAGTCACTGTTGGCCTTAAGTGTTCGGAATATGAGTCAAAACGGTACATTTGGTGGGAAGAAAGAGGTCGACGAAATATTTATGTTTGTTCATGCGGAGGATGGTGAAAAATTGGGTTTTATATGTCGTCCACTGTGTAAATGAACGACCCTAAAATATTTTGGACTGACAACTTGCGAGAAAAAGTCGGACCTCCATGTGATGTTTTATAATCTTCTGGCTCAGATATTCAATCATTGTCAATATAAAGTGCCCACTTGCTTGTAATCATGCAATTTGCAAAAACCCATCAACATGGTAGACTATTTCTCAAAATTGTATTGACTTCATGTTTAACCTTCTGTCTGTGCGAAAAAAGTTACGTTGTCTGTGTATTGGGGTTATATTTACCCCAAATTCAAATTGTGTAAACATTGTCAAATTTCAACGGATTTTAGAATTTTCTGCAGCAAATTTGATTGAGTTTTACTAAACACACAAAAACAAAATCAAAAGGGGGCTGGTTCATCGCGTGTTTATTATTGTAGAAATAAGTCTGAAAACAGGGAGTTTTTTAAACTTCGGACGCTTGTGACACACTCCAGCGTAACGCAACACCACGAGAAATCGACTTTTATTATCAAATGAGACCTGTTCTCGGAAATATGACTTGTAACAATGTGATTAACCTTTACGTTACCGACCTCGGACAAGGCATTTTCAAATAGCTGCCATTTCGCCAATTTCCATTCGATTTTTTTAAAACCACCCTCAGTTTACTTTGAAAAGGTTTGAGTTATTTGTCATAAGTGGACAATGCTGAATTCCGATCCATGCCGGAGATATTCCCGGTTGTACTGGGGTGCCAAAGTTGGGAAATGTGATTATAATTTTATTTATTGCAGTTACAACACTGTAATTTTTATGTAAAACCTAAGATAAAGATTGATTGCCATCATTTAAACAGCCCGTTTGTGAACATTTATATTTTATGTCCAAAACATACCGTGCGACGTCTCAATCTTTAGAATTCTAGGGAACTTGTCTATAAAAGAAGAAAAACCTCGATACAAAAAGATGTGGCCACTATAGATCACCTGGCACTGGTTCCACGAGGGCCTCTTGGGGAACATTTCCGTTTTATGTCACAAAACATACAGTGCGACATCTCAATCTTTGTGAATTGGAAAGAACATGCCAATAGAAGAAGAATCAACTCATTAATAATTCGGAATTATTCTGAATTCAGCATTATCCATTTATGACAAATAACTCAAACCTTTTTAAAGTAAACTGAGGGTTGTTTCAAAAAAATCGAATGGAAATTGGCGAAATAGCAGCAATTTGAAAATGCCTTGTCCGAGGCCGGTAACGTAATGGTTAAACAGGTGCTTTTTTGCATATTAGTACTTGATGTTGTGACATTCATTTGAAACTTAACTCTGTACATATGGCAAGTGAAAGAAGCTCCATTTTGTAACGCGACACCATCGCTCAAATGCACTTTTTCAAACATCACTCTATAGTTGCCTATACCTGCTCTGCTATAATTTTTACATTCCGGGTTTCTTCTAGGAAATCCTTCTATGTATTGATGAAAACCAGAGAGTGACCTCAAAGTGGAAGAAAGTATTGAATAATTGCAGAATTTCAATGATTTCATTTTATGAGCGCCGCGTTTCGTTTCTCTTCCAACCACGCTATGTCTTAACCAGCAGATTATAAAGATCGAATGTACTTCGGATTTTGTTTTCGCTAGATATCAGTATTTGGTCTATAATTTCATAATCGGAAAATATGCTATCGGTGAAATTTTTCTTATACATTTTGTATTTTAAATGTGTAGGAAAACGTGATTTTTTATTTGTATATGAAAAAATAGGTCAAAAGTGGAAAAAATTTAAATTTCACTGTTGGAATTTTTTAAAACCTTCCGATTACAATTACTGAACTCTAGCGAACTCTAGAATCCGATTTTCATAATCTGCTGGTTCAGACATAGCTTGCGGCACCGTAGCAAAATCAAAAGACTTTTCAAATTTGTTAGAATTTTTAATTCAATGTAAATAATTACAACAATTCAACATATAGGCTAAAAGTAGAAGTTTTAAAGCTCAATATTCTCTATATTGAATATATTGGAAAGATCTAATCCAAGACATTGATAATGAATCTTCGATCTTCGATACCCCATGCCGATATTTTCTCTTAACATATCAATCAGACTTAGCAAATTACTGCACTTCTTCTATTCAGGAAATCAAAATGTTTTATGTTCTATCTGTAAAATTAAATCCACAGAATTATTCAAGCTACAGACTGAATCCCATTCTGATGGTTTATTTTACCTCACTAAATGTAATGTTCGGTGGTAACGGAAAAGTTCCTCGTCATTCTGTGAAATACTCTATCACAATTTCATTGATTCCACTGCGATAGTTTAGGAATTTTTAATCATCCACTTAATTTTCAGCCAAAACTTTTCAATTACAACCGATTTACCAGTCTTGAAATTTACGATATTAACATAAAACCAGAACAAGTTTTGATCAATACTACTCTAAATCTATCGTAATTCGCTCCAAAACTTATCTAAACACTGCTATTCGCCAAGTGTGCACTTAATTTCGACAAACATTTTTTCGATACATTTTTTTTTTTCTTTATAAAAACTAAAGCTTTATATAAACTTTTCACTGTGTATCACAAAGATGGTATGTTAACCCTTTGTTTGTGTTTGGGGTAAATATGACCCCAGAGCACTTTGACGGGGTTATAACTTTTTTGTTAGTGAACCAATTTGTGATTTTTTTCACACGCTAATGAATTTCCGCGATTTTTTTCTGAGCTTAGATTTTTTTCAATTATCTTGATAAACAGTTTTCTAAAGTTATTTCAATGAAAAAAGTACGTTTTCTGTGCCTTGGGGTCATATTGACCCCAAATTCAAATCGCTGTAACTTCGCGACATACAAATGGATTTTCGATTTTTCTGCAGTTTAAGAAAGCGAATTCAATTGAGTTTCACTAAAAATATATGGAAATTTTCAAGAAGGCTGTTTCATCGCGGAAAGGGATAATTGAAAAAAAGGTCCAAAACAGCGAATTTTTGAAACTCTGGACGTTTATATCTCAGAATGTTCAATAATTATGATTTTTACATGTTTGGAAAAAACGCACAGTGTTCTATGATGATTTTTACGACCAATTTTGCGGATCTTTCGGAAGGAGATGTAGAGGTCATTTATGTCCATGGACAATTCCGGTAATCTATTACGTTGTATAAAAAGAAATTCTTGAAAAGAAATGAGTTTGCAAAAAAAAACTACATCTGTCTTGGATGATTTTCATGAATCGACCATTTTTACGGATTTTCCAGTGAATCAGGTTATTTACCATTGAAGCCAAGCAGTCTCTAACATGTGTGAGGCTATCCATTTTCTGACCGGCACTTTTCTGATCAGATTTGAGTCACTTCTAAAAACCAAAGCAAAACCCAGAGCTTTGTGTAAAAATAGAAAAAAAACAATTATTTGCATTTTACAAAACGTTGAGGGCTTCAAAGGAATGGCGCCAACGCCTAAAGCAAGTACAAGTATTTCGTTTTGAAAGCTTTTTAAAATTTAAGGTTCGTCCTGACATTTTACGGGTTAAAATGTGTTAAAAGTTTTGCCTAATAATCTTATCTAATAACTCATATTTGCGACAGGATTCCGATCAGTATTCAGATCAATATATTGAGATTATAAACGTCTTCAACAATTTTGCTAAAAATACGTTGAAAAATTATTGGCCAAATACAAGATTCAATTACATCACTTGCGGCAGTATTTCGTATCCTTCAGACAACCAATAGTAAATCTTAAACAACTATACCCTAAACGCAGACCCTGAAGGTCTTTTACAACGTAGTCGGAAGCATCATCTTCAAAAAAGTTCAAGCTATACTGATCTTCTACAGTTTCTGAAACATTCTCAAAAATTTCATAGACACATCTAAATATTGTTGCAAAGAATTTGGTCAAATTTGTATGGTGATCCCAAGCGCCCAAGTTTTTACTAAGCACGATTTGCCAGTTTCGAATTCTGGCCAGTTTCGAATCAAATTACTCGACTGTGAGGCAGAATCATTCGACATTCTAATATTGAACAAAAATTAATATTATTTATATATTTCTTACGAAACTTGAAAGTAACATAACCGATTTTGTAAATGAAAATAAAAAATGCTTTTTGCGTAACGCGACACCATTTGCAGAACCCTGTTGCAACACGCTATGTCTAAACCATCAGATTATGAAAATCGAATATACCTCGGATTTTTTTCAGCTAGAGTTCAGTAATTAGGTTATATTTTCGTAATCGGAAGGTTTCAAAATGTTCTATCGGAAATTTTGTTTTTTTTTCACTTTTTACCTATTCTTTTAATATACAGTCTATAAAAATCAATCAAAATCACGTTTTCCTACACATTTCCGCCCATACAAAATGTGTAGGAAAAATTTCACCGATAGAATTATGAAATTATATACCAAAAAAAAATCCGAGGTACATTCGATCTTAACAATCTGCTGGTTATGACATAGCGTGTGCCGGAACTGAATGTTGCCAAAACCAAAAGAGTGCTTTACGAATGTGAATATCACTGCTGTAGTTTTTTTTCGGAGCAAAATTATCTGGTGCTTGTTTCATGCTTAGCCTCAATTTTGATATTCCACCTATGTTAGAATGCTTATTAGGGCGATTCAAAATTTTAAAATGTATGAGAATCTAATCTTCCATATCTTTTTTACCATTCCAACCATAAAAATAGTCTTCTGTGAATTTTTCAGCTTTCTAGGTGGTGATTTAAAGGTGGCCCAAAGACAATGTAGGTTTATATGGAAATTACTATGGAGAAATTTTGAGATATGTTCCAATCACGCTAGTACTGTAAAGTAAGTATAAACCCAAGAAACCACTAGCCCGCTAATTCGCCTTTTTGGCCTTATAGGGCTATTATACGGCTGAAATAGGGCATGTCGGCTATGTAATAGCACTATATTGGCACGCAGGGCGAATTATAGTGCTATTTGGTTACTTGGGAAGTTATCATCCCATATTGAAAACTCATTCTTCATACCTTAATGAAGGATGCTGCTGAAAAAACAAATTCCTTTTGAGCAAATTTTGTTTGGGATTTTTGTACATGTTTGCAGGGCTATAATCCCATATTAAGCTACATAACTCATGAATATCTCTTCTGCTATCCGTCGGATTGAATTTCTCTCTTCAGCACATTTCTTTATTATGGTTTGAAGAATGAGTTTTTACTATGGGATAATAAGTTTGTACTTACATTACAGTACAAGCGTGTTTGGAACATATCTCAAAATTTCTCCATAGTAATTTTCATATAAACCTACATTTTCTTTGGGCCACCTACCACCTAGAAAGCTGAAAATTTCACAGAACACTATTTTTATGGTTGGGATGGTAAGAAAGATATGGGATATTGGATTCTCATACATTTTTAAATTTTGAACCGCCCTTATGCTTATTCATGTCCCTGTTTTTCCATACAAAATTTCGTAAAGAAAAAGGGCTGTTGTTCTTTTCGTTCCAGAGAGCGAGTGATGGCGCTTAAGCCAAGCGTTTAGATCTATGACATAAGGCCAAAATACCCATGTAGAGGGTTACCATATTTGCTCTAACCAAAAATGGTACATTTTTGACAACTCTCTTGAAGAATACAAACGAGTACATTGAGCATTTTTTCAAAATTTTCAAACTGTTGTTGAAAATAAAAATATTGAAATAAATTACTTAAGTCGAGTCTAGTACACGACAATGAAGACGGCATTAAAGTTGAGCTCATAATACGCATATCTGTTGAAGGATATAATATCTAGTTGGATTGAATGGTATTGTACTGAATTCGTTTTTTCATATATTTATAGGTATTTTTAACAAAACAAAAAAGTAGAGCTGTTTCTTTGAATAATTGAGAAGGCCTGTTTTTTTTCGATTTGTCGAATATTGCTGAAAAAGATCCATCTTAAATTCCTACATTTGCTCGGATTTAATTTTGGTGAAATTGAGACCATGCCTCGGAAAATTTTAAAATTGATGCTCGTTTAAAAGTCAAAATTATTCGATAAAAATACGAGAATTAGGGGGCCCAGATAGCCGTAGCGGTAAACGCGCAGCTATTCAGCATGATCATGCTGAGCGTCGTGGGTTCGAATCCCACCGGTCGAGGATCTTTACGGGTTAGAAATTTTCTCGACTTCCCAGGGCATAGACTATCTTCGTATCTGCCACACGATATACACCTGCAAAAATGGTCATTGGCATAGTAAGCTCTCAGTGAATAACTGTGGAAGTGCTCATAAGAACACTTAGCTGAGAATCAGGCTCTGTCCCAGTGGGGACGTAACGCCAGAAAGAAGAAGAAGAAGAACGAGAATTATTTTCATCAAATGATTGATAATCCTTTTACCGTTTTTTTAAGTTTTGACACTTTGCTGAAATTTTACTTCAATTTTAATAAATACGATAATTTAGAAATTCTACCGTCCAAATTATGCAGAATTTCGTCTAAGAACGTATAATCATAACTGTTTTTACGTTCAAATATTAATTATTAAGCTTGTCTAACTGACGCCAATTTATATTTTTCTCATAGATTCCACGAAATTCAGCTAAATTTTGCAATTTTCATGCCCACTGCAGCCAAAATTGAATCCAGATCAATAGATTTCTAAAATTAATATTCCTAATAATGGCGTACATATCCGCTTATGTTATTGCAAGTGCAAATATCATTCATTTTTATGTGATATTCATCTAAAAAAAAAAATATCATGTAGCATGCATGTTAGTACTGTATGTATAAAAATATGCGTTTGTAAAATAATACAGAAAAACTAAGGATATTGAAAAGAGACTTCTATTTAAAACCTTTTTTTCTGAAACGAATATCAAACTGTGTATTCGATTAAAAATACGCAAGAGTTTTGTTCTAAAAGTTTGAAAGATGGAAGCTGTTTAAGGTAATACATATTTTTATGTTCCCGAAACTAAATTTTGTAAGTTTACCAGCTCTTAACAAATATCTGATTTGATCAGCAACTATGAGTGATATGCCAAACACTTGATCCCATTTATCAAAAATAATAGTACACATTTTTTAGGCCAAAAAAGAGTACATGATGTCTGGTAACCCTACCTATGCCCCATCGCTGGAAAAGGAAGGCGTACAATAATGGAGTGTGCACTAATGGCTACCGCTTCTGCTTCATATGCAGAAGGCCATGTGTTCAATCCCAGACCCGTCCCTTTCCTCGTACTTTGTAGTTGTATCTTTCACTTGCTTCTATCTTCCATTCTCCTCAATTTATCACAATCACACCCTATCCGCTCATAGCAAACGCTAGAACCAGAGACGGACAAGAAACCGTTCCCCTACACTTTCACTCTATCATAATTATAGCACGTCTGCAGTCTGCTAACCAAAGAGCAAACCTCTCTGCCATGCATTTCCCCCAACCCATACACTCCCGCATGAACTGGCGTAGACGTAGTGGTATATACAGTCTACGTGGGAGCCAGTTTAATGCATCATCAATTCCTCCCTCTTTCCCTCATTGGTCTGCATTCTGACGTGGCAGACGCCATTGTTGCCTAAAAATAGAAGATCACCAGCTCTTATACACTGAGGGTGTTTGTTAGTCCCATGCAGTCATTCGGTTGGTTCCTTGTGTAAGTGCAACTGATCTGGCGATACTGGAGTAGCAACCACGGGCGGCAAAACAAGCTCAAGCTCAAGTTCTCCTAAAATGAAACGATTGTTACGATTGTCCCCGTTTCATCCTTTATAAAATTTAAAATCTTTCGTCAAACATATTATTCACAAGTGAATAATGTGATCGCCGTCAATTTTTAAATTATCTTCTACACCAAGTTTGCACAGTGGTTTTGTTAATTTTAATATTTGTATCACATTACCGATGTGTTGCAAATATTGATGTTGACAGGAAAATGCCAGTAGAAATTCTCATATTTTAATATTTTCTGTGCAAGCGCTTGGAAAAGAATTGAATTGAATAATATCGTAAATGCATTTCAATTGGTCAATATCACTAACAATAAACCTAACTGTGTGAATATTCTTTCTTATGTGAACTAACATAAACATTATCAAAATAAGTACATACTTCTGAAAAGTTTTCCAGAGGTTTCGATTGGCTTATGAGAATAAATCTAGGTGTGATGTTCATTTTTTGCAATGACTAGATCTAATCTCTCTCACTAACCATAAAACAACAATGAATGTGGATTTTTCTGCATGCCATAGATCCATGCCTCGATCAATTGCAGTGTAATATTGCTCAAGTTATTTAAAGTTATAAGCTCTCACTGTTAATCATCTTTAATTGGATACCAGCATTCCCATGCAGATAGGGAAAACTTTTCTGCATCAGCTGCCACTGCATAGTCAAACATCACAGAGTGCATCCGACGTGTCGTCAGTCTTATCAGCAGTTGCACACTCCTGTTCAGCCACACTTCATGTCCAATCCTGCCTTTTCTCTAAGACTTAACGCCAGGAAAATTGAAAGCAGAACAGAACGTGGCCACGTCCGCAGTTTCCATAACGTACACCGCAAACAGTCAGGTCCGATGTAGGATGTGTAATTGTCTGACTTTTGTGCAATTTCAACAAATGAACGATATGAGATATTCTAGTTAGTTTGCTCCACCAGGTTGCATATTGCATACCTACCGAGCTACAACACTAAGTGAACACTCGCTATGTATAGTTTCTGAGGTAATGCAGCTATGGTCAAACGTTGTCATGAATTGCCCGCTGTCAACGGGATGTCAACTGACTTGAAATGAAAAGCTATAACTATAACCAGCCCGTAAAGTTTTTCCACCTATAATCGGCATGGCACGTCATCCATCCAAAGTGGAAAATCGAATCGAACGCACGCGTCCAAGATGGAAACTGGTAGCCAAAACCAACAATAAGCAACGTTTCCCATCCAAGGCCACGACCGAGATATGATACGACGGAATGATGTCGGTTTGAGGAATCGAATCGAATTTGCAAATCTAAAATTGGAATAATAACGTCCCGTTCCGCGAAAATCGGAGTCCTTCGGAGAATGTTGCCAAACGTTAGGTCTGCATATCTTCTATCACGGGGGTCCATTTATGCGATTAGTTGGACCGATGGTCACGTTATGGATCGATGCGATGCTTCGGACTGTCCTCTCGGTTACCATTGAGATTCGTTATCATTTGGTTGGCATTGAATCAGAGTGGCCCATGTGAAATTTTACATATTTTGAGAAAATAGAGTTGCGAAAACAGTTGTACTTACTCAGGGAACCAACAGACGCAACTCAAAATCAGTAGTATCCTCCAGGTGTAAGTAATGGTGCTCTTATCATTATAACGAACAATAACGGACACAGTCGGCCGAATGCAGGTCAATTTGGGGATGGAAGGTAATTTGACGTTGACGTGTTACTTGCTTCATGGAAGCCAAGGAGTCCTCTGCACTTCCACAAGAAAACACAGAGAGTTTGCATATGGAAAAATATTCGTTTTATTAAACGATAAATATATAATTTGAAATGGATACGTGAGCATATTCATGGATGATTGACAAAGCATTTGGAATGTCTTGCATTTTATTGCATTCTTCAGCTGTAGCCTGTTATTACAATTAAGCTATTTTGTGTAATATTTTTGTAGTGTGTAATTTACACCTATTTTTACCCATTTTGTTTCCGTGTGTAAATGTCCCACAGTGAAACAATTTTAGAGTGTTATGTAAAATGTCAAAATATGTTGATTTGTTTTGACATATTGTTGACGTATTAGTTGGCAACATAAATCACCACTGTGTTATGATTAATTTTGTTTCGTTTGGTTTTCTCATTTATTTTTATTTAGAATGTTTAGCTAGTATGTTTATAATGTAGGGAAAAAAATATCGTGTGTAGTGTATCGGTGAGCTAAATAAGATTAGGTCTCCATCTCCTCCCGTTGCAAGGAAAGCGACGGCAACATAAATCAGCATAACTGGCAGGAGATGGTGACGTTTGTGTGGTGTGTGTTTTGGTCGTGACGATGACGTAGAAAGGAGAGAGTGTTTCGAACCACGAAGGGCGACGGTCGCGTCTTGATCTGTTTCGACGAACTTGGAAAGTTTCCGCCACCAAAACCGGGAAAAGTGCCGCTTATGTCCGGAAGAAAGCTGGAAGATTGTTCCCAGCATCGTGATAGTGGTTCCCGATCGGAAAGTGCCGGCCCGTGGTTTCGAGAACGCGAGTGCTGTGTAGTGCAGTGGAAAGGGTTGGAACCGCCACCATTTTGGGAGTGTTAATCGTTAAGGAGTTGTTCGCCTCCCGGTGGTTCCGTCAAAGGTTCCAAAAACCCGCCGTCTTCGCTACGCGGGCTCAGTCAATAGAGCCTAGTCTCGCCCGTGTAGCTAATCGCCAAGGAAGACGAAGACAGGTGCGTACAAAGGGGCGTACCACCTGTGGCAGGATTCTGCGGAATCTGCCGGGACTGCTTACGGTGAGTAGGCAGTTCGGTGTTTCGACACCAGCGTCGCTAGGGGGTGTCCGACAAAGGAGTCAATCTCCTCCCCCTAGCTAATAGTAAAGGACCATCGCTTAGGCGGCGTTTGTGCCCAAAAAACGTGAAGAATGAGAAGAAGAAGAAGACGACAACCGCCATCGTCGCAGTAAGGGCCCCAACGAGTCGACCAGCGTACAGTGCCGTAGTAAGGAGGAGTAGAGAAAGGTTAGATTAGAATATAGAGTTTTTTTAAATGCAATATTTTCTTTTTTCCCATTTAACCCATCCGAAATTAAAAGTTTGAAGGAAGTACCCTGCTCTAGGCCGCCCTACCGGGCTGTCTAATCCTACACAGCACACTGGACGATTTCGTTGGTATGATCTCAAGCACTTGGTACACTCTGACTGTACACTAGCCTGGGACACGGTTATATGAAAAATTTAGATTCTCGCTCCAGTTCATTTTTTGGATTGCATTTAGGTCCCATAACAACTGTGCAAAATTTCAGCTCGATCGGAGAAACTATATTTTAGCGCCAACCATTCAAAGTTTGTATGGGATTTACTATGGGAAAACTTACTTTTGCAAAGAAAAATCGCCAGAAGCCGTCAATTGACCTCTAAAATTCTGAATACAGATCTCGATAGTTATTTCTGCGATGAACAACATTGCCGAAGACCGCAAAGCAATCCGATGCTTGTGAAAAAAGTTATTCAATGAAAACTAAAATTCAATTTCAATTTCAAATTCAATTCAAAAAGTGGACTGGAGCGAGAATCTAAATTTTGTCCCACGCTACTGTACACTCTAAGCGATTTTTATTGAACATCAAATTTGATCAACTTTTTAAAATCTAAGATAATTTTGCATCTTTCGACTGAATAATCCTTTTTTTTTTTGAGTTTTGTACAAGACCTCCTTGGTCTTCTTTAACTTAGCGCCGACCATTTGCAAAGGTGGTGGTGTTTTTGAGATGTTTTACCCATCGGGGTCGAAGGAAAACTGCTGTCTAACTGCGTAGGGAGTGATGTCCTTCATCAAAAATCCTGACATATCCGACACAGACCGGGCAGGATGCGATAGGAAAGGTCGGGATGATGGAGGGTTGAAAGCTAAAAGATATGTGACGTAGCTTTTACAGACACTTTCTGTGTAGCTTTTCTTCTTTTTCAATCTGCTAGATGAAACAGTTCGGTTTCGATGGGACGAGAAAATTATAATTTATTTAAATTTTGGTCTCGATGTGTTGAGTTTGTGACATATTTGTAAAATATGTTTCTTTCTTATTATACCTGTTTGAGGTCGATAACGATTTGGAATGGCTGTGATATTTGAAATATATATTTCGTTTTATATAACAAAATCGTTGGTTTGAACTACGAAATCATTTGTGTTTCTTTTTTCAACGAAAGAATGTCATAAAATGTATGTAAAGAGCTTCATACTAAAATTCAATATTTAAGTTAAAAAGCAAACGATTGATATATTGTACCTAGCATTTTGTAATCGAAATTCGTTTATTCCATATTGAGAAATGACATTAAAACCCAATTTACGAATCCTTAACAAAAACATTACAAATTTTTAGAGCTTTTACATTTTACAAAAGATACGATGGGATGGGATAAAATACAAGATTGTCTAAGGAACCATTTCATTGCAGAAAACAACGAATGATTTCGTTGAACAAACGATGATGACAAGCGTTAGTGGAAATCATAGTGCAAAATATGAAAACGCTTGCCTAAAAATTGTAAACGTGTATTGCACGAATATTTCATGAAGTTGCTGAATGGCGAGAATGTGTCAAGTACAAATATGTCATATGGTGAAAAAAGGTGTTAATTGTACGAAATCTTGTTAAATTAAATTGGAAAACCAATTAGTAAAACTGTTTTTAGCAAAACCACTATGGTAGTACTCAAGTAGCGAATAATGTAAAATCTTACTGTCTTGATTGCAAAACTAAAACAACTTTTATTTTCCAAAATACATTGGTAAAATAATTCAAGGTTATCTGTCAAATCGTATTCTTCAGGTTAGTTATCACAACACAAAAAAAAAAGAAAATACTTCCTTTAAGAGCTGGCTTTTCTTGGTTCCGGGTCATGTGGCCGAATGCCGTTTGGCCGAAATTGAAAACAATAATGAACTACAGTTAGCATGTTGTCAATTCCGAAAGAAGAAAATCCTAAATGTAAGCAATAATTCAATTGCGGTCATACCTGCCAGCAGATGTTTTCGCATTGCATTTGTAGTCAGCTTTTGACAGTAACTAAAACGGTTTACGACTTATTCATTCTTCTGTAGCATCGGTTTGCTTCGATGCTTCGAATTGTTTCAAGTAAATTAATTCATAGTTCTTGTAACAAGAAGTTTAAGCTTCTTCTTTTCACAACGAAAAAAAAACAGTGAGAGTTAATCTTTGAGAAGAATAACATCTAATTTAACCCTTTAATAAGATGAGCGTCCAATCAACTACGAAAAATATTCAAATATGAAACAACAGCATATGATCAAATGAAGGAAAAATGTCTTATAAAAATGTAAGCGAGTGGAATGCAAATAATTAGGTATTATATCAGTATAACAATAAAGAATTTCCGATGATTTAAATAAGGAAAATGCCCAATTAAAAATGGATCAATAGTTATGGAACCAGTACAAATCGAAATAATAGACTATGTTCAAAAGAAGGAAAAAATTCGGATGAAAATCACTTTTAATCCTAGCAGCATAAGCTAGGGTGGTTTAGCTAGGGTTAGATAGATCAGATGTTTTGCGTAAAAAAAGATACTTTAGAGAGATGAACACTTTGTTCGCGTTATCGTGTTAATTCTCTAGTGCTTTCCAGGAACAAATAAAATGTTGTGTATGAACAATCATTTCGGCTTGGTTCAGGATGTGACTCATAACAAAATGTTCCTAAACCTGCTCTTGGCTTCCTCAGGCTCAAGTTAGGACCAACAAGAGTTCAAATAGAGATCATACAAGAATTGGATTTTTTTTTCAAAAATGTGGCCCAGACATTTCTCTATGGAATGGATCATTAATATAACCAAAACAGCCGCTATGGAAAGCATAGATAGCGCCACCGTAGCCTTGTGTGTTTGACAGAACAGCAATGCTGTCACAATGCTAAATCCCATATACAGTGGCGTCTTTGTTTTGAAGCGGTGAGCACTGACAAAAACTACCTTCAATGATCCATATTACAAATGAGCGGTTCCATTTGAATTCGAATGTCGGTTTACTTTTGTATTTTTTGATTTGGATGAAATTTTGCACATGCTTTCTTTATGCCCAAAAATGCATTTTTGCATCATCGGCTCGCCATTTCGACTCTAGCCTTACTTTTGAGAAGGGCCTAAGAAAAAAATCCCTAATAATTTTCAAAAAATTATAACTTAGAAACGGTTTGTCCGATCAGTTTGGTGCCTTCCGCAAAGTTTTAGGTTATTATTGGGACTATCTGAAAAAAAAAAATACACTGTAAAAAAAAATGTTGTAATTTTTTATATATCGAAAATAAAGCTTAAAAATCAATTTTCTCAAAAATCGTATTTTTGTTTTTTATTTTTTTATATGTTAAAGTAGACAAAAAAGGAAGTCTTTTGCACAGTGGGTCAAGATGGAGAAATCATGGACAAAAAAGTTATGATTTTTTGAAAATAGGTGAATTTTTGAAAATGGTCATAATAAACTTTTTAAATATTTTTCAACTCGATTTTATGAAAGTACGCAAAATTTACAACAAAAAAGGTAAACAGAAAAATCAGGCTAACTTTTACCGTTTTAAAGATACAGCGATTTTAATACAAAATTATGATATAATTTTCAATTTTCGGTCATTATAATATAACTTAGAAACGGTTTGTCCGATCAGTTTGGAGTCTTCCGCAAAGTTTTAGGTTATTGTTGGGGCTATCTGGAAAAAAATATACACTGTAAAAAAAATGTTGTAATTTTTTATATATCGAAAATAAAGCTTAAAAATCAATTTTCTCAAAAATCGTATTTTTGATTTTTTTTATTTTTTATATGTTAAAGTAGACAAAAAATGAAGTCTTTTGTACAGTGGGTCAATATGGAGAAATCATGGACAAAAATGTTATGATTTTTTAAAAAAAGGTGAATTTGTTGAAAATGGTCATTATAAACTTTTCAAATGTTTCGGTAGCAATTAGCAAAATTTTCTTATATACCTTTTTTGTTGAAAATTTTGCGTACTTTCATAAAATCAAGTCGAAAAGCATTCAAAAAGTTTATTTAGACCATATTGAAAAATCAACCTTTTTTAAAAAAATTATAACTTTTTTGTCCATGATTTCTCCATCTTAACCCACTGTGCAAAAGACTATTTTTTCTCTACTTTAACATATTAAAAAAAAAATCAAAAATACGATTTTTGAGAAAATTGATTTTTAAGCTTTATTTTCGATATATAAAAAATTACAAATTTTTTTTTTTTACACTGTATATTTTTTTTCCAGATAGTCCCAACAATAACCTAAAACTTTGCGGAACCCTATTTTCAAAAAATCATAACTTTTTTTCCATGATTTCTCCATCTTGACCCACTGTGCAAAATACTTCATTTTTTGTCTACTTTAACATATAAAAAAATGAAAAAAAATCAAAAATACGATTTTTGAGAAAATTAATTTTTAAGCTTTATTTTCGATATATAAAAAATTACAACATTTTTTTTACAGTGTATATTTTTTTCCAGATAGTCCCAACAATAACCTAAAACTTTGCGGATGGCACCAAACTGATCGGACAAACCGTTTCTAAGTTATAATTTTTTGAAAATTATTAGGGATTTTTTTCTTAGGCCCTTCTCAAAAGTAAGGCTAGAGTCAAAATGGCGAGCCGATGATGCAAAAATGCATTTTTGGGCATAAAGAAAGCATGTGCAAAATTTCATCCAAATCAAAATATATAAAAATGAAATTTGTGATAAAAGTCGTCATTTTCTGTGGAACCGCTCTCATGACATTGCGATAAATATTATTGTACGCATTTTTTTAAGATTGCTTCCAGGCATTTCATCTTAAAATAATTCAGGTATGCACCAAAACTTCCTTCAGGCATTATTCCAACGATTTCTTCAGGAATCCATCTATTGATTGTTTAACGGCCATATTTCATCGATCTCTCTAAAAATATTTTTCAAAATTCAACGTGGAACTTCATTCAGTTTATCTTCATAGATTACTTTCTAAAATCCAACATAAACCTTTCCAGGTATTTCTTTGAAGTTTCGGAGGAAAATTTTTGAGAAATTTACCAAGGAAATTTTTTGAGAAATTTACCAAGGAAGTTCTTAAAGTTTATATTAAGGAATGTTTTCAGGGTTCGCCATGGAATTGTTAAGGATTATTTTAGGATTTTTTGGAGAAATTCCTTTAAATATTCAAAACATATTTCTTAAACAAATCCTAGAGTAATCTCTAAGGAAACTTCTGTAGAAATTGAAAAAATGTATGAAAGATCCCTAATTTCTGAGAAGGCACGAAGGAAATCATTGTCAATCGAATCTGTCAATAATGTTTTCTAGAATTTTCTGTAACAACATTCTAGAAATAAATTGACATAATTTTGTGTATGCATGAACGGAATAAATGTTGCCGATCTTAAACCTTAAAAAAATTGGAAGAATTCTTGAAGATTTCATTTGAAAAGTTGCTCGAGAATTCTTTGAAAAAAACTGCAAAAGTAATTGGTTGACAAACTTTTTTAGAAATTCGTAGATAAAATTCTGAATGAATTCCTGGAAGAAGTCTTGATAGATTTCCTGGAATAGTCCAAGAAGGTTTTTTTTAGCAATTGCTGAAATAAACTGTTGATGAAAAACTAATAAAATCAACGTGAGAACTTCTAGAGGAGTTTGTGTAGGGTTTCTGGAAAAATCAATAAGCGAACAAGCGAACTGTAGAATGTATTTGAGTATTTTCATGTACGATTTGAAGAAACTTCGGAAGATCTGCTAGAATAACTACTGGAGAAATCCGTGGAAGATTTAGTGGAAAAATATACTGAGGAAGTTTTGGAATAGCAGCTGGCAAAAAATTCAGAGTATTGTGGAAATTGCTGGTGTTTCGTTTAATTTCCTGAAAAATATTCTGAATAAATTTCTGGTCGAATACCTAGAAGAGTTTGTTAGAAAACTGTAGAGACATTTCCGGAGGGATAGCTGGATGAGCTCCTGAAGGGATTCTAGAAGAAATGGATGGAGATTTCACTAGAAACATTCTTGAAGCTCCTCCTGGAAAATAATCGCGTAAGAGTTGGATGATTTCTCTGCAGCATCTAGAATTATGCACCAGGATTCACTACAAGGAGATAGATGAAAATAGTTACTTTGGAGATCATTATAGTAAAAAAATAAATACTTTAGAGACCTTACCTTCAAAATAGAGACTTTTTAGAGACTTACATTAAAATGAAGATAAAATCTCTAAAAGAGACCTGCTATTAGTCTTGCTAGATTAGTTCCTATCAGTGGTTTTCAACCAATGATTAATTCACTGTTAAGATAAATTTAGGCGTGATTACCATTGAATTTGCTATTGAAATTCAAGTATGAGCAATGCTGTTCTTTTTTGGATTATTCCTCAGAAAATTACTTATTTTAAACGGACTTGGAATTCATCCCAATCAATTCGGAAAATTACAAGGATTCCTGAATAGGTCATCTTCTTCAGATCATTTGAAAAGTTTCCCTATTATTCTAACAATATAAATAAAAAGCGCTCCTGTTTTTTTTTTCATTATTTATGTCGTTCACATATTTTGAACTAACATGTTTGCATTAAACAGACAAATAAACGTTTTCTCCCAACTGAAAAGTTCGTTATTCTGAGTTTTTGTTTTCTAGATTTCTAATTTTCTAAAATTTATTCAATAACCATGATGTTCATGAAAAATAAATGAAAACGCTTTGAAATTTAGTTTTTGTATATGTATTTTAAAAGCCATTTTAATGAATTTCTATTCATTTTAAAATAAAGTTAACTATTCATGTATTTTAGAATATTTCTTGAACCTGGAATTGTTGTAATACCAGGAAGAAATCTCTGCAGAGGATTCAAAATAAATAATAATAATCTGAATGATTCTGAAGCTTCCTCCTTGTTATAGTACTAATGAGTTACACAGTACATCCAGTGTTGAAAAATTGGAACAAATGTTGAATAACATTATTTGCAACTTGAGAAAAGAATAGTTACAATCTTTGATTGTCACGATAAATGTGTTATGTATTTAGGTAAATTTAGGCTGAGTTAAGTGAAAGCTCTTTTTTTCTTTTTTAAGAAGGTGAAATCAACTCATCTGTAAAAATTCTGAACTGATAGACAAATGAAATGTAAAAAGTTGTTAACAAATTGTAATTAAACTTTATTATGTTTAACCAAATTGGGATAATAGTGTTGTTGAACACAGAACACTTAGATATAAGAAATGAATTTAATTCTTGAAATGATACTAATAAAGGAATAGGAATATAAAATAAAATATAAAATAAAAAAAAATGCAACTTTGACAAAGAAAGCTCTTAGTTAAAAACAGTGGACGTACACTTTAACTGAGAAGCAAGCTCTGTCCTAGTGTGAACACAACTCGAACAAGAAGAAGAAACATCGAATGAAAAATATAAAACCCGCGATAAAACATTTTTTTATGACATCAATCAATAAACCCCAATATCCACATAAAATAAAGCTTGTTGCTCTAGTCTATGCCGAACATTCTACCGCAATCAAATATCTGCTCGTGTTACTTTGGAGGTTTATTTATTCATAACCCGTAATTGATATTTTATCAAACACGATCCCACATTGGCCTGAGGAGTAGCTTATGGCTGCCCATAACCATGCTTGTCGCATGTAATAATTATAATCCGTACACCTGTCATCAATTGTCGAGTATGGGTCAGTCAGAATGCTTGTTGTCGACACCACACCGACCGGTATGTACTTACATACGTCATGAATGACTGAAGATATGCCATCAATTACATTGGATCCTGCTTATTATAAATCGACAGTCCTCTTGCAATCCTCATGTCCTTGCTACCAGTTAATGCTGGATAAAAAAAATGGTTGAGTCCTTCAATCACCAGGATTGAACTGCATTGTCGTCATTCGCTCGGTTGAAGTGCCGACTAATTAAATTAAACCGGATTAGTTTAGTGTGGATATTTTTTTCTTCATATACCATTGTTGGTATTTATCCTTCAGTTCCCGAGCAGAAACGTGTAACTACCACTCATCTTTCCATGTTTTTGGTATTATAACATATTGAGGTATTGACCAGTCATCCAGGTATTGATTATAACACAATGTGATTTTATTATGGTATTAAAAGAATTGTTTAATACAATCAAAATGTAACTTTTTCGCAAATCTTCACATCAATTTGTCCATCTAATCCAATTGCAAATTATATGTAATGTTTAGCTTTTCGGTAGTTGTTAAACTTCCACTCGGCTGGTTGGCCGTAAACCACGATTCATAATTAAAACAAGTATTTATCGAGCAACGGACTCATGTTCCGTAACCGGTCGTTTGAGAACGTCGCGACCCATTGGAAGCCCACACAATAGAAACCTCAGCCAGCGCAGTTGCTGGCTAGTGTAGTGTGCTATTCCTATATCTAAAAAACAATGCGCTCTCGGGCTAGGCATTGGATATATATAGAAAGCGTTGTGTTTGGATGGGCATCTAATTCTTCCGAAAGAGGTGCACTTTGCGAAAGAGGACCACGTGATTATTGAGCTGAAATCGAATTCAGGTTAACTTCTGCGTTCATGAGTCCTCTCATGGCGTAGTGGTTAACGCGCCCCAACTAGAGATCGGGGAGTCGTGAGTTCGATTCTCACTGAGAAGACGTGTAACTTTTTCGCAAATCTTCACATCAATTTGTCCATCTAATCCAATTGCAAATTATATGTAATGTTTAGCTTTTCGGTAGTTGTTAAACTTCCACTCGGCTGGTTGGCCGTAAACCACGATTCATAATTAAAACAAGTATTTATCGAGCAACGGACTCATGTTCCGTAACCGGTCGTTTGAGAACGTCGCGACCCATTGGAAGCCCACACAATAGAAACCTCAGCCAGCGCAGTTGCTGGCTAGTGTAGTGTGCTATTCCTATATCTAAAAAACAATGCGCTCTCGGGCTAGGCATTGGATATATATAGAAAGCGTTGTGTTTGGATGGGCATCTAATTCTTCCGAAAGAGGTGCACTTTGCGAAAGAGGACCACGTGATTATTGAGCTGAAATCGAATTCAGGTTAACTTCTGCGTTCATGAGTCCTCTCATGGCGTAGTGGTTAACGCGCCCCAACTAGAGATCGGGGAGTCGTGAGTTCGATTCTCACTGAGAAGACGTGTAACTTTTTCGCAAATCTTCACATCAATTTGTCCATCTAATCCAATTGCAAATTATATGTAATGTTTAGCTTTTCGGTAGTTGTTAAACTTCCACTCGGCTGGTTGGCCGTAAACCACGATTCATAATTAAAACAAGTATTTATCGAGCAACGGACTCATGTTCCGTAACCGGTCGTTTGAGAACGTCGCGACCCATTGGAAGCCCACACAATAGAAACCTCAGCCAGCGCAGTTGCTGGCTAGTGTAGTGTGCTATTCCTATATCTAAAAAACAATGCGCTCTCGGGCTAGGCATTGGATATATATAGAAAGCGTTGTGTTTGGATGGGCATCTAATTCTTCCGAAAGAGGTGCACTTTGCGAAAGAGGACCACGTGATTATTGAGCTGAAATCGAATTCAGGTTAACTTCTGCGTTCATGAGTCCTCTCATGGCGTAGTGGTTAACGCGCCCCAACTAGAGATCGGGGAGTCGTGAGTTCGATTCTCACTGAGAAGACGTGTAACTTTTTCGCAAATCTTCACATCAATTTGTCCATCTAATCCAATTGCAAATTATATGTAATGTTTAGCTTTTCGGTAGTTGTTAAACTTCCACTCGGCTGGTTGGCCGTAAACCACGATTCATAATTAAAACAAGTATTTATCGAGCAACGGACTCATGTTCCGTAACCGGTCGTTTGAGAACGTCGCGACCCATTGGAAGCCCACACAATAGAAACCTCAGCCAGCGCAGTTGCTGGCTAGTGTAGTGTGCTATTCCTATATCTAAAAAACAATGCGCTCTCGGGCTAGGCATTGGATATATATAGAAAGCGTTGTGTTTGGATGGGCATCTAATTCTTCCGAAAGAGGTGCACTTTGCGAAAGAGGACCACGTGATTATTGAGCTGAAATCGAATTCAGGTTAACTTCTGCGTTCATGAGTCCTCTCATGGCGTAGTGGTTAACGCGCCCCAACTAGAGATCGGGGAGTCGTGAGTTCGATTCTCACTGAGAAGACGTGTAACTTTTTCGCAAATCTTCACATCAATTTGTCCATCTAATCCAATTGCAAATTATATGTAATGTTTAGCTTTTCGGTAGTTGTTAAACTTCCACTCGGCTGGTTGGCCGTAAACCACGATTCATAATTAAAACAAGTATTTATCGAGCAACGGACTCATGTTCCGTAACCGGTCGTTTGAGAACGTCGCGACCCATTGGAAGCCCACACAATAGAAACCTCAGCCAGCGCAGTTGCTGGCTAGTGTAGTGTGCTATTCCTATATCTAAAAAACAATGCGCTCTCGGGCTAGGCATTGGATATATATAGAAAGCGTTGTGTTTGGATGGGCATCTAATTCTTCCGAAAGAGGTGCACTTTGCGAAAGAGGACCACGTGATTATTGAGCTGAAATCGAATTCAGGTTAACTTCTGCGTTCATGAGTCCTCTCATGGCGTAGTGGTTAACGCGCCCCAACTAGAGATCGGGGAGTCGTGAGTTCGATTCTCACTGAGAAGACGTGTAACTTTTTCGCAAATCTTCACATCAATTTGTCCATCTAATCCAATTGCAAATTATATGTAATGTTTAGCTTTTCGGTAGTTGTTAAACTTCCACTCGGCTGGTTGGCCGTAAACCACGATTCATAATTAAAACAAGTATTTATCGAGCAACGGACTCATGTTCCGTAACCGGTCGTTTGAGAACGTCGCGACCCATTGGAAGCCCACACAATAGAAACCTCAGCCAGCGCAGTTGCTGGCTAGTGTAGTGTGCTATTCCTATATCTAAAAAACAATGCGCTCTCGGGCTAGGCATTGGATATATATAGAAAGCGTTGTGTTTGGATGGGCATCTAATTCTTCCGAAAGAGGTGCACTTTGCGAAAGAGGACCACGTGATTATTGAGCTGAAATCGAATTCAGGTTAACTTCTGCGTTCATGAGTCCTCTCATGGCGTAGTGGTTAACGCGCCCCAACTAGAGATCGGGGAGTCGTGAGTTCGATTCTCACTGAGAAGACGTGTAACTTTTTCGCAAATCTTCACATCAATTTGTCCATCTAATCCAATTGCAAATTATATGTAATGTTTAGCTTTTCGGTAGTTGTTAAACTTCCACTCGGCTGGTTGGCCGTAAACCACGATTCATAATTAAAACAAGTATTTATCGAGCAACGGACTCATGTTCCGTAACCGGTCGTTTGAGAACGTCGCGACCCATTGGAAGCCCACACAATAGAAACCTCAGCCAGCGCAGTTGCTGGCTAGTGTAGTGTGCTATTCCTATATCTAAAAAACAATGCGCTCTCGGGCTAGGCATTGGATATATATAGAAAGCGTTGTGTTTGGATGGGCATCTAATTCTTCCGAAAGAGGTGCACTTTGCGAAAGAGGACCACGTGATTATTGAGCTGAAATCGAATTCAGGTTAACTTCTGCGTTCATGAGTCCTCTCATGGCGTAGTGGTTAACGCGCCCCAACTAGAGATCGGGGAGTCGTGAGTTCGATTCTCACTGAGAAGACGTGTAACTTTTTCGCAAATCTTCACATCAATTTGTCCATCTAATCCAATTGCAAATTATATGTAATGTTTAGCTTTTCGGTAGTTGTTAAACTTCCACTCGGCTGGTTGGCCGTAAACCACGATTCATAATTAAAACAAGTAATCAAATAATGTTCAATGAATGATTGGTTTAGGATGCCGAGACTAGGCTTTGGGACAAATGGTCGAAAGGCAAAACGTCGAATGAGACAAAACTTCGAAATGTGTTATCTTGTATGGAATATTATAATAATTTGATATCCAGCAGCAATTTTCTCCTACTCGGGTATCCACCACCAATACCATAGTCACTATTGATTACAGTGCGATCGAGTGTATACACTTAGAAAAATAAAGCAATCAAAACCATTATCATTGACAAACTTCAAAGAAATGATAATGAGTGGGGTCAAAATTTTACCTCTTCTCAAACAGAATTTCATTGATTAATCTTTGATATAGACAAAAATGTCACATAAGGCATAGAATTTTTGTAATGTGTCCCACGTGTGACGCACTCGTCCTTTGGCCACCAGTTGACAATGTCCTACTGGGATGCAGTGGAATAAATAGGGAAAGGTTGATGTGATATAGAGAAATCCCATCCAGCCCAATGCATATTCAGAATGATTGTAATTGGAAAATGCAATCAATTTCTTTGTTGTGGTTGAGTTTTCGTTTGAAATATGATTTTGAAAGCACCATGGTTTATCGTGAAACCGACACGGTGCACCGAAACAGGGTTAGGTTGTACTTTGTGGGCCGGTAGTTTATTTGATCTAAATTGGATTTGAGATTTAAAAGCTTGTATCCTGTCTGCTAATTATAGATTGAAGTAGACCATACATCCAATAATATGAGCGAAAAAATATGTATTGGTCCAATATGCTATGCACCAAAGTTTCAACTGCATTTTTAATAATTCAATTTAGTGAATTGGACAAAGCAAAAGCTACAAATAGCAACCACCATTAATCCAAACATGCAACGCAAATTTTGTTCGATCCAATTTATGAAGAATGGACAGCATCATTGCTACCAGGTGCCGCAGGTGGTAGCTTCAGGGAGCTGCTTAATTAAACTGTTTTACGACCGTGGGTCAATCTACGCAGTATAATCAAATGCGTTCGGTCTTTACACAGCCAGCGAGAGTGTAAACTTTTCAATTTTTGTTGCCTGCTGGATTCAGTTTCATTAGGAGTTGCAGGTGCTACCAAATAGCGAAACGGGGTGTCCGGCCACTTGGCCGAACGCCGTTTGGCCGAATGCTATTTGGCCGAACGGGTCGTTTGGCCGAATGCCGTTTGGCCGAATTACGAACAAAAAAAAAATCAAATTACTACATTACTTATGTGTAAGATTCTTAGGTGTTACCCAATAATTAATTGACTTTAATGATGTGATGGGACGTCATATTTGTCGCTATATGAGTGCTCCAAGAGAATGATAAAATTGACCCGTGATTTAGGACTAAGTTGTGAACTCCACTCATTGCATCAAGACTCAAAACTCCTAGTTGTTTCATCTGTGGCTACCAACGGTATGATAGGGTTCCAGTTTTTTAATGATTTCATTAGAAGTTTTTCCTTCTTTTAAGCATAGGCTATTCTTTAGAGTTATACTGGCAGCCTATATTTTATTTGGGAATTTTATCTCCTTTAAATCATCGGTAGTTCTTTGTTGTTATACTAATACAAAAATTGTTTGCATCGCACTTGCTTAAATTGTCATAAGAGATTTTTTCTTCTTTTGATCATAGGCTGTTCTTTCTGATTCTCCTCCAATATTAGGATTGCAACGTGTGAATAGAGCTCTGCACCGTTGCTTGCATATAGCAGTAAACCGGAGTCAATCGGAACAATTAAGTGGAAAAAGCTCCTGCAGCAGGACTAATAAGTCGTGTTACTGTCAAAAGCTGACTGTTCATGAAAATCAACACTTTAGACGGATCCAGTAGGTTTCTTTTTATTGCAAAGGTTTAATTTTAACCAGAAACTCTGTTCTGCTACAGATTTTATTTCAACTGATACGTTTTCTGGTTTTGTTTTGATTCTTAGCGTTTAATGTCTATCAATGAAATATGAGTGTACTTGTTTTTGTATAATTCCCTCTTGTGCTACCCTCTATGTTCAATATGAATACTACTTTTAGCTCCGTTTCAACTAACTGTTATACAGAGGAATCAAAATTCAAATATTTTAATTGTTTCTTATCTAGAAGCGACAAAACACTGACTACAAACACAATGCAAAAACTTCTGCTGGCAGCTATTACCGCTAGCAGAAAAGTGAATATTTGCTTACATTTAGGATGTTCTTCGATCAGCACTGACTGTTTGTTAAACTAACATCAAAGAGCCAATTATGTAACTTATTTTTAAAGAAGGTTAATCATCTTTGATGTACCTTCTTTAAAAATAAGTTGATAAGTTCTTTGAAATTGAGCTTCGAAACTCACTACAATAACATGCTAACTGCAATTCACTATTGTTTCCTATTTCGGCCAAACGGCATTCGGCCAAATGGCATTCGGCCAAATGACCCTTTCGGTCAAATGGCGTTCGGCCAAACGGCATTCTACCAAATGGCATTCGGCCAAATGACCCGGAACCGCGACACGGTGATGTTGAATTTAAAATAGGGATTATAAAAACGATGATGTAAGGTCAGTGACAAAAGTTACCCATACAAAATGCTAAAGTTTGGGGATATGTCTCTAAATGGCTGGTACAGATTGATTGAAACATGAATGAATATCTTTACAAAATTTGAGGTTATAGGAACAATCTGAAATGACTGGAGAAGTTTCTAGAGCGCTCCAGGATAAATTCATGGAAGAATTCCTAGAGAATCTATCTTCTATCTTCTATCTTCTATCTTTTATCTTCTATCTTCTATCTTCTATCTTCTATCTTCTCTCTTCTATCTTCTATCTTCTATCTTCTATCTTCTATCTTCTATCTTCTATCTTCTATCTTCTATCTTCTATCTTCTATCTTCTATCTTCTATCTTCTATCTTCTATCTTCTATCTTCTATCTTCTATCTTCTATCTTCTATCTTCTATCTTCTATCTTCTATCTTCTATCTTCTATCTTCTATCTTCTATCTTCTATCTTCTATCTTCTATCTTCTATCTTCTATCTTCTATCTTCTATCTTCTATCTTCTATCTTCTATCTTCTATCTTCTATCTTCTATCTTCTATCTTCTATCTTCTATCTTCTATCTTCTATCTTCTATCTTCTATCTTCTATCTTCTATCTTCTATCTTCTATCTTCTATCTTCTATCTTCTATCTTCTATCTTCTATCTTCTATCTTCTATCTTTTATCTTCTATCTTCTATCTTCTATCTTCTATCTTCTATCTTCTATCATCCAAATAGTTTGAGCTTCAGTAGTTCTTTCCATAAATTTTACAAGAGTTCTATACAAAGTTCTCCACTAGATTTTGAAACCCTTTTTAAGTACTGTTCAGAACTTTGCCAGTAGCTCCTTGTGGAATTTACCAGAAGTCCTAGCTTGGAATCTTTCAAGAGTTCCTGCAGTGATTTGTCAAAGAGTTCATCCCAGAATTTCTCCTGACAATTCTTCAAATTCTTTCCTTCTTCTTATTTTTGGCATAAACGTCCTAACTGAGACAGAGCCTGCTTCTCAGCTTAGTGTTCTTATGAGCACTTCCACAGTTGTTAACTGAAAGCTTTCTTTGCCAAAGTTGCCATTTTCGCATTCGTGTATTGTGTGGAAGTCAAGGAGATTTCCATTACGAAAACATCCTGAACTGACCGGGAATCGACACCTTCAGCATTGCTTTGCTTTGAAGCCGCGGACTCTAACCACACGACTAAGGAAGGTTCTACCATCTTCGACTTCTGGATGCCCGATTCCGCCAAAAAGCCTGCCTTGGAATTGCACCAGAATTCAATTCCAGAATATGATTTTTTTGCAGAATTGATAAAAGTATTTATTTAATTTCTTTATGAATTTGTTGATCAATCCCTGCCCAGTTATTATTCTAAATGTTTTTCCACAGATTTACTTTATCGCCATGCTAATTTCTGGAGCAAAAGTATTCCTGGGAGTTTTCAATAAATTTCCTGTGAAGATTCGAAGCCGATAGGCATTCCAAAAATACTTTTTGTAGATAATTTCTATATCATCCGGGGATTTGAAGTAGAATTTACAGAAAAAAAGCAAATCAGAATTTGTGACGCAATTTACGATGTATTTTGCAAATATTTCTGAAGTACTTTTGATGAACTTTGCTATAAAGTTTTCAATAACTTTTTTGGGAAAACTATACAAAGAAAATTGACAA
The DNA here is from genome assembly GCF_002204515.2 of Aedes aegypti. NCBI lineage: Eukaryota > Metazoa > Arthropoda > Insecta > Diptera > Culicidae > Aedes > Aedes aegypti. Next base: position 109,227,593 of record NC_035109.1, read on the forward strand.
AATCAATGATTTTTTTGGAAAAATAGCTAAGGCAAAGTTTGAAATTTTGAAAGGGTAAGTCTTTTCTTTTAGTTAAATCCGGGAACGCATTTCGGGATAAACTTGAACATGAACAAATCTCACAATATTATTTGACTAATTTCTAAGAGATTCTAAGAGATCTGAAGCAAAAGGTTTAAAGATTCTTTGATATACCTTAACGAATTTGATTATACTAAAATTCTAGAGACTGCACATTTTTTTTCTAGGTAAAACGTAGTATAGAACTTGAGCAATTTAAATTTAATTTAAGAAATTATTTAAAAAATTGAATCGAAAACAAAGAAAGAACATATCGCTGGAATGAAAAAAACTATGGCCGATTTTTTTTTTAACTTTTCATAGAAGCCTTAACCAGGTTGAAATTCCTTGAAGGATGTATTTATGAATAAGGCCTTGTTTTTCGTCAATAATTCCAGATATCTTATGTCTTAGGAGTTCCTTTTGTAATTTTGCCTATTTATTTGTTTGCCGACAGCTTTAATATCTATTAATATTGTCGAGTTGTATTAATTTTATACGAGTTATAATTATTGTATGGACCCTCCAAGTTGTATTATTCAGAGCACCCTCTAAGAACATAGGAAATCATATTGCAATTAAAATGTTGCTCTATGCTAAAACATTTGAAATATTATTGTTTGTACTGTTCAAAAAATATAAATTTAAGGAATCGCATTTCCTGGATACTGACAGTCGTTAGTATCACAGTATTGTCTGCAACGGAGTTGTCGAGCGACAGCCGAACGATTAATCTTTCGATGGTCGCACGAAGACAGAACCGTCACACTGATGCTGTTTACGACAAGCGAGGTTTTACCACTATTGTTACAGGACAAAAGAACGTAACTGCTGACGAATATTTGTCAATTGATTCAAAAGATTTTTCTTCACTTTACAATTATGTAATTTTTTATTCATTTTTATATATCTTATCATCCAAAATTCTGGAGGGGCCTGGATGACTCTGAAGGGGGGCCTGCCCCCCCCCCTCTCTCTGTTCCTACGCCAATGATGATTGATGCAATATTCAAAACCATCACAATGGCTGAAGCAGTTCAAGTTGGTGTGAAATTTACTAATAAAGTTGTTATTGGATGACGTTTCTCTAATAGACTCAAGTAGTTTCTTGATTTTTTTAAATTGGAATGCTCGTTTTTTGAATGGTAATAAGTACGAGTTGTTTAATTTTCTTACAGCTAATACAGCTATTACTGAAACTTATTGGAAACCTGGATCCAAACTCAAAAGAGATCTAAACTTTTTTGTTTATCGTTAAGATCGACTGGATGGAGCATGTGGGGGAATTGCTATAATTATTCATGGACGTATAAAACATCAACTATTTTCGTCATTTGAATCCAAAGTATTTGAAACTTTGTGTGTTTCTTTTGAATATACTTTCATAGCTGCCTATTTGTCTTTCAATGCTCTGGGCAGTAAGTTCATTTGCTTCAAACTGAAGTACGGAAATTAACTTGCAATAAGTTCATATTTTGCTCAGCCATTTATTTTGCCGGTTTCATGCGCTTTTCTATTTGCGCCCAAACGTTTGATTTTAGCGACCTTGTTCGCTCAGAAATATTAAAAAAATAGACAAAAATGGTTGCTATCTTCTAATGCCACGATAAATGCGTTATATAACTCTCCTGTAAAAATTCAGAACTGCTACGGCAAATGTAATATGATATGTTGTTTGTGAATAATGTTATTAATAAAAGCTTAATTTGGTTTTACCAAATTACGATGATAGTGTTGCCTAACACAGTACACCTAGATATAAGAAATGAATGTAATGTTTGAAATGAAACTAATAAAGAGATAAAAAAGAAAACATCGTACATCTCTTGAAATCAAATGCCAAAAATTGAAAAAAGATGCCGATCTCAAGCATTAATTCAGATTTGCTAGTGCAATCATCCCCTAAAACCTTCTAACAAGTTTGAATTGATTGCTTGAATTGCTTCAATTGATCACCGACACGAGAATCACGAAAAGTCTCCCTCACGGTCTACCTAGGCATTTACCTCCCTAGAAATCGTGGAGGTGATGATTGGCAACGATACCCGTCCGATGAGTGCATTATTTGCCGTCGTAGCAGCAAAAAAAAAAATAACTCATTGCATGGAAGTTTCTCTTTGCTTTTTTGCGCTTGAAATGGGGCAAACAAGAATTAGCATCTAGCTAAATGGAACCTTCCCATTGCACTTTGGGTTAGATCGCAATGCACTTTGGGTTAGATCGCGAAATAAGCAGGAGCAAATTATTTTCATTACGAAGATGATTTTTTAGAATAATAGTATCTTTGGCAACATCTTTATATATGATTAGGACTTCATTTTTACGTAATAAACATATGGAAATATTTTTGCAGACTATTATTTAAAATGTCTAAGGAAGTTTTCCTTTGTTTGATTTTGAACAACTTTGCCGAAGATTGGAGGGCTGAATTTCCCCATAATAAAGAGTCAATCAACCAACATTGCCGAAGATATCTTCCTTGTAAGTCCACTATAGCCCTTGCAATGGCATTTTGAATTACTCACGGTAGGTTGGTCCATTAAAAAGTGATAGTTTGCAGTTTTGGCCAAATTTAATTTACTATCAACCATTATGCATTGGATAGTGGCGTTGGTGGCGCTGGGAGCCGATGCAATGTCGGAGCAAATATTGCACTTGGACCTGGCTAGGGCGCGCGATTTGAATTTGTATGCTAGTGAAGGTGACGATGGAACAAACGATGCGCGATGCATCCATCTATGTATCTAGCTGCATCACTGCATTGATGGAGCGAGCCGGCAGACATACACCTATGTAGTTACATACAAAATGGGGAGAGAAACAAACAGGGAATACGAAAATAAGTGTGTTGTTGCATCGCGTAAACAATGTCAAGTGGGTAAATATTGTCGGTGAATTTGTAACACAAATAAAACTATGAAAAAAGTGGCGTACAATCTTGGATTGGACACTGTCACTACCAGATTTGAGACGGGTCAGGTTGTTCATATTGAAAGAGATTTATTGATGATTTAGATTCATTGATACCGAGCTATGAAAGTCGTACCACCAGCTAGTGACGATCTATTAAGTTTTCAGCTTAAACGGATGTTTGGTTCTCCAGATCCGTGCTCTAGAAAATTTGAACTTTGGCTTCGATTCATCTTCACCTTAAGGTGAAACATCTCGGAATCAAAAGATGGCCGGTACAATGGCCGACTTGTGCCCCTACTCACGTTTTCAAAGGCACTAAACTGGATAAATAGTTGGCAAACGTTTTTGATCTTCTTATTTTAAGCTTTCTGCCAGTGCACAAAGCCAAAATAAAAAGTGAACTGTTGTTGGATGTTTTCTTCGTGAGATTTGTACCTTTGAAGTTTTAGTTCAATCTTAGAAGTTGATTGCAAACTGTTTCACCTTAATACTTTTACACTCAATTTCCAAACTTGATCTTGAGTTTCAAATTAGTTCATCTTTTTTTTTCTTTTTCTTTACAGGTAAAAATCACGTATTCTGGTAATCATCAGACTTCTAATTGTGCCAAAATCATCAAGCATCGAGGGTTCAACAATGATTAATATTCTCAAACATCGAGCAAAAACTCGATTGTATGTATGTAATTTTACATTTTAATTCAATGCATTATTTAGCCCGTATACGCCTGAGTGAAAGAAAAAATAAACTAAAGCTCTCACCGCTCAGCGAGTACTAAACAGATTTCAATTAAGTTTTGTCAGTGTACTGGTGTACATATCCAGCTCCTAAAAATGGCCAAAGGATCTTGGAAATGTTCCCTATGGCCGGAGTTATTCCGGTGGGTCACTAGGTCAGGTCGAGTGGAAAGGGTGCTGTGCTTCCCTGCCACCGGAGGCAGGCCAATTTCAAGATACAGATAGTTTCCGGATTCGGCTGTTATATAGCCACTGTGTCAAACGATTTTAAGAAAAACGCATCAGTGTGAACCTGTGAGCCATTTGATTGATTCTACAAATATTCTTCTTCAGGTCCCCGGGACACCTTAAATTTGCTATTAAAACGACAATTTACACCGTCTTCAGCCGAAGGCTGCACAGACTGAACAATCACGATCATTAAGCAACGGACAACACAGTAGCCCAGTGATGAATTTTTCGTTTGACAAAAAGTTTCCACCGACTGGAGCGGGAATCGAATCTACGCTGCGTGGCACAATGTGCCTAAACGACTGACGACGCTAACCGTAAGGCCACGAAGCTCATTAATTGGTCAATTTGTATTTAAACATCTGTGCCAAGCTTATAGCAGAACGTTTCTGTAAACTATTAAGGTAACCCGGGGCAAGTGAGAATACGGGGTAAGTGGGACCTTCCGTCATAGCTCGTTTGGGAAAATTTTTTCAAGAGGGTATTCTTCTAGAAAGTTGAAGATACAATAATAAGGAATGTTTTAAGCAGAGAATGGCAGAAAACTCGGAGCGGTGCAAAATATGCATGTGCTGCACCCGACTTTTGCGTGCGTCTCCTGTTTTTGTTAAGTGACACAAAAGAAGGTGCGAGTATTACTGCAACTGTGTGAGAGACAAAAGATAGCTCCAGCTCTACTCTTCAAAACACTTGGAGTAAAGCACAATGTGCTTCGTTTGGTGCTTTGCATTGGAAACATAATCGAGAACGAATGTGACTGACGGCGGTGTCGAATCATGTTTTGCTTGCTCTACACTTCAAAATCATTTTAGGGTTTATTCACAAATTTCATAACGCCGAAAATGGCCATTTTTGACACCCACCCACCCTTTTGTAACGCATATTGTATGAATCTTTTTAAAATTTTGTATGAGCTGTTACATCTTAAGAACCCCCCTCTTCAGCGTTATGAAATTTGTGAATACGTAGAAAGCACGTGAATTTGAAACTAGGACGTAGGGCTTTTCTTACAATGTTCGGAAATTATTTTGTAATTAGAGGCCGTTCATTAATTAAGTAAGGAGTTATATGTAGGGTGAGTCATGTGAAAGGGCAGGAAATTGTTTGTTACGTGCCAGACAAATTATTTTTAATTTCATACAACAAATCCTACCTCGGGAGAGGGGGTGTCAAAAAACCGACACAACTCTTGACACTTCCGTGGAAATAGTTGAAAAAATGGGGGTGAAATGAGCCAATAATTAGCTACCCAACATTGATTCAACATGGCGTCCAGTGTCTTTGTTTTGAATCTTTTGGGACTCACAAAACATATGATTTTTTGCTTCTATACAAATGATACATCACTGTGCGTAAAACATTCAACAAAATATTGAAAAGTGGAACAGCGTCATCAAATATGACCATTCAACGCAATATATTTAATTGTCAGAAACTAGAACTAGCAGCACATGAGCCGTGTACTCGAAAATCAAGAGCAAGTTAGGGCAAACCGACCAGAAAGGGGGTACCAAAACGCGAAGTACCAAAAACGATGTGAGGAAGAGCCGAAATGTATGAAGGATGACAGCCGTGTCAGTCCTCTGTTGAAAACAGCGTGCAAATTACTTGAAAGTTGATGAAATATCACTAAAATTGCTGAAACTTTTCTTACTTGTACCAATAGTTGCGGTAAAGTGTTCCTATAGTGGAGGATCCCATAAGAAAACAACGGATACCATAACTATAGGAACGCAAATTAAAAATATACCACAAATAAAGAAATAGTGTAGGTACTATTTTTCACTGACATGCCGTTGGCTACTGCGATGAAATCATTTTTCTCATTAGTCAATGGTCGTTTCTTCCCGTTACAACATTAATATGTTCATTGATTGCGCTTTTTGAATTTAAACGGTTTAATGAAGATCAATCGTACTTAGTACCTCCACTATTGGTACATCTACCCTGTGTAGGAGGCGAAATCATGTATGATTTATGAAATAAACAAACGATTGTGTGGTTCGTTTGAGAGTGGCGTCCATCCGTACTCCGTCATCAAAGCAAAGTGATGTTATTTGAGAGAGCCTTGCCTAATGCTCAGAGAGATTTTCAGCAACGGCACATGGGAGTTTTAGCACACAAAAAAGAATGGGTGAAACACAATTCATATTGCACTAGCACGTCTCTTTCAAATTGAACGTGCTGTCTCCCGGCAGCGCGTGCTGCACCGAAAGAGTTTTGAGTTGCACCCTATCCCTGGTTTTAAGTACAAAAAATATTGTTATTTTTATTACCATGTACTCCTTGTAACAGTTGTTAGCTCAGCGCCATTTTCAACTTGCATAAAAAATTGTGACACGTTTCACGTTCTGCATTGACTAGCAATAAATAATTGTGTCATAAATCGAATTACCATCGGTAAGTTACAACTTTAAGTATTATTACAAGCTGCTTACGGTAAATGGGTATTTTGTTTGCATTTCATATGATAATTTCTATGGTCTAACTTACCCCAAAATATATTAATATCCGGGGTAAGTGGGACCTATCAAAACACCAGAATTAACATTTTTTCTTCACGTTTCAAACATTTTCTTAGAGAGTAGCATTAAAACATTCAAACGAATAATTTTTATCCAAAAAATATCAATCTTATGTTACATAATTGCTGAAAAAGGAGAAAAAATGAAACAAATTTCCTGAATATATTTTTTATTTTTAGTGTTGAAATACGAATTTAAAATTAAGTGAAGATAGAAATAAATTTTAAAATACATCATGAGAACGTTTCCTCTTCTATTTTCATTAAACTTTATTTGCTATTTCTACCAAATTCAGTAGTTGCGGAAAACAATTCCATCCAATTAAGTGGTTTTCCGCCATGCATAAAAATAATACCAGAACATATTCAAAAATTCGTCAATTATTGAAAGTTTACTTGCTGCATTTCGATTGATAACTTATAAATGATATATTTTGAACATGCTTTATACCTCTTTACACTTTTTGTGAGAAATTTTCAGTTAAATTAAATGCGATGAGACATATTATTAAATGTAGGGTTTCTTCCTAAAACGTTACGTATTTTATGGTTGATCCCTTATGTACATCAAATATGCACTCAAAATAAAATATCTATGATTTATCAATCCTGGTATTGCAACGGTTGACTTACAATTGAGGTTTTACGCACAAAACTGGATGTGTCCCACTTGCCCCGTTTAGCGAGGCAACTGCGTCTAATAACTCATTGTACATCTTTCTTCTAAGGTTTTCACAATTTCGAAATTATTCGATCAAATTCATGCACACACCAGCAAATATGTTGCCAAAATGTGACCGTGTTGTTGGATTTGCAAAATATTGACAATTCAAAATTATTCTGAACAATTTGTTTGAACTATCGTTTTTTTTATGTCCCACTTGCCCCGGGGTACCTTATGTTAAATATTTACTTTTCGAGGATTGAAGCGGTTAAATATCCAACAATTCTATAGCCGATTCTTCCAGGCATCCGATTGGTCACACCCAGTACATGATAAATGGCCCAAAACTCTTCATTCGTAATGTTAAATATAAGTTCTTAATGACATAGTTGCTTGAGTACCAAAATGGTCTCTAATATGGCACCTTATTTCCCCCTTCACTTTCCGCTCCCTCTTCCCACATTTCTCACAGTGTTTTCGAGAGCGATCACAAAAAAATGATTATTTGGAGTTACTAACCATATCGTAGAGGGTTGGCATTTTTGTCATAGTTTACCAGTTTTTGAATGTAAACACGTAGTTATTGCTGTGATTTGTGTTGTAAAATATCGCTCACTACCGAATCATTTCTAGTTCACGCTCCATGTTGTTGTTTGCTGTTTTTGACGTTGGATAACGTCTTACAGCAACATACTGGGGTACAATTTCTAAAAACGAAAATCGCTCGCGTTACGAAAAGTTTTGACTGCGAATAATATTCTAAAGCCCGAATAGATTTTCGAGATTCTTGTACTTTCTACGCATCGATTCCAATAATGAAAACTATTGATTTTCATGACTAAAATATTGATAAATGGGTAAATATCGAGGCATGTCTTATTTTCCATAGAAAAACACATTTTTCTTGCTGTTATAAGGTTTTGACGTTTTGAAGTTTACATGTACCGTAATTTCGGGTGAAATTGATAATTTTTCATGGTGTTTCTTGTCTGTTTTCAATCATGTTGAAAATACCAAACAACTGAATGCAAGAAAACAAGTACCGTTTTGATTCATATTACGGACACTTAAGGACTCAGGGAAATATAACCCAGCATAGAGCATACAAAATAAATCATTCTGTATGATTCCTTAGTGCTATCGAGCGTCGGAAGCCCTTTACTTTCGAACGGTGAGTGAAGAATACGCTTCCGCAACTTCAATAATTTTAATTAAATCAAAATGTGTGGCCTTTTCATGATTCTTATTCCGGACGCTACCTCACTTTTGCCTCATATTCCGGACACTTTGAATCGAATTCCGGACAGCTCATGACAATCATTAATGGAACAGTCAAATCATCAATCGAAATCGTTAAACCACCAAAGAGACATCTAAGGTAGTTGGCATTATATATTTTCAAAGATATTTATGGAAAAAGTTTACTAAAACGAGCCTTGAAATTGAGAACTTTTGAACAGCAAAAATTGAAACATTTCGCGTGAAATGTTTCCCATACAAAGTAGAGTGTCCGGAATTTGAAGCTGTCCGTAATATGAATCAAAACGGTACGACGGTCAGCCTCTTTGGCTCATGTGCCAAAATTTTCTAACAAATGTGTTTTTAGTGCTAAAAATCATCACTTAAGTAGAAAATCGGGGATCCCATTTCGGGGTGAAGTTGATCACTTGTCAGGAAATCCCTGATATCTAATAGAAAATTTGTTTATTTCAACCGTATGAGCTAATGGGTACGAGTTTAGAAGATGAAATCGGGCTCGGGGATATATTTTATGCATCCTTACAAACTTTACTTACTTTGAATAATGCCGTTGTCGTCGTCGTTACCTACATGTAAATGCATGCTAGAGCGATCAGAGTATCAGCTTGTCAAACAAAGAGCTAAAACTAACAGCTTTGTTGATGTTTTGATTTGGTAAGAAATTGTCGATCGAATCGAAATACGCACACAGAGAAGACTGCAAAAATGCTACCGTCGCCCGACCCGAGCGACGGGAACCTAGGTAAAACTTTTTTTGCCATTTATCTCCATTGAAAACTAATCATCCAAAATTATAATTGATAAAAAATAAATTAATTAATCAATTAATAGTAATAGATGAAATGTCTCTCGTTGTAACTCTTTTACGTCGAATGCATTGTTGTGACCCTGAAAAGGGCCGTTCTGTTTGAAATTGTGCTGCAATTCAATTTAAGCGCGTTCTCCACGGATGTCCTTCGGCATGATGCTGACACGCTTGGCGTGGATCGCGCACAGGTTGGTATCCTCAAACAAACCGATCAGTTAGGCCACTCGCTTCCTGCAGGACCATGACGGCCAAGCTCTTGAATCGCAGATTTGCCTCTATATTTCCACGGATACCACGACGAAGCAGAATAAGTTCTTCATGGTGCAGAACTTCTTCAAGTATCAAAAGGAGATCATGCCAATCATCGTGACTGGCAACTTTAACATCGATTTGAGCAAAGAGGAGAATATGGAGTTCGCGGACTTCATGGACCTCAACCTAAATGGCTTTGCAACCCACTAAACCCCAACCTTTTTGAACCGCGGGCCATATCGCAGAAATAATTTTGTGTCGCGGGCCAGATTTTTAATCGCACAAATATTCCCATGAAGTCTGACAAAAGTCATTAAAAGAAATTCATAAAATCTGATAAAAAATGGAGTAAATTCCATTTGAAGAAATAAAAAAAAATAATTGCTGCTAAGCATACTGCTGGACATTGTGAGAGTCCCTTTCAAAATTATATAAAAATCTAGTCCGGAGTATTTTGAGAATTTTAGATCCTGTGTGAATAATACCCAGGATATTTTTTAAACATCGTACTCCGAATTCTGTCAAACCGACCAAATACTATTGAGCCGGAATGTGTTAAAATCCTGATCAAGCTTTGATGAAAATCTTGGTCAGAATGTTCAAGATTCTACAAGATTCGTGCCTAGGATTCCTTCAGAATCTCATCCAAAAATCATTTTGGAATGAGTTTGTTTGTTTTTGGAATGTCACCTAGAAATCTTTGAAAATGCTGAAAAGTATTTCAAAAGAAACCTGCTCGTAATGTTGTTATAAATTCGTTTAATATTCTGGCAAAATGTTACATAGTGTTATGTTATAATCCTATCCATGATTCAACAAAATTATGAGTTAGATTCGATAAAAATCCTATCCTATGGAATCCTGGTAAAAATTCTGTGAGAATCTTGCTAATGTTAAGGTTGATTGGCTGCTGAGAAGAAAAGTGCCTATCTCGATGCGTGCGAAATTACTTGCATGATGGAAGAAAATCACATTTCTTCTATCGCAGTACACAATTGAGAAGAAATGTCATTTCAAATGGAGGTCTGTGAAACCATGTTTTGTCACAATAAATACACAATTAAGGGCACACTGTTATGATTCGGCATTTGTGGATGTAAAATTGCCCTCATAAATGCTGATCGAAGATGACTTTTTTTCGCTTTTTATGGTAACAAAGCAGCATTCAACAAAGTCTGTTAGTTTGAGGGTGCTGTTTTAAAGAACATACACAAAAACAATAAAAAACGGATATAAGTTTTGCGTTTTCCCATAAGGAATAAGTGTTCTTTTGTAATAACGCAATATTAGTGATGTTATGTTGGTGTGGCGAGTAATAAATTTGCAATGCTAATGGTGTTTTTGCATCTTAGGAGCTCAAATACTGTTTTGAGAGGTATACATAAGGTAACTTAACAGAAGCTATGTAGTTAAGTGATGCAGTTTAAACATAGCTTTAAAGCAAAAGGTGTATTATGTGAGTTGTTTATCATAGCCGTAACAAATAAGAGTTATTCAACCACGGCAAGCAGTATAAATAAGGTATTGTATGCTGGAATAAAGCTGGTTTTGAAGCCAAAATTATTTGACTTTATATTTTGGCTCTAAAAGGTTTTGAAAACAACCAAGAGCCGAATTACGAAATATAATAAACATGTTCCGTCAGTGCTCAGTTCTTTGTTTTAAGAGATGGGCTTGGGATGAACTAGAGTGTCCATCCCGGGACATCCCGGGACAAAAAATCCCGGGATTTGACAAATTTCGGGATTTCCCGTTTCCCGGGATCTTATTTCTGACATCCCGGGAATCTCGGGATTCCTGAAGTGTACGTAGAATTTGATGAAAACCTCTAAATTTCAATGAAAAACATTGACATTTTTCCTAACTATCAACCTTATTTGATAAAGAAGAAAAGCATCATGAAGAAGAGAAAAAACGGTAATTATTTTCATGAAAAGGTCAAGCTACCAAGTAAGAATTACATAATTTATTTGTTTAGTTGCAAAGTTTTAATACTTGTCTTTTCAACATAAGCTGTTTTTATAAGTCAATGCTGAGATAACAAATCTGAAACTATACCTAAACTGCCGCAAATCGCAAGTCAGTACCATCTGTAAAAAAGTAAGCATTGAGAAAATTGACTGAGTAGTCGAGATTGAACGTTTCCATACAAATATTAAAAAAAAAAAAAAACAGGAGATTGGACATGTTTCGATCATGAAACTTTCATACTTTGCTTTTCACTCCATTACCTTTCCAAGAAAAATATCAAATGGCCAAATAACGGTTCGTTTTTGTGTTACATGATGCGAAAATCTGCAGTGGGACTGACATGCGTTTACTTCTCATTATGGGACAATTCGACTTGGTGTTTTTTCCTAATTTTACTGAACAAAAAGTGATTTCTCGTTAGTAAAGCTGAAAGATCATTAGAAGATATAATGAAAACTTGATATCAACTCAATTTTGACCACAATGCAAATGGGACTGACTTCAATGATCTTTGATCGTTTCTTTTGTTCTAAAGTTTTTATGCTTTTCAAATGTTTGAAGCAAATTGCTTTAAAATTATGACTTAAGTTTTTATCATACTACCATTCATAAGTGTTATAGAAAATTTGAAAAAAATAGCAAACCCGTAATTAGTCAAGATAAGTTTTGAATTTTGTTAGGTTTCTTCATCATAATAAGAAAGTCTTATCTGAAATGTGATTTTCTATAATTAACATATTATTTTGAAAAGTTACATTATCAGTTTATATAATTAAAATAAAAAGTTTTATTAAATTTGTGCTTCTATTTCAACCGAAATGCTAATTTTATTGAAAATTTGATAAATCCCGGGATTTCCCGGGACAAGCATAGATTTTTGTCCCGAATCCCGGGACGAGCAAAATGGCCGGGAAATGGACACTCTAGGATGAACCTAAGAATGTTTGGGCTACGGCATGGGACATGATGGAGTTTATTTCATCTTGGATCTGAATATCAACCCTTTCATTTTTCACAATGATGCATTTCACAACATTAGATTTAGAAAATTCATGCACCCAAAATTGGGTACTTGATGAGATGCACGCTTTTAATCTACTATAGCTTTTGCAGTATTCAAGCCTGCTACTATTACCATTCCCAGCCCTTATTGTGGGGCAAATTGACTTTGATTGAAAACTGATTTTATGAAATGTTAAACATTATTTCATAAAAATCAATTGCATTCACTGATAGGGATTAACATTGTACTGATTTTGTCGAAATGAATGTGACAATATTTGAATTCCGAAGTATAACATAACAAAAAGTTGTAAAATAGTGTTCAATTTGCATCGGATTAGGTAATCAAGAGTCTTATACAACCTGCCCTACGCTTATTAATTAAACTATTAATAAAAGTGTTTCTGACTAAAATGTTCTAAAAGAAAAATATTTGTTCTGGAGTATGCACACTTCTGTGTTTTTAATGAACCTATTCAATATCGGTTTTACTAACAAAAACTAACACTTTAATTTGATTCTGGTGCTGTTATGGAATGGTGATTACTGCATCCCTGTCGAAGTTGGTATATAGTGACACCTTTAAGTAAAAATCACCACAATCATCTTACTGGATGTAGAGATTGAGAGGTGTACTAGATAAGATAAAAAACTAAGCAGAAGGGCATATAGTTTGAGTAACAAAGAAAACCTAAACAAACGGGAAGAGACGAATGACATGTCAGTCTTGTAAAGTGTTTCGAGCGATGAAGTTGCGCTAGAATTGCTCCTGTGGCAATTCGGCTGATTGAGCCAAACTTTGTATATGCCGGTTCCTCCTTCCGGACACTACACTGGACTGGACTAGATTAGGCAGGAAACTGTAAATATTAATTTAAGTTTGCGAATCTTTCGCAACATAACCTCACATTTAATCGTCAATCGAATATAGCCCCAAATGCAAAAAATGGCTAAACAACTGATTACGGGTATTTGGAGAAGGCTCTTTTTCAGTTGAGATAAAATGCCAAACGAAGAAGTAAGATGATGATGAAGAGAAGCAAAATAGGTCGTTCCTTGTTGAATATTTCTTGAAAAAAAAAGTAAAAGACCAATGATCAGCTTGACCCGTTTCCTTGATGCTTTTTTACATATATGACCCTTCTCATGGTACAAAGTACATTTATGTGATTGTCGTTTTAGTATTCCATATTATACTCTAGGGGGTGCGGACTCGAGTGTTAAGGCCCAAACGCAATGATAGCGGAACGGCAACGGAATGCGGAACCGGTTCGCCAGCATGAATCACACCATCTCAACTGCGCTGACAACGAATGAAATTGAACAAAAACTGGTTCGACAAGCTTGTTGTAGTTCAAGCTGGCGAACCGGTTCCGCATTCCGTTGTCGTTCCGCTATCATTGCGTTAGGGCCTTTAAGGACTTTCAAATTGAACACATTTTTTCCATGAGTGCTAACCATTGTTTGTTTGCTTGTTTCGCAGGAAACCATATTCAAAGTGCACACTTAAAATACTTCGTACAAAGCTTCATCAGTTCAATACAGGCAACAAACTCAACCGATATACTTAATCAGAATGTTTCTGACCTTATGTAATTAGAAGACTTATGAATAATTTTGACCAAGCAAAACTTTCCTTTAACAGTTGGTGGTGTTTGTTACATAAATTACATAACAATTTTTAGCGTGACTAAATCATGACCGTACATTTCTAGGCATACTCAGATCATTTTTACGAAAATTTCAGTTTGACAGCAGCCTGGCTTATTGATATTTTGACCACAAAAAAGAAACTCAAACTATTATTGATTTATCGTAGAATCATATTGATTGATTGAAGTCTGTAATCAACTTCAATTATGAACCTATACGAATGAACAATCGAAATGTTCCACACAACTCCTAGGCATCAAAATTGATTGATTTGAATTTGATATTTCTTTATTATAGAGGCTTTTAGCCTTAGGCGGGTTCAACCCTTACGTCAAAACTGTGCCAATTACACATGAAAAATGTGCATGATCCTGTCGAAACTGGAATTTTCTTTTCAAATTTAGAAAATATGTTGTCTAAGATAATCATACTGTTTTGTTGCGATTCCATTTTTGTCAACTAAAATTTGCCAATCATGTTGATAAAAACGGATAATACTCGTATTTTCAATAAATGCTTAGAGCAAATAATGAATTGTATAGGGGGATTAGGGGCATAATGAACATACGGGGCGAAATGGACACCCCCACAAAATCTGAGAATATGCATTCTTCATCAAAAGTTCATACACTGCATGAAATCTGTATTGCATTTGAAATGTTTGACGGTATAAAAGTTTATTTTTTGCTTCAATTGTCCTTCGAAATTCGATTTAAAGTTTTTCTTAGTTTCAAATTGGCATATAAGAAAGGTCGTGGAAGAATATAATTTTTGAGCAAAGTAAAGAAACCAAAAAGGTTCTTTTTAGCTATTATGATCGAGGGAGAGCCCTTTTACATATCGGTACGATTGACAGTCATTAAATATATTGGACTCATCAAATTTCATGCAAGTGTTCATTTCGCCCCGATACCTTTTAATCAGCCTTGTTTTCGTCGTAATTTTATATCTCGCTTTTCTGACATATGATATGATTTTTATCACCATGCATGAATGTAGCACGTCGTACTAACATTAAACTTGAAAATTAGCCGGGGGTAAATTAAAAACATTGCTATTTTATGGCCCTAAAACGAACATTTGCTTAATTCTCGTACTTCTAAACGTTTTAGAGTTATATGGAAATATCTGACTTGGCTTACAACTAGTTTCCCAAATTGCATACAATGCTATTCGCTAAAAGATTTGAGACCCAATTCACATTCAACTTATAAATTCGTTTTGCCGAACTGATTTACAGAATTTAATTTTATTATCATATGATGTGCATACGATATTCTGGGGTAACATCGATTAGTTTATAGGATATGTTTATTTTTAACTTGTAATTTTGAAGTTACGTAATAAATGGATGCAGTCTTAACAATATTCAATTGTCAAAGTCACGTGATAAACATGACATTTAACAGTCCTGATCAGAACATGCTTTGATTAAGCTTTGGAAATTCATAGCTTGATAAACTTTGCCAAACAGAGAACAACATGAACTCTGGTCGGTAAATTGTGATGAAATTGATCATAGTGCCAATTCAATTCAATTCTCATAAATATAGTACCACTAACGATTTATCCATTACCGTAGTTTACATCTTTATAAAAATATAGTTTAAAGAGCTTTCAACTAAAGTTGACCATTACTTTTTTTTTTTTTTTGAGAAAAGACATCTTCCAAAATCCACCACCCAGTTGCAGGTCCCAACCGATGGTGTCTTACCGCAAATTGTTCAAGTTTTTGGAGCAGGAGTCGATCCTGCTCAACTTACATTCATCATTGATGAACTTTCGTTTGTTTCCCTATACCAGTAACAAAAGACACACCAGTCAGTGCCAATTATGCAACGATACGATTTTGACAGTTTACCTTATCAAAAGCCGATGGCTTCCTCAGAGCTTATATCTATTGTTCTTCCTCACACCACCGTCATCAACGTACCGGAAACGCAAAATAGGCCACCGTATGCATACTGCTTCTGCTGCTCTTGGTTCGATCTCAAAATAGCTCGAGGGTGTGCAACCCCAAAATCGATGCAAATCAAACTCCAAGCGCATGAAAATTGTCTTGGAATCCACTTTGGGCGAGGTTGTGCTCGCTAGGATCCTGTGAATATATGCCAAAATTCTTCTATACATACTCATAAGGTATTGAGTGCTTTTTGTTCGCTCCTCCACTATCAGTATCTTCATCTATAGTAGGTAATGATGAGGATGACGGTGCTAAAGGTGTGCTCTATGATGTGTTTCCTCCGATCCTGAATAACTTCATTTTGTTTCACACATTCCCTTTCATGTCATATAGGTATGGCGTGGATGTGGCAGTAAGCAGATAGTGTGTACACCTTCGCCAAAAAAAATCGGGACATCCCAAAAAGCTTCCTTTTTCAATTATTTATTAGTATTAATGATACTGTATCATTCCAAACGTTACATTCTTTTTTTCTATATCTAGGTGTTCTGTGTTAGAAAACACAAGCATCCTAACTTGGTAAAGCAAAATTAAGGTATTGTATTATGTATATCATTGGTCTTAAAATGCTTCCTTGAGGAACACCAACTCTTACAGGAAGTATTTCAAACTTTTGTACCGCAGTGTGCCTTTAACATCTCCGTTTTTTCCTGTCTGATGGGAAGACTCTCAAAAGCTTTTCGAACTACTTATTGTGATTACTGTGTTGCGCAAAAACTTGATTGTGTTCATCACATTTTTTTTGTTGTTGTCGAGGTTTTGTAAGTCCACTGGCCCCCAAAAACATGGCTTCATCCATTTCAGCATTCAGATGGTCGGTTACTTTTCGAAAGTTTTGCTATTGGACTGTGTTGGACTCTTAAGGGATGCAACGGTTCTTTGCGTATATTGTCGGATGCTATTCATCTGAACTGGTTCCGCTACATGATTTCAAAGCGATGAGAATGTCAGAGCAGGGCTGTATAATGATCCTTTGCGGACAGTTGTTTCTCGACGGGAAATCATAAAAAAGAAACGGCTTCGGAAGAAACTTGGAAATTGTTTTATGCTCTTGTAAGAGAGCTTTGTTTAAGTTGTTTGACTGTTGCATAACTGAGCTGAGATCAGAATGATGGGGGGAAATTCTGCTTTAGGCAATTATTTGTAGAAGTTTGTAGAAAATCTGAGAAAGGAAGGGGAAAAACTAGAAATATTTTGAAGCATCATTGCGATTTTTTTTTCACCACTTAGACTTTAGTGATCTGAATTTCGTCTTTTTTAGATTTCGCCTTCGATTTCGCTGCCCCTTTTCGATCACCGCCGCCCATGTAATTATCCTGATCAGGGATTGAATCCTGAGAAAATTGAGAGAATCTCTCACGTATCGCTCTCTGTAACTATCATAACATGCTGCACATTATGAGAGACTGTTTATCGTATACTGCTACAACTTTGATCAGATTGGGGGGATAGTAGTGCATGATAAAACCCCTCTAAACATGCTCCAAGCCTGGGGGACACTGTTGTTATTGGAAGTTCGTGGATTGTTTATCGTGCCAGTAAAGAAAAACACCTATCCCCAACGGTAAACAAGCGAGAAAAATGGATTTTATCATCGCTCTCTCGTTGGGGCTCTCGCTCGCTGCTTCCATTTATCAGACTTGTTACACCTTGCGATACAATGACGATCGTGGACCGCAACAGATGGGATGTTTTTCTTTGCTTGCTTTGATCGTGCTTCATTATCAAATGAGAGCGAATTCTGCAACGCCTGATCCTGATGTTCATGACAGTTTTCTCCGGCCGGCTCAATGTTTACCCTTTTTTCTTTGTTCTCGGCCCACCAGCTGATCTTGTGTACACAACAAAACCAGCTGGTCCTCCGATGTTTACCAACCCCCTGAAGAAAGCGCTAGTTCTTGAAGCCTACCACCATCTGTGTGGCGCTAGTGCTGGAGTAAACAAATTTAGGCTTTGTCCTCATCAAACCCCGTGCGGAAGCGACAAATGTCGTATGAGAAAACCATTATTCTATTGATAATCATTTATCGTTGTGCCTAATAATATGTGGCTATATTATCTAGCAATTCCAGAAAAAAACTGGATAAATTAATACGCACTCAACACCAGATTGATAGGTAAAATATGAATGTCGCATTCGAAAACGAGTGTGTCTCGTGCCTTAAACGGTATTTTTGGACGAGCTGTCAAATCAGCACCTTCTCCAGCACCAAATTTTTGGCTTCACTTCAGTTGTTCGTGGATGACAGCCGTTTCAGTCCTGTGATGTTTACAGTCATCGTCAGTGTTTTCATGCTCCAGCTGATCGTGTTCTCGTCTTAAGGTGAAACAGTTTGGAATCAACTTCTAAGATTGCACTAAAACTTCAAAGGCACAAATCTCGCGAAGAAAGCATCCAACAGCAGTGTATTTTAAATTTTGGCTTTGTGCACCAGCAGAAAGCTTAAAATAAGAAGATCAGAAACGATTGCCAACTATTTCTCTAGTTTAGTGCCTTTGAAAACGTGAGTAGGGGCACAAGCCGGCCATTGTGACGGCCATCTATGGATTCCGAGATGTTTCACCTTAAAACCAGCTGGTAGTGACTGAAATCAAGAATGAAAGGTAAATGGTGTTTGAAAATGTACCATCAATACATTATTGCCAGCTTCTCAATTTCGTCATGAAACTCTAAATTCGTGAAAATTACAAAATCTTCATAAAATGATTATGGAGACGTTTCCTGTTGCCAGTATTCTCTCTTGATTCAGTTCGACAGAGAGAATTAGTGGCTTTATGATTGTATGCTGGCACCGATAAACGATTCGGGAGCTGTTCAATGCAATTGTACCCCGTTTGGCATAAGGTCGTTTTGGCATAAAGCCGTTTGGCATAAAGTCGCTTGGTATAATGGCCGTTTGGCATAATGGTCATTTGGCATAATGGCCGTTTGGCATAATCATTGACTTAGAATGAATATCCGCATTTTTGAAGCAAATGCCGAGATCAACACCACCGAGCCCATAGCAAACATTTCTGGTAGGTTCTCAACAAATGTGGTTTTCGTTCAGAGTTTTTCCAAGCTATAAATGTAAAAAAACTGTTGTGACATTGGATAGCATTACTAAATAATACTCGTGGCGGGTCTGGTGGAAGATCTTTCCAGTTCGCTCTGTTCCTTTTTGGACGTAACACTTGATGAAAATTACTTGATAAAAGAAAGGAAAATTTATTTGCAAAATATAAAAAGCTCCAAAGATCTATAACTGCAGCATAATGAAAATATAGCCTATATATGAGAGCAGATTATTTTTCGTTTAAAATGCTTAAGGCTCTAACGCCAAAAAAAATCACGGCATAACTCCAATTAACAACACATTTTTAAAAGAAAACATTTGTGGCAAAACTTTTCAACCATTCAATATAAATTTACTAATTTTCGAAATGTACATCAAAACCACCGTCTATTATCGAAAGAAGGGTAAATTTGTGATTGAGATAATATTTTTCCAGTATATTTCGACAGGAGATCATGCGTTTGCAAAAAAAAAGATGCGGGTATATTGGCAGGTTCTAAAGTAATTATCATTACAATTGCACGTCTTGCAAAAATTGATAGACCAGCAAAACATAAAAATGGTTAACATTAAACTTTACTAAATAATAAAATTTAAAGCAGTATAAATATAAAGAACAACCTATTTTTAAAAGAAGGCAAGATTTATGATTAAATCAATAGAAGATTGGACGACAAAAAATATTGCGGCATAATAAAACGAAAAGACATCAAAAATGGATGTGGTTTCTCCAAATTTCGGTTCCCGGAATACCTTTTCATCAAATGTCCCTTTTCCCTGAATGCCATTACCCCGAATGAGCGGTTTCCCTAAAAAGTGGTGCAATTTAAATAGGTGCTATAATAGTCTTCAGTGGCTGGATAGTGAACGAGAAAAAATGAAAAGCAATCAAAAGAAGAAGGTATTCTGTCATTCTCGGTTATACACATGTTGGCAAAAATGCTGAGTACGGTAAAATTCGAAAGAACCGCCAATTAAATAAAGAAGGGTGCACATTAGATGGCAAGTTCGTATGTGAAATGTATAAAGTTACGACAATTATGAGTGCTAAAAACTTTTCGGGAACCGGGATATTCGGGGAACTGGAGTTCGGAGAAACGACATTCGGGAAACTGACATTCGCGGAAAAGTAGTACAACCCATCGAAGTATCTGCAGTAAACGATGTCTCCGTTCGCTGATAACTTGAACACATCAATGTTATCGAATGCCACCCTTTTGTCACTTGGACACAATAAAATATTTAAAAAATATAACTCCAAAGAACAGCCTATGTATAAAAGAAGGTGAAATTTATTTAAATTTTAAATCAACGGTTTTTATACCTATAATTACATTTTCATCATATTTAGAAAAAAAAACCTAGAACGTTTGAAAGAAGGGTGAATTTGTGCTATAAAATGCAAAAATTTATTCCAATAGCGAAACTTAAAAGGAGAATTAATATTTGAAAGAAGGGTAATAAAATATTATTGACAATAACTTTCCTAATATGCTTTAGTTTAATCAAGAGCATATGATTGTTGAATAAAGTATCAGTTTGTATCATGACTCCAAAAACAAGCGTGATATCATCAGAGAGATTCAATAGAAACGTAAAAACGAATGTCATCTTAAGAAATTCTTGATTTCAGACTCATTATGCCAAACGACTTTAGGCCAAATGACCCTTATGCCAAACGGCTTTATGCCAAACGACTTTATGCCAAATGACCTACCACCGCTCAATGCTCATCCTAAGTGTAAAGCTTGTATTGCTCATGCATGAATCCAGTTCTCTAAATATATGAACCAAGAATCAGAAGTTATTTTCTAGAAGTTTATCTATGGCGTTTTACGATACTTCGATGAATAACTGGAAATTAATCCATCCGAAAGGTCGTCGCATCTATTGATTTGTTTAATTTAGAATTTGAAGCTGCACCTGTCGCCATACCAACATCTACATAAAACTCGCGAATATTGAGAACCAGTTTGCACCCGGTTCCAGTTGAACCCGATTTACGTTTTCCATCAGGCGAACATTGAATAGAGCAAAATAATGCGGATGAGAAACTCGATCCCTATCGACTAATTCTACCGGCTTGCGGTTGGCTGTCAGTCAGTCAGTGAAACATTGCACAACGGCTGGCTGGTGGTGATAGATTGATCTTTCCGCGTGCGCCTCATCGCGGTTTCCGGTCGTTTGGCGGGGCGTATGGCGTCGAATCGTTACCTCCCACCCATACCCCCTTCCCCACATACGATCGAAATTAATCTAATGCGTCGTGAAAATTAACGGGTTTGGTATTATTATCTGTTACACCGCATGGATAGAGATTAAGCTGTAGTCTTTCGAAAATGCAAATCGGTTTCGATCATTAAATTATGTGATAGAAATACGTAGTATAATGTGATGGATTGGTTTTTAGATACAGTCGGGTCTCCTATTAAACGCTGCCATCCACTTTACGCCCACGCTTGATTTAGGTGAAATTTATTAAATAATAAGCCTATTTTATGTCTCCAGTCACAAACAAAACTACTTCATGCCATTAATAATAGCTTACAAATTACGGTGAGAGGAAAGAAGTTTGCAGTTTCTAACAAGAGACCTGACTGTATAATAGGCTAGATATTTTGAAGTGACTGATGGCTGCGACCAAATGCCCTGTAGGAACTGTTTTTTAATTCCGACCAGAGTATTTTTCTAACCATCTCATTTGAGAAACCCGAATACGATAAATACAGTGAGAGGCAAAATAAAGTGCCCACCTTACCAGTTTTCGAATTTCTCTCATTGATTTGGTTCAAATTAAAGTTAACACACCTAAATCTTTTGTGATATTTTATTTTTGATGTTCTTTTAAAGTTGCACTTACGAAATTTTGATTAAAAAAAGAATTTTACTTAAAGAAAAAGAAAATCAATTTGTATTGAAAAAAAAGTAGTGACAAAAATAAGTGCCCACTTCCTTCTTGGCCCCAGAAAAGATGATTTAAGAAAAATAAAAAGCAATTTAATAGTTAATGTGTCCTCCTTTGGCCTTAAGGACTTGCTGGAGGCTCTTCGGCATGCTTTTCACCAGGTTTTGTAGGTGTTGTGGATCTAGTTCTTCCCAGGCGCGCTCCAAGGCTTCAAAATAATTATTTTTGTTGGTAACACCAGTTTTTTCAACCCTAGCATCGAGAATCGCCCACAAATTCTCGATGGGGTTGAGGTCTGGGCTTTGTGGAGGCCATTCCAGCGGTTTAATCCGACAAGACCGGAAGAAAGACTTGGTCTTCTTTCCAGTATGCTTCGGGTCGTTGTTCTAGAGAAATATGAATTTCTCTTCAAGGCCCGTCTGGATCAGCGAAACCTCCAGATTTTCCAGCAAGATGTTAATGTAGGAATCTGCCGTCATTATTCCGTCGATTTTCACGACGCTTCCTACTCCACTCCATGAAAAACACCCCCAGACCATCACATTTCATCACATCACACTTCCATGCGTCACCGTTCCTTGGATGTGGCGCTCCTGAAGCTCGAGCTGTCTAACCGAGAGCGGCGGGCTCGTGTGTGATGCAGAGCACCACATCCAAGGAACGGTGAAGCATGGAGGAGGAAATGTGATGGTCTGGGGGTGTTTTTCATGGAGTGGAGTAGAAAACCTCGTGAAAATCGACGGAATAATGATGGCAGATTCCTACATTAACATCTTGCTGGAAAATCTGGAGGTTTCGCTGATCCAGACGGGCCTTGAAGAGAAATTCATATTTCTCTAGAACAACGACCCGAAGCATACTGGAAAGAAGACCAAGTCTTTTTTCCGGTCTTGTCGGATTAAACCGCTGGAATGGCCTCCACAAAGCCCAGACCTCAACCCCATCGAGAATTTGTGGGCGATTCTCGATGCCAGGGTTGAAAAAACTGGTGTTACCAACAAAAATAATTATTTTGAAGCCTTGGAGCGCGCCTGGGAAGAACTAGATCCACAACACCTACAAAACCTGGTGAAAAGCATGCCGAAGAGCCTCCAGCAAGTCCTTAAGGCCAAAGGAGGACACATTAACTATTAAATTGCTTTTTATTTTTCTTAAATCATCTTTTCTGGGGCCAAGAAGGAAGTGGGCACTTATTTTTGTCACTACTTTTTTTTCAATACAAATTGATTTTCTTTTTCTTTAAGTAAAATTCTTTTTTTTATCAAAATTTCGTAAGTGCAACTTTAAAAGAACATCAAAAATAAAATATCACAAAAGATTTAGGTGTGTTAACTTTAATTTGAACCAAATCAATGAGAGAAATTCGAAAACTGGTAAGGTGGGCACTTTATTTTGCCTCTCACTGTACATCAGGGTAAATAAGCCAGTAAGACCACACTGATGGTGGTGGGTTCCAATCCCGTATGTCAAAGATCTTTTCTTGTTGAAAATATCCTCGATTTTATGGAGAGAGTATCTCTGTGATAATAAATCTTCGGGCTGTTTAGTAGATGAAAAACCGAATTTAGTAGGGTCGGTTTACCAATAGCCGCATAGCTAAGAACAAATATTCATGTAAAATCGAAAAATAACGCTAGCGTTATTATTTTTATGTCATCTGAAAGCTTTTTATCTTGGATTTGAGGGAAAATATGAAAAATACTAAAACTCATATGTTTATTTTTATTATCGCTTGTGCCACTATAGGAATACATGTGCCTATAGTAGCACTATTTCTAATTTCTGTTCCTAGAGTACCACTAGCATCACGGCGTTGGCAAAATACTAATCAAAACCATATTTTTACAAAGCTTTTATATTTTTCCTTCAAAGTGTGGATCAAAAGCTTTTTTTTGATGCAAAAAAAGTTCTGGAGCGCAACGAAATCTGCTAAAGCTGTTTGATGGTTATGAGCTGCAGAAAAGCAAATGTGTCTTCGAAAAATTAAACCATAGATAACAGACAAAAAAGGAGGTGTGAATCAATTTCTTCATAATGCAACGCAAGTAATACGTTGAATTTGTGTGCCGTGGTTGATTTCCCCACGTTCGCACCAGCTGCTTTGTTGATGTGCACATTCGTATGGGTGAGCTGCGCTATCGTTTTATAAGAGACAACAGAAAAAGATCCTCGTAGCGATTGACCGCACCAGTGGACGCAGCATGCCTCATGCTGCCGGCCACAAACACTTCATATTCACCACACTTTCACACCACAACCATATACTCACCTGATAAGCATACCATACAATATTATTCATACCTAAAACAAAAAGAAAAGGTTAGAGATTATCATCAAATTAATCATTATTATCAAATTAAATTTCTACTTACCATCGAGATCATTCCAGATCCAAACATTGAAATTGCATTGTTATTGTTTATATATCTATAATATTCTATGCAAGCATAATAGGGTAGAGGACTATAAATACAACACCATGTAATATACAAAATTAGTCTGAAATAAATCGTGAACTAGAACTTATCTCTACGTATTAATTATTCCCAACCGGATCGTATCCGCGGGAACACTTCTTTTTTCCAAAATTTATGTCGATATTGACTATAAGCCATCTGGTTTTGAAGATAATCCGAATTCTTTCGAGGGGGGGGGGGCGACATTTTCCATACAAAATTTCTTGGGTTGCCATTTTATTTTAGTCAATTTATCAAATAAATATAATGTGGGCTATATATACAGTTTCAGGTAACACCAAACTTCTTTGAAAAAATCATACATATCAGTTAAGTTGTCTTCAAGAAATCTCATCATTACAACATGAAGTTTTCAAGATCTTTTTCGGACAGAGAAGTACCATAAACATGCATATTGCTCAAAAACGGTTGCATCAATTTGTTTCATTTTTTCACAACAGACTCACATGAAAGCATTGTTTCGAAGAGTAAATAATCGACCAATAGACAAAATCTGTAGCCTGAGATATTTACGTGAGTTATGGCTACGAGTCGGTCCTCCAAGTAATTTTGCATTATCTCCAGATCATGATGACCAATGATCAAAATCTTCACAATTTCTAAAATAATAAGAGTTTTCTTAGATGTGAACAAATTGGATATCGAAAAACAAAAAGTTATAGCAATTTGAAGAATGTTTTACGATGAAAATATGATGCTGCTAGTAGTGGGGAGCATGAACCGAAATGATATGCGGAGATTTTATGCAACGGTCAATGGTGCGCGGCACAATACCGTACCAGTGCCCGCCATGTGCAATGACCGAGAAGGGAATTTGCTGACCGATAAAACGGCGGTGGCTGCCAGGTGGAAGGAGCACTTCCAGCAATTGTTGAACGGTGAGAATGGAAATGTAGCGAGGAACAGGATGAACATAGATGATGACGATCAAGCTGTGGACCCACCGACCATAGGAGAGGTTAAAAAGGCTATCAGCGAGCTGAAGAACTGTAAGGCTGCTGGGAAGGACGAGATCCCGGTCGAGCTTCTCAAGCACGGAAGCGAGCAGCTTTACCAGTCAATCCACCGAGTACTTCTGAAGGTATGGGAGGACGAAGAATTGCCCACCGGCTGGTTGGATGGCCTCATCCGCCCTATCTACAAGAAAGGGCACAGACTGGAGTGTGCCAGTTACAGAGGAATTACCCTGCTGAATTCGGCGTACAAAATTCTGTCGCGCATCCTGTTTAACAGACTGAGACCGCTCGAGGAGTCCTTCGTCGGCGAATACCAAGCTGGTTTTCGTGAGGGCCGTTCGACAACGGACCAGATGTTTAGCTTGCGAATGATCCTAGACAAATTCCGGGAGTATAACTTGCAGACTCACCATCTGTTTATTGATTGCAAGGCGGCGTACGACTCAGTGAAAAGAAATGAGCTTTGGCAGATAATGTCTGAAAATGGTTTTCCGGCGAAACTAATTAGGCTGATACGTGCTACGCTGGATGGTTCGAAATCAAGTGTTCGGATCGCAGACGAGGTGTCAACCTCGTTCGTGACGTTAGACGGATTGAAGCAGGGAGACGCACTTTCGAATTTACTGTTCAACATTGCACTTGAGGGTGCTATTAGGAGATCTGGCGTGCAAAGAAATGGCACTATTATCACAAGGTCGCACATGCTCCTTGGCTTTGCGGACGATATAGACCTGATTGGAATCGATCGCAGGTCAGTGGAAGAGGCCTTCGTGCCTCTGAAGAGGGAGACAGCGAGGATAGGCCTGACCATCAATTCTGCCAAGACGAAGTACATGGTTGCAGGTAGAGATAGAGTCAGGCATGGTGGTGTAAGTGCTGAGGTAGTGTTTGATGGGGATGTGTTTGAAGTTGTTGAAGAATTTGTTTACCTTGGAACACTTGTAACATGTGACAACGACGTTTCCCGCGAAGTGAAAAGACGTGTTGCGGCTGCGAATAGGGCCTTTTACGGACTACGTAACCAGCTTAGGTCCCGCAGCTTGCAAACCGAAACTAAATTCGCCCTGTATAAAACATTGATTCTTCCGGTGGCTCTCTAGGGGCACGAAGCGTGGACGTTGAAAGAGTCAGACCGGAAAGCTCTCGGTGTTTTCGAGCGTAAAGTGCTGCGGACAATACTCGGTGGGAAACTCGAAAATGGTGTGTGGCGCAGACGCATGAATCACGAGTTGTATCAAGTGTACAAAGATGCGAATATTATCAATCGTGTAAAATACGGCAGACTTCAGTGGGCTGGTCACTTAGTGCGAATGTCGGAAGAAAGAATTGCGAAAATAATATTCAGCAGGGAACCAGGTAGAGGCCGGCGGCTTCGGGGAAGACCACGAATACGCTGGCTGTACGCAGTGGAAGAGGACCTGGCGACCCTAAACGTTCGGGGCAACTGGAGAAGTTTCGCCCAAGACCGACGAAGATGGAGCTCTACAATACGCCCGGAAATGGCGTGATGCTACGCTGTAGCCATCAAGATATCAAGGTAGGTAGTAGTGGGGATAATGATGCAAATATTATATTTTAGTTTCAAAAAACGCTTTCGATACAAACTTTTAAGAAGTATGTATAGTGTAAGTATGTATGAGTTCCGTGGCTAATAATGCATATAAGCCACTTGTGCGATAAGCGCTGCGGAAACCATTATAAATATAAGAACTCAATTAGTTATTATGAGATGAATCATATTTCGATTTTAAATTATTCCCTGAAATTATCTATAGTTGTTTTAATAAAAAAAAACACTGAAAAATGTCAGAATGCACTAGATAAAAAGTGCACATATGTGCAGCTAAATCGTTCACTGTCCTTTGGTTTACATCTAATAGTATCCTTGAAAAAAATGTTTGCCAGGGACAACTTGGGACAGTATATTTTATTCAAAGTATATCGTGTGTTTGCATTAAATTCTCTATTTTTCTCAAAAACTACAAATTTGACATACTGCATCAATGAAACAACAAAATATATTGCTCTTATATTCCAATGATATTTTTGTAGATGTGGATTAAAGTTTACACCTGTTTTTTCAGTATGGTAGCATAAGTGTTTTACATAGATAAATCGATCATTTTGTCTCTTGAGAAAAACTTTCAAAAATGGCCTATGAGTTCTCGTATACATTTTTTTTTTCGAAAAATTATAGTTTAAAAACTGTTCTATTTTCATCATGAATAAAATAATATTAAATTTTGAATTTTAAATTTCACAAAAATCCGATTTCTAATAATTTTTAAATTTTAACATTACATTCATGATACAATACAGCTGTTTGTGATAATGTTTCATGATGTAGAAATTGTTCATGAAAAAGTTTTTCTAAGTACAACTTTTAGTCGTTCTTCAAAATTTTGGTATTTTGTCAAAACAAATGATAGAATAAAAGTCTAGAAATTATTTTAAACCATAACGATTATCAAGATTTCTTCTCTTGAAGAACCCATTTCCAAGTTATTTCAAGTTCAATGTAAAAATATAATAATTGAATAATATAGAAAAAAATATGGCCAATACTCTCGAAAACCTTCTGCCGTTTTATAATTGAGAAAGGCGAATTACACAGCGTAACAAAAATTACATATATTGCGTGTCTCAAGGATCAAATCATGTGTCTCTAAGATTTGGAGTCGCTGAATCTGATGCCATTTTCAAAAATATTCCAGCACGTCACAATTTTTAGCTACAGGTCGCCATACGACTTGTTCATTTATTTCATAACGCCAAAATTCGCCCTTTTGGACAAAAATTTTGAATACAATCAACAGCGTACACAAGGATATCAAGTTCACCCACGAGGAGGAGAAGGATGGGAAACTACCATTTTTGGATCTACTTGTCACTAGGGAAGAAAGTTCAACTTACAACTTCGAAATCTACAGGAAGCCTACAAACACCCAGCGAGTTATCCCTTACACATCGAATCATTCGTTCCAGCATAAGATGGCGGCGTTTCACCACATGATCCACATGATGCAGACTCTACCCCTCAGCGAAGACGGAAAGACCAAGGAACTGGAATATATCTACGAGACGGCAAGGATCAACGGATACAAGGGAAGGACGATAAAAGCCATCATCGACAAAAAGGAAAGACAGCAAATTCGGAATGCTTTGACGACACTAACTCCTATCACCGAACCCATGAAGAGAGTCTCCATCCCATACGACGTACACATCAGCAAACAGCTCCGCCCAAAGCTAACGAATTTTGGAATCGATTTGGTATTTTCCAGCAGAGACAACCAACTTAGAACTTCGTTAGGCTCTACCAAGGATCCGGTAAACACACTAAACAAGGCTGGTGTTTACAAAATCAGCTGTTCCCACTGCAGCAAGGTCTACGTTGGTCAAACAAAGCGGTCTCTCGAGGTTAGATTCAAGGAACACTTAGCGGAAATAGGAAAAGCTCAGAAGACGATAGACAAGGGGATTTCATACGATTTCAAATCTAAGGTGGCAGAACATATCTTTTCAGAAGGACATACCGTTTTGACTCATATTCCGAACACTTAAGGCCAACTGTGACTTCAAATGCATCTGATTGGCATAAATTGACTGATATTTGTGTAAATTTTAATTTCTTCGCAAAGTCTAACTGTTAGCTGTTGGGTGTACCAATAATAATGTTGATTTAATTAGTTTTAGTATTGTTTTTACGTAAAAGTATGGAGCAACATTTTGATTCAAATGCCGAACACTGTGCTTATTCTGTCTCATATTCCGAACACCTTGATTCAAATTCCGAACAGCACGAATAAATCGTATTCAAATGAATAATTTCGCAAATAAATTTATCTGAGCTTGTTCTACTGGTCTCAAACTCGAGAGTCATCACTAGTCCCGCGATAAAAATAATATTGGAAAGGTAAAAATTGAATTGCAATTGACTGCCATTTCCTTGTTATTTGGTGACATATTTCAGCGAAACATTTCAACCAAATCGCCATACAAAAACCGAGTGTTCGGAATATGAGTCTGTTCGGAATTTGAGACAAAGCGGTACAATTACGACGCCGATATCAAAATTTTGAGAAATATTTCTTCTCCTTGGAAACTGGATGTGGCGGAGAGTCTGGAAATTTGCAAACAGGTACCGTTTTGACTCATATTCCGAACACTTAAGGCCAACAGTGACTTCAAATGCATCTGATTGGCATAAATTGGCTGATATTTGTGTGAATATTAATTTCTTCGCAAAGCCTAACTGTTGGCTGTTGAGTGTATCAATAATAATGTTGATTGAATTAGTTTTAGTATTGTTTTTACGTAAAAGTATGGAACAACATTTTGATTCAAATGCCGAACACTGTGTTCATTCTGTCTCATATTCCGAACACCTTGATTCAAATTCCGAACAGCACGAATAAATCGTTATCAAATGCAAAATTTCGCAAATAAATTTATCTGAGCTTGTTCTACTGGTCTCAAACTAGAGAATCATCACTACTCCTGCGGTATAAATTGTATTCGAGACGTTAAAATTGAATTGCAATTGACTGCCATTTCCTTGTTATTTGGTGACATATTTCAGCGAAACATTTCAACCAAATCGCCATACAAAAACCGAGTGTTCGGAATATGAGTCTGTTCGGAATTTGAGACAAAACGGTACCTACGACGCTACTCAACAGAGACAACGGCTACGGCAATACATGGCTATTCAACTTGGTACCTACAAATCGTTCCCGTGATGTACCTTTCAGCATTTAAAGTTTCGACATTCAAAGAGGGATAGAATGTACCTAAAAGCTCATAAATTTTAAGTTAAAAACAAAAATAATAATGGGTAGGGAAATACGTTTATACCTAGTGTTAAACGTTACTGATGGCAATCGTCTATTTTATTATTCAACTAGTGGCCTCGGCAAACTTCGCCTTGCCATCAAGTAGGCTGTTAAAAAACGCTATGGATCGTCCCATACGAAATGACAGTTCCGTTCACGCTATATTTTCCGATTTTCCCGGTGAATATCCTGGGATTTTTATACATTTTTATCCCTTACTCGATATTCCGTATCTTGACATCGAGTTAGAGAACCACAGTTGGTTTTCATGGCTAACTTGATGGTCCCTTGGATCGCAGTTGCATTGGTTTTGTGTTCTGTAACTCGATGGTCCCTTCAAAATCGAGTAAGGGAGAGATGACTGTACATGCAAACACGTCGGTACACCACTCCATTTATATTTATATAGATAGAATAATATTTTTTGCTTTAGGCTTGAAAAACCTTCTTATGACGTTTTGTACATTTTGGAACAGCATAGAGTTTCCAATTTTCCCGGGATTTGCCTTTCTGGGAAACGATAAAAAATGATAATTTCCCTGGAATTCCCGGGATCACGTGAAATAAAAACAACGTGATAATACCTATGAGTTTTTTTATGCAATTCATTTAAGAAATTCTTGTTCTGTAATTCTTGATTTTAGAGAAACATATTCTATGGCAAAATTGTAGTAAAACAGGGCTACAAGAAAAAAGAAATGAAAAAATATGTTATTTTTTGCATGAAAATTTCAAACAACAAACTTAAATTTAAAATAACAAAAAAATCCCATTTTTTATTTTTTAATATTCACCATAGAAGCTTGATAGAATAAAGATATTTTGGACAAAGTTTCATAACGGAGAAATTTTTAATAAAAACGATTTTGGAAGAACAATAACGAAGTACAACAGTCGATTTTCAAAACTTTGATTTTCTGACAAAATAAATTCGTTCTAATGTTACAACAAGCATCTTGGAATAATTCTTAACCATAATGATAATCACAAACAGCCCATTTCGTTTTTTTTTTTCAAGATTAATTCAAAAATGTATTACAGGTCGGACTCGATTATCCGGAGTATCGATTTTTTTTTCATTCCGGGTAATCGAATCCTCCGGATAATCGAATCCTCCGGATAACCGAATCCTCCGGATTATCGAATCGCTAAAAGAAAAATTAATATCTGTGATAAAAGAACTTAAATATTATCTTTTGTTATTGTTTTAGTTATATGATACAGTGGCGTAGCCAGAAATTATTTCTTGAGTCTTGAGAAGAAAACATTTTTTTTACCTGCACACAAAAAAAACTTTTTTCTAACCTCTTTTTCCAAACTACGTCCAAAACTGATAAACCATTCATTTTGTATATTGGAATACTAAATTATCTCAAATTTATGCATTAAAACTGAAAAACAAGAATATCAAAAACATATTCCGGATAATCGAGTCTAAAATTCCGGATAATCGAGTCGCCGGATAATCGAGTCTCCGGATAATCGAGTTCGACCTGTATTTTAATAATAAAATAGCCCATTTCCGTTAACCATTCGCGATTCTCCATCTTATACGTTTTGAAAATCGACCAAAAGTTGTTCTTTTTTGTTAAAAATTTATCCATCATAAAACTTCGTCCTATCCAGACTATAAGGCTAAAATTTATTTTATTTTTCTATCTTTATTACCGAGATTTTTAGCCCTGGGCTAGTTCATCTCTGGACTAACGGCTTTACTTCTTTTCCGAAGGAAGTCGTCACTGTAACCTTTATGCCATAAGTGACTATCTAGAGGTTAAGATTCGTGAGAGGCGCGTGTTTCAACCACTACACCATGCCCGTCCGGTTTAAAAACATAATCAAAATGTTTTTTTTTTGTGATTTAAAATTTAAGTTTTCTCTTTTTTTTTTCAGTTCGCACAAACGGTTCACTTCAACTATGGTTCTATGGTGAACATTATTCTCTAAAACCAACAATTTCGAAACTAATTTTTTTTTTCAAATAAATAGCATGCAAAAATACATAGGCCATTTTCAAAAGTTATTCCAGAGTTAAAATGATCGATTTATTTATGGAAAACACTTATTCTACTATACTGAAAACATGTATGAAATTTACCCCAAACCAAAGATTATCGAGCTCGTTTTTTTTCGGTTCATTCTGGATGGAATTCGTCTTAAAACAAATGACGTTCGAAGTTAAAACTATATTGGCCAACATTGAATCAATTTAATTAAGCACTAGAATACGATCCAAGTAAAGTCGAGGCTGTCAATTAATTACGTAAGACAATTTTCGGTATTTCTGGAACATCCCGGAAAATTTGGGAGTCCCAGGATGTACGAGAATCGCGGGAAACAGAAAACTATTTCTCAGAAAACGAGAATCCTGGGAAATCTCTTTTTTTTTAATATTCCCAGAAAATAGGATGGGATCAAGTCTCTCCAGCGTCAAGCCTTCTCATAATCTTGTAAATATCAGCCAGAAAATCTCAAGGTGATTGGAAGTTCGTTTTCATGAGAATCATCGTCACACTGCAATTGCTTTTAGCAGTAACTCCTCCCTCAGAAGCAATCCCACCATGTTGTTGGCAGATATGTAAATTTGTTCGCTTTCCAGATTTCCATACAATTGGATGTGCGATACAATCTCAGTAAATAAATGATCAGCACCGGAAGGTCTGGATTTACAGATAACCTCTTCCTGAATTTCCATACTCGTGTTGCATGGGAGAACCGACTGAGAACCGATGGTAATAAATTTTACCACATAGACTCATTCGTAGAAATGCGCCACCCAGAATGACGCATTCCTTCCGGTTTTATGGTTTCATGCCGAGGACGACGACGTCGTTCAGTAGGCATAGATAAATACATAGCTACTTGTTGCCTGAGCGCAGCTTCTCACCGAGCATAGGGAAGACCGGGTAAAATTGATCACAGGGGTGATTTCAACCCGTTCTATTTTCTCTCTGATCCTGAAACTTTTACATGCCTAGTAATTTACTTGAAACCTTCAAGTAGACATGGTGTCACGATGAGAGAAGTTTCAATAAATTGGTCAGATGAAGTTAAGTATCTAGGGCTCATGCTAGATAAAAATGTAACTTTCCGGAATCACATTGAGGGAATTCAAGCCAAATGTAACAAATTTATAAAATGTCTTTATCCACTTATTAAAAGAACATATCGGGACTTTATCTCAAGAACAAGCTTTTTATCTTCAAACAAGTTTTCAGGTCAGTCGTGTTGTATATTGTACCAATATGAACTAGCTGTTGTAATAACAGGAAGAAAGTTCCGCAAAGTATTCATTATAATATTTTGAAAATGATTCTGAATCTCCCTCACAGATGTAGTATTAATGTGTTACATAGAATATTCAATGTAGAAACATTGGAACAAAAGTCGAATTTTAGACAAAAATCATTGCAATCTTCTATTTCCATGATTAATGCAATATATTGAGGATAAATTAATCGAAAGTGTTTTTTCTCCTATAAACAGGTGAAATCAACTCACTTCAAAAATTCTGATCTGCTACGAAAAATGAAATGGAATTTGTTGTTAAAAAAATGTTAATAAAAGCTTAATTTAGTTTTTCATTACATGTTTTGCTTGCAAAATGTGTTTCCTTGAGAACCCGTGAAAAAAGCTTGTAAAATTATGATTTTCCTACAGAGCTACTCTGCCCATAACTGCATATTTGTAACATTCGACAAAAGTAGGCATTGAGTAAATGGAATACCAAGTGTGCATTTTACTGCAGTATGGGACGAAACTAAAATTTCAAAAAATTACCAGGAACTCAAAAGTGCTTAATTAAGGCTGATATTTTGTACAACTCATATCGCATACTAGGTAAATTGTCAGAAAATAATTCTGATAGAAATTTCATTACTATCACATTACGAGGCTCATTTATAATCTCAATGTGACTGTTATGCGGTTATAATTACCAATGTGACAAAACAACTTGGTATTTTTTTCGAATTTTCTAGAACAATCTCACAGATTTCAGTAAGTTGATCGAAAGTACTTATCATTTGATGACTCTCCATGGTATTTACTCCATTTTGTCAAAAATGTCGAATGTGACTGTTTTGCAGTTATGGGCAGTACTGCCACATAGAGAAAAAGTGATCAATTCCCCCCAGTCTCCCCTAAGCCGACGACACCAACAACGGTCTGATTGACGATACGAGTGATTTGCTTCAATTTCTTAGCTGCTACCGTATCGATATCTATATGCTTCCTACATGCCTGGACAAGGTTGTGGTGAATGGAATTGCTTGTCGTGATTGTTGGAAACGAGGGGAGGAGATGGATAACGGTTGCGGGTGGTTGATATCAATTTCATCCTTTAATTTTTTTTTCACCATTCTGTGCCGCCTGTTGCATGTTTGTTAGCGGCGAACTAGCACTGTAAAGTGTTATGTGGGCGACTGAATGCGTCATGAACATGTTCCGTTTATAAATGGATAACATACATAGTGTAGCATTCATCAAATTGAATACTGTGAAATAGGAATAAAGCATTTGCAGTTTAAAACGCAGATAAAAATGACAATTTCAACCAACTTTTTCACTAAATGAAACTCGGCGCTGTGTTAGTAGCTATCCGAGATGGTATTTCTATTTTTTTTTTTGTTAAAACGGATTTTCAGATTTTGAAAATTAACGTTTCAAAAATAGTGCGCTTGATTGAAATTATGTCTTCCAATAAGTTACAGGTGCAACATGTTTGAATAGAAAATTATTGTAATGATTGTGCTACTTTTTCCCGAATGTTGTTTCCCCGAATGTTGTTTGCTCGAACGTCAGTTCTCCGAATGACTTTTTTCTCCGAACGTCGTTTCCCCGAATGACCCGTTTCTCCGATAAGTGATTCAGTTCATAAAGAAGCAAGACTAGTTTTCAGTGACGGGGTGATGAGCTAGAAAGAATGATTAGCTATCAATAGAAGGAGATATTTGGTCGCTTTCGACTAAACACATATTGCAAACATGTCGAGCATGGTTAAACTCGAAAGAACCACTAATACCATAAAGAAAAGTGTATATTAGATAATCGGTTTGTTCACCACCCTAAAATGTAGTTATGAATTTATGACAATTTTGAGGGCGGGGCATTCGGGAAATTGAAATCGGAGAAAAATACCACAACCATATAAGAGGGGTGATATCAGTATCCTTTGGGATGCTTGTTGAAAGAAATTATAGTGATTTTACCAGAAAAACTACTCATCTTCCAAGTGTTCTCCCACTCATGATGGCGCCACCAAGAAAGGAGACTTGCGATGTGGAATTATAAACGATCCAATTATCGTCTCATTTTCAGCTGAATTCGAGTTAATTAGCGCTGGTCTATCGCCGGTTGCCCTTGCCTTCCGGAGCCAATTAAACTCGCCCACGCAGCCAAATTTTTCAATCTCTTGACTCCATGATAAATTATCCAGCTACTAGGTGGAATCTGTTGCTATTGATGGACGAGTGAGTGTGGTGGCTTCTCTGTTACACCGATCGGAGTCGATTACGGAGAACTTTTTAAGTGAAGTAGATTTGCTCTATTAAAACATAATAACCAAAAGTCCTAAAAGAAATCTTTTGGCGTCAATCGAGAAATTTCAACCTCTGCTATAAAAAAACGATCAACTGATGGAACAATCATTTCGTAGTTACTACGCCTTGATCAAACAAGATAGTGATTGGAGTAAGGACAATTTTGTCTAAATTCACCAAAAGTGGAAACAACAAAGTGTGTGTAGATCTACGATTCACTGGATTTTTCTCCAGTAGATCCAGTACCCATAAACGGTAAGAGCAAGAAAGTGCTTCTTGTTCAAGATGTATGTGTAGTATGAAAAGGGCCTCGAGCGCTGCTGTGGGAGTCGTAGAGAATGCACCAGATCTCGTCATCAAGCACATCCTTTGGAGATGGCCCAATTTTGATTGGATTGTTCTCAATTCACCCTTTTTCCATCACAACAGACATCCATATACCATTATTGGTCGAACAACTGTTGTGTAAATCCATTTGATATACTTGGGTTTGAGGCCCCATGTTTTACCAAAGGTTTGCCGGCATTGACCGAAGGCCATGCAAGCTTTTTTGGCTCTGAAATCAATGTGAGGTGTCCATGAAAGTTTGGAATCTAGAACGACTCCGACATACTTTACCTGATCAGTTACATTCATCTCAGTGCCAAAAAGACGTAAAGGTCGAATTCCATCGCGGTTTCGTCTTTCCGTAAAAAGAACAATAGATGTTTTATTCGGGTTAACCGAAATGCCATATTGGCGACACCAACTCTCGACTACCTGAAGAGCACTTTGCATCAGGTCGAATAGGGTGCTTATGCACATACCAACTATCAGAGCTAGATAGTCATCGGCAAATCCGTAAGTTGGAAAACCGCAATTATTGAGTTGCCTCAATAGCGTATCTGCTACGAGATTCCACAGAAGTGGTGACAAGACTCCCCCTTGGGGGCATCCGCAAACACTCAATTTTCGAATCGCTGCTCGACGCAATGTCAAGAAAAGATGTCGGTTTATGAGCATTTGATGAATCCAATTGGTAATTTTTGTAGGTAGCCCATGGTTTCGTGTGACTTCCAATATGGCATCGAAAGACACGTTATCAAATGCATCCTCAATATCCAAGAAAACACCCAAGCAGGATTGCTTTTAAGCGAATGCTTTCTCGATATCGTATACAACTTTGTGTAAAAGAGTCACAGTGGACTTTCCAGATTGGTAAGCATGTTGATTCACATGAAGAGGCATGTTTGCCAAATAAACATCAAGGATGTGATGATCGATAAAGCGTTCCAGACATTTCAGAAGAAAAGAGGTCAGACTAATTGGTCTAAAACTCTTCGCTTCTTCATACGACGCACGTCCTCCTTTTGGGATAAACTTTACAGTGATATCACGCCAGGATCGGGGAATATACCCGGTAGCAAAACTGCTTACAAGTGGCTTTTTCAAAACATGTTTGATAAACTCAAATCACTTCTGGACCAGAGCAGGATAAATTCCACCTGTTCCTGGAGATTTGAAAGGAGCAAAACTATTGAGTTGAATCGATTCAGTAGTTACGATACGGCGAGCCGAAGCCAGAGGCTTATAACTACATGAAAAGACATTTGGTTCATCCGTAGACGCTGTTTCCACACATCCGGGGAAATGTGTATTGAATAAACATTCTGAAACTTCTTCGTCAGAAGAAGTGATGTCACCATTAGGCAAGCGAATTTCGTTCACTAGGAAATCCTTAGATTTTGCAAGGATTTTGTTCAGCCGACTAACTTCACTCAAACTGGAAACATTTGTACAAAGATTTTTCCAGCCGGATCGTTCAGCAGAACGGAGAACCTTGCGAGCCGACTTGAACGAATCTGAGCTAGCTGAACGGCGTCTGTTCCAACTCCTTCTACATTGTTTCCTGAGTCAAGTCAGATCGGAATCCCACCATGGGGTCCCACTTGTAGTCTTCACAGAGACCACAGAGGACATGCTTATTCAAAAGCTTCCATAATGTAGGATGTTGTAGTATCAACGGCATCACCCAAATCAATTGAATTTTTAATGGGTGCAGAATATCAATGAAATTTGGTCGCAATCAATTCAATATAGAGCTCCCAGTTTGTTGATCGGGGATTCCTAAAACGCAAAATCTGCGAAGTTGCATTTGAATGTTCAAAGAAAATGTAGCGGTGATCAGATTATGATTCCTCATCTGAATCATGCCAATTCGTCAACTCATGACTGATTCTATTTGAGAAGAGCGTTATGTCTAACACTTCTTCTCAAGCAGATACCATGAAGGTTGGGCGATTACTTATGTTAAGTAATCCAACATATGTACTACTTAAGTATTCCATCAGATTGGAGCCTCCCAAATTGATATCTGGGCTGTCCCAGATGATGTGATGAGCATTGGCATCACTGCCCACAATCAGCGGAAGGCCTTTTGTCACGCAGTGTACGACAACTCGTTTGAAATCATCCTTTGGGGATGGTTCAACATGACCCAGTTTTTGCTACTTTCAGCAAACTTGAAACGGCAAACTCGCGCTCCATTCCCAGTGCATGTATGCTCGTTAATGAAGCAATCGTTGCCACACTTATTTCTGAGTTAACTACCAGAGATGTATGTGCTGTCACAATCGATGTTTCGCTAAATTTGGAAATTTTCGACCCCCTCCCCCGTCCGTAACGCTCTTTGTATGAAAAATTTCAATTTTAGGTATGAGCCGTAACGCTTGAGCCTTCTCCTCCCCCCTCCACCTAAAGCGTTA
This sequence comes from Aedes aegypti, assembly GCF_002204515.2. Classification (NCBI taxonomy): domain Eukaryota; kingdom Metazoa; phylum Arthropoda; class Insecta; order Diptera; family Culicidae; genus Aedes; species Aedes aegypti. The sequence continues at coordinate 109,266,144 of NC_035109.1, forward strand.
CGTAATTTGTGGATGACGCCTAACGAGTACACATGAGCGGGGCATGGAGCGCGAGTTTGCCATTTCAAGTTTGCTGAAAGTAGCAAAAAGTGGGTCCACAAGGTTACCTAGATAGAAGATCCCTCTACGAAAGTAGGGTTATACCATTTTGCATGAGTCTGCAAAGATTGATCGTTGCTGTTCTTTTATGCTGAATATTGATCTGCGCTAACCTAACCGTAGCCACTACCGAAAACTAGGCAGGATTAAGCGTTTCACAATCTCAGCACGAAAAAGATCAACAGTGAAAAAAACAGATCGGAATGTTTTGAAAGTCGCCCAAGGAGAAAAAGCACAGAATACAATGTGTAAAACGCATAATGCGAAACCATATAGGTGATAATTTAAAAAAATAAAAAAAATAAATAAATAGCAACATAATCATAATCCCACCCTCATTTTGCCTCAGGCTACTATTTTCATAGAAGAGTGAAAGAGAGGGAGTTATTTTTGTACAGAGCCCCATGGCCCATAAAAAATGCGAGAATCGTCATATCATGGTTTATGATAGTTTTTATAAGGAAAATGTAAACGAAACAAAAATGTTATTCATTGTTTGCATTGGGCATGATTTTTAACTGTTAGGGGAAGACGGGGTAAGAGCGCCCGCCGAGGTAAGACGGACCACCTGCAATTTGGCATGAAAATGGCGGATTTCTTGAAAGTTCACCAAGCACTTTACATAAACACCTGATTGTTGACATTCCAAAGCATTTAGGGTGATACCAACATTATTTTTAATTTTAACAGATGCTGACTTAAGGATTTCGGAAGGGATTTTTGTCAAAACATATCAAATTACCCGTCCACGCTTTAACATACATGTGTAATATGCTTCAGTGAAGTGAAATATGAATTTTAAATATTTAGCTTTGAAATAAGGCCCTACTTGTGAAAATTGCCTTACCCCGTCTTCCCCTACTTTCACCTTACTAGGCAGGAATTGGAAGCATACCTTCAAACTTTATCATGCAGTCATCGAGTTCAATATCTTTGTAATGAAAGCTTCTAAAACATCGACGATCGGGTGAGATTCTTCACAGATCTTGTTTTTACTATTCGCCCATATCAAATGATAGAATGGGTTTATACCTGGATTATTGAAGACTTAAACATATTTTCGAAAAAACGTCTCGTTTTGTAAAGCCGTATTTGAACCTATAAGTGTGATAAGCGGCTCTGTTTTGCTCAAAACCTATGAGCTACCCAGACAACCAGAATGCACATATAACGAAATCACCTTTTGCGTTATGCGATGCTTATATGTAAAAAGTTTCACGTAAAAGATGCTGCGAAAAGGCCTTATACGTACAAAAGTGGAGGCGATATACGTACATATATTATATGATGAAAGAGTGTGCAGATTTTATTGCGAACTAATCTGTACTCTTATACGACTTGATGTATCATAACAAAAATTATTTGGCAGCTGTTACGGGTTGATCCGACTTACTTTGTACAAGTATACGGGACGAAACGAACTGTACATATGAACTCATAAAATAGCGTTTAATGCGAGGAAACGTATTGACCAAACAATTTCACCCACCATGTAGTGCGGGTGTGATGTAATGTGTAAAACCGCCACCGCCACCACCCCCCGGATATATGGACTCCCGAAAGCGCATAAACCAAATCTTCCATTACGACCCGTCGTCCCTGGCTACGAACTATCCAAGTATGTATGCAAAATTTTGCAAGCTTCGTTGGATACCAAATACAACATCAGAGACTCATACAGTTTCTGCCAATACATCAACACCGTTACTATTCCCCCTGGATATGTAATGGTGTCTTTCGATGTAGTACCTTTGTTTACTAATATTCCAAAACAACTGGTACTACACGATATAATACAAATCTGGGATACCATCAAACCACACACAGAGATCAACCTCGATCTTTTTCTAGAGATTGTATCTTTTTGCATGGACACAAGCTACTTTGTTTTCCGGAACCAATTTTATTAACAGATTGAAGGAACTGCTATGGGAAACCCCCTATCCCCCACTCTCGCTGATCTAGTCATGAACACCCTTCTTGACACAGTGACAACCAAAATAGATTGCACCATCTCTGTGATACGTAAATACGTGGATGACCTAATGCTCCTATTACCGGCTGATAGAATTAAACAGATTCTCGATGTCTTCAACTCATACCATCCAAACATTCAGTTCACATACGAAATGGAAACAGGTGGAAAACTCCCATACCTAGACATGACCCTCGTCCGTCAAACAGACGACACGATTCGCACCGAATGGTACATGAAGCCCATAGCGTCAGGTCGCCTGTTGAACTTCCTATCATTGCATCCACTAAAACAGAAAATCAACACTATCAGGAATGTCATCGATAGGGTGAATCGGCTGTCAACCAACTTTGATGAACGCAGAAAGAGAGAAACCATTATTCAGATTCTGGAGAGCAACGACTATCCGCGAAATCTAATCAACCGCTTCCTGAACCATACACACTGGACATCAACAAACAGAGACCCCACTGAAGACCACACGACAGATCCAACATCTCAGGAGAGAATTTACAGATCTCTTCCGTACATTCCATCGCTCACACCCAAGATCATCCAGCTACTACATAGCAACTAACCATCTGTAACGATATGTCCACAAAGCGTAAATACGATTAAAGATCTTAACACACGCATCAAGGATCCGATACCTCTGGATCACCACCACAATGTGATCTATCGGATACAATGTGGAGACTGTGAGAAATGCTACATCGGCATTACCGGCAATCTACTTAAAAAGAGATTATCGGGCCATCGTAGCAATCTCAATCAGCTGGAGAGTCTATTGGCTTCGGGTTCTACATATACAGATGAACCAGTGAGAGCACTGAAGGAAAAAAACTGCTCTCCTAGCCCACTGCATCGAACACGAACACAGATTCAACTATGAGACGACAAAAATAGTTGATCAAACATACAAGAAAAATATTCTACCGGTATTGGAAATGATACACATCAGCAACGACAGTAATACAATAAACAAACGCACAGACACAGACGGCTTAAACACAACACTATCTGGACTAATACATAAAATAAATACAGTAAGGGCTAGAAATACTTATAGACCTAGGAATACAAACATAAACCACCCTTACCAGCATAACCAAGATCAAACCACAAAACAGTCATGAAACAGTACGCCGAAGTAGTGAAACATAAATTTAGCGACGGTATTTTTTTTTTTTAATATTTAAATCATAATTGACATTTCATTTAACTTTTTTTCTTCTTATATGTATATTTTTATCAGGACAGTGATGTGTAAAACAATAATTAAACAATTTAACGTTGGATTTAAACACATAATGACAAAAAACAGAACACTAGTAAGTAGACAACACAAAATTAGACCGACGACATATACCTATTTGTGAACATTATTTTTAGTTATCCTAAGAAGAAGGCAAAATACATTGCGCCGAAACGTCGGAAAATAGAAAATCACTGTTTTTCTTTGATTCCTTGAGACTGGATGCCAAACCAAAGCGAAGAAAAACCAAGATCAAACCACAAAACAGTCATGAAACAGTACGCCGAAGTAGTGAAACATAAATTTAGCGACGGTATTTTTTTTTTAATATTTAAATCATAATTGACATTTCATTTAACTTTTTTTCTTCTTATATGTATATTTTTATCAGGACAGTGATGTGTAAAACAATAATTAAACAATTTAACGTTGGATTTAAACACATAATGACAAAAAACAGAACACTAGTAAGTAGACAACACAAAATTAGACCGACGACATATACCTATTAGTGAACATTATTTTTAGTTATCCTAAGAAGAAGGCAAAATACATTGCGCCGAAACGTCGGAAAATAGAAAATCACTGTTTTTCTTTGATTCCTTGAGACTGGATGCCAAACCAAAGCGAAAACAATATATAAACAGTCGATAAATCAAGCTAAATAAACAACTTTTCACGTAGACCGTTATGCGACTGCTGGTTGTCTGGGTAGTATTGATATAAGTAGTCTCTAACCGAAGTAACAAATTTCTTCCTCAAAAACTGCTATAGATTTCCGTATTAATTTTTAAATTAAACTTTAACAAAAAATATCAAAGGCATATCAAACCCATAAGACGCAAATGCTCTCAAAACTACGACCCTGGCAAAATATTTTATTGTGACCATGACCATGACCACGTTCTCTAACAACTCCTCCATCCTCTGATACCAAACAAGCTAATATTTTTAACGATGAAGTGTGATTTTTGAAGGTGGAAAATTTATCACCAGAGTATACGACAATCAGCCGCTGTTTTTAACTTTGAGTGGACAAAACCACAACATCTTTGCTTCATTACATTATTTAGGACAGTAAGAAAAATATGACAAAAGTTGTCCTAGATAGCGAAGATATGTCAGAATATACAACAGTAATCAGAAGTTACATTCACTCACAAAAACAATGAAAATAACGCTTGTGCTTGCTAAATTCACTTACGAACAATTTTCGCATTTTTTTATGGGCAATACTGTATACTCACAATCAAGAAAATCGATTATTGTTCTATAGAAATAGTATTCGATATTTTCTCGCTTTCTTACCAATGTAGTCAAAAATGGAACAAAGCTGCACCTACCCAAAGGTCCAATTACCTTAATTTAGGTGTATGTATTTTTCAAATGCTCAAGTTGATAAGACTTAATTTTGCTTATAAATTCATATTTGGGTATTTTTTAATATCTGATGAAAGGTAAGCTTCCAAATGCTAACCTTGGAAATTGAGTCAAAATTATGTTAATGGCCATCTACGGAATCACATAAAAACAGCTCCTAATTTTGTATTACGGTGCAATGTAATTCATCCATAGATATATGAAGGCTTTACTGAAAGATTAACGTTCAGTGCTCTATTAAACATTTATTCTTAGAAATTTTTCCAAGATTTTTCTAAGTATTCCGCCAAAAAGTTGTTGAGAAATACATCCAGAGATAACTCCAATAATGCCTTCAGGAATCCCTCCAGAAATACTTTCAGAAATCCAAAAATTGTAATAGATTTCCTTAAGGCTTCCTCCAAGATTATCGATCAGGACCGTTTTAAGAACTCAACCATCCCCTAACCAAATCAGAAATTATTGCAAGTAATCCGCTAAGGACATTACAAAAACAAAGACTCATTCAAATATTACTCGAGAAATTCCTTGTGATTTTTTAGAAACTTTTAATGGGTCTTCAAATTTATTCTCAGGGAATTTTTTTTTTAAGGATTTCCTCGTAAATTTTTGTTCAGAAATTTTTCCAGAGATTCATCCAGGGTTCCCTTCACATATTCTTTGAAAAAAATCATACAAAAACTTCGCAATGATGTTGCCAATGAATGTATTCAGGATTTTTACAAGAGATTTCTCTATGAATTCTTCTAGATAATTGTGGAGGAAATTTCAGTAAAAAATATGGGAGATATATCCAAACAAAATTCAGAGATTAAAACGCCATGAGAAAAAATTGAAGAACTCCTGTAGAAAAGACTTCTAACAAAATCTTTGGAGAAACTCTGCCGGTAAAAGCATAACTGTCCCATATGGATTTTTGAGCCCACATTTTATCTCATCGCAACATTCATGCTTCAATATATGTTATATTACGCATATGAAAATCAACACATTTTATTCGAAAATTTTGTGGAAAAATGCGTGCGGTGGTACTAAATGAAGATGGCATGCAGAAATGCATGAGAAAATAATGATCATATCTATAACAAAACAAACTTCAAACATGGAGCGTGATTTTTTTTTTCAATTTTTGTGGAAGACTTTGAGGATTCTCTTCATAAGTTAATGAAATAATCCTAAAATAAATCAGATCTAAATCTGGGTAATATCGTGCAAGATTTTTTTGTGAAGCTGCCGAAAAACCTTGGTTGGATTGTCTAAAAAAAGGTTCTGGAGATTATCGGAGGTTTAACTAAAGCACCGTGTTGATCAAATTGCCACACTGGTCTGAATTCGTCTAACAATTATTATTTCGCATATTTTAGATGATGCATATAGAAGACGTAATAATTATGGTTCCGAAGTGTAAACAATCGGAATTTAGTCCAAAAACAGCTCTGAAATGACGAGTGCCTATATGTTGGCTATCGAAACGTCCGGCAATTTCAGCAGCGTGGTAGTATCTTGGTGGAAAACCCAACATGAATTTTTGGTGAATATATCGAAGAAATACAGTTTTAACAATCCATCCAATAAAATGTTTCAAAACGGAAAACATCAGAAGCTTTATAAAACAACTACATTTTGTAAACTTATAAAACAGTCCCAAATAACCAAAATCTGTTTGTTAAAGAGTTTTTTGTATCCATTTTTTGAATCCTCATTGCTTCATTTGGAAGATTATATTTATTTTTTAGCATTCATCATACATATCCAACTCATTATTGACGAATAAATGTGAGGGTCAATTTTACAAAATTTCTTTTGAAAACTCATAATTGACGTTCGCTGGATCATATTAATTATGATGAAAAATTGTTTCTATTAGAATCTAAACAAATTTTACATCATTAAGGCGACTGCAAATCAGAATTAGCTTATTCAATTTCCAAATTTTCCGAAACATAACCCAACTTTTATTAGTCAGTAGGCTATTTTGCATCATGCCAAATAATCATGAAACACCTAAGTACAGTGTCGTAGGAGTCATAATGCAACTGATTTCAGCTGCATAATGATCCATGACGCAACTTTTTTGAGTTGAGTTTCTGAGAAGCAGATCAAATTCAAATAAGACATAACATGTTTGTGACACGGTATCAAATCCAGTTGGAACGTAACGTCAGAAATTAGATGAAGTTGTAATTGCTGCTTGGTGAAGAATTGGATTAGAACTCTCCAATGTTTTTTTTCGCATTCCACCGCATTTGCTCTTGCTAGACTGTAAATCAAGTGCAAAAATTCCAGACAGCCGTATCCAATGAAAGGCAATGCCTTTTATCATGATACACGGAATGGCAAATATTCAACACCGCTTCACCGCCTCAGCAGAGGTCGACGACGCATTGGATAAAAACCAGAAGCAACCGAGAACGGATTCCCCAAACCATGGCCCCATTATTACCGAAGTCCTAGATACCAGTAGTCTGTCAGCTTGTCAGTGCTATCTGTTGGTAGCCAACATCCACCGACGACGAGACGACGTGCCATCGCTCATCACGGCGCGTGGCGTGGCGGCAACTGATAGCAGTAGCTATACTGATGCGTTGGGAACCCGCGCACCATGCGATCACATTTTCTCACTTGCCTCTTTTATTTATGAGCTATCATCATCGCCCAATCATATGCGTTTGGTTCGCTTACACACAAATGGGAAAACGGGGCAAATTGCGCACTTTGGGGGAAAACGTCTTAGAAGGTAACTTCAAATATATATGGTTGTTACCACGATTCTCCAAAATGTACGCTTTCTTCCAAAGGTGAAAAAATGCAACGAAATAAGCAATCAGTTTGATGTTTTAGACGAATTTTCCGAACAACAAATTAAAGCTGCCTCTAGCCCAGACTCTTTGATTCAAGGAGAATGCAAAAGGTGCCGCCAATCATGGTTAGTTAAACATATAATTGAAAGAAAAAATATCCCAAAATTCAAATAATTGTAATTAACATTACTAGGCGTTTTCCTCCTCTCATACTCTAACTCTTCGAATACTCAAATGTATTTTGGCTGTTCGGTAAACTTCTGAGTTATTGAGTCACCAATTGGATCGGAAGCTTAGTTGGTAAAGCACTCGTCTAACATACAAGAAGTAATTAAATAATAATTTAAAGAGCATGTGGATTGGATTACCGAACAGCTCAATTATGTGTCAATATACTCAATTTGAAGCCCTCTAGCCATCGACTTTGGGTCTAGGACATGACACTAGAGAGTTGAGGTCGAAATACGTGCAGCTGTCAAAGGAGACACATTTTCTATTTAAATTAAAAGGCGTAGTACTAAATTATTTCTTTCTTTTACTTACAGGTACCCTCCCTAACAGGCTCAACACATCTCCAAATAAGGTATTTTGAACCACTACCCTCAATTCCTAGTCTCAATCGTTTCCACAGTTGGACGCCAACCGACGCCAACAAAGGTTCGTCATCGGTCGGCGTCGTGCGTTGGCGTTGGATGAGCGGAGTAAGGTATTAGGGCAACGAAGTGTGCACGAAAATGACGACACGCAGGCACCAACCGAACTGAACTGTACGGGGCACAGAGGTCTAGTTTTTCAAAAGCTGGCCCAATATAAATTTAAGTTGGAATACAAACTCAAACTTTAATCTACAATACCAAACAGTTAGGGACATATACGAGAATTCAAAAGAAAGACGCTTTTGATCATTTTTGAACGATGTATAGCTGTATCTGTCCAAAAACCTTGATTTCTTCTGACACCCTTAGAGTAATCCAATGCTTTTATTGGATGCCCAAATTTAGAGTATACCACCTTGAATCTTGTTACAAAACAATTTTCTTGGCTGGAAATCGTAAAATATTGAGAAGTTAAATTTCTTCCATGGTTTTTCAAATCTAGCCCACTGTGGGGTGGTGTGCTGGTCTGTATAATTTATTTGCACGCTGAACTTGGTCTCATAAATATAAATTGTTGGTATGTACACAATGAACAAGACCGCAAAGACAGTTGTGAAAAAAATATGGATGCCCACCCTCCACCCATGAAATCGAGAGGCGTTGATAAGTCTTGGGTCCACACCAGCGATGAAAGTGAAGAATGCGATTTGCGTTCCTTGGCGTGTGGGCATGGGTGTAGCCAGTGGGGGTTAGCGAGGGGCATTTACCGCTGCAATAGATTTCTCTAGATTTTTTTTTTCTGAGATAGTGCATGGAGGATTATTCAATTAACTGTCACGCTACTGTGAGAAAAAAATCCCCGTAGACGACGGTGACCCCAAAACAGCGTTACACGGACTTTTCAAAAAATCATAACTTCACAAATATTTGTCCAAATGCTGAAAGTTTTTCACTAACAAAAACATTGTGGTCAAACGCTTATAGAAAAATAACACACATGGCCGTAGCAAGGTAGACGGTTCGTGAGGGGCTGAGCAAAGATGGTCAAACTCAGAAAAAACAGCGTTACAATGGTTCAGAGCTCATATCTCAGCCATCAGACAACAATATTATAATTTTATTTTGCCGTTGGAAACATTCAAGACCAGACTTGCAGGGAAAAATAGCAAACATAGTCGTAGCAAGGCAAATAGAGAATGGGGGGCTCCTATTTGGAATGTGTACCAAACCTATAAAAAAGTATTTCAGTGCCGCTATGCAATCAATTTTCGATATTGTTTCACAATTTGACACTTCTAGTGCAGATCTTCAAATGAAAAATACTTAACATGGTCGTAGCGATGAAAAACAGGAATAAGGGGCTGCCATTTAAAAAATGCCCAAAAACTTTAAAAAATCATAACTTTATAATGAGCAAACCGATTTTCGATTTTCTTTCACCATTTGAATGCTTATAGTTGTGTCTTTCAGAGAAAAAAAACACATAGTCGTAGCAAGATATAAGGTTTTTAAGGGGTATCCCCTATTTAATTATCCAGTTTGCCTGTATATTGAGATTCATAGCTATGACATATAGTTTTTTTCTACATATCGTTGATTGTCGAAGTGAACTTGATAATTTTTTATAAAGATATATATTTTTGTAAACACTCAAAATTTATTTTACCTAAAAAATAACGGAAAAACTTTTTTTTACTTGATTGCCTGTAGCTCAAATTTCAAAGCAATTACATGTATGTTTTTCACCATTAAACTAATTGCACAAGTCAAGTGAAGATGTTTGAATAAGAAAAAAAACTTCTGATTACACTCAAAATTTATTTTACCAAAGAAACTGCTAAAAACTCAATGTCATGAGTATGTCTGCTTGTAGATCGAAATCCAAAGCAATGGCAAATAGTTTTCTCGACATGAACTTGCTTGTGGAAGCTAAGTGAACATTTTTGAATAGAGATAGACATTTTCTGATAACATTTCAAATTTGTTTAACCTTAAAATCTACGAGAAACCCTATTGCATGAGCTTGTTTACCTGTAAATCTGAATTCAAAGCGATGGGTCATGGCTTTTTCGGAAAACAATGTTATAGATAATTTATAATTTATTTATATTTAAGTTAGGTTAACGTGTTTGAGTAGAAATAGATATTCCTGAATACATTAAAAATGTATTTTACCCAAGAATCTTCGTGAAACCCTGTTTAATGAATATATATGATTGTAAATAAAAATTCAAATCGATAGTATGTTATGTTTTCCAACATTAAATTGATTTTAGAAGTCAAGTTTACATGTTTGAAAAGAAATACAATTTTTTGATTACACCCACATCTTATTTTACCAAAAAAAAACTACGCAAAACCAAATTCAATAGATATTTATGCTTGTAAAAAAATATTCAGAGCAATAATATTTCATTTTTTTCAACATCAAATTAATTGTAGAAGTGAAATTACCATGATCAAAATTTAAAACGATGACATTTAATTTTTACGTTATGAATTTACTTAAAGAAGTTTAACTTACATGTATGTGTTAAAAATATAATGTTTGATTACACTTAAAATTTATTATACTTTAAAACTATGAAAAATATCATATTTCAAATAGTACTTCTCTAAACAAAATCTAATTGTACAAGTCTAGTTAACATTAATGAGTGGAAATATAAATTTTTCATTACACTCCAAATTTATATTAATTAAGAGACTGATAAAACCCAATTTCATGAGACTGTTAGCCTGTGAATCGAAATCCAAAACAATGACAAATAGTTTTTTTTTGCATGAACTTGCTTATTGAAGTTAAGTGAACATATTTTAGATGAAATAGACAGTTTCTGACAACACTTCAAATTTAATTAGGCGAAGTAACTACGAGAAACCCTATTTCATGAGTTTGTTTGAGTGTAACTCTAAATTCAAAGCGATGACACTTAGCATTTTCAGAATAAATTTGCTTATATAAGTTACGTTGACATATTTGAGTAAAAAAAAGATTACACTTAGAATTTATTTCACCCAATAAACTACATAAAACCCTTTTTAATAAACATATATGCTTGTAGATTAAAATTCAAATCGATATCATGTTATTTTTAAACGAAAAATTGGTTTTAGAAGTGCAGTGAACAGGTTTGAGAAATTATAAATTTTTTTGAATAAACTCAAAATTTATTTTACCCAAAAACTACGTGAAACTTAGTCCAATGCATATTTATGATTGCGAAGAAATATTCAAAGCAATATATATATTTTTTCTACATAAAATTGATCGCTGAAGTTAAGTAAACATGTTTGAGAAGTAACTCAAAATTTTGTTTGTTTGCACTCAAAATTTATTTCACCTTAGTATCTAAGAAAACCCCTCTATCAATAAAGATTCAAAACGAAAGCATTTAAACTTTTCGTTATAAACTTGCTGATAGAAATTAGATTACTATATTTTAGTTAAAAGCATAATTTTTGATTACGTTCAAAATTTATTATACTCTAAAAACTATGAAAATCCCATTTTACAATATAACAGTCTAAGGCGGTGATATGTAGTTGTTTGACATTTATTTGATCCCAGCCACGATCTGAGCTGGAAGTCTCTTTAATAAATATAATAATAATAATAATTTAATTAATTGTAGAAGTCAAGTTAACATAAATGAGTACAAATAGAAATTTCAAGTAACACTTAAAATTTGTAGTATCTGAGAAATTACGGAAAACCCCATTTCTTGAGACTGTTTGCCTATAAATGAAAATTCAAAGTGCTTACGTTAATTCATTTTGACATACATTGCTTTATACCATGTTATGCTTTATATATGTTCATTTAATGTTTGAAAATTTTTGATCACACAAAAAATTACCTAAAAATATGATTATCACAGTTTTAGGTGAAATACAGTCAAACAGGCTCGTGAAGCAGGGTTTTTCATATTTTCTTAGGTGAAATAAATTTTGAGTGTAACCACAAATTTCGATTTCCTATTTAACATGTTAAGTTATCCTCTATACTAAATTTTATGCTGGAAAAACAACATATCATCGCCTTAAATATATTTTCTCAGGCATAATTGTTTATTAAACAGGTTTTACGAAGTTTCTTAGGTAAAATAAAATTTGAGTAAAAATAAAAATTTCTATTACATCTCAAAAATGTTAACTTGACTTCGATCAACAATTTAATGTTAAAAAACATAACATTCTTACTCTTTGAATAGTCATTTAAAGGCATATATGTTTATGAAGCAGGAATTTACGTAGTTTCTTGGGTAAAATACATTTTTAGTGTAATCAGGAATGTCGATTTCTACTCAAACATGTTATCCTTCTATAAGCAATTTTATTCCGAAAAAGCTACGAGTTATCGCTTTGAATTTATATTTACAGGCAAACAAGCTCATGAAATAGGGTTTCTCGTAGTTACTTAGGCTAAATAAATTTGAAGTGTTATCAGAAAATGTCTATTTCTTCCAAAACATGTTCACTCAACTTCTATAAGCAAGTTCATGTTGAAAAAACTACTTGTCATTGCTTTGGATTTCGATTAGCAGGCACACATACTCATGAAATTGAGTTTTCAGCAGTTTCATAGGTAAAATAAATTTTGTGTGTAATCAGAAGCTTCTTTTCTTATTCAAACATCTTCACTTGATTCGTGCAATTAATTTAATGGCGAAAAAAGTACATGCCATTGCTATGATTTTAAACTCCAGGTTAAAAAAGGGATTTTTGTAGATTTTTAGGTAAAATAAATTTTTAGTGTTTACAAAAATGTATATCTTTATTGAAATTTATCAAGTTCACTTCGATAATCAACGATATGGAGAAAAAACTACAAATCATAGCTATGAATTTCGATTTACAGGCAAACGGAACCAAGTAATAGGGCATACCCCTTAAAAACCTTATATCTTGCTACGACTATGTGTAATATTATTTTTCTATGAAAGGCACAACTATAGGCATCCAAATGGTGAAAGAAAATCGAAAATCGGTTTGCTCATTATAAAGTTATGAATTTTTGAAGTTTTTGGGCATTTTTTTAATGGAAGCCCTTTATTACTGTTTTTCCTAGCTACGACCATGTTGAGTATTTTTCATTTAAAGATCTGCACTGCAAGTGTTGAATTGTGAAACAAAATCGAAAATTGATTGCATATTGACACTGAAATATTTTTTTATAAGTTTGGTAAACATTAAAGATAGGAGCCCCTCATTCTCCATTTGCCTTGCTACGACTATGTTTGATATTTTTCCCTGCAATGCTGGTCTTGAATGTTTCCAGCGGTGAAATAAAATTATAATATTTTTGCCTGATGGCTGAGATATGAGCTCTGAACCATTGTAACGCTGTTTTTTTAGGAAGACATATTTTCACACCCCCCTTAAGACTCTTTGTTCCTTGCTACGACTATGTAGTATATTTTTTTTAGCAGTTGAGGAGTCAAGCTTCATGACTGTGAAAGAAGATTTGAAATCGAATGACTAGTTTTAGAGTAATGGCTGTTCAAAAATGTGTGTAACGCAAATTTTTAGCACCGTTTCGTGACAGTTAATTGTTACTGAGCATACTTCGAATTTGTGCAGCAAGTCCTCGGCGAAACTCAAAGCATAGGTTCCCAAGCTTTTCGGATGCGACCCACCTAGCAGCCTAGCAGCGTATTCTTCTCCACCCACAAGCGAAAAATTGATAAAAAAATATGGTTTTACTGTTTTGAATTTACTCGTTACTCTGTTGGGGACAAGATCTGGTCACAAGGCGACATTGACATTGTGAAAACTTTTCGAAGTAAAGTTTTACCAAGCAACTCGACTGAAATATATTTCATTATTAGTTTGGTTTTTACATTTAAATGACTATTGTCTTACAAATTGGTCCTCAATTAGCCTGATAGTAGTGCACTTGGATGGCTTGGGTGGTTTTATACCAATACTAAAATTCAGAAAATCTAATTCACGTTAATCTTTTAAATCTAGGTTCAGTTCAACTTACGGTTTTTCAACTGATCAATAGGACTTAAATTAGTTATTCTAGGTCAATGTATACCACAAAGCGCTTGCTAGTGGATTCCTAGAAGGGTTACAAAATTGTATCATATAATTTTAGTATTTACGAAATTATGTTACCACTTCAAAGAAACTTCAGGATTTGAATGATAAAGCAAAGCTCTATAACTCGAATTCAGTAGGTTTATTAATTAAATTCTTTATAAAACTGCATAATATTAAATGAACTATAAATCACTCAACTAAACGTGCGCGCATTCGTTCACTATCAATGTATCGGTTTTTTGACACATTCGTTCTACAGTGTGTCATATGAAGTGGGCTTAACAATGTAAAGGGCCAATCGTTCGCTCGACGCAACAGACATGCATCGTGTCCATTAAAAATTAGAGGGGCTATTTTCGTCTGAAATTTTGCAACTTCTAGATACCCTTTGTACCTCGATATTTTAAACGTAGATGAACGTAGATTCCATAATCAAATTACTTTTCAAGATATAAAATATGAACCAGAAATAGAAATTATAACGATTGCAATCATCGGGAAAATAAGGCTAGATCAGAAAAAAACTTGAATATGATTTAATTCGAGCTAGAAATTTTAGGCATCATCATAGGCCTTGAAGCAGCTTTCCAAAGGGTTTCTGCTTAAAGGTTCGATATATTTTTTTTTTGAGTGGATGATCCCTTCAAATCCGACTCATGAAGGTTTGACTACATTTTACTAGTTTCATAACTCTTGTAAAAATACTGGGCTTTGACCTCAAAATCAGGGGGTTTTCAATAGCAATTCCTCTAGAAATTTCGTCCAGGAATTCAATAATAAATTCCTCCGAAAATTATCTCCAATAATACGTTTGGAGATTTTTCAGAAGATTCATCCGGCGATTTCCTTCAGGTATTTCTCTGGAGATTTTCACCTGAAATTTCTCCGGTGATTTCCTCCAGGAATTCCTCCGGATTTTCTCCAGCATTTTCTCTGGGCATTTCCTACAGGAATTCCTGCGAGAATTTCTTCCAGAGACTTCTTCAGGAAATCTCCTCCAGAGATTCATTCAGGGATATCCCCCTAGAACTCCTCAATGGATTTTCAATAGCATTTTCATCAAGGATTTCGTTCAAGATTTTCTCTGAGGATTTTTTCCATGAACTCTTCCGGGGATTTCCTCCAGAGATTTTTTGCCCAGAAAACCTTCGGGATTCCTCCAGGGATTTACACCACGAATTTCTTCAGAGATTTCAACGATTCATCCGGGGAAATTCTCAAGTACTTCTGCGGGGATTTCCGCCACGAAGTCCTCAGGGGAACTACAATAGTAATACCCCTGGGATTTCATTCAGGACTTCCTCTGGGGATTTCGTTAATAATTGTTCCGGGGATCTCATCCAGGAAATCCTTCGGGTATTTCATTACAAAATTCCTTAGAATATTTTTTCAGAGAGTTTCTCCGAAGATTTCCTTCAGGAATTCCGTCAGGGATTTCCTCCAGGAAATTCTCTGGAGACTTTCTCCAGTAATTAATCTAGAAATTTTCTCCAGAAACTTCACCGAGAATTTCATCGAGGAATTCCTCTGGGGTTTTAATAAAGAAATTCGTCTGAAAATTTTCTTTAGAAATTCCTTCGAGGATTTTTTTCTGAGAATGTATCGGGAGGTTTCTTCTAGGAATTTCTCCAGGGATATCTCCCAAGAACTCCTCTGGGGATTTTCAATCCCACTACAATCCTTTGCGGATTTCGTCCAAGAATTTCTCTGATGTTTTCGTCTAGAAACTTTTGTGGAGATTTCATTAACAAATTCCTCCGGGCGTTTTCCCCAGAAATTTACCTAAAGGACTTGCAACAGGAATTCTCTGAAGATTTCCTCCGGACATTTCCCACGGATATTCTCCAGGAGTTCTTCCGAGAAGTTCCTTCAGAAATTGCTCTAAGGATTTCCTTCAGTGATTCATCCGGGAATTTGCTCCAGGAATTATTCCGAGGGATTCTTCCAGGAATGGCTCCGGGGATCCCTCCAAGGAACTCTTTTAGAGGTTTTTATCCTCCGTTGATTTGTTTGTCTGCTTCCTCCGGGTATTTTTTTTCCCAAGGAATTTCCCCCGGGGTTTTGTCCAGAAATTCCTCCGGAGATTTTTTTCCAAAAAATTCTCCAGAGATTTCCTTAAAGAGCTCCTCTGCGAATTTCGTCCAGGAATTCCTCAGAAGATTTTCCAAAGTAATTCTTCCGGGGATTTCGTCCAGGTATTCTTCTGGAGATTTTCTCCAGGGATTCCCCCGGAGAGTTCCTCCAGATTTTCCTGCTTGAATTTCGTCCAGGAATTTCCCCGACAATTATCTTCAGGATTCCCTTCAGATTTCTAGGATTCATCCGGAGATATCCTCAAGAAATCCTCCGGGGAGTTTTTTTTTTCAGGGGAATTCCAATAGCAATTCCTCCGGGAATTTCATCCAGGACTTTCTCAGGAGATTTCATTAAGAAATTCCTTCGGGTATATTCTCCAGAAGTTCCCTCGAAGGTTTTTTCAGATAATATATCCAGAGGATTTCCTACAGGAATTCCTCTGAGGTCTTGCACCTTGAATCACTCCATAGATGTCTTAAAATTCTTGTGTAAATATTGTTGACCTCAAAATCAGCAATATTTACAATAACCAACGAAGCATTGGTAATCAGTAAAAATTTCCTGGATTCCAGACTTTTGTAGTGAAATTAACTGACCGTGTTATTTTCCCTATCTTTTGTCTCACTCTAAAAATTATCATCAAAATTTTGTGGAAGCAAATCTCGAGTTTTAGTGAATCAATGAAACTGAAAATTTATTGGGTTGTGCACTACATAGTGATCATAGTGATACATTTTTCGGATGAAATGGATAGGGTGATTATGACGACGTCCCATGCGGCCTTATTCTTCGAAGGTTTCCTAAGGGGTAGTTTTTTTTTTGCTGATATCTGACACTGAATATTTACGTGCACGTCTCTATCGAACGACATCTATTGCAGTTCTATGTACAGAAGCGTTGTGGAATAACTGACTATATTTTCCTTAAGTTCTGTAATTTTTTTGTGAGGTTCATTAAGAACTAACGGTTCTGTTGTTAAACATCCTTTGAGATCAAGTTGTTCGAAAATCGTCATTGAGATGTAAGGGTTAACTAAACCCTCGTAAGTGGAATAGTGCTGAATGTTATTTCCAACCTATGTTTGGATTTTGATCCGAATAAGCCGATCGAACCATGTTCAGAGAGTGTAACAGTTCGTGATCCATTTGAAACTCTAATTTCTTTGAAATTAGTTCATTCAACTAATTTATTTTACATAATTTTAGGTTTTTCAAGAGGATTATGAAGGATGGGTCGTTATTGGTCGAAATAGCAGCATCCATAGAATTTATCTTTGTCATGGACTTCCAAAGTGTCTTCCCAACGGTCAAAACATAGCACATCACTCAAACAAACAATCGGTTACATATCCATACCAAGGTATCTAGAAGGGAGGTAGTCCAATGTGTCAGATTTCCCATTCCGCCATTTTGAAATGCCAAATGACAGCTGGCGAGTTTGTTTTGGTTGTTTGGATATCAGATGCATGGCGTGACAAAGTAGGTATAGAATGTTTCTTTTACACCCACATCTGTGTGGTATACGCGGCAAAGTATCTGAATTTACTTCACTGTGTAATGCACTGATAGTAGAATGACATAACTTACGAGATAAAGTTACAAGAATACAACCGTCATCGTCAGACGGCGACACCGTGGCGCATCCTCTCTTTCATCGGTAGACAATCGGTGGTGGATGGATCTCACCCGCTGCACTATTCGAAATTTCCACATTTATGTACATGCATTACATGCAATTGTAAACCAATTTTTCAAATGATTTGCTTTTCTTCGACACAAAACACCGGAATACTACATTAAAGACGAAAATTTGATTCGTGACAAAATGCTGGAGAAAATTTTCACTTCACTATGTTTATGTTTGTTGGAATAAACATTCCCTAACAACCCCATAGAAACGGTTGAGTACACAAACCCGCCAGCTAGCCAACTCGCCAGCTGTCACTTCCGCCTTCCCCGCAGCTAACCACACCACGCACCCACTGACTGCTAAGATCGGTAAACCTGTCATTATAATAATCTTGATCCATACCTTGCCGAGCACAACCTTCCCTGCATATCGTATTCTTTTGCTCGGTATTTAGATTAACATATTTATTTTGTTCATACTTGGTTGAATCAACGGAAGTTCCGTTGTGATTATGCCAAATCTAAATTAGATCAAACTCCTGGAATCTGGAGATTTAGGCTCTTATCTCTTAAATCTCCAATAATTGATACAAAAATTAAAATGATTACTATTGATACAATTTGGTTAACTTCCATCATAAATGAGGGCTGTTGGAATAATTTGTTGATAGCAGTCATGATTCTGTCCTGTCGCACGTTAAAAAATTATTTTGTAGGATCATTGAGAAAATTGGTTTGTATCTTTCTTGAATATGAATTTGAATCAAAGGCACAAATTTCTTGATGGCCGGCAGTTGAACATCAACCTAAAAAGTAAAAAGATAAAAATAAAATAGGTAATTTAAAAGATTCCATTCCAATATCCAAAAACACAAATTTTAGGCTTGACTTTTCTATATCAACATAACAATTTTTTCATCGCTAATGCTTTGATCAAGCCATAAAAATTATAGTATATGCAAGAAATGTCTAACGGGGGGGATTTTAAAATTTATGGCTTGCTAGCGTAAAAAGCTGGAAAGAATTTTGTAGGCAATTGGTATCCAAAAATTTAAGATAAAATCTTGTTTCTATTCAGGAACATGATAGGGAGTGTTCCTGCAACTACTTTAGAGTGTTTTACTGCTCGAATAACAACTAATTCATGATTAAATTTCAATTTCAAAGATGAGCAACGTTGACGTAAACTTGGTCGACAAAAACGCCACATGGGTTCAATTTCTGACACAAAATTGACTTGTCTTATATTTCGGAAGGAACATGGAAATCAAAATTCAACCAAAATTAGTGTTCAAATAAAGAAGTGTGACAAAATCATAAAAGACAGAAAAATATGTTTTTTGGGCTTAGTTAAGCCAATACAAAATATTCAAAAACTAAGTATATTTATGTTTTTGGTTCTTTGTACAAACATTGAAATAGGGCTTTAGACAGGATCCTATTGTCATTGAAGTTACCATTTACATGAAAAATGGATCACTTCGAAACTTTACTTAATATTGACTAATTTCCTTACAATAATAAAGTAAATGAACTTTAACTAAGAGTAATGGCGCATGATCAAACATCGATTTAGACCACATCCTTGTGATGGTTAAAGTGAGCCAAAGACTTTCCGTTGTGAACAATATTCGATACCGAGGCCCACCGAAGTGCAATCTAGAATGACTCAAACTACAAGAAGTCGCAACTGCGCAAAGCCTTGAAGCAGCGTTGCCGAATGAGAGAGAGGGCTCACCAAAGCACCTTTTGAGGACTGCTGGAGTAGTGTCAAAGCAGCCATTAACTACTCAATTGTCATAATTGTCATTAGGTTTGTGGAAGGAAATGGACGAAACGGTTGATTCGACGAGGAATGTCAGCGGCTGCTTGGGCACGTCAGGAGTTAATCATCAATATTAACCTCCTTTTCCCGAGCAGCCTAGATAGCCGCGTAGTGTCGGTAGCGGTTGTTTCAACTGGCTAAGAATTAACACTACGGACTGCCTGTTCCGGTGGTAAAAGTCCATCTCACAGGTGACCCCTAATTTATGGTGTGATGCGTACCGTGCCTAGGAATGAATGGTTAGGGGGGTCTAAATAAAACATAACCGCTAACGGAGCCTGTGAGGTACCAGGGCGCCCTCCACAGTATTGAGTCCATCCTGTGCTACCCGGAGCAATGGTGCAGGTGACCTTGTGTTTCTCCGAGATAATCGGCTGCCCTTCTTCAGTCTCTATCCTGAGGCTTAATAAGGGTGGGATTATGAATATGTTGACATTTAATTTAAATTATCACCTATATGGATTCGCATTATGCGTTTTACACAGTGTATTCTGTGCTCTTTCGCCTTTGGCGACTTTAAATAGATACCGATCTAGTTTTTTCGTTGCTGGTCTTTTTCGTGCTGAGATTGCAAAAAGCTTAATCCTGCCTAGTTTGGGTAGTGGCTACGGTTAGGTTAGCTCAGGTCAATCTTCAGCATAAAAGAACAGCAACGATCAATATTTGCAGACTCATGCAAAATGGTGCAGCCCAAGTGGCGCTAGTTCAAGAACCCTACTTTCGTAGAGGAAACTTCTATCTAGGTAACCTTGTGGACCCAGTTTTTGCTACTTTCAGCAAACTTGAAATGGCAAACTCGCGCTCCATGCCCCGCGCATGCGTGCTCGTAAATAAAGCAATCGTTGCTACACTCATTTCTGAGTTGACGACCAGAGATAGTAGAAGCATTAACCTAAGAATGCTAATGTCGCTACTGTTCGTGTTACCAACATCTAGTTTGCCACGCGCTGACAGCTTGAGTACCGGTCCTCAAAGTGTCAAATAAATTTTAACAACATCCACTACAACATGACATCGAACAAACAATGAAAAGATACAGTTAAAGGTGATAATAAACTAATTCAGTTTTGTGAGAACAGCGTCATTAGCGTTCTACTACTAATATTTCTATTCCAGAGATGTATGTGCTGTCACAATGGATCATTAAAATAACCAAAATGGCCGCTATGGAAAGCATAGATAGCGCCACCGTAGCCTTGTGTGTTTGACAGAACAGCGATGCTGTCACAATGTTAAATCCCATATACAGTAGCGCCTTTGTTTTGATGCGATGAGCACTTGCAAAAACTACATTCAATGATCCATTGATGTTTCTGTTGGTGACCTCAACAGGAAATACGTCTATTGTTCGGTATATTTACCACATGATGAATCATCCCCAACGGATGACTTCAAACGAGTTGTCGTACACTGCGTAACAAAAGGCCTTCCGCTGATTGTGGGCAGTGATGCCAATGCTCATCACATCATCTGGGGCAGCTCAGATATCAATTTGAGAGGCTCCAGTCTGATGGAATACTTAAGTAGTACAGACCTTGGATTACTTAACATAGGCAATCGCCCAACCTTCATGGTTTCTAATAGAGAAGAAGTGTTAGACATAACGCTCTGCTCGAATAGAATCAGTCACGAGTTGACGAATTGGCATGTATCAGATGAGGAATCATTATCTGATCATCGCTACATCTTCTTTGAACATTCAAATGTAACTGCGCAGACTTTGCGTTTTAGAAATCCCCGATCAACAAACTGGGAACTCTATATTGAATTGGTTGCGACCAAATTTCATGGATATTCTCCGTCCATTGAAAATCCAAGTGATCTGGATGATGCCGTTGATACTACAACATCCTACATTATGGAAGCTTTTGAAGAAGCATGTCCTCTGCGGTCTGTAAAGACTACAAGAGGGAGCCCATGGTGGAATTCCGATCTGACTAGACTCAGGAAACAATGTAGAAGGAGTTGGAACAGACGCCGTTCAGCTGGATCAGAGTCGTTCAAGTCGGCTCGCAAGGCTTACAAGAAGGCTCTTCGTTCTGCTGAACGATCCGGTTGGAAAAACCTTTATACAAATGTTTCCAGTTTGAGTGAAGTCAGTCGGCTGAACAAAATCCTTGCAAAATCTAAGGATTTCCAAGTGAACGAAATTCGCTTACCTAATGGTGACTTTACTTCTTCCGATGAAGAAGTTTTAGAATGTTTATTCAATACACACTTCCCCGGATGTGTGGACATAGCATCTACGGATGAACCAAATGTCTTTTCATGTAGTTACGAGTCTCTGGCCTCGGCTCGCAGTATCGTAACTACTGAATCGATTCAATGGGCACTTAATAGTTTTGCTCCTTTCAAATCTCCAGGAGCGGATGGGATTTATCCTGTTCTGCTCCAAAAGGGGTTTGAGTTTATCAAACATGTTTTGAAAAAGCTACTTGTAAGCAGTTTTGCTACCGGGTACATTCCCAGATCCTGGCATGAGATTACTGTAAAGTTTATCCCAAAAGGAGGACGTGGGTCGTATGAAGAAGCGAAGAGTTTTAGACCAATCAGTCTGACCTCTTTTCTTCTGAAATGTCTGGAACGCATTATCGATCATCACATCCGTGATGTTTATTTGGCAAACATGCCTCTTCATGTGAATCAACATGCTTACCAATCTGGAAAGTCCACTGTGACTCTTTTACACAAAGTTGTATACGATATCGAGAAAGCATTCGCTCAGAAGCAATCCTGCTTGGGTGTTTTCTTGGATATTGAGGGTGCCTTTGATAACGTGTCTTTCGATGCCATATTGGAAGCAGCACGAAACCATGGGCTACCTACAATGATTACCAATTGGATTCATCAAATGCTCAAAAACCGACATCTCTTCTCGACATTGCGTCAAGCAGCGATTCGAAAATTGAGTGTTTGCGGATGCCCCCAAGGGGGAGTCTTGTCACCACTTTTGTGGAATCTCGTAGCAGATACGCTATTGAGGCAACTCAATAATTGCGGTTTTCCAACTTATGGAGTTGCCGACCGACCTCACATTGATATCAGAGTCAAAAAAGCTTGCATGGCCTTCGGTCAATGCCGGCGAACCTTTGGTAAAACTTGGAGCCTCAAACCCAAATATATCAAATGGATTTACACAACAGTTGTTCGACCAATATTGGCATATGGATGTCTTGTGTGGTGGCAAAAGGGCGAAGTGAGAACAATCCAATCAAAATTGGGCCATCTCCAAAGGATGTGCTTGATGGCGATGTCTGGTGCGTTCTCTACAACTCCCACAGCAGCGCTCGAGGCCCTTTTCGACGTTGCGCCACTACACATATATTTTAAACAAGAAGCACTTTCTTGCTCTTACCGTTTATGGGTACTGGATCTACTGGTGAAAAATCCAGTGAATCGTAGATCTACACACACTTCGTTGTTTGCACTTTTGGTGAATTGGGACAAACTTGTCCTTGCTCCAAGTGATCTCACAATTGCTTGTCATTTTCCTTACAGGACATTTATCACACAATTCCCTTCACGGAAGAGTGGACGTCTGGCTTTTTGGAAAGAAGTATATCAAACGATATAGTATGTTACACTGATGGCTCCCTTCTTGAAGGTAGAGCTGGTGCAGGAGTATATTCTCGTGAGCTAAGGCTGAATCAGTTTTACTCACTTGGTAGAAACTGCACCGTTTTTTAGGCGGAAATATTTGCCCTTATATGTGGAGTGCAATCAGCACTTCAACAGCGCGTAATGGGTAAAGTCATATACTTCTGTTCAGATAGTCAAGCTGCTATAAAAGCTCTCGCTTCGGCCAACTCAAGGTCGAAGCTTGTTATCGCATGTCGAACTCAAATTGAGGAACTGAATTCAGTCAACTCTGTAAACCTTGTATGGGTACCTGGCCATTCTTCCATCGTTGGAAATGAATTGGCTAATGAGCTATCTCGCGATGGAGCATCGCATGACTTCATTGGCCCTGAGCCGGCTATTCCAATTTCGAAGTGCTGGGTGAAGCTTCAGATAAACTCTTGGGCGGCAACTCAACACAAGCAATATTGGAATAGTTTGGAGTCATGCCGTCAAACAAAATTGTACATTACTGAGCCATCTCCAAGGGTGGCAAAGTATTTAACAAATCTGTCAAAGCAGAATTGCAGTCTCTTGGTCAGAGCGTTGACAGGCCACTGCCGACTCAACTATCACATGGCAAATATTCAGCGTGCTGAATCATTTGTGTGTGATAGTTGTGACTCTGATTATGGAACTTCGTATCACTTGATATGTAACTGTTCAGTTTTTGCCCAAATGCGATTTCAATTACTTGGTAAACACTTATTAAGTGAAACTAAATTCAGAAGCCTGAATCTTCAGGACATTCTGTTATTCTTAACCCGCTGTGGTAATGAGCTATAGGCTCTCTTTACGCTCATGCGTTTTGCAGTGCCCTTTTTAGGGCGCTGTTCGAACCCATTGTGGTATGGAGCTACATGCTCTCATTTCGCTTATGCGATCTTCCCTCTTCAAGGGACCCCACTCCTATTTCCTCCCATCTTTCCCTTCCCTTTCCTCTCCCATCGGGTAGATGATGAAATAGGCTCAAATATGGCGATGGCACAAATCTCCCAACTGGTGGGGAACGTGCCTTTGGAGCCGGCCTTCTGATACCTGATACCTGATACATCCTTGTGATGGTTAAAGTGAGCCAAAGACTTTCCGTTGTGAACAATATTCGGTACCGAGGCCCACCGAAGTACAATCTAGAATGACTCAAACTACAAGAAGTCGCAACTGCGCAAAGCCTTGAAGCAGCGTTGTCGAATGAGAGAGAGGGCTCACCAAAGCACCTTTTGAGGACTGCTGGAGTAGTGTCAAAGCAGCCATTAACTACTCAATTGTCATAATTGTCATTAGGTTTGTGGAAGGAAATCGACGAAACGGTTGATTCGACGAGGAATGTCAGACGGTTTTGGACGAGAAGAATGCAGCGCGGGCGATCATGCTGCAGCAAGGTACTTATCAAAATGTGGAACGTTAGCTACGCTCATGCGATGGAAGTATCTTAACGGACGAACGTGAGGTGATTAAAAGGTGGAATCAGCAATACTATGAACACTTGAATGACGCAGAGGGGAATACCAAGGCAACAGATGTATATCGGTATGGCGGGTGAGGGAGACGTGCCAACTCCCACAATGCCGGACATCAATCCCTCAAAAATGGTGTACATTTCTAATGCGGCCTGTACTGAACGAAGAGGGGCGCAACGAGTTAGGTAGTTTGACCAAGTGGAGCAGGATCTTGGAACTGTGGGACGACCGAGAAACTGGAGGCAAGCAGCCACGGGCCGAATTTGTTAGCGCAACATTGTGGTGCAGATCATGCCTTGAAGGACGTAGCATCATCAAAAGTAAAGTAAGTAAGGGCTCACAAGATTGCCAAGGCCACCATGGAGCACCGCTTACGCTCAGGGTATACAGAATTGGAAAGAAAAAAAGGAAACAAATATCTGTTTTCATTGAAAATGATCATGTTTGGAGGCCTGTAGATCTGTGTGTAATGATTCGAATGACATGAAACGTTGGCGGCAAACTAATAATGTGGGTTTATTAATTTTGTTGGATTTTTACATATTTATACACATGTCTTAAAGTTTTTATACGGTTTCAAATTGAAAATAAATAAGTAAAGATCATCCTTGTATTAAACTTTAAGAAAGAAACAATCTTGGTGTATTTTTTGCTCCTAATTAGTAATCCAGTACAACCCTACACAAACAAATATGTATAAGATGATTTTGTAACATATTTCTGTTCTTTCACATTGGTGTTGTTCACTTTTTTATTATTTCCAAATTGAAATTTGCTTTATTTTCAGTTCGCCGCCAAAATTTCATGTTATCTGGATCATTATACATAAAACTATAGACCATTAAACACAATTTTGTATTATGGAACTTCTGGCTACACCCATGCGTGTAGGTACCGCATCAAGTGGCGCCCAAGGAGCCGTTATTTATGTTTGCATAAAGTAAGCGTCCCAGTAAACAGTTTCCGGAGTAATTCAATTTTCCGGCTTATAACGAACCATTTATTTGACAAAGCACCCTAAAGATATGGTACTAATGTTGTTCGTGTTTCACAATCAAGATCGGATATTGCATGAACAATAGCGGGAGGAGTCGTTGGTTGAAGTTCGCATCTGGAGCTGGATTTCGGAGCTCTTCCTCGGAAATCAACCTCAACGCACCATCGTTGGTCACCTGGTAGATTTGTCGTGCCATGTAGATCGGAATGGATTGCTGAATTTCAACGGCATGGTTATTTATGTCTTTGCGCGTGGGATGGGGAAGGCGGTCGGGCACAGGAACCGGGTAGGGAACAGCTTGATAGATAATTTTCCTGTCCTGGTTGCCCCGATGCACGGATGCTTGCACATTTTGATGGTTGTTATTCCGATTCAGGTATTGATGATTGTTAATTGTTCTGATAGATTCTCGTCCTTCCTGCTGGTATTGATTATACTGCATATAATCTTCGTTCAAGTTATGTGGTGGTTGCTGAACGTAACGATAACGATGTGGTCGATGAAATTCCTGACGATTGCCATTCTGATTTTGGAATCGGTACGCTGCATCGTATCTTTGCTTTGGCGAACCAGGATCTTCAATCGATTCACAGCAGATGATCAATGTGGCAACAACGATCGTTCCAATTACCTTGAAAAGTAATAAATTTAAAACCGACTGTTTACCGGTTGCCGTTATCGCTAATACTCACTTTCATTGCGACCTCCCACAAGATATGCTTCCAACCAGTGATCACGATCAAATGATACCGTTCAATGACTACGAACGGTTTATATTAAACATTTTGTTTTGCTATCAATTTATCAAATTCGTTCGGATGCAATTTTGCGATGCTCACCAATTCGCGCCGACACCACATTTCGCTGATAGGTGTGTCAACTAACGAACCGTGAAGTTGTTATTGGGGTAGGCTCTCCTATATCGGCGTGCAATGTGCGAATTGTTTCGCCAGCGGAATTGATGGCAAAAATTTTGACAAATTTATTATTCGGTATCATGATTGCAAGTTGCATCAAATGCCGGTTCATGGCTTTGTATTCACAATTTGCTTTTTTATTAGTATCATTTCAAACATTTTTTTTTTTTTTTCGATAGGAAAGATATTGTATTTTTCAATTTTCGCGGGAAAATATTCTTTTTACTAAACACTGCTCAGCAACACAAATTGACCTCTTGCTGATGGCTGTGGCGAAAAAATAACGCTAGTAGCGAATTGTTGCCGAATACTTATCCAAGCGAAGACATTTTTGCTTTTTATGTTGAATAAATGCTTCGGGGTTGATGAAGAGTGTGCTATGCAGATAAGCGCTTGAAACCTACGCAATATCACCGCAAGCACTCTAAACGTGAACTCGACCTAACTGCCTAACTGGCTATCCAGAAGAAGACAGACTGGGAGTGACAGGAAAATTTGTTTTGCGTTGGTGCGTAAAATGAAAAATTGAATTCAATTATTGGAGCGCCATGGTTTCCGTATCAAGGCACCGGATCGCGTCGGGTCGGAGTGTAATTTTTCTGAGCTATAATTGGGTGTCCAAGATAAAGAGGCGTGACGGGTTGGGCTAGGAGGACCAATGTGTAGATCGAATATCAAAAAGTGTCAAATAAATTTGTTCCAATTTGTTTTGCATGCAGATCGGTTGATATATAAGGATAATGTTGCAAAGCAAACTGGTTTCCGAGGTTTTGCCTATACATAAATCGATTTACTTGTACAATTTGTGGTTTCATCATAACCGTAAAATAATGTACGGTTTCCCCTAAAATTGAAAATTTCCCAAATGCAATCACTATACACCACATTAAATTTTTGAAGCAGTGCTGATGAATTGTGCTTGACCGCCAATTGTAGTTTTCATGATACCTATATTTTTCCTGACTTATCGATCGATACGTCAAATGGAATAGAGCTTTAAATATCAAAATTCATGATGTACTAGGACTATGCCCTTTCAAATTTTTGGCAGAAATATGAAAATACATTTGCACAATTAGATCAAATTGCTACAACCTTTTATAAGACGCCGTTTACAAATAACGTGACGCTAGAAAGGGAAAGGGGGAAGACTAAAGCGTTACGGATCACACAAAAATTTGAAATTTTCCTTACATAGGCCGTTACGGAAAGGGGTCAAACATTTTCATTTTTCGAATTACATACATAATAAATGGACGCTGTCTCACGTTGAACGTGGCGAAAAAGTATACGCCACAGCCATATCTTGACATACAATATCCCATACTCAACTTCATGTTGTGCACTTTGCGGCGAGTATGTGTGGTAATGAATAATTACAGTGGAAACCTGGAAGTTCCATTTTTGTGAATCCAATTTCTTTGTCGACAGCAATTATTGTCGTTTCCGCATCTGCCCCATTTTCGTTTACGAATGTGTCGTTTTTGGATTAAACCGCTCAAGCCATGATTCAATACGAACATATCTAGAGAGATTCGCGATAAGGGCCTATCTGACAAATCAATAACAATGAGAAAATAATCAATGAAATTCTCATGTACAATTTTAAATCCCAATTGGAGAAAATATACTCAAACTTTAACCTTTTCACCTTAATACACATTTCATAAACCTAGTTTTAAAATCCTCATCAATACCACACACATCTCCTACAATTCCCCTAGCTATTTCGTACTCAAAAAATCTTTAAAGGTTTCGCCTAAAACGTACTCGAGAATGCCAGTATCGCCCAATGTTATGAGCCTATAATCGATATTATTTTCAGTGTCGCCTGTCACTTTGCGCCGTGTTTACATTCTGGTTTCAATTAAGCCCGCCATGTACGCCTTGTTTATTTTTTGTTTGCAGTGTCGCCGTTTACTCTCGCCGTGTTTTGATTTCGATTTCAGATGCGCCCATCACTTTGATAAACAAAAACACAGGCGTAATCAATAAAGTGTGTGGTTTTGCATGACGTGAAGTTTCGCCTTCTACAAATTTGCGTTTTTTGAATAGTTAAATTATCGATAGGGGAAAAGTTCAAGTGCAGTGAATAGACAATCAAGCCACAATTTCAACGCTATATTTTCTTAAATTGTGTACATTTTGTCAGTTTCGCCTGATTCGCGAATCTTTCTAGATATCAATATTTACAAACTATCTGTATCAACCAACGAAATAAGCTTTCTTTCCGCTCTCAATAGATCCTTACATATTCTACCACATCCAGTCAATAACCGCATAAGACAGGTAAATGTTCCACTGCAACCCTATTGCACGTTTAAATACTTAATAAATTTTCTTCGCAAAACCACAGAGCCTGACTTCCGTATGTTGCCTCGATTGACAGACAGTTTTTCACAAGAATCCACTCCTATCCCTCCCCCATCCTGTGTTCCATGTAGTCCCAATTGCAACGAACCCATTAAACTTGCAGCATACAAATGTCGTTGACTTTTCCGCTTCTCTTTAAATGAGCTTCCTTTCGCCTGAGCATTCGCAGTTGAACCCTATTCGCCAGCTTACTATTTCCACTTAGCTGTGGGAGGAAGTGGTACAATGCTCCAAGTATGCTAATTTCGTCATGCGTATACAATTAACGCTACATTTTTTTTTTGCTATGTTACGCTAAAATTGACAATGTTTTCTAATGAGCCCTCAATTAAAGTGGGGAAAAATGTTCTTTTCTAGCTCAACTCTGAGCAAATGTCATAAATTTCATAAATCGAATGCTGTTGAAGAAAGAGATTTTCACTTAAAATATCAAGGTACAGTGGGGGAAGTGTATCAGTGGGGTAAGTGGATCATTCGTTAATATTAAGTCTAAAAACTCAAGATCCTGCAGTATCCGCAAAACAAAATTTAATGCTCAATAGCACCGCCTGGTGGCAAAATATCCTATTTCTTGGCTCAAATAATGATAGTTCTTGAGCTACTGAAGTACTTTGCTGAAGTTATATTGCTGCAGTAGGCCTTGACTAGGAAACACGTATTTTTTTTCTGCACCTGACATTTTTCTCTTTTTTTCAGGAGGAAAAAAAAATCTTGGAGTACGGATATTCAATTGGTTTCGTGTTTCATGGTGGCGAATGTTTTTGGATGCGAGGAAAGCGACTCAAGATTCTGATTACGTTCGTTGATTGGATTGGAAGAGAGCGATCGAAGTTTTCTGAAGTTTTCATGGTGGCAAATGTTTTTGGATGCGAGGAAAGCGTTTCAAGATTCTGATTACGTTCGATGATTGGATTTGAAGAGAGCGATCGAAGTTTTCTAAATCAAGTTCAGATTGTGGGCTTTGGGAAGTTTTCAAGCTTGAGGTGATTTCTCTCAAGAAAGAATTCATCAAGTTCTCTATTGAATTTGATAAGTATAATTTTATTTACTTTCTTATTTTATAAGTTTTAGTTGTTATTACTTCTCGATTGTTGATTATTTATTTATATTCCCCGTTGTTTTCCTAATATGGAAACTGACGGGGAATCGTCGAATTCTAAAGAGGATGATCATTCTAATCTTCCTCCTTCAGTTTCCAAACCATTTAGAGTCAAATTTTTCCCATCTACTTTTCTTGGTCCTTATCCTGTTTATTTTAGAAAAAAGGATAAGCCAATTAATGTTCTCTTGATTTCAGCAGAAGTTTATAAAAGATTTAAATCCGTTAAAGAAATCAAGAAAATTTCGTTAGATAAATTAAGGGTAGTTTTTGGTTCTCGTGGAGATGCCAATACTCTCCTGTAATCCAACTTATTTGGTAGTTCATACCGTGTATATGCCCCTTGTGACTCATGTGAGATTAGTGGCGTCATTTATGACGAATCTTTGAGTTGCGATGACATTTAAAATTTTGGTTTAGGTTTTTTCAAAAATAAAACCATTTCTCCCGTCAAAATTTTAGATTGCAATCGTTTATCTAAATTAACGTTCAATGGCAACAGTTCTAGTTATACTCATTCTAATTGTATAAAAATAATATTTGCCGGATCTGTTCTTCCGGATTTTGTTTCAATTAATAACGTATCATTTAGTGTAAGACTTTATTTTCCTAAACTTATGCATTGCACTCATTGTCTTTTATTTGGACACACTTCTTCCTATTGTTCAAATAAACCTAAATGCTCCAAATGTGGAGATTCTCATTCTTCATCTGTTTGCGATAAACAATCTGATGTTTGTATTTATTGTAATCAGAATCATTTTTCAATTAAAGACTGTTCAGTTTATAAAACTAATCAACAAAAATTCAACCAACAAATTAAATTTAAAAATCGATGTTATATAAACCTCCTACTAAAAGAAAAAGGGCTAATTTATTATCTAACAAACATAATGCAAATTCTGATCCTCAACCATCAACATCTTTTGATAAAAACTTTCCTCCACTTAATGTTTCTTCTACTTGTCATACGATTCCTGGGTTTCAAAGAGTAGAGAATGACAATTCTTTTAATGATAAAAATAGGGATAATGTTGATAATTTATCCAACAATAATGATAATAAAGACATTTTGAATATTTTGGAACAAATAATAAATTTATTAGGATTCAGTGATTTTTGGAAAAATTTGATTAAAAAATGTTTACCTTTTTTAGCGTTTATTTTTGAAAAGTTAAATTCTTTTGGACCCCTCCTTTCTTCATTATTTTCAATGTAATGGCTACTTTCAATAAATTAAATATATTACAATGGAATTGTCGTAGCATTATACCCAAAATTGATAGATTAAAAGCTCTGTTATTTAATCACAATATAGATATATTTTGTTTAAATGAAACTTGGTTAGTGGAATGTAAACACTTTCGTATCCCTACTTTTAATATTATTAGAAAAGATAGAAATGTTTCAGCTGGAGGAGTGTTGATTGGTGTTCGTGGAAATATTCAATTTAAATATTTGAATTTACCATTTAATTTTGCAATTGAATATATTGCGATATCTGTTAAACATTTGGGTAAGGAATTTTCTGTCATATGTTTTTATATTCCTCCAAATTCTCCTTTTTCATTATCAGAAATGAAGACTATATTAGACAATGTACCTTCTCCATTTTACATATTAGGAGATTTTAATGCCCATAATTCTGCTTGGGGTAGTAGGAATAGTGATGGTAGAGGTAACTTGATCATGGATTTGGTTGATGAATTGAATTTGAATATTCTCAATGATGGATCATTTACCAGAATTGCTGTTCCTCCTGCTCATCATACTTGTATTGATTTATCTCTTTGTTCTAATAGTTTAACATTCCTTTCTTCTTGGAAAATAATTAATGATCCTAATGGTAGTGATCATTTACCTATTTTGATCGAAATTTGTAATAATGACAATAAACAAACAAATAATGAATCTCTTAAGCCTGATTTATGTAGAAATGTTAATTGGTTAAAATTTTCGGATCTTATTTCATTTTCTTTAACTCATTTTGATTATTCATTATCTCCACTTGATAATTATGAACAATTTTGCGAGATTATAATTAAATGTTTAATAAAATCTCAAAAATACAAAATATCTCCAATTTCTTCTAGAAAAAAATGTCCTTCATTTTGGTGGGATAGTGAATGTTCTATGGCTTTAAAAAATAAATCTGAAGCCTTTAAAAAATTTCGTCGTTTTGGATCAAGGGAAAATTATTTTTTATATTGTAAAGCTGAAGCTAAATTTATTCGAATTACTAAATTTAAGAAAAGGAATTATTGGAGAAATTTTATAGAAAATCTTGATAGAGAATCTTCTCTATCTTCTCTTTGGTCTGTTGCTAGAAATTTCTCTTCTTCTCCAAATATTCAGAAATATTCTGAAGAATGGATTAATAAATTTGCTTCTAAAATTTGTCCTGATTTTGTTCCATGTTCCATAAATTTTAAAAATTGTCAGAGATATAATTATTTTCCTGAACTTAGTGCTTCATTTTCATTAGGAGAATTAGATTTAGCATTATCTGTTACAAAAAACACATCACCGGGAATTGATAATATTAAATTTATTGTTTTGCAAAATTTACCACATGATGGAAAAATACATTTGTTAGAGTTGTACAATTCATTCCTTTTTCAAAATATTCTACCTTTGGAATGGCGTTCTATTAAGGTTGTCAGTATTGTAAAATCAGGTAAGGATCCTTCATTAGCTGATAGTCGTAGACCAATAAGTTTATTGTCATGTCTTCGTAAGCTTATGGAAAGAATGTTACTTAATCGTTTAGAATTATGGGCTGAAAGTAATAAATTTTTTTCTTCTTCCCAATATGGTTTCAGAAAAGGTTGTAGCACTCGTGATTGCACTGCTCTTCTAACTTCACAACTTAATCTTTCGTTTAATAAGAAGCAGGATATGGTTTCAACTTTTCTTGATGTTTCTGGGGCATATGATTCCGTGTTATTAGATCTACTTTTTGAAAAATTTAAAAATTTCAATATTCCAAATATAATTGCCAATTTTTTATATAATTTATTTTCTTTCAAAATTATGCATTTTTTTCATAATGGCTCTTCCAAATTGATACGATATAGTTATTTTGGTCTTCCTCAAGGGTCTTGTTTGAGTCCATTTCTATATAATTTATTTACCAGTGACATATAATCTGTTATTCCAAATGGATGTTATTTTTATCAATTTGCCGATGATAAAGTTATTTCTATCAGCGGTAATAATAGAGAAATTATTCGTCATTTTATGCAATGTGCATTAAACAATATTGAAATTTGGGCAAACAATAATGGTTTTTCTTTTTCTGTTTCTAAAACTAAATTTATTTTATTTTCTCGTAAGCGTTCTATTGTTAATATAAATTTATATCTTAATGGTCACGAAATTGAACAAGTTGATGATTATAAATATCTAGGAATATGGTTTGATTCAAAATTATTGTGGAAAAAACATATTCAATATATTCAGATAATTTTTGCAAAAAGAATAAATTTCCTTAGAACTATAACAGGTACTTGGTGGGGGGCTCATCCTACTGATTTAATTACACTTTACAAAACGACCATTAGATCTATTATTGAATATGGATGTTTTACTTTTGTAAATGCAAGTCAATCGCATTTTTGTAAACTAGAAAAGATTCAATTTCGGTGTCTAAGAATTTGTTTAAAATCAATGAATTCAACTCATACTCAATCTATTGAGGTTTTAGCTGGAGTGATTCCACTTAAAACTCGCTTACATGAATTAAATTGTAAATTCATGTTGAATTGTTTTATGAAAAAACACCAAATAATTGATGTTTTGAAATTTTTAAATGATATAAATCCAACTTGCAAAATTTTAGATTCATACAAATATTGTTCTTCTTTGAATATTGTTCCTACAACAATTTCTACATTCAATTATCATAATTTTGATATTAATGTTCACTCGTTCCATCCAATAATCGATTTATCGTTATATGAAGAATTAAAACAAATTCCTAGTGTTGAGTATTTTCGCTTTGCTCCTTTATTTTTTCGGCGTAAATTTATTGGATTAGATTCACATCAACTTTACTTTTCTGATGGATCATTAATCCAAAATGTTGCTGGTTTTGGAGTTTATAATTATTATTCTGCTTATTTTTTCAAATTACAATCTCCTTGCTCAGTTTTCATAGCTGAACTAACTGCCTTGTATTTTACTTGTTCTTTGATTAAAAAATGTTCTCCAAATATTTTTATTATATGTTCAGACAGTTTAAGTTGTTTGAAAACACTCAATTCCGTTAATTTCAATTCTAAAACTCATCACATTATGTTGTTGCTGAAAAAAGAATTATATCATTTGAATTCTCAGGGTTACATTATTAAATTTATTTGGGTTCCTGCTCATTCTAATATTTATGGTAATGAGCAAGCTGATTCTTTAGCAAAATTAGGGGTTCGTTGTGGCAGTATGTTCAACAGACAAATTTCTTCGTCTGAATATTTTGCAGATTTAAAACAATATTCTTTAAATAATTGGCAGCTTTCATGGGACTTTAGTGATAAAGGACGATGGTGTCATTCAATTTTACCTAATGTTTGTCGATTTAGTTGGTTTAAAAATTTTGTTGTCGGAAGAAATTTTATTTGTACATTGTCAAGACTTATATCCAATCATTATATTTGTAATAGTTATTTATATCGTATCAATATCAATGATTCTAATTTGTGTGATTGTGGTGTTGCTTATGAGGATATTGACCATATTGTTTTTCATTGTACGCGTTTTGCTATACCTAGAATTGTTTTCTTTAGAAATTTGAAAATATATCATCGTTTGCTCCCTCAATCTGTTCGTGATATTCTGGGAAGTAAATTCTTACCCTCGTTAAAAATACTTTATAGATTTTTAAATGATGCTTTATATTACGTATGATTCTGCTTCTTCCTTTTTTTTCTTTTTTTCAGGTTTGATGGAAACATTTTCAACAAACTCATTTAAGGATGGCATCAAGTAGTTTTCGAGTCATGGCCCTTTTTTTCAAGATTTTTGGCTCCGTAATGGATAAATCGCCTGAGCCTATAGATTTATATTTTATTATTATTACCATTTTGTAATGTTATTTTGAAAAGATAAAGAGGTTTTGTGCCTTTTTGAGAAGAATTTCAAAAGGAAATCACTCAAAGGGGTTTTTCCCTCTTTCAAAATTTTTAGTTAAAAAATAAATAAATAAATAAATACTTTGCTGAAGACACCATGTTTCTAAGTGGCAGGCTTCTGAGATACCTGGAAACACAAGTGTCATGCACACTAGCGCCGCCTAGTGGCAAAATTTTAAATCAACTAGCTCGAACAATGATAGTCCTTAACTTACTAAAAACTTTGCCGAAGACGCCATCCTTCTAAATGATCGGAATCCTGAAATATTTGCAAAACAAAAGTAAAATTTCCATGCCCACTAGTGCCACCTAGCGGCAGACATCATGTACACGCGCTTTATATCAAGAGCTTGAGATCAGCTTGCCATGAGCGCACAAAAAATACCGCGCGCTTGAGCACGTGCTATGGTGAGACACATTTTTTTAGATCTCATGTAGCAATGTACCAGTACAAACGATCACATCTGCACTGGCTCATGCGCCGTCTCATGAGAAAATCTCAATGTGACAGTGCATTTGTGCCTCGCAGGCGAAGGTTTCAGAAGCAAGGAAAAGGGATTAAACTATGGATCATACTGTCCTTAGGCAGTTTCAAAGGGCTGACGTGGTTCAACGCGGTTGAGATTCTAGAATTTGAATTGAAAAACTTGGGCTGGCCACCGAAGAAGCATAGGCATAGACCGAAGTCGTATGCTTCTGTGGGGTTATTGTACTAGGCAAACATAACTGCATAAAAGTACTCCTTGTAAGCGCATGTGACGAGCCTCACGAGATGTCTCATGAGACTCGCTCACTAAGATATATTTTGTACGTATCCGCATCTCGTGTCTCACATAATCTGCGAGCTGCGATATGAAATATCGCATGGCCCACTAGCTCATTTAGGTATACATGAGAAACACGACACTCTGCCTAGCGGTCAAATTCCGAATCAAATGCGGTACCACCAGATAGCACTTCACCTCCAGAACAACTTTACTAAAGGCCCCAAGTTTCTATATTATCTGGATTTTGAGATATACCGATTTAAAACTGTGGTTTACTCGAACCGTATATGATGCGTTCATTATTATGCAACTTTCATGTAGATTTGTTGATTTAACTGCATTATAAAGGGTCATACTGTAGATAAAACCGTCGAGTATTGTTCTTAAGAAGATTCTTGAGGAATAGGTTTGGTGTCGATAGATATCTTTGTTGCAAAATGATTGTGCAATCAAACTGCACATATAAATTTCAACTGTTGTACAAAGTACAACAACGTGACAGCTCAAAGGTTAAATAAAGATACTTTTTTAATTTAAAGTATTAAAATGTAACATTATTAGCACTATTAACAAGAACGAGATTAACATATACATAATTACACCACATTTGTTTTGAAAATAGATTTTTTTTTATTGATGATCCACTTACCCCATGGTGGGGCAAGTGGATCATTTGGCGCAAATTTCTAAGTCCCTTATACTCAATTCATAACAATAAGAAAAATCGAAATAAATTACGATTTGAAGTATATTAGTCCTTCATTTGTTATCCACTGAAAAAAAAGTATGAATTACATTATTCACGTTTGCTGTACATAACAATGAAGTTGACTGTTGATTTTTCTGTATCCACTTACCCCACGGTACCTTATAGCAATCGATCGATATTTGGGATATGGCTATTCGTTGTTTCAAGACGTGAAAGTTGCAATTTTCGTTCAAATTTTCATAGCATGGAACAAAGTAAAAAAAATGTTGAGGATGTTGCTAGTCCTGTCATAAGGATGCTTTTAGGGGTATTAGTTATGCATATTTGTTTGGGAACCATTTTTGTCCCATAGGGGGCAAAAGTTCGAGCCATGTATTATCTCATAGAAAAACTTGCAATTTGCCTAAAATAGAAATATTATCTTTAAACTTATAAAAATATGGTTGATGATGCGACAACAAGTTTTTACATTTTACCCTCGTTTTTTCCTAAGTTAGCTTAGCTTAGCTTAGCTTAGACTGACTACACATATCAATGGTTGCTATTCCGTGATTGACCGAGGTCAGTGAAAATGCACAAAGAATCAACTAGAAGATCGGCTGGGATTGGCCATAATCTTCTTCAGTGTGCATAATTCAGTGCCTCTATTTATATATGGTCAGGTGGGATTGGGGGAAGGAATGTTAGTGTGTAACCTTTGCTATTTGGAGACCGTGTTTGCCTCTGCATTTCCACAAAGGTTACTGGGAGGGATGTAGCATGAAACGAGCTCACCAATTGATCCGTCATCCTTTAGCAGCAACAATCCACTTTCAGCTTCACTCGTTTGCTCGGCTATATAAAAACACACAGAGGAAATAGGCGTGCGACCCGAGAGGGAAAACAACTGAAGACTGCTCGGGCTTCCTTGACGCACTGCCCAGGAGCAAGCGTCAACGTCGAAAAGTCAAAAAGAACTTATCGAACGCGGCACTTTTTCACTTACCCTAACCGAACATACCGATCACGCCAAGGTCGAAGGATCAAACACAACTAAATGATCACGGCACTTTTTCACTTTCACTCGACCGATGCGCGACATGTTTGATTCTGCCCTCATCGCCGGCCCCCGCAGGAGCAAGCGTCAAGGTCGAAGGATCAAACACAACTAAGCGATAACGCCACTTTTTCACTTTCACTCGAACGACGCGCGACATGTTTGATCCTGCCCTCACGCTCGTTCAAATCTACTCAAAAGAGAGTAACTTTGACTCACTTTTGAAGTTTCAAGTTAGCTGTCAAAAGTGAGTAACTTTATTTTATCAAAGTGAGTAACTTTTTACTCAACTATGAAAGAAAACGACCTTACTCACTTTTGAGTAAACACAAACATATTTGACTCACTTTGTTAACGTCAAAGACTTGTGAAAATTTCGCGCGCTCGAACTGACATCCTCCGTTGTGGTGAAATTTCTTCCGTCACCGTGATGTCGGACTGTTTTCAAAAACAGTCGAGATAAAATCCGAGCCGGCAGAGCGCTTCGGAAGTACAACTACACTGATAAAAAAGGCATGGTAACACTGACTGTATCGAGGGTCAAATTAAAACCGCTTTACCACTTGATTTTTGCAGAACATGTGTCATTATTAGAATAACAAAACGGTGGTTGTCGTTACCATGTGGCTGTCAAAACAGCATAGTAATCCATACTATGTCAATGGTAATCATTATAATGGAGGATTGTAGACTTGTACTTCAGGTTTTTCATTGATAAACAAAACATGTCAATTTATTTTATCCGTTTATTTAAACATTATTATCTAAATTTTCGCATTACAAAACACTGAACGTTACACATCAAACGTACATAAGTGGCAAATATGCGAAAGGAGCATATAATGCTACATTTGCCGGAAATGCATACCGGAGTAACTTTGTTCGGGGTCATTTTTCCAGGATTGTAGCGGTTTTAGCATTCGAGCGGTGAGTTGGCAACCAAAGTCCACCCACAAAGCCAGCTTCCGGGAAGTCACTCATGCTGAATTTCTGTACAAGTGAGCTTAGTTTCCATCAACTTATGTCCCTGCTCTAGATCCACTGCTCCAGCTGCTGATACGGCGCTACTGCTGCGAAAATATTCCTGCTGGAGTCGCTGGAGCTCTAGCTCTGTTGTTCATGCCGTGGTCAGAATCTTCCGAGAAGTGGAGCGTTGAATTGTTAATGGGTTGTAGCTTGTCGTTATGCTGTTAATGAATTGTATAGTTTTCCGGAACTTCTTGTGCAGGAACTCTACTCAGACTGTAGATTCTACTGCAGTTTATGTCCTCCTTTTCTGCTAAAATAAAACCATTATTTCTCTAGTTAAATATAACGTTTCACAAAAGTACCTACCTTGTTTTGATTCTGTTGAAATTACGATGTTCAATTCGAATTTAAATGAAATTTTATCAAAATGGAGATTATCGTCAGTCAACATTTTTGTCAACAGTGGTTAACTAAAACAAAACTTGAGTTTACCATTTCACTATGCGTGAAGCCATAGTAATTTCAACTAAAATGTGGTAACAATAATATAATACGTGGTAATTGCTACTATTCAATGGCATAGTAATGTTAAATATGCCTTGGCGATTGACTGTACTATGTATTTTTTATCAGTGTAGCGAACTCCAGATTAGTGCTGCGAAGTCAATAATCCTGATATCAAGTGAAGCGAGGTCGGATTGAAAATGACCAAGGTTTTGATCAAATAACCGCAAAAAAAATATAAACTGTAAGTTTTACCGTCGTTTTTTTTTTTTATTAATTATCAATTTTTCAATTCTTTACAGTCTAACCAGGAAGGCTACTGGATCGGTCAAACTACATCCTCCCTGACTTTCATCAATGCCCCTGATATTTATAACATCCGGGATCCATTCCAGAGCAGCGAAAATTTCAACACAAATATCACAATTTTTTTACTTGTTATTATTATGTATTATGTATGAGATACATGATTATTATTATGTATTATGTATGAGATACATGATTATTATTATGTATTATGTATGAGATAATGAATAAATGTTATGAGCTTTGTATATTTCTTCTGATTTTATAAATAACATAATACATTTATTTCCAAAATTATTATTTCCTGAAGTGAGTGACATCTACTCACTTTCGCAAATTTCAGATTAAACGAAGTGAGTAAGTGTTACTCCCATATTGACATCTGACTATGTTACTCTAAAGTGAGTAACGATGGTGTTACTCACTTTTGAGCAGTTCCACTTTGTTCCGAAGTGAGTCGAAATCTACTCACTTTTGAGTAGATCTGAACGAGCGTGCTCATCTTCGGCCACCGCAGGAGCAAGCGTCAAGGTCGAAGGATCAAACAGAACTCTTTACCCTCGGTTTTTCCTAAGTTATGTGAAAAACTGCTATTTTTGAGTTCATATCAAATCGCTTTTGTTAATTGCTGGACAAAATTTAGTGTGATTTATTTTGACTTTAGTTTATGGTCGGTATGAAGTATTCATGTAATAAAAATATCTACCGTTTTGATTTATATTACGGACACTAAAGGCTTCAGTGAAGTACGACTAATCACTACACATATAAATAGAACCGTTCTGTATAAAACTTCAGCGTAATCAGACTTTGCAAACACTTTAATTTCGAATGGTGGGTGAAGATTTGGATTCCACATCTTCAAATCACTTTAATCAATAAAAATGTTCGGCCTCTTCATGATTTTTATTCCGGACACAACCACACTTTCGCTTCATATTCCGGACGCTTTGATTCGAATTCCGGACAGCTCTTGAAAAACACAATCAGAATAGTCGAATCATTAAATAAACGCACTAAGCCGTTAGAAATACGTCAAAACTAGTTGAACATTGTAAATTTTCATGGATTGCTATGTAAATTGTTTATAAAAATCATCTTACAAATTGGTAACTTTTTGGCGGCGCATTTTGAAACATTTCGAGTGAAATCTTTCCCATACAAAGTAGAGTGTCCGGAATTTGAAGCTGTCCGGGATTCGAATCAAAACGGTATACTATGTGTTTCAGTTAGCGAAATTTTGCCCCACACTAGTTTCAAACTTTTGCCCCGCCGGTGGGACAAAAGTTCGTTTAAGGGGTTGGGTGACAAAACCTCGAATCCTAAAACGTCGAAGGGACAAAACGTCGAAAGGACAAAACGTCAAAAAGTAAAACATTAAAGGAAACGTAATTTCACGGAAGAATGATTCTCTTCCGAAAAAATAAATAATTCATTATGTGCCAAACGTTTTTCATAATACATTTAATTGACTCGGATGTGAAAAAATAAGTCTGGCAAACAATGTTGAAAAATCTCCGCTTTCCGGTTGAATTGCAATTGACTGCCATTTCCTTGTAATTTGATGACATATTTCAGCGAAACATTTCAACCAAAGCGCCATACAGAAACCGAGTGTTCGGAAAATGAGTCTGTTCGGAATTTGAGACAAAACGGTATGTTGATGATTCACTGTGCAAAATTTCTTTCTTTTCAACTGTTATAGTTTTTCTACATTTAATTTATCTGTATCAATATAAATATAAAAAATGGAGTGGTGAGAACGAATGATCGGACTGACTTCAGTTTTTCGCTGTTGTACTTAGAAAGAGATGTGACTTATGTATTATTTTGTAAGGTAGATTACATGACATTTTACTACAGCCTACTTGATGGCAAGACAAAGTTTGCCGGGACTATTAGTTAAAAATGTTTTAAGTCCTGGGATAGTTCAACTTTTAGGTCATAAGTGGGTATCTCGGGTATGAGATTTGATCCCAGGTAATCGGCGTGTGTTCTAAGCACATTATCAGACCAGGTCCGTCCCGCACTAGAAATATTAATTCTTCGACTTATGATGTAAAATTTATCATTCTGCACCTTGTTGCGTAAACTACTAATACGCATCAAAGTATCTGTATGGTTTGCTCTTCGACTCGATTTATGTGAAAAAAATCTGGCGGCTATCTTGTTGAACATGTTGAATTTTGAGGCTACCACTAAAACAGACTACGCATACTCTTATTTTTCTCATCCCTGGCGTTATGTCCCTACTGGAACGGAGCCTGCTAATCTGCTTAATTAACTATAAAATTGCGTTTATGATAACAGAATGATTCTTCGACATATCTTTGTATTCAGAAATAATGAATTGATTAATCGAATGATTGAAAACCATCTAAAACCATTGATTGAATAAAACAAACATTTTTTTGACAATTGTTGTTCATTGAATAAAGTTTATAGATTGCGCGTTGGTACATTAGTAAGTCTTGTGGTGATATCTGTAGTTTTAATATAGAAATCTTATGTTTTTGAGCTAAGTTTCTTGATTTTCTGTACCATAAAGTATTTTTTTTGACTGCCTGCCAACATACATGTGAAAAATAGCGAAACTGAACAGCTGAGAGGCCGGCTTTGTTCCAATGCCAATACTCAGGAGTATCATTTTGAGATTCAAAAATCTGGCAACCATCTTGAAATTCGACGTCATCTGGCATTAAAGTTGTTGAATTTTTTTTTACAATCTTAGCGCTTAACAAAATTCAAGATGGCGGCCAAATTCTAACTGGTCGCCAACATTTTTTTAGTCTCAGATGAAAGCTATATCCTTCCTGAATGAGCTATACTTTCCATTTAATTCCAGGCGGTTGAAGTAAGCTCGAAAATTACAATTTTCACGTCAAAAAATAAAAAAAGCCACCATTACATTTGCTGAAAAGTTCACAGTTATAGTATTGAAAAAGAAAATATTTACTGCTTCCAGTACAAAATGATCAATTTTGTAAGACTTGGTCTCAGTTATTCAATAACTAATTGGATTAGAGTTTAATTTGAATAAAACTTGAAATTCTGAACATATTTTGGATATATTTTTTTAAATGTTCGAAAGTAAGAATGGTATACTTGGTCATCGCTTTGACTGAAAATAATAAATTATTTATTTCAGAATAAGAAAAAAAAATATCTGAAGACTGTAAAAACCGAAAACGTTGCAACTGTTCAATCAGCTATCACAAGAATTAATAAGTTAGGGAATATGAGAATGAAAGTGAGGGCGATATAAGGAACGTGAAAAACTTATTTTGCATAATAAATACATAAATAATTTTTCAAACCAAAATACCTGCACCAGAGCAATTCTCGTTGAAACCAGGCTGCCATCGGCACCCATCGTTAGAATTCCAATTTTATGTCACTGATCGCTAGTTTTGGATAAAATTTAAGGGTGGTCCTTTCGGTTTTCTCAAATTGATGGACCCCTCGTACGCCAGCTGGCTAAACAGTTTGCGAAAAAGCCCATTTTTTGATAAATCTCGGGTATTTCTTCACGTGATATGTATCATATTTCCCTTGGAATGGAATACAAAGCAAGCTTAGTGGCATCGTATAGAGAAAAGATATAGCTTTCATTTGAAGTTAAAAAAATTTTGACGTCCATTTAGAATTTGGCCGCCATCTTGAATTTTGTTTAAAAAATCGTTTTTTACCATTAGCGCACAGCTCGTTTTGAATTCTGAGATCACCATCAGAAAGTTGAGGAAAAATTGCGTTAGATAGGCTACAAAAACTAGGTGAGCAATGTTATTTACCCTATAAAATGAACGATTTTCTAAATCATGTTCTACGATTTTGACGTATATGGCGAGTGCAATCAATGCAAACATTATATTTTGTACAACAAAGAAACAAATTTTTAATCGTTGGTGTTTTATTCTAGTCGAGTGAAGAATAGGAGTATTATTTTCAGTGAAAAAAATCTGGCAGCCATCTTGGATTCTGGCGCCATCTCGATTTTAAGTAGTAGAATTAATTTTTCACCTTGATAGCACTCAACGTTTCGAATTTAGATATGTCTTATACGTGAAGAAATACCCAAGATTTACCAAAAAAATGGGCTTTATCGCAAACTGTTTAACCAGCTGGTGTACGAGGGGTTCACTTATTTGAGAAAACTGAAAGGACCACCCTTAAGTTTTATCGAAAACTAGCGATCAGTGACATAAAACTGGAATTCCAACGATGGGCGCCGATGGCGGCCTGGTTTCAGCGAGAATCGCTCACCAGAGGTTGAATTCTGATAAAATTGAGAGTATCTCTCAATTATCGCTCTCAGTAGTAATCATGATCCGCAACACACAATGATAGTCTATTTATCATCTGCTGCTACAGCTCTGATTATATCGGGGAGATAACAGTGCGTGATGAAGCCCATTTAAACAAGCTTCAAACCTGGGGGAAGCTATTACTAGAGGATGCTCGGGGATTATTTATCATGTCAGTATAATAAAATACCTGCCGCCAATGGTAAATAAGCGATAAAAACAGGTTTAAGGGGACACGGGAGACCGTGTTATTTTCCCTATCTTTCGTCTCACTCTAACAATAATCATCAAAACTTTGTGGAAGCAAATCTCGAGTTTTAGTGAACCGATGAAGCTGAAAATGTATCGGGTTGTGCGCTACATATATAGAATCATAGTGATACATTTTTGCAT
The DNA here is from genome assembly GCF_002204515.2 of Aedes aegypti. Classification (NCBI taxonomy): domain Eukaryota; kingdom Metazoa; phylum Arthropoda; class Insecta; order Diptera; family Culicidae; genus Aedes; species Aedes aegypti. The sequence continues at coordinate 109,310,405 of NC_035109.1, forward strand.
CGATATATGGAGTGGTTCTTGGGATTTGCTTCTTGAAATGGATAGGGTGATTATGATGACGTCCCGTGCGGCCTTAATCATCGCTCTCTCTATGGAGCTCTCATTCGCTGCTGCTATTTATCAAGCTTATTACAACTTCTGAAACATTGCCGATCATGAACCGATACATATGTATACGTTGTTTTTCTTCGTACTTCAAAATCAATTGAGAACGAATTCTGCAATGGCTGATATGTACACTTCAAGTTTGTTTTATTTATAAGGCAATATTGACGAATTCCATCCAGAATGCTTCAGCAAATATTATCAATAGACGTAGAGTAGCTTTAAACTGTTGTGTTAGATTTGTTCTCAATCTGAACAGATAGTTTTGAATCCTTCGTCATAAAACATCACAATACGGGAGCTCATTTTTTATAAGAGGCATACGCTGCCCATAACTGCATATTTGTAACATTCGACACAAGTAGGCATTGAGTAAATGGAACACCTAGTGTGAATTTTATGGCAGTATGGGATGTGACATCCATTGGTAATAGAGATCGAAATCACCTCTGCATCTCCGTGGTTTCCACAGGAAGGAGTTTTTGTTAATAGGAGGGTTTTACAAGCTACATGATCAGGATTCAGCTTGGTAAGTGATCCGATTCATCTAGCCTCAATTTAAAAAGTTATCTATCAGTGCGTCCACATTTTTAATGTCGAACAATTCAAAGGTCATTTTTTAGTAATTGTGAAAAATAAATAAAAGAATAAGTACATCGATCTCATTTTTTATACAGGAATAAGGGCTTATGTCGACACTTATAGTGACGAACCATTCATAGTTTGTTTAACGAATAAATAAATTAAAGTTATGTCTTCGGCTTCATCGTCTTCGGCTTCTTCCCCCTCTTGCTCCGACTCGTCATCTTGCGGGTCAGCAATCGTAATATTGTCCGGAGCAACTTCGATTTCGTTGGCAGGGTCGATTTCCGGTACCTCCACACCATCCCCCTCTGACTCAATGAATTCCGGAACTACAAGTGGGATCGACTGTTCTGTTAAACACCCACTCATTTGCGCCGCTGGTATAATCTTGAACGGAAACTCGACTTCGTTACATCTTATATCACGTGCCACAAATTGCTTTCTGGCCTTCGGATCCCACAGTCGATAGCCGCATGGTGCATATCCAAGAAACACGCATCGCTTACCAGTTGGATCGAGCTTGCTTCGCTTTTGCTTTGGTATCCACGAAAACGCCAAGCTACCGAATACTCGCAACTTCTCAACGTTCGGTTTTTCGCCATGCCACATCTCAGCTGGTGTTTTCTCAACTTCCAGTGCTTCCGTTGGGCTTCGGTTCGTGACGTATACTGCGTTATACAGTGCTTCACCCTAAAGGTACTTTGGAGCCCCAGACTCAAGCAGCAACGTTCGCATCTTCTCAGAAATGGTCCGATTGAAACGTTCAGCGACCCCATTGTGCTGTGGTGTATAACCTACCGTTGACTCCACCTGGATGCCATGTTGCTCATAATAAGCCAACTGGGAGCTGCTAAAGTATTCACGTCCTAGGTCACATCTCAAGGCTGCTATCTGGACACCGAATTTTGCGGTTGCCATTGCTTGATAGATCTTGAAATATTCAAACACCTGGTCTTTTCGCTTCATAAGGTATACCACTGCGAAATGAGTGTAATCGTCCAGGAACGTCACGAAGTACTGGTAACCATCAAATGTGTCCGTGTGAACTCTCTCCAGCGGCCTGCTGGTAGGAGGTCTTGATCCATTGAATGGTAGCCGCACCAGTTTTGCTTCGGCGCAAGTTTCACAGAAGGCTTCCTCCGTTTTCAACTTACCCATTCCAGTCACCATTTCCGCTTTTTGAAGCTTCAATAGATTTCGATGGCTTAAATGTCCGTAGCGCTTGTGCCACAAATCGTGCTTGCTGACTCCATCATCGGTTGTCAAGGCAGTGCCAACGATTTCCACATCCATGGCCTCACCGATGATCTCCCCGTCTTTGGTCAGGATGGCACGATTCTTCATAAATTCGACATCAACTCCAACGTTCATCAGCGCTCCCAACGAGATCAGGTTGAATTTCAAATTTGGAACGAACAAAACCTTGCTTATGGCCAAACGAACCTGGCCGCTTCGTGTCGATACGATACCTTTGATTGTTCCTTGCTGTGCGCCCTTCATACTGCCATTGTTCATCGCATTCTCAATCGTGACAGGTTCAGCAAGTGTCTCCATTCCATAGAACACTCCAGGTTCTTTGGCCATGTGCCGGCTGGCACCCGAATCAAGACCACACTATCTTGCTCTTCGCACTTGAACTTACAGTCGGTACGAAACCAATCAACGCGACTTCACGATCCCTGGAATTTCTGCAGCTTGCGCTCGTACTCGTTGGTCTCTAGATTTCGAACATGTTGACCGCTTGTGGCCAAAGGCTCCGCAACCGTAGCACTTTCCAGCAAATTTCGGTTTACCTTCACGGATGCCTTTCTTTTGCTTCTCGGTTCTTGCTGCCAGTACCGTTCCGTCGGATCGATTTGATAGTCCACTGCATGTATCACGACCGTTTCGCTTCTGTTCTTCAGCCAACAAACGACTTTTCACTGTTGCCAGGGTGAGCTTCTTTTCTTCCAAATTTTCAATTGCCGTGGTGACGACATCGTACGAGGCTGGCAACGAGATAACAGTTGGCTCACCTGGTCCAACTCCGTCAGATTTGCGCCGGCATCTTTCAACTGCCTCACCAATTCGTCGAAGTCTCGGAAGTGGTCCTTCAGGGCACATCCTTCTTCCATCCGCAGCATGGCAAGCGACCTCCGGATGTATGTTTGGGCCGCAAATCCCTTCTTCGCAAACGTCGACTCTAAAGACTTCCACATGGCCTTGGCCGTGGCCTTGTCCCGTACATACTCCAGGTGGCTGTCTGCTATGAATGCCACCAATAAGGCCTTTGCTTTTTCGTCCTTCTCCTTGAACACCTTCTTGACCGCTTCAGTAGCCGTTTCTGCCGGGGCATCTTCATCGAGAACATCCCGTACTCCATGGGCCGAAAGCTGGGTCTCGACCCGGAACTTCCAAGTATCGAACCCATCACCAGCGAACTGCACAATGCCAGCTTTCTTCGCGCTGCTTGCCATCGTTCCCAGATTCTTCACAAAGTAAACGGCTGCTTCTAAACAACGATTCCGATTTCCAAGAGGGCTTCAGATTCCAACAATTTTCCTATCTTCGGTCTTCAGGGGTTAAAGTGAGACTGGGTCCATAACCTAAAGTTATGTCTTCGGCTTCATCGTCTTCGGCTTCTTAATTTAACGTCGATGTGTTTCACCCGTTTGGTTTCCTCCTTTTTGGCCATGGCAATGGCACCCTGGTTGTCTTCAAATACCGGAACAGGTCGCAGATTCTTGGCTTCAGACAGATCAGTCATTAGACCGGTCATCCAAATTACCTCGCTGATGCAGCTACTCATCGCTACGTATTCGGCCTCTGTTGATGACATAGCAACGGTTCCTTGTTTCTTTGAAGACCAAGCCACGGTACAGCCAAATACTTTCAGTAGATAACCTGAGACGCACTTTCTATCTGATTCATCTCCTGCATAGTCAGCATCAACGAATCCCTCTGTTGGTGATTTATGTGGATTTCTCTTGTATACCAGTTGATGATGCTTTGTCCCTTGTAAGTACCGAAGTACTCGCTTCGCTTGTTGCCAATGATCAGGTCCAGCTGCATCTTGGAATCTTGATAAATAGCCAACGATATAGCACAGGTCTGGTCGTGTCCCCATCATAATGTACATCAAGCTTCCAATCAGCTCTCTATACGGGTATTGGCAATCTCCATTTTCTCGTGTCAGCTGTAGTCGCACTTCAGCAGGTGTTTTGCACGCTTTGCAATCTTGCATCTCGAATCGTTGCAGCATCTTGTCAATAAGTCCGGTTTGGGAAAGCTTCATGACACCTCTTGCGCGGTCTCTCTCCACCTTGATCCCTAAAAAGTGATGAAGTGGACCCATGTCAGCCATCTCGAATTCGCTCTTGAGTATTTGCTTGATTTCTTCTACCGTCGCTCTGGTCTTCGCCACGATCAACAAGCCATCTACATATACTATGATATAAATTAGAGGCAATAATCATGATTCGACCGAACAAAGCCTTGATCCTGGAAAAAATTGTTGAAACGGTTGTTCCAACACCTTGGCGATTGCTTCAAGCCATAGAGTGAACGTTCTAGCAAGCATATCTCGTCCGGTTTAGATTTTACGCCTTCAGGTACCTCCATGTATACCGTTTCGGTTAACTTGCCATTTAAGAACGCTGTACGAACATCCATCTGATGTATTTCGAGGTCCCGAGTGTTTGCCACCACCAGAATGGTCCGGATTGTTGTTAACTTGGCGACGGGTGCGAATGTTTCTTCGTAGTCGATGTGCTTTTTTTGCATAAATCCTTTTAAAGTTATGTCTAGCTTCTAGGAAGGTTTATTGAGGAATGAACATTTCATAATTGAACTGAGCTTATATAGGTTGTCAGATTAAATCAACTGCTACTACGATGTAAGCTTTCTTAATGTAGATCAACTGCTACTAAGTTGAGCTTCTTCATAAATATATCATTGAATATAATGTAGGGAAGGCCTCACCAAATTCGTGCTCCAGCATTGGATAGCTTAAAAACTCCAGCACACAAGAGAAGTAGAGGAGTAGAGAATGCAATCCAATTTTCTTTCTTGGATAACTGCGTGCAAAACGGGGTTCCTCCGCAAATCCAATATCTCTCGTCTGATCCAGCCGCGGCTCTTTTGGCACAAGAACACTATATTCCTATACATTTTTATTCTCAATAATAAAATCAACACTGAATCGAATGCGAGCGCAATTAAAAATTCACGCACTTGCACCGACCATTTGACAGAAATCGGCTGAATAAAATTTCTCTTGAAGTAGGACAAAGTCGTGACAGCAGATTTAAATATCAACCACGGCCTGTTGCGATCAAAACGTAAATTTTAAATTACATAAAAACCCCATGTCTAATATTTTAAATTTTACCGTTGTATCTTGATAGAAAGTAGTTGTTTGCGACAAAATTTCATTATGGAGAGGTTTTTAATAAAAAAGTGTTTTGAGATCAACTTTCGATAAATTTAAATTTGTTCTGATGATAAGAATCTGATTATTCTGAACCATAATGATTATAATGATAAATACTCTCATATTGCCCTATATTACCTTATTCTTCTTGATGGAGAATTGCGAACAACTTATCATAAGTTCATAAGTTGTTCGCAATTCTATTTTATTATTTAATGCTCTAGTAAGGATCGATGATTTGTCAAAACTGAAAAATTAGTTTTCTTGCGATTGATAAACAATTTAAGAAAATCAAGAACGTCCGTTTATCACAATTGACAGTATAAAGAAACGCAATTTTTTTATTTTTCCGAAAGAAAACTGCTGTTTTAATTTTGGCAAACGACCTATTCTAATCAGAATCTTAATTAATTGCTGTTTGCAATGAAATATGAAACATCCCAAGTAGCACTGGTAACAAATGCAATATTTTAGAAAAATAAAACAAATTACATTACCGTTGCATTTCAGATAATTTGTAGCATATCTTATTGATGATTTTCAATCTTGGTTATTAAACTATTACATTATAACTTACGCTTTGTTTACATTACATAGGTGTTGCATTTTTACTTGCATGTAACTTAACCTAGAGCTGTCAAAATGAATAAGTTACATTGAAATTGAATCTGTAGTTGCAAAGAAACAAATAACACGCTAGGTTACATACAGATTGCTAAGTCACATGTGTGTAACAGCATAAAGTTTGTTTACCATTTGTCATAGGGGAAGGGGTGAAAAAATGAACAGGATGGTAAAGTGAACACCGAACTTGTTACGCATGAACAACAAATTTCAATGCTTTTATTACGCACGGATGATTTAGAGCATAAATAAGAGTGTTTTTGTTGATACGGAGATAAATTGAAGTCAGAACCACGTTCAGAAATTATAACTGATGTAATTTTAGGCATGGATATGTTGAGGTTTTTCAATGAGGTGAATATTGTAACGATATGATGTCGAAGCAGAAACCTTAAGAACTGTTTTCGAAGGGATTGTAATCATTCATAGCTTTTTTTAAGGACTGTGATAAAAAAATTCAAAAATGTTTGTTTTGCTCGTGTGTTTTACCAGCAACATAAAATGAATATTTCCATAATATTTTAATGACGATGAAAGTATGTGAAAATTTAGCTGTCTTAGTCTTAATTCGTGTCGCTGCGTTAATTAACTTCTCTATTTTTGATGTTGTGCGATAGAACTAGTTATAATTATTAAACAAATTAATAAATGAAGGACAATTTCTGCGAAGACATCGAGTTACATTTGTAATGTTCTCTTTACTACTTTTGTGGGGAACGCCAATCTTTGAGCCGATGACACGGAATGACGAGAATTCGTTTAAGGGGACAGGATCCGTCATCAACTCGATAATTTTCAAAAGCTGTTTTTTCGTTCAAAATCATGAATATATTCATGTGTTCACTGTATTTTATTCTCCAACCGAAACACAGTGAACACATTTTCGACGAGTAAATTTCAGTTTTGAACAGAAAAATGGCTGTTGAAGTTTCGATGATTACGATGACGGATCCTTAAACGTTAAAGTGTTTGGGTCCTCTAGACAATTTGTAAGCAAACGTCAACATTCCACCGCAAAATCGCTAGTGTTTGGAGGTGATGTTTACTTCAAAATTTCGAAATCAACATCTCCAACTTAGTTCTAATATCCTCCGTCCACGAATTATTGTGGCGCGTCGATCGTCGCAAGTTTCTCGTTAAACAGTCAATCCAGTAAATGATTGTGTTTTGTTAAGCTTAATTACTTTTAGACGACAGCAGTCAGTGGCTGTCTTCTTTGTTGAAATTTGTTCTGGGATTCCAACTCCCACAGGGTCCACTTATGCAGTGTCATAGTTTGTATTACGTGCAATAAATATGTTAAATTTGTCCTTGAAAAACTTATCGAAGGACCAAAACTTCAATCAACTCGTGGGGCAAAACCCCCACCCCCCTATTTCATAACACCAAAACAGCTGTTGAATTCAAATTCTACCACGCTGTAGTAACGCGCAAATTAGAACCTTACAAATGTAAATTTTTCGCATTAGCATGTATCTATTGAACAATAACGTCAGAACAAACGCCTGTAGGTATGCATTATATATATGCATAATCGATGAAGAGAAATAATTCATGTTAGTTAGGCCCTATTGAAGTGACAGCACAGAAATGCACAAGGGGCTACCATTAACAACACGGTTATTTTTTTCCTTATTTTAGACCCATCTTCCCCCTAGTAGTCATTTGTCCATACACAAAATTTACAATTTGTATGGACCGTGGTCATTGGGCAGAATCTCTCCCCTCCCCCAATAAATGACTACCGTAATCCGGGGTAACATTGATCATTTTTTTGAATATTTCTTAAATATTTGGTTCGTAAATGCAACAGTTGCTAATTTCATATTTTTAAAACAAGTACTGCCACCGATAGCTCGTGACCATATACTTTATTTTGTGTTTTGAAAGGTTTAAGCATGTTAAAAATAAAGTTTTAAGTGATTTTTTTATTTAGCTGATATGGGGTAACATTGATCATCTATGTAAACAACGTTCGGTAATATTGAAAATGTCGTTACCTAATTAAATCATGGCCCCTGAAGCCGAATATGAAGGCCAAATGCTTATAAGTCTATTACTTTTTAAATTATTTTAAAATTAAAAACATCTCGAACCACGGAATACGCCTAAAGGTAGGCAATTTCCTAAGGGACAGTTACATTCTTAACAGTAATTCGGTAATGTTGCCTAATTGAACATACTTATGAAAGTTTTGACAACGGAATCGTTTTCGGCGATGCCGTTTTTAGTAAGAACCGCATTTTCCTTGCTCATATCATTTACAGAACTTATGTGAGACATGAATGTTTGGTAGTGTCATCCTTAACCATTGAAATCATTGTTTCGAAAAGTTGCCAAATTTACGCATAAGGTAAACGCAATTTTCGCAAAAATCTTCACTTTTATCAGCTGATGAATATAAGAAAGAGAAGCACCATGCATGATTTGGAAATATTCCATCCATAAATGATTATGCGAACTTTTTATGAGATGGGGCATTCTGATCAATGTTACCCCGCTGATCAATGATACCCCGGATTACGGTACGTGGTTAATAACCATAAGCACGCATTTTTTAATTGATTTATTAACCCTAGAAATACTCAAATGGATGGATGTTGTTTCTTCTATTTGGTAGAGAACATAATTAGAGAGATTATAATAAAAAAAGCATGTTTTTCACATCTAAATCGCTATTTTCCTTATCATGGGCATATTATCCTCAGTCCCTAATATTGGCACAAATTGATCAATTTCTAAATTCGATTCATTGTTTCATCTCAGGTCGCAAGGTTGCATTACTTCCTAGCGTCTTGTAGTGAAAAATTGTTAACAAACCCGCATCTTGTCACCTTTATTCACAGAAGAGAGGATGGATGAAAAGAAATCGATCATGCGACTTGCGCCCTTATTATAGCACACGCTTGAATTTACTTTCTTTCGAGCTATTTGAGCCATTTGAGCACGTCACAAACAATGTGCTTTCTTGGACGGAGCATTTAATTTTCATACTTTTGTGATGTTCCAGTCAATTGGCATTGGGGATTTTTGTACATTATTTGATGATTTATCGCAAACTCATCGTTTTTCCCATTAAAAACAAGACGATATCGTTTAGGTGTTCATTTTAATACCCTTTCCCCTATTGACAGCAGTGTAATTTATTGGCAGTTTCAGTATAGTTACACATCAGTTTCAAAATAACATAAGATTTTTGGGTAACTAATGTGTAACAAACGAGTAACTTGCTGACAGTGGTCAACACTACATGTCAAAAATTTTTATACGTATTGTAAATTTTGATATAAGAACTTTACTATTTTATGACTAGTTATTGTTTTCATAGATATTTATCCAGTGATTAATTAAAATTGTAGAATTTACAACTTGCAGTCTCTCTAACAGCTTTTTAATAGTTTTCATCATTTTGGATTGGCTGTCCTCAAACAGTTATTCGGAAGTGTTTCTGCAGCAAGATGAAATTAAATGGCGATTGATAGGCAACCCAGGAAATCCAACTGCGAGACACGAAACAACGTGATTTTGGAATCACAATCTTCACAAATAATTAAATTAAAATAAAAAACATTGCTGGTTTGAGGAACAGTGTCAATATCCATTTTTTTGTGTCAGTTCTAATGGAATAATATCTCAACAATCCAGGTATCATGTGTTATTCAATATAAAATTACTATCTATTTTATGAGCGCGTTAATTTTGAGCAAGTAAAATGATTGATTTCACCACAAATTCAAATCGGCATGTTAAATCTATTATGTACTTGTGCATAATTACGCGTTCGAAAATCATACGTATTGCTTTTATTGACATTCAATTCTAAAATGGTTGTTCGGTTCAAAAACTGTCAGAAAGTAACAACAACTTCAACGCCGTTTCATTTATTTTGTCGCAGGAAAACCCATGCGTAATCAACAAATTACATAGCAGTCGCTTGTAAACTTCTTATGTAACGAACAAACAAGTTACATAAGGCTCGACTTTTTGCGCTTTTTCGGTTACATAGCAGTATTTTTTCATGTTGCAAATGTATCATATTGTAACTATTGAATATGTTAAGTAGCCGTTGCTGTAAGCTACTTGTAACAATATGTGCTGCTTGGGATGAAATAACTTGAACTTGACTGCTTCTAGAGAAGTGATCAAGTGAATTATTTTGGTTCAGAATCTCAAGACTCTTTTTGATCATCAAAAACATACCAAAACATTGAAAATCGATTAAAAGCTGTGCTCTGTAAAACTGCTTTTTTTTGAAAATGATTCTCCATCATGAAACTTTACCCATACATCTGTTTTCTAGCAAATTTTTATATATATTTTTTTTTTAATTTTTCATGATAAAGAAATAAAATAAATTCCCTTGTAGCTCAAACGGTTCACTGCAACTTCTCCATTGAACGTTTTTCTTCAAATTTATTACGGATTAAATTGGAGATGGTCGAGTTCTGCGACTGACTGATTTGACATGGAATGAATCTATTCTCAAAAATAAGTCAAACTTATGAAAAAAGCTTAAAAAGCTTTGTTTATCTGTGAAAAAATATCGAAAAAAGAGTAAACACGAAATAATTTGCTTAGCAGATGTTTAGCATCTATAGTTTTATCTGAAATATGCAGCCTAAAATACTTAAATACACCATTAAGAAAATAATTACATATTAAAAAACATAAAATACGCAAATAAAATATTAAAATATTAAATAACATAAAATAAGGACATAACGTAGTAGAAGCCATGACTAATCTAAAAGAGAACAAAATGTTTGTTATTTTGAGCGGTTGTCGAAACTCGTTTTTCGTTGAGAAAATTTTAAAATTTCTGGAGTAACATACAGTTTTTGTTCATATCAGAAATCTCTCTATCGCTCAGAGTGCTTCGTGAAGCCCAAGCAGGACAGTTCGGTTTTGCGTCGTCCGATAGATTTTGCTCACGGTTTCGCGCGTGTTTTCGTCGCTGGAGATTCCTGCGGAGGCGAGCGATGAGGGCAGGATCAAACATGTCGCGTTTTGTTCACGTAGTGAAATGAAAAAGCACCGCGGATCGATAGTAGTGTTTTATCTATTGATCGCGTCACTTGCTCCTGCGTGAGCGATGACGAACACTTGTTAGGCGTACAATGCGATTATTGAATTATATCGCGAATCCGATTAGTCGTAAATGTATTGTGGATCGCATCACGAACCATTGGAGACTCCCAGATCTTTACCTCATCCCACTAACCCAATATCCTATCCAGTGTTGTAAGCAATCACGGTAGTCGACACGCTTTTGCTGATATTCGGTAGCGCTTCCCTTAAACACTCTAAACACAAGCGATCAAACGAATGTTGAAAAGAAAAATTTAGTTTGTTTCTGTTCCGCTTTTACTGTATGTGTGTCACATTCGACATAACAGACAAGATCAAACTATTAAAGTTGTATATGATCCGATGTCTGAATTCTATGCAAAACTTATGATTTATACAAATGTCATCGTGTCAGACGATATTCAATTGACACTTTTTTTGTGTTTGTCGACGATCATTCTAAAGCTCGTGCTGTGACTGCTGACCATGGCAACGAAACGAATTTCGCGCAAAGTGCCGAATGTTTACAGCACTGATCCTATCCATGACAACTGTGGAGATGCAGAGGTATGCTCGGTCTCTAGTAACAACGGTTGTATAACTAACATTCCTTTCCTTCCCTGATGATCGTAAGAACGTGGCAGGCGCCGTTATTGACTTTTGAAATTTGAGCTCTCGATTTGTGCACATTGAAGAATGGTTAGCTAATCCCATGCCCCATTCATTAATTCCCTGTGCAACTTCGATTGTTCTGGTCAATCACGGATCGTAGTTGCTACACGAATTGTACGCAGGGATGGGAAAAATACTGTAGCAAACATTTACCGCCTGTACATTTACATGTTTCTACACGACCATCAAAATCCAAAGCAACGGTCATGGTTTGGTTTCAAAACAAAAAAAATGTCACGGCTCTTCAAAGCTGTAATCTTCTTCTTCCCAATGCTTTTTTCATACCCGAATGCGAAATGACTCGAGCACAGTGGTGACACGATTTTTCCGGTTTTCGGGGTTTTGACTTTTTGCTCGGTAAAAGCGCCATTAAATTGAGATTGTCAAATCGAGCTGTCCAAAACTGGGGGACAATAGCTGCTTGATCAAAATTTTCGAACATTCCGAAAAGGCATACCCGACCAGAACCACATAACAAAATTATAACACATTCCTATCAGCAACTGTTAAAAATAACAGAAGTTGATAAAATGTTGTTATCAAGATGGTTTTTTTCTCAACTTGTTATATTTTTAGTAACACATTTATAACAACATTTGTTATATTTTTGACATCGCATTTATAAGTTTGTTGCAAATAACATCCGATGTCAGAAACAGTAACATAGTTTATAATAATTTTGTTATTTTGTAACATCCTTGCAACACATTCTGTAATAATTTTGATATAATTGTAATACGGTTTGTTATATTTTAGTTTAATTTGGTGCAAATTTTGTTAGAATTTTTGTTATTTTAACTACTAACGGTACATGTTTTATAACAACTGGTGATATAAAAAAATCATATCAGGGAAACAAATTCTGTTATAATTTTGTTTTTTTTTCGTCTAGTCGGGTAGCCTTCATTTATTCTAACATATCATCTTGATCGGACTATGATCTCTCAATTTTTCAACTTTGTCCGGTATTGTATGCTGTCTGGCACTGGGGGATCTCTATTAATTCCAAAAATGTTTGTCAAAAAAAAATAATAAAAACCAATGTAAAAATAAAATAAAAACGAATTCAAAAATAAAAATTATAAAAATTAAAAACAAAAGTTCAATTTGCAAAAAAAAATCATTTCTTGCATTTATTGCAACATGAATCCCTCCAGGGATTCTTCCAAAGATTTTTCAGGGATCTTTACAAAAGTTTTAGCAGACAGTCCAGGATTCTAAGTTATTCTTACAATCCTACCGTTTGCATATCGTCACTGAATTCACTGAATAAGGATATAGCGGAGCATATCTTTCTCCTGAGGGCGTTTTGGGACATCATCCTCCATACTCACCTACACTGGTTTGGAGTCAACCCGTTTCCGTCCGAAAGGAAGGATGATGATTACGTAATGGCTTCCAGTAACAGTAGGGCAGCAATTTTCTCCGAACGAGAACAACATCACACGGCTCACATCGACCGACTTAAGCATAGATGGATTCTATGGTGGGAAAGGATTTTTCACCCGTTGCCATTTGTTCTTTTTGCTTCTATCCCTTCGAACTTTCATCGATGATGGTGACAATGGCGATGGCGATGGAGGCAAAACCATGCATGTGCATGGATTTATCGCGGAGATGACTTTTTTATGACCATATTACAGTTTTATTGTCGTCTTTTGAGATATATTCTGACATGGCTCTCGCAGTCATAAGTCATACATAGATACCGAAAAACGGATTTCTAGTGTTTTAGCATTGAAGGGAAGAGCACAATAGAGATGACATTGAACGCGAGGGCGGTATGTCGTTGTCACTGAATATTACTCCAAAGGGATAGTTATCGTAATCAAAATTAAAACAAAAATCCATCTTATCAATCGTCCGAATGGTATGTTTTAGGAATATTATTTACTTCACTCCAACGACAGCAAAACCTACCCGACCAGAGGCAAGAAACAGGATTATAACAAAATGTGTTCCCCTGATATGATTTTTTTGATATCACCAGTTGTTATAAAACATGTACCGTTAGTAGTTAAAATAACAAAAACTCTAACAAAATTTGCACCAAATTAAACTAAAATATAACAAATCCTGTTACAATTATATCAAAATTATTGCAGAATGTGTTGAAAGGATGTTATAAAATAACAAAATTATTGCAAACTATGTTACTGTTTATGACATCGGATGTTATTTGCAACAAACTTATAAATGCGATGTCAAAAACATAACAAATGTTGTTACAAATGTGTTACTAAAAATATAACAAGTTGAGAACAGAGACATCTTGGTAACAAAATTCTTTCAACTTCTATTATTTTTAACTGCTGCTGATAGGAATGTGTTATAATCTTGTTATGTGGTTCTGGTCGGGTATGTTTTTTTACAAGGGATTTGGGAACATTTGTGGAAGTTTTGGTGTAATTCCCAGTACCTCAACGTGCCATAGGCAGTGATGCTACATACACAGATTTATCTGTAGTTACACAGAGTTTTTCCTGTTCTTGCCTACAGATATCCGTGATCACAGATTTTAGGGATAAATAAGATTTTCAAGATTTTAGGATATTCAACGAGTTGAGGACACGGTTTTGGAAAATATTAAGCAGAAATGCCAATACTATTGGAAATTTAACTATGGAAAGTATTTCCAACTACAGTAATCGAACATCAGAATGGTAAAGTCAGGCTTACCAATCATATTAGAGGGCGATGAAATTCACAAATTCCTAATGTCATTTGAATCGAAATTCACTGATATTTGAAGGCCCTGCTTCAGTATAACGCATATCGTAGCCAAATATGAGCAAAATCGTGTTCTTTCTGCGCGGCGTGTGAGTCGAGACGAGTCGCTCTCACCGCAAGTGACGTGAGACGACTAATGTTAATCAAATAGGAGCGAGTCGTCAATTGTCACCTCATTCGACTCGTGTCACCTGACACGCCGCACAGAATAGGCACGAATAGCTTATCAAAATGGGGCCTTCCTTAGTCCGGCTACAAAGCAAAGCCATGCTGAAGGTGTCTGGGTTCGATTCCCGGTCGGCCCAGGATCTTTTCGTAATGGAAATTTCCTTGACTTCCCTGGGCATAGAATATCATCGTACCTGCCATACGATATACGAATGCAAAAATGGCAATTCAGGCAAAGAAAGCTCTCAGTTAATAACTGTGAAAGTGCTCATACGAACACTACGCTGAGTATCCGGCTCTGTCCCAGTGGGGACGTTAATGCCAAGAAGAAGAAGCTTATCAAAATTGCCAAAAATAGGACCCAGCTCCCTACACTGCAAATAAAACAAGAAACATGTTGATTTGTGTACTTCACGTGGCTCTTTTGAGTATCAAACAACGAACTTATCGTCCAACGGAATTGCACTTTTCCCACGTTCTGTTTGCATGAGCATCTAAATCGACTTAAAAGTTCAGCTTCCCAAGGGCAGCAAAAAGCCCATTTCCCAGTCATAAGGATAAGATGACTCTCGTGTTCGTTCTACCAAAACAAAAATGCGACGATGCTGAAAAATTAATTACCTCCGCCGACCAGCTGATGAGAACTGGAGCAAAGACAAAAAAACAATGTCAATGAAGATGACGGCCTAACAATTAGAGCTTCTCAACTCGCATAGAGTAGATTACTTAGAACTGTATTTGTTTGTAGTTTGTTTGAAATTAGAAATAAAATAACTTAAATTTGCAATTGGAAATGAAGTTTTTTGAATTGATAATAACTAATTCTGAGATTATAATGTTATTCCAGGGAAAATTAGATTATTCTTATTTAAAACAAGATAATGAAAAACTTAGGGGCCCAGATAGCCGTAGCGGTAAACGCGCAGCTATTCAGTAAGATCAAGCTGAGGGTCGTGGGTTCAAATCCCACCGATCGAGGATCTTTTCGGGTTGAAAATTTTCTCGACATCCCAGGGCATAGAGTATCTTCGTACCTGCCACACGATATACTCATGCAAAAATGGTCAATTGGCATAGAAAGCTCTCAGTTAATAACTGTGGAAGTGCTCATAAGAACACTAAGCTGAGAAGCAGGCTTTGTCCCAGTTGTGACGTAACGCCAGAAAGAAGAAGAATGATAAACTTGTCATTCAAGAACATAATTCGCTATTATTTAGTAATTTACCTCTACACGGGTATGCTGTAGGGTGTTTAAAAAAACTATTCGAAATGTACTAGCGAAGGTGATTCTACACGAGATTCACGTTGATTTCCGCTCGAGAAGATTCTAAGAAGATTCATCACAAAATGCATGGTTGATGGTTACCTCTTGCTGACACATTTGATTAACTCATAAATGGTCACCGCGTTCACAATGATAGTCCACTCTGAGATATTTTTATCTCAAATGAAAGCTTGGTATTGTATCTAATATCTAACTAAGTACTAATGCCAAAATATGGTATCCATCTACAGTGTATAGTTTAGACAATTCCAGACATGTAATTTGAATTATAATATGCCGACACTTGGAGTAACGAACCATTGTTTTTTTATTTATTTTGAATGAATATATTAATGTAACATTTACTCCGCTGTCACGATAGAGAAGTTTGAAAAATATTTTAATCATCCGAAATAGAAGCATGAAACGAGCTCACCAATTGATTATTCATTGTCAACAGAGCGGTTGAAAATCAATTTCAATTTCGTCACCAACACACCTAACACACAAGGGCTTATTGAAAATCTATAAACGAGCTCTGCACAGAAAGTAGTGCGCATATCTAAACTGCCGTTATACGCATAATTGTCCCATGTTCCAAAATATGCAATCGAGAAAAATGTGTTTGAAGATTTTAACACATTTAGGCCTCGTATTGACCAGGTGTGTGGTAAATTAAATTAAAATCTTTACAACAGTATAAAGAATAGCGTGTTCATTAGAGTCAAAAGTTTTTATTATGGGAATAAAGTAAATTTCGCTACGAAATTCAAAGTGGGGCTGTTATGCCTAGAAATACGGGGTTTTTGGTGAATTTCTACGCATAACAGTCCCACTGCTAGTAGTGACCAATTATGTGCAAAGCATAATGCTGTAGATGTCCGTTCTTACGTATAGATTGTACCGAATGTAGCGGACGTATATCCTCAAAACTATCTTAAGGCACCTAATAACGGCTCAAGTGACATGTGCCAAACGGAGCCACGTGTGGGGAAGTGAAGAAATACGATTTTATAGTTTGGGATGGAAAGCAAAGTTTTCTGTAGTGATCCTTTATAAGAGAGATATGCGGAAGCTGACATTTCTGTCAAAGTGTGAGCCAATCGAGCAGCGAGAGCTGTCAAAGCGTGAGCCAAACGAACATGCGTTATGTTTGTTTTGAACTTTTCTTGAGGAGTAATGTAATCCCTTTGAAATTATTTAGTTGAAAGTTGTTTTGCAAAGTGAACAATATGAAATATTTTCCTTTTTTGAATTTTTGTCAATGCGCTATATAGTTGTGGATTTTTTCTGCTGTTCATTAGTTTGGAAATGTGGCTCAAAAATCTATAACGAAACAAAATACACTTTTTAGCAATGAGGAAGTCATATCCGTGATACAATATTATTCACGACGTCTGTTGCCAAATCATTCCATTTTACTTCCGCTTATCTCTCATATAAAGGATCACTAGTTTTCTGTATGTGTGATAATGAGACAATGTATCAGTTAGTGAAAGAAAGAATGGATGAGTAAGTTAGAGAGTTTATAAGATGTTATAATTTAATATACCGACTCTTCCAGCTTGACAGAAACTCATCTGCGAATTCAAGGTTATTTTGCGGAGTAAATATTTAACTCAAAATTCACGACACAAATCTTCACACGATTTGACATTTCCTTGGACTTGGTTTGCAAAATCATGATTTTTGATACATCGCAAATAAAGCTTCAGGACCATCAACATATTTGCCACTTGCATCGAAGAACCAATTACCCAGAATAACCCAGTATGTGGCCAGGTCACCCAAAACCTCTTGAACTATTCTTCTTTTGACATGACTTTGACTTCTTCTTGACTTCATCAAGTTTGATGTGTCGCAAGATAGGTCTCAGATGATTTCCTCAGTCCCTTCATTCTGCATACAATTTTTCTCTCCATCTCGATATCCTCCTTATCTCGATATCTTTATATCTCGATATGATTTTGTTGATTTTTCGTTCTCGATTTTCTCTCCGTATGTCGATAATCGCTTTATCAAAGGATACTAGACCAGATTTTCGTAATTAAACAAAATTGAGGAGCATGAAATGACGTCTGCTTGTTTATTATTATTCCTATTTTCCTAACAACGGATCGGTTTTTAATCTAGTATTCATTAAAAATATGTTCTATGTTTCGATCTCTCCCTATCTCGATGGTCCCTTCGATATCGAGATGTGGAGAGGCGACTGTACACAAACAGACGTCATTTTGCGCTCCTGATTTGTTTTGAATCCCAAAACTTTGGTCTAGTAACCTTCGATATTGGTCATATCGACATGCGGAGAGAAAATTGAGAACAAACAATCAACAGAAACACATCGAGATAGGGAGATATCGAGATAAGGAGGATATCGAGATATGGAGAGAGAGAGAAAATGTATGCAGACTGAAGGGACCTATGAAACCATCGACATAGGGAGAGATATCGAGATGTAGAACATCGAGATGTGGAGAGTCGACTGTATTACCATTCCCAGCACTGCCCAAAACAACCTGGCTTTTATCAAGTTATCCAAGAACCTTTGAATTACCCTTCTTTAGCCTTGATTTGGGAATTTATGTAGTTTGATGTTGCCAGCTAGGTTTCAGAACCGATGGTTTAGATGCCATTTCCCCCAGGGAACCGGGAATTCGGAACAATCCGACATGTGGTCAAGTTATTTAAATACATTTGAACCACCTTTAGACTTGATTTGCAAATTCATGAAAATTGATATGTCGCAAGTCAGGTTTCAGATTCGCCAATATAATATGGCCACTTCCACCAATGAATCGGTTTTCGGAACAACCCAGCATGTGGCCAAGTCATCCAAAAACATTCGAACTATTTTTATTTAGACTTGGTTTGCTAAATCATGAACTTGATTTGTCGTAAGCCATGGACTCGAAAATAAAAAATAAAACAGGTTGTGTTCCACATGGGATGTAAAGCCAACGTAAGAAGGCGTTCAAAACGATTTTCCTAAACACCAGCTAATTCAAAACTGCCTACTGACTATTTTGTTCGAGATCAGCGCAGCGAATTGTATAGTGTGACAGTTATGCGTAGAAATACAGTAGTGGGACAGTTATGCGTGGAAATTTAACAATGGGACAAATTAACTTGGCTTGCTTTTCATTGAGTTTCCGAACAAAGTTAATAGACTAAAAAGGCGAATTAGTGTGCTAGTTGGTTTACTTGGGTTGTTTGTTCTATGAGCACTATTTGAGAGCTCTCTCTACCGGAGCTGCAAGTTTTGCATTCGTAAACCATTCATTGCGGAAAGATCCTTGAACGTCCGGGAATCGTACCGTAATTAGGGGCGTAGTTGATCAACGGGGTGCAGTTGATCGTTCCCGTACCCTCATGCATAGTCTGCATAGTCTGAGCTATAATTAGATTTAAATTATCAATGTTCTGTGATGTCGCATTGTCTGATTGCAGCTCTTGATTTTTCTGAAGTTGGATTATTATAGACAATTATACCATGCAAAAATAGGATTTTTAGGGAATGTTCGGTAAACTGTTGAAGGGTTCTTCTCCAAACAATCGAGTTTCACCAAGCCCATATAAATACACCATCCAAATAAACTGTACATACTTTCCAGATTTGTTATCTGGACCTAGTTTCGACTGTAAATTGTGTATAAAAATACATTTCCCCAGAGAAAAAAAATGTTATTTTCGTAAACAAGCTTCCAATTTCAAAGTAAATTGCCCACATTTTGGCGTTTAATGAGATTTATTCTGTAATTCATAAACTTCAATTTCAAAATTTGTCGGTTTATTGACAAGTTGTAAAATTTTTGAGACTTGATTCGGATTCAGTGACCCCATGTTTAGTGAATAGCATGTTTTTTTTTTATTGTTGGACACCTATCACAGTAATTGATCAACTTCATCCCGAAATCAACAACTTCTTATTTATTCTAAAAATTGTTTTTGTTATGCTTATAGCATTTCGTCAAAATTTCCTTAACATAATTCGATTAACATCCAATCAGTACTGGTTTAAACAATATTTGGATGATAGTACATGTATCCCAACCAGATCTTATTGAACAGAATCGCTCAAAAGTGATCAACTTCACCACATTTTACGGTACTCTTATACCTTCAGCATGGTTTTGCATCATAGTTGCCAACATTATGAAAAGGCTCAGAAATACACTTATGGCCCGCATTTAATGGTGCAAGATTTAGAATCCTAACTTGAATTTTCCCAATGTGTACCTTCATATAAAGGCCACACTTCATACGATGATCTTCTACTTCTATGTCCATGTTTATAATTATCTCTGTAGAGGCTAAAATTAAAAATTTTAAGTGAACATTTCTTTAAGCTACATGTAGTATAGTAGATTATTGGATTTTACAGCCTCAGTAAATTAAACTATACGTTAATGTCTGCACATTCCTTCGACCAGCACCCAAATGTAATGCATACAATGTGTGACAAAAGTAGGCAACCAGATGTTGTATTTTACCAGAAGTTTTGTCTGTAGTGAATTCATTACACAGTAATCAATTTTAAATTTTAAGAGGGTTTCTCGAAAGTAGAAGTTAACCGAGATTTTTCAATTAAATTTAAAAAACGGTAAGCAATAAGTGGGTGGTATATTCTGCAAATTTGTGTAACTTCTGAAAGTGAAATATTTTGTCGAACAAACGAACCAACCACAACTTACCGTTTTTTGAATTAAAATTTAAAAATTCTCGGATACTACCTTCTGCTTTTGAACAATTCCTCTGCAAATCAAAAAATTACTGAAATTAAAAGAATTCACTTCAAAACAAAATTCATGTTACAGTGAAACCTCCATGAGTCCATGTTCCATGACTCGATATCGACTCATGGAACCATACTAGAAACAAAATTTTATGGCTACTATGATGGTCCCTTGAAACAACTTTGCAAAGGATTGCTGTTCCATGACTCGATATTTCCATGAGTCGATGGTCCCTTCAATATCGACTCATGGAGGTTTCACTGTATTTGTAGTTAGTCATTAAAATTTCAGTCCATTCGAACTATCAAAAGCTAAGATACAGAGCCCCAAACTTGAGCATTATTCTACAGAAAAACAGCATTTGGTTACTTACTTTTGTCGCTGACTGTATACCTTCATGTCATAACTCAAATGAATTTCAAAAAGCAATTACAATTACTGTTCCATCCAATTCCATCAGGACCTAACACCGACGAAAAATCCAACAGTCATCCATCATTTCAGTAAGTTTATTTTTTCAATTTCCAGATTTCACCTCAGCACATTCTGCCCACAACCGAGCCGAAGCCGCCAAACGGGCCCAAGGGAAAATTATCTACCCGAGAGCACTGAATAACTGCGGCTGTCCGTCTGACTAACCAACCAACTGACTGACTAACCGACTGACTGATTTCCAGACCGGGCAGTCGTCCGTTTCTTCCTCCCGACCTGCAACCGGCGACCGCAAACAAACCTTAGCCCCATAGGAAAACTTCAGGTCCACCTGGATTGCGTACAGAATCGTCTGAGGTGAGTAAACCCGTCATTAATCAC
The DNA here is from genome assembly GCF_002204515.2 of Aedes aegypti. Lineage (NCBI taxonomy): Eukaryota > Metazoa > Arthropoda > Insecta > Diptera > Culicidae > Aedes > Aedes aegypti. Next base: position 109,331,580 of record NC_035109.1, read on the forward strand.
ACTCGGTGGATGGGTGGGCGAACGATTGGGTGCATTCCCTTCCCCACAACTTTCCGTGTTTGCCCCGGGCACATGGGTGTAGTCAGAATTTTCAAAGAGATTTCTTCGGGGACTCTGAAGTCACTTAAATCTTCAATTCCAAAAGAATTACAACGATCAATTTCAAGAATAGTTGTATTTATCTTGGAATAATAAATCATGAAATTATTACCAAGAAATCGAATTGCTTCGCTGAGAATTTTTTATTTTAATTCTTGAAAAGTTCAACAGGGAATCATAGAATATTTTCTCTTAAAATTACGTAAAAAATTGCTTGGAATTGCAAATTAATTGGAATGTTTGGTGTAATCTTTGAAAAAATCTCAACATGTTTTCAAATAATCTCTGCTATACTGAAGAAACCATGAAGTAATTTCTTTGTCTATTGCAAAAAACTTTCGACAAAGAATATTATTCTAATTTTTGGAAAGAACTCACAATAATTCTCAAAGTTGTTCGAAGAAGATAATTCTGAAAAGCCTGTTGCAGATTCTTGATGAAATTTATGATTGACTAAACCCTCATTTTCAGCTGAACTCTAGAAAATTAATTATTACGCATTGTTTTATAATTAATATTACTGGAGACAATCTCGAACAAAATTTTGACTTTCGTTATCTGTTCATGTTGATTTTACTTTCCATCGGCAAAAAGGGGAGAACCACCCTCCATATTTCCCCTATCTACGCCGGTACCTGAGCGGTGTCCACGACGAGGAACCCTTCGGTTCGGTATTGTCTGACTTAGCTTATCTGTATGGCCGGTATCCATTCATCCGTCAGTCTTACAGTGTATCCTGGCCTCTGTCTGCAGCCGAAATCCACCTGTCTAAATATTTAATTGTGACGAATGAGCTGATCCTCACACTCTGCTTCAGCTGCCTTAGAAGTTTCGTCGAAATAATACATTATTTATCTTGCACTAACGCCCATCTAGTGCGGCCGCAATTTGCCTTATACGAATACCGCATCGTCCAAAATCGGAGATTTTTGGCACCTTAGCTACGAAAATAATGCCTGATTAATCAGCCGGCTAATCTCTTCCGCCCACACACTCGCAAATACTGAAATGCAGAAAAATTATTCCTCTCTCACAATATATCCAAAACAAAACAACAAACAAGCGAAAAGTTTCCTCTCGTAATCAAGATAATTAACGTTAAATGGATGTTGATCATAATCATAATGCAAACATTTTTGTCGAAAACGAGAAGCGTCGGTGGGCCATAACGGCAAAAAGTATCATCTTCGCTTGAATAGACCTGTCCCCCATGAAATAATGCATTAAACTAAATCAATTTCTTTCAATATTTCGAGAAAACTTTGTTAATGTCGGTATTATACTTTAAAAGTGATTTAAAAGTTGACCAACCGTTATGAAAAATCAACGCGAAAAGCTTTTGTCATTCCACGGCTTAGGGGAACCATTCTTTTGCGAAAAGAGTGGAAGGGGAATCACAAAATAGAAAAAAAGTGCGTTTGAAAATAAAAATAAACAACATTAGACAGTTTATTTGGCTCTAATAATATTTTGGCTTTTGAGAAAAGTTATTTTTACTCTGATTGAAGTGACAGCATTTGGGCAAGGGACAGGTCTATTAAACAATTACCCAGCGTCGTTAGAAGCAAATTGGAAACAAATATTTTGTTTCGTTTTCCAGCTGACTCATTAGCGATTAAACCCTCGCTGAGGGAAACTCTCAGTGGCGTTAGATTTTGCATTTCGAACCGGTCAAGTTTTTTACGGCTCTATGACATCTCCCCGAATTCTGTTACCCCGAATGCTAATACTCCGCATTTGATTTCCCCGAATCAACTGTTATTCTAAATTGCACCCCAAACTACCCGTTACCCCGAATTCCCACAACCATGTGCTTGGATCCAATTTGATTTTATCACGTCACGAGAGAATAGAACTCTTTCCACAACTTACTTTTATAGAAGTACTCAACCTTTTTATCTTCTGAAAAGGGTAATCAGAACTGTGAAAGAGGATAGATATGCTTGAATATTGTTAATTGTAGTTGCAGTATGTATTGCGCTAAATAACAGCCATAGATGAAAAAAGGAAAAATCACTGATGAAAAAACAGATAGTTTTCTCGAACAAACTGTTAACAGCTTTTATGCCAACAATTACAATAACATATAACACTAAAAAACAGCCTTCAATTAAAAGAAGAAGAAGATATATCTGATGAAAAGATTAGCAACTATAATTCCAATGAATTGTTTTACAACATAAGTAGAAAGAACAGCCAATGTTCAAAAGAGAATAATATACATAAGAAAAATGACTATAGTAAACATAATATATGCAGGAAAGGAAGGAAATATCCATTTCCATTTCAATATTATGTAGAATAGAGCGACTAATAATTGTGAAAAGGTAATTCATAAAAGTATGGGCAGTGTCCGAAGCCAGCATCCGTTGTTGCGGAGCACGTTTTCTCAATCAGAGGTGGCTACATAGTCAATTAAAGTAGCGAGTCATTTGAGGTAAAGGAATTCGGCGTAATTGGTTATTCGGGTCATTCGGAGAAATGGAATTCGGGATAATTTCCTGCATTTTTTCAGCTCATCTACTGCTAGAGAAGATATTGATCCAATTGATCCAATGCACATTGCTTCCAGGGGCCTAAATTCATGATCGACTTTGTTTTGCGCCCGAACAGTTGGTTTTAGAGGTATGGTGTTTTCAGCGAATTTCTTCGGGATGTAGAAGCCCTTCACACTTTTTCACAAAAGTGAAGATACACCAATGATGTCTTCGGCAAAGTTGTAGATAATTTCACTACATGAAAATTGGCTGAACACAATTTAGCGCTATCTATCAAATTTTAAAAGATATAAGTTGTTTGTGAATGAACCCTTAGAAATATTTATGATTTTATTCTCTTCTGGATATTTTTTTAATTTTTCTTATGTTCGACTAAGTTATTTGAATCATCTTCTTCTTCTTGGCATTAACGTCTTCACTGGGACAACGCCTACATATCAGCTAAGTGTTCTAATGAGCACTTCCACAGTTATTAACTGAGAGCTTTCTTTGCCTTAGTTGCCATTTTCGCATTCGTATATAGTGTGGCAGGTACGATTATACTGTATGCCCAGGGAAGTCAAGGAAATTTCCATTACGAAAAGATCCTGGACTAACCAGGAATCGAAGCTTTGGACCCACGAACTCTAACCACTCGGCTAAGAAAGGTTCCCAGTTTACATAGATGTAGCTAGGATTTTTTGCAGGGGGCAAAAACAACTTCTGGTTTGTGGAATGTTATGTACATGAATGCCAAGTAGTCTTGTTGTTTTTTTTTTTCCAAAAATCTGGATTATTTTGGAAATTATGTCTGGCAGAAGTCTCGATCATACATATGACACAGGGAGAAGCTTACTAATTCATCATAACTTTTTATCTGTATCTTCAAAATTTTCATGAAATAGAGTAAAAAAAGAGTATCAGTCATAGACGATTGGATTTGGTCATTTTCAAAACATTTCAATATTTTCCATCCAGATTCAAATCAAACCCATGTCATAGACCAAACCTAAGTGTTTAATTTGTCAATTGATAGTGTTAAGATGATTTTGTATTTTGTTTGTACCGTAATCCGGGGTAACATCGATCGCAATGACCCTCCCCGTAAGAAGTTCCACTCAACATTTATCGATGAAATATTTTCAATGAGTGAATGGTGATTCTCTTCCTTGTATTCATGATCTATTAAACATTAAAGTTTTTGCAAAAAGTGAGTTGTATTCATGCGTAAATTTTTCAACTTTTGGAAATAATGATCTTCATGATTATGGATGCAACGCTCAAAGAATAATGTGTCACATGAGTTCTGAAAACGATATGAGTAGAAGAAATGCAGTTGTCATTAAAAATAACATTGCTGAAAACGATTCTGTTGTCAAAACTTTTATAAATATGTTCAGTTAACCATAATTCATAAATTGCTATAAAGAATGAGGAAATTGCCTACATTTAGGCGTATTTCACAATTCAAGGTGTTTTTAATTTTGAAACAACTCAAAAAATAAATGACTTGTAAGAGTTTGGTCTTCATATTTGGCTTCAGGGACCATGATGTTAGTAAGTAATGATATTTTAATTATTACCGAATGTTGTTTTCATGGGTGATCAATGTTACCTTATATCGGCTAAATACAAAAATCACTTAAAACATTTTTTAACATGCTTCAAACTTTCAGAAAACAAAATGCAGTATGGAGACACGAGCTTTAGGTGTCAGCACTTGTTTTGAAAATATAAACTTGCAACATATGCATTATCAAATGAAATTTTTGTGAAATATAAAAAAAAAAGATCAATGTTACCCCGGATTACGGTACGTTAAAATGACAGGAAATGTTCGTAGTAGTTGTCTAGGTTTTTTCCCAGTAGCACTAGGCATACAACTAGGGCAAATGTATGTCAGTTAACCATAATCATGCAGGCTACCACCCACCGAGCTCCCAAAACCCACCACCAGATGTCTGGTAGCATGACGTTCGGGCGGCCATGAGGGGTGGAGAAATGGGGGCCAAACCCGAATGGAAAAGGGTAATGACCGACGACCTAGGTCAAGAACCTCTACGGTCGAAAATAAATTACTGGTCGTTCACTTGCCCGGATACAGCTGAAGAAGCTAGTCGTTAAAGTAAAGCTAGAATTCAAAAAGTTATGTGGAAACCAGACGAAAAGTTGTGCGAGGAATCGCCACAAAAACACAATTTCTATTACCGTGGTTTAAACCATTTTCGATTCCACCAGGACCACGCCGTTTTTTGGTATAGAAACCACAATATTTTTATTACCGGCCTACGACGTCCTTGATGCCTATTCCGGGTACTTTCCGGCATCGTTATAAGCCGAAGACCGATCCGTCACCAAATCGGTAGCCTAGGACGCGTAGGAGAGTCCCAGCAGGCTGCAGCTGAAGTTCCCCAAGCCAACCCGAGAAGAGCGTGGCCAGACGTGGCCGAAGCAGGAGAGCGCCGAAGGCCGATACCAGGTCGAGAGGAAGGAATGGATAGGTGTTAGCTGGAAAAAGAAGGGGCCTCGAAGTGAAAAGGTCAAATTAGCTAAAAAGAAAGTGGGAAAGAAGTGGTTAGCGAGAAGAAGGATGTAGCCCAATAAAACTGTAATGAGGGAAATAAAGTAGGAGTTTTGACCAGTGAAGTGCTGTGGGTTTTCCTAAATTTCGAGTGCGAAGATTCTCTGTACGCGGTAAATTTAGGTGAGCGTACCGACCTTGAGGCAGTTGAGTCGAGGAGTCTCTAGGATCACCGGATGTCCAGAACCAATGCCAATCCAACCAAATTAGCACGATTTGATAATATAACACCACGATATCATTCGACGAATCATAGAGCATGATTTTCTATTCTGAACACAAAAGACCTTCAACAGGTCTTTCTATTTCTGATTAACCAATTGGAAATTTTAATCGCTACCAGATTCTTGGTGCTAGTTAAGATAGTGTTCAAGGAATTCCACCAGGTATTTAATCAGGAATCCCAACAGAAGTTCCTCCAAAAGTTAGGAATTTCAACAGGAATTTCGTCATGTATTCCTCCAGGAATTGCACTAGCACTCTTCGGAAAATTTTCCAGATATTTGTCCGGGTATTTTCCCAGAGATTTATTCAAGTATTCAATCAGTACTTCAACCTGCGATTTCTCCAAGAACTAGGGATTACTCCAGGAACTATGTCAGCTATTCCTCCATTAAAAGCCCTACCTATTTTAATTAAGAAATTTCGCTAGATATTTGTCCTACAGATTCCTACAGGAATTTCATCAGAGATTACTGCAGGAATTCGGCCAGGTATTTCTCCAGGAATCGCACCAGCCATTTCTTCAGAAATTCTGCCAGATATTTGTTCAGGTATTTCATCAGAGATTCCTACAGGAAAAGAATCAGGAATTCTACAAGAGATTTCTCCAAGAAATAGGGATTTCTTCAACAATTACGCCTAGTATTCATCCAGTAGGGGGGCCCAGATAGCCGTAGCGGTAAACGCGCAGCTATTCAGCATGACCATGCTGAGGGTCGTGGGTTCGAGTCCCACTGGTCGAGGATCTTTTCGTAAAAAGGAAATTTTCTCGATTCCCAGGGCATAGAGTATCTTCGTACCTGCCACACGATATACACATGCAAAAATGGTCAATCGGCAAAGAAAGCTCTCAGTTAATAACTGTGGAAGTGCTCATAAGAACACTAATCTGAGAAGCAGGCTTTGTCCCAGTTGGGACGTAACGCCAGAAAGAAGATTCATCCAGTAGCTGCACAAGGGATTTCTTCTGAAATTCTGCCAAATATTTGTCCAGCGATTCCTCCAGGAATTCTACTAGGGATTCCATCAGGAATTCCAACAGAGATCTCTCCAAGAACTAGGGATTACTTCAGGAATCCGTCATGTATTCCTCCAGGAATTGCACCAACGATGTCTTCACGAATTTCACCAGATATTAGGTATTTACTGGTATTTCATCAGAGATTCCTTCAAGAATTTAACCAGCGATTGGTCCATGAATTAGTGATCACTCCAGAATTTTCACCAAGTATGCCTCCATGAACTTCACCAGCGATATTTTAAGAAGTTCTGCTAGATATTTTCCCAGGTATTTCACCAGAAATTTCTTCATGAATTTAATCGGTAATTCTACTAGGGATTCAACTATAACTCCAGGCATTCTTCCAATAATTGCACATGGTGTTTGTATGTCACGAAATGACTTACGAACGGGTCAGTGGATCTAAATGATTCTTTCTCCGTTTTGTTTGTCACGGGTTCAGACGTGTTTGTGTGTATAAAAATCCCAGGATATTCATCGGGAAAGTTGGAAAAACGAGATTGAACGGAATTGTCATTTTGTAAGGGACGAACCATTGCGTTTTTCAATAGCCTACTTGATGGCAAGACGAAGTTTTCCGGAACCACTAGTAGGTTTATAAAAATAAAAAAAAAAACAAATAAAAAATTATTAATAAAAATATAATTTATACATTTATTTAGGTTAATGAATCATTCAAATTGAAGTTTTGAACAAACTAAAACTTATTATAAAATTAGATTTAACATTTCAGACTGATTTTACTCTGTGTAAATCAACATTATTTTTGTCCATTATCGACATAAATTTTCGCACTGTGAGCTTAAAATAGCCGACTGAAATCAGCGAGGATCAGCACTAAACAGCAGCTGAATAATATGCTTGGTCAGTTGTTGTTGATTAGCGTACCATGTGTTGATTAGACATTGTCGAATAGAAGCTCAAACATGATCAATATTCAGCTAGGAGAGCTTTATATTTTGCACTGGACGGTATAATCATTGATTCTAGGATGGTGGAGATGACAAGGCATACCGCTGACGATTGGATGGTCTCGAGTTCGAATCCAATATCCAGGCGATTTTTAAATATGGTTGTTATATCATGATAATAGTGTACACTACATTTAAAGTGCCTAGAAAAATAAATATTTGTTTTTAATTATTTTTGGACCAGCCGTACAAAAGCTGAGCTTAATGCTTTTAAGACGTTTTTAAAGCTGAAAAATAAAATTGGTATTCAACGATATGCTTTAAATGTTCTCCGAATTTGTGTGAACAACACCTGAACAAAAGATGGGCATGAAAATTATTAAAATGTTATTGAACATGATGCTGAATAAAACTGCCATAATGGTGTTTGTTAAATGAGTGAATGTTAGTTGGGAATGTTTTTCAAGGATACTTCACAGTTTTATGGAAGTGTTCTACCGAAGTTTCTTCATAGATTCCATAGAGGGGCAATTACGCGAAGGACAATCCCAAAAGCTAGACTTATGGTTGCCCCGCAATTTGCACATACAAACTTTTTGGTATATTCCTTCACAGGACAGACGTCCTTGGCGTGAGAAGAACCTCCGTAAATCATGCATTAAGCATCCATGCGGCAATGTTTTGTGACATGATTCCACTTTTGGCACCGACTGCACTGAGTGGGGTTCTGGAAATTTCTTCCAGGTTTCTGGCATTATTCCCATGTCACACCAACATCGAACATAAGTCTTGCTTTTTCTAAAGCTTTAATATTATTCAGATCACTTTTGTTAAATTGCACTAAATAATATTCGTGAGAAAGCCCTTTCCGAACAATGCCAGCTTGGGTTCTCTTATTCATAATGATTACTTAAACTGGGGAAAATCCAAGTAAATCATTTATTCCATTTTTGATTTCTTCAGACTCAAAGTCACTTGAAGGATTTTTCAAGACGACTTTGAACAACCGTTCAGAGTTGTCGTCATAAGCAAACGAGAGTTTCCGGCAAAACGAGACAGTCTTCCTTGCGATTTGGAAGCAAACCTTGATTCCCCTAATGGAGCTCAAGATCTCCTGCCGAAATCCTCCACATTCGGAACAACTTATAACGAAAGGCGGCACTATTTGTTTCCTCACTTGAATCAAAGAGCCTAGGCTAGAGGCAACTTCGAATTTTTTGGGGATTTTTTTTCTAGATCATCAAACTGAGTACTCATTTCGATGCATTAGCTTTTTTCAATTCACCCTTGGAAGAAAGTGCGCATTTCGGGAAAAACGTCTCTTCTTCCATTATTGCTACGTTTATTGACATTTTTTAATACCGCATTTTAAGAAGGAAGTTGTAAATTCAGAGATTCACCCTTCCTTTTGTTCGTAATTGCAACCATGTTTAGTGAATAAACGAAATAAGAAGAGACCTTCTAAGAGGTTTTATTTTCAAAACGGTGTCCAAGTAGGATTACCACCGCTAGCATTCACTAACGAGTTCAACGGGTCCTAACAAGGATCGTAAAGGTATCAATAGTTGAAAAATAGTACTGAAAAGTACTTTTTTTGTAGTACTGAAAAACACTGTTCTATTGCTTTAGGTAGCTTGAAAAAACTTCCAAGAGCAGAGAGAATTTGTGTACGCACAGGACGAAGGTACGATGTGCACTGTTTTAGAAGATTTTTTTTTTCAATTAGGTACTTCCGTCATTGCACCGTTTTAGAAGATATAAATATTGCTGTGTGCATTTGGAATGCAAATATCAAATGCGAGAACACCAAACGCGGTAAGATTTTTAATAAGGAGGGCGATGTCATAGTTTGATTTTCTTTGCTGGGTTGGCGGTGATATGGATCGTGGTTGCTAAGTATCCTTTGATTACTTTGTGTTACCGCGTTTGAAGCCCAGTTAGCCTGGATTTGCACGTCAAACGCAAACTGCAATATATATATATTTTAATAATGTTCTTCCATCATAGACACCGTGCATTAACTCTAGCTTGCCTATTCGCGTCTACGAAGGTAATTACCACAGTTGACCCTATGCGTGAAGCTCCGATTATTTTACATGGCAAAGCATAGGAAGTCAATTTTCAAATGCTTCTAAAAAATTCACAACACTTTCTAATTAAATTCTGTTAAGTGTACGGGGTTAGACTATCGATCAACTATAGCATCAGCAGCATATTGAGAAAAAAAAAATGTAAAACTCAAAATTATATGCCTATAATGTAGTCCATCAAAAGTATATCAACATATACTGAAAAGATTTTAAATAACTATTGTAGTGTAACGTTGGGACGTTTTTTTCTTTTTAAGCAAAATAATTTTGCTTTGAATTCGTTGATTTTAAGATAATATTTTGAATTTTAGTTTAAATTGAATTAACAGAAAAACGGGTTGACGTTTTTCTCTTTTTAAGTAAAATTATAGTTAGAATTGTTAAAAAACATTTGTAAAATTAAATAACTATTTGTAAATATCGACGAAAAGTATCTTGGATTTAGTTTTGAATGCTCATTTTGACTTTACCTCATGGGAACTTGCAATAGAAACTGCATGTAATTGGTTTGTGTCTAGGCTAAATGTATGCCATAAAAAGACGTAGTGAGTGCAGTAATGGCTCCTGAATATATGTAACTCATTTACACCATCTTGACGAACCTGAAGAAGCGCTAAGATCGCCATCGAAAGAGTCGTTGGCGCGATTTATAGACAAAAAGGGGATTGTTCAATGTAGATTTCTTTAAGCAAAAAAGACTTAAGCTCAGTCATTTCGTTCTTAACAAGGCTGGAGTATAGAAGTTATCGCGGTTTTTAAGTTTCGAGTTAGATTTTTCTGTGCCCTTCGTTAACGTACCGAAGGTAGTTTGTGTAAAGAGGTGAATTTTAAGTGAAGTGTTTAAAACGGTTTTTGTGTCTTTTGTGTATTTATAGTAAATTGTACGTGTTTCCGGTCCCTTTGACCGTGGTTCCGCGAATCTTCTATTCGTTTATCCGTAAAATCGTGCAAAAAGGTAAATTTTAGACTTTTAAATGATTTAAATTTGGATTTTTGACTAATAACGCCATTCGCGTTGGACTTTCCAGCGCTTAGGCGCTTTTTGTATTACGGGCTGGTTTGAGAGTTTCGACAAGTGGAGTCAGTTTGGGGTTCACCCGTGGCGTCTCCGGCGCCATCATCGTGAAGCATTCGAGCTCGGGGTCCACTAAGGCCCGCCGTAAAGGTAGCTAAACGGAGGGAGGTGAAGTTCGTCAACCCTTCGAACGAAATACTCCAACGGTCGCCAAAAACCGTCGTAAGTTCACCTTACGCTACAACCCCGGTGAACGGAGTCCGAGAGCGCGATCCTCGTTCGTAGCCAATTAACGTACGCCGGATCGGACCAAATCTGAAGGTGACGGGTTCATTTCATCGCGTGCGGTCAGAGCCCCCAAGGCAAAGCCGTGCGAAGGTACGTTGGCCTTGACCCTGAAGAGGCGGTCAAACCCCGGGAAGCACGACAATCCGTCGTTGCGGCTCTCGAAGAAGACCAAATCGGAAGCCTTCCGTCCAGCCTCCACCTCCTCCGCAACGTTAATTCGGCCATACTCCCCGAGCTCAGACCCTTCGTCGCTGCCGCCATCACAGCAGCGTCAGCGGACAAGCTACGTTCCCGCCATTGCTCCGAGGGGCGAACAAAGCGACGACCGTCCTTCGCCGGCAACCGCCGGATACGTCAACCGTCATCGAGTCACCGAAAATCCTGCGCAGGTACGTGGAAACCTTTTTCATGGCCATGATAGTTTCCCTTAATACCCGTCAGTAAATAGGTCCAACCCGAATGAGTTTCCGTGAATAAAGAGTAGTTGAAGTTCTGAAAGCTGATTGATTTTCCGTTTTGGGCAATTCGAAGAATTCACCCTTTTACAGATATTTAGTTTTCCGTTTTCTGGTAGGTTGGCCTTTCAGACTTCCAAACTCCATTTAGGTTACGTTCGGGTTGAACGAGTTTAAGGTCTTGTGGTAAAGGGTTTCGTGGGTCAAAAGGAAGTTAGAAGGTTCGTCAAGGTGAGGGAGAAGTTTGAAAGCCGTTCACGAGTCCCCTGAGGGAAAAGTCTCAAAGTAGTCGGGCAAAGTTGGAAACGACCGGTGGTCTCTCGGTTTCCGGGAGTGGCGCCTAAGCCACCGAGTTTAAGCAAAACCTCGTGGAATTTGAACGGTTACATTTGGCGCCCAACGTCAAAATTTCAGTAAAATTTTATTGCAGTTGATTCAATTGAATCGAAACACATTTTAGTAGCATTGCAGCATTAAATTTGAATTTCATTTATTTTTTTATTTTTTTCGGTCGAGTTTGAATTTATAGTACGTTGAATTAGAATTTTATAGTGGTTTTTATTTTATATTTTGCTAACTTGAATTTTTATAGTAAATTGATCTTTTTATAGTGATTTGAATTTGAATTTTTAGGTTAAGTAGCGCGTAAGGAATTTGAATTTTTAGGTTACGGTTGAATTCGGTATTTTACTTTCGTTTATTTTTTTTCCTGTTTTTAATTGTACATTTATTTTTATTTGAATTGAATTAATATTGAATTTCATTTGAATTAGAATAAATTTGGAAAATGAGTGGTCCGTACATTTTACCGGAAGCCGAGCACTTGCTGGCTGACGAAGTGGATTTTGATTTGAAAGACTGTAAGGGAAGTCCGGAGATTAATGGGACTTATGGGATTTTACCAAAAATTTATCCCACGATACAGTCACCTTACTGCACCAATAACCGATTTATTGAAGAAGTCGAAGAAGTTCAGATGGTCGGATGAAGCAGAAGAGGCACTGACGCAATTAAAAGCAGTCCTCACTTCAGCGCCAGTTTTAGGAAACCCGGATTATACACGCCCATTCATTATAGAAACGGACGCATCGCAGCTAGCAGTTGGCGCAGCTTTATTACAGGAATTTGACGAAGGAAAACGGATTATAGGTTACTTTAGCAAGAAACTATCTAGCACACAACGCAAGTATTCAGCAACTGAACGAGAGTGCTTAGGAGTACTTCTAGCAGTGGAGAATTTCAGTAGTGTCTTGAAGGTTCCACATTTACCGTCATAACCGATGCTAAAAGTATCACATGGTTATTCTCGCTCTCAGCTGCCAACGCTAATTCAAGGTTATTGCGTTGGGCACTGAAGCTTCAATCGTATGATTTCACACTACAATATCGGAAAGGTAAAGACAACATTCTAGCCGATTGTTTGTCCAGAATAGAGACAGTTGCCTGTGTGGATCAAGAGTATGAGAAGCTCAAGGACCAAATCACAAAGGATCCGGTTCACTTCAAGCAGTTTATGGTCAAAGGAGACCGCATCTATAAGTACGTTGTCGACACTAAGAAGTTTACCGATCGACGCTATGAGTGGAAATATTATCCACCCACGCAAGAGCGGGATGGAATAATGCGTACCATACATGAACCAGCGCATCTTGGGTACGACAAGACGCTAAATTCTCTAAAAGAGAAGTTTTATTGGCCTAGAATGGCCACGGACACAAAAGAGTTTTGTAGGTCTTGCTTACCGTGCAAAACGTCAAAAGCAACGAACGTTAACCCTACCCCACCCATGGGATCACAGAAAAAGTTTTGCGATCATCCTTGGCAACTAATTACATTGGATTATGTTGGACCATTTCCGCCATCTGGAAAGGGCAGAAGCACCTGTCTGTTAGTTTTGACAGATGTGTTCACAAAATTCGTTTTGGTGCAACCTTTTCGTCAAGCAACAGCATCGACTTTGGTGCAATTTTTGGAGCAGGCAGTATTTTTGTTGTTCGGTGTACCGGAAATGATTTTGACCGACAATGGTACCCAATTCACTTCCAAGGAATTCGCTAATTTATTACAGCACTATGGAGTGAAGCACTGGTTGACTCCATCGTATCACCCTCAGGTGAACAACACCGAAAGAGTTAACAGGGTAATCACTACAGCCATAAGGGCAACCATAAAAGGTAATCATCGGAATTGGTCGGATAATTTGCAGCAAATTGCTAATGCGATTCGTACATCAGTTCACGAATCGACAAAATATACTCCGTATTTTTTAACATTCGGGAGAAATCATGTATCGAATGGCAAGGAGTATGAAAGAATGCGAGCAACAAACACTAAAGATGCTACAACAGATTTAACCAATACTGAAAGAGAAAAACTTTACCAACAAGTTCGGAAGAACTTAGCAGAAGCGTATCAAAAGCAAAGCAAATACTATAATTTAAGGTCAAACACTAAAGCTCCATCGTATCAAGTAGGAGAGAAGGTACTTAAGCGTAATACGCTACTTTCGGACAAAGCCAAAGGCTATTGTGCCAAATTAGGGGCAAAATTTGTGCCAGCAATTGTAAAAAAAGTATTAGGAGATAACTATGAATTGGAAGATCTAAACGGTAATCCATTAGGCATATTTCATGCCAATTTTCTTAAGAAATTTTAGAATTGATGAGTAATCAAGCTATGACATAATCCCGTAGGAAAATGTACTAAGTGAAACTTTCGTTCCACACAAAAAACACATCAATGATGGCAATTAGCGAAAAGAACTAAAGCTAGAGTTAGTTTACATAAATTTCCTAGCCTTACAATAATTCAAATCTACTTACTGACTATGTAAATGTCAAATCTATATTAGTAATAAAAGAGGGATAGTCCGAAAGTTATAAGTTTAAAAAAAGCACTCACCAGTTTTTTTTTTTTCCGTTTGTCATCATTCGACATTCGGGTCGCCGGAATGATTTTATTGCGCCGTAGTGTTTCCGCTTCCGCGTCCGGTACGGACAGGAGTGTGAGAGTGGGAACACGGAGTGGTACGTCGCGACGTCCACTCCCACACTACCTGGGTACATTCCCGGGGAAGAAGATCCACACTCCCGTTCTCGTCGCGCGTTGAGGTTAGGGTTGGTCATTCGTCGGACATCAGCGCCGTCGTGGATGCGTTGGACATCAGCTCCGTCGTCGCGTTGTTGCTGGTGGCTCAGTTGCTGGGTGACGTCCTGCGATCCTGGAAGCACTCCTGGGCGGACGCATGCCGGTTTCTCCGGCGAAAAAGTTGTCACCCGCGTGGTGATTGTCATTGCGTTTTCGTGCGCAAACGTCTGCGCTGTTCTTCGGAATCCCTCGCTGACGATCTGAAAAGAAATAAAACACAAAGCAAATTATTCTTATTTTGGAGGGGAAGTGATAATTAATACTCCCCCCGTTTAAAATTTTCGGTAGAAATTTCACTTTTTTCACTGCACTCGCGCCGCGTTACATTCACTCGGGTCGAATCAAAAGTAAACACTGAATCGAAGTCTTTCCGTTTTATTTTCTGTGCGTTCCGACAGGTGACAGATGACAGTGCGATGTTTTCGCATGTCGCGCGTTGACAGTGCGATGAATTTGTTAACCTGTCAGTTCGATTTTGCTGCATGGGTCGATGTTCAGTTTGATGGAAATAGAGTTGTGCGATTCTTTTAGTAGCAAATACTGGGGTCGGAAAGAGATCCGAATTTTGAATTTGTTTAAGTTTTCGGTTTTGTTTAGGAGAAACAGGTGTAAGGTCAGACAGTGGTTTCTGATGAATCCTGTTGATTCTATTTTGCGCAGTTTGATTGCAAAAGTGTCAAATATTGATTTGATGAGGCAATCGACTGTGGTTTTTCGTAATGATTAGCAATGTTGACGAACGTGGTTCGTTGTGCTGATCGTTAATTTCGTCGTGGTAACACAAACTCTATTATCATCTACTGAAAATTGATCCGTCGTATTGAGTTTTGGTTTAGATTGTTTCAACTGCAGAAGATGTTTTACTTTTGGTATTTGAAGATTATGTATTTTATGAGTTATGAAAATTTGATCAGTCTTCCTGATCAAATTTTCATAAAACCAGGTGGTGTGATGTAACGTTGGGACGTTTTTTTCTTTTTAAGCAAAATAATTTTGCTTTGAATTCGTTGATTTTAAGATAATATTTTGAATTTTAGTTTAAATTGAATTAACAGAAAAACGGGTTGACGTTTTTCTCTTTTTAAGTAAAATTATAGTTAGAATTGTTAAAAAACATTTGTAAAATTAAATAACTATTTGTAAATATCGACGAAAAGTATCTTGGATTTAGTTTTGAATGCTCATTTTGACTTTACCTCATGGGAACTTGCAATAGAAACTGCATGTAATTGGTTTGTGTCTAGGCTAAATGTATGCCATAAAAAGACGTAGTGAGTGCAGTAATGGCTCCTGAATATATGTAACTCATTTACACCATCTTGACGAACCTGAAGAAGCGCTAAGATCGCCATCGAAAGAGTCGTTGGCGCGATTTATAGACAAAAAGGGGATTGTTCAATGTAGATTTCTTTAAGCAAAAAAGACTTAAGCTCAGTCATTTCGTTCTTAACAAGGCTGGAGTATAGAAGTTATCGCGGTTTTTAAGTTTCGAGTTAGATTTTTCTGTGCCCTTCGTTAACGTACCGAAGGTAGTTTGTGTAAAGAGGTGAATTTTAAGTGAAGTGTTTAAAACGGTTTTTGTGTCTTTTGTGTATTTATAGTAAATTGTACGTGTTTCCGGTCCCTTTGACCGTGGTTCCGCGAATCTTCTATTCGTTTATCCGTAAAATCGTGCAAAAAGGTAAATTTTAGACTTTTAAATGATTTAAATTTGGATTTTTGACTAATAACGCCATTCGCGTTGGACTTTCCAGCGCTTAGGCGCTTTTTGTATTACGGGCTGGTTTGAGAGTTTCGACAAGTGGAGTCAGTTTGGGGTTCACCCGTGGCGTCTCCGGCGCCATCATCGTGAAGCATTCGAGCTCGGGGTCCACTAAGGCCCGCCGTAAAGGTAGCTAAACGGAGGGAGGTGAAGTTCGTCAACCCTTCGAACGAAATACTCCAACGGTCGCCAAAAACCGTCGTAAGTTCACCTTACGCTACAACCCCGGTGAACGGAGTCCGAGAGCGCGATCCTCGTTCGTAGCCAATTAACGTACGCCGGATCGGACCAAATCTGAAGGTGACGGGTTCATTTCATCGCGTGCGGTCAGAGCCCCCAAGGCAAAGCCGTGCGAAGGTACGTTGGCCTTGACCCTGAAGAGGCGGTCAAACCCCGGGAAGCACGACAATCCGTCGTTGCGGCTCTCGAAGAAGACCAAATCGGAAGCCTTCCGTCCAGCCTCCACCTCCTCCGCAACGTTAATTCGGCCATACTCCCCGAGCTCAGACCCTTCGTCGCTGCCGCCATCACAGCAGCGTCAGCGGACAAGCTACGTTCCCGCCATTGCTCCGAGGGGCGAACAAAGCGACGACCGTCCTTCGCCGGCAACCGCCGGATACGTCAACCGTCATCGAGTCACCGAAAATCCTGCGCAGGTACGTGGAAACCTTTTTCATGGCCATGATAGTTTCCCTTAATACCCGTCAGTAAATAGGTCCAACCCGAATGAGTTTCCGTGAATAAAGAGTAGTTGAAGTTCTGAAAGCTGATTGATTTTCCGTTTTGGGCAATTCGAAGAATTCACCCTTTTACAGATATTTAGTTTTCCGTTTTCTGGTAGGTTGGCCTTTCAGACTTCCAAACTCCATTTAGGTTACGTTCGGGTTGAACGAGTTTAAGGTCTTGTGGTAAAGGGTTTCGTGGGTCAAAAGGAAGTTAGAAGGTTCGTCAAGGTGAGGGAGAAGTTTGAAAGCCGTTCACGAGTCCCCTGAGGGAAAAGTCTCAAAGTAGTCGGGCAAAGTTGGAAACGACCGGTGGTCTCTCGGTTTCCGGGAGTGGCGCCTAAGCCACCGAGTTTAAGCAAAACCTCGTGGAATTTGAACGGTTACAGTAGTTAATTTTATATGAGAATTTGCTATTTCGCTTTCTATTTCTTGCCGGGTAAAATTTTCGACGCTTCACGCATCGAGCAAACTTTTCCCAGATAACAGCACCGTACCTTCGTACATCCGAATTCGTGAACGAAAATTCGCTCTGTGAATATGTTCCAGCCGCAGTAAAGTGAATTCCATGTTCGATTCTCACAAGAAAAATGATGCTACCATAAATCAATCCGCTGCTGGATTGCCACTGCCTCGCTCATGTATCTATTATCAAGCTCCAGAAGCACATCAGAAATCAAACTTAAAAATAGAACCCAAATAATTTCCCAAATCATGTGTACGGCACGACAAACGACGACGGTGGGCGATGAAAATGATTACGACCACGAAGACAACGAACAAGACGATGACAAATATGGATGACTCCGGTACACGACCCGACCCAAACATTTCTTGAAACATTTCTAACTGGCGGTGGAATGGGAATCAGGAAATATTCGGGTTGGATCGAACCGGAGAATGGCTGACCTATTACATTTCATCGCATTATTGCATACCGCACACACACAGCCCAGGATCCTGAACCTCTGTCGGTTTAACTGGATTGTGGAACTGGGAAAGCTATCCGGCCTACGTCAAATTTATCGATAACGGCGGTGACTTTGTTCATTATTCATTATACTGATTGACTGCTATTTCTGGAATGGGATCTATATTTATACTTACCGTCTATATTTATGAACTGCAACGCTGGGGATGGTGAGGTACATCAGGAAGAAGTCAGACCATTATTGAGGGCATTTTATAGAGAGATAGATAAAAAGTAAAAAAACAAATCATTTTTTTCTAATAAAATTCAAAATTTCGCACAGTTTAGGATTATGACACATGATGTGTCCGAAAAAGAATACCAATTCAAAGCTGACCTAAAATATAATTTTTATACACTTTGAATACCTTGTATGAAAAACAGCTGACACAAAATGTTTTCATTTTTGCCGCTCTAAAGCTCGCGCTTTCGAGGATCGTTTTAATAAGCAATTTCCATAGATAACTACGAAAATTTATAATGCCCAACTACTTTAGACGTTTCTTCAGTGGTTTGGTGATTTCAATTAATGATTTGACTCATCTGAATAAAAAGTCGATACATTTCTATTTGTTTAAAATTTTTCATCTTAGTTATTTTAACACTTATTTCAAACAAGATGATAAACTACAGATGACACGCAGGCTTTGTTCTTTGGCGGAGAATCCTGTGTCCTCCACAAACAAAGATTTTTGGCAATCCTGAGGTAACTCAGCTAAGTCAGATATGAAAATATTTTATAATATTGGTTCCAAAATGCTGTCTTGAGCTCTTACAGGAATCTTTCAGACCTGGAGCTCTGATAACTAATCTGAAGTGTACGATTCGACAGATAGCTTTAAATTATTCTAACAATGCATGTTGGAAAATTAAAGTTTTTTAATTTAACAATCAAACACTGTCGAATGCTTTTTCTATGTCTAGAAAACCAAGACCAGTAGAATAGCCTTCAGTTTTTTTTTTTTTTTTGAACGGATCAAATTTGTTACACGTAAAAGTTGATGAGTGGTCGAATGTCCATGGCGGAATCCGAACTGATCATTGGCAAAAATTGAATTTTCGTTGATGTGGACCATCATTCTGTTCAAAATAGCCTTTTCAAAAAGTTTACTGATGGAGGAAAGCAAATTGATTGGACGATAGGTAGAAGCTTCTGCAGGATTTTTGTCTAGTTTTAAAATTGGAACAACCTTAGCATTTTTCCATTTGTCAGGAAAACATTCATTAAATATATCAACTAAAAATGATAAGCTTTCTGGAAGTTTCTTGATGAGAATATTTTCGAAGTCTTGAATAACTTGATTTTCAATTGGACTAGTAAGTCCTAAATTAAAATTGTGCGCACTTCCAAACTGCATAGCAAGTTTTTGAACTTTTTCACAAACTTTAACACTGAAAATTACTGTTTTTGTAGCACTGAAAAATACTGTTTTATTGCTTTAGGTAGTTTTTAAAGAAAAACTTCCAAGAGCAGAGAGAATTCGTGTACGCACAGCACGAAGGTACAATGCGCACTGACGCCCAACTTTGGTGGTCTGTGAGAAGCAGCCGTGAAGAGCTTCAAGATCACCTTCAAGAAGATTATTGGAACACGAACGTAGCTGTGCGATGAAATGCAGACGGTACTCACGTAGGTTGAGGCGGTGTTGAACTCCAGACCGCTCACTCCAATAAGCAACGATCCAGGAGACTTTGAAGCGCTTACACCTGGGCACTTTTTAGTTCAACGACCACTAACCGCTATCGCCGAACCCGATTTGGAAAACATCCCGGCCAATTGTCTCTCCGTCTGGCAGAAAACGCAAGATTACACGCAGAAGCTGTGGAAAAAGTGGACTACACTGTACCTTTCCGACTTGCACAACCGGACGAAGTGGACATGGCAACGTGATAACATCGCCGTTGGAACAATGGTTTTGTTGATGGACGAGTGGCTTCCACCTTTGAAATGGAGCCTCGGCCGTGTTACTGAGGTTTTTCGAGGATCGGAAGATAATATCCGAGTGGTAGACGTGCGCACCAGCAATAGGGTCTTTCGCAGAGCAATAAATAGTTGAACAGTAAAGAAAATCAATTATGTTCACGCACATAGAACGTCCGGAGGTGAGCGTAAACATAATTGATCCATACGCGGCGTCGATCAGTTTCGCGCGAGTTAGTGAACCGACGGCGGTTGAAACGGCATTTTATTGCCGAACAATCAGTATATTGCAGTTCGAAATATATCCCCGCCGCGATCGGTACTATACGCGTTCAATAAACTACGTTGTATGTTACTTCGAACGGTAACAAGTGTAGTTTAGTGCTTAACCCATGTTTTCGATAGTGATCATATCACCGCGCACCTCCGGACGTTCTATGTGCGTGAACAAATAGCTTGATGTAGAAACCATTTTTTTCCTACTTCCATGGAATTTAAACAATTTTTTTTTAACTAATGTGGTAGAACTGAAAAAAATTAAAATATCCTCAAAGGCAAGAATCATAAAAAATCTGGGGATTTGAAGCAGAATATCAAAACAAAAAAAATAAAAGAATTACTGACGCAATTTGTGATGTATTTTGGAAATATTTCTGAAAATGGAAAATGTATTGTTCCAGGCAAAAATTACTCTCTACAATAATTTTCTTATCTTTTTTACAGTATCTCAATTGAATCGTGATTTGTGAATTGACAAAGAAAGCTATCAGGTTATCACTGTGTAAATGTTCATATAGGGTGTTCTAGAAAGTATGGGCACGACTTTAACCTACTGCAATTTTGAGACTAGTACAGATAAAAATCTGATTTCACACATTTTGCACTTATCAAGAGTAGATGTTGAATTTCAAGCATTTTTTTGCTACCTTTTTTCTAATGGTGTTACTTCGAGTAGCTCCTCATACCAATTCTGCAAAAATCGCGTTATATCTGAACGACTTTGTTATATGAAATTAGTTGTAGGTCATGAAGTACAGCCAGTAAATATCTAAAAAAAATATATTTATCTTTGCCGATACGATAAATGATCAGGCTCTCACTTTTTTTTTAATGGGAATAATAAACTTAAGTATATATGAAATTTGAAAAGAAACTACAAATTCACCTTTATCTGTGGTCGATTTATAAAAGGGTTAAAACCAAGTCATATTTGCGGTAAAACGTGTTAAAATCCAATGTTTTTGTCTCTTATCCAATATTATAGATATTTTATCCAACAATAAAGGAAATGAATTATTTTTGCTTAAATGGAAAATACCTTAAAAGCTATGATTTCGTGAAGTTATCTCGTGTAGAGAGAAAAACTAGTGAATTTCTAGAATTTTATCATTTTATCAAATGTTTTCTAGCAAAACCAAATAAAATTTCAAGGAAAAATTCTTGTGCAACACCTTAGACATAATGTACTTGTACTTGAACTCACCACATTGAAGGATTTCAATAAAAACATTCATCACTATTGTTAAGTTCCAACAAAACACATAAATAGGGTCTGTGCTGGCTACATAAGAATTGATTTTCTATAATCAAATATTGTGGGCTTCGTGGCCGTGTAGTTAGAGTTACCAAGCATTTAGCCGCAACGATTCAAGGGGTGTGGGTTCGATTCCCGCTTCAGCCCGGAAAACTTTTCGACTGTGCCACTGGGCGTTGCATGCTAGTCCGTTGTCTAGTGTGGTGCTTCCTTCAAAAGGCAAATCGTCCACTGGAAGCATTAACGTGTCGGTGTCTTTAAATTTATGTTTGAAAATTTCGATGTAAAAAGTTATTTTATCATACAAAATTTTCACAGGCATCTTTCAACATGCCCTTAAAAAAATACAAAAATATAAAAATATTTATTGGTTTGAATAAATATTATGATTTTCGGGACACCTTATAGATCGCTAAGCAGTTCTATTCCAGTTAGAACGTAATTTCATTTGAACCAAATAAAATCAATACATATTCAGAAAATCGTTAATCATTAAACTCCATAAGCCCAAAGATATGCTTCATTGAACTTTTGAGTTTTATTACCTCAACATTAGGCTCATCGTAGTGAAAGTTGTCCGGAGCCATGCTCCTTTGCATTTCCTCCGAGGCGAAAACGCCATAAACCATGCCCCGTCGCATTCAACACAAAAGAAATCAAATGGAAAACTTTTCGCTGACTGCTTGTTGCGTCTCAAATTGATTTAAGCAGCGAGCGATAAAAAGCCCCAGCCAACTTTCTGCTGCGAACAATATTATTATTCATTTAAGTTTATTAACTTGAAACGGCTTATGAAGTTGATGGCAGGCGACGACGATGTCTACGAGCATTGCACAAAGACTGCTATACCATGGGGAAAAGCTATCTGAATCGGTCCTAGGTAAACGACAGTCTGGATTCGCAAAGTTGCCAATTATGACCTAACTGAACTTGCTGCTTCGTTTGTCTACCTCTACCTTTCTATGAGAATACAATTCCAAGTACTGCTAGTAGCATTGATGGGTTACTCGCAAACAAATCATGCCATTAATCATCGATGCTTAAAACAGCAATACGTCGATAACATGCTTTATAAGCCTTATTAACGTAAAAATTGGGGTCTTCCTTAGCCGAGTGGTTAAGATCCACGGCTACAAAGCAAAACCACGCTGCAGATGTTGGGGTTCGATTCCCGGTCGTTCAGGATCTTTTCGTAATGGTAATTTCCTTGGCTTCCCTGAGCATAGAGTATCATCGACGAATGCAAAAATGGCAGCTTTGACAAACAAAGCTCTCAGTTAATAAATGTGGAAGTGCTCATTGCACACTAAGCTGAGAAGCCGGCTCTGTATCAGTGAGAATGCAATGCCTACGAGAAGAAGAAGATACATTATCCTCTGTGCGCTTCAAATTTTGACGCCGATAGGCGATACAGTCCTTGAAGCTTTAAAATGTTCACAGACATAATAAATAATAATAAAAAAAATAGGTTTACCTTAGTTGAAATTATTATATTTCAAATAATATGGAGTATTACCCTAGCAGAGCTAATTGCAAGTTAAGAAATTCCGTAAGTGAAACACCGCCCAAACAATTCCATTGCGTTTCGGAATTCGGAAAGAATTCCACCGTCTTTCCTTGACAAACAAACCATGAATATTTAACATGCTCAACCGCGATTCGTCTACGACTAGGATAAACGGTAAACTCATTCCACCAGTCAGTGCCAACGACGACAAACAGCTCACTTATTAGTCCCGAAAAGACCACCGTGTGGCGTGGTTGTCGTTTCCAATTTGCTCGTTTTGATTGGCCCACTCCCAGAAGAAAAATACTGTGAAAATAGTGAATTTACCAAACACCATTACCATTCAAATGACCACAACCGCCAACAATTCGGAGGATTCACAATGGCATTCCGCCCTTCTGGTGAATGGTTTTTCAATGGGAATAAACGTTCGCCCGGCTGCCGCCGCAGACCACGGAACAACAGTCAATCGAATCGTTACAGCCGGTAATCCTCTTTGTGGTAGCGCGAAATCGGTCATCCGTCGTGTATTCGCACCGAGGACCAATCTCACGCCGGGCGTCACCGGAAGTGGACGAACGAGCAGTGCGTCGAAACATGTGACCGTGGAGCGTTTCCGTGTTCGGTCGGTGGCCGGTTTGCGTGGAACTATTGGCGGCATTAGCGGTGGTGGCAAATCGAAGCTACAATGGTCACGTGCTGTTCAGAGTGGTTTTCCGAATTCGGAAGGATGTTTCGAGCGGGAACCGTTGAGGATTCCTTTCATTACGTTTCCCAGGTATTTAGATTCTTCTTCTTCTTCTTCTTCTTTCTGGCGTTACGTCCTTACTGGGACAGAGCCTGCTTCTCAGCTTAGTGTTCTTATGAGCACTTCCACAGTTATTAACTGAGAGCTTACTGTGCCAATGACCATTTTTGCATTCGTATATCGTGTGGCATGTACAAAGATACTCTATGCCCTGGGAAGTCGAGAAAATTTCCAACCCGAAAAGATCCTCGACCGGTGGGATTCGAACCCACGACCCTCAGCTTGGTCTTGCTGAATAGCTGCGCGTTTACCGCTACGGCTATCTGGGCCCCCTATAATGTGGATTCTATAATGTGCTAATTAAAAAATAATTATTATTGTGTCAATGACCTTAAAAAAAACTATGGGAATATGCTCCAAAATTGGTCATCATTTGCGCATTTGGTTTGTGCAATTATTTTTAAAAATCATTTTACTTACTCGTGGCAAATATTTTACCGATTCAATTATCTTTATTGTTCTAACGTATTGAAAAAAAATATCCAGTTAAACCTGTACTTTTTTTAATGAAACATTTCAAAGAATCTGATATGGTAGAAGCACTGGTTTTGGCAATAACAACAGTTGTAGCCATAGTGGAGTACACATTTGTTTACAGCAAATTAACATGAAACATTTTGTGTTGAGTAGAACACATTCATATTGCAATGCCTCTGCTTCAAACAAAGGAATTTGTTAAAGTTTCAAGAGCATTGTCAATATCAAGTTTTGTTTGTAAAGAAATGGTAACATCAAGATTACTATCTATATATATTTCATATGTATTCCAGTGGACTCTAAAATAATTGAAAATTGAGCTGATAAGATTGAGAATCGCTTCATGGAATATTTGAAATATAACAGTTACATGATCAGAATCAAAATAAGAGTCCGTTAAAATTTAATCAATCGTGGAAGGGTTTCTAGAAGAGGAAAACATGTAGAGCTATCAGGGTATTGAATTGAGAAATCAAATCATCAAATAAAATTCTGCCGTTGGAATCACTTTGTGAATTATTCCTTGAGCGATGTTTGGCATTAAAGTCACCAAACACAAAACATTTTCAACTTATTGCAAGTCCATTTCCGCAAATCAGTTTGAAGCAAATTAACTTCCTGCCCAGTGCATTGAAATAGCAAGAAGGCAGCTATGAAAGTAGGGGAGGTGTACCAGTTTTGGCTACCCTAAGGAAAAATATTGTTTATACATAAATCAAAAGACCTTTGGTTACTGTCAATACATTAAATCCATGCTCAGCAGGGAATATAAAAACTAATCAGAAACTTTGTTTTTGTATTAAAAACCAGTATTCGCCACGATTATAATTTCGGTTCCTGAATTCGCCACTTACATTCATTTCTTAAGGAGGGTGGCGAATCAGGAACACCATGGCGTAAAATAGGTGCAAAGGAGCAAAAATTTAGAAGAAAATGATTTTTTTTCTATTATTTTCTGAGAAAATTTTGCGGTTTTCAAGAATGTTTCCGTATCATTTTAAAGCAATTTATCGAACACTAAACAATTGGTAACCATACTGCCGTGAATCGCAAGTCAGTCCCATCTGAATTTTCGTCAAAATTGAGTTGAGTTCCGTTTTCAACATCTCTTCCAATGCTCTTTCAGCTGCATTAATGAAATAATATGATTTGTTCGGAAAAATTAGGAAAAAAACAGCAAGTCAAATTGTCCCATAATGAAAAGTAACCGCATATCAGTCCCACTACAGACTTTCGCACAGTGGAACACAAAAATGTAACTTGTTGGTCATTTGGCCGAATGCCATTTGGCCGAAGGCCGTTTGGCCGAACGCCATTTGGCCGAAAGGGTCATTTGGCCGAATGCCGTTTGGCCGAAATAGGAAATATTAGTGAATTATAGTTAGCATATTATTGCAGTGAGTTTCGAAGCTGAATTTTAAAGAACTCATTCGGCTTATTTTTAAAGAAGGTAAATCATCATTGATATACACATAATGGCTCTTTGATGTTAGTTCAACAAATAGTCAGTGCAGAAAGAAGAATACCCTTAATGTGAGCAAATATTCACTTATATGCTAGCGGTAATAGCTGCCAGCAGAAGTTTTTTTGTGTTTGCAGTCAGCTTTTGACAGTAACTAAAACGGTTCACGAATTATTAGTCCTGCTGCAGGACTGGATTGCTTCGAATCCTCGAATCGTGTTATGTAAATTATTTCATAATTCTAGTAACCGTAAATTTTGGCTTCTTCTTTTCATAACGGAGAAACTATGAGCTTTTTCCACGTAATTGTTCACCGAGTCAATCGGTTTACTGCTATACGCAAGCAATGGTGCAGAGCTCAGTTCACACGTTGCAGTCCTAATATTGGAGGAATTGGAGAAATAACAGCCTTTGATCAAAAGAAGGAAAATCTCTTATGAAAATTTAAGCAAGTGCTATGCAAACAATTTTTATATTAGTATAACTACAGAGAACTGCCGATGATTTAAAGAAGGTAAAATTCCCAATTAAAATATAAGATGAATTATTTCCAACAATAACAAAACCAGTCTAACTCTAAAGAATGGCCTATGCTAAAAAGAAGGAAAAACTTCTAATGAAATCATGAAAAAACTGGAACCCTATCATACCATTGATAGCCCCAGATGAAACATCCATGAGCTTAGAGTCTTGATGCAATTAGTGGAGTTCACAACTTCGTCCTAAAATAACGGGTTAATTTTACCATCCTCTTGGAGCTCTTACATCGTGACAAACATGACGTCCCGTCACATCATTAGTGTCAATTAATTAGCTGATCAACTATTTGGCAACACCCAAGAATGTTACACATAAGTGTTGTAGTAATTTTATATTTTTTTTGTTCGTAATTCGGCCAAACGGCGTTCGGCCAAACGACCCATTCGGCCAAATGGCGTTCGGCCAAACGATATGATATATACATTTGACGTTTCGTTTTATCAAACAACATGCAAACTTGCATAATATAAATTGTATACAAGTTTGTATCATTCTACTTGTACACAGGGCAACTACAGTGCCGTTTGTTATTAGCGGAACACTACTTGAATATCAAGTATTTCATAATTGAAACAGGTAAGGCAACATCCATTTATAACGTAACGCTAAAATTGAAAATTTTCGACCCCCTCCCCCCCTCCGTAACGTTTTTTGTATGAAAAATTTTCAATTTTTGTATGAGCCGTAACGCTTGAGCCTACTCCCCCCTCCCCCTTGAGCGTTACGTAATTTGTGGATGCCGCCTAATTAAGAGCTGCATCACATGAATATCAAGTGAATCATACCTGAATCACTAGAATATACAATGAATCCGACATAATTCACTTGGATATGGAGCAAATCTATCATGAAACACTGGAATATGAAGTGAATCAATTCTAAATCACTTGAATTAGAAGTGAATCACTCCTGAATCATTAGAATACGAAGAGAATCAGACCTGAATCATTTGAACATAGAGTGAATCAAACATGAAACACTTGAAAACGAAGTGAAATAGACATGAATCATTTGAACTTTGAGTGAATCATACCTAAAACAGTTGAATATAAAGTGAATCAGATATGAATCACTTGTATATGGAGCGAATTGAATCACTTGGAAATGAATCAGTTGAATATGAAATGAATCTGACGTGAATTACGTGGAAATGGAACGAATCATTCCTTAATCACTTGAATATGAAGTGAACCAATCTTGAGTTACTTGAACATCTTACATGATTTATTTATTACGGAGAGAATCAATACTGAAACACGTGATATGATATAACTCTTACCTTAATCACTTCCACTTTCAAATTCCAAAGGCTTTCTGAACAACATTCTGGACCTTCTATCTTATTGAATCATGAGATTTAATAACATATTTAATTTAATCCAAAAAATTATGTTATATATCTCGACAAAGAGTTAAAGAACTTGAGTAAAAGTTGATTTTCGTGGCAACCTGGAACCTCAATAACACTGATTATGTGTTTTATAACGGGATAATCCCTTCCATTTCAAGTTCAAGATGCTCAATTTTGTTCGGCGTACAATGCAATTATCGAATTATATCGTGAATCCGATTAGGCGTGATTATATCATGGATCGCATCACCAACTTTTGGTGACTCCCAGATCTTTACCTTATCCCACTAACCCAATATCCTGTCCATGACAACTGTGGAAATGCAGAGGTATACTCGGTCTCTAGTAACAACGGTTTTCTAGCTAATATTCCTTCTCTTCCCCGATGACCATAAGGACGTGGCCGGCGCCGTTATTGACTTTTAAATTTGAGCTCGCGATTTGTGCACATTGATGAATGATAAGCTAATCCCAAGCCCCATTCATTAATTCCCTGTGCAACTTCGATTGTTCTGGTCAATCATGGAGTAGCAACTACGAATTGTACGGTCATCTATGCTCATGCTCATGCTCATGCTCAACTCGAACTTGCTATTTCATCAGGATCACAATACAGAACAGACTTAAAATTCTCAATTCAACATGTTAACTACCGCCACCTAGTGGCACAATTTAGAACCAAACTGTTTGCATTTCGGATGTCTTTGACCTTATTATCAACTTTGTCGAAGAGTCGAACTTTCTATCTCATGTGGATCACATGATAGAACATGTTTAAAATGTTCAATTTTACATGCTCACTAGCGCCATCTAGCGGCAAAATTGCGAATCGAACTGTTTGCTTTCCGAGTGTCCTTGATCTGCTGAAAAACTTGACTGAAGACTGCACCATTATAGATCATCAGCATCTCGAGATATATCATCATGAATGTTCCTGTTTTGACGTGATGCTAAGCTATTCAAAATGATTCGACATGCAGCTGAGTGTTGCAATACTTTTTCAAGCGAGTCCGTATTTATGACGGATAGTGCAAATAGTATTTCTGGCCCGCCAGATTGGGTTCTCTTATTCATAATGACTGATAATGAGCTGAGGGTCGTGGGTTCAAATCCCACCGGTCGAGGACCTTTTCGGGTTGGAAATTTTCTCGACTTCCCAGGGCATAGAGTATCTTCGTACCTGCCACACGATATACGCATGCAAAAATGGTCATTGGCATAGTAAGCTCTCACTTAATAACTGTGGAAGTGCTCATAAGAACACTAAGCTGAGAAGCAGGCTCTGTCCCAGTGGGGGCGTAACGCCAAAAAAGAAGAAGATTCATAATGACTACTTGGACTGGAGGAAATCCAAGTAAGTAATATAACCCATTTTTGATCTCTTCAGGCGACTTATAGAGAGGCCTTTCAAGATGACTTTGGACAAACGTTCAGTTTTGTCGTTATAAGCAAAAACAGTGTACTTCTTCTCTTTAAGGTGAGAAGCAGTTCTCGATCTTTAATTTCCGGCAAAACAAGGTAGTCTCCTTTCTTTGCGACTTGAAACCTTGATTGCCCTAATGGAGTTCAAGATCTCCTGTCTAAATTTGGAAACAACTGACCACGATTGTCGTCACTCTTTGTTTCATAACTTGAATCAGAGAGCCTGAGCTCTCCTCGATTTGATGTTTGGAAAATTTGTCTAAAGCATCGAACTGATAGCTCATTTTAACAATTTTATCCTTTGAAGAAAGCAAAGTTTCCGAAAAAACGCCTTTCTTCCATTTTTGTCACGTTTAGTAACAGTTTCAAAACCCACTTTTTGGAAGGAAGTTGTATATTCCTTTTGTTCATGGATGCAACCATGTTTAGTAAATAAGCGAAAGAAGAAGTGGCCTTCCAAGTTTTTTTTTTTCAGCACGGTGTCCAAGAAGGATTCCCATCGCTAACGAGTCCACCGAAAAAATCAAAGGCACGGATCCAAACAAAGATCGAAATGGGATCAATAGGTAGAAAAAGAAGCACTGAGAAGTACTGTATTATTGCTCTAGATTGTTTTACAAACTTCCGAGAGCAGAAACGAATTGTATACGCACAGCACGGGGGTACGATGCATACTGATTTGTTTGAATGTTATTTCTCAGAAGTGCTCTTCAAGGAATTACTTCTGAAATCAACTGAGCATTTCCTGATAACAATCTTGAAACTAGTGCAAGAGTATAGATTTCTACTTTTCCAAAACCGCAATGTCAATTTGCATCTCCATCTCACATGTTCGCAATTCATGAATAACTGAATTAAGCTCAAGGCATGCAGAGTAAATTTATCGACTCGGCGAAAATGCTCGTACACCATCGAAAACAGAATGCTACATATCTTTTCTCCATTTTCACACTTGCTCTAGCCGGCATCTTTCTTTTTTTCCACGAATCGCGCACCGATGAAATTGCATCGCCCGCCCACGCTTTTATTACGAGAATACATCCAGGAAAGTGGCACCGTAAGATTACATCCTATTGCATATATGGTTCGCCCCAGCACAAGGGAAATGAATGGTCTAGGCGGATATAGAGCGGGCACCTTTCGTAATTCACTCTTTTTTTCTCTCGCACCAAGCTCGGTGCCGTGTCACAACGCCTTCATGTAACGGCAAGAAAAGGGTTTACGGTGTAAGATTGGATGCAATTGCCGCCGCTCAGGTGAACAGCTTTCTGTCCACATGCATACATATGGATGGCGCAACTGGCACATTTCCCCGGCATGCCAATAATGGCCAGTGGCGGAAGGAAAGTGAACCCTACCGGAATGCACGGTTGCACAAAAGAGTGCAGCTTATTTTCCGAAAGTTTTCAAAATCAAAAAATCCGGAGGGAATTTATAAATGAAATTTGAAAATTTGAGCCAGAAGTATTAAATACGGTGCAAGCGAACAAAAGACTAATTTTAATACCGTTTTGATTCATATTACGGACAGCTTCAAATTCCGGACACTCTCGTTTGTATGGGAAACATTTCACACGAAATGTTTCAATTTTCGCCGTCCAAAAGTTCTCATTTTCGAGGCTCGTTCTATTAGGTTTTATTCATAAATATCATTGCAAATTTATAATGCCCAACTACCTTAGACGTCTCTTAAGTGGTTGAACGATTTCAATTGATGATTTGACTGTTCCATTAATGATTATCATGAGCTGTCCGTAATTCGAATCAAAGTGTCCGGAATATGAGGCAAAAGTGAGGGAGCGTCCGGAATAAGAATCATGAAAAGGCCACACGTTTTGATTTATTTAAAATTATTCAAGTTGCGGACGCGTATTCTTTACCCACCATCCGAAAGTTAAGGGCTTCCGACGCTCGATAACGCTAAAAAATCATAAAGAATGATTTATTTTGTATGGTCCAAGCTGGGTTATACTTCACTGAGGCCTTAAGTGTCCGTAATATGAATCAAAACGGTATACCTTCTGCAAGTTTACATAACTTTGTTACTTTTTTATACCAATTTTCAATCTTTTATCATCATTGGTCCACGAAACGAAATTATGTGGAGTATATTAACGACTTGCAAAATATAAGTGGTATCGTTTGAGTGTCTTCTGAACATTTGCTGCATGATCATGGCATGTTATATGCATAAGTGTCCTGAACGCCAATTTGCATAACTTGCACAATTTGCTCATAAACCTTTTATTTCAAAAGATAGCACTATAATGTTTCACTCAGGGAGTGTGGAGATGCCGTACCAACGACGACCCACTGAAACCAGCCCTTGCACTGTACATGAGCAATTCTCGCTGAATTGCTCAAGTGGTCTACAGAGGGCACCGACATTGCCCTTGGTCTCAGACCCTTATCTCCCCTGAGCCACCTAACGGGGAGTGGCCAATGCATATAGCACAATACATGTAGCAGAAGTAGCCTAGGCAAACTGCTTCTCCTAGCCGACTTAAACAATGTTACAAGGGATCAGCCTCGGCCGGGCTAATCCTCTGCAGCCAACTCTTTGTCGGCGCACCAAAGGCGCTGCAATTCTAACATAATGTGAGTGACAGCCGTAGTTACTGCATTCCAGCACTCGGCATCCGCACATATGTTCTCTATTACATTAGTCAGGTGGAAGTTCATCTCCCCATGGTTTCTTTTATAACAATGGGCCGATGGGTCTATCTACCATCAGTGGAGTTCCTGCTGCACACCTCTGAGCGTTGCCTCTTTACACGCGTCGCGGGCTCCTCTGGTTCCTCTTTGGTTTAAGCATTGAACATCTTCCTTGATAAGGAGTCCGATGGGCGTCATCCCGGCTATGATGCACAAGGCCTCTTTAGATACCGTTCGGTATGCACTTGTTACTCTTAAGCACATGATCCTGTACGTGTTTACCAACCGCTTTAGGTTTATGCTCGTTCTAAGCGCTTTTTACCAGATTGGTCCTCGATACCTTAATATGGATAGCGCCACGCTTGCTAGTAGCTTGCGTTTGCTGGCAACTACAGCAGAGCTGTTAGACATCATCCTCGATAGCGCTGCTTTAGCCGTAGATGCCCTTTTATAGGCATATTCCACGTGGCTAGCAAAGCTGAGCTTGTCATCGATCATAACCCCAAGATGCCTAAGGGATCACTTGGATTCTGTGGTGGAATCACCTACCGAGATAAGCGCCCGTTGCTCAGACTTGCGGTTGTTGACCACCACCACCTCAGTCTTGTGACGGGCTAGTCCTAGTTTCCTAGACTTCATCCATTCCTCAACTATGGAAATAGAGTGCGCTGCTGTCAAAGCTACTTCCTCCATCGATTAGCCATAGATCACCAGGGTGATATCGTCGGCGAAGCCAACAATCTTAACACCCATCGGGAGGGGCTGCCTCAGTACGTCATCGTACATCGCATTCCATAGCAGCGGGCCCATGATTGAACCTTTTTTTCCTTAACTTTATTTGGTTAGCCACTCGTGCACTTTGGGCACCACTGGGCTGAATAACTTTATGACTTGTTCATTGTATTGTATGAGTCTAAGATCTATTTATATTCTGTGTACTCTTGTCCGTCGTCTCACCTCGAGATGCGGAGAGTGTACCTATTGCGTGCAGTAGCTGATGTAGTCACGGTTGGCTACCTATCGAGCGGCGTTGTATATCTATTTCTCCGAGCCATGATCCATTGTTCGATGCCTGGTTTGTTGTACTGTGTATTTCCAATCGTGTGCAGAAATAACTGCAAAGAAGGTCAAATTGCCTCAGTCGCTCTCCGACCACAGTTGAGGATAGATGTGAGGCTCCATCATCGCTCAATATTGTGGATCATTGAGCAACTGGGCGGTTTTTTGTTGGGGGCTGGGAATCGAACCCATGACCATCCGCTTATCAAAGCGAGGGTGTAGCCAACTACGCCACGGACCCCCCCTGCATGATTGAACCTTGGAGGTACTTCCGCGGTAATTCGAACGCTTTTGCCCCTCCACGGTGTCATGCAGTAGAATTCTACCATCAAAATAGCTTTCTACAAGCTTACACAAATGCACCGGTAACTTGAGGCGGTGAAGTGCTTGTTGAACGCATTCTTCATATCCAGAGTGCAAACCGGGCAGTAACGGATCTCCTTTTATGCTCGATTGCCACCTCAGCTATCTGAACGACCGACTGGATAGCGTCCAGAGTAGATTTACCTTTCCTGAATCCAAACTGGTTGTTGGACAGGCCTACTAGCCTATTGAGGATCAACCTCTCCAATAACTTGCCTGTCTTATCTAGTAGACAGATAGGTCTATACGCTGACGGGTCATCTGGTGGTTTCCCCGCCTTTGGCAGCATCAATTTCTGTCGCTTCCATACATCCGGGAAGATTCCTTGATCTATGCAGCGTTACATCGCGGTACATGTCCAGATCCACATTCACAGACAGTCTTCATCTAGCCCGAAGGCAGATTGCGCGAATATGTGCAATTGATTCGCACCGGTGGCTTGTCCTCTCTATCACGCTCGTGATTTCACAGCAACTAGCTCTTCGCCGTTTAGGTCCAGAGTGTTCGTTCGCGGCTCAGGGCTTCAGTGAAAACTTCGCCTTCGAAGCGCGCTGTTTTCCAACCTCGGGTTTATACTATAGTATGTGTGTTTATACTATAGGGAATCGATTGATGATCGCTATGAGTACGCGCCAGTTCATGGTATCTAAAAAATTAGGACTGCAAAACGTCACGTCGATATTCGATCCCTCTTCATTTCTGTGGAAGGTTGGGGGGGGGTTATTTGTATGGCAGAGAGGCTTGCTGGTTTGGTTAGCAGACTGCCTATGTATCAGGCGTAAGGAGAGAATGGTAGCGTAGGGAAACGGATTATTTCTGTCCGTCTCGGGTTCTAGCAAATGCTATGAAATTGTGATAGATCAATTGTGATATATTAAGAGTGATAGATAGAAGCAAGTGAAAGATTCAACCACAAAGTACAAGGAAAGGGACGGGCCTGGGATTGAACCCATGACGTTCTGCTTATGAAGCAGAAGTGGTAGCCATTAGACCACCAACCCCGTTCGTTCGGCTATCATCCTGTCGACCATGTGGGAAAATTCCTCAATCGACCACCTAGGGGACGCGTAACAACTGCAAGTTTTGCTATCGCGAAACCGTCATTTGAGATAGAGACTACTTCTTGGATTGGGTATCGTCCTGTCGTCCTTAAAGCTGCTAGCTGTTGGGACCTATCCGTCACCCAGTTCCCGTTGGTAGACGGTATGCGGTATGGGTCCGATAGTAACACCACGTCAGTTTTCGTTTCCGAGACTGGCTGCCAAAGCAGCTGCTAGGCTGCATCACAGTGGTTTAAATTTAATAATGTTACTACCGTTTTGGCTCCTTTGATACTCCGCTTATGCCCGGATATTTGGGTTCGCCCATTAAGTGTCTGTTGTCTGCTCTGTCGACACATATTAGGCACTTAGCGACCTCTTTACAATCGCTTGTCCTATGGCCTTCGGTGCCGCATTTTCTACACATCTTACTTCTGTCGGGACCATTGCAATTCTACGAATAATGGCCCTGCCCGAAACACTTGAAGCAAACTTCAGGAGGTTGTTGTATACTCAGCCGGCGAACCGACCAGTTTACCTTGAGTATGCCCAAGTTTTTCGCTTTGTTGGCCTCTGCAACCGGCAGCCTGATTGCCGCTATTTGGGTGCCCTGCGGGCCCTTTCTAAGGTGGCCTTACTGGCTACGTCGATGTCACACTGCTCTTTGGGGGCCGAGACCTCCGCTGCATCGGTGACCTCATCCAGATTTTTACACTGGAAAGTCGCTTCTGCACTCAGGTATCTCACATCAACCTCGTCGCCAAGTACTTCTTGCGGCAGTTTCTTATAGACTGCACTTGTTTGCTTGGCGTCCTGTTTTAAGGCTAGGATCATTTTACCTCCGCACATCTGCGCTCAATGGCGATAACTCCTCCGTGCTTCGCACTGCCTGATTAGTGCTATCTCGTGGCTCTTTTTTCTTGGCTTTCTTGGCCTCAGGCTTGGTCTCTCAAATGTAACCATCCCTTCTTGTTAGCGAAGCTTGGCTCGTGCCAGCTTTTCCGCTATGGAGGACGGCCGCGTAGGTCACTTTTCTCTTAGAAACCATACGTCTTTTCGCCACGTACTCATCCTCAGAAGGTCCCCTCTTTCGCATCACGTATCGAATAATATCATCAGATATATTCGCGTTGCCTGTGAAGCAAAACACTTAAGTCTGACACGACTTAGTGTCGCTTTTTCCTTCTACGTTGCAGCTAGGATTGTCGCAATTTCAGTAGACTTGTTTTCAAGTCTTTGCTGATATTGCTTTTGCTCTTAACAATCTCGATGAAGATATCTAGATGTTCAGCAGTAACCTGCATTTTCGGGAGGTTCTCCTTATTACGATCCATGGTCTCGATTAGTCCCGGGCCATCGATCACCTCACATGTTGCATTGGAGCGGCCACGGTGTGCTGGAACACACATATTATCGAACTTGCATGAACCTCCGATCTTTTTTCACTAAAAGTTAACCTTGATAGTCAAGAAAATCTTGCGGAGTATTA
Source organism: Aedes aegypti (assembly GCF_002204515.2). Lineage (NCBI taxonomy): Eukaryota > Metazoa > Arthropoda > Insecta > Diptera > Culicidae > Aedes > Aedes aegypti. The sequence goes on from NC_035109.1 coordinate 109,366,968, forward strand.
AAAAATCTTTCATCGGCAAAAAATTGAAAAAAGTCGGTTTTTGTATTTTTACCCTTCTCCCATATATGAGTTCATAGGAGAATATTAGAGTTACACTAATTTTGATGCATTGCAGTAGCTCAAAGACTTATTTAATATACCTAGATCACGAATCGATTACAAGACGTTTCAAATTGATCATAATTTATACCTACATTCACACAATGTGACCAGCCCATGGTGGTATGCCGTTTATTAACGACATCGCATTTTTACATAAATTTATTAAGGTAAACATACTACAACTTATCAAGTTTCAATCAATGTTTCCTATTCTACTGAATAATTGAAACCATTGGAGTTCGTTATTGAACATGAAGCTTTTTTAAGATAACAGACAATTGTCTAATTACATGCAACCATTAAAATAAACCGCCATACAATTATATAGGGCAATGTACTGTTTCAATTTTGTATGGTATGTTCACTCTAGCTGATCTTGTTATTCACATTTGTTTTGATTGAAAGATGGAGGAAGATTTTACGCAAACCTGTATACGGTATGTCTACATCCAAAACTAGAACGCATACAAATATTGTAAAATATCGTAACATATACAGGGTTTATACAGAAAATTTAAGATGTGAAAATAAAAAAAAATCTATGATAGTCTTATACTGCCCATAAAAGCATAACTGTCCCGTATGGATTTTCGAACCAACACCTTTCTTTGTCGCCACATTCATGTTTTTATGTGTCCTTTACTATGCATATAAAATTTAACACACTTTGTTCGGAAAAGTTGCGGAAAAATATGAAGCGTGTGCAGTCCCATATTGAAAAATAAAGGCATAACAGTCTCCATATAGACTTTCAATGCGAATAACAATTGCAAAACGTGCGTTGTGCAAGATTATATTTTTGCTGATCAATAGAAGCAAAATGAGTTATGTGTGCGGTGGTGCTAAATAAATATGGCATGCAGAAATGCACTAGAAAATTATGAACATTTAGATGAGAAGACGAAACTCAAACTTTGAGCGCAATTTTCTCAATGCCTATTATTTCCATATGGGACAGTTATGCCTTTATGGGCAGTATATTCCTTGTATGAGTAACAATATTATATAATATTTGAAAAGTTGTCATGCAGATTTATATTGAAATCTTGCAGCCGCTGGTTGGGTGCGTTTGCTAAAACCTCACATCATTAACGTATCCTTAGTTACCTTCACATACTTAAGCTAAATACATACCATAAAACGGGGTAACGGGGATAGTTTTTTGAGAGAAAATCGAAATATTTTATTTTTTATTTGTAAAACAAGCACTGATTTGTTAGTTATCGATTGTACATGAAAGATTGCATAACGGTTCGATCTTAATGAATCTATAGTTTTTCATATAATCGAAAGTCAGTTTTTCAGTAATTTTTTTTTTAATTTACCGTTTTGATTCATTTTACGGACAGCTTCAAATTCCGGACACTCTCGTTTGTATGGGAAACATTTCACACGAAATGTTTCAATTTTCGCCGTCCAAAAGTTCTCATTTTCGAGGCTCGTTTTTTTAGGTTTTCTCCATAAATATCATTGCAAATTTATAATGCCCAACTACCTTAGACGTCTCTTAAGTGGTTGAACGATTTCAATTGATGATTTGACTGTTCCATTAATGATTATCATGAGCTGTCTGTAATTCGAATCAAAGCGTCCGGAATATGAGGCAAAAGTGAGGGAGCGTCCGGAATAAGAATCATGAAAAGGCCACACGTTTTATTTTATTTAAAATTATTCAAGTGGCGGACGCATATTCTTTACCCACCATCCGAAAGTTAAGAGCTTCCGACGCTCGATAACGCTAAAGAATCATACAGAATGATTTATTTTGTATGGTCCAAGCTGGGTTATACGTCACTGAGGCCTTAAGTGTCCGTAATATGAATCAAAACGGTATTTATTTGGAAGGCCCAAACGCCCAAAAGCTTCACGGGGCCGATTTATACTATTTTTTCGAATTGAAAATAACAGGTGAGTGGGAATCGCAATCACGTTGGGATCCCTGCATAGCACACATTTTTTTCGTCTCTGCACCGCGTTTGGTTGATAGCCGTCGCTTGTTGTTACAATCGTAGCTTTCGCATGGCGAGGATGAGCTGTCTCTGTTGCCATTGTCGTCGTCGTCGTCGTCGTCGTCATCATCATCGGTGTTGTTTGTAGCTTGCTTTGGTCGGTCCGCAGGTATTGTTTTTGGCTTGTTCTTGTCTTCCGCAAGCGCACGTTTGCCTCTTGCCAGAATTTCACTGAACGTATCATGGGAAGAAGAAGTGGGTTGACTACTATGCATCGATGGGAATTCGTTCTCGTTGAAATTTGTTTTGGCCGCGGGTAATGTAGTTGCTGCTGTAGGTGTTTTGGTCACGTTTTCGGATGCAGTTACATCCAAACATTTTTGGTTGGGGTGTACTGCTCTTGAGCAGTACTTACATGTTTTGGTCTGATTTGGATGCAGAACCGTAGCGGTCTGATTTTCGATGGATATGAAGGATGGGATCGAAGTTTTAATCCTCATCTGCAAAACCCGTACTCCGTTGTACACTCCGCCAAAATAGTTTTTCCAGCGCTCATTCTGTATGGAGAGAACATCTCCAAACCGCATCATAAAGTTTCCGACGGTCGAATGAGGCATGGAAGGTGGAAGATCGCAAACTCGAACAGTGACTGCCCCGCTGTCCACATACACGGGGATCTTGAACGGTTTGTCCTTATAGACCAGAGTGCGTTTGAGGTTGTTCGCTTTCTCGTACCGCAACGCAATGTCATAATCTTTCACTTCAATGTACACACAGTTGCGGGTGTGGTGTAATTGAATACTGTTGACATCAGCGAGATTCAGGCCAATATCGGGTCGGACCGGAAGAACGTTGAAATCGATGACAATAGTATTTTTCCGAACACTACTCATATCGAAAGCAGTACGAAGTACAGAGCACGGGAGCAAAGCGAAGACACGTCTGTAGGCAATGAGTAAAGGCTGTCAACTGAGTTTTTTAGTAATGGGGTAACATTGATAATGAGTAGATAAGCACATGAAAATCCAAACCAAACTATTGTTTGACATCATCACAGTTTAAATTGGATTGGAGAATGTTAATAGAGAAACTGGATTAGATTTTATCAATTAAAGTACAGAATTTATTGAACAAAAAACATCTTGAAAAAGGTTTTCAGTCAAAACAAACATGATAAACACTATTATAAGTTGATAATAATGGGTATAAAAATATATCTCTGAATAGATATATATCGATAATCATGTTTCAACATTGAATTCACCATAAATCAATCGTTTTTGGAACATGAATGAGTATAAATCGACTGAATCCCGTAAAGTACATGAGGTGTTGCATACCTCTAGGTTTTTAATGTTATGTGGGAATTTGTGACTCTGATTACAAAAAATGATTCCAAATTGTAAAACTGTTTTTCGCTATGAGGTTTGATACCGGATTCATGTTCTACTATAGCTAGGCCATCAAGCATACGTACCGAACTCATTATAGTTTCATGAAATAGTGATAGTAAAACAGATTGATTGTGAGCGTTTTGAAAGTACCAAAATCTCATCATTTTTAAATATTCGAATATAAAGCCTCATATACCCTTGATTGGTACGAAAACAGCTCAGGGTGAAGTGTCATACTGATACTCCTTAGTTTCGCATTCGTTTTGCTTAACTGAATAACATAATTTTTGTTTAGTACGTTGCGGATCCCGCACTATCAAAGTTACCCGCATTTTCAAAGATACCTCGTTTTGCGATACTAAAATTTATGTGTCCATGTTGGTTATTGAAATTGTTGTGTCTATTTCGCAAAATGTGCCCTCCATAAGTGCGAAGTCATGAATAAAAGGGCTGGATTACGTTGGATTGATTTGTTACCGTCGCCACATTTATCCAAAGTAATCCAGCCCTTTTACTCAAAATCAGGCACTTCAAACCCCAAATATAATGTGTGCATTGCATATGAGTAGATTAGTGACTGCACAAAACTTGTATCATGATGAGCTTGAGACCACCTTAAGGCTATATAAGCCATTTACTGTTAATCATGTTATAGTGAACCCGCTTTCAAAACTTTTGCGCGTATAAGCACATGAATACAGCCTATACTGCCATGTGTATCAATTTCTGGGAATTCCTATTCTGATTAGAAAACTATACCGCATACGTAAAATATTACTGATTTGATTCAGAAAGAAGAATACAAAGCGTTCGTATGAGCTTTTCTGAAGTGAAAAGTGTAATTTCCATTATATAAAATACGGCATACCACCATGGGCTGGTCATATTGTGTTAGTGTATGTAGGAAATGATGCTTAAATCTTACAATTCATTCATGTTAAAGATATGTCAAATTGGTCATAAAGTCGTTAAAAGTCATCATATTAGTGTATCTCTAATATTCTCCTATGAACTCATATATGGAAAAATGGTAAAAATACAAAAATCGTCTTTTTTCAATTTTTTGCCGATGAAAGATTTTTTAATATTCAGCAAGCTTTTTTTGACTACCAAGGCTAACTTTTAGTGAAAGATCGGAGGTTCATGCAAGTCCGATAATATGTGTGTTCCAGCACACCGTGTGCCTGCTGTCGTCACAGTGTCTAGGCTTTTGCCCACACTGTTCGCATTTAAGTTGATGTTGACCGCCTCCTTTCTTGGCGGGACCTGATGGTTCCCGAAGCCTCTCCTTCACATTCCGCTAGTAAGTTGTTTTTTTTTGATGGATCATCTCTTATAAGTCCCCCTAAGAGCCGCTATCCATTTACGCTGGAATAGTCGCCTTTGTGATCCCATGGTTATCTATGCAAGCAGGGAGGCCATGCTAGGGTTGACATTAGAGATGGGCGAACCGTTCGCGAACGGTTCAAAAGAACTAGTTCTTTGCGGTGAACGAATGAGTCATAGTTCTTTTTTTGAGAACGGTAGTTCAGCAAGATCGGTTTATTGAACGCGAACTGCGAATGAATGAACGCAACGAACTGGAGAAGAGAACCATTTGGCATGCATTCTTCCATCGTTCTCACCGAACGAACGGCATAGAAAACGAAGCAAATGAAGAACGCTACACTCCGCACTTGGCATGCCCTGCCCTTCCTACGTCCACAAGACGCTGGTTATGATTCTGTGCGACGAATGAGCAACGAATGAAATGTGTTTGTGTGAATGATAATTCCGCGTCGCTTCACTTTAATCATTTCATTCACTCAATATTTGTTTGGATTAGCTGGATAAGGCTAAATACGGACGGACAAGGCTTGACGCCCAAGGAATAAGCTTATCTATTTTCATTTTATAATAAATCGTTTATTCTAGTTTAAAAAAATGCATTCTGATCAATTTTATCTAGTCAAAATTTTCTAATTGATAATAGAATCATAATTTAGCAGAAAATTCCAGCGTTGACGTCGTAATACATTATTTTGAAGGCGAAAAAATGAGATTTTTTTTAAGAACGAAAGAACGGTTCAAAAGAACTAGTTCTCTTTTGAGAACGGAACGAATGGAAACTGTTCATTGAAAAGAACTGTTTTGCCCATCTCTAGTTGACATAGTCCTTTATGGGGTACTACGTTCAGAGCCGGATCGGCGCAGGTCAGGTAATGGCATCTGACATACTCCCGCCCAGTTGGAACAACCAGGCGACGGATTTGTAACGTACTCTAAGGCCTGTCACGGTTTTACGGGACGGGGGCAGCCTGCGCCATTAGCCCACTCGCCTCTTCAGACTAGTATCACCCGACCCTACTAAGGGAGTGAAATGTCGCCGCTGTCAGCCTCAACGCGTATTATCCAGTACATATACTGTTACTTATCCTTAGTCGTGCGCTGCCAGTATACATAACTGGGGCCGTACTGACGTCCCAATTTGGTCGAAGCACTTCTTCTTGTAGTTCCATGCCTTGTCCGTTCGTATCGCCACCAGTATGCCATAATTAGGATCTTACTGGCATCAATCCTGATGTGGCGGTTGGCACTCCTGTTAATTTAGGCTAGAGTGCTTTGGTACTTTCAGCGGCACCGGTCGCTTTGACAGAGTTGCATTCGGATTTTTGTGGTCAGAGTGAGTCCAATGTGAACTCCACCACACCTCAACTCGTAAAGGTCCTGGGAGGGGGGGGGGGTCCGTTAAGCCCCTGGACTTTCATCCCTGCTGCGCCGGTGTATTACTATATAAAAGCCGTGGTCTGTCATCATGTTTGTCTATTTATCTGTCTGTCACTCACTCTGTCAAGTAAAGCATAGCATAGCATAAGAATTGATGATCATACAATTCGTAGTTGCTAATCCATGATTGACCAGAATAAACGAAGTTGCACAAGGAACCAAGAGGAGTAGCTTTCTATTTCCAATGAACACTTTCGAGAACTTCAAGCATTAAAAAGTCAATAACGGTGTCGGCCAAGTCCTGACGATCATCGGGAAAGGGAAGGAAAGTTAGTGTGCATTCATTGTTACTAGAGACCGAGATCACCTCTGCATTTCCATGGTTGTCATGAGAAGGAGTTTTGTTAGTGGGGATGGATGATAGCTGCGTGGTCAGGATTCACCTTGGTGAGTGATGCGGTTCATGCAACCTCGGTTCAAAAAATTACCTATCAGAACTCTAAAGACAACGTGAACATATAGTAAGTCGACACGTTTAGCGTCGAACCTCTCAAAAGTTATTTTTAAAGTGATAAAAAATAGGTGGAAGGAAAGGTGTAGGGTTTTTAATATTATTGTACAAGAGTCTATGGCGACACTTACAGTGACGAACAATTCACGTTTTGTTAAATCAATTCATTTAAGTAACATTCTCACCTTTGTCATGATAAAAATCCGTTTCATAATATAATGTACATTTAAAATAAAAGCATGAAACGAGCTTACCAAATTGATCATCATCCATCCGTTGATTGAGCAGCGATAGCTACTTCAATCAGCATGCTCATTTCACAAAAGCAAAATATCATTCCGGTTACGTGGAAACATAAACTCGTTTGCACTCAGAACGCGTGAAAACTGGAACGAGAAAAAAAACTCCGGCGAGGCAACAACGCAAAAAAACGAAGATGAAATGAAGCTAAAATACAACTTTCCAATAGCACAACCAGTGCCAGATTTGGGCATCGGAGGATCCGGGTCAGATCTCTTGAAGGGAGCCCTTGGTACAAAATGAGCCGCCAGACATAGGGAAGATTAGTTTTATTAAAATAAAATGTATAACAACTTCAGCAAATTGTAATATTACTCGAATTCAACAATACACCTCATAAATAAGCTGTATCAAATACATGAAAAGACTTACATATTATATTTTGAAATTGAATTTAAATTGAGTCGTTTTCAACCAAGTCTTAGAGGTAAAAGGCACCATTTAAAATCATAATTGAATGCTTCAGTGAGATTTAAAAAACCATAGGCATGTTTATATTCATTATTTTTAAATGTTAGGTACAGTATTAATTCAGCTTTTATATATTTCTATGAGAAAACCTCAACAACTTTGGACTATCTGGAATACTGATTAATTTGTTGTCAGAAAAACGCATGTGATTCACTTTTCGATCTACTGACAAGTTTCAGAAATAGTTACCTAGTCCTTCCCAAGGCTCATATTAATGTCCCTTGCTTTTTATGTTGAAGATATTGACAACTATTTTTAAGATTAATGCAAACAAACAACTTGCAGTTAATTCTACAGTCTCCGTGGATTCGGATCAGAATTATGGTGAATTCTAAGCTTTTAGAAAAAGCTGTAGAAATATCAATACAAAATTTAAAAAACCGCCCTACATTTGGAGAAAAAAAATGTAGTGGAATATAGAAACATCAAATTACCGGTAGAGTGATGCGTTCGATAAAATAGTTTTTTGTATATCCTGATAATGAAATCATGAAAATGTGTGAATTACAGAGAACCTTCGTAAACTTCCATGTTTTTTTTTCTTCAAAATTACTCCAGGGAAAAAACTATGATTTTGGCAATATCTTTCCAGAAAGATGTGACAGTGAAGAGTTTTAAGGATTTCTATATAACCTTAGAGGTTTTCGTAAGTGAATAGAAGGAATCCAAACTGAAAGATTCAGATAAACATCTTATTGAGTCTACTACTGCCTAAATATTATGTAAAATAATTTCATGTCATAATATCTCTTTTGTAAATCGTATCGGATTTGGATATGTAAAATATAAAGGCCCAGATAGTCGTAACGGTATCGCGCAGCTTTTAAACAAGACCCAGCTAAGGTTTGTGGGTTCGAATCGCATCGGTCGAGGATCTTTACGTAAAGGAAATTTTCTCGACTTCCCAGCGCATAGAGTATGTTCGTATCTGCCATACGATATGCACATGCAAAAATGGTTAATTGGCAAAGAAAGGTCTCTGTTAATAACTGTGCAGGCGCTCATAAGAACACTAAGCTGAGAAGTAATCCTTTTCCCAGTTGGGACATAACGTCAGAAAGAAGAAGAAAATGTAACATATAATTTTTAAATTGTGTTTCACTTTTTTTTCTCATCCGCGATGGGCCCCCTTGATCGGGGGCCCAGGACATTTTCCCCCTTGGCACCCAAAACCAAAACCCCCCCCCCCCCATCTGTAATGCTTTGCGGGTAAAGTGGCAGAACTTACATGCAAGTTCCAAAGACGGGTGGTTTACTTGTAAACGATAGTTAATACATATAGATGAAAGGATTGTGCTACCTTTTCTCGAATGTTGTTTCCCCGAATGACCCATTTATCCAAAAAGTGATGTGGTTCAAAATGGCGCAAGAATAGTTTTAGATAATCAATTAAAAGAAGGAGAAATTTGACAATTTTCGGCTTAATACATATTGAAATAAAATGCTGAGGACAGTAAAACTTAAAATTACCGCCAATCAAATAAAGAAGGGTGCATATTAGATGACCGGTTCGTTCGCCATCTGGAAATGTATGAAGTTAAATCAATTATGAGTACTAAAAACTTTTAGGGGGGTTAGGGCTATTCGGGGAAGTGACATTTGGGGAACTGGCGTTCGGGGAAACGACATTCTGAAAAAAGTAACATAACCAAGGGGTGGATCACATTATCGATGCACATTTAATGAGCATCAAATGCAAGAAATGCATTTTTTTATTATCAAAACATCAATTTAGTACTGATAAATGAGATCACAATCAAATTGTCAAGCTAAGCGAGTTGTTGATTGTTATTGATTTAATTTTCTCTGCAATTCTAAATAATATTTATTTTATTCTTCCAGGTTTTGTTTAGTTAACCGGAGTAGATGAATGGCGGAAAGTATTACAAACCTATTTAGCACAGTAGAAGACATCACAGAGGAAACTCTTGACCATTCTAATGGAATGAAACAGTTTAAGAACTAGGGATAAATGTATGAATAAACATATAAAATTGGTGGAAGGGAGTTGCTTTGAAGAAACTTTTCAACCACTCGAGTTCCTACAAGGCACATTGCAAGCGTTAAAAGAATACAATTTTGCTACTTGACTACGGATTAGAGCACGAAACGGAAAAGTAATAGATCTACTGCTGCGTCCATAACATTGATTTTTGAATATTGACTAGTAGTTGGACAGTAATATTTTCTCCAACATATCCATTGTATCTAACACATTTTTAAAATACCTTCCCCAAATCTCAGATACAGTATTGTGTCGCGGGCCATATTTTTCCAATACAGCAATGATATAAGTTAGTGAACTGCGAAAGGGCCAGATATGGGAAGGGTCTTCAAGCTCTCACCGAATCGCACAAGACGAGGCCGCAAATCGTACATTGGGCAGGCCTGATTTTAGCTTTAGGTTAACTATACAGTAAATCAATAGTACACGATTATTTCATTCATATATTTGGGACGCCGGTTTAAAATTTTTGTTTGCTTTGGGGGTATGAAGGACCAGTATCCACAATCCCTTCTTTCCTTTTATTTTGTATTTCGTCTTCTCGCGCGGAAGTTGCACAGAAGCCAAGATATATGGTCTCTCAGTTCCAAAGTATGCTTGTCTTTTTTTTTGAGGTTTTGTCAGCTAACAGCAATAGGATTTTGCTCCTCCGAAACTACGACGAAATTATTGGCATCTACTGAGATTGAATCCTGAGAATAATCCTTATACGATTTCTTATGGCTAGTGAAAACAGGACGTACCGGAAGTCAGTCGTCGTGGTAAGCGGATGCCGTTATTCTTTCTTGACCCTTAACGACTGTGGTCACTTTATCAAAAGATTCTATTGGTCGTAACATCCGAGCATGAATTTAAGAATAATTTCCGCAAAATGGACAACGTCTTTGGATATGTTTTATCTACCTTAATAGTTATGTTCAGAAGCTGAAAAAAAAACATTTCGGACTATTGCTCTCATTAGAATAGTTCAATTTCCGGAAATCCGTGAGAAGAATCACATCGAATTGTATCGAACTATCTATTTTTAGGATTTTCAATTTCTCTATACCCACAGAAAAAAATATTTAATTTTCAATGTAATGTAAACTGAAGTCTACTGTAAAAATAAATCAAATTGGTGTATTGTTACAGCATCATGTGAATTTAAATGAATATACATATAATTTTCAACTAAAAATGGTTGAGTATTACATGATCATGTAAATTTAAAATGAATTTGATTGAAAAATAATGGATTGGTCGTTGAAATTTAGGTTTATTTTGATGCTCCAAATATGTGCATGAAAATAAACTTAAATTTACAACATATTTTTAGCTGTGCCGTTTTGACTCATATTCCGAACACTTAAGGCCAACAGTGACTTCAAATGCATCTGATTGGCATACTTTGGCTGATATTTGTGTAAATTTTAATTTCTTCGCAAAGCCTAACTGTTAGCTATTGTGTGTATCAATAATAATGTTGATTTAATTAGTTTTAGTATTGTTTTCACGTAAAAGTATGGAACAACATTTTGATTTAAATGCCGAACACTGTGCTTATTCTGTCTCATATTCCGAACACCTTGATTCAAATTCCGAACATCACGAATATGTCGTATTGAAATGAATAATTTCACAAATAAATTTATCTGAGCTTATTCTACTTAGCTTAGCTTAGCTTAGCTTAGACTGACTACACATATCAATGGTTGCTATTCCGTGATTGACCGAAGTCAGTGAAAATGCACAAAGAATCAACTAGAAGTTCAGCTGGGATAGGCCATAATCTTCTTCAGTGTGCATAATTCAGTGCCTCTATTTATACAAGGTCAATAACGGCGCCGGCCACGTCCTTGCAGTCAGGTGGGATTGAGGGAAGGAATGTTAGTGTGTAACCTTTGCTATTTGGAGACCGTGTTTGCCTCTGCATCTCCACAAAGGTTACTGGGAGGGATGTTTGTTAATGGGGAGGATCGTTGGGTCAAAGGATTCACTTTGATAAGCGATTAGACCATGATAAACAATGATTTGTGAGATATATACATGCTTATACGTAAATATAATTGTTCATATAATTTCTATGTAGAGGAAAATTATGCCGACACTTGAGGTGACGAACCATTCAAAGTTTGTTGAACAAATACCTAAATGTAACATTCCTACAGCTGTCAGTACGAAAGCATGTGTTATTATATTTTACTCATTTGAAAAGAAACAAAAGACTCAATTGGTTGGGACATCATAGAACACTCTTATTCTTATGCCGACACTTACAGTGGCGAACCATCCAAAGTTTGTTGAATAAAGTGGACCTTTCGCAAGTCTACACTTGTAGTGTCGAACCATTCAAAGTTTTTTTAATTACAAAAATAAAGGTATATAAGGGGTGTTCTGAAAAAAAATGTTAAACATAAATAGATCATGAATCAGAGTTTGTGTCGACACTCACAGTGACGAACCATCCATAGTTTGTTGAAACATCATATTTACATCCCACCATTGTAACGATTAAATGTGCAGTCATACATATTTTATAGATTAGAAATAGTAGCATGAAACGAGCTCACCAATTGATCCGTTATCCTTGACTGAGCGGCCACAATCCACTTTCAGCTTCACTCGTTTGCTCGGCTAGCACCCAGAAAAAAAAAAAAAAAAAAAAAAAAAAAAAAAAAAAAAAAAAAAAAAAAAAGGCGCGCGACTCGAAAAAAAAAACACGGACGACAGCTCGGGCTTTCTTGACGCACTGCCCAGGAGCAAGCGTCAAGGTCGTCGAAAGATCAAAAAGAACGAACCGATCGCGGCACTTTTTAACTTACTTCAACCGAACTCCCCGATCACGCCACTTTTTCACTAACGAGACCGACGCGCGACATGTTTGATCCTGCCCTCGTCGCTCGCTCCGGCAAAAGCAAGCGTCAAGGTCGAAAGATCAAACAGAACTAACTGATCGCGGCACTTTTTCACTTACTCCAACCGAACTCCCCGATCACGCCACTTTTTCACTTACTAGACCGACGCGCGACATGTTTGATCCTGCCCTCGTCGCTCGCTCCGGCAAAAGCAAGCATCAAGGTCGAAAGATCAAACAGAACTAACCGATCGCGGCACTTTTTCACTCACTCCAACAGAACTTCCCGATCACGCCACTTTTTCACTTACGAGACCGACGCGCGACATGTTTGATCCTGCCCTCGTCGCTCGCTCCGGCAAAAGCAAGCGTCAAGGTCGAAAGATCAAACAGAACTCTAAATTTATCTGAGCTTATTCTACTGGTCTCAAACTCGAGAGTCATCACTACTCCCACGGTAAAAAAATATATTGGAAACGTTAAAATTGAATTGCAATTAGGTGCCATTTCCTTGTTATTTGGTGACATATTTCAGCGAAACATTTCAACCAAATCGCCATGCAAAAAATGGGTGTTCGGAATATGAGTCTGTTCGGAATTTGAGACAAAACGGTACATCATCAAATTTGACATATTTTGTTTTCGCTAGAGATACGATCGAAAGTAAGCCATGAGCTTCGTACGAAAAAATGCATTTAAATGCAGATACCGTTTTGACTCATATTCCGAACACTTAAGGCCAACAGTGACTTCAAATGCATCTGATTGGCAGAAATTAGCTGATATTTGTGTGAATTTTAATTTCTTCGCAAAGTCTAACTGTTAACTGTTGGATGTACCGATGATAATGTTGATTTAATTAGTTTTAGTATTGTTTTCACGCAAAAGAATGGAACAATTTTTTTTTTGTTTTTTACAAGGGGGAAATCTGCAAACAGATCCCCTGAGAAGATAACTCAGGGAATGCGGGGATGACGCACCAACGACGACCCGCTAAAACCAGCCTATGCACTGTGCATGAGCAATTCATTTAGAATTGCTCAAGTGGTGAACAGTGCATCGACATGACCCTTGGACTCAGACCCTCATCTCCCCGGAACCACCTTACGGTATTTCTTCGGGAAGGGACCAGTGCATATAGCACAACACGTGTAGCAGAAGTAGCCTAGGCAAACTGCTTCTCCTAGCCGACTTAAACAATGTTACAAGGGACCAGCCTCGGCAGGGCTAATCCTCTGCAGCCAACTCTTGGTCGGCGCTCCATAGACGCTGCAATTCTAACATAATGTGAGTGACAGCCGTAGTTACTGCATTCCAGCACTCGGCATCCGCGCACATTCTCTCTATAATATTGTCAGGGGACGTGTCCCCTCCGCATGTAGTGAGCATGCGACCTCTCACAACAATGAAACGGGGGCAATCGAACACGACATGCTCCGCTGTTTCCTCTACACCAGCACAATTGGGGCACGCAGGAGATTCTGAGTGCCCGAACCTATGCAGGTACTGTCTATAGCAACCATGTCCTGACAGAAACTGCGTCAGGTGGAAGTTCACTTCCCCATGGCTTCTACCATACCAATCTGACACATTTGGTATTAGTCGATGGGTCCATCTACCCTTAGTGGAGTTATCCCATTCCTGCTGCCAGCTTCTGAGCGTTTCCTCTTTACACGTGTCGCGGACTCCTCTGCTACCCCTTTGGTTGAAGCATTGAACATCTTCCTTGATGATGAGCCCGATGGGCGTCATCCCGGCTATGATGCACACGGCCTCTTTAGATACCGTCCGGTATGCACTTGCTACTCTTAAGCACATTATCCTGTACGTGCTTTCCAACCGCTTTAGGTTTCTGTTCGTTCTAAGCGCTTTTGACCAGATTGGTCCTCCATACCTTAGTATGGATAGCGCCACGCTTGCCAGCAGCTTGCGTTTGCTGGCAATTACAGCAGAGCTGTTAGACATCATCCTCGAAAGCGCCGCTATAGCCGTAGATGCCCTTTTACAGGCATATTCAACGTGGCTAGCGAAGCTCAGCTTGTCATCGATCATTACCCCAAGATGCCTAAGGGATCGTTTGGACTCTATGGTGCAATCACCTACCGAGATAAGCGCCCGTTGCTCGGACTTGCGGTTGTTGACCACCACCACCTCAGTCTTGTGACGGGCCAGTCCTAGTTTCCTAGACTTCATCCATTCCTCAACCAGGGAAATAGAGTGCGCTGCTGTCAACTCTACTTCCTCCATCGATTCACCATAGACCACTAGGGTGATATCGTCGGCGAAGCCAACAATCTTAACACCCGTCGGAAGGGGCAGCCTCAGTACGTCATCGTACATCGCATTCCATAACAGCGGGCCCAGGATTGAACCTTGAGATACTCCCGCGGTAATTCGAACGCTTTTCTGCCCCTCCTCTGTGTCATACAGTAGAATCCTACCATCAAAATAGCTTTCTAGAAGCTTACACAACTGCACCGGTACCTTGAGGCGGTGAAGCGCGTGTGCTATTGCTTCCCAGCTTGCGCTGTTGAACGCATTCTTCACATCCAGAGTGACAACCGCGCAGTAACGGATGCCGCTCCTTTTATGCTCGATTGCCACCTCAGCTGTTTGAACGACCGACTGGATGGCGTCCAGAGTAGATTTACCTTTTCTGAATCCAAACTGGTTGTTGGACAGGCCGTCCGCACTCTCCGTATACGGTACTAGTCTGTTGAGAATCAACCTCTCCAATAACTTGCCCGTCGTATCTAGTAGACAGATAGGTCTATACGCCGACGGGTCACCTGGTGGTTTCCCCGCCTTTGGTAGTAGCACCAATTTCTGTCGCTTCCATACATCCGGGAAGATTCTTTGATCAATGCAGCGTTGCATCGTGGTTCTGAACATGTCCGGATCCGTGTTCACTGCCGCTTTTAAGGCAACATTCGGGATACCATCGGGTCCCGGTGCCTTGTTTGACGCGAATGATTTCACGACTTCTGCCAGCTCTTCGTTCGTCACTCTCGCCACTTCTTCTCCTTCATCTGCCGCATACGGCGCTGGGGGCCATGGGCTTATGGGATGGTGCGGGAAGAGTACATCGATTATCGATCGCAGCAACTCGGGCGATTTCTCTTGGGGCGCTATGGCTCCTTTGGTCTTAGCCATTACCACTCTGTAGGCGTCACCCCATGGACTAGAATTGGCACTCTCGCATAGACTTTCAAAGCATGCCCGTTTTCGACTCTTGATTTCCTTTTTGAGAGCCAACTTTGCCTCTCTGAATGCTGCACCGCGTTCCTCTCTTTGTGCTTCTGTGCGTGCGCGTTGCATTCTTCGTCTAGCCCGAAGGCAGATTGCTCGAAGATTTGCAATTGATTCGCACCACCAATACACTGGCGGCCTGTTCTCTCTAGGAGGGGCTTTTCTCGGCATGGAAGCATCACACGCTCGTGATATCATAGCAACTAGCTCTTCACCGTTTAGGTCCAGAGTGTTTCGTTCGCGCCTCAGGGCTTCAGTGAATACTTCGCCGTCGAAGCGCGCTGTTTTCCATCCTCGGGCTTGGGTCGAGTTACATCGCGCTGCCTTTGCCCGCCTGGTATTATACTATAGCGAATCGATTGATGATCGCTATGAGTATAACCGTCATCAACGCGCCAGTTCATGGTACCTAAAAGGTTAGGACTACAAAACGTCACGTCGATGATCGATTCTGCACCATTTCTGCGGAAGGTACTCACTGTACCCACATTTGCCAGCTCTACATTTAATGCGGCCAGGGATTCCAACAATAGCTGGCCTCTTTGATTGGTGCAGCGGCTACCCCACTCCACTGCCCATGCATTAAAGTCGCCAGCTATCACTACTGGCTGCCGATTAGCTAGTTCGGCCATCATCCTGTCAACCATGTGGGAAAATTCCTCAATCGACCACCTTGGGGGCGCGTAACAACTGCAATAGAACACGCCGTTGATTTTTGCTATCGCAAAACCGTCATTTGAGCTAGAGACTACTTCTTGGATTGGGTATCGTCCTGTCGTCCCTATAGCTGCTAGCTGTTGAGACCTATCCGCCACCCAGTTCCCGTTGTTGGCTGGTATGCGGTATGGGTCCGATAATAACACCACGTCAGTCTTGGTTTCCGAGACTGACTGCCAAAGCAGCTGCTGGGCTGCATCACAGTGGTTTAAATTTAACTTCCGTTTTGGCTGCTTTGATACTCCGCTTGTGCCCGGACATTTGGGTCCGCCCGTTAAGTGTCCGTTGTCTGCTCTGTCGACACATATTAGGCACTTAGCGATTTGCTTACAATCGCTTGCCCTATGGCCTTCAGCGCCGCATTTTCTGCACATCTTACTTCTGTCGGGACCATTGCAATTCCACGACTTATGGCTTTTCCCGAAACACTTGAAGCAAACTTCAGGAGGCTGTTGTATGCTCAGCCGGCAAACCGACCAGCCTACCTTGAGTATGCCCAAGTTCTTCGCTTTGTTGGCCTCTGCGACCGGCAGCCTGATCGCCGCCACCTGGGTGCCCTGCGGGCCCTTTCTAAGGTGGATGGCCTTACTGGCTACGTCGATGTCACACTGCTCATTGAGGGCAGCCGAGACCTCCGCTGCATCGGTGACCTCATCCAGATTTTTACACTGTAGAGTCGCTTCAGCAGTAAGGGATCTTACATCAACCTCGTCACCAAGTACTTCTTGTGCCAGTTGCTTATAGACTGCACCCTTTTCCTTGGCGTCCTTCTTTAAGACTAGGATCATTTCACCAATCCTAGTTCGCCTTATGCTTCGCACGTCTGCGCCCAATGGCGATAGCTTCTCTGTGCTTCGCATCGCCTTCAGAACCTCGGCGTATTTTGCTTCCTCCGTTTTGATAACGAGGGCTTCGCCTAAATTCCTACGTTTCGCTGTTTTCGGTTTAGCGCTCTCCTTGGGCTCCGTTTTCGGTTTCCTCTGTTTTTTCTTATTTCCAACTCGTATCCACGGGTTGCTGTTGCCTTGCGCCCGTGGTTCCTGTGGATGCACTGCCTGGTTCCGGTTAACCCGTGGCTCCTTTTTCTTGGCTTTCTTGGCCTTAGGATTGGTGTTAGAATGGAACAATATTTTGATTCAAATGCCGAACCCTGTGTTAATTCTGTCTCATATTCCGAACACCTTGATTCAAATTCCGAACAGCACGAATAAATCGTATTCAAATGAATAATTTCGCGAATAAATTTATCTGAGCTTGTTCTACTGGTCTCAAACTAGAGAATCATCACTACTCCGACGGTATAAATGATATTGGAGACGGTTAAATTGAATTGCAATTGACTGCCATTTCCTTGTTATGTGGTGACATATTTCAACGAAACATTTCAACCAAATCGCCATACAAAATCCGAGTGTTCGGAATATGAGTCTGTTCGGAATTTGAGACAAAACGGTAATTTTTCCGATGCATCGAATGCATCAAGAGTGATCCACCCCTTGAACATAACCGTTTGAGGACTTTCTATTAAGGTGAAGATGAATTGAAGCCAAATATCAAATTTTCAAGAGCACGGATCTGGAGAACCAAACATCCATTTGAGCTGAAAACCTAATCGATTGCTCACCACCAGCTGGTGACCTATCGATTAAGTTTTCAGCTTAAACGGATGCTTGATTCTCCAGATTCGTGCTCTTGAAAATTTGAACTTTGGCTTCGATTCATCTTCACCTTAACTACGTAAGAAAATTTTTGTGATTCTTCATCCTTTCCAAAAAAAAAAAGTCTCACCCTACTACTCAACCACTCGAGTCGATGGTATCCAATCGACAGGCTGTCGACAGGGAATATGTTCCGACCGACATTGGTGCGTCTTGAACCAGGTAACGATATGTGATTGCGAGCCGAACCATGTGCCAATGTCATCCATAATGAAGGTCTTAGCCGAGTATGATGACGACGACATCGACGGACGATGACTTGTAATTAAGATGGAAAAATGTGAATTAAAGGAAAAACTTATCGTTCGCTGTTGTCATCGCAGCAATAGTGCTCATGGGCGAGATTCGTTTCGGTGCTGCTTTCTTCTTGATTGAAGAGGCTAAGCTGCCTTAAGTCCATTTGTTTAATCCCATGGTCGCCTCAGCTGAACCAGAGCCAGTGCTAATGAGTTCGACCTCACTGTAATGGCAGGAAGCTAATTTGAACGATAGTGAGAATCGAGACTGGTGGAGACGGATGGTGCTTCTGAATTGGACTGGAGGACGCGCAGAAGGGTTCTCATTATTCATTCAACTTTAGCCATGAAATCATCACATGCATTTATAATAAGTAAACTGCAACTTCAGTAGTTACAAACAGTGGAGGTTGTTAACCGCATATCTAAATCCATGTCTGAAGGGAAATCGTACACATGTTCGAGAATTTCTGAACAGTTAATGTGCACAAGGGAGTGATTACGGACAATCATATCACAATTTACATTTTTGATTCGGAAGAATTTCGCTTTTGAATAAATTTATCTCAGGCTGAACGATTACAGTTGTTGCCAACACATTAGCATGGAGAGCCCTGTTGCGCTCGGTTCCTTTTAGCAGCATGCACTTTGTATTTGACTCCAACATTTGTTGAATTACTTTTCAGGCGGTTGTGCGGAACTGACTAAAAAGTGACTTGCTACCAGCCCTGCTAGCGAGGTACAACAGTACAGTTATTATACCTTTCATAGATCCTCGGTGAGATCTTTTAAGATTTAATCAAGTTTTTCATTCGATACAACCTGAACATATCTTTGCTATAAGTTGCATTCCGCTGCAATCCTGCCATCCATAATTGTGAACTACTACCCTTTGCAAACAAGATCCATTTTCCCAGTAACTTTGCTTTTTTTCCTTGTGTGGGAAGAAACGTGCTAGATATTAGATAGATGATGTCGGCACACGGAAAACCGATGCGGAAAACTGAGAGATATGAATGGGTCCCGCAAACTTAGCTAGGAACATCCTCCCACATTCGCACAAATACAAAGTAGGAGAATCATCCCCGAATGGAAACCAGCCGACTCCGGTATGCGTTTTTTATGAAATTTTGCACGCGGTACATACCTGCAATTCTTGCGCATTAGTACATAAATTCATTGTTCGGAATGCTCACCTGGAAAAAAAATCCCGCTCACCGGAGGCTCACGGTTTCATTCGTGGAAAATAGATAGGCACTAGCAGGTATATCCAGGATCAGTCAGCTTCTCGCCGAGTGTGGGCACTACAGGCGACGAACACAAGGCTGACGTCAACGATAAACTTCTACGCCACCGGTTATTCCTTCAACGGAAAATTAAACTTATGTAACATCTCTCGAGAAAATTGCGCTCTACCTGTGTAAAATGGTAAGCACTAAATGCTTTTGGAAAGTGTAGGTTCGAATTGGCGGGGTTTTCTGCCTCCACTTAAGCAGCGAACCTTGAACTTTAGCCCACAAATCGCATTGAATTTCCCTGGGAAATATTTGTTCCGTTGTCAGTGCAATACACCGCTCGGATTTTTCCCCACAGATGTCCTCTTCAGATGTAATGTCGCGGAGCATACACTGAACGGAATTTCACGCCAAGAATTGAATGATTTTTGCCTCATCTGAGCCCCAAACCTATTTTCAGACACATTCATTATTTAACACCTCAAAAAGTTTAAAATCTCTAAAACTGATAAATAATGTAAATCATGGTTTTACCAATTCACAAGAAAACAATCAAATAATGATAGTTAGTTAGTTAGTTCAAATAATGATAGTTAGTTATTTAGTTCAGAAAGAAAGTGTTGTTTTTAACTTACTCTCTTTTAAGTTACTCTATGCATCTATCATTTCGTAATGGAAATTTCCTCAACTTCCCTGGGCATAGAGTATCGTCGTACCTGCCACACGATATACGAATGCGAAAATGGCAACTTTGGTAAAAAAAAGTTCTCAGTTAATAACTGTGAAAGTGCTCATAAGAACACTAACCTGAGAAGCAGGATCTGTCCCAGGGAGGACGTTAATGCCAAGAACAAGAAGAACATGCATCTACGTTTATGACAATAACATCCGATAACATCCGATAAATAGAAAAATCCGATAAATAGGAAAAATATATAATTTATATATTTTAAATTGCAAATCATTCTTAGTATATATATTTTCAGCATTGAGAGCATAACATGAAACGACGGTCTCAGTTGTGTATACCCGGGTAGAGGAGAATAGCAAAAGAATAACAAGATTTACCATTAAAATAGAATGTTTGAATAGCAAAATTTGTTCTTTGTTTGAAATAAGAGATAAAATAACAAAAATTATAACTGAGGTTGTATGGCATAAAAACTAAATCATAACATATTTTGCCACTGTAATAACAAATTGTGGGCTCCGTTGCCGTGCGGTTAGTGTTTAGCCACAACAAAAAGAGGATGCAACAAGGGAGCAAATGAGGATGTTGGAGATTTTCAGTCACGTGAATAACAAGTCATTTAACTTGTGGCGGTAAATTTCGTTCAGTTGTGGCGGTTATACATAGTCGATATAGTCTCCACGTTCTATTAGGTATTGCCATCCGATGCGTAGGATTCAATTGGTTCATTGTTTCATACTTCTCACTCAATCAAATTTTCCCGAGGCTCCCACCGTCGGAACCCACGCCCCACAAAAACCGTCGAACTGCAGGAGGATAGTCTGCGCAATCCGTCACTGTCAATCCAGAGGAAGCGAGCGAACGACAACGATGAGCTAATTATTCCACTTGTTTGAATCTGTACGTGCACCGGAGCAGCAAGAAGATGGCAAAACAGAGATTCTAATGCTAGTCAAGCACCCTCTGGTCTCTAAGCGATTAGGATTACCAGCCGTCCTGATGTGGCAGGACTTTTCCCAATTTTAAATTTGAGGTGAAGCGTCCTGATTGACTGTTGATATTTGAAGATATGTTCTGATTTTTCTGATAAATTATTTTTTTGCATATTATTTCAATTTACAACATTTTCTTTTCTAGCTTTTGACATTTCAGAATAACATTTCTGTTCAGCAGAACGTTTAGCTGAACAGCAATATTTTGATAGGGCTCGTCCAAATATGATGGACGTCTTATTTAGGGGAGGGGGTCTATCAAAATGTGACAGTGCATGTATTATGTATTGGAAAAGCGTGACAGATGGGGGGAAGGGTCTAGAAATCCCGAAAAACGGAGCGTAGCGGTAACGCGCAATGTCTTGTCAATCAGGAGTTGTGAGTTCGATTCTCACCGAGAAGACGTGTAACTTTTTCGCAAATTTCATTTCAATTTGTCCATTCAATCAAATTGCAAAGTATATGCAATGTATAATTTTTCGGAAGCTGTTATATGGGAAAACAGAATATTTGGGCATTTGTCCTGAAATTCAAACTCAAAAGGATGGTCACCCTATTGGCGATAGTCGCCTGGGTTTGAATTTATACCTGTCTGGACTCTAGACTGCTCTTGAGCTGAGCTGAGGCCAAAGCTTAAAGAAGGAAGCCACATCCTTCTGGGGCCGGAAAAATAAACGATTGTTAAACACGGTGAGCCACCTTTCTTCATCACCTAGCAACGTCAGTCCCGTGGCCACTTTTGTCGTCCTTTCTCGGTTAGCCATCCGGCACGGTACCTAAACATGAACGACTTTTGCAGGTCGAAAGAAAAAAAAACCTCTCAACATAATGTGCCAGACGTGCTCTCGGCAGCATGACAATGCTAATGTTCCTTTAAAAGAAGGGACCCGCCCGGTATGGAGTTTGTACGGTATTGGACAACACATTTGCATTTTTTTTTGTTTTTCATACAAAATGATCAAGTCTGGTAGGCTAGATTTCTGATATTAATAAACCGATTTTGATGAAATTTTCGAAGCATGTTAACCTTAACTCGAATTTTCACATTTTTTTAGTATTTTATTTAATCGTAAGTTCATACATTTAAAATTAAACGTCTTTATCAATCTTATTCATCTTGTCAAAATTAACAACATTGATGAAGGTGCTATGAAGCTATCCCTTCATTGTTTTTTAGGTTCAATATATTAATTTTTTGTCAAAAAAATCATTTCAGTAAAATCATTGTTGCTTTTTAAATCGCAATCGAAAAAATACTTAAAAATATATGTCGATCCACAAGTAATGTCTAAAGAACTGTAGAATTTTTACTCAAATCGGTCCATGCCTCTAAAGTCGACCATTTTGTAACGAAAACAGGAAAAGCTGCAAATGTATTGTCCAACACTGTTCGTTCTGAACCGAGGAAAATATATTGAATGTCGTGTCAGATTTGCCTTTTCGCGAAAGTTGATTATTTCCGTGTTTGAGGATGTGGTGCCACCATTCTATTGTGAAGTGTCACGATCTAATCGGGTTTGATGGTTACGAATAGGCGGGTGTGAATAAGGACACAGCAAATGGTGAGAATTCTCTACTCACTCGCCGAGTAACGATAACCAGTCTGGTGTCGAGAGACCATTATGAGCGCATTGGGACAAGAAACAGTACAGGGGTCGTTCCTCAGCCTAGTGGTAACGTCCGTGGCTACAAGGTAAAACCATGCTGATGGTGTCTGGGTTCGGATCCCGGTCGATACAGGATCTGGTTGGTTGGTTTGACTTTATTAACGAGATTTTTAGCCCTGGGCTAGTCGATACAGGATCTTTTCGTAATGAAAATTTCTTCGACTCGCCTGGGCTTAGAGTATAATAGCACGAAATATGAATGTATAAAGTATAAAGAGCACGAAATATGAATGTGAAAATAGCCATTTTGGCAAAGAAACCTCTCAGTTTAATAAACTGAAAGTTTTCAATGAACACTAAGTTGAGCAGCTCCAAGCTCTGTCCCAGTGGAGAAATATAATGTCAAGAAGATGTTATTCCAAGCCAAAAAATGCGTAATATCTGTTTTTATACAACATCTGGACTAGATCATAATTTTTACATATTCTGTCGATTTTATTTTATTGTTTATCAATTACCTTGATAAAACCTCGTCAATAATATTTTGACAATTTACTCGGCTCATGACCGCCTTTCGCTGGATATTGTGAAATAGTGGGATCCTTCCATAAATGGTTGATTACCTTCATTCCCCATGCTGACTTGTCATTCTGGTGTTAACCGTAGTGATGCTTCCACCTTTCAACCATCTCACGTCCGTCTGTCAAGATACTTCCATTTTAATCCCTGCATATTTTGGGGCCTTCCTTAGCCGATAGATAATATTGGTGAGTGGACAGATAATATTAATTGCCAGAAATATTCTGTTGAGTCATTGGACGATAGAATTCTGTTAACATAGAAAAACTTCTTGCATGAAAATCTGAGCAGATTTGTGAACGACAATGAGCGTTGTTGATTCTTAATGAGAACAACAAGATATTCCGAGAACTTATCCATTTTCTTGAACAAGTGGCCAAATTAATATTCAAAACAATAAATCAACAACAACAATGTCAAATGGCTGTGTTCCAGTTGAGACGTAATGCCAAGAAGAAGAAGAAGAAAAAGTTCTTATTGCAAACTAAGCTGTAAGCTTATGCGACTTAATTTATGACAATAAAAAACTATTTGATAGCTTCTACGGATTTTTTACAGACACAAACCCAACAATAAAAAAAAGCGCGCTCCCTTCTTTGTCCCAAGGATTGCGGATTGTGATACAATCTCAAGGGAAATTGACGAACACAAGCATCAACATTGTTGCAAGCTTACCAACTCAGTTATTATAAAAAACAAAATCCAATTTGTTGTATTATTGTTATTAAATCATGCAGTAATGTTTATCAACACGGAAGAAGTTCTCGAAAATTGCAAGGGAAGGCCTAGAAAATCGCTACGCATGTGTCATAATTCGTTCAAGTTTTGATAAACTGTTGTTGCAGAATAAGATTGTTACAACAAGAATAGGAGAGGACAGGAGAGTCTTTGTTGCTGCGTGTTGGTTGGCAATTGACACATCGATGATGCGCACTCAGAATAATCCACACGTGTCTAAAGTATATGACCCAGTAATGATCATAGTGGTTCCCTATTCCGCCATTCGTAATAATTTGATTGATCTAAAATTTTGATTTGTGTTTTAGTAGTAAGATGACAAATAGCTACTGAGCTCATATTTGGCCACAATATGCGTTATAATGAAGTGCGTCTTATTGCAAGGTATCAGACGATTCGGCCAAGAAAAACCCCCAATGCCAAAGTGAATCATGGAAGTGCCCAAGTAGCTCTGTACCTTACATCTAAGTAAACAACAAGACCGGTAAACGTCAAAATGCTATGGACCTATGCACGGGTTCACGATTTGACGCTTTAGCAGTGCCGCTTTATTTATGTGACCATGGAAACCAGTGAATTCGGCACCGCTCAAACGTCAAATTAGTGAACTCGTGCATAGGTCCATGGACCGATGCACGAGTTCACTAATTTGTCGTTTGAGCGGTGCCGAATTCACTCGTTGCCATGGTCACGTAAAAAACACAGCACCGCCCAAACGTCAAATAGTGAACGCGTGCATTGGTCCAAAATCAAAACAGTGCAAAGCCCCCATGATGGATTTCAATCCTCACATTTCAATGCTCCTTTGATCATTTGTGGTAAAACAATGCATCATTGATGGAGATCATTTTAGCTGCCTTGGAATCGAATATTTTTGACGATAGGATGTTGCATCAAATGAATAGTTCTGATATTTGACCATACAACGGTACTCTAGTCGTATCCTTGTTTCGCTATTAGATTAATCCCAGGAAAATACTAGAAAAAAGGGCTTAATCTGATAGGTAAAAAAAAAAATAATTTCAAAAACTGTTGCCAGTAACAAGGAATTTGTACCACGAATCTTTGTATAACCTGAATATATTACCCAAGTAAACAAGATAGATGACAAACTAGATGAGATTAGGGTTCAGATTGGTAGATCTTACCTCGTAAGGGAAGACCCAAGTAACCATGGATCATTATATCATGGCATATATAATTGCCGTAAGCCTACCATTAAAGTAGTTTAAAAGTGGAAAAGGGCCCTTTTACAGTTGCACTAATGCAAAAACGACGATAAAGCAATGAAGCAACTTGTAAAGTAACATTAGTGCAGCAGTGCAATTTATAAAGCGATATTAGTGCATTGATACATTTGTAATGTAGAGTTAATTCTTTATTGCTTGACAACTCTTGAAATATGTCGAATAAAAGCAATGTTACATCAGTGGTGTTGATATGCAGTAGAATACGTGCAATGTTATAGGGTAAATCGCCAAATGTTGAACGGTTAAGATAGACGTTTTTATGCTATTTGATTTTAATGGAAATTCTGATAGAAATGTTGCTAAAAAAATCAATCAATACTGTAGGCGATTGTTTAACATTATTCCTGCTACATTTTTTGGCATTTTTATGTCCATTTTGAAATAAAAAAATATACATTTAGAAAGATAGTTCTATACCCAATTGTTGAACGCATACATAACCCATCTTATCCTAATGTTGAACGATTGTCGCCAAATGTTGACCGCTTTACTCCCGCATTCATTCAACTTGCAAGTTCGCGCTCCTCGTCGGTTGTGAGGACAGGGTAAGGTCCGCGAAGCACTTTCCCTGACTACTCTGTGAAAATGTACGTGAAACGAAAGTGCAATTGAAAATGTTTTCATGTAATTAATAGGTACGAGTAAATTGTACGGATGTTTAGAAAATAACTAAAGTAGACTTTTACTGATATCGTGAATAGGTGCTTAACCCAATAAACGTAGTATGTTTTACTACACAGCTTATTTCATAGCAGCCCCAGCTTAAGTTTTTTTCTAAGAGAATTGCAATTTTCGTTTCACCTACCGATAAAAAATTTCAATCAATATTTCGTTTAATAAATTAATGTGCTAATTAAATTTACTGTGTCCAATAGTACAGCTAACTTACAAAATAATATGTATAATTTATTGAAACTGTTTGAAAATGGTTCAATTTCCTGTTTTAACATGGTTTTTACAGATCGTTCAACATTTGGGTACCGTTCAACAATTAGCGAATTACCCTAAGTAACCACAAACTTGGGGATTCTAATATGATGTCCAACGTTTTCCGGGATTTCCAGAACTCCCCCCCCCCCCATCTGTCACGCTTTTTCTAATATCTAATACATGTACTGTCATACTTTCTTAGACGCCCTCCCCCTCCCGCTGATGATGAACGTCATTTTTGAATGACCCCTAACGCATCACGAACCGCGTTAGGGAACTGCAGAGCCAAGTTGCAAGCAGGGAGGGGTCGGTTGAGCTGAGACGAGTCGAAAGAAGTGACGAAAGTCGACTCGTTCTATTTGATTAACATAAGTCGTCTCAGGTCACCAATGATAATTGTAGTAAAAAACTTCCTGAAGTGAACCTAACACTTGCAGTTAATGAAGATCTTCACTAAGCAAGCAATTTTACTTATATCATAAATTGTTTGTTGGGTGTTATGATTCTCATTTGGCGTCGTAGTGGACAAGCCCCGACAAAATATAATGGGACTATAATCATCGTTTATCGTTGGCCTCTGTATTTCGGACCTTGGAAATGACAGTATCTGGATAAATTATGGCTATGTTTCAAGTTTATTCAATTAAATTGAAATCTACAAATCACTGAAAATTTTCTTAAGAAGCATTGAAAGATCACAGATCCTGTACTGGTCTTGCTGGAAACCTGCCTACAAGCAAACATAGTATTACCAAACTCAATAAAACCTTAAGTAAACTTAATAAACTTTCGCATTATTTTCTTTGTAATTCTCAATCGCGCACAACTGTTGTCTGACACTTTGCAATCACACAATGAAGCGATAATTACACGGTTGCTATGCCTACTACCCATGTTCGTCCAATGCAAGGAGTTGATAATTTTTTGGATCATTGATGCAGTATTTTCTCGAAATGATAGGAGCAAATCAAAGCAATGTTGGATTGGTAAAAGAGGAGTGTGCATTTTCCTATTCCTTAATATGTTGATCAAAGCAACACAATGCAAATGATATTTTTTGCAATTTCTCATCGTAATAGGCTGTTTTTTATCACGCCAATCTGTCATAAAACGGCCTACTTTCCTGCACTGAAGTATGCAGTGCGGGAATAGTCATTACGCAACTGATACCAGTACTGTAATGATTCATTACGCATCGTTTTTTCATTACACGACTGTTTTGAGTTGCGTAATGAATCATTATACAACATTTTTTCAGAAATTGTAAAATGATAGTGAATGCATTCCGATATAATTTCTGATACCCTCAAGCAGTCTTCAACGATGTTGCAAAAAATGTTGTACGCAGCTCGTTGCAGAACTCGATTTTTACAGCACTCGTTGTAATTATCCTACTCGGCAAGCCTCGTAGGATACATTTGCGACTCGTGCTGTAAAAATCATCATTCTGCAACTTGTTCCGTAAACTACTATTGAAGACTGCCGCAAATCAAAACAGCTCGTTGATAGTACCGTAAAACGGGGTAACTTTTATAATGCGGGTAACTTTGATAATGCGTGACCCACGACATACTTAACGAAATAACAAAGTTTCTGTTGATCAGTTAAGCAAAACAAATGCAAAAGTAAAGAGTATTAGTATGACACTTCATGTCAAAGCTATTTTCGTTGGAATCAAGTACATTTGAGAATTTATATGCAAATATTAAAAATTTATAAGATTTTAGCATTTTTAAAACGCTCACAAACAATCTGTTCTACGATCACTGATTGATGAAGTCATAATAATTTCGTCGATTATTCTTGACAGCCTAGTTGTAGAAGAACATGAATTCGGTCTCAAATCTCTTAGCGACACCCATTTTTACAAACTGGGACCATTTTTGTAATCTAAGTCAGAAATTTTCATATAGCGTCAAACGCCTAGAGGTATGCAATGCCCTACAAATGTTCCGTAATTGATTTAATTTTGTTCGATTTATACTCCATTATCAAAGTTACCCCAAAACAGAAAACAGACTTTCGATTATATGAAAAATTGTATATCCATTCAGAATAAATCTTTTGGCAATCTATCAACTGCAATCGATAGTGAGGATACCAGTACTTGTTTTAACCTTCCAGTCGTCGCGCGGTTTGCCACCGTCAGAACCACCGCGCTGCTGTTGTGAACGAAAAGCGAGGTTTTTTCAGCTGTGTTGTACAAAATACAACAGCGCGACGACTGAAGTGTTAAAAATATAAATTATAAGTCTTTGAATCAGCATGCCTAAATATTCAAGTTTTCTTCGAAAAAAACTATCAAAGTCACCCCGTTTTACGGTATACATAAAACAAAATAACTCAATATTTAAGTTCGCGGGTGACTATGATCAATATGCTGGGAAATTTTGCAGTAGATTGTCCTGAATTTTCAAGGAATTATTTTTTTCTTGCAACGCGTAATTATTCATTCTCATTCGATATTTGTCACTCTTACAAAAAAAATCTCAAATTTGCACATCACGCAATCATCATGTAAAGTGAGATGTAGCTGAATGTTCAACGACAAACATAACAATACCATAAACTATCTCAACACATTCAAAACTGCTTACAATCTTGAGTGAAACTGAAACATTTCATGATCTTCCATCCAACATTCACTAATATTGCACAGTTTCGTGCATTTTGAAAATTAAGTTGCAAACAAGGATGCTATGTTTGCACTATTATACGCTGAAAATTCATTTCTGTATCATTTAAGACAGAATTTTCAATGTTGAATTATGTGAACGGAGTTGTTTCGTTTGCAACATCCAACTAGAGGTATTTAGGATTTTGTTTGCAATGTGGGATGTGTGGGTAGGATTAATATCTAACTAATCCATTAGATTTGGATTTACATAGTTGACGCTAATGTTACGTGACGTGGAAATTTAAGTTTTTTTTGGTTTGTTTGATAAAATGCAAAACTATGTTTTGATCAGTTACGTGCTTTAACATATACTTGTCCATTGTTCAGGATCCCGGTGTGACAGTTCGCGACCACAGAATCTCTGCTCACCTTAAATTACGTATCGGTTTCTACCTCCCTGAACAAATTATATATGTGGGACACGGTTGAGATACTTTTGCCCGAACGTCGTTTCCTCCAACGCCAGTTTCCCGAATATCATTTCCCCGAATAGTCCATTTAGCGTAAGCGGCATCGTTGGTAATAAGCGTTCAGCAGAGGATGATGAAATATCACTTTGTTTTGTTTGCTTGTCGTTCTTTTTAGTTCACCATCCTGTCAATAATGAAAATGTTTGCAACATTTTAAACTGTAACAGTTTTCGGCTCAACGAGGGAATGGCATTCGATGAAAAAAGACAAAAAGGCGTTCGGGGAAATAACAGTCGCGGTAACAACATTTGGGAAAAGTTGACAGTATGCCATATGTTTTGACTGGTGTCCGGCCATTTGGCCGAATGACATTTGTTAGATTCATAAATGTGGCCGAAGCTAATTATTTGTTGATTTTTATTATGTGACGGGGCTCCATGGTTGTAGCTATATAATTGTTTCAAAAGAATGATAAAATCATCCCGTTAATTCAGGACGAATTTGTGAGCTCTACACATTTCGTCAAGACTCTAAGCTGATGGTTGATTCGTCTCTGGGTTACCAACGGTGTGCTAGGGTTTCAAGTGTTTTTTAAAGATTTGAATAGAAACACTGGGCTTTTGTATGGCGATTTGGTTGAAATGCTTCGCTGAAATATGTCATCGAATAACCAGGAAATAGCCAGCAATTGAAATTCAGTATTAACGTCTTCAATTCTATTTTATACCCTCGGAGTAGTGATGATTCTCTTGTTCGAGGTCAGTAAAAGTAGCTCAGATAAATTTATTTGCGAAATTATTCATTTCAATACGATTTATTCGTGCTGTTCGGAATTTAAATCAAGGTGTTCGGAATAAGGGACAGAATGAAACCAGGGTTCGGAATTTGAATCAAAATGTTGTTCTATACTTTTATGTTTAAACAATACTAAACAAGATTAAATGAACATTTTTATCGGCACACCCAACAGATAACCGTTAGACTTCGCCAAGAAATTAAAATTTTCACTAATATAAGCTAGTTTATGCCCATTAGATGCATTTGAAGTTAGTGTTGACCTTAAGTGTTCGGAATATGAATCAATACAGTATGTAATTCATTCGAATTATACTGGTTTCATTACTATTGGCAAAACTTGAGCTTATTTTTTGATTGGGAATTTTAACTTCATTAAATAATCATTTATTTGTAGTTATACTGATATAATAATTATTTGCATTTCACTTGCTTTAATTTTTAGAGGATATTTTTCATTATTTTGATCAATGGTTGTTCTTTCAAGTGAAAAGTATTTTTCATAGTTATTGAAATTTAGGCTGATACAGGCCCTTACTAGATAGTTTGTATCTCGATATCGAGTTAGTGAATTATAGTAAAAGTTTGTTTTCATGGCTACCTCGATGATCCCTTGGATCGCATTTGCACTGGTTTTGTGTTCTATAACTCGATACCTCCCTAGCTTGATGGTCTCTTCGTTATCGAGTAAGGGAAAGTTGACTGTTATACGTTCATAGGGAATCTTGTTCAACACATTTTTTTAAGCACAAGGGTTAACTTAGGTTAGTTGTCTTTTCTTCAAGATTAAGACTGCAACGTGTGAACAGAACTATGTATCGTTGCTTGCGTTTAGCAGTAAGCCAAAGGGCTCGGTGAACACTTACGTCAAAGAAGCTCACTGTTTCTGCGTTGTGAATAGAAGAAGCCAAAAATTATGGTTGCTTGAACTATGAAATAATCTACTTAGTACGATTCGAGGGATCTCAGATAATCGATCCTGCAGAAGGACGAATATGTCGTAAACTTTTTTAGTTACTGTCAAAAAATTACACTGATAGGCAAAATAAAGTGCCCACCTTACCAGTTTTCGAATTTCTCTCATTGATTTGGTTCAAATTAAAGTTAACACACTTAAATCTTTTTTGATATTTTATTTTTGATATTCTTTTAAAGTTGCACTTACGAAATTTTGATAAAAAAAAAGAATTTTACTCAAAGAAAAAGAAAATCAATTTGTATTGAAAAAATAGTGACAAAATAAAGTGCCCACTTCCTTCTTGGCCCCAGAAAAGATGATTTAAGAAAGATAAAAAGCAATTTAATAGTTAATGTGTCCTCCTTTGGCCTTAAGGTCTTGCTGGAGGCGCTTCGGCATGCTTTTCGCCAGGTTTTGTAGGTGTTGTGGTTCTAGTTCTTCCCAGGCGCGCTCCAAGGCCTCAAAATAATTATTTTTGTTGGTTACACCAGTTTTGTCAACCCTGGCATCGAGAATTGTCCACAAATTCTCGATGGGGTTGAGGTCTGGGCTTTTTGGAGGCCATTCCAGCGGTTTAATCCGACAAGACCGGAAGAAAGACTTGGTCTTCTTGGCAGTATGCTTCGGGTCGTTGTTCTAGAGAAATATGAATTTCTCTTCAAGGCCCGTCTGGATCAGCAAATCCTCCAGATTTTCCCGCAAGATGTTGATGTAGGAATCTGCCGTCATTATTCCGTCGGTTTTCACGAGGCTTCCTACTCCACTCCATGAAAAACACTCCCAGACCATCACATTTCATCACATCACACCTCCATGCGTCACTGTTCCTTGGATGTAGCGCTCCTGAAGCTCGAGCTGTTTAACCGAAAGCGGCGGGCTCGTGTGTGGTGCAGAGCGCCACATCCAAGGAACGGTGAAGTATGGAGGAGGAAATGTGATGGTCTGGGGGTGTTTTTCATGGAGTGGAGTAGGAAGCCTCGTGAAAATCGACGGAATAATGACGGCAGATTCCTACATCAACATCTTGCGGGAAAATCTGGAGGTTTTGCTGATCCAGACGGGCCTTGAGGAGAAATTCATATTTCTCTAGAACAACGACCCGAAGCGTACAGCCAAGAAAACCAAGTCTCTCTTCCGGTCTAAACCGCTGAAATGGCCTCCACAAAGTCCAGACCTCAACCCCATCGAGAATTTGTGGGCGATTCTCGATGCCACGGTTGACAAAACTGGTGTTACCAACAAATATAATTATTTTGAAGCCTTGGAGCGCGCCTGGGAAGAACTAGAACCACAACACCTACAAAACCTGGCGAAAAGCATGCCGAAGCGCCTCTAGCAAGTCCTTAAGGCCAAAGGAGGACACATTAACTATTAAATTGCTTTTTATTTTTCTTAAATCATCTTTTCTGGGGCCAAGAAGGAAGTGGGCACTTTATTTTGTCACTATTTTTTTTTTTTCAATACAAATTGATTTTCTGTTTCTTTGAGTAAAATTCTTTTTTTTTATCAAAATTTTGTAAGTGCAACTTCAAAAGAATACAAAAAATAAAATATCAAAAAAGATTTAAGTGTGTTAACTTTAATTTAAACCAAATCAATGTGAAAAATTCGAAAACTGGTGAGGTGGGCACTTTATTTTGCCTATCAGTGTATTCAATTTCGGCCAAACGGTGATTGGCCAAATGGCATTCGGCCAAATGGCTCGGATCCATTTTAAATGCATTTTAACCCATCTAACAACTGAAGTTTTAGTATTGATGTGGCTAAGGTTTTTTATGACATGGAGGTTAATTTTTGGTATTATACTAGTGTTGCAATTATTCTTTTCAAACATGTTGAAAATATTAGAAGTTTATCAAAGCTTGTTTAATCTTTGAAAAAATAATCCACACGCTTTACCTCTTGAATTGGTACTGGATTGTCTGTGATTATGATTTTTCACTTCAGATCCTATAATTCTTGACTTGTATCTTTGCACTAGAGATAGGAGAACCGTTCGTGAACGGTTCAAAAGAACTAGTTCTTTGCGGTGAACGAATGAGTCGTAGTTCTTTTTTTTTTGAGAACGGTAGTTCAGCAAGAACGGTTTACATACTGAACTCGAACTGCGAATGAACGAACGCAACGAACTGGAGGAGAGAACAATTCGGCATGCATTCTTCCATCGTTCTCACCGAACGAACGAAAAGAAGCAAATGAAGAACGCTACACTCCGCTTTTGGCATGCCCTGTCCTTTCTACGTCCACAAGACGCTGGTTATGATTATATGCGCCGAATGAGCAACGAATGAAATGTGTTTGTGTGAATGATGAGTCCTCGTCGCTTCGCTTTAGTTCAAGGGATTGCTACGATGATCCCTTCTTGTTGTCTCTTATAAAACGATTGGCGAGCTCACCCATACGAATGTGCACATCAACAAAGTAGCTGGTGCGAATGTGGGGAAATGAACCACGGCACACAAATGCAACGCATAACTTTCGATTTGTCCTGAAGAAATAATTTCTCTACCAATCAATTATTGATTCAAACATCTTTTTTTATCTGTTATCTACCGTTTGATTTTCTAAAAAACATTTATATATCTGTAGCTTATTATCGTCTGACAGTTTTAGCAGATTTCGTTGCGCTCCATGCGTTTTGTATTGTTTTCTCTAGTAGGGAAAGATAAACATCCGCAAAATATACGTGTGTGAGTGGAATTTGATACCGGAGTATAAATTATGCTCCAGATAAGCAGGCACAGCTCAACATGTCAAATCCCACAGTGAAAAAATAGGACGGCATCCCTCTGCTTTAATCATTTCAATCATTCAATATTTGTTTGGATTAGCTGGATAAGGCTAAATACGGGCTGACAAGGCTTGGCGCGCAAAGAAAAGCGCAAGGAATGAGCTTATCTATTTTCATTTTATAATTTATTTTACAATAAATCTTTTATTCTAGTTTCCAAATAAACGAATTCTTCAATTTTCTCTTGTCAAAGTTTTCTAATTGTAAACAGAAACATAATTTAATTAATCATAATTATTAATAACTAGTGGTCCCGGCAAACTTCGTCTTGCCATCAAGTAGGCTGTTGAAAAATGCCCTGCAGTACCCCATACAATATGACAGTTTAGTTTTATCCAGTTTCTCCGACTTTTACAGCGTTTTTCCTAAACTTTTCTTACGCATGAACACGTCACATCCCCTGTCGAATCCAACAGTGAAAGTATCAGGTGGGTCCGTAGACGCGTTCTTTCGCCATTTCGTGACATACAAACAACATTTCATTTTTATTTATACAGATTAATCATAATTTAGCAGAAAATTCCAGCGCTGACTAAAAAAATCTTTCATGAGTCGTAATACATTGTTTTAAAGGCAAAAAACAATGAAGAACGAAAGAACAGTTCAAAAGAACTAGTTCTCTTTCAAGAATGGAACGAATGGGAACTGTTCATTGAAAAGAACTGTTTTGCCCATCTCTACTTTGCACGAAGGATAAACTCTTTAGAATCCAGGGACATTGGTGTCCTTAGGAAAGATTATTTAAACCACCAATCACTAGATGCTGATGATTTTTATATGCGACGTTCAGTTAAGCTATTCCGTAAAATTTTAGAATATCTGTAGAATCTAGTGGTTTTTTATGACAGTCAGGCCAAATCAAAACATCAGTACAACGTGTGTAAAAATCATCCAAAATATCTAAAACCTAAAAGTATTCTTTGTGTTAAAAAAAAATGATGCTGACGTGGAAAGAATTAATCTATTTAAAAAAGTTTTATTTCTCGAAAACTTATTCCAACAGACTCAAGTCAGAAACGTAAACAATCTTACTTTATCAATCCTACGTGTCTCACAGATGTAATTCTACACGTTCCGCTCTAAACCAACTCGATTTGTCACTTTTAGTACGTTTTATTTCAGGATGCACAAAACTGCGTAAGTAAGATTTTCAAATATCGCAACCTAACCATTAATTTCACCGCTTCGTTGTATAAAGAGACAAAGCGACTAAACCACGAATCGATTTTACATTGGTACAAAAACGTTGAATGTAACTAAATAAAACGGCTTATCATTTTGTCATACAATTTTTGTGGGGAACGATAGAAACTAGTATTTTAAGGCAAAGTAGCCCGTCATTCGTTTTGGCAGCAATGATGAATTTGCAGCGTGCGATTTCAAAGTGATAAAACTCATTCTTGATACTTTAAGGTGAAGATGCATCGAAGCCAAACCTCGAATTTTCAAGAGCACAAATCTAGAGAACCAGACAACCGTTCGTGCTGAAAATCTAATCGATTGGTCAACACCAGTGAGTCACCAGTGAGTAGCATTTTCAGCACAAACGGTTGTCTGGTTCTCTAGATTTGTGCTCTTGAAAATTCGAGGTTTGGCTTCAATGCATCTTCACGTTAAATTGACTTGAAAAAGTATCACTGTACACGCCAATATGCATAGAGTATGCTGATATTTTTTCAGCTGTGTTAGTGCAATACTAACCGACTTTATTTGATTCGAAATCGTGAGATGAATTAGCAACAATCATCAACGACGCGTACAAATTTCAATGACGGCCTACTTCGCCTTAACGCGAGCTGATTACATGCAAAATTTAAGCGATGTACACAGCGAAAAATGTAAAAAAAATCATTTTATAACAGGTTTAGAAGACAGGTTGTAATTATTCTTAATTAATTTTCTCAAACCCGTATGAAAGTTACTTACGTCGGTTTGGAAAAGTAATCGAGATCTGCTGTTTTGAATCGAACAAACCTTACATAATCCAATGAATCCTCCAACACCATTTTTTTTTATTTTTGGTCTAAGTGTTATTTTTGCTTTTCTTAATCGATCTATACACGTTTTGAAGAGTTTTCTGGTTTTGGACAACGATGAATTCTATTCGCAAATTCATGAATTTTGGTATTTGATTTTTCTTATTTTTATTTTTGAACGTCGCTATTCTTTATATTTTTTTAAAGCCTGTTCTGGGTACCGATTTTTGACCAAAATGAGAACTTGAATGTTTGCATTGCTCTTGAAAATATAAAATTTATTATTTTTTATTCGAACATATTTTATTTTCCATGTAACTAACGGAATTCTACCAGGCTCTGCTTCTGTGATACGTTGATTGTAGACAAATATAAAATGTACAATTTTTTGTACTGTACCCAAGCATTTGTTGGTTTTCAAGTATTCCAAAAGGTACCCCATTTAAAGGCGGGGTTAGGTATTAACGGGTTCAGAACTATTTTTGCAACACTGGAATATACTCACCTTTTTTTTGTTTTTAGAAGGCTACTATACCGAGAAAAGTAAAAGTATCAACTGTGTGCATGAGCCTATTCAACTAGGATGTTTTTCAGCATCCGTCATCTCTTTCAACTTGCATGTCAATTTCCAAAAACGCTTGAGTTTTTACAAGCGATAGCCAACGTTAATGGGTTAACCCTCCCTTGCAGCACAGAGTTTCGTTGAAAACGTTGATTTGAAAAATGAAAATACCGGAACATTTTCCAAAGGCAACACGAGAAAGGAAAAGCTTTATCCTCAGTTGTTGAATTGCATCCGCTCGGCAGTCAGTCATTCCTCCATCGTTATCGTTGAATTGGTGGTTGATGTGGTGGTGCTGCTTCCGGAAGATAACGATGTTCATCCTTCTAGTTACATCTGGCAGGTACGTCGGTCGTTATGATGGCAGGATTAGTGGTGTGGTGAGAAGTTGAAATATATATTTATTATATATGTAAGAAGAGCCTTTTATGGCTTAGTAGTAACTTCCGGGGCAATAGAGCAAAACAATGCTGGGTTCGATTCCCAGACAATCGAGAATCTTCTCGTAACGTAAACTACCGGCATAAAGTATCACATGCTTTATCTTACCAGATGTTGATCAGCTTCATAGTTGTATATTTTCTACATACATTCATGAAAAGCGAAGAAAGATTTTTGCAATTCAATTTTTGCGTATTTCACACCAACAAGGGGTAACATTAGCTGGAACCGTCATTTCACTTAAATAACAAATACCAGATGAATATCGACTGTACACACCTTTCTTTGAATATAAGCTAAGTATCTTCTGACAAAACAGTTGGGAAGCTCAATACTCTTCAATGATCCATTCTACGCAAAACGGTCCAAGTGCCATCCTGATCCAAAAGTCTAGATTTGTTTGCTCGATTGAATTTCCCAGAGAATAACCACTTGCCACGAGGTGGTTCTATCGACGACAAAAGTGGAGAGCAGTGCAAATATTTGCAGAAAATTATCTCGACCAGTGCTAGCAAGCGTAAATCCGCAGAGTAAATCTCGTGTTGACTTTTGTCGATGGCAGCTTAGCTTTAGTAACTGAAGTCGGTCCAAAAGAATGTAGAATGATGAAGTGAATAATGAAAAGCATCTCGCATTGGCCTAGCTTAGATTTTTATAGGGGAGGGGGGACTAAAAGGGACCCAATGTGTGGTGTAAGGGATGTAATATCTGTCATAAAAATAATCATTTTCACGTATTCCTGGGAGACTGATTTGGAAGAAGTGATAACTATCATTTAAAAAATCACGAATATGAAAGCCCCTTGCGATGATGAAATTTTCACATCCTCATCAAGAAACTTCCAGAGACTAGCTTATCATTCTTGGTTGATATATTCCACAAATGTTTTCAGTCGCAATATTTTCCTGAGAAATGATAAAAATTCCAAAGTTGTACCAATTTTAAAACCAGACAAAATCCTGCAGAAGCTTCCTGCTATTGTCCAATCAGCTTGCTTTCTTCCGTCAGTAAGCTTTTTGAAAAGGTCATTTTGAACAGAATGATGGTCCACATCAACGAAAATTCAATTTTCGCCCATGAACAGTTCGGATTCCGCCATGGACATTCGACCACTCACCAACATCAACGTGTAAAAAAAAATTCAACCCAAGAAATCTGAAGGCTATTCTACTGGTCTTGCTCTTCTAGATATAGAAAAAGCGTTTGACAATGTTTGACATGAAGGCTTGATTGTAGAATTGAGCGTAGGCATGGAGAAGCGAAACGTTCCAATTCAAAAATATTTCATCCACCACAACATTTCATATTATTCAAAAATCTTAAACGATCTGTAATTGCCTCTTCAGACTAGTGAATGCTGTGAATCTGTCTGTTTTTGCCTTCAGAAAGAAAAAAAATCCTTCGAAGCATCTGAACGATAAAACCTACAATAATCCTCTTGTTTCCTCTCTCTTTTTTGCAGATTCGAGGAGTCCTGTTTGCGCCGGAAAAATCTCCGCCTCTGTCAGCAGAAGCACCTAACCGGTAAACCATCTTGTTCACCATCGAACCGTGGCAGATTTTTCCCATCTCCATCGGCATCGTCTTTGTCAATAGCCACCTCATCGTTGGCCTCTCCAGGTAACCAAGGCCCATTGACGAGTGAGCTAATACCGGAAAAGTACCACTCGCTGCGGGACGCAAAAACCTACGCCGAATTGCGCCGCATTCTGGACCGTAATGGGAAGTATCTGAGCCGTGCCAATATCGTAGTCGAGGCAAGTCAAGGTCAGTGCAACCAGTGGCAACAACGGCAAGGAAACGGCCAGACACTACTGGTGACGCGTGACCACGATGATGGGGCCAATTCCACATGTTCCGAGTTCTGGTCGGGCTTCAACGACGGTGGCGGAGGCAGCCCCGGAAGTGCCACAATTTCAGCGACCCGGCAACGTGTGCGGAAGCGTGAGCGCCAGCTAAGCCGAGAACGGTGCTTCGATGATGATACGGCACTCCGATATGTTAGACAGCAGTGTGCTACTCAGGACAGTAGTGTGGCCGGTAGTGTAATGACAAAGGATTACAATCGGGAAGGGGAAACGTACAATCAGAACTGGAACTACGCGGGCTGAGTGGATGTCGCGTAATGGACCTTCCGATTGCAGAGTAGATACTGGTGGCATTTGTTCGTTTAATTTTAGTTTTCTTGGCGTTACGTCCTGACTAGTACAAAGCCTGATTCTAGCTTGGTTTCTTATGAACACTTCTACAGTTATTACCGAATAATGGAATTTAAAAAAAAAATCTGTGGAAATTTATATTAAAACACATTTGATTATGTTGATTTTGACCCACCTAATGGAAAAAATGAATGTATTTGAAAACTTGAATTAACAATATTATTTGTATAATCACTTTACATAAAAACGTTTTTATTTTGTAGAAAAAAAAGTCGACTAAAGTCGTCTGAAAGAAAATTCTATCAATCTTTGGAGATATTGTTTCAGTAATGCTATCATGATTTTTAGAGGATTCTTGTACCAAATAATCTCTAATACTTTAAAAATGAAATAAAATTCAAATTTTATGCCATGAATACGTTACTAAAATTTAATTCAACGCTAAGAAATTACTGCGGTATTGCATGATAAGTTTAGTTCCAATCTCTCTCCCATGGCCCATTGCAATTGTCACGCCTAACGAAGGTTCCATACATTTTTAGCACCATCCGGTGTAAATTGCAAATCGCGACAACCACATTTTGAAGCCAGCGCAGAAAAAACTAGTGTAGTTTGAGTTCTGATTGTACGCTAATTGGTACAACAAACGCAGGTATACAGTGGCATATAGACTATCTGGATGCATGTACGCAACGTGCAGAGGAAGTGAAAAAACGGTTTGTGGAAAAGAAGGTTTACAACATCAATCACCGGGGAGGGAATCGCAGAAGTGATTCAGTGTTTAAAGTGCAAGAATCGGAATCGGAAGTGTTTGACCAGCTGGTATCGAATAGATTCGAATTTCGCAAACCAACCATACGGTCTGATATTATGGACAGTTATCCGTCGAAACTGTGCCACGAAAAAGCGGAAAAATTGCAAAACCTCATCGATAATTTGTATCAGTTGAAGTTAAAGGCAGCAGAGCTGGAGAACGAAGCATTGCCGAAGATAATTCTAACAGATTGTTCTTCAAGTCCGGGGAAAAACTGTTCAAGCTGTGCGAGAAATGAAGAAAATTCAGTGCAAAACAATAACACGAGATCCATCTCCAAAGACGATACGTTGAAGCTTAGTGTTGGAGGTAACAGCGATAATCATTTTAACATAAGTAACAATAACAGGTGCTTTTTGCAACCTCACTGTAACAATCTCAAAGTGAACAACTGTCTCAGTATTCCGACTAGCGAACTGTATCAAAGTGAAGCGAGGCCTCCGTAAATATTATTGAAACCGTTTTGACTTCTCTTTAGTGTACTATGATAGTAAGACGATTTTTACATCAATACAACACTCATCGTCATCACCATCATCGACATCCCAATAGTGACAGCGGAAGACACAATCAACGGCCGAGTGAACGCGTCGAAACATAAGCTCTACGCGTTCATCGCTCGCAGGCCTCCTCTCAAGGCAAACCATGGTTTCAATTATGGATATCGACCCCAAAAGACAAATCTGTGATACTCGTGCAACACTGTCGCAAAGTGCTGTTAGTCAGAAATCGATCGATCTGGAAATCCCGATCCCACTCAAGTCACCGACATCAACGACATCGCCCACCTCACCACCCACTTCCGGTGCCGCATCAAGAACGCTGTCGCCCCAGTCTTCGGTGACGGCGGCCACCAGTGGCACCGCAACGACACCAGTGGACACCGAACTGGCCAAGCGGGCCATGAAACTGGACCTGATCGAATCGCAGGGCAGTTCCGGAACAAGCGCCACCAGTGGAACCAGTGCAACCAGCACCGCCACCACCACCACTACACATTCCTCCAACACTGCGAACTCGTCCGGTACGACAACGACGGCCATCATGATGAAACACCGGAAGCTGAAGGAGCGCACGTTCAGCGACGAGCTGGGCTCGCCCAAATCGCCGGCCGCTGTAATAGGTATCATATTTACTCTAACTTTCATTGAATACGAAACTTGCACTGGTGGTAGGTCATTTGGCATAAGGCCGTTTGGCATGAAGTCGTTTGGCATAATGGTCGTTTGGCATAATAGTCATTTGCCATAATGAGTCTGAAATCAAGAATTTCTCAATTTTTCGTTTTTACGTTTCTATTGATTCGGTCGTCCGATAAATTTTGCTCACGGTTTCGCGCATGTTTTCGTCGCCGGAAATTTTTTTTTTTTCTGTTTTCAAGCGTCTTGCTGGGTAGTGCTTCGTGAAGCCCAAGCAGGACAGTTCGGTTTTGCGTCGTCCGATAAATTTGGCTCACGGTTTCGCGCATGTTTTCGTCGCCGGAGATTTTTTTTTTTCCTGTTTTCAAGCGTCTTGCTGGGTAGTGCTTCGTGAAGCCCAAGCAGGACAGTTCGGTTTTGCGTCGTCCGATAGATTTGGCTCACGTTTTCGCGCATGTTTTCGTCGCCGGAGATTTTTTTTCCTGTTTTCAAGCGTCTTGCTGGGTAGTGCTTCGTGAAGCCCAAGCAGGACAGTTCGGTTTTGCGTCGTCCGATAGATTTGGCTCACGGTTTCGCGCATGTTTTCGTCGCCGGAGATTTTTTTTTTTTCCTGTTTCCAAGCGTCCTGCTGGGTAGTGCTTCGTGAAGCCCAAGCAGGACAGTTCGGTTTTGCGTCGTCCGATAGATTTGGCTCACGTTTTCGCGCATGTTTTCGTCGCCGGAGATTTTTTTTTTCCTGTTTTGGAGCGTCTTGCTGGGTAGGTATTTGGAAGGCACAAGCAAGACGGTTTGTTTTCGGGACGCCAAGAAGTTTTGCTGTCAGTATCAGTTTTGTGTTCAGTCGAGGATGGATTACCTACTGGTGAGTTCGTTTCATTCTTGTGATAACACATATTTTCTTGAAAGCGTAACTTTTAAGTAATTTTAAAACAAACTTTGTATGGTTCGTCACTATAAGTGTCGGCATTATGTTTTTTTCTTATACAATTTCAATATACATATATTTGACTCTTTTATACGTTATTAAAAATTATCTTTTGAATTGTTCGACATTGTGAATGTTGACGTATTT
Source organism: Aedes aegypti (assembly GCF_002204515.2). Classification (NCBI taxonomy): domain Eukaryota; kingdom Metazoa; phylum Arthropoda; class Insecta; order Diptera; family Culicidae; genus Aedes; species Aedes aegypti. The sequence continues at coordinate 109,408,975 of NC_035109.1, forward strand.
TTTAAAACTTGTACCATATCGAGACAAAATGCACAGTAATACTCATATGTAATTTTCAAACAAACTATGTATAGTTCGTCACTACAAGTGTCGGCATTATTCCTGTTTCATATAATTTAAAATATATACATGTAATTTTCAGTTTTCGTCATTAATAAAAACATCTTTTGAATAGAGTAGTGTTTGATCCTTCGACCTTGACGCTGGCTCCTGCGGGAGCGGGTGATGAGGGCAGGATCAAATATGTCGCGCGTCGGTAGTGAAGCGGTGAAAAAGTGATCGGTTCGTAAGTAGTGTTTGATCCTTCGACCTTGACGCTTGCTCCTGCGGGGGCGGGCGATGGGGGCAGGATCAAACTTGTCGCGCGTCGTTCGCTCAGAGAAATGAAAAAGCGCCGCGGATCGCTAGTAGTGTTTGATCTATTGATCGCGTCGCTTGCTCTTGCGTGGGCGAGTGACGAACACTTGTTCGGCGTTTAATGCGATCATCGAATTATTTCGCGAATCCGGTTAGGCGTGATTATATCATGGCTCGCATCACCAAACATTGGTGACTCCCAGATCTTTACCTTATCCCACTAACCCAATATCCTCTCCATGACAACCGTGGAGATGCAGAGGTGATCTCGGTCTCTAGTAACAACGGTAGTCACACTAACATTCCTTCCCTTCCCCGATGACCGTAAGGACGTGGCCGGCGCCGTTATTGACTTTTAAATTTGAACTCTCGATTTGTGCACATTGAAGAATGGTAAGCTAATCCCAAGCCCCATTCATTAATTCCCTGTGCAACTTCGATTGTTCTGGTCAATCACGGAGTAGCAACTACGAATTGTACGGTCATCTATGCTTATGCTTATGCTTATGCTTTACGTTTCTATTGATTCTTTCTGATGACATCAGCCTTGTTTTGGAGTCATTTGATACAAAATGACACTTTATTCAACAATCATTCGCTGTTGAATAAATTTAAGCATATTAGGAAAGTTATTGCCAATAGTATTTCATTATTTATCCAGAAATTACCCTTCTTTCAAATAATAATTCTTCTTTTGAGTTTCACTATTGAAATAAATTTTTGCACTGAAGATTTTTATATAGTTAGCAAAAATTTACCCTTCTTTTAATTGTTCTATTTTTTTTTCTAAATATGATGTAACCATTCTTATGGGTATGAAAATTGTTGATTTCAAGTTTCAATAAATTTCTCCTTCTTTTATGCATAAGCTGTTCTTTGGAGCTATATTTTCAAAGTATTTTTTTGTTTCTAACTGACAAAATGGCGGCAATCGATAACATTGATCTGCTCAAATCATCAGCGAAAAGACTGCAGTTACTTTTCCCGAATGTCGCTTCCCCGAACGCCAGCTCCCCGCATGCCAGTTCCCAACTATCCCGTTTTCCCGACTAGCTCACATCCCCAAGTTTTTTGCACTCATAATTGTATACATTTCATAACTTTATACATTTCAGGATGGTGAACGAACTGACTATCTAATATGCACCCTTCTTTATTTAATTTTAATACTTCCTTCTTTTGACGTTCTTTCTCGTCACCACTTTTCTGGGAAACCAATCATTCGGGGAAATGGCATTCGTGGAAAAGTAGCACAATCTCTTCGATGATTCTGAACGCACGGCTTTATGCCAAACGACGTTATGCCAAATTACCCTATATATCAATCGTTTGCAAGAATCAGAGTTGGGAAAAGTTCTGAGATTCACACTACAGTAGGCAAGCGTAGCGAATCACAGTCACCGGAGCCAGTGAAACTCACGCGTATCGCTGCTGTAGGCAAAATGCCTTGAAAATAGCAAAACACCCGTTGCTAAGGGCAACCCAAAACTGCTGTAGAAAAATGTTCTATTTCCCGTTGCATTTCCCTCATTTGCAGCCTTCAATGACACTCCTGATTTAGAAAATTCATGTACCCAACATAGGCTACTTGATGAGATTCACAATTTCAAACTACTGTATCAGGAGAGCCACGTGATTTTCGCAACAAAAAGAATACAAAGTAGGCAAACTCATATAAGTACCACCTCGATAGCTTCGCTGTCTATAGTAATATTGATTCCGAGATTAACCTATAGAACGGCAGAATTTTATTTGCTGAGTGCTCTTCAGGATATTTCTCAATTCAATACCCTGATAGCCCTAAATGTGTTTCCCTTTCTAGAAATCCATCTACGATTGCTTTGGTCTTAACCGATTCTAGTCATCTTTGTAGCCAATTAGTTACTCATGCTAATTTCGATTCTGATCATGTCCCTGTTACATTTCAAATATCCCATGAAGCGATTCTCAATCCTATCAGCTCCACTTTCAATTATTTTCGAGTCGACTGGAATATATATGAAACATGTATTGACTCTAATCTGGATGTTAACATTTCTTTACAAACAAAACTTGATATTGACAATGCTCTTGAAACTTTAACAAATTCCATTGTTGAAGCTAGGAGCATTGCAATTCCAAAATGTAAAATGTAAAATTTGAATCCGTGATTATAGACGATGATCTTAAACTCTTGACCCGGTTTTTTTTAATTTCTTCATAAGTATCATTCCAAACATTAGGTACATTCATTTCTTATATCTAGGTGTTCTGTGTTATTAGACAACACTATCATCCTAATTTGGTAAAACAAATTTAAAATTGTATTAACATTTTGTTAACAACATATTACATTTCATTTGCCGAAGCAGTTCATATTTTTTTCAAGTGAGTTGATTTCACCTGCTTATAAGAGAGCTCTCTTGATCCGCCTTAAAAACGTGAGGAGAAGGCAATTTCAACACACTCGCGATCCTACTATGAAAATTATATGGCAGGAGTTGCAGAAAGAAATCAAGAACCGTTTTGCACAATTAAGAAACAAAAATTTTGAAAATAATATTTCTAAATTGGACCCTGGCTCTAAGCCCTTTTAGAAATTATCTAATATTTTGAAAAAAAAAAAACCTCAGTAGCCAGTTTCGGCATTGATAGAGGAAAACAAATTGTTACTAACTAATTGCGAAAAAGCTGAAAATGTTGCTATGTAGTTTGAAAGCGCGCACAATTTTAATTTAGGACTTACTGCTTCAATAGAAAATCAAGTTACTCAGGATTTAGAAAACAATCTCAATCCAGAGAACGTTTTCATAAATTCCTAGGAGACAGATTTGGAAGAAGTGAGAACTGTTTTTAAAGAAAATCCAAAATATGAAAGACGATGGTGGAATGTTTTACATCCTTATCAAGTAACTTCCAGAGAGTAGCTTATCATTCTTAATTGATATATTCAACAAATGTTTTTAATTGCATATTTTCCTGACAAATTGAAAAATATCAAAATTGTCAAATTAAAAACCAGATGAAAATCCTGCAGAAGCTCCTAGCTATCGTCCAATCAATTTGCTTTCTTCCGTCAGTAAACTTTTTGAAAACTTCATTTTGAACAGAATGATGGTCCACATTAATGAAAATTCAAATTTTGATAATAAACAGTTTGGATTACGACATGGACATTCGACCACTCACCAACTTTTAAGCATAATAAATTTGATTTCATTTCTTGAAAATTGAACTAAAGAGCTGGGTTCTTTTCTGCAATGTTAAGCTTCAAGTAAGTATACCATTGCTGCCTCGGTATTTTCTATGAATGGCAATTTCTTGGTCCTCCTGAAGATCCTGAACATCCGTAAAAGTGGACATACCCTGCAAGCTGATCTAGAGAGGTGATTTTTTTTTAAACGCCAGGAATGGCCATTTGTTGGAACGTCCGTAAAAATTTGGAAGAAGTGAGAACTATTATTAAAAAATTCAAAAATATGAAAGCTCCACGCGATGATGGAATTTTCTACATCCTCATCAAGAAACTTCCAGAAAGTAGCTTATCATTTTTAGTTGATATATTTAACAAAAGTTTTCAATAAGCATATTTTCCTGACAAATGGAAACATGCTAAGGTTGTTCCAATTTTAAAACCAGACAAAAATTCTGCAAAAGCTTCTAGCTATCGTCCAATCAGTTTTCTTTCCTCCATCAGTAAACTTTTTGAAAAGGTTATTTTGAACAGAATGCACAGGCCCACTGTGCAGACTTTGGGTTATTCAGACAGGTTATTCACGCATTAATAAACTGATAGCCAAAATATTTTCAATTCATTAAAGGATGAAACGGGGACAACCGTACCAACCGTTTCAATTCAGGGTTATAGGTAAAGTCGTTGGGAGTGGCGTTGCTAAGAAAGTTAATGCACACTCCTTGTTGTTCTCCTGAATTGGGACATAGGCATTTCCTCCTCATGTCCTGGCCCTAGAGCCTTAGTTTAAGCGCCTCTGCCCGCTCTCTGAAACGAGATATAAATTTGTTTTGCCCCTTTCCCGTTATACACAAATCGAAACTGTTTCCCATAAGTTTAAAAACAAATGTGCAAAACAATTAAAGTATAGAAAAACAAATAAAGCTTAAAATGGAAATTTCTCACCAAATTCCTCCAAAATTTACAGCCCATCTTTCATTTTTTCGCTCACTCGTAACTGAGGACGGGAAAATCATATGCTTTCCTTTCAACTTCTATCGCACATTGCATTGAAAATACACGATTTACTACTTTTTTACTTAAGAAATGCACTAACTTCACTACAACTTCATGCTTATACGCATTCCGATTTTTCTTACGTTGATCGGCCGATTAGAAATTATCAGAGAACCTTTTAAAATAATTTGAAATCTATGAAAATAAACTAAAAAAAACATGCTAACCATCCCGTAGAATTTATCGTTTCCAGTGATAGTTCTTGTTTATCTGTGAGCATGATATATAAAAAAAAATAAATAACAAAAAATATTTTATAAGTAATTATGGTAAATAGTTCTAATTTCGCGTTTTTTTTTTTTTTTTGGTGCGCCTCGTTATTTTCAGAAAACTGGTAAGGGTGCCACGATCTGAAAAAGTTTGGAAACCTCTGCCCTATGGAATGAATTATTTCCTAAATCATATTCTACGATTTTGGCGTAACCAATGCAACCCTCATTTTTGTACAACAAGGAAACAAGTTTTCAATCGTTGGTATTTTCTTCGAATCGATTGAAGAATAAGAGTTTTAATTTAGGTGAAAAAGTCTGGCGGCCGTCTTGGATTTAGAAGAATAGGTTTTTCACCTTGTTAGCGCTTGTTGAATTCTAAGGCTAAGGCTACCGTAACGCTTACACTTTTTGTTCTTATTTTTCCTGATATTGCTTCCTTACTGGAACAGAGCCTGCTTCTCAGATTAATTATGCTTAAATTAGTTATAATAACATAGGAATTTCCTTTTATAATGCATATTTGCTCCCAGAATGAATTTTCGGCACATCTTCGAGCTCAGGTATAGCATTCATTCTTTCATTTATTTGGTCTAAAATTGTTGATTGAAATGAACAATCAATTGAAAGAATGAAAGAATCTTCAACGGAGGCATCATAGTTCAACAATAAAAAAAACCTTCAACTGTTTGAAACCAAGATGTTGTCGAATTGCAAGATCGCTGCCAGATTTTTTAACTTTAAAATGATACTCCTGTGCATTGGCATTGCGTCCACATTGGAACAAAGCCTGCTTCTGAGCTAATTATTTTCGCTATTTTCTCACATTTATGCAGAGCGGCAGATAAAACGATACTTTATGGCTAAGAAAATCAAGGATTTTATTAGCTCAAAAACTTGAGATTTTCTTTATAAATACATGCATATTTTTTTAACTACAGATATCACCACAAGGATTATTGATGTCCCATGAATCTCTCAACAAATTATGGAAATCCCTGTAGGATTTCTTGAAGAAATCCCTTCAAGAATCCTTGGTTGAACTCCTGGAAAAATTCTTCCAAGGTAATCTTTAGAGGAATTCCAGAAAAAAATCCCTGGAATATTTTTTAGAAGAGATGTTTGTGGAATAATTCTTAGAGAAATTCCTAAAGAGGTGGATATAGAAATCTATAGAAAGGATAATGAAGAAATTGCTTTAGAATTAGGAATCTCTTCTCTGAGCTGGGTAGATTTCTTAAAGAATCACCTGGGTAATAAATAAATAACTTGCTGAATGAATCCCTGGAGGCATTTTTTAGAAATCCCTAGAGAAATTTTTAGAGTCATGCTTAGAGGAATCTCTGAAAGAGTTTCTGGAAGAAAAAAAAAACAATATCTAGAGAAATATCTGGAGAAATCCATGGAAGATTGGCTGGAAAAATGCTTGTAGTAATTCATGTAGTTATTTTCTTGGAAGTATCCCTGAGAGAATTCATGGAGGAAATTCTTGAGAAAACCGTAAAATTATTTCTTGTACAAATCTTGCGAAATCTTTAGAGGATTAACCGGAGATATCTGCAAGTATCCCTGTAGATATTTTCCTGGAGGAATCATTGAAGAAGTCTCTGGAAGAATTTCTGAAGGGATCTCTAAAGAAAAATCAAGAGACATCGCTTAAAGAATCTCCGGAGGAATTTTGGGAAGAGTATTTGGAAGAATTCCTAGAAAAGTTCCCGCAGGAATCCTTCTAAAAATTCCTGGCGGAATTTTAATAAAGTTGTTGCTGGTAGAATCCATGAAAGAATCACCGGAAGCAACTCAAGGCATTCTTTACAAAATTTCTAGAGGATCCTTGTTGTCGTAGGAATCCCTACAATAATCTTTGCACCCGAGTATCACACATGTTATAAATGAGAAATAAATTAGTTGATATGGCGTTGAATTGTAATACGTTACAGATGTTACTCGGGAAGGAAACCCAGGGAGGAACTCCTGCCAGAATTCCTGAAGAAATTGCTGAAGGTATGTCTGGAGCCCTTGCGCAAAAAAAAAAAAAACTAGTAAAGATCAAAATGTTTACCTGGAGGAATCCCAGGAGACATCTCTGGTGAAATCTACAGTGGAATCCACCTAAAAATTGCTGTGAATATTACTGTAGAGATTATCTTGGAGCAATTTCTGGCAAAACCACTGAAGAAATCTAAAAAGAATACTTGAAGAAATTTCTAGAAGAGTCTCTGGATAAATTCCAGGAGATATTTCGGGGGGGGGGTAAAGACATGAATTATGCTGATACTGATTCGTTATATTATCATTTTTTCCTAATTTGGCCGCAATTTTCGGTTGGAGTGTTTGAATATAATAATTTTATGTAAGGGATTTTTTTGAACTCTTTTTTATTTTTTGTTTAACTGGATGAAAAATCATGACTTTTGACATGCCGCATAATGAAACTATGTACATGATAGTCTGAAAATGTCCACTTCGTGCCCTACCGGAACCGGTTCTAATTATTGGTCCTTTTGATGCTCTTGTAAATCGTTGGGTAGAAATAATAATCGATGTACTTAATTTTGGGTAAAGTAAACCAAAATTTTAGGTAAATCTTTTTCTCCGTGAACTGATATATCCTCAACATGAATACATGCACCTTGTCCCATTCGCACCCGAAACACAACCATCTAACATGACCGTTTCTCTCACTCTGCACGCCCGCAGGTCGGAATGGTACCACACACCTGGTGGTACCACGCCAAACGTCGCTTACTTCCCAATCAGATGTCGTAGACGATCGCAAGGCACTACGGGACGCGCTGTACCAGGGCATCTTCCACCGGCACCGGAGGACAATCTTCGCCGTCGGGAGTTTCCTGCGGATGCTGAAGAGTCGCAACTCGTCCTACAACACGATTCGCAGCTCGTCCGAGGGAGAGGACGACACGCGATAAGGCCAAACTACTGGGGGTTGACTAGCGGATATCCATTATGGTGGTGATGGACAACTACTATAGGTAAACTTATGATTGAAGCGAGGCTGACGGTGGACCCCAGGATAGGTCTACCGAATTAATTACACAGTGTAACATTTTCGAGGTCATCTAATGTAAACAAGATCCACGCATACTAGCAAACCCCTATTTGGGGTTTTGATTGATTAGTTCGAAATTTAGAAGTGTGACGAACTTTTTTTCCGAAGTTTACATTGAGAATAACCGAATTAAGGAAAAATCAAGCTGAAAAATTTAAAATAGGGGTACCTACTCCAAATGTCGAACTAATCTTTCAAAACCCAAATAGGATTTGCCTATTAAGGGTTCTGAAGACAGCATTTTGTTAACATTCGATGATCTCGAAAATGTTGCACTGTGTAACGATCGAAGCGAGCCTGACGGTGGACCCCAGGAATGTCTACCGAATTAATTAGATGAAGAAACACTTGTTATGGTTACGACGGAAGTGTAAGTCTATAGAGATAAGCAAACGACGAAGGACGACGGGTGGTTCACTTATTACTCACAGTTGGGTACATATTAGAGCGTTAACGAAGAGGGAATGCTGGCTGCTGTAGAGGTGTTTTGTAATGCTTAGCGAGATAACCAACCAGCATGGGGAAATGGGGGAAGGGTACCGTGACGATTCATGAATTAGGATCCTGAACTAGTATTAAGGAGATAAATGGCGCTCGTAGTTAACTCGATTCTCGTCTCAAACCGGATTCTGCTTAAAATACTTACTGTGTTTAGCATCAATTGATTGAAATATTTGCTTACATCCGACCAAAGTGAGGTACATACGCTCCACCTGCAGCTGATTAAGTATAAGGTTCAAAATTTGCAATAGTGGAGAAAAAAAAAGAGTCCATACCGCAGACATCCGACTGGAGAACGAACCGTGATTCAAGTAGTGAAAAAAAGAAACCACAGGAATGCATGACGAAAAGTTGCCTTTTTAAATGCTAAAATCTACTTATACCTATATACCTAGATGCAATCTGTCTTTAGGCTCGTATCCTAAGCGTTTCCTTTAGCAACAAACCGAGCAGTTCGATCGACGTAAAGCTTAGAGTGTTTGTACAATTTGCAAGATTTATAGAACGTTTCAAACTTAAAGTTGGGTTTAAAGGCTTATGTTCACATGCATATTTTCAGTAACTGCTACGCTATTCGACAAAAATGGAAAATTTTTGCTTGCTTTGACCATTTACAATGAGTTCGCTAGATTTAAACCCGCTGATTTCAAATTTGTGTCCAAAATTTTTGTAACACGTGCAGTTTTTGAGTAAAATAAGTTTTCTTGTTTGTTCAGAAACATACACTTTTACGTGGAAATTCAACTGTTTTGTTTAATAATAATGAAACATCATATGCTCATCAAAATTCGTCCTTAAAATGTGCATAAAGGACTTTGATTCACTTATTCACAGTCTCAAAATTGATATGTCACGATTTTTTTTGTAAAAAAAAAAGTTTGTTTTCATCATGAAATTTCACATTTTCATGGAAATCTGAATTTATGCTCTATAACGACAGATTGAAATATCACAAAGCTACACTGAAATGTGTATGTCAGGCAGCGTTTTTTTCTCAGATCGTGTTCCAAGGAGCACTTTGTGCTCCGCAAATGCTCAACAAATGCTCCTCGATTACATTTTCTCCGATGCTCTTGGAATAATGATCTTTTTGTAAAAAGAGACTATAGTCAAAAGTTCATGCTATATGTATTTAATTTCAACGGAAAACGTTCTTGCATCTTGTGTTCAAGATGTTATCGATGATATTGTTAATTATAATATACCAAATATATCAATTTCAATAGACAAAACAATAAAATTGTCAATTTCAATAGACGGGATGACAATTTTTTACAAAAAAAAGTGTTATGTGTTCTACGTAAAAAATACTCATGCATAAAGTACTCACTCATCTGTTTAAACTACAACCGGAAGTCAAAAAAAATCCCAAGAACTTCGAATTTACCGATTGTAAAGATCTGACATGTAATTAAAAAGTAAATAAAACTCAAAAAAAAATAACGTTTAACATCAAAGAAACGGTATTTTATCAGTTTTTTTCTTTAATAAAATCAACTTAAATTTAAACGAAACTAATAAAAACTATTTTAACCCATCAACGCCCAAATTATGTCACTTTCATAGTAATCATTTGATTCATTCCGGAGTATCGCAATATGATATGATTTGGCAGTATGGCGCATCAAAAAAATGACAATACAGTCAACTCTCCCTTACTCGATATTCCATATCTCAATATCGAGTTAGAGAACCATAGTAAAAGTTGATTTTCATGGCCACCTCGATGGTCCCTTGGATCGCATTTGCACTGATTTTATGTTCTGTAACTCGATACCTCCCTAACTCGATAGTCCCTTCATGGGTTATGGAGAGTTGACTGTATATTATGATGAACATTTTGTAATGGTTATAACATGTTACAAAAATATAATTAACACTATGAGGTTTGTTTAAAAATTATGAAAACTACACCCACAAAATGACATTGAAATTTGACATGCATACTAAACACATACCAGCACATGCAGGTACATTCTCCTTTTTTTATTCCAGGCTCTATAGTATAATGGTTTCGGGTATATGCTTTTAAAATTTTCACGTATATTGTAATATTTTGTCATTATAGAATCCACTGGAAACAAAGGAAGGATTTACAAAATATTTCCATATTATTCTCACAGGACTGTAGAAGGATTCGCACCGAATTACAACAGAAATTCAACCTACGGATTCTCATCAAGAATTTCCTTTGGGATTTCCCCATGATGCTATTAGTCAGCCCTGTCGTATAGCTTAGTCGACGACTAAGAAGCTTTTCTCATACATTTTTTTTTAATTTCGCCTAGATTTATAGAAAAATAATAAATTTAGTAATACATCTTTACAATATCAAGTGCTGCTAAACGCCCTGTAGGATATCTTTCATAATTTTCAAGCTGTATTAACGCCCTAGTGTTATTCGACCTTATCTGACGTAGATCTCTGTGAGATCATTAGCGTCTTAACGCCCCATAGAACATCAATCAAAATTCCCTACTGCAGTGGTCACCAAACTTGAGACGGTTTTGTGCGGCCCGCGTACAAAATTTGATTATCAATGGCAAGTGGCCCGCAAATTGTGAATTATTGATAATGGATAGTACGCTGTTCATAAATACTGTGCAAATAGATAGGACAAGAAACAGTCAAGGAATGATTCCGCTACCGAAATTACTTGAGCGGAATGCTATTGATAAGTAGAGACAATTTCGTAACATTTGCAATATAAATCAAATTAAGCTGTCACTTTTCTGGATGGAAAAAAAGTTCGGATCAATTATTACGTAAGTAAAAATTATATTTTGCTTCTACTGAAATATCTGTCAAAAATACTTTGGTAATTAGAAGAAAGCTTTACTTTTAGAGTCCATACTTCGCTAAACACGGTTTAATTTCTCCTGTTGTAACAACTAACAATGGAATGACTGTCAGGAATTAGTGGAACTGAGAATACACAAGCCCTTTGAAGTTTATATGGGAATTACTTTTGGAATAGCAAGCAATTCATTCAATCGGTCTTGGTGTTTCCCCAAGTGTTCTTGGGGATTAGAACTACCTAGATACTGTGAATAACAAATATCATCTACAACTTTGCCCAATACCATTTTTAAATCGGACGCCCCAGTAATTAGTTATTGTTTTTTTAATGAGTTGTAAAACTTTGGCTACAATTATTGGGCTTTTCGACAGGCATCATTCTGCCCATAAAAGCATAACTGTTCCATATTGATTTTCGAACCAACACCTTTTTTCATCGAAACATTCATGTTTTAATATGCACAAAATTTATACACTTTGTTTGAAAATGTTGTGGGAAAATATGAAGTTAGTGTAGTCCCATATTGAAAATAAAGGCATAACAGTCTCTATATGAACTTTGAACCCCAATACCAACTGCAAAACTGGAATTATGTTCAACTTTATATTTTTTACTGATCAATATTAGCAAAATGAGTATTCTGTGGGGTGGAGCTAAATGAATATTGCATTCAAAAATTTACTAGAAAAATATAAACATTTGTATGAAAATGCAAACTTTGAACTTTGAGCGCTGTTTTCTCAATGCCTACTAATTCCATATGGGACAGTTATGCCATTATGGGCAGCGCTGGATATATGCAATAAAACATAGTAGCCATGATTTGTGCGTGCTATCTTTAGCACCAGTTGCAGCAATATTGCCTGTTTGGAAGTTAAATGAGCACTGCTGAAGAATTTGTGACTGGATATAAATCAATAACTAATTACTGAGACGTCCGATTTGAAAACGGTCTTCGGTAAAGTTCTTCTTCTTCTTTCTGGCGTTACGTCCCAACTGGGACATAGCCTGCTTCTCAGATTAGTGTTCTTATGACCACTTCCACAGTTGTTAACTGAGAGCTTTCTTTGCCGATTGACCATTTTTGCTTGTGTATATCGTGTGGCAGGTACGAAGATACTTGTATGCCCTCGGAATCGAGAAAATTTCCTTTACGGAAAGATCCTCGACCAGTGGGATTCGAACCCACGACCCTCAGCATGGTCATGCTGAATAGCTGCGCGTTTACCGCTACGGCTATCTGGGCCCCAAAGTTATAGCTGATGAATGTATCTCACAGTATCAACGTAGCTCTAATCCTCAAGAGCACATGGGCAAACACTATGACCAATTGGACAAATTGCTTGCTTTTCCCATAGTAATTCCCATATAAACTTTAAAGTGCTAGTGCAGTCTGCAGTTTTCATCTAAATGAGCTCAAATTTTGGGAGGACACTTAGAATTTGATCTAGAATCGAATGAGCGGTGTGGAGCAAAAACGATTTTTTGAACCACTCCACACTGAAATCCCAAGTTCCACACTGGAATACCATGATCCACTCGGGAACCTAAAGCTCTACACTGTAGACTTAGTATTTCTACCGAAATCCACTAAAATCCTAAAATTCACAGTATAATCACAGTAGGGTAAAAGCACCGGTTTTGGCCAGCCTAAGAGAAAATGTTAATCAAAATGGTATGTGAAGCCGTATTCAATCTACAATTTTGTCAAATGCATGCTTTCAATCCGTATAATTTGTGTAAAATATCGAAACTGAGCTAAAACCATTATTTTGCTTTGAAAATATCGTTGGTCAATATAGAGCACCAGAACCAGTTTCGGCCAGAAAGTCAACTTTGATTCCTAAAATGGCAAATCACATTGATTTCTTATGAGAGTGGCCAAATTAGGAGAACACTAGCCAAATTAGGTGTATGGGAGTTAGAATTATAAGGAAAATCAATTGTTTTTCTTATTTTTTAATCAATTCGGACGAATTGTAGCTCTATCATATGAATGTGATCTACTGAACACAAAAGATTTCATGCTGATTGGCTATGTAAAACGGTGTCTATGGCTGGAGTATGGCCAAAACCGGTGCTTCTACCCTAGTTAATCCTACATCCACGCTACAATCCCTAGACCTTCACTGGAATTCTGTGTAATTCTGTGATCTATATTACAATCCCAGGAACCACACTTAAATCGTACGATCTACACTATAATCTCAATATCGACACTGGAAGCAAAATATCCACGTCAAAATACCAGGATCCACACTTAAATGCTACGAGCCACACTACAATCGTAGGATCCACACTGGAATACCACGATCCATATTGGAGATCCACAGTCCACAGTGGAATTCTATGATCCACACTGGAATACCAGGATTTGCAAAAGAATCCCAGGGTTTATACTAGAACCCTAGAATCCACTCTGAAATCTCAGAATTCACAATGGAATCCCGGAATCCACACTGGCTTCCAAGATCCATTCTAAAACCTTTCAGGAATCTCTTATTTGGAAAGCACACTTATTGTGCCATAAGACGGGCGAAGTGATGCCGACTGGAGCTGATGACAAAACAACTCAAAAAAATTGAAATATTTCATGTCTGTAAAGCAACCTTGTAGAACAAACATGAATTTAAAAACAGGGCCATCTACTCTCGCATATATTGACACTTGCTTGGTAGAATCTTCGTCGATTTTTGTTTGTATTTATCCTCGCCTTGACAACACAACAAAGATTGGCAAAGCGCTTGCCTCAAAGAAACAAGGTATTGTATTCCAAAAAATGACATTTGGCAGTGACGTCATTCCTATCGCAAACTAGAACGAATACAAGAGTAAGCAAGGCTTGCTCTCTTTTACTATCTTTCTAGCCTCATGCTTGACGATAGGAATGACGACACATGTTTTCATTGAATATCGTTGTTTACACGTGGGAATAGCCTACCTTGTTATGTATACCGTGGCTTGCCTCAAGATTTTCAGTTTCCTTTTAACCTGCTGATCGGTTGAGTATCGGAATTATCGAATTATCGGAAACAAAAAAATGATATTCATTCGAACCAGCTTGACTTTTTTACATTCCGCTTCGAGAAGTTGTAATTTTTGCACGAAGCACACTAAAGACGCGTCAAGGGTTCATTCAAATATTACGTAATGCAAAATTTGTGAATTTTAGACCCCCTCCCACCCCTACGTAACATCTTTTGTATGATACATTTTATTTTTTGTATGGACCATAACACTATGTTAGACCTCCTCCCTCCCCCTGTTGGGTTACGTAATATTTGAACGGTCCCCAATATCATCGATTCCGTGCATCGGATCGTTCATTACCCGTGTAGCAGCATATTTTTTAATAAATATGAACCTCATTGATAATCAATTTTCTAAAACTGACACTCTTCTGCTTTTGATCATCAAAAACACCAACGACTTACGGGCATCGTTGTTTGTTTTCTTCATCTACCTTTGTGCCATCTTCATTGTTACAATCATATTGGTGGTGGTGCGGATGCTTTGATGGTGGCATAAATGTCAGTGAATTGAGTATAGTGAGCATGAATTTTTTCGTCCCTGTTTAAAAACCTGTCATTACACTGTCCTCGGAACTTTGCCGAAGATACCTTCCATCCATTTTGTCTAAAAAAAATATGTGTATTCCTAAAAGTGACTGATCTTATAACAGATCACTGGGCGTTAATGGGTTAAATCATCAAATACTCCAGTTTGAACATATTTAATTATCATTCTTTTGAAAATCAATAATCAGGTGCACCGCACAGCAATTCAGTTTCATAAAGAGCTCCACGAGCCTAAAATCTGAGAGCCTTTGACGCACATAATTTAATATAGTACTCCATATTTTTATGGATAATGATGTTTTTGTTCAACAAATGTATATTTAACTTTTTTAAATTTCAATTCGATTGTGAATTTTATTGAACGAGTTTGAATATCAAAGTTTCATAATGTTATTCAAATATAAACACTTACAGTTTATTGAGAAAAAGTTTTTTTTCGATAAACACACTAGTTTCAACTTTCAGAGTGTACTACACTTTTGGTATAAATAAAAAACTTTTCGAACATATAGTACGTACCAGGGGGGTATACGCAACGAGGTGCGCCTACCGTTCATGTTTTGTGGGTGTGTTCATGTGGCTCACAACGCTGCTAGACTTCCCGCAGTGTTGAAAAGCATCAACGATTGCTGCCTGGCGTGGCCCGCGTTTTAGACCTGTGCTGTTTGGGCCGGCCCGCTTGAGAGATGATTGTTAGGCGAGCTTTGTTTGTAGTTGACAGCCGTGCATCCACCCTGGAACGTACCTACTACTTTCGAACATGAGCGTTTGCTACATACGGGTAGCAGCGAGCTGTCAACCGATCCTGCACAGAAAGAAAAACCCATGTAAAATGCAGCGTATCATATACATTCAGAGCCAGTTCGCGAGAGCCGCAACCCCGTCTTGTACCGTAAAGTTGATTTGTAAATCACTAAATTTTCTATGATAAACTTGATTTTCTCGGTTTGAACCACTTCCAAAATCCATATAGAATGCTTATCTTAAATTTTATGTGACGTAGAGTATTCATGCAAAATTTCATCCAATTCGTGCATTTTTCTATAGTTATGTAATTTTTTTGTGATTTTGCATTTTTTGTGACATTAAATCATCAGAAGTCATTTTGTCCCATCTATATAAAAATTATTCCCTTATATAAAAATCTAAAATTTTGCAGAACATGAGAGAGCAATGCCTGAAAGTTTCAACTTGCTCGGAGAACATCAATACAACTTCCCTTGGAAAGGAAATTGCGGCTCTCGCGAACTGACTCTTAAGAGAATGCCATATTGTTCGTATG
Organism: Aedes aegypti; assembly: GCF_002204515.2. Lineage (NCBI taxonomy): Eukaryota > Metazoa > Arthropoda > Insecta > Diptera > Culicidae > Aedes > Aedes aegypti. The sequence continues at coordinate 109,425,000 of NC_035109.1, forward strand.
TTCGCACAACAAATCTTGTGAAATCGTAATTATTACTACATTTACGCTATAGATCACTTAATCAATATCTCTACTAATCGAACAAACTCAGGTTATATAATTTTATTCGATTTGTAGTGTACATTGGCAATTAATCAGGCATGATTTTATGATAATTTGAATTCAAAGATTTTGTCTGTATTGGTTTTTGTCTTCGCTAATGCGTTAATGGTGCAATGAAATTAATTTCGATTTTTATTTGGAATTGTAGCTTGAAATCTGTATCCTTTGAAAAGATCTTGAGATTCTGGTAGAAATTTAAGAATTCTATTTATAACTAGTGGTCCCGGCAAACTTCGTCTTGCCATCAAGTAGGCTGTTGAAAAACGCTTTTGATCGTCCCATATAAAATTACAGTTTCGTTCGCGCTCGTTTTTTCAACTTTCCCGGTGAATATCCTGGGATTTTTATACACACAAACACGTCGGAACCCTTGTCGAACAAAACTGAGAAATAATCGTTGAAATCCGTTGACCCGTTCGTAAGCCATTTCGTGACATACGAACACCATTCCATTTTTATTTATATAGATTCTAATGAGTCTATTAAGATTGCTGAGTTTCTTATTAAACACTTGTATTCCATTCGATTCATTGAAATCTTGTATTCAATTCTATGTGGTGGGAATGTTGAGATTTTTACGGGAATTGTAAAGAATCGGATGGTAATCATTAGATTTCAATGGGGATTCCCACTGAAACACCAGGGTTCCCATCGAGATCCTTACCAATTTAACCAAAATTTCCATCGGAATCCACTAGATGTTCATCGACATTCAAAAGGTTTATTTCAGAATTAAATATTTCCTCTGAAATCACAACGCAACTGGAAATCAACGGAATCTAATTTCTATAATTATGAGTTACAACAGTTCAACAGATGCAGGTATTTCCATATAAATATGTAATAAGTGCTTGTGGAGACGCATGGTGTTTCAATCTTGTTATAAACATAGTATTTTTAATATTATGTATAATCTAAACGCTCTGTTTAAAGGTCAAGTTTTTATTCTGCACAAATACCTATCGATTAGAATTATGGGAATATATAATTTTCTAAATTACCATTTCTACAGATTTGAACTGAGAGCGTTAATTTTCCAATGCTATCATATTTGAATGTTGTACGTTGTGCAGCTATCAACAATGGTAACACACCGCTTTCGACAAATTGTGCACTAATTTGTTTCCATTTCAAGAGAAATTCTAAAAACCGGTTAGTCAGCAACGCTTGTCAATGGTATAGTTATGTTTTCATAGCTGCCCTAATTTACGCTTTCTGGGAATTATCGAGAAAATCACATCTAACTAATGCCATCGATCGAACTGTTTACGGTTTCAACAATATAATTTTATCTGATTAAACTAGATTCGTTTTGATCTGCTACCCTTAAGCTCTTTGGTAGGTGTATATCTAGCTGGGAAATCGTTCTGTGAATCGAAGCGTTATTGTCCGGTAGCTTAGTAGAGTAAAACAGGAAGTAAATGACGGGAACAGAGTTTTGTAAGGCAACCTCCCTTAGCTGATGTTAGTCCCCCCATCCCCCCTTTAGAGGAAAACAGTTATTTTGTACGTCGGAACACATTCTATAGGGTAAACACTGATTTTTTTCTGACGAGGAAACCGAGGAAGATGGAAGATAATTTGTAAAACAAACCAGCGTCGTTGTCGTTGTTATTTTTATAGTTTATATGAAATGCAAAAATGGCATATTGTGTAATACGGTAAGAAAGGATTCATCTAGTTGAAAGAAAAAAACATTGAACCATTGAGGAAAGTGCAGAGGAGAACGCATAAACCCAGACATAACGTCATCATGAGGAAACAATGCGTTGTATAAAAACCAAAAAGTAACAATTAAGCAAATCATGTTAAGTTTATGATCGCTAGCAAACGTATGACACGATGAAGAAACAACACTACAACATACACATAACATTAGGAAAAGGAATGATTATTTTAGAGAAAAAAGCAGCAGATGGAAGGGAGCAGTGTAGTGGAATGAGCAAATTGTAGACTAGATTATGAGTAATAAATACTAAATAATAATACGTGACTTTTATTATCAGTACAATTTTGATGACAACCTTGAAAAAAACACATGGTAATGAAAATAACAAATTTGTGAGTAGTAAATACATTACGTATATGGGAATCTTCAATTTTCTAGAAGAATATCGCCTTGAAAAACTTCTCCTCAATAAGCTATGACGGAAGGTCCAATTACCCCAGATTCTCACTTGCCCCGGGGTACCTTACATCTTTTTAATTCAATTAAAGTTATAACTACATCAATATCGAATGTCGTAAATGAAAAGCAAAACTGCATCACTGTTGAGACGTGGATGATGTGCATTTAATACAATGTGATATTACACTATTTTTTTTTTGCTGTGTATGGCAAGCACGAAAACACCTTATGTCTTGAGAAATCGATAAGATTTCCAACCCTATAAGGTAGATTGAGAGTATCCAAATCAATCTAGAAGTGATAAATCTCAGTCGCAGAACAAGTAATCAATAAGAGTTGCACTAGTTGTATTGGGACATTTTCTTTCCATATTCCAAAGTTTTACGCCCAGCACTTTAAGTACACGCGCGACCGTCCATTGACCCGCTACTTCGTTTTTTTAACGAAACACTCGACAGTGGCATATTTGCATTAACTTAGTCTCAGGCGTTACAATTCAAAGGTCACATTCAGTGGTGTATATTTGTTGAACTTAAAACCTACCGCCTTTGGGGTGACGGAATCTGCGCTAGAAACTACAATAAATTAGCTGCTTAATACACAACTATTTAAACCTAGCGATGAGGGTTGGCAGTACACGAGGAAAAGGTCGAGTTGGCATAATATATGTGTGGCGACAACTAACAGAGGTGATTGGGGTGGTGGCTGGTTGACTGGTGCGTTGCACACTTTATACGAAAAAGTATATGTAATTCCAGCGGTATGTGACGTAGGTAACGGTAATTAACAACTTCTATGGTTCGGCTTAATTAGCTACGGCTCATCGTTAGGAGTCTTTCACTTTGTCCTTTTGCGTTTTTACATAGGCTTTCAGATAGAAATCGGCAAACAACGTGAACATGAACAGATTCTGTGTAAATCCGATGAAAAGGAACACAGCCGGATAGTTGCAGTAGCCGAATATCAGCGGCAAACCGAAATGGGCCATCAGGACCATGAACTGGATCTGAAAAGATAAAAATATGGTTGAAAAAATGTTAAACATACGAAGTGTCAAAAGACAACAGTAAAAAACCTACGACAACTAAAAGACAGAAATCTGAAATATCGAGACCTTTCCTATATTGCCCATAAAATACTTCCAGCAAGCTCTAGGAACGACGCTATAACATACACATTATGAATAGTCAAATGGTCAACGACTTTGAAACGCTCTATAAACCAATTTTCATTATTTTAGCTTTAATTTAAAAATATTAGACTCTTGAATGAAGCCCTGATATTTTTGTCTCTAGCCATTCTATTCACAAGAGCACCTGGAACCTATTTTAAAAGAAAATGGAACATATCATATTCAGAATTCCATAAGCTTATATGGTATGACGGCTTGAATTTCATGATTTTTTTTAGGTTATAGGCGATATGATTTGCCCAGTTCGGAATATTTTGAAACACGGTTCCGGTAGGGTGTTGTTTAAACATAAAAAGGTTATATCCGGATATCCAGAACCAGTTCCAATCCTGCCAAATCAAATCTTCATCTTTCTGGCGTGACGTCCTAACTAGGACAGAGCCTGTTTCTTAGCATAGGAATGGTACACAAATTATGTCACGCTAAAATTCATCTTTTTTGACCACCTCCCCCCCCCCTTTGTCACGTTTTTTGTATGAGTCCTTCAAAAGTTTTGTAAGGCTTGTCACACTTGGATTGACCCCCTCCCCCCCCTAGGAGCGTGACGTAATTTGTACATGACCCCATAGTGTATTTATGAGCACTCAAAATCGTTGACCCGTTGGATGCGTACCTACGACTCTCAGGTTGGTCTTTCTAAATAGCAACGCGTTTACCGCAATGACTATCTTGGCCCGCAAATCATATAAAATGATCAAATTGAGGTTGCTTCTAAACCGATTCCTATCAATTTTCTATGACGAACTATGAATCACTCACAATTTTGTAAAGTATTGAAAAATGTAGTGATTCATGATTCATGTTGATTTAAAATTTTAAGATAGGCTGAGTTTTGACAAAAAAATTACCGATATAAAATATTTATGAAATTACTAAAAATATCTATTTTGCTGTTTATGAAATATTTGTGCATAAAAAACAATCATGCCGAAGACAGCAATTTATTTTGAACTTCATCGGTTTGAAAGTAACAAAGCTAGATTACTTCAAAACTCCTTCAAACCAATTTACTATGAATTTCTTCAAGAGATACAGGGTGTATTTTTCAAGAATTTCCATCCAGATTGGCCCCTAGAATTTTTGCAAGGGTGCAAGCATGGGAAAATTCACTCACTCATCCGAACGCTACTGATAGAAAAAAAAAAACTATCAGCTGCCACGCAATGTTTAATGACAGCCGAACGTTACTAGGATGAACGCACTCCCGACGAATCGCAAACGATTGAGATGAACTAAAACACGCACGGAGTGTAATGAGAACCAATCCGGTCGTAACTAGGAGACATGTACAGCATTCAATTAATCAGTGCATTCAGTTGAATAAACGGATTCGCACTCACTGAAGCCTTCCGGCGGGTGTTATTGCTATTCAGTGAGCGCTCATCACGAATTCAAACACGAATACCACTTAAGGAGAATCGGACTCTAAATAATCATTCGCTACTATAATCAGATGCCTTCGGCACACGGAATCGGTGATGATTCATTCTGTTGCAAGTTTTGCCTAACTTGTCGTTCGGCAAAAAAAAGTAGGAAGCACATTGGAAATTGAAGCATCTAGCTTGGTTGAAGAAACGGCAACGCTCTTGACTGCTTGTGGAAGTGAGTGAGGGACACGCAATAATCGAGTGAGTGTTTCCCATGCTCGCAATGATGGTTCCATGGAGTAGTAAATGACACCATTTCATGTAGAGATCATCAAGATTCATCAGTATTCTTTAGAGATTTTTAGGTGTGCTCTTCACGGAACTTCCCATGAATTTGTACAATATTTTTTTCTAAATTTTCCTTCCAACAGATCTAAAAAACCTAAAAACATCTCCCAAAACTCCTTAATAAATTCTTCAAACGATCCCTTCAACTATTCCTCATAGGTTTCTTCTCAGACAAAAAAAAATCTGAAATTAGGGATGAAACGATACCATCCAGGTATCGATACTTTTAGTATTGGAAGAAAGTATCGATAGCACAAAATATCGAATCAAAAGTACCTGTTTGAATCATTTGAGTAATTTTTACTACAAAGAAAACACAGAACGAAAATTATTTCAAAATTACAGCAAAATACAGAAAATAAAAACATTTTGAACTCAACACTTTTAACGAACTTGCATGAATGTAATAAGCTGTTTCAATCTTCTGTGCTACGATTGAATTGGCTTGGACATTAGAAAGTACTAATTCGATTTAACTAGTTTCATTAAACGAACTTGTACAATTATGTACATGAATAAGTACTCATTCAATTAGATAGCATTAAATACCTACTGGTATCGCACTGAAAAGTATCGATTCCAACTTTACTTGGTAACGACTCAAAAGTATCGAGTTTTTACTTGTATTGACAAATTCCATCCAGAATGAGCCGAAAAAAATTATAATCGTGCTCGATGATCTTCGATTTGGATTGAATTTCACACATGTTTTCAGTATGAAGTGTTTTCCATAGTTAAATCGATCATTTTGACTCAAGAATAACTTTTGAAAATGGCTCATGAGTTTTTGCATTCAATTTGTTTGAAAAAGTCATGTCCTGAAATACCGAATATCGAAATACATGTTCCGAAACATCTGAAAATGTAGTTCAATTTCGATAAACGTGTTCTATGAAGAAGTTGTAGTAGAGCGTTTGGGCTGGAGGAATTCCTGAAGGAATACCAGGAATAATCACTGGAGGAATCTCTCAAGGATTCTTTTGGACGAAAGCCTATAAAAACTCCTGCTGGATCTCCTGATAATATTTCTGAACGAAATGTTAAAACTGTCGAGGTTTGATTATCAACGGGAAAGGAATCACCCTGCACACAATTCTCACACAGCTTACCCAGCCAAGTGTCGGTTTGCAAGTGAGGCAGGGTATGAATGCATCTAGTCTGCAAGTGACATTCCCGTTTCGCCGATTTTTTTTTTTACATATCATCACGGTATTTTGTTTTCTATACTGTAGGAATACTTTTGTATTCAATTTTATTTTCGTCTTACAGCCGCTTCAAGCTGCTTAAAAGAACCGTCCATTGACATGATTCATAATGGTCATTTCTAGTGTGCTTTTCACCGCGTTGTAGGGAACACCTTCACAGTCATCGTGTAATGTTGGTCATCTGGTATCAAATATCATTCGGTTAAATCTCGCCGACCATTCAACCAGTCATAGTAACCTCTCGTCATTCTTGTTCAATACTAGCTGTCATGAAGAAAACTTTGTTATATCTACTGGGATGTTTTATTTCAACCGATATTTTATACATCAGAAACATTTCAGATTTTAAATATTCCTTCAAAGTTTATCATATATTTTATTTCATGATCCTTCTTTGCGTAAAAATCAACCATGCGAAACAGACCCCTTTAAAATCAGATGATAGGTTCTCAAATTCTACGCGGTCATACATTTGTCTTCCATTTTTTCTATATTTGGCACACATAAGAATATCTATTGTGAAATACAGTCGACTTATGGAGAGCACGATGTATGGAAAATTGAAGGGACCGAAAAATCCATCGAGTTATAGAGTATATCGAGTTATAGAACATCGAATTGTGGAGAGTCGAATGTATAACTTCTACAATCAGTCCACCAAGCCACGCTATTTTTGTTGTAGGAAGGAAATTCTTCAGAACCACAACCAGTAAGCACTGCTCATCCAGCAGTCTGAATCCATTTCTAAAACTTCAAAAGAAATTATCGATTTATATATGATGTCCCGTCAGCGGTATTTACATGCTTTTTTTGCAAACTATTGATGATATTTTCTTTGACGATTCCAAAAAGCATAATTGAGAAATACAAACTCTTATTTCAGCAAGCCTTGATAAACAGCACGCTCAATGTTATTGAATTTGAAATTTCGCACAAATACACAAATACAGTGACCCCACGCAGTTGAATCACCCACAATTTATGAATCAGCAGACTCCAAAAGACAAAATTATTATCAAACTTGTCACAAAACATCACAGAATTATTTTTACTGATAAGAAACTAAGTGTAAAAGTAATTCTGTGATGTTTTGTGACAAGTTTGACAATAATTTTGTCTTTTGAAATCAGCTGATTCATAAATTGTGGGTGATTCAACTGCGTGGGGTCACTGTATAATGCTTGAACTTTCCTCTTCTCTCTCCAAAGGGTACTGTGCGGTCACATACCACATAAAGCAATACTAGGACATTTGCGAATCAGTCAATATGTTCTTAGCTTCTGATTTGACATATGCAAATAACTAAATCGGGGGCCCAGATAACCGTAGCGGTAAACGCGCAACTATTCAGCATGACCATGCTGAGGGACGTGGGTTCGAATCCCGCTGGTCGAGGATCTTTTCGTAAAGGAAATTTTCTCGATTCCCAGGGCATAGAGTATCTTCGTACCTGCCACACGATATACATATGCAAAATTGGTCAATCGGCAAAGAAAGCTCTCAGTTAATAACTGTGGAAGTGCTCATAAGAACACTACGCTGAGAAGCAGGCTTTGTCCCAGTTGGGACGTAATGCCAGAAAGAAGAAGAATAACTAAATCGATACATTCTCACTTTTCGTCAATCGAAATTGTCGGGGCTCCTTTTCCCCGTGGCAAATAGCAAGGCTGAAGCCTTTTCCGATCTGACATTTGCACATCGCAAAACAACGAGATCGACAAATTCTTACTTTCAAATAGCGGACATGCCGAGGCTCCACTTCCCCATGGCAAACAACACGCTTTTATCCGTGATCTGACCTTTGCACATAGCAAATCAACAAGATCATCAAAAACCAGCTTTTTGACAGCGGACATTGCGGGGTCTCTTCTTTCCCACGGCAAACAACACGCTAAAGTTTTCTGATCTGACATTTGCACGTAGCAAAACAACAAGATCAATAATTTCTAGCTTTTCAGTGGCGGACATTGCCGGGACTTCCCCCACGCAAACAACACACTGTAAGCATCTGATCTGACATTTGAATATATCAAAACAACAAGATCAACGAACTATAGCTTTTCGGCAGCTGACATTGCCGGGGTTCCTCTTTCCCCATGGCAAACAACACGCTGTAAGCTTGCGATCTGACATTTGCTTTTAGCAAAACAACAAGATCGACTTTACCAGCCGCTTTTCTGAACACTTTTTTTAGACGCCATCGAAACTTCTCGGTTTGTCTTGTATACGGGAAATTTTAATCACTACACTTTTTTTCGCACTAACGGAGAACCAAAATTACCACAAGCTGCTTTTTTTTTCTTTCACCTTGTCTTTTTCACTTAGCAACGCTGTAGGGTGATTCCTCCCATTAAATATGAAAATAAAGGCCAGGTATCTTTCCGCTAAAAAGCAGAAAACTGGCAGGATCACCAATGTGGAGTTTTGATTATCAACGGGAAAGGAATCACCCTGCACACAATTCACACACAGCTTACCCAGCCAAGTGTCGGTTTGCAAGTGAGGCAGGGTATGAATGCATCTAGTCTGCAAGTGACAGTAATGATGCCAACGTCTAAACCGATTGCTACGATCAATTATTTTGCTACCTTCTATCGCAGTGGATTCTATATCCCACAAAAAACTATCTCGGAAGATTTTTTTCAATTCCTGATAGAATTATTGGAACAATTTTTAGAGGAATAATAGCCGAATCTCTTGAAGACCTTTGGGATAATTTTTGAAAGAATACCTACAAACAACCTTGCAAGAACTTCTGGAATATACACTCCAACCTCTTTTTACGACCGTTACATTTTACCGATGGTTCGTTTTACGACCACTTTTTTACGACTGAAATTCAGATTAACGACCGTTTTTATAAATGATCAAAATCTTAAAAAGTATTCAAGATAGAGGATCATGATGTTCAGCAAAATTGTTCAGTAGTTCAAGGGCTACCATATGGTGGTCATTGAATTGCGGAATTCTGCCACTAGGTGGCGCTAGTGAGCATCGAAATTTTGTTTTGCGGATATCTCCCCAAGGAACACATATGTTATAAATGATGCATTTTAACTCTTATATGACTAGATTTTGTCATATAAGAGTTAATATGCATCAATTATAACATGTGTGTTACTCGGGTCAGGATCCTGGCCACTTAGAAAGATGGCGTTTTCGGCAAAGTTGTTCAGTAGCTCAAGGACTATCATTATTCTAGCCAAGAGATTCGAGATTTCGCCACCTGGCGGCGCTAGTGAGCACAGAACTTTTGTTTTGCTGTTATCTCAGGATCCTGGCCACTTAGAAAGATGGCGTCTTCGGCAGAGTTGTTCAGTAGCTCAAGGACTAGCATTATTCTAGCCAAGAGATTCGAGATTTTGCCACCAAGCGGCGCTAATGAGCATAGAACTTTTGTTTTGCGGATAGCTCAGAATCCTTACCACTTAGAAAGATGGCGCCTTCTGCAAAGTTGTTCAGTAGCTCAAGGACTATCATAACAAAAGCTATGAGATTCGAGATTTTGCCACCAGGCGGCACTAGTGAGCATGAAACTTTTGTTCTGCGGGTAGCTCAGGATCCTGACCACATAGAAAGATGGCGTCTTAGGCAAAGCAAAACAAAGATTATATGCTCGTTTGCGCTACCTGGTGGCAAAATCTCGAATCTCTTGGCTAGAATAATGATAGTCCTTGAGCTACTGAACAACTTTGCCGAAGCCGCCATCTTTCTAAATGGTCAAGATCTTGAGCTATCCGGAAAACAAAAGTTTCATGCTCACTAGCGCCACCTGGTGGCAAAATTTTAAATCTCATAGCTTTTATAATGATAGCCCTTGAGCTACTGAACAACTTTGCCGAAGAAGCCATCTTTCTAAGTGGCCAGGATCCTGAGATAACCGCTAAACAAAATTTCGATGCTCATAAGCGCCGCCTGGTGGAAAAATTTTGAATCTCATAGCTTTTGTAATGATAGCTCATGAGCTACTGAACAACTCTGCCGAAGACGCCATCTTTCTAAGTGGTCAGGATCCTGAGCTATTCACAAAACAAAAATTCTATGCTCACTGGCGCTGCCTGGTGGCAAAAACTCGAATCTCTTGGTCAGAATAATGATAGCTCTTGAGCTACTGAACAACTTTGACGAAGACGCCATCCTTCTAAGTGGTCAGGATCCTGAGCTATTCGCAAAACAAAAGTTCTATGTTCACTAGCGCCGCCTGGTGGCAAAATCTCGAATCTCTTGGCTTGAATAATGATAGTCCTTGAGCTACTGAACAACTTTGCCGAATACGCCATCTATCTTTCTAAGAGGTCGGGATCCTGAGATATCCTCAAAACAAAAGTTGCATGCACGCTTGTACTGCCTGGTGGCACAATTTCACCTAAGCAGTGTTGCCAGCTACGACAAAATTTTGAACCCTTCATGAAAAACTGGATTACAGTTGAAGAGTATTGCTATGTTGCTAAGCATTATATTTATCTATTCCGCTCAAGTTTTATGGTTTTGATCGTTTCTTTATTCTTCTTAAACAGTGTTGCCAGCCACATGAACATTTGTGATTTGGCCGACTGTATAGCACGCAACACTTCCTTCAACTTTAATGAACATTCGGTATCGTTATCTTTAAAAAAAATAGTATTTGCATATCACACCCCCATAAAATTGACTCTTATGATAACAATCGAGCAGTGTTGCCATCTATAACCAAAATATGAAAACTTGAACGGCCATTTTTGGAAAGTACTCAACCCATGCTTCAATGCTTCAGCTTTGCCGAATATCTCGAACCAGTATTTCCGCATCTAGACATTGCGTGTTTCAAAAACATAATTATAACCCTGATTTTTTTTACGACCGATTTTTTTCACGACCACCCCCCCCCCCCCTGAAAATGTCAGCATCACACCCTACCGGAACCGTTTCATTTTCCCAAAATGGCCAAATCCAACCGTTTATGACTTTGTGCTCTTGTAAATTTCTTCAAAGAAAGTTGCCATTTTTTTCCCTTAAGGTGAAAATACTTCGAAGCCAAATCTTAAATTTTTGAGAGCACAAATCTAGAGAACTAAACAATCATGCACGCTGAAAATTCGATCGGTTGGTCACTTGCTTGCGGTGACCAATCTATCGAATTTTTAGTTCAGAATACTGTTTGGTTCTCTAGATTTGAGCTCTTGAAAATTTGAGATTTGTATTCGATTTGCCCTAATGCATAGTATACAACTGTTTGTGATGCATCTCAGAAAGGTTAAACTCAAAAGAAAGCAAAATCCATAGAATGCCTTCCCCATATGCAAGCTTCGCTCACATCGATACCCACCAGTTGAATTTGCGTGATGTGTTTTTTCCACCAGATGGAATTCCGGAGCTCCGGCCGGAACGAGGTCAGGAAGTAGTAGAAGTACATGATGACATGCACAAAACTGTTGATCAGCCCCAGCAGTGTCGCGTGGCTCCCTGGAACGAAAAAAAGCGTATTAGAAACGTGAAATGGTGAAAGGAACAGTTAATATGATGTGGTCAAATTGAACGGATGTAATTCGGCTAAATTTAGGTAATGATTTGGAGAAAGCTGTGTTTGTTGATACTTTTAAGCTTCTTTTCATGAACCGCAACACCAGTGCAAGTTAAATAGAAAAAATAGGAAACACAATTCAGAAACCAATCACGAATGGAACAAAATCCTTTGAAACAAATATTAAATTCATACTTTCATGGATTTTGTTCTGCAAAGAACAATTTACACAAGCAAACGAAAGAACGCAAGGACTTCACCCAACAGTCACACATCCATGCAGCACACTAGCACAATACTTGACCATTTGTCCTAGGTCATCGTTTATTGAAACGGTTCAACTGTGCTGAACTCTGGGCTCCTTGGCTTGGTGGATTGTGTTTGAATTTTTAATAAATTTCGCGCACCAAACCAAAAAGAACGAACATCAGCAGACACCAGTATGAATGTTCAGTGAAAAGTTTACCTATATAAACAATCAGTAGTGGTAAAAAGTCAAGTCCACTAAGCTTGAAGTTGAGAATATTCAGTATTGGTGGTTTGTTTGAGTATATATGTCAACTTTAAAGGAAGATTTTTATTATCTGGCCTGTTTTAATTCACGCCTCGAACATATTACACATTTTGTGACACGAAAATATATCCATGTGAATTCGAGAAAATTTGGTGCCAATGAATCTTACATTTTTGAAAGATTTCAAATTGTTTGATTTTAAAAGGAAAACCAACTAAAATCAACATTTTAATTTATTATCCTTTGCTTCGATGTGAAACCAATTGCACAGAATTGTATCTGTGCTCAATACGAACATTTACGAGCAACAAGAAGCAAGAAAACTCTAAACCGAACGCTCCTGCTGAACCGTGAAAACCGACAAAACAGAAAAAGTAATCTCGAAGATACATTTTTGAACAGTCCATTAATTTTGTATGCGTTCATTACTGCAAAAACATTAGCTTCTGCTTGTGGCTCCTACGGTTTCGGTGGATTCGGTAGATTTGTTTTGGTTCTATATTTTTGGCATTCGCAACCCTACATCAGCAGAAAAACAAAATAATTGCGATTTAGGAGCATATGTAAGGTAAGCATTGGATGCGGGAAGAACCATGGAGCCAAAACCTACAACAGGTTCTCCTTCAGATTACGTGTGAATGCATCTGGAAATAAATAACAAATTGGTATTAAGCTAGCGGATACAGTTATCCAAAATATGTTGTCTGATAAACCGTTTTGTTTGCAATGTGTGTGTTCTTTTTTCCTAAATAAATTTCCAACATATTTTTTTTATTGAAAGAAGCGAACAAAACCATGTTGATATATTTTCATGCTAGAAATTTCAGGGCATAGGGGATATCTCCCAGTACCAGACACCTAGGCTGATTTTATGCGGTCTTATAATTTTTATAGCGTACAAAAACAATTTCGAATATATAAATAAGAATTTTGACACCGCAGTTTAATGATGTGTTTTAGTACCAAGTTGACCAATCTTAACTCTTTGTCTGTGTTTGTGGTCAACATGATTCCAGAGCACTTTGAAGGGCTGTAGTTTTTTGTGAGTGAATCTACTTGGGAACTTTTTTCAACCGAACTAGGGTAAGTGTACCAGTTATGGACATAATGGTTCCCTTTTTCGCCATACATTTTAATTTAATTGTTTTCGAATTTTTAATCATTTTGTGTGTTCCAGTAGTTCGACATAACATATATCAAGATGTTAAATGTGAAAGTTTTTGGTAATTCACATATGGCCAAATAGGGAACCACTATAGCCATAACTGGCACACTTTCCCTAGGTCCAAAAATTTAATATGAAGTCTTATAGAGTAACACAAAAGCTTTACCGTAATTTCGGGTGAAATTGATCATTTTTCACTGTTTTCTTGGTATGCTTTCTAAAATGTTATCAATATCATACAACTAAATGCAGGAAAACAAAGTTCGACGGTGAACCTCATTGACTCATGACAATCCAAATATGCTTGCCAAATTCTTAACAAGACAATATTTATGGAAATAATCAATAATTAAATTTCAAGAATACCGCGAAAAACGCCCAAATGTAGGCAATTTCCAAAGGATTACCCTACTTTGTTGCAGAAAATTGAATTTTTCAACAAAACGAGCATATTGGTAAGAGTTTTGATAGTAAAATCTGTTTTGGAGATATATTGTTAGCATCCTCACAAACTTTCAGGTTTACACCATGTCCAAATCCTTGTTTAGAACTAGAAGTTTATAGATGATGATCAATTTCACACTAAACTTGATTCTACAATTTTACATTATTTTCATAGAAATAAACATTCTGTGGCACAAAAAACTTCACTATACACAATAAGACATTATTTAAGACAAACAACGTTCATTTACTATAGGTTGCAATGAGCTTGTTGCACTATTAGTAAGAAATAAAATCGCGTGACACGGTGATCAATTTCACCCTACTGATCAATTACACCCGAATTTACGGTACTTTACCGTGGTGAATCAAAATCATGACGGTACCAATATCGAGACCCTTCGATAATATTTACCAATTAAAGGCTAAATTGAAGGTTAATATGTTTATTCTTTCCTTATTATAAACATGATTGATCATTTTAAACGCATTTATTATTCAATAACCATTGATAAATAAATCAATATAACAAAAATTAGGAAAAAGTTACTCCAGACGAACTTCTATTCTCCGTGGTTTTAGTAATAGTGCCGACGAATGCATCCATAACGTTTATACAACTACATTGAATGAAAAATGTTTTTTTATGTAGTGATCATAACATAAAATTATACGAAGTTATAGTTTAAGTGTTACTGAGTGACTAATACAACGTACTGCCAGGTGTGAAAATTTAGTGGTTATTATTTTGCGAATATCCGAGTGTTTTGCTGCTTGATATTTGATAAAGTGCCATGCACTAACGGGTGAACATCTACCCTGTAAAGTGCTACTAAATTAGAATCGTTAGTAGTTTAGTAGTTTTCTTATGAATTACATGTGAAAAAAGTTCGCTATCAATCACGGTACTTGGCGGTGAACGAAAGTGATAAGAGCGCTGGCTATTGTTCACATAGCAATATGCCTTGCGAACTCAAATTCAACGATGTTGGTGAAGCAGTAGAAGGAATGGGCAGAATAACGAGTGATATATGCGCGCGCTGCCATGGTGTAGTGTCTGAGTTGGACGAGAATACTCTCGAGCTTTAGTGGATGCAGAGAGATGAGTGGTAGGTGCTATAAGGAATAAAAAATGTGATGTATGTTTGTGATACGTGTTTGGCTTTACAAGAATATGATGATCGTATTAATATTGAGAAAAAAATTGACGTTATGCTGGTAAAAATTGGGGAGATGGAACAAAAATTTAGTTTCTTCAAAGACTTTGACGGAAAAGTCCGAGCATTGTTTAAAGAAGAACTAAATAAATTGTGTACATCAACGAATGTGAGTGGTGAAATCTCATTGAGTGATACACCGCGTTACAATTTGCGCTCAAATTAAAACAAAACTGGGTCAGAGAACACTGGGAGAAATGTAAAAAATACGCCCAAAAGTGGAATCGTAAACGAGGGCATGGTTTCATATAGTGACGTTGTTAAAAATAATGTAGATTCTGTGGTTGAACCATCTTTAAGTACCGGTCAAAAAGGTGAATGGAGGGCTGTTAGTAGGAAGGTTTATCGAAGTGCGGGTAAAACACCCATGTCGGATATGCGACGTGAAAAATCAAGTACGAATATCGTTGTGGAGAATCACAAAGTGAATGGTCGCAATGCAATTCCAGGATAACCAAGCTCTTTTGCAACGAAAAATCGTATGAATGATTCAAATGAATCGAAAAAGAAACCAAACCCGAGAGTGATTATCAAATCGCGTAATTCGGACGATCAAAGACATACGAAGAAAGTGTTGAGCGAAAAACTTAAGACGTGTTCCGTAAAAGTCAATGACGTAATCACTCGTCACGATTGTGCGGTAATTGTTGAGTTAAACGATGAAAATTCAAGTGAAACGTTCAAGCAAGCTATAAAAAGCGCTATGGGAGACGGATATGAGGTAGAAATGTCTCAGCCATTTAGACCTATGGTAAAATTACTAGGTAGAGCTTAATAAAGATGAACTTAAGAGATCTCTCTTGGATCATAACGAAATATTGAATGATGTGAAGCACCTAAAAGTGTTGAAAATTTATTCAGTCAAAGGGCTGTTCAATGATATTATCGAAGCTGATGCTTATACATATGGTAAACTAATGGAGCGCGGAAAATTAATCTGTGAATGGGTCGTTGTCGTGTTGTCGATGGCATTGATGTGCTTAGGTGTTATAAGTGTTGTGCATTCAATCATAAAGGAGCTGATTGTAGTGCTAGAGGGATAACATGTCCCCGATGTGCTGGTTCTCATTCAATTTAACAATGTGATTCTGTAGAGTATAAATGTGCTAACTGTATCAGAATGTTGAAATCAGGCAGGCAGGGTATCTGTGTGGATCATGCTGTCTGGAGTGAGCAATATCCAGTGTATCGAAGAATGAAAGGTAAAAAGAAAGAAAAGATAGATTTTGAAGCATAGCAATCAAAAAGTGATATTTTGTATGCAAATTGTGCTATTAGTAGTCTTCTTCTTCTTCTTTCTGGCGTTACGTCCCAACTGGGACAAAGCCTGCTTCTCAGCTTAGTGTTCTTATGAGCACTTCCACAGTTATTAACTGAGAGCTTTCTTTGCCGATTGACCATTTTTGCATGTGTATATCGTGTGGCAGGTACGAAGATACTCTATGCCCTGGGAATCGAGAAAATTTCCTTTGCGAAAAGATCCTCGACCAGTGGGATTCGAACCCACGACCCTCAGCATGGTCATGCTGAATAGCTGCGCGTTTACCGCTACGGCTATCTGGGCCCCTGCTATTAGTAGTCACATTGAAGAAATAAGATTGATAATACGACAACACAATCCAAACATTTTTGTCATTACTGAGACTCACTTGACAGATAAACATAATGTGAATTTGTTTGATATAAAGGGATATGATATGATCAATTGCTTGTCT
This sequence comes from Aedes aegypti, assembly GCF_002204515.2. NCBI lineage: Eukaryota > Metazoa > Arthropoda > Insecta > Diptera > Culicidae > Aedes > Aedes aegypti. Next base: position 109,441,897 of record NC_035109.1, read on the forward strand.
AATTCGAGCCATACTGGTGGAGTGACATTTTATGTAAAAAATAATATTAAATGGGATGTGCATTCTAATGAATCGTGTTGTGGAAATTGGGTTTTGACCATTTATGTATCTGTTGGAGTTATGAAAGGTATGTATGGTGGTTTATATCATTCACCTAATGCTAATGATGCAACGTTTCTCATGTACCTTGAAGAGGAATGGTTGCCCACGGTACTTGAACATAATGGTAGAATCACAGTTATTGGTGACTTTAACATCAACTGGTTAGAAAATATGGATAGAAGAGAACGATATTACGATATACCACAAGTGAAGGAGTTACCATCAGACAAAATATCTGACCATGCAACAATAAGTGTTTTAGTGAGTAGCATAGCTGACAAATCGACACCTATTAGAACTAAAATTAGAAGTTGGAAAAAATATTCTAAAGTACGTTTGCAATCCGAGCTCCGTTGGAAATTGAGAGATTTTCATCAATGTAGTAATATTGACGAGTCTGCAAATATGTTAGCTGAAGCTTTAGAAGTTACTGTAAATAATATGGTAGAGCTGAAAGAGATTACTGTTACTGAGACAGCAACGTGGTACATGAGTTCATTACATGGGATGAAATTGTGTAGGGACGAAGCTCATTTTAAATTTAGAACATCGCGTAATCAAGAAGATTGGAAAGAATACCAGAGAAAAAGAAATAATTATGTCAATGCAATTCGTGATGCTAAGAAGACAGCTATACAACAGGAGCTAAGAGCAAGTCAAAGTGACTCTAAAAAGTTATGGAAATCTTAGAAAAAAATAGTAAACCAAGCTAAAGGCACGGATAATGGTGTAAAATTTTCAGATATTGATGAAGATCTTGGTGACAAAGCAAAAGCTGATAAATTAAATGAATACTTTATTGATAGTGTCAAGTATTCTACTTTATTGATAGTGACAGTATTGAAGAGTGTGGATCAAGTGATACTGGAAACGACAGTCTCAATCCAAATTATAGGTGGTTTACTTTTAAACCAATCGATATGTCACGACTGAGACACACAGTACTAAATCTGAAAAAATGTGGTGGAATCAATAACGTCAGTACATCAGTATTAATTGATGCATTCGAAGCAATCAAACATGAGTTTCTCATCCTCATTAACAAATCCCTTAGCAGAGGAGAGTTCCCATCTGGATGGAAAAAATCATTAGTTGTACCACTGCCAAAAGTTCCCAATTCTCAAAAACCTGAGGACAGAAGACCAACAAACATGTTACCAGTATATGAAAAGGTTTTGGAGGTGTTAGTGAAGGAAGACTTGATGGATTTTGTGAACAAATATGACATTTTGTTGCCAGAGTAATCAGGCTTCAGAAAACAACATTCTTGTGAAACGGCTATGAATTTGCTACTGTTCGAATGGAAAAAAGCTCTAGAGTATAAGAAAGTAATTATGACGATATTTTTAGATTTAAAAAGGGCCTTTGAAACAATTGACAGGAAAAAATTGATCAATACTCTAGGAAAACTAGGAATTAGTGGAAAGGTTATTGAATGGTTAAGAAGTTATTTGACTATGAGAATGCAGTGTACCTTATATAGAGGACAAGAATCGGAGTGCAGAAGAGTTGACCTAGGGGTTCCACAAGGTAGCGTGCTAGGGCCGATTCTTTTTATTTTTTACATAAACTATGTCAAAGATGTAGTAACGTTGGGTAATTTAAATTTGTTTGCTGATGATACAGTATTGTTTGTTATTGCAGATAGCATTGAAGCAGCATATGCGGTAATGAGGGTTGAACTAAATAAGTTAACGAAATGGTTGAAGATCAAGAAGTTGAATTTAAATGTAACAAAAACTAAGTATATGGTAATAACAAACAAATCTAGGAACGGATATTTGGATACATTGTCTATTGATGAGAAATGAGAAGGATGCAAACTGTGCAGAACCGGACAATGACATTAATATTAGGATGTGACCGAAAGACTTCAAGTCGACTAATGAGAGAAGTTCTACAATGGATGTCAGTATCAGAGAGAATAACCTTCCGAACACTCACACTTGTTTTTCTTATCTTAAAAACAAGTGTGAGTGTTCGGAAGGTTATTCTCTCTGATACTGACATCCATTCTCTCTGATACTGACATGGATTGACACCGAAATATTTGACAGAGAACGTGCAATACGGATCAGACGTGCATCGATATGCGACACGAAGAGCAAATGACTTTCGACTACCAAATTTGACAATGACGGGAACACAAAATTCATTATTTTTCAAAGGATTTAGACTTTTCAACTCACTTCCAGATGAAGTAAAGTATGAGACTAATGAGAATCGATTCAAGCGGAAATGTAAACCATTTATAAAAAAATCTGATGGAAACTTAAGAAAACAAGACGATGGACATACGCGGACATACGAATAAAAAAACGGATAGAAGACGATGACACATGAGGGCACTACGAATAAAATATCAAATTGATAAACCAAGTCTTGTAAGCCTCCCCTTTGCAAAAAAGCGTATGGGTGGAGGAGGAGTTCGAAAGTTAAAACTCCTATGGGACCATCGAGAAAAAAAAGTGTTTAGTGACATAACATTGCAAACATATGTTGTACATATAGTTTTATATAGTAAAAAGAGGCTGTCTGGAATTGGAGTCAAATGTTTTCAAATCCGGACATTGTATTTTAATCGTATGTTTCGATGCAGTTTTCAAATAAAACTGAAATAATACTTTTAACATAATCAAAACATGAGTAATATGTAATAAGAACAATACTGTGCGTCGTTCAATACCGAAGTATTGAACCAATCAGTGGTGATTGCAGTTTAAACCACAAATTTTTAATAAGATCATCAAGCACAACCTTAAAGCATGTTAACTATCTCATGATAATCTATAGTTTTTCAAGATGTGAGAAACCCGTTGGGCAGGACTACACAGGTACTACAGGGAAAAGTGAGTTAAATTTACTCCCAATATGTTGGTGTCGGAAAATACATAAAATCACAAAACCTACTGTAACGTATAAACGGATTTTACAGAAACATATGATTTTTTTGTGAAAATACCTAATTTTCAATAATCTTCTTCTCTTTTTCACTCTCCCGTGAAATTTTCAAACATCAAAACCAGTAAAAGTCAAAATTCCATCCAAGATATAAACAGTATAGTGTATCATAGCAGCCATATGTGCAGTCAGTCTAAACTAAGCTAAACTCAATTATTTACAAAATGATTTCTAGCAAACATACCATCTTAAGGCGAAGTAGGCCTTCATTGAAATTTGTACGCGTCGTTGATGATTGTTGCTATGTAATTCATCTCACGATTTTGAATCAAAGAAAATCAGTTGGTTTTGCACATAGCTGAAAAGTATCAACATACTTTATGCATGTTGGCGCGTACAGTGATACTTTTTCAACTCAATATAAACTCTGCAGAATAAGTTTTATCACTTTGAAATTGCAGCGTAAGTTATCATTGCTGTCAAAACGAATGACGGGCTACTTCGCCTTAAAAAGTATACACACACATGTGGCCCTCCGAATCGAACCTATAAAAACATTACCCAAATTCAAAAAAAAATGCTATAGTTGATTCCCAACCAAACAGCCTTTCTGTTGACAAAAAACAAGTCGAATTAAAATAAATCTAATTGAAAAAAAAACAGAGTTTTCTCGATATGAAACATTTTTTTAATCCAAATACCATGTTCATTTTGAAGTTCATATAACGTTAAGTAAACATGCTAAATTTCATACAAATCCGTGCATTTTAATCATAGCCGTTTAATCGATTTTGTATTTTTTTACATTAAATCATTAGTGGCTATTTTGTATTATATACCCCTAATATAATAATCGGAAATTTTTCGAAATATCTTCTTTTATACAGGAAAACCTTTTCAAACAAACTGGCTCAAGTTCAAACACTACCCCGAACAAAAATTAGGACATTCTTGAAACGGCATATCTGGATTACACCTCAAATGGAAGCCCTTGAGTTGCCCTACTAAACGTCATTTTTAGTCTTTTGATCTAGTTCGGTTGGTAAGAAAAAAATCAATTTGAAAATCACTAAAACTTTTTTTTTCTCGATTTTAAGTACTTTTGAAATTCATATACCATACTAATAACGTGGAGTAATAATGCCAAATTTCATCCTAATCCGTGCACTTTACTATAGTAATATCAGTTTTTATGATTTTACATGTTTAGTGACATGAAATCATTGGGGGTCATTTTGTCCCACTTCCCCCTAATATAGAAATCTAAAATTTTCCAAAACATCTTCTTTTATACAAAAGAACAATCGCTTAAAATATCCGCCTGATCGGAGAACATCAATACAACTTCCCTTGGAAAGAGAGGTTGCGGTTCTCGTGAACTGACTCTAAAATAAAAGGCACTGCCTAGTTTTTTGTAAAAACGCGTTTTTTCCACAAATTCAACAATAAAACAAAATTTAAAGCGATGACATGTAGTTTTTCCGACATTAATTTGCTTAATTGAGTATAGTGAACATTTTGAACAGAATTTGAAAATTTTGATTAGAATTAGCATTAGCATTACATTAAGCATTTCACACAAATTCGTAGGTGGTACAGTCCTAGACCATTGTGTGAGGGTTGCCTCCTTCCCGTCCGTTACCAAAGTCAGAGATTTGGGATTAACCTCTAACTCTTAGACAAGATTGACACATCCTCCAATAATCGAGAGCTGTCCTGGCCACGTCCTTGCGAAAGCTAGGGAATGGGAAAGGATAATTGATTGAACACCTAATTAAGAAAGATGCAGAGAACTCTACGACCTCTCATAGGTGTTGTGGAATGTTTATGGAAAGGGTAGTGCCATAGGAAACCTTTTCTGCTCTGTATCACAAAGGTTATATGTTAACTATGAAGTTAAAACCATTGAACGGAAGAATTTTCGCCAAATTGCGTGATTATGATCAAGTGAGCACTTTATTTCGGCGGTAAGTGCAGGCGGCCATGATGAGAATAATGACTGCCAGCATGAAATGCTGACGAAATACATAGTAGTGTTGCATAGGGTTTGCTAATCTGCTTCTGAGAGAAAACAAAACCACCAAATGTATCAAATTTTATCATAATAGAACCATCTACAGATTATACCAACGACTTTTCTGAATAGTAGATAATGTCTAGCTTTCCATACGTTGTTTTTTTTTCGATTTATTTTTACAAAACTTAATCTTTTAAGAAGCTTATTGGTCTATCTTAAATTTTATATTATTGTGAATTTTTTTCAGAAAAACCTAAACAAAAAGTAATTATTTAGCTGGGAGATCAAGCACCTCTTAAATTTCAGCACATGCAATCCAGAATTCTAAAAATAATACTTCTATTCTTTGAAATAGCCACTGTATCATAAGTCACATACGAACTTGAGATAAAACGTTACCAGTGAATTTTCTTATACAAATGAATCAAAATTCATATCTAAAAGAATTGTAGAGTGAAAGACGTCAAACATTAATAAAATCAAAAAATCTATGACATGGAGTATAATCCAGTTGGAATTTTCTTTGGAAAACTCACCTGACACGAATTTCGTGAATACATATGTCGCAAACACCATTCCGGCATGGTGATATGTGTGCAGGAACGTGATCTGATTATTCTTCTTTCGCAGCACAAAGAACACCTGCAAAACATTAGTGACACATTTTAGTGTGACGTGCAGAATTAAATCACATCCCTCCCTCCACTCACTGTATCCAGCAGATCCAGTATCTTCGACAGGTAGTACAGGTACGTAACGAATATGAGCCGTTGCCTGGTTGGGGTTACTTTCTGACTAATCGGTTCGCAGACCCAGTCGTAATCGTCGGAGAAGTATGAATTGGCAAATCCGGTGATTCCGATGTACAAATTCAGGACTATTTGTACTGCATTGTACACGTTCATTGCCGTTTTCAAACCGAACGGTTGCCGGTTCGCCATCATCTTCTGGCCCCAGTTGTTGACAAATTTGAGATACAGGATTATTATCACCAGCACTGGCCATGGCGACCCGAGCAGAGGGAAATGTTCTACTCGCGGATCTGCAGATATAGAATTGGAAGAAAAACACTTTAATTTCACTTTATTTCACTAAGACTTCTAGAACTAGTCTGGAAACACCACCAACCGTTGTATTCTTTGAACAGGAACGTGAAGAAGTTGTACGTTGAACGTAATACTAAAGCCATGATTGCACTTTTAGCTCAAGGAGTCAATCCACCAATCGATTCTTACTATCAAGCACTATCAGGTATTCTCTTAACAGGATCCACCTAAAACTATCATTTTCTATGGCACCAAACTGAATTCCAACTTAAGTCACAAACAAAAAGTTCATCAAACCGCACACAAGACAGAACGCACGCGACACGCGACCTGCGAAGCCACTGTCCAGGTAATAAGTTCTGTCGAACCGTACACAGGCCCTATTTATCGATACTGGACATTGCCGAGTAGACATACAGACAGACAGTATCGGAAATTTGCATTTTGTTCGTTGTTACACCATGATCGAGTGGACGCGTGGATGGTACTAATGTCGAAATATAGAACGGCAATTGCCAAATGTTCCTCGGTTATCACCGGGGCGGAAATTTCAGTCGGCTGGTTTGACCGCCTATCATATGGTGTTGCACACGGTGTGTCTGAAATCGTTATTATCGAAAAAGAAAATAAAAAAAAGAAACCATCAATTCTGCACATTCCATTCAAATGATGTGGTATCTTTGAATCCTCTCTGTGAATTTAACAAAGTTTCATCGAAGGAAACAATAGTAATAAAGATTTGAAAATTTACGGACATGATCATCTTTCCATTACATTTGAAGGTGCTGGAATCAAAATTTACAGTAGCTTGTGTCTTTTACATATCTACCATGTGATTTATCGTAGGGCTCATTTCCACGCATTCACGCATTCCACCATCAGAAAGGGAAATTATTAATTACAATTAGCATTCGAAAGTCATAATAATTGAAAACAATTCATTAACACAAAGAAAATCTACAGTGATCTAAAATTTTGGACCTACAGACATGGGCGGGCGTAGCCAGGATTTCCATCAGGGGAGGGATGATTTTGTTGCTTGAGTAACGAATTCATTTAAAGCAGTGTTTCCCAACCAGTGGTCCACGGATCGTGACTTATTCTCAGAGAGTCCGCGAACTTTTTGATACTAAGTGTCTTTATTTTAATTGATGATTTTTTTACCTACGCAAATAAAGTACTTTCAATACTTCCAACGACAACATATGTTCTAATTCTATCCAGTTATGGCTTTGAGTTATAGCTAAGATCGTACCTGAAGATGTCCAAAGAAAATCTCTGACATATGTGCGGCTTAATTCTACACACCAAAAAAATCTTAGATTTACACGTAACGTAATTTTAGCTTCAATCATGCAAAGCCTGTTCTCAGGTATTATTCAATGATAAAACCTACAAACACATCTATTATATCCAACATTGCTAGAAAAATCCTTAATATTGAACACGAAACGTCTTCTCTTAAAGAATGTTGCATGCAAAACGGCTCAGTTTACATGATTTTCACGCTGAAAATTCAATCATAAATAATGCACATCAAATTACAGGCCGTCGATTCATCCATGTGCATTATATATGACAGAACATTCAGCGTAGAATCATGTAAACCGAGATTTCTTGTTTGCAATTTCACTTTCAAGATGCAAGAAAACATGCAATATTGGCGAATGTTGGATGTAAGATCATGAAATGATTCAGTTTCCCTCAAGATTGCAAGCATTTTCGAATGCAATGAGACAGTTTACATTAATTATCGTTGAATGTTCAGTTGCAACTCCCTTTTCATGATTATCATAAAAATTTACGTGCCATGTAAATTTCAGAATTTTTTGCTGTGTAGGCAGACTTATGTATTCAAATCTAGCATCTGTTATAGCGATCTTTGGAAGATTTTAATTTAGATTCCTAATGGATATCTGACAAAACATCCTTTTATAATTTTTCCCACCGACGATAATTGGCTCTTGTATAAGCAATTTTTTTAAGATATGTATAGCTGCTTCCGTAGATGATGCTCTTTGGATACCTAACAATATCTTGATGACATGGAATTTCTCCACAGATTATTTTGAAAATAATTTGAATTCCTCCAAAAATTATTTGAGAAACTTCTCAAGAAAATTCCAACTGTTCCAAGATTGTATCCACACACTCCGAAAAAATAATCATTTTACGTTCTTTTGATGCACATAAAAGAAACAAGCCAAATGACGTAAATTTGTGTCAAACTTTAAAAACGTTAGTGTCTGATTCGGGAAATGTCGATCACAGTGTTATCGGTTTTCGTGTTCTTCAACATGTAAAATTACATTTTTTGTTCAATACATCTTTAAAAAAAAATGTTTTTGTGTCTTTCTATTACTTACATCATATGTCATTCAGTCATAACGAGAATTACGTCCTCAGTAATTTTCATTATTTTTAAGAGTGCATCCATCGATTCCCCCTGGGACATCCTCCAAGATTCCCGGTCAAACCGTCTTCTAAAATTCAACCAATAACTGCTCCAGAATTTTATACGGATTTCCTTTAAAATTGTCTTTTTGGATTCATATAAGATTTCAACCTTCAGTTATTGCACCAGAGGATCTTTGTAAGATTTCTACAAAAAATTCTTCAGAAAATCTTTGAGATTTTCTCAAGTAAATCGTGAAAGTTTTTTTTCAGGAACGTCTCTAAGGAAATGCCAAGGAAATTTTTTGAAAAATAAATCCTAGAGGTGTTTCTTAAGAAAACCCTGGAGTAACTTCCGATAAAACTTGTGTAAGTTTCAAAGTCACCCTCAATGAACAAGGATCTCTGAAATAACTCTTGGACTCTTGATTTCCTATATAGATTTCTGAGATAATCGAAAAAAAAACGAATCTCGGGATAGTTTTCCGCAGGATTTTCTTAAGAAATTTCTCGAAAAACATTGGACAGAATCTCTGTAGAAAAATGTAAAGGAATGAACGAAGGGATTATTGGAAACATTGCTGTTGTAACTGGTGTGCAAACTTAAATAAACTTTTGAAGATTGCATTGGCATATTTTTGAGAAACTTTTTAATAAATGTTTGTGAAATGCGCAGGACTAATACTTGGAAGAAATGCTGGAAATTCATAAAGAAAAAGTAGATTTGCCTCAAGGAAAAATATCTGGAGGAAACTCTGGGATAGTTTTGAAAAAAAAAATCAAAATAATACCTGAGGAGATTATTGAAGGTAGTAACTTTGAGGTTCTCAAGGATTTCCTGGAGAAAATACTTCTAAACATCCTTTGAAAAATCGCTGGAAAAATTTCTGGTAGAATGGGCAGAGAAATCTCTAGAAGGTTTTTCTGGAGAACCCTGTCCCAAATAAAATCATTATCAGGATAGTTCCTGAAGCTTTTTCTCTGGAAATCTGAGATGAAATTCTTGAAGAGCCTGTGGAGTCTGTTATAAGCTCTGAAGGTTTTTTTAGAGCCTGAACAATTTTGCATGCTTTGGAGACCTCCCATAGAAATAGAAAATAAATCTCTAAAGAGAAACCTTTAAATCATTGATTGTTTTTAAAAACTTTTGTTTTTGTTCATATTAAACATACAAATATCTCTCATATTTAGGTACACCCTTTTTAAATCATTTTTATTAAACAAATTTGACAAATATAGACCAAACTGCTTGCTTTTACAACCAGTGAGGTTGTTTTAATTTCCTCATCCATTTTTTAATAACAAATAGAAGAACAGTAAAAATTCTGTGAGCTTACATAGATTTTTTTCTTGGCGCCAAAGTGGCCCGGCTAATCGCATTTTTTTTTTTAGGAGAAACTTTAGATGCTTGAAAAATGTTTTATCGCGCAGAAACTCTTCATATATTTCGCTGGAATTCTGCAAATAAAATCTTGTAAAAAATCGGCATAATCTGCTCTACATAATTGAACAATTCATTAATTCGTTAAGAAATGCTATAAAGAATTGTTCCATTTTTTTTAGCGGTAAAAGAAGTTTCTTGTAGCAATTATTTAAAAAAAAAAAGTATCCCAGCACATCAAAAAATTTTCAAATTTACATGGCACGTATTTTTTATGATAATCATGTACCGTAAAACGGGGTATCTTTGATAATGCGAGTGACTTTGATAGTGCGTAACCCACCACATACTAAACGAAATATCACAATTTCGGTTAATCAGTTAAGCAATACGAATGCAAAACTAAAGAATATTAGTATGACACTTCATGTAAAAGCGGTTTTCATTTGAATCTAGAATATTTGAGGCTTTTTATACGAAAATTTAAAATTGACACAATTTTAGCATTTTTGAAACGCTTACAAACAATCTGTTCTACGATCACTATTTGATGTAGTTTGGAATAGTTTGACACTTATCTTTGACAGCCTATTTATCACAGAACTTGAATACGGTCTCAAATCTCTTAACGAAAAGCATTTTCACAAACTGGGACCATTTTTGTAATCTAAGTCAGAAATTTTCATATAACGTTAAACGCCTAGAGGTATGCAATGCCCTAAATGTTCGTTATTCATTCAATTTTGTTCGATTCATACTCCATTATCAAAGTTACCCCAAAACAGAAAACCGACTTTCGATTATATGAAAAATTATATATCCATTCAAAATAAATCTTTTGGCAATCTATCGACTGCAATCGATAGCTAGGATGCCAGTACTTGTTTTAAAAATATAAATTGTAATTCTTTGAAATAGCATACATAAATATTCAAGTTTTCTCCAAAAAAACTATCAAAGTTACCCCGTTTTTTTCACCGTGCATTTAAGACAAATTTGCACTTCAAAAAATTATATAACTTTTCCAAATAATTTGAAGCGTACTGGAATACCACTACGTAGCGTGCAATTATATCATAATTCAGTAAAAAATCTAAAACTAGTGATGCATAACAAAAAATTACTTAAAAAATATATTTGAAAATGTCATGTTAAGGTCGCCTCGTACCGTTCTATGTCACCATTCACCGTGCACACTAGTGCACCATTCACCGTGCGTATAGTTTTCGTCCTGATTTTATTTCATATCTTCACAGCAAAAATATCTTAAATTTACATGGCACGTAAACTTTCATGATTGTCATGTGAATCGAATTATCATTTGATATTAAACGATAAATAATGTAAACTGCCTCATTGCATTCAGGAATGCTTGCAAACTTGAGTGAAACTGAAACATTTCATGATCTTGCATCCAACATTCACCAATATTGTATGCTTTCTTGCATATTGAAAGTGAAATTGAAAACAAGATTGCTCAGTTTACATGATTCCACGCTAAATATTCTGCCAAAAATAATGCACATGGATGGATCGACGGCGTGTCAATCCATGTGCATTATTTATGATTGAATTTTAAGCGGGAAAATCATGTAAACCGAGCCGTTTTGCAAGCAACATTCTTTGGGAGAAGGCATTTCGCGTTCAATATCAAGGAATTTGGTAACAATGTTGTATATAATAGATGTGTTTATAGGTTTTATCATTGAATAATACATGAGAGATGGCTTTACATGATTGAAACTAAAATAACGTTACGTGTAAATCTAAGAATTTTTTGGTGTGTTGAAGAAACGTTGTTAATGGACCAACTATGTTGCTAGTACTGTGCGCACTCACTTTTAAGAGTATTCAAATCTTCATTTACAATAAAAACCATAAAAAGTTTAAAACTTGGCTAAATTATTATTTTTTCAATAAAATCGTTATAGGAGATTTGACTGTATTGTCCAAACAATTCCATATTCACTCAAAAACCAAATATGAAGTAGTTTAATCACGACAAAACAATAAACCTAATATTACCGAATAATTTCATGGCTTTTACACTAATGCACGGTAATAGGAACCATATATATTGAAAAGGGTCCCTTCACCGTGCATTTAGGTTTCGACTGAAACACAATAAAAAATTCTGATTTGCATAAAATCTCTTTGGTTATACAATGAAATACATCTTAAGGACTGTTCATTTTATAAAGTGGACACCTTGTGCATGCTGTATCTTTCTTATTAATCAATGAAATTTCAATCGGTTTTTTGCACATCGTTCGACTAGTATTGTACAATGTTGTGATAATAAAAATTCTCCAAAATAATTAAATTTCACACGAATATGGAACAACGATTAGATCGGTCGATTTTTTGAGGTTATCAAAATCAATGATTGTAAGAAATTGGCTGGAAAATTCGATAATTTATATTTTCTATTTTCAAAAAAGTCTTGTTCTTCGAAAGCATCATCAATCAGAAGCCTGATGGAAAAAATCAAGTTATTTTTGGAGCAACAATTTTACAGATATAATAAAATCTATTTTACCGTATATTTTTAAAGAATTTTTTTTAAATTTGATGGGAATTGATATGAGTAGAATTTTTTGTGTAAAAGTACATCCTGACGGAAGTCCTAATATAGTATTAATATGAAAAATAACTTACGCCTTCATAGAGTTACTTAGTAAGTCCCCACGTCACATTCAAAGCACAACAGAAACACAATTGTTTTATTCTTAGAAGACCTATCAAAGTACATTGACAATCATCAAAATTGGCAACACTGCTGTAATAAAATCGATTTTATTTTCCACATATTATTTTCATAATATGTTATTCTGAGATTACCAATTGAAAAATTCGTAGAAAACTGTTTACAATTTGCTGTAGATCGATAAATATGCGTACATGATTTTAAAAGTATGAGACTTTTTAGTAAAACTACCATAAACAGTAAAATTAATACTTAAGACTGTAGTTTAATCTCACGATTTAGCTTTCGTTTGTACTAATATAGTTTCTTTAGTAATCCAAACTAGTTTTGAACACGCTTTTTACTTTTATCTTTTGCTGGGAGTGAAAGGATGGTGTATCAGCAAATTTGGCCATAAATGGGTAAATCACTAAAGTTACCTAATGTCATAGAATGGTGGAATATAATTGATATTTTTAAAGCTTTGCCTTTTGTAGAATAGTAAAGGGTACAAACATACAATTTGTTCATAAAAATAAGGATTTTTGTTTTGCGAAAAATAATGTAAAACTTTGACGGACAGCTTTTTTTAAGAGTTTTTGGAACAACTATTTAGCTCTTCAACCAAAAGCATTTTCAAAGATTTTATATTTTCATAGCATTTTAGAATAATAGGTCAACGATACACAGAAAACCGCTAACGATTTTATCAATAAATAAAAAAGATATAGCATAAACAAAGTGTCCACTTTATAAAATGAACAGTCCTTACTAATAGAATCCACAGTGAAAACTTGTTGAAATTTTGAAAAATTTCATACTCTAACGTTAAAATCAAAAATTTGAATTTTTGGCGTTTCTACTAAGAGTTTTGAAAAATATCATTATCAAACAGAATTCATATGATTTTGATAACATAAACTAGGTTTTGCAAAATGCTTTGTGACATAAACTACTTCATTTCATCAGTTTTATCTTATTTTGCTGACAATAGAATAATTTGTGAAAATTGTATGAATATTCTGTAGGAATTTGTATATGTGCACGGTGAATGGAGGCCGCACGGTGACTTAACGGTAAAAGGAGTTGCAACTGAATATTCAACGATAATCAATGTAAACTGTCTCATTGCATTCTAAAATGCTTGCAATCTTGAGTGAAACTGAAACATTTCATGATCTTACATCCAACATTCGCTAATATTGCATGCTTTCTTGCATCTTGAAAGTGAGGTTGCAAACAAGAATGCTCGGTGTACATGATTCTAAGCTGAATATTCTGTCAAAAATAATGCACATGGATGGATCGACGGCTTGTCATGGCATGTGCATTATTTATGATTGAATTTTCATGTAAACCGAGCCGTTATGCATGCAACATTCTTCAAGAGAAGACGTTTCGCGTTCAATATTAAGGATTTTGGTAACAATGTTGTATATAATAGATGTGTTTATAGGTTTTATCATTGAATAATACATACATGATACAACATAATTGAATTGAATTGAATAATACATACTTTATACTTCGCTTTGGGGAGACTCGTTCCATGCGCTACTCGGTGCTACAGCTCGCCATCTATATCCAAGTTGTGAAACAACTGCTAGGTAATGAAGAGCCTCTACAACTATTTTCACCTCATTATGCAGGTGTCTTGATGGTCTACATGATACGATCGAAGACACGTGATCTGAGAGCTACAATTTAGATCCTCGTTAAATTTTTTTGTCATCACTTCAGTTATTGCGCAGACTTTCAAACAGCACATGTGACGGAGCGCATAAGACCGCATTGAGACACATCTCAAGAAAAATGAGGCACACCAAAAGAGTAAGGGGAACATACGTATTCTCGGCAATCTAAGCCGATGCCGCGATTCTTTTGTAATTTTCTTGGACATCAACAGACAAATTCCGTATTTGTCTGTTTACTTACATTAATGCGTTGCACAATCCTCTAACAATTCACACCGACAGACTTGTCAAAATGCTTTTGGAAACATTTTTACAACGCTGCGTACATCTCTGGTCAGTGTGACTTTTGTCGGCAGCCTCATTCTCTTCAGCAACTTTTCCATAAGAACTGCTGGCGATCCTCTTCGGCAGCTCCAAATCAGTCGCATTTTTAAGCGTATTCATTTGAATTGATGACATCTCTGGCAATATTGTTTGTTCAGCCTCGGAAATCTCGTCAGTTGGAAGCGGGCAGAACAAAGAATCATCTGAATGTTTTCATTGACGCGTTTCGATAGAAAAATACTGTGTATTTGGCCTTTGAAAATTGGTTGCCGATAATAATCGAAGGGTGCCGAAGCCGAAGCCGTAAGTCTCCCTATCACAATGTACAGCGCGCCCGTGCACTTGTAAGCAATGAGGCTCCTGCACCTAAGGCCTGTAGCACGTGTTTAGTAACTCTAGTTCAGGTACAACCCTCTATCCGGCAGCAATGGGATCCCCTTCAACACTACCAATCATGGAATTCAACCAAAGATTTTTCCAAATAAAAAGTTATCTCTAAGAATAGCTTTAAATTTTTTTTAGTATTGCCATAAGAAATTCTTCTTGGCATACCCCCTTGGTTTCTTTAAGACTTAACACCAGCAATTATTGAAATAATCTTTGATTTTTTTTCCGGATCATCAAAAATCCGGCATAGACTTTTAAAAGAATTTCTTCAAGGATTTCTTCAGATGCTCCTCCAAAATATTAACAATAAATTTTCAGTAGATCTCATTTCAATTAATATCTCCAGTATTTCACCTGAGATTTATCATAAATGTTCACAAGAATTATTTTTTTATATCTAGGAATTCATTGAGGTATAATTCCAAGGAGTACTAGGAGAATCACATGATTAATTCATGGAAAAATCAACACGAGATGATTTAGCTATAATTCTTAAAAGAAGTCGAGAAATAACACTTGAGGTAGTTCTGGTTAAATTTTTGTTTTATTTTTAGAAGAAACTTATGAAACATTTATCTTTAATTTTCAGGACGAGGAATTAATTCTCGAAATAAACTAGGATTTTAAAGAATTGCCTGGAGAAAATGCCACAGGATCAAGCTCTAGAGTATACTATGTAATAATTTTAGAAATTACTTTGAAAGGAATGCTTAAAAATATATATGGTAAATTCTTAAACAAATTACAATTACCTGAAATTTTCTGCATTCTTCAAAGAAGCCTAAAAAATTTCCGTCGCGAAATGCTAATAATACCGTTTTGATCCCTATTCCGAGCACTTAAGGTGAAGATGAAACGAAGCCAAACTTCAAATTTTCAAGAGCACAAGTCTGGAGAACCAAACACCCGTTTGAGATGCAAATTTAATCGATTGGTCACCAACAGCTCGTGACTATTCGATTAAGTTTTCAGCTTAAACGGATGTTTAATTCGCCAGATTTGTGCTCTTAAAATTTTGAGGTTTGACTTCTATACATCTTCACCTTAAGGGCAACAGTGACTTCAAATGCATCTGATGGACTGATGTTTATAAAAATTTTATTTTAATTTTGGAAGTGTTCATTTAAACTTGTTCTGTATTGTTTCAACGTGAAAGTATGGAATAACATTTTGATTCAAATGTCGAACACCGTGTTCATTCTGTCTCATATTCCAAGCACCTTGATTCAAATACCGAACAGCACTAATAAATCGTATTCAAATGAATGATGTCGTGAATAAATTTATCTGAGCTAGTTCTACTCGAACTAGAGAATCATCACTACTCCCGGGGTATGAAATAGATTGTTAACCGTTAATTGTCGTCAATTGGAATTGACTGCCATTTCCTGGGAATTTTATGACATATTTCAGCGAAACATTTCAACCAAATTGCCATACAAAAACCGAGTGTTCGGAATTTGAGACAAAACGGTATCTAAAAACTACTTAACGTAAATCGCTTTGAAGAATGCCATATCAGACAAATTCTTTGAGCACGTTATGACAGGATTAAGTTATTATTGTATTTGTTTTATTATATATTATTCTTTGTTAAATTATAGAAGAGATTCTATTGGGGAATTTATGAATGAACTTTTGGAAAAACTTAAAAATATTTCCAGAAAAAATGCTTTGAAACTCAGGAATAATTATTGCTGTTATACCTTGAACAATCTAAAGAAAAATGTAGAGAGAAATATAATTAAGTAGATGAAAAAACCGAATTTAGTACTATACCATTTAATTCCACTAGAGTTTGTATCCTTTGACAGATACGCGTATTTCGACCTCAACTGTACACTGAAGACGGCCTTACAGTTGAGGTCGAAATACGCGTATCTGTCAAAGGATACAAACTCTAGTGGAATTAAATGGTATAGTACTAAATTCGGTTTTTTCATCTACTTATAGGTATTCTACTAAACAGCTCGAAGATTTATTATCAGAAATATAATTCCTAATTTTTTTTTTTCTAAAAAAAACAATGTTGCATTCCTCAAATAATTCCAGGATTATTCATTTTTAGTTTATTACTTCTCTTTTCGAAATTGGCCCCAAATCTTCAAATAATTATTACATTACACTGAGGAACACGATTTTGTCTCAAGCATCAAAATACCGCCTATTTACTCAATAAAGGGTTGCTGAATCCATTGCCGTTTTCAAAAACATAACAGCACGTCTAGTTTTTGAGATATTGAGTGTTGAAAATGAACAATTTGACTATATCCGCCAACTTGCATGCAAGTTTGTGAGCTTATAAGGCAATTTATTTGCTTAATTTTCCACAGAATTCGAACTTTATGTGTATTACAATGCTTATCAGCAAGGTTCATAATACTATCGATGCTCAAAAGTTATTTTTTGGTGTTTTAGATAAGAATTGTAGTTTATCATATAAGAGAAACGAAGAGTTTTGTATGGAAACTGCAAGCATATTGAAAAAAATTACTTAATCTTAATTTTATCGGGCAATTTCAACCAAATTGAATCTGAAATGAAAGTT
Source organism: Aedes aegypti (assembly GCF_002204515.2). Taxonomy (NCBI): domain Eukaryota; kingdom Metazoa; phylum Arthropoda; class Insecta; order Diptera; family Culicidae; genus Aedes; species Aedes aegypti. Next base: position 109,459,377 of record NC_035109.1, read on the forward strand.
GAAACCCTATTTTGCGTGCTTGCTGTATTAGATCACAAAAAAAAATTGATGAATCATATCTTAGATGTCATGTAAACATCAATTAAACCAGGGTTTTATACGACTTTGGCGTCCTGTAGCTAAAAATTGTGACGGGCAGCAACATTTCTGAGAACGGCATCAGATTCAGGGACCCGAAATCTACTAGAGACACATAATTAAATCCTTGAGACACGCAAACATTTAATTTTTGTTACGCTGTGTTATTTTTTCTCGATGAAAGATTTTCAAATTCTCGAAGAGGATTCTGTGATACCAAATCTTTTGAATGGTGGGTGCAGAATTGGTGGTCATTATTTTCTGTTAATAACGTTTTGAAACACACCGTGTGTTACAGTATTGCATTGCGATTTCCAGTGGTAAAAGGTCAAGCCCCAGGTAAGAATGGGTACACGATCGAATGAGTTTGCACACGAGTGCGTCGTTTTGCGATCGCAAACTGATACCGACGTGGAAGTGCTTCGATTTCGACTCCCTAGTTCACTAGTTGCAAAGGTTGACGTTGTCTAGTTCCCGGATTTAAAATCGAACGTAAGTATTCTTACGCCATATCAGCGAAAGCGTCAAAGTTGGTGAATGAAAGGTTAACGCTGGAACCTATTCAAAGATATTGTGGTAAAATAATTTGATGAATTAGCAAAGGCGGTGACATTGCGCAATTGAAGCCTGTGCGCGATTAAATCTGAACGCAACATTACCTTACATTTGTCACAGAGTTGCATCTACAGTGAAGGGTAGTGAAATTTATCACAATTGTTTTATTAGTTTTGCTTGGTCGGGTATAAAAATATTTCGGTATAAATTAGAGTTAGACCATAGAAAATTTCATGTGAAATGAAAAAAAAATCCCATTTTTCATAAGCAGCTTGTAATTATACTGTGTCACAATTTATCGTACGAGTTGAAAATAGTGCTGCATTGACAGCTGTTACATGGAGCACACGGTAATAAAAATAATAATTTTGTACTAAACACATTCCTTATGATTGCATCTTCAACTTTCTAGAAGAATATCCTCTTGAAAAACTTCTCCTATATGAGCTATGGCGGAAGATCCAAATTATTTTGATTCTTGTGAAAGGTTTCAGAGATCTAAAATATCGATCAAAATACGGTTTTGATCCGTTCGGATCACTTTGAGGCAGAACAGAACATACTGATGCTGAACATAACCTTCTACATTTTTAGAACATACTGTTCATTACAATCATACTGTTCTAATAGTTCTTTGTATTGTAGCTATGAATATTTCCATCAATAAATTAACTTCTTGCTAACTTTTGAATGATCATTTCAACCCTGCACGAGGAAAATCGATAACGGTTCAAGGCTTCATGAAGCATTCATGCATTGCTGAGCCATGTTAAATATCAACTTTACTTATGTAAATTGATTCTCACTTTTATTTATTATTTCCTCTTCAATAACCTAATCGCAACTATACATAACATCGAAAATAAATGTCAGAATTCAACATTCCGTGAATCTAATTGATAATTACTGTAGGCAGCTCATGATCCAACAAGCACCTTCTATATCCAAGAAAACACCCTAGCAAGATTGTTTTTAAGCGAATACTTTCTCGATATAGTAGTTATAACTTAGTTACATTTACTCAATACTCAATTTCATATCCACTAGTTATCTTATGATTTATTCGTTTGAATCTCTAACTATTTATAAGTTTTAAAAAAGGATGAATAGTTTTTTTACTTTAAAACCCAATGGTAAGTTTAGCAAAATTTCACCACTTTCTGTTGCATGTTTGTGAATCTTCAATAAGAAAAATAAATATAAAATATGAAATAGTATAAGTTGCCTTTTCTCTAGATAATGCTTGATCAGTTCCTGAAAAAAAAAAACCTTCAGGAAGTTTTTGTCGTTCTCTCGCTGTGAATTTTCAGTCAACAGCAACCTTTCCCATGCTGTATGGGAACCTATAAGTGGGGAACTTTCAATACACAGTTTTTGAACATAGCTTACGAGTACATTACAATTAACTACTTACTTACTTATTTGGCTTTACATCAATTATCTTGATAAAGCCTCGCCAACAATATTTCGCCAATTCCCTCGGTTCATGGCCGCTTCTCTCCATCCTCGACTGTGACCCACGCTCTCCAGGTCCTGGTGTACCTGGTCAATCCACCTAGCTCGCTGCGCCCCACGCCTTCTTGTTCCGACCGGATTCGTAGCGAACACCATCTTTACAGGGTTGTTGTCCGGCATTCTTGCAACATGCCCTGCCCAGCGTATCCTTCCAGCTTTAGCTACCTTCACGATACTGGGTTCGCCGTAGAGTTGAGCGAGCTCGTGGTTCATCCTTCGCCGCCACACGCCGTTCTCCTGCACGCCGCCACACGCCGTTCTCCTGCACGCCGCCGAAGATCGTCCTTAGCACTCGGCGTTCGAAAACCCCAAGAGCTTGCAAGTCCTCCTCGAGCATAGTCCACGCCTCATGCCCATAGAGGACTATCGGTCTTATGAGCGTTTTGTACATCGTACATTTGGTGCGGGGGTGAATCTTTCTTGACCGCAGTTTCTTCTGGAGCCCATAGTAGGCACGACTTCCGCTGATGATGCGCCTTCGTATTTCCCGACTAACATTGTTGTCAGCCGTCAACAAGGATCCGAGGTAGACGAACTCGTCCACCACCTCGAAGGTATCCCCGTCTATCGTAACACTGCTTCCTAGGCGGGCCCTGTCGCGCTCAGTTCCGCCAACCATCATGTACTTTGTTTTCGACGCATTCACCATTAGCCCGACTCTTGTTGCTTCGCGTTTCAGGCGGGTGAACAAATCTGCCACCGTTTCAAATTTTCTCCCAATAATATCCATGTCGTCCGCGAAGCAAACAAATTGTCCGGATCTCGTGAAAATCGTGCCTCGACTGTTAAGTCCGGCTCTCCGCATGACACCTTCAAGCGCAATATTGAACAACATTACAATTAACTTACAAAAGGATTAAATTAGAACAAACTTATCAACCAAAATAACACCATTTATTTTGCCTTATAAAAGCATATTAGAAAACGAATAGTATTTAACAAAAATTTTAGAAAGAGAAAAATTAACATAATGTGTTTTGTTTAATGAATTACCCGTTTGTTAAAAAAAAACAGAGATCTAAATTCTTTGCATTTCTTTGAGCAATAAAAAACTTTAAAAAAAAATAGTTTTTCTTAGGTTGCTCTTGACATTAGTTTTTTATCAAATAACATAGAAAACTAAGGGTTCCCATCATTGCTTTTTTATTAAATGACTTTTTGTCATACAAAAGTCCTCCACTAAAATTGTTATGGTACAAAAACATGTCATTTTTGCTTCCTTGAAACATTTATAATGGATTTATGTTGTTTATCGAACAAATGATTCAATTAAAACTTGTTTTCAAAAAAAAATTCTTTTTTTTTTCAAAAAAATCAGTTGTGATATGAGGAATTTTTGATATATATATATATATTTTTTTTTTAAAGGCAGTATAGCAAAATGTCCTTGTTTGTGAGATATACTTCTAGTCTGCTTAGTTACAGTTGACTTTCCTTATTGGTATTTGCTGTTGATTCTCATAAAGAGATGTGTTTGCCTAATAGACATCACGAATAAGATAATCGATAATAGGGTAACTCGGTCTAATACGCTCCAATGCCCCTCTTCATTTTCAGGGGATTGAAGCTTCTTTTACGTGTAAATTCCTTGGTGCTACAACTCGAAAATCCAAACTTCAAACTATTCAACATTGAAAGTTTGACCGTTTCACAAGGTGATGGATAATCACAGATAATATGATTGAAAAGTAATATTTGACTTGTTTACTTTGAATCACACGCCTATGATCTGTGAATACCGGGTAGAGTTTATTAAGATTTATGTTTTGACAAATTGAACTCTTAAAATCGAAAGTTCGAGTTATCTAGTTGTAGCATTAAGGAGAGGACGTGATTACATATCTTAAATATTTGCGAAAAAAAATATGTGGCGCATATACGTTCTTTGAAAAGCATAATTAATAGAAATTCTAAAAATATCGAAAATCAGGTTTTTCGTCTAAAATATTGCTTCTGGGGCTTGCTCAGGGTGAATGAAGCCCATTCTTTAATATTATACTTATTACAAAAACTTTTACCGGAAGACGAATGCTAAACGACCCTTTAAAGCTTAGCAGGTGAGGAATTCTCCTTGGAAACATTTTAACAAAAAGGTCCATTTTATGAGAGGGGCATATTGCCCAGATTGTTTTGAAACGTAAACATTTGGACCGTTTACAAAAAAAACATCTTGCACACTTTTTTGAAGCAACCTGGAAATAGAAAGCTGCGTGCAGAGCATAACCAACTATATAAGCAACATCTTGACATAAAAAACTTTAGAAATCTCGCGTTGAGTATCATACAGGCGTATCTGCAGTGATCGATTTCTCTTCGTCGATTTTCTCTTTGCATTATCGCACGAAATTCAAAAGATTTTTGAAGCATTTTACGATTCAGTACGATGAAGGATGATGAATACTTTCTACTGAGTCAAAAATAGGAGTCGAAAACAATCGCCCGGCTAAGTAAATAGCTAAAGAGAAAATCGATGAAGAGAAATCGATCACTGCAGTTACGCCCTTATGATACTGAATGCGAGAAATGATGCATTTACTACAGCGTTAGAGCAGTTTTTCCTCAAGGGGGGCGTACGACACCTTTTTACCTTACGTTCATTTCATCAGTCATTTAATCTTCATCTTCTTCTTGGCATTACGTCCACACTGGGACAGATCCTGCTTCTCAGCTTTGTTCTTATGAGCACTTCAACAGTTATTAACTGAGAGCTATCTTTGCCAAACTTGCCATTTTCGCATTCGTATATCGTGTGGCAAGTACGATTATATTTTATGCCCAGGGAAGTCCAGGAAATTTCCATTACGAAAAGATCCTAGAAAGACCGGGAATCGAACCCAGACACCTTCAGCATGGCCTTTCTTGGTAGTCGCGGACTCTAACGACACGGCTAAGGAAGGCCCCAGTCATTTCATAAGAAAAGAAATCAGACTAACTGGCCTATAGAGTTTCCGCATATTATAGGGTGTCCCAGAAAGTATGGGCACAACTTTGATAATGAAAATCATAGTACTTTTTCAAACGATCAAAAATTTTTATATTTTTGTATTTTTCTATATGTTTTTTCAACCAGCATCTGTAATAAATTTGTTTGATTTAATAATCGTTTACATTGAAAATTTTGATTTTAGAAAAATAACTAGTAAAATATGTTTTTATCAAAATCTTTCGCCGTTGTGAGTTTAAGTACATTGTATCAAAGATGTTTTACATAAATTTTTATTTGGTTTTGTTAGAGAACAAATGAAAAAATGGTAAAATTCGAAATATCTAGTATTTTTGTCTCCACATAAGACAACATCACGAAGTTATAACAATTCATGTATTTTAAATAGTAATAAAAATAATACATTTCAGAATTACGAAAGGTTAATCTCTATTCTTTTTTATAGGAAACTTAAATTTTTGATTTTTTCATGTTTTACGTAAATATAAGGATATGTTTTTTGACCATTTTCAAATCGACCACGACAGGAATCGGATTTAAAGTTCCAATACAAGTTTTACATGCTTAAGATGAAGATGAATCGAAGCCAAACCTCAAATTTTCAAGAGCACAAATCTGGAGAACCGAACGTCCGTTCAGGCTGAGAACTTAATCGATTGGTCACTATCTGGTGGTGACCAATCGATTAAGTTTTCAGCTCAAACAAATGTTCGGTTCTCCAGATCCGTGCTCTTGAAAATTTGAAGTTTGGCTTCGATTCATCTTCACCTTAGGCTTAAAATTTCAGTTTGAACAAGTGATAGTCCGATCAATTATCATATTGTCGCTGATAAATATATTTTTTCAGATTTTTACTATACGTACTTTCTGACATAGAAACAATTTTGTAAAACAAAGTCGCTCAAAAATAACGCGATTTGTGCAAGACTGATAAGAGATGCTTCAAAGAAATGTTACGTAATCAACACAATAATAATTAAATTATTCTTTAAAAAATCGCAATCTACTCTTGTTGGGCACAGTAATCAAATGTGTAAAATTTAAATTTTTATCTTCTCTAGTCTTGAAATGGCAGTATGGTAATGACGGGGTTGGTGGTCTGATGGCTACCGCTTCTGCTTCATATGCAGAAGGTCATGGGTTCAATCCCAGGCCCGTCCCTTTCCTCGTACTTTGTAGTTGTATATCTCTCACTTGCTTCTATCTTCCATTCTAAATATATCACACTCAAACTATTCGTTCATAGCAAACGCTAGAACCAGAGACGGACAAGAAACCGTTTCCCTAACGCTTCCTACTTCCACGCGCACGCCTTTCTTACGCCTGATACATAGGCAGTCTGCTAACCACAAAAGCAAACCTATCTGCCATGCCTTTCCCCCAATCCATACACTCCCGCATGAACTGACGTGGATGCAGTGGAATAAACGGTCTACGTGGGAGTCAGTTCAATGCATCATCAATTCCTCCCCCTTCCCCTCATTGGTCTGCATTCTGACGTGGCAGGTGCCATTGTTGCCTAAAAATAGCAGATCACCAGCACTTATACACTGAGGATGCCTGTTAGTCCCAAGCAGTCATTCGGTTGGTTCCTTGTGTAAGTGCAGCTGATCTGGCGATACTGGAGTGCATCCACGGGCGGCCAATCAAGCTCAAGCTCAAGCTCAAGCTCTCTAGTCTTGAAATGGCAGTATGGTGAAGTCGTGCCAATACTTTCTGGGACACCCTGTATCCGTACAAAGTAAGGATTTTGTTAAACCAACTGACTTCATTCCAATTAAAAACATTTGTAACGCTTATACAGTTATGGATCACTTTGTCGTTTAACGCCGAAAAATTCTATCAAAATATACACTTCGACGTACTATTTGGTTGCACCGCAATATAATGATGTTTTTGGCCAATGTTTAGTTTGTATTACATAGCTGTCAAAATATCGTTGTTTTCGAAAAGCATTGTCATTTGCATTCATAAGCTTCCAAAGGCAATAAAATTCAAATATTATGGCATTAACTAAGATTCAGTATGGATTCATATTTGGACAACATTTTTCTTCATTACTGACTCTGAATACAGTGCACCCCCGCTAATTTGAACGATGTCTCACGCAAACCATAGGGATTCGTTTTTAATTTCAACTTGTAGTCACCCTACGAACAATAAAAAAAAACGTTTTTATGGTCACCTCATTGGCTGTTTTGTTGTATTCTGCGTCCCATTTCACAACGTTCCATTTCACGTGCGTTCCATGAGCTAAAGATGAATCACGAGCTCGCTGCATTCTTCGGTTAGCCTAGCATCCTGAAGGTAAAAAAAGCTGGAAGAATGGGTTGGGCGGGGCATGTTGTAAGAATGCCAGAAAACAACCCTGCAAAAATGGTGTTCGCGTCCGATCCGATAGGTACAAGAAGGCGAGGAACACAGCGGGCACGGCGGGCTGACCAGGTGCTTCAATATCTGGCAAGTGTAGGCCGCAGCCGAGGATGGAGGGACATGTCGGTTTACTTTTGTATTTTTTGATTTGGATGAAATTTTGCACATGCTTTCTTTATGCCCAAAAATGCCTTTTTGCATCATCGGCTCGCCATTTTGACTCTAGCCTTACTTTTGAGAAGGGCCTAAGAAAAAAAACCCTTAATAATTTTCAAAACTTATAACTTAGAAACGGTTTGTCCGATCAGTTTGGAGTCTTCCGCAAAGTTTTAGGTTATTGTTGGGACTATCTGGAAAAAGATATACACTGTAAAAAAAAATGTTGTAATTTTTTATATATCGAAAATAAAGCTTAAAAATCAATTTTCTCAAAAATCGTATTTTTGATTTTTTTTTATTTTATTATATGTTAAAGTAAACAAAAAAATGAAGTCTTTTGCACAGTGGGTCAAGATGGAGAAATCATGGACAAAAAAGTTATGATTTTAAAAAAAAAGGTGAATTTGTTGAAAATGGTCATAATAAACTTTTCAAATGTTTCGGTAGCAATTAGCAAAATTTTCTCATATACCTTTTCTGTTGAAAATTTTGCGTAGTTTCATAAAATCGGGTCGAAAAGCATTCAAAAAGTTTATTTAGACCATATTGAAAAATCAACCTTTTTTTTTAAATCATAACTTTTTTGTCCACGATTTCTCCATCTTGACTCACTGTGCAAAAGACTTCACTTTTTGTCTACTTTAACATATAAAAAAATAAAAAAAATCAAAAATACAATTTTTGAGAAAATTGATTTTTAAGTTTATTTTTGATATATAAAAAATTACAACATTTTTTTTACAGTGTACATTTTTTTTCCATATAGTCCCAACAATAACCTAAAACATTGCGGAAGACACCAAACTGATCGGACAAACCGTTTCTAAGTTATAATTTTTTGAAAATTATTAAGGATTTTTTCTTAGGCCCTTCTTAAAAGTAAGGCTAGAGTCAAAATGGCGAGCCGATGATGCAAAAAGGCATTTTTGGGCATAAAGAAAGCATGTGCAAAATTTCATCCAAATCAAAAAATATAAAAATGAAATTTGGGAAAAAGTCGTTATTTTCTGTGGAACCGCTCAGCTGCTAAACGAGTTGTATGGCGTGGAATTGTTGACGCAGTTTTATTGTAAAACCAATAAATGAATGAATATTTTAAGCATCCCTATTCCATGTGTACTTATTTTAACCAAGAAAAGCGTTCGTATTCGTATATTCATCTCTTTCTTTATTGAAATTAGATAGATCTATGGCGTGTAAAACTATGTTTTCTTCTTAGCACCTTCCCGACCCTTCGACACATACGCCTTCACATAAAAGTCCAGGAACATTCCCAAAATGAACACTGCCTGCAGGAATCCAACCCAGTGCCAAATTCTCGGGAAGCCACAGTTCAGCCCTAGCAGGGCCGGTCGCCCAAAGTGGAAGCCCATGTGAACAAACTGCACCAGCTGCAACCGCGTCAAATATTTTTTCCATGAGCTCTGATTTCCGTACGAGGCCAAATAGTAGTAGAAATACATCACAGCGTGCACTAGCGAGTTCCAGACTCCAAGCATCATGACGTGTCCACCTGAAATTATAAGAAACATATATGAGAGAAATTACATATTTCGGTTTTGCACAGAGTCATCAATATGCAATCAGTTATATTGATGAAGAAAATCAAACATTGATTTATGAATCAATTGACTAGAAAACACAATTAAACATCTATTGAATAAACTGAAGAAACTATTAGAAGCATTCAACGTTATCTGTCAATTCGTACACTCCAGGTTAGTTATCAGAAGTCTGAAAGACTTCCTGTAAGAGCTGATGTTCCTCAAAGCAGCATTTTGGGGCCAATATTTTACAATATTTTCATATCTAACTTACCTGAGCTACCTACAGGGTTTCAAAAATCTTTGTTTGCGGATGACACAGGCCTCTCGCCAAAAGACGAAGCCTGCGTGTCTGTACTACATTATTTGCAAAAAAGATGGATTTCTAATAATGCTTTCAAAACTCAGCTAACAATATTCCCACATAAACCGAAAGCTCTTTTTTTGAAACCTTCAAATAAACAGGTTGTCACGATAGGGTCCCAATAAATTATTCTGATGAAGTTAAGTATCTAAGGCTCATGCTAGATAAAAATTTAACTTTGAAAATTCACATTCAAGCCAAATGTAACAAATATATAAAATGGCTGAATCCACTTATTAGCAAAAAAAACTAAACTTTGTCTTAAGAACTAACTTTTGATCAATTCAAAATAATTTTTTTTTAAATGATTCTAAAGCTCCATCCCTGGTATAGTACCAATGAGTTACATAGAATATCTAATGTTGAAACATTGGAACAAATGACGAATAAAATTATTCATAATTTCATCTTATAAGCAGGTGAAATCAACTCAATTTTTCTTCTTGGCATTAACGTCCTCACTGGGACAGAGCCTGCTTCTCAGCTTAGTGTTCTTATAAGCTTTCATTGCCAAAGTTGCCATTTTTGCATTCGTATATCGTGTGGCAAGTACGATGATACACTATGCCCAGGGAAGTCAAAGAAATTTCCGTTACGAAAAGATCCTGGACCGACCGGGATTCGAACCCAGACACCTTCAGCATGGTTTTGCTTTGTAGCCGCGGACTTTAACCAACGAAATGCTAATAAATGCTTAATTTAGTTTTACCAAACTATGATAATAGTGTTTTCTAATACAGAACACCTAGATTTACAAAGAAAAAAAAAGAAAGCATGATCGACTAGACTAGACCGAATCCATCAAATATAATGCAAGATCCTACCTGGAACAAATATAACCGCCAAGAAGCTCAACGTCACCATAACGGCATGATGATACACGTGTAGAAACGACACGTGCGATTGTTTCTTACGTAGAACGAAAAATACTGTATCTGCTAGATCGAGCACTTTCAACAGGAAATATCCGTACGATAGGTACAGCTCCTCGTATCCTTGCTTGGATTCACTGTAATTCACCGGTTGGCATTTGAAGGAAAAGTTTTCCCACTGCAGCATGTAGAACATCTACAAGTAATTTATGAAATGTCATTTGAAATGATAGATTCTTGGGGTTCGATCACAGTTTATATCAAAGTGAACACTTACGACTGCAATGAAATAACCCCCATTCGCAATCACTTGAACGATATTGTATATCCTGATCACAGCCTTCAGATCGTATGCCTTCCGCAGTTCCATATACTTTGGTCCACCCCGTAAAACTACATACAGATAGGTGGCAATGATCGTCACCACAGGCCATATCGTGTTGACCAGTGGGAAGTTCAAACTCCTCCGGTCTGAAACAAACCTTGAAAATCAACGGAACTGTTAAAAGTTTCCCCATCATTACGTACCTCGGTGATCGTCCATGTACTGCTGGTACTCGTCAAACATCCTGTCGATCACGAGAGCCATTTTGAGGAACTCCGCACCGGATCGAAGCTGGTCCTCCAAGCAGGATAGCCTAACGACTAACGATTCTTCCAATGAGTGGATCTGAGTTTATAAAACCTGATGGCTGATTAGCTCTAACGAAAATCCAAATTTCAATGTACAGTCGGAAATTTCGACAACAGCCGCGACTCCCAGACACTACGCCGGTTACCGACTGAACAGAGAAGTGCACCACACCAGACGGTCGAGTTTGTTCTAAACTGTAGTTGGCAAGAACATGCTGCCGCAATAGATTCAATCAATGACGTTTCCCTTGTGCAAAATCGTTTGAATTTAATGTCGCCCCGTCGGAGAAAGTAGGACCATTTGAATATGGATTGGAAATATTGATCGAAACACCGAACAGTAGTGATGACACAGTTCTAATATTTCTTATTCAAATGCCATTCGTGATGGAACATGAACAGCTCTGTACAGTTATTAATTGAGAAGTTTTTCTCTTCAAACTTCTTTTAGAAATATCTAAAGAATAACGAGAAAGATGAGGTGTTCAAAATATGATGCATGATGATAATATGATTCAATACTAATAAAGTCATTATCCAGATACATCTTTTAACTTATATTTTCCTATTAGCACGTTACACTTTATGTTATGGGCTAGCGATATCCAAGGATGGTTTATGAGCATCATCCTTAGATATAAATATAAAAGAGCTATTTCAATCAACTGAATTCTTTCAAACGACTGTTATAACCAAATCTACAACTCTCCTATTAATGCATAGTATGATCCAGTTCACAGCAATGCGCTCACTTCTTGACGTAATACTGGCGCCCGTAATCTAGCCCAGAAGGTTGTATACCACTTTATAATTCAATGAGTTAATTTCTGGTAGCCACTTTCCAAACTGTTGCACGCTGTACTTAAGTGCTTTGACCCCACGCGGATGTGTAAATTAGTCCATACTAAAACGTCTACGCCGGTATCGGGTGAGCGATAAAATGTATGTGACGAGGACGAATACGCTTTTTATTGCACCTAGATGTAACGAACGATGTGTACTGTTACTATGCGGATCATTGTGGGCATTTACAAGTTAGTACAGCAGGGTAATTCAATGAAAGTTGAACGGTTTTAAATTTCGCCAAATATTGAAGAGTTGTCAGAAATGCCAGAAGTGGGAGAAAAGACGGCTAACATCTCGCTCAGAAATAGGGAATCCATTCAATATCAAGCGTTTTATTAACCCATATCCGCCCAGCGTCCTAAAAATAGGACAGTACTTGTAGTGCAAATATCTTGAAAATAAAGAGGTTCAGAAGAAAACTGTTTTCTATAAAGTTGATCATAGGACTGCTGACTTCCACTTGGTAACTATTTTAATTCAGAATTAACTCACCAGGTGGCGCACAGACGGCAACACATGTCGCATGTAGAAGCAACATATGAAACAACTTTTCAGCGTACAAATATTTGCTTCGTTTATATCTCATTCCTGAGATGAGATACAAAATTTGGGTCTTTGACAAAGTCGATCAACTAAATAAGATCTATCCACCCAACACCACATTAGTTCGGAAAACACTCACAAGATGCCGCTAGTTGTCGAACAGTTCAGTGATGAGATACAACGTTGGTGTCTTGGACAAATATGTTCAACTGAATGAGATCTATTTGCCCGAGAACTTACTAGGCACCGTCCACAAATTACGTAACGCTCCAGGGGGAGGGGGGAGTAGGCTTAAGCGTTATGCCTCATACAAAAATGTATTATTTTTTAATACGAAAAACGTTACGGAGGGGGGAGTGGGTCGAAACTTTCCAATTTTTGTTTTACGTAATAAATGGACGCTGCCTTAGTTCGTAAAACATTCACAAGATGGTGCTAGTGGGCAGAGATTTTATTTGGTTGTATCTTAGTCCAGTTATTAGATACAAAATTGGTGTCTTCGACAAAGTTGAACAACTAAATGATACCTATTCGCATAAAACCTTATAAATACGGAAAACTCTCTCAAGATGGCGCTAGTGTGCAAAAAGTTTATTTGCTTATATCTTAGTCCAGTTATGAGATACAAAATTGATGTCTTGGACAAAGTTGAACAACTAAATGATATCTATTCGCATAAAACCGTCATAGTTCGTAAAACGCACAAGATGGCGCTAGTGAGCAAAAATTTTGTTAGTTTATTTCTCAGACTAGTGATTAGATACAAAGTTGTAGCTTAGAAAACTCTCCAAAGTTGGCGCTAGTAGGCAAACATATTATTTGCTTAAATTTCAATGCAGTGATTGGATACAAAGTTGGTGTCTTTGACAAAGCTGAAGAACTAAATGAGACCTATTCGCCTGAAAACTTATAACATCGGAAATGGGGCACATATTTTATTCACTAATATATCCGTCCACTGATTTAATCAAAAGAAAGATATTCGCCTAAAACAATTTTAGTTCGGAAGTTACTCTCATGATGGCGCTAGTCGGCAAATATTTGATGAGAAATAAATATGGTATCTTCGAAAAAGATGATCAACTAAAGGAGAAAGTTTCGATTAAACTTATTAGCTGGGAATTGATTTTATGTCCGGAACATCAAGAAAACAACCAATAAGAAATTGGTCTGCGTAGACCGAAACAATAGCTTACTTTGGATGCAAAACTCCTTCAAGTTTTGCATGAACTTATTTGACACCATTTATGAATTATCTTGAAAGCTAAAGGACAAGCTTTTGATTAGTACTAACGAAATTCTGATATTGTCAAATATACATTTGGTTCGCTGTCAGATCCGAGCCACATCGTGAACTAATAACTTGACTCAGAAAAAATATTTTGATAGTTATGTTTTCGAATTTTTTTAAATCAAGGGTGTATGTGCGCATAATAGTACTTTTAGTTTTCATGCAACTAGGAGTTTAAAAATCTTCATAGACTGGCCTGTATATGTTCATGCTCATGCCAGTGTAATTTTTGGCGCGGTGTGGGATCCACAAAGTGCCTTCCCCACTAAAAACACTCTCCTAGGTTTAGTACCATAACCCTCCGGAACCACCTTCCGGTATTACTTCGGAGGGGAGGCTAACGTACTGAGCGCATCTCTTCAATTTGTTATTCTACATGCTGAGACCTTCGGCTCCTGTTACCAGTTTTAAAGCCGTTCAACGTTGTGCCACATGCTGAGCCCTTCGGCTCCACACGTTAGTAATTCGTTAGTATCTACTATTTTCGCCCATTGGCGACCCGTCAATTTGTTAGTACCTACATGCAACATTCTGAGCCCTTCGACTCCAGTTTGTACACTACTCTGCACTCATTCAGAGCGCGTACTCACACAGTTACGACGACCTTCACCTTTTCTTTGTTCAGCTGGTAGGATTCCGAGGTCGGTCCAACGATTCCGGTTGAGCATAACTTCCGACGTACTCTACTCGACTAGTCCCCGGCGGTGGACCTAGTCTACACCGACGAAGAATTCCCCGGCAGTGAAAATTCTCCCGAGACCGATTCTTCTTTTTCTACGTTTCGAGCCGACCGGAAGGGTGCCGAAGTCAGTCCAGCGATTCCGGTGGAGCCTAGCTTTCGGTTCACTGGTGCCCCGACGACCCTAAAACCGGCGCTATGACACGTCAACTCAACTAGTCCCCGGTGGTAAACCTAGCCTACACCGACGAAGAATTAAAACTTATTATGAAATTCGATTAATCATTTTAGACATTTTTACTATGTTTAATTTTGACCAGCAGCAGAAGTAATGCGCTTGTTCAGTTGTTGATCAGCCTAGCATGTGTTGATTAGACATTGTTGAACAGAAGCTCAAGCATAATCAATGTTCAGCTACAAGAGGTTTATATTGGGCACTGGAAGGCTGATATATGAATTCAAGGATGGCGCAGACGGCAAGGTATACCGCTGACGATGGGAAGGTCTCGAGTTTGAATCCAGTATCAAGGTAATTATTAAATGTGGTTATTAATTCATGGTAAAAGTATACACTGCATTTGATGCGCAGTGTTTAGCGATTTTTGGTCATTTATTTGTTTCAAATAATTTTGTGGAAGTTGAATAAAAGCTGAGATAAATGCTCATAAAGCGATTTTGAAGTTGTAGAATAAAGTCAATATACAACGACACGCTTTAACTTCTCCAAATTTGTGTGAACAACGCCTGAACAAAGGCTTCACATGGAAATAATTAAAATGTTGTTAAACATGATGCTGAATTAAACTGCAATAATGTTGTTTGTTAAATCAGCATTGTTAAATCAATAATCCTTATTAGGCTAAGTGAAACCTGAATAAACATCATTTCAATATATGATTACAATCACCAAATGATAAGTAGCCTAATAATTTCGCCAGATTTGGTTGAACAATGTGTACGTAGCAGCTGCAAAGTAATATAATTAAGCAACTATTCAGTATTTAGTTATGAAAAGTTGCTTAATAAATGATTATAAAATAGGCAAATGTTTCTTGGGGAGTTTCATTCAATTGTGATTCTAATGATTATTTTACCGAATTGTCAGGAGTAAAAATCAAAGACTACCTCAGAGGTACAAAAATTCCTTCAAAGAACAAAAAAAGTGAATATGACTTTGACCAAAATGAGTGTATTTGACCGTTGTGCACAATTCAAGAGTTAAATGAAAAAGTCAAAGAAGGCAATAAAACATGCTAACTGTCAGCACGCTCTCTCTCTCAGAGAAAATAATTGTATCCTGCTATATAAAAGAAACGAAATATTTTGTATAGAGACTGCAGGAATGTTGGAAAAATATGTTTAATTGAAATTTAAGATGATTATAAAACGAAGCCGAACCTCGAATTTTTAAGAGCAATAGTCTAGAGAACCAAACAACGCTCTAAGCAGAAAATTTGATCGTTGTGATCATAATTAAAACGCAACCAATCCATCAAATTTTCAATGCGTACGGTTGTCAGGTTCTCTAGATCTATGAACTTTAAAGTTCGATGTTTGGCTGAGCTTTATCGGGTAATTTGAACATAACTATATCCTATATGGAAGTTTAAGTCAGCATGCTTAGTGGATTTAATTAATTAAGATTTCATGTAAATATTATTATACAAATATAGTCACCAGTAGTTCAAAACTATGACGCGCTGGAACACTTTTGAAAGCGGCATTAGATTCAGCAGCCTCAAATATATTAAAGACGCATTATTCGAACCTTGAGATACGAAAAAAGTTATTTTTGATACGCTGTTCAGTCCAAAAAATTACTTACAAACACAAGCAATCACAGACTGGACTCGGAAAAAATGAGACACACAAAAATAATCACCAAAAATTCACAATCGGATACATCTCAAATTTTCAAGGATTAAATAACTATACATCAGCTATGTCTTGACATAAATTATTTATTGAATTTCTTCCCCAAGCTGAATGTTCGTACATTTCTCTTAACACTGCTCATGAGATCTTGGGCGAGGCTTTGCATCTGTCCTACACAATTTCTCCCAGCTTTATCGGGTTTGAATGTTTTTCGGCTTTTCTTCAAACTCTTCTTCACTATCGCCCAAAACCTTCAGAGCGGACGAAGTTCTGATATGTTTGGCGGGTTCGCCTCTTTCGGGATCACTTTAACGCCCTTCGCTTCGTACCAATCCATAACAAGCTTGGCGTAATGGCACGAAGCGAGATCCGGCCAGAACAGCGTGGGGCTACGGTGAGAGCGGAAGGCGGGCAGCAAAATAACGAACGACTTGCTGGACCGTCCGCACTCGCAGATAGCCTGCCACAACAGGTACTTCTTCGCGAATTTATCCATCTTTCTCTTCTGGAACTTTTCCGGACGTTATTTGGTATCTGCCTTGATGTATGTATCGTCGTCCATTGACCAGCCACTCACGGTACAGCTTCCACGCACGCAATTTGGCCACCGTGTTTTGCTTGTCAGTCCGGTTTGACGCCTTCCTGGCCTTAAAACACGTTGCCCAGCCCGCTTCAAGGTTTGCTGGACGAACCACTTCAACGAATTGACCATTTTGGCCACGTCTAGGGTGGAAAGGTTCGAGTTATTCTTAAAGTACTGCCTTCTCTGGGTATTTCGTTTTCGGGTTTCGGCCGGTTCCAGCGCGCCGCTCGATGGCCTTCGTCTCCTGGAACATCTTCACAACGCGGGACACGGTGGAATGGTGGATTCCAAGCCATCTGTGCGACTGACCAGGATTATCGATCACCGCACCCAAGATTTGCTGGCGTAGCTCTTCTTGTTTCGAATGCATCTTGAAAACTACTTGACAGATCACGATAAAATTTTGCACGCATAAACATAACACT
Organism: Aedes aegypti; assembly: GCF_002204515.2. Lineage (NCBI taxonomy): Eukaryota > Metazoa > Arthropoda > Insecta > Diptera > Culicidae > Aedes > Aedes aegypti. The sequence goes on from NC_035109.1 coordinate 109,476,656, forward strand.
CTAAACAAGTATTACCTAAAACTTCATTATGTTTACCAACGCGATAAAAAGTTACAACCAAAACAAAGTTTCGCTTTTATTCCGAGTCCAATATTTACACAGAAAATGACGTTAGTTTTAGTTTTGAAATAATTAATGTTTTCTTTTTTAAGTTAATTTGTTGATATTTTTTTCTACATTTATTAACGAGATTTTAAGCTCTGGGCTAGTTCATCTCGAAATCCATGGCTTTACTATAATTTCTTACGTCACTATAATTTCTTACGTCATAAGTGACTATCTCGGGAATGAGATTCGATCCTAGGTTTTCGGCGTGAGAGGCGTGTGTTCTAACCACTACACCAGATCTGTTTCCTAGTGTAAATGTTTCTGATTTGGGAAAACAATATACTTCAGTAGAATATATTTTAAATAAGCCTGTTTTATCTTATAGAAATCTGCTAGTAATTCAATCGCACGAAAATCTACGCGAAATAAATCAGAATGCAACGCACGTTTAAATTTAACAAGGGAAAGGGAGTAATATTCTGCAAAAACAACACACATTTTTCAGTAGTTTTTTGTATTGTTTATATTTTAAGTTACCTCCAAATGTTGCATTGTACTTGCTCATACAAATACTGAATCGCTCACAATAGGCATATATTATATTCTGCTGCGGGGAAGAACTGTGGGAATACTAGAATGTTCAAAACTGTTCGCCATAGTTGACTGAAAACAAATATCAGTTTTAGATAATTGATAAATGAGTGTCAGACTCTAAACGCTAATACCCACAGTTCTTCCTCACAAATTTCTCTCACCGATCCGTAGTCCAAATCCAAAGCGCCCTCTCAGTTCCACGATGCTTCTGTAAATGTTTATGTCACTGTTTATTTGTAATACAATATATATAGTCTTATATCATATATATAAACAGTATCATCTATAGGCAAATATTTTCCAGACAATTTTGTGTTGCCCGTACTGTATTCCTTCTGTTTCTGGATTTTACCAACTACTATTGGAAGATTGATGAATTGATAACACTATTCTTGCTCGTCCACGACTTGTCGGTCAACCAATAAACTACAGCAAGTTCATGAACCGCGCCAAAATCGGGCTGGAATGGCTTTCGACGAGCAGTTTGAAAGTCCAGACGAGCTTCTATATAATAATATAAATATATTTTGTAATGATTCATAAGATTCATTTCTCAAGATATTTTGTGGTATTGTGATTTGACACTGATTTTTGCAACATATTGTTTTGTGTGAATTGAATGTGAAACGAATGTATAGTACCTATAAATTGTTGTGTTTGTGTGTGTGTGTGCTCTTGGAGCGCGTTAGGTTTAGTTCTATAACAGTCGATTAATCTGCTTGTCATCGTGTAACAGTATAAAGGTAATTGTCAGCATTCGATAGTAATGCCATTGGTTTGGTAAATATGTCTATTTAATCTTTAAAATAGCGTCTTTTGTAGGAATGAATTGTTTTAACAAATCTCCTGAAACAATCATTAAAACTTATGTCTTTACGCGAGATAAAACAATGAATTGTGTGATCGAATAACTAGTTACAATTAGACACTATTAAAAGGTGTATAAATATAGGAATAGTGAAAACAGTTTACTGACACAATGGTATACACGAATAGTGGGTATTAATTTATACACGCACAAAGGATGACTTATTAGTGTGTAAAATAGAAACACTCATCCTTTAGTTTCAACATTTTCCTAGAATAAGCAGAAATTTAAAACAATAGATACAGTATCTATTTTAGTTTTGCTTCGTTTTGTATATAAGAAGGTAACAGTGACATACATGTGACAGTACATTGACATTTATGCTCATTTTTATGACTAATATTCCATTTACTATTGGATTATTGGATAACAGTCCATAGTCTGTCGGATAGACGAATATGTGCTGAATTGGTTGGTTGATTTTACGTTGGAAACAAAACGGTATGCCTTTTATGGTTGCAGTAACTTTCAACGTTTTGTAGCTGGATTCCAGTCCAACTAAACTGATCCACAGTTTATATGCAGTTTACGACAGCTCACGACACCTAATTAGGATTTTTTTACACAACAGCCAAAACCAATCAATACAATTGCGAATTCATTTTACTTATTTTCGATTATTGTTTGCAACTGAAGCACCAAATTCCTAGCCAGTTTCAACACTGCAGGGGTATTGTGCCGCTCAGCCATTTCTGAAATAGATTTACACTTGAATAATATGCAATGAAGTTTACCGAAAACTTTAATTTACCGTTGAAAAACTTGATGATATCGGTGAAGTCCATACTGTTGGAAAGTATAATGTCCCGATAGGTTTCCAGCAAAGCCAGTGCTAAAAACAGTACAAACTGAGCTGACGCCACGTGTTTCGCTGCCCAGATAACCTCCCACACCGAAAAAATATCCGCATAAATCAGCTCTCGCTTGAAGTCCAACAGGAACCACCGGTAGCAGAAGTAGAAATGTGTATAATCTCCATGAGCGTGCATCAGGTCGTACATCTCCGAGTCCAAGATTTGGATGAGTGATCTGCAAAATCGTTTTTAGGTTTTTTCCCAAAACGTATCGTTTAACAAACTTACCTCATATTGGCAAAATGCATATCCATCGCTCCACCGTTGGGGAAGTTCTCGATCATGCGCTCCATGAACCGGCAGAAGCACCCGTAGCTGAGGGATTCGTCGTCGAAGATAACCAACAGCGGGGCCACCAGATCGCACATACCCTGCATGTAGCCGACGTCCAAGTGCTCCCACACGTAGCTGCAATGTAGTAAATAATAAAAAGATGACCATTTTTAATTTTTGACTTTCAGTTATGTTTGGAAAAAAATGTAAGAAAAATCATCTTCTGCGAATACTTCAGGAAAGAATTACTACAAAACTATCTGAATAAATTCCAAATAAAGTTAGTTAGTTTGACTATATTAACGAGATTTTTAGCCCTGGGCTAGTTCATCTCGGGTCCAAATAAAACTTGAAGAGAAGTTCTATAGATTGTTGAAAAATTTGCAAATGAATTCCAGAAAATATTTTTCAGAGAGACCTCATTGTTAAAACACGAGGGAGTATCAAGGAATTCCAAAAAAAAAAATGGGAGGGTAGGGTTTTGTTCTACTTCGTCGTAAGCGCTACTATTCGTCGTATCAAACTTTAAATGTTCCACTACGACGGATATTCAAACTTACCTGCAACATAGATTCATTATCCAAGTGTAATTTTGTGAAAGCTGATATGGTTTGTACACTTGTACACCAAAATGCAATAAAACTACTGTAGTTCGGTAAATAACTTCAGTTCAATAATCAACTTTGCACTTTTTCACCGAAATTGCATGGACGAACACGATTTGAGAGAAATGCTTAGCGATCAACGGAGCCACACCACTTTCCAACACAAGTTTCTTCCCGCCCCCGTGGGTGACTTACTTCGCCGGGCACTTATTTTCACTATGGAAAACCTTCGTACTTCTTAACTGTAGGATTTCATTCCAATCACACGCCGTAAAGCTTCAATAAATCACCAAATTTTACGTATTTTCCTCAACCGCCGCGTATAATTGAAAATGTAAACAAAGTTCAATCCGTCGTATTGAGAAAAAAAAGCTTGTGTGCATCAATGTGTGCGCGACGCTCGACGTGAAAATACGGTTCCTTTGATTGTGTTGTTTTCGCTGTACTGTGAGCAAATGCCATTATTGTATGGTCAAAAGGAATTGTGTTCATATGTTTGGGCTGGATTTTGATGACGAACAATTAATTTTAAAGGAAATTAGTATATTCCATCATGGTAAAGGAATGGAGGGAGATGCCCGTAGATCTATATATTCTAGTAAAACATTTTATTATAGTGTTGATATGTTGTGTTTTAACTATTCAATACACACAGTGAGCCATAAGCTGTGAGACGAATCTGGAAACTGATTGCGACGGAGTTGAAAACGATACGACGGACTGAGAATACGGTAAGATGCATTTTCTTTGCATTATTTCCAAAAAAAGAGATCAAGATTTATCAAAATGTTATTGTACAATGCTAAGGCCGTTTTAAGAAAGAATTGTTTGGCATCGGTTTGTATCAGCACCATTCACTGCAATACTGGAAAAATTGCAGTTCTCACTGACCAATGCTTAATACGATGGATACTAGCACATCACCCTAAATCCCAAAATTTTCTTAAGGAATCCTCAATAAGTTTCTTAAATGTACCGTTTTGTCTCATATTCTAAACATGACTCATATTCCGAGCAGTAGCGATTTTAAAGGTGACAATGGATATTTCCACAACTTTCGGATGAACAGGGTATTTGATGGGATTCCTGTAAAAACCCAGAGTAAATTGTTGGTGAAATTGGTGTGGAAATTTCTAGACAAATTTCACGAAAAGTGTATGGTGTTAGGTCAAAAAAAATTCATGGAAGATGTAAAAAAATCTAAAAGAAAATTCAGAAGAAATGTTTTGAATGAGTTAAGTAGAAAACAACAAAGAGATTTTTAAGAAAGGTTTCCTAAGAAAAGAAAATAGATAAATCATTTTCAAAGTCCATAAAAAATCTCTGCATTTTAATGCGATTTTCCTGAAATGATTCCTAGTGAATCGAAGGAGGTATCTCTGGATAAAGATTTGGGAGAAATTGATAAACATCATCCTATGTTTATCGATAGTTCATTTGCCTGAGTGTAGTTTGTTTATCCCAATATCACCCCATGTTTCTTTTAGGAATTTCTCTTAAAATTCCTCCAGGGATTATCCAAAGAAATATATTTAATACCTTTCCAAGAATTCTTTTTAAAATTTGACCTGGGATTACTCAATGCAGCTCCTCCAAAAATGTATCTAAAGATTTCTCTAACATTTCATGCGAAATTACTCCTGCCGTTCTTTCAAACAATTTCTCGTGTATTATTTCAAATAAAATCTTCATGGATTATTTAAAAGTTCATCTGAGGTTTCACATCAGCTAATACTGTAGTTAATAATCTAGTAATTCCTATTTTCTACGCAATTTATCTATGAAATCCTTCGAGATTTCCTTAAGAGCCCTGGAGTTCTTTCAGAGAACATTGTGGGAGTTCATCAAGGAGTGCTTTCAAACTTAGTCAGATGTTACTTTTTGATTTCATTCTGAAATATCTCCCGGTTTTTTTTTTTTTTTTGAAAGTATCTCAAACTAAATCCTTAGGAAGTTCGTGAAAATTACAAAATAAACTTCTAAAGAAATCTTTGTAGTTCATTTTGTTATTTATTTGACGCAAACATTGGGCAAATTTATTTATTTTTATGGCATTTCTTTCATCAAGAATTTCAAAATCAATCCCGACTCAAAAACACAACATTTAGTAAATCACAAGTTTTCCTAGAATACGCAATTGAAGCTGTATACGAATCATTGCTTTCAGGAGCTTCTTATCCAGTGTAGGTTTCCTCTTCCATGGCAATTCACTGGAAGCCTCGATAAGTTCCAGTAAACTAATATATTTTTGAACAAGAAGAACTGTAAGTTCCATCACTTTAGTCATAATTCTACAAAAAAATTCGTTCATCGTTTATTCCAACAGTCGATTTCACACCCCATATAAATGTTGTCAAAGTACAAATCTCACTCTAATCGTTCAAAAATCCTAATTCATTGTCAAAACATGGGAATCGGTTTAAAATGAGCATATTTATTTATATACCTTGATAAAACCGTATCAACATCAAAACTTGTTGAAACGTTATCGTACACCAATATGAAATAGAATATCTTGTACAATCTTTCTGTCGTTTTATAAATTATGCCAAAACTGATGTTGACAAAAAATATGCGAAAACAAATCTATTGATTAGATGGTCAAGTTCACTGTTTTTCAAAAATATAAATTTTCATATCTTGACATTGCATGGGATTCTTAGAAGCCAACTATCTGCCGTGGGGAGAATTAATAAAAAAATTTACCAAGAAATCTCCAAGATTTTGTCAGATATCCGTAAGCAGAGCCCCTTACTCAAAGCTTAACTTTTTTTAAACATTGTACAAGTTTACATGAAACATTCTAGAAAAACATCAAATCATGATAAAGCATAAGAATCAACTAAAAATTAGAATTCATTGAATATTTTATAGCAATGTTTTATAAGAAGATCATTTGCTTCAAAACTATTTTAAGATGTAGTTGAATCGAAGCCATTCCCTAAATCTTTAACAGCACAAATCTAGACAACTAAACAGCGATTCCAGCTGAAAAGTTGCTCGATCAAGTTTTGAGCTGGAATGACTCTCTGATTAACTAGATTCGTGCTCTTGTAGATTTGAAGTGTGGCTAAACTGTCTGATAGTCTAGAGGTTATCTAGAAGGTTTTTTCAAGGTGAATACTGCCGTTATACGCATAAATGTCCCATGTTCCAAAATATGAAACCGAGAAAAACGCGATTAAAGATTTTAGTATATTTATGCTCCGTATTGGTGAAGGTTATGACAAATTTGAATAATCTCTTCATAATAATATGAGGCTATGGGTGTTCTTTATATTCAAGAATTGGTTTTAGCGAAAGAATTTGAATTTTGCTATGAAATTCAAAGTGGGACGGTTATGCCTAGAAATACCGCGTTTTGAAGGAATTTCTACGCATAAGAGTCCCACTAATTGTAGCAGACCGATTTTGTACAATCAAATTGCTCTTGGTGGTAGCTTTGACGAGAGTTTTATACCGAAAATGGAAGATGTGTATTTTAAAGCCTATGTTGAGGGTCCAAACGAAGGCTCGTGTGGCATGTAGCAAAGTGAAGCCGTATATGGGTATGTGAATCAATGCGGTTAAACAGGTTGGTAAATGCTGGGCATGGCGTACCATTGGGTACCTTGTGTACCAGAAGGAATAAAATAGACCCCTTTGAGTGGTTCATAGCCTCCAATTATAAATGTTCCTGAGCTGGCTGGCCCCTAGATTTCTGGAGGACCATAGTGCACAGTTTGGCTTAGAGTTCTACTCTGGCACTCGGACGATGCTCAGCCGCCCCTGACATCGGGAACAGACGCTCAAGGTTTGCAGAAGCAAACCGTGGGGGGATGGGAACCCGTCAGCACACGACCAAAGTTCTCATCTGGGTTGATTACCCGATCTTCTCTTAGGTTGTTCGAACCCCAGCCAATACCACGAGAGGTTAGGGATAGGGCAGAAGGTTATGGACCACAAGAAGGAGTCTATTTTATTCCTTCAGGTATGCGAAGTACCAATGGTACGCCATGCCCAGTATTTACCTACCAAACGAACCATAATGTGGCATTCAATTTTCAATTAGTTGTAGGTTCTAAAAAATCGTTAACATGAATACAACTTCACACCGCACAAAAATACAGGTAACAGAAAAATGTTATTAAAACATGCGCTCAGAAAACGAGAAACATCAAACAAAATATACGTGGTCAAGCAAGTTGCTGAAACCAGAGTTGCTTAATATCAATCATATCAGCTGATGGCTGATGGTCTAAAACTATCAATATCACTTGCGAGCTATCAATATCACTTTGATTTGACAACCAACATCGCACTCTAGATCAAAATCACTGCAGAATGAGTGATCACGTGGTCATTATCCATGCTATTGATGTTTTTCAGTGACCAACACATAGTTTCAATCTATCCGCAACACTGTCGAAAATATCGTACTGATAAATTGCCATTTTATCTGCTCAATTTAAAGCTAAACTTAACCCATCAGTGATATCCATAGCCTATCGCCATCAATGCACTGGTGATGGAGTAGACAGCATGATGTTGATGTGATATGGAATGATCCGATTTGTATCGCAGTCGGCCTGTACAAATCAGCAAATTTTAAGCATTGATGGTGACATCGAGCAACTCTGGCTGAAACTAGATAAAATTTTGGGTCAAATGCTTCTGGATGCATCCAATTTCATTCATTTTTCAAAAAGTTTCAAGAATTTGAATTTAAAAAAAAAATTTCGCCTAGCTCAATTATTTAGTCTATCCCTGTACAACACCTGCCTCTGAACACTATTGTGCCAAACAGGCAATGTTCCACATGGGATGTAGAGCCAAATAAAAGGTGATATAAAACGATTTGACACAGCTCAATGAATCCTATAAATTTAGTATTTTATTTGCAACAGTTTTTGGAACATACATAGTGGGACAGATATGCGTAGAAATTCAGTAGCGAGACAGTTATGCGTAGAAATTCAACAGTGGGACAAATTGTCTTGATATGCTTTTCATAGAGTGTTCGAACAAAGTATATTTTTTTTTAATTGTTTTCTAATAATGTAGGTAAAAATAGACTTTTTGGCAATTAGGCGTATAACGGCAGTTGAGTCGTGTCTAAAATTTCATTGCCTCTTGTTTACTATGATAATGATTTTTTGATAGTTTTATTCAAATTTTATTCAACAATGCATAAGATTTAAATAAATCACTAGACAATAACATCAGGAATACAATTCAGTCACGTTTCAAGTCGACGCCTTCAGGTACGCAATCAGATCAGCGCGCTCGTTGGGCTTCTTCATGCCCGGGAATATCATCTTGGTACCAGGGATGTACTTTTTCGGGTTTTCCAGGTACTCGAACAGCGTGTCCTCATTCCAGGTGATACCCTTGTTCTTGTTGGCGTCGGTGTAGGAAAATCCCGCAGCCTGACCCGTTTTGCGCCCAAAGATTCCGTGCAGGTTTGGCCCAATTTTGTGCTTGCCGCCGGCTTCCACGGTATGACACTGCGAACAGCGTTGGACGAATAGCTTCTTCCCTTTCTCAACGTCTCCTGCCGGGATGCCCATGACGAAGAAACGGTTGGTGAACTTGAGTGAGATATGGATATAGAACCCTGATGGCACTACGAGTTTGCGCTGGGATTTAACTTGACGTTTGGAATTTACCGAGCTACTGTGATTTGAAAGAAAAGACCTGTATGGGGCTAGTCCAATTGAAAATCAAGTTACTCAGGACTTAAAAAATATTCTCAACCAAGAGAACATTTTCGAAAATTTGTGGGAGACTGATTTGGAAGAAGTGAGAACTATTATTAAAAATTTCAAAAATATGAAAGCTCCTGGCGATGATGGAGTTTTCTACATTCTCATCACGAAACTTCCAGAAAGTAGTTTATCATTTTTAGTTGATATATTTAACAAATGTTTTCAATTAGCATATTTTCCTGACAAATGGAAAAATGCTAAAGTTGTTCCAATTTTAAAACCAGACAAAAGCAGAAGCTTCTAGCTATCGTCCAATCAGTTTGCTTTCCTCCATCAGTAAACTTTTTGAAATAGTTATTTCGAACAGAATGATGGCCCACATCAACGAAAATTTATTTTTTGCCAATGAACAGTTCGGATTCCGCCATGGACATTCGACTACTCATCAACTTTTACGTGTAACAAATTTGATCCGTTCCAACAAATCTAATGGCTATTCTACTGGTCATGCTCTTCTAGACATAGAAAAAGCATTCGACAGTGTTTGGCATGAAGGTTTGATTGTACAATTTTAAAACTTTAATTTTCCAACATACATTCTTAGAATAATTCAAAGTTATCTGTCAAATCGCAAACTTCAGGTTAATTATCAGAACTCCAGATCTGAAAGACTGATGTTCCTCAAGGCAGCATTTTAGGACCAATATTATACAATATTTTCACATCTGACTTACCTGAGTTACCTAAGGGATGTCAAAAATCCTTGTTTGCGGATGACACAGGCCTCTTCACCAAAGGACGAAGTCTGCGTGTCATCTGTAGTCGATTGCAAAAAAGTTTGGATATTTTTTCTCCATACTTGCAAAAATGGAAGATTTCTCCTAATGCTCAACTCAACTAATAATATTCCCACATAATCCAAAAGCTCTTTATTTGAAACCTTCAAGTAGACATGTTGTCACGATTAGAGGGATTCCAATAAATTGGTCAGATGAAGTTAAGTATCTAGGGCTCATGCTAGATAAGAATTTAACTTTCAAAAACCACATTGAGGGCATTCAAGCCAAATGTAAGAAATATATAAAATGTCTCTATCTCCTTATTAATAGAAAATCAAAACTTTGTCTTAAGAACAAGCTTTTGATATTCAAACAAATTTTCAGGCCAGCCATGTTGTATGCTGTACCAATATAGACTAGTTGTTGTAATACCAGGAAGAAAGCTCTGCAGAGAATTCAAAATGAAATTTAGAAAATGATTCTGAAGCTTCCTCCCTGATATAGTACCAATGAGTTACATAGAATATCCAATGTTGAAACATTGGAACAAATATCAAATAAAATAATTAATAATTTCAGGCAAAAATCGTTACAATCTTCTATTGCCACGATTAATGCGTTATATGTTTAGGTTAAGTTAGGTTAAGTAAATTCAAAGCGTTTTTTTTTTCTCTTATAAGCAGGTGAAATCAACTCACCTGTAAAATATCTGAACTGCTACGGCAAATGAAATGTAATATATTGTTAACAAAACGTTAATAGAATCTTAAATTTGTTTTACCAAATTAGGATGATAGTGTTGTCTAATAACACAGAACGCCTAGATATAAGAAATGCATGTAATGTTTGGAATGATAATAATAAAGAAATTAAAAAAAAAAACCTGTTTGGGGCTCTGCACTGTTTAGATTTTGTATGGGATTTTAACGTTTACTGGCCTTGCTGTTTAATAATTTCATTGAAGAGTGAAAGAGAGGGACTGATTTTTATGCAGAACCCCATACCAAGGTGTATGCATTGTACTCTGTAGCAAGAGTGGCTCAATCGAATGTGTTCAGGTGAAACAATATGCTCACTTGGTGAAGAAAACCAGAAAGGATAAGTGAGGAAGGGCTGGCCGTTTTGTTTACAAACATCTGAGACAAGTTGTTGAACGATTGATTTCTGATTGGTTGAAGAAAGAGTGTTGTCAAGAATTATTCTAATACGGTCGCACCTGCTTCTTGTGTGCTCTATACTTTTCCTGTCTTTTCTACAATTTCGGCCACGGAGTAGTGTTTGATCCTTTGACCTTATCGTTTGCTCCAGCGGGGGCGGGCGATGAGAGCAGGATCAAACATGTCGCGCGTCGAAGTGAAATAGTGCCGCGATCGCTTAGTAGTGTTTGATCTATTGATCGCGTCGGTTGCTATTGCGTGGGCGAGCGATGAGCACTTGTTCGGCGTACAATGCGATTATTGAATTATCTCACGAATCCGGCTAGACGTGATTATATCATGGATCGCATCACCAAACATTGGTGACTCTCAAATCTCTAGCTTATCCCACTAACCCTATATCCTTTCCATGAAAGCTGTGGAGATGCAGAGGTGATCTCGGTCTTTAGTAACCAGGCTTGATAATGCCGCTCAACATCATTAGAGCTCGGTGAAATACTCTAGAGCAGCGTGCTGCCTTTGCTTCTTTGCGAGGGAGCGAAAAAATGCTAAGCAGAGAGGCAACGAAAAATGAGCGAGGAAGATGCAGCACAAAATACAACAAAGTAAAATTCGGGCGGCAGACTCAAGAGTTCTTTTAGAGTGTGAGTTAAGGTGAGCATCGCAACAAGAGAAAGAGAGAGTACCTAAAAAAATCCTCGCGTTTTCTTGCACTCTCACTCGAATCGCTTGAGGATTTGTGTTGAAAATTTTGAGTTCTGTTTTTTTCTCATCATAAAAACGGCAAAATCGCCTCCTCTTTGCCTCGCAGAGGAGTTTCTATCAAGCCTGCTAGTAACAACGGTTGTCGAACTAATATTCCTTCCCTTCCCCGATGACCGTAAGGACGTGGCCGGCGCCGTTATTGACTATTAAAATTTGAGCTCTCGATTTGTGCACATTGAAGAATGGTAAGCTAACTCCAAGCCCCATTCATTAAATCTCTGTGCAACTTCGATTGTTCTGGTCAATCACAGAGTAGCAACTACGATTTGTACGGTCTCTATGCTTAAGCTTATGCTTATTTTGGTATTGCAATGCCCCTTGCTTCAGCAATGGATTTTGTTAAAGTTTCGAGAGCATAATACATATCAAGCTTTATTTGCAAACAAATGTTAACATCAATATTACTATCCATGTTTCATAAGTATTCCAGTCGGCTCAAAAATAATTGAATGTGGAGCTGATAGAATTGAGAATCGCTTCATGAGATATTTGAAATGTAACAGGGACTTGACCAGAATCAAATTCACCGTGAGTAGACAGTTGGCTCCATATTCAATACTCACGTGCAAATGACGTTCCGCAGTTTGTCCAAATTTTCGTTGGCAAAATACCAATAATTTCGATCACATCGTTGAACGTCTTTCTCGATACGATGAAGATTCAATCCAAAGGATTCCAACAGTTCACTCTGCAAAAGTTAATGAACAATTACATATTGCATCACAAGTATTTCAAAAAAAAAGTGTATCTTACACTATAAATTCCTCCATTCGAACTCGCCGGCGACACACAGGTCGACTTGGGTTCCTGCAGCGCATCCAACTGGCTAGTCATTCCCTCCTCGGGCAGAGCCTCTAGCGTATTGTTGTTCTGCTCTTTGGCATCGTTGATCATTGTCACGTCAATAGACGCATCGGTCACAATCACAGCTCTTGGATGGCCTGGTGATTGCACCGGGCAGTTATCGACTTCATCGTGGACTTCCGAATCTCGGATCGCATCTTCCTCGTCATTGGGCAGTACATTTTCGTTGCTCGTTACTGGCAGCATATCGGCCACGTCCACAAAATCGTTGCCCACCGTGGCGTAAGATGAATCCGACGGCGAACTTTTGTTACTGTCTATGTCCCGGCTATGTTCCGAGAGGGGAAGTTCAAGTTTGTCCAGAGAACCCAGTTTTTCCCCTTCTTCAACATCAGCTTTCTCTGGTTCTTCTTTATGTTCTTTCTTTGCATCCCCTGGCAGTTTCGATCTGGAAGTTTCCTCGTCATCCTCCATTTCAGGTTCCGACATATCCGAAAAGCCATTCTCTTCAAACACTTCATTCTCCATCTCCTCTTCTTCGGCGTCCTTGCTCTTGTTCTCCAGGCTTCCACTGCCTGAACTGAGCTTGGCAACTGCAACTGCCGTCTTCTCCTTGTCCCTCTGGCGAACAATGGCTTCGACCGCCAACCATTCACTCATCGTCGTCTCGTAGTAGTGTTTCGTGGTCTCATCCAAATCAGCACGTTCTTCCGGTGTTGTTCCGAAGGTATAGTGCCCCAACAAATACGGCCATACCTCTTTTCGTATGTCGTGTTCAACTCCGCCGTAATAGACCAAACGATAAACCTCCTGGTCATCTGCAACCACTCCCCTATCATCGTGTAATTCGTCCCAACGGGCTTTGGTTAGACCTTCTTCAGCACCAACTGTTAAAGATTCAAGAATGTATTATTTAATATAGAAAACTTGAGCTCATGAATATTACCGTCTGGAGTAATCCGACCATTGACTAAACCTGACAAATGGGTCCGAACCGTAGATAGATGTCGACAGTATGCCAACCAACCGTAAAAGGCGCGGGAGATTATCTGTCTCTTCATCGTTGAGCAAACAAGGGCAATACTTGTGGATTGGTTCGTTACCGGCTGCAATGAGAATAATTTTACAATGATCTCTTAGTGCACTCTTCAGAGAAACTTACGTTTGGACTGTCAATGGACATCGCATCTATCGAAAGACTTTTACTGGAGCAATCGCTGCTTTCGTTCGTCGAGCAACTGCTCAGTTGCGCCCGGTAACGTGGGCTGGTCCGTCCCAATTCCAGGATTGGATGGTTTGCCACTACAATATGGTATGAATACATTTATTCGAAAACATGAAACCCTCCTATAAAAAATATCATACAAAATTCATCGGTGTTGCCTTTGTTAACGACGCGAAATACGTAATCGATCGGCAGTTCATCGCTGGTGGCTGCCTCCAAAAGAGACGGCAGAGGTCTGCGACGGGATTTGTGCGGCCAAGGGAAGATTCGCCCGATGCCTCGTTGCGACCAAAGTGGCGGGTCAAGTTGACCATGGGGTAAAAGACCTGAAACAGTAAAAGAATTTGTTGTAAAAGATGTCTCTAGTGCTTCAAAGAAAACTCAAAAAAAAAAAACAACCAGTCAGAATTGGAAATTTCTGTTGGGATTGCTGTAAACATTCTTAACACCCCAAGAGTTACCACATATATTTATTCAGAATTATTGTACCAGAGTCACAGTGCTTACTCCAAGGATATCTCAAAAAGTTTGTCTAGAAATGTCTGCAGTTTAGATGCTACTACAGATTAGAGAAGATCCATATATTGGACTGAAATGATCGTGATGCTTGGGGATGCTACTATGATCATTAGCCAAATATTCCAGTCTGCCCACTATGGCCGGTTTCCATACAAACTGGCGGCCAAAAACATGTTTTCCATCTTATGTCGTATTTATGAGTTTTGTGATACAAATTTGATGTTTCATTTTCAAAAACAAGTTTTCGAGACTAACTTTTGAGTAGGGCCTATAGCTAAATAATAAGTTTTAATACTAATGATGCATATAAGTCACTTATGCGATTAACGTTGTGCAAATCATTATAAATGTTAGCACTTACATACACGCAAAAAAATTGTGCGGTAAAAACTACCATTTTAGGGTGTTAACTTAAGCGCTCGCACCGGCAATTTTCAGCAGACCAGAAATGCGCTTGATTTTACCATGTCTGTAGTTGGAATCAGATTGTTGTAAATTATTTCTGTCAAATGTACCAGTTATTCGGTGGGGTGTACCGTAAACATAGTAAATAGGTCTGAATTTGCATGGTAGTTTTAAGGCGTAGTCAGCTAAAATAGTTATTTTTACCACAGAATTTTTTCCCGTGTAGAAATTATGATATGAATATTTTAGCGATATTCAGTAATCTTCTGAATCATTTTTTAACTGGTTTCGATAGAAAAAGCCTAAAAATATTGGAAAAATTCAAAAAGCCCTGAATCAAAAAAGTGCAAATTTGTGCAGCTAAATTCTTTATGATCTTTTAGTTTACACCTCAAAGTACCCTTGTAAACAAATTTTAGCCTGGGACAACTTGGGACAAAAAAGTATGGGATGTGTAAAGTCTAGATAGAAAAACAAATATATTTTTTTCAGTGCACTCCCCGCATTTTTCCAACCTAAGGTACGAATTTTTATTTCATTTTGTTTTCCTAAGATAGCTTTTTGAATAAGCTTTCGGACGGTGTATAAATATCTATATAAAATATTACGATTACGCAGTATATTGTATTCAGTGGCGCGGGAAGTGGGTAGGACAGGTAGGACATGTACTACGCATAAAAAACCTGGGTAGGACAGTCAAAGGATTGTCCTACCCACGATTCATAAAAAAAAACGAGATCAAAGGAAAGCTTGAAAAACAAACTAAATTATTTATCATCTGTTCAATATACACACAAACTCAATCAACGCGTTTTAACATCGTTCTTATTTTTATGGAGGATGAAAGACACGATAAGGTTTTCCATGATATTCTCGTGCCTAGTGAACATGGTTTGTGCACGATCCCCAAAAGTTCTGGCTCGCGAGAAGAACGATTGAGAATATCTATATTGAAAATCCTGGGAATCTAGCTGTAAAAATTGCTACAAGAAACTTCTTTAACCGTTAGAAAAACAAATGAAGCAATTATCTACGGCATTTCTGAATTAATCAATGGATGCTTTCTTGAAAATGTATATGGACAACCCTCTTTATATGTTCTGGAACATTGCCGTAAGCATTCCTGGAAAATAATACATGAGAAGTTTCTGACACATTTTTAGAGAATTATCAGAAAATTTATGAAGAATCTTTGGATGAAGTAATAGATTTATCTATTATTATTATTAGCTTCATTAGGGAGATTTTCAGCCCGTGGATGGTTCATCTCCTATGGATTAATCTAGTTCCAGTCGCATCTTGTTATACACAGCACAAGTGTGATGGTTTAGCGTAGCGTGTGATCACTCTATCTGATCTATCGAAGCATTGTCGAATCTCCTAACGTTTTTCAGAGATATTTCTATAGCATATGGTCTCTATTTCAATGCAAGTCTTTAAAAAGTCTCTTTTTAATGGAAGGTCTCTAAAATAGATATTTAACCCAAAATAGTCTCTGGAATCTATTTTTTCCTTATTCCGCTCGCATTGAATTCTGATGCAAAATTGTACAGGCTCCAAAGAAATCTTCAGAGACTATAGCGGGTTCAACAGGCTCTTCAAGAATTTCGTCTCAGATTCCCTGCGGAAAAGCTTCAGGAATTATTCAGAATACTTCCAGGGTCTACTACAGCGATCTCTACAGAAATTCTTCCAGAATCCTCCAAAGGATGCTTAGAAGAATTTATCCAGAATTTGCTCCTGGAAATCCTTGAGAGCTCGAATGCTGTTACCTCCAGTAATTTTCTGAGGCCTATTACTTTATTTTTTTTTTCAAAACTATCTTAGAATTTCCTCTATATATATTGTCACTAACCCTTCAACAGAATTCTCCAGTTGTTACTTTAGAGGATTATTCGATGTGTTGAAGAGTGTTCGAAAAAAAAGCTTAAGGGGTTTTTCAAGAAACAATGCAAGAATTCCTCCGCCTGTTCGTATGGAGTGCTTCAAGAATTCATCCACGTTTCCTCTCATAAATCCAAAATTCCTTGAGGGGTTCTTCAAACAAATCTACTTTTTACTACACAGTTAAAAATTATGAAGATTACACGTCATGTAAACTTCATTTATGCGATGTAAACATGAAGTTATGTAAATTTAAGTCTGGAATCATGTAAATTTGTGTTATATGTCATGTAATCACACAGAATTCTGCTGGATTACATGACATATAATTGAAGATTATATGACATATCATGTAAATATCTATTATATACCACGCTCCAATTATGTGCATTATATGTCTCAGAAATTTATCCGTTTCGTTCGTACTGTGTAGAAATTTATCCAGCATTTCAACTTTTAGTTTTACCAAACATTTCTTAAGAAGTTTCTCAAAAACAAAATCCATTCAATCTTCAAAAGTTTTTCTATGTTTTCTCACCAGTTTATACTACAACATTTTTTTCTAACAATTTCAACAATTATTCCTACACAAATTTCTATAGAGATTCTGTCCAATATTTTTCGAGAAATTTTTTAGAAACTCCTGCGGAATACTATCTCGAGAATCGATTATCTTAGCAAACTTATCTAGGAAAGCTTCTAAATCTTCCTAAAGAATCCAAGAGTTATTTCAGAGATCCTTGTTTATTAAGGGTGGATTTAAAACATACACAATTTTTATCTAAGGTTACTCTAGGATTTTCTTTAAAGATAACTCATGGACTTGATTTCTCAAAAAAAAAAAAAAATCATGACGTTTCCCCAGAAACATTCCTAGAAAAAATCTTTCAACAAAGAAATAAAAAACTTTCAAAACTTACTTAAGGAAATCTCAAAGAATTACCTACTGAAGAAGTTTCTGTAGAAATCTTAGAAGGAATCTTTGGAGCTATTGCTGAAGGTATTATTAGAGAGAATCCCTAGTTGGAATCTTATAGAAACTCCAAAAGACAATTTTAAAGGAAATTCGTAGCAATTTCTGGAGAAGTTATAGATTGAATTTTAGAAGACGTTTTGATTGGGTATCTTGATGAATCACTGGATAAAATCTTGAAGGAGATAGGACTTTCCTGATGAACTTCTCAAAGAATTTTTGAAGGAGTTCAGATCATTTCTGAAATAATCTTTGAAGAAGTTTCATTCCTGTGGTTCTCCTTCAGGAAATCCAGGTTGAATTCTTGAGGTATTCTTAAATTTTTTTTTAGGAAAACTTCTTAGGAAATGAGCCACCGACCAAAATGACACTTGAGTCTCTCACATATAGTAACTTTCAATTTCCAGTCCAATCCAGTTAAATTTTTTTTTAGGAAAACTTCTTAGGAAATGAGTCACCGACCAAAATGACACTTGAGTCTCTCACATATAGTAACTTTCAATTTCCAGTCCAGGGTCAAAATTTTTTTTAGCTTCACTGTGCACAAAATATTTGGCCACATTTGTCCTACCCATGGTTTCGGACGTGGACGCGCCTCTGATTGTATTCCATGTGTACTTTGTGTTTACACTGAATTTTTGATTTTCCTTAAAAACTCTAACTTTGACATACTGTATCAATTAAACTACAGAAGATGTTGCCCTTATACCGTTTTGTCTCAAATTCCGAACAGACTCATATTCCGAACACTCGGTTTTTGTATGGCGAATTGGTTGAAATGTTTCGCTGAAATATATCATCGAATCACCACGAAATGGCAGTCAATTGCAATTCAATTTTAAGTCTTCCAATCTATTGTGTACCTCGGGAGTAGTGATGATACTGTAGTTTAAGGCCAGAAAAACTAGCTCACATGAATTTATTTGCGAAATTATTCATTCGAATACGATTTATTCGTGCTGTTCGGAATTTGAATCAAGGTGTTCGGAATATGAGACAGAATGAACACAGTGTTCGGCATTTGAATCAAAATGTTCTTACATACTTTTAAGTAAAAATAATATTAAACAAGTTTTGAATAACAATTTTATCATCAAACCCAACAGCTAACAGTTAGACTTTGCGAAGGAATTAAAATTTTCACAAATATCAGCTAATTTATGGCAATCAGATGCATTTGAAGTCACTGTTGGCCTTAAGTGTTCGGAATATGAGTCAAAACGGTAATCCAGGAATATCTTAATAGAAGTGTTTACTATGGAATGATGTACAAGAAAATCCTATAATCTTTGATCTTTTGTGGTATACCCGTGTCCTTGTTTAGTGCATGTCGTTCTACTCCATTACTATTGAGAAATAATGAAGTAGTAGTTTTTTATACAAATATCATTCTTTACCATTTTGCATAGAGCCTCTTTAGAAAAAGATACCGCTATTTATACCTTTTGGAGAAAACAGTTTGTCACCATTGAACTCTCAAAAGCGCGCCCCTTAATCAGGTTCGGCCACTATGCTGGTTGAATGATATTGATTTTGACCATGCACGTATCAAATTATTGCTTCTACTTATAAGCTTCAAAGTCGTTTTTGAAACTGTGAACAGGTTTCATCGCATGAGACATTTAGATTCCTTGCAACAATATGTTTATTTTAGAAGTGAGGAGGTCTGCTACTCCACCGATTCGGAATCGTTTCCCTCCTAGGTATCGAAAGATAAACTCTTGGACTCGGAAAGAACTTGTCTCATGAGTTGAAACCAACCTCAGATGCTGATTGAGCCATTTTTCCATTTCGACCTCCTCATCATCTAGGACAAATAGGTGGGTCTTAGTGGCTTGTTACTCTCTTATACTCTTCCGACCGTAACTTATAAGTATTCACGAGAACAGATACAACAAGAGTACAATATGGTAGATCTTACCCCGTAACGCACCTCGAAAAGGTGATCTACCCGCATTACGGGAAGTCCTACAACTATACAGCAGCTTTGTTCGTATTATCACTGTAAGTACAGTATGGCCCACAAAAAAATGCGAAAATCGTCATATCATGTTTTATGGTAGTTTTTATAAGGAAAATGTGAACGAAACATAAATGTAATTCATTATTTGTATTGTTTAATCTATTTAGACTCAGTTTTTCGCTTTGGACATATTTTTTATCTGTTACTTTCACCTTACAAGAGAGGAATTGGAAACACACTTTCAAATTTTTCCATGCAGTCATCAAGTTCAATATCTTTGTGATGAAAGTTTCTAAAACATCAACGATGGGATGAGATTCTTCATAGGCTTTGACTCCAGCATTCGCCCATGTCAAATGACAGAATGGGTTCATACCTGGATCATTAGAGTTTTGAACATATTTTCGAAAAAAACGGTTTATTTTGGAGACCCGTGGTTGAACATTTATATAAGTGTGATAAGCTGTTTTGCTCAAAACCTTTGAGCTAGTATTGATATAAGTCCTATCTACCCGAAGGAATGAATGTTTTCCTCAAAAAACTGTTTTGGTCCTCTGTATTTATTTTTAATTGAACTTTAACAAACAATACCGGCATATCAAACCCATAAGACGCAAATGCCCTCAAAACTAGGACCCTGGAATTTTTTTTTGTGATCACGAGAAACACGTTCTCTAAGAACTCCTCCA
The DNA here is from genome assembly GCF_002204515.2 of Aedes aegypti. Taxonomy (NCBI): domain Eukaryota; kingdom Metazoa; phylum Arthropoda; class Insecta; order Diptera; family Culicidae; genus Aedes; species Aedes aegypti. The sequence continues at coordinate 109,496,748 of NC_035109.1, forward strand.
TCATCTGATACCAAACAAACTAATATTTTCAACAATAAAGTGTGATTTCCGAAGGTGGCAAGTTTATCACCATAGTATACGACAATCAGTAGCGTAGCGGAGTAGTATAGCGGACAAAACCTTCTAACTTCTTTGCTTTATTACATTATTCAAGACATCAAGAAAAATATGACAAAAATTGACCTAGATATAGGCTTACCAAATGGTATCCTTTGGGAGGACATGTCCTCCTTTTTGATCATATGTCCTTCCGTCCTCCTTTGGGCTAAAAATGTCCTCCTTTTTCAAAGTAATCGAACATAACATCTCATACCTACTTTCTCGTTAGATTCTCTCCGATGAGGATGAAGGTGTGTTCATTTTAAACGTGATGGTAGATAAATTAAGCAAGATTCCATTGTTGTCTTTTTCTGCTATAAGTTTGTGAATTTTTAATGTTTTTTTAGGTACGTGATATGGACATTGCCTAAGGCTTCCGAATCGAACATGGAGCAGATTATTGGTCTTCTTTCTAGATAATATTTGATAAGCCTTAGAAAGAATACATGTGTGGACTTAGATTCGCCACCTTGCATGTTCAGTCAAAAAGACCTTTGCATGTTTTCTGAGAACCGAAAGAGATTTGGAAAGCATTTAAGTTTTTCAGAAATATTTTTTCACCTGAATTTGTCAATCTTACAGACACATTCATTATATCTTAAATAATTCATATAAAAGAATGTTCCCACTCAGTTTTATTTGTATTTGGCAGAATAAAAAATCTTTATCAGCACATTTTGCGAAAAAAAAATTCTAAAAACTACATTATCAAATGTATGTTCCGTTCATTCAAGAAACAACAGATCAGAACTTTTTGCAATTTATATAGCAACACCTTTATAATGTTGATAACGAAAATAATCTCAGGTATCTGAGGTTGCCATTAATATAAGTCTTGTGTTTGAAAAAGTAAAAAAATAAGGTTTGTGTGGTTATTATTACTACTTATATTTATAAAAGTGTCTTTTCACCCAAGACTGATTTCATGCTGGAAAGGAATCGCTCAAGAAAGCTCTCACTGATTCCTTGCAGCAAATTTCTACAGCGATTCTTGTTTGAACTGATATTTCTTCTTAAATGCGTACTGCTTATCAGAAAAGAAGCGTTTTCTTGTGCGGTTCCTTAAAAGAATTTCCCATGCATTAAGATAGGTCAATAAATGACGTGTGAGCAGCAAATCAGGGTTTTAGCCCGATTTGCTGCAGAAACGGAATCGCTAAAGAAATTGCTCGTCGATTTCTTGCAGAAATTTTCTACAGCGACTCCCGTTTGAACATACATTTCTTTTCAGCTGCGTACTGCGATCATAAAAAAGAGCTTTCTTGATCGATCCTTGCAGGAATTTCCCATGCATAAATATATACCAAAAAAATAATTTTTCAGCAGCGAATCAGGCTCTAAGATTTGTTTAATATGGTAATACTTTTTTGCCTTACCGAAAATTTTTCTAATGATATCATAAAGCTTTCTTGATAAATTATTCAATTATCAAAATTATTGAAAAAACTTCTTTTCATTTTATAAAAAAATACATAATTGATTTGAAGCACACCTAAATTTACTCTAAATTGAGTGAAATTTTTACCAGAAGTTCATTTTGCAATGAAAAATCAATGTATTGGTTGACTGGGGAGTTTCCAGACATTTTTGAAAATATGAATAGGTTCACTGTACACGCTATTTTACTTCGGGATTGTCATGTATTCATAACGTTTCATAACGTCATTAATAGCTATAACTAGCTCAAATAGAGTTCCAAAATATTTCCCCAGGCATCCATACTGTGTGACCAATCCACTGGAGTCTGTCGATTTACTAAAAACCAATTTTCTTCAGAGAACGCGCTCGAACGAAGCACACGCATTTAGTTAGTTTACTTTAGTCATAAAGCATAAATTTTGTCTCGGCTCTTCAGCTCACAGTTCTTATCATTGTGCATTACATGCATTGCGCTTGTAAAAGTAGTAGTAGTAGCGCAGTTGTAGAAACATATAAAGCAAAAAGTCTTGTCTCTTTACTTTTATGAAATTCATGAAATAGCGTGAACAAATTATATATATGAGCAATAGCCTCAGAATTCCTACTGCTTGGGCATATGTCAAATTCTATAGAAATCCTGAGCGAGTTTCTAATAATACAACTGAACGTTTTACCTAAGATGTTCCACAAGAATTTTCGTCCTAAATTTTATTTAGTTTTGCTAGGAAAAATTTGACAAAATGGTAAAATTCTTAAAAATTAGATTTTTACATGTTTTAACGGATATACAAGGACTTGGTTTTGACCCTTTTAAGAATCGACCAGAATAAAATAAGTGATAGTCTGATCATTTATCGTATAAGCAATGATAAATATATTTTTCAGATTTTTATTCTACGTACTTTATGACCTAGCACAAATTTCGTGCAACAAAGTCGCTAAGATATAACGCAATTGTGCAAAACTGTAAGAGGAGACAGAAATGTAGCATCATTAACAAACAGATCGCAAAAAAATCGCTTAAAACTCAAATTCTGCATCTCATAAGTGCAAGAATAAAATGTGTGAAAATCAGATTTTTATCTGCACTGGTCTCGAAATGGCATTATGGTAAAGTCGTGCCCATACATTCTGGGTAACCCTTATACGACTGTAGCTCATCTTCTAAAACACATTTAATACTCATTTAAAATTGAAATTATAAGAATCTTATTTTTGTTTTCTACGAAAGTACGGGTTTAATTTATGGATCATGATCACTACTTCATGCGGACCGCAGGTGGCACGTTGAACATCACTGTTGTATACCATTCTGAAATAATTTCTCTATGAATTTCACATCCATTTTACTATGAAAAATCATATAAAAAGCTCAGTCAATACTCTGTTTTTAAAACACCATATGTTTTGTGTACAGTAATTGCAACACATAACTTAAAGGAGCCTTTCTCAACTTACCGAATTTTGTCGAATTTGACGCTTGGGCTTAATGGATAAACTGATTTTTAATTAAATTGAAAAGTCATTTTGTTTTATTATACCAAGATTCAAAGCAATTTTTTGTAAAAACATCTTTTCACGAATACAGAAAAACGTTCCATTGTTTTTCTGTAATCCTGCACAGTTTTCAGGGAATTTCATTTTTAACTATTCAAAAATATACCTATAAGGTATAAACGTGACTCCAATTTGTTCCAATATACGAATGGACGCATATGCGTACAACTACAGTAGTAAACTAATAATACTTGAAAATTTTGAGGTGTTTTGCACATATTTGATCATAAAATCAACACAATGAAAGAAGAATACGTTTTTGACCTTCGGACTCGGTTTTATGAACTGTCATTCCTGTAACATGGAACAATCGTGTTTCCACCAACAGTAAAGTTTTACTATGCTATGTTACTTCTAGCCTACTGCAAGAATAGAGGCAATGATTTCTATTGCAAATTGCTGCGCTTAAATATCATTCTAAATGTTGAAAATTTTGAAAACACATTTAAGGAGTAAAAGGTTCATGGTATCGCGCTAATTTAATGCAATTTTGTTTATTTCATTCAACTATGCGTGTTAAAAAGGTTAAATATACAATCGACTCTCCACATCTCGATGTTCTATATCTCGATATCTCTCCCTATGCCGATGATTACTTGGGTTCTTTCATTCTGTATACAATTTCTCTCTCCACGTTTATATAATCCGTTTAATACAGGATTTTTTTAAAAACGCCAGGAAAATGTTCATAACTAATAAACAAATTTTAGCGTAATTTCTGGATAAATCATTGCAAGCTCTCTGGAAAACATGTTTGATAGAATTGCATCCAAATACCCGAAGATCAGTGTTGGTAGACTCAAACTCAAATCTCAATCAAAAAGCTTTCCCGTCAGAGCAAACTTTATCTGTGATCAGTCTCGCCAATCTCACTTTTGAGATTCTCAGACAAAATCACTCAAGGGAGGGAGTCTTGACTAAGCGTTGCGTAATTGGGTTGGAAGAACCGTTACTTATTGTAACTTAGGGAGGAGGGGGGGAGGAGGTCAAACATTTCAATTTTTAGCGTTACCTTATTTTTAGATTTTTTTCTAATTTAGAAAGTATGATTATAGTTCTATCAGCCAAACAAGGAATTATTTCTATGTGCGAAAAAGCTGTGGAAATACAAGACAATGAGTCAATTGGACGAGTCAACTCATTCATGATTTTCTGCCTATTGAGTTGCGTAATCGATGACTCACACATTAAAAATCTAGAGCATAGTTATGAGAATTTGAGATTCTCACAATACTGCCGAAGACATTTCATAAAACCCATCATCAGCACTATTTTCAGTGAAAATCCTAGGAAACATTCCTGGATGTATTTAATGAAGAATCCATTCAAAACTCATGATGGAGTTCCAAGAGAGCTCAATCAACGAATGTTTTAACATTTCCCATAGAAATACCTGGAAGAAATTGAGGAGAAATCACTTAAAAGGCATTTCCCCAGAGATTCATCCAGAGATCCCTACAGGGATTCTTTCAGCAAATTGCCCAGGTAATTTTTTAGAGTTCCCTTCAGCAATATACCTAGATAACCTTCCATTGATTCCATCAGAAATTTATCCAGCTTATCCTTCAGAAATTCCATCAGGAATTTCTCCAGAGACTTCTCAAGGGATTCCTCCAAAGATTTCTCCAGTTTTTTCTTCAGTAATTATTCCACAGAATATTCCACAAAAATCTCTACATCGGCTCCTTTAAGAATTATTCCAGATGTTTCTACAAAAAATCCTCCTCGGCTATTCCACCTGTAATCTTGCAAGAATTTCTCCAAGTATTTAACCATGGATTCCTCAAGGGATTTTCTCAGGAGTTCCTCCATAAAATTCATCAGGGATTTTTCCATAAATTTTTCGGTAGGTTTCTTCAGAGATTCATCCAGGGTTTTCCCAAAAATGTATTCAGAAAAAGAGTACCGGTAGAAAATCATTATAGAAAAAAACTCATTAGATTTCTTGAGGATTTCATGAAGGAATCTCTGGGCGAATTTTTGGACGCCACAACGAATCTCCGGAGAGATTCTGGATAAATCACTAGAGGATAACCAGAAAATAAATTGTTGGAGTAACTCATGTAGCGATTTTCTAGGAGGTACCTTTGGGAGAATCCCTACAAGAAATTTTTGAGAAATCCCTTAAGAAATTCGTGTAGTATTTTCTTGATGAATCCCTGGAGAAAATCGTGGTGGAAACCCTAGAGTAATTTCTAGTAGAATCTGCGATGAATTATCCGGAAAAATTCCAGTAGGTATCCCTACAAGTATCCCTGGAGTAATATCTGAATAAATCACTGGAGAAATATCCGGAATAATCTTTGAAATAAATGAATCCTTGCAGAGATTTTCCAGAAGAATTTCAGGAGGAATCGCTTGAAGAATAGGGTCCTAAAGCCCTGTCCCAATTTTAGTGCCAAACGCTTAAGTTTAGGCCATAAACACATGTTTACTCAATTTTCTAATGGTTTCCGTTGGTTTAAGCTCAAAAAACATATTTTTAGATTTTGTCACATCCTTTGGCTTTAACTCAAATATTGGGTGTATTTTGTTTTCTGTGTTCCTTACGAAATGTCAGATAGGAACAACCCCAGTGGTCGAACTAAAACCCCTGTGGTGTTTTTGTCGACTAAGCGAACGTCAAACATGATCAAAAGTGTCAAGGTTCATTAATGGACCAAATTTTTAAATTAAAGTTCAAACATGATATAGCTATTATTTGAGCGGGAAAAATTGCTAAAGTAGTAACAGTAACATGCTCTTTCGTGTTATTAAATAAAAACAAGATTTCATTAAAAACTTTAGGACCCAATTGTTGGAGAAATCTCTGGAGAAATCCCTGGAGCAATCGTTAGAAGAATTCCTGGAAATGTTCCTGGAGGAATCCTTAGAAAAATTTCTAAAGAAATCCCAGTAAACATCTTATAGGAGGAATCTATGAAGGAATCACTAGGATCGCTGAACGCATTAAGGAACTTCTCGCAAAATCTGTAGATGAATTCCCTGGAAAAATCCTTGGAGGAATCCTTGGTTTAATCCAAGGAAAAATTGCTGAAAGTTTTCCTGGAGCACTATCTGAACGAGTCTAAAAAATTTGGTAGCGATCAAGAGTTATTCTTTGCGAAATCCCTAGTGAAATTTCTGGAGAAATCGCTGTAGGGTTTAAAGTCGAGATTATATTGGATGAATTGCTGGTAAAGTCCATGGAGAAATCTTCGAAGGAATTTCTTGGAAGAGTCTCTGGAGAAATTCCTGTAGGAATCTATGGATGGACTGGCAATGTTTGGCAAAAGCCTGACGATATACCGTGTTGATTCGAAGTGTCCAGATGCTTCGAATCCCGAACATCGGCCTTAAATCACCAAAAAAATTTTTTTGACGACTGTTATACATGGAGAAAGTAGAAGACATCTTGATTGTGGATTCTAGTCGAAAAAAAATCCGGAGTTTGGATCAAAAACACCGTGAAAAAGGCCAGTGTCCGGTTTTCAAAGCGTCCGGCAAATCAATGCTGCACGGTATATAACGCATTTTCAGATGATTCTTTACCAGATCTACGAATGCTGGCAAAATCTTTGAACTATCCAAAAATCAGATTAAGTTCCTAAGTTTCGTTAAAAGTTTTCGTTGAAATAAAGGGAAAAGTCACGGAATTCAATGATTCCCCTCCAGGCTTCACTCATGTCACACAGAATCCATACTAACCTGTCTCCAAGCAGCTTAGAAACGCCGCCATATGTCCTCCCTCGGGAAAGTGTATCGGCGGGCGCTGAACACCGTCCTGTCCAACCAGGATGATTGTGCCACCTGTATCTCCACCCCGAGCCTGGTGGCAGTGGACATACACGATCTCGTCCACGTTAACGTTCAACGCATAAGCCCAATACGAACTCTTGTCGATACACTCCGATTCGGTGTAACCATTCATCAGCTGATTCGGTGTCCACTTGATGGTCAAAGATTGAATCGTCTGATGCAGGCTGAGGTACCCGGGCATCGGTTCACTTACGTCCTTCTGTAATGATGAAGAAATGGGTTGAAATACGGAGATATCGAATCGTGGCTAGAGGAACTTTACCGGCAGTACAAGCACATTGTTCTTTCCGTACAGCAACGTAGCGCGGGAATTCTGATGCAGCGACTCTACGTAGTCTTTCGAGGCGGATACCAACGAGTTGGACTTGAACGAAGCCATGCTGCCCTCTTCGGAGCTGGTGTGTAGGCTGCGTTTGAAGTTCAACATCGGTCTACGGTAGGCTGGGGATGATGGATTTCCCGAGCTGATGCGATGCCGTTGGACCTGTTGAAAGTTAGTATTATTGGATATGTACAAACCAAGTAAAAGAGCAAAAGAAGAATACCAACCAACTCGTCTGCCGGTGGATCTGTCCAGAAGTGGTCAGCAGTTTTAGCACGCGAGTAGTCCAGTGCGCAAGGTCCTACCAGTAGGGAGCTTAGTATGGAGCCGTAGTCTGGATCGGCAACAAGAGAGTCTCGTTCGTAATACCGCGTTGCGTTTGTCACCAAGTGGTCGATTATACGAGATAGTTTCTTTTCGTACAGCGCTAATCGGATCCAGAGATACCTATGAAATACAAAGAATTGGTAATCTTGCAATTATGCAATATGAATACAAACATACTTCACAACAGGTGGCGTAGCAGCAGAGGACGTTGTCGATACCGAATGACTGCTACCTTTCTTCAGAATGGGTGGTTTGATGGTGCTATCACTACTCGAAGAAGACCTCTTATTCGGATCGTTGTTTTCAATTTCCTGAACTTTCTTACTGATAACAGCAGCCTCAGTGCAATGCTATGCGATGAATGAAACAGAGCATATTCGGCAAAGTTAATTACTAGGTCATTTCGGCATGGTCTTTCTACGACCTATGGGTAGCTATGTACAAAGTCTACAGTTGATTTTCACTCGGAAAGCGTTTACAAGTTCTCCCATAATTACGTCATAACACACTAATCCTCTAATGAAAAACAATCGAACTGGGAGCAGGATATCCAAAATGCTCTACTACAAAACCGAAACAGAGCTATGTCGTTTCCAGGAACGGAAGCCAACAAACACAGGAGATATTCAACAAAAAACGCTACATCTTTTATCGCTAATCAAGATGAACGGAAGTCACATAACAGTACCTGCCAGAGAGGTTCACAAAATGACTCACAATCCAATTTTGCTGTTAGTGGGATCTCTATGGTCAGAAACAGATATTGAGGGATTTTTTGGACGGGGCTTGAGGAGTTTGCTAGTAATCCTATATATAGGAGAGTAGAAATTGTGGGTAGACGTTTCTATGAAGGGCACTCATCACGCATCAAAAGCTCTATATTTCATTTCAGTCCTTCTGCGAACTCACCTTGGCCACCTTGTGCAGCAGTGCCGTAGTCGAGGAAGTTTTGAACAAACCAAGGGCCCGCCTCCGTAAGCCTTGACTGAGACAAGCTTCTACCGCAGCGCAGAGCGAAGTCACCGAGCCGGATTCCTCGTGGATGTACTTCTTGGTGACGGCTTCCTCCATCACCTGTTTCACCTCTTTCTTGACAGCTGCTATGAGCTTTCCTTTAAAATCAATATTATCTGAGATTCGATTGGTTTTATTGGTTGATTGGTGCAGGTTTAAAAACGGGTGCAGTGTTCAATTAACACGTGTATGTGTTTTCGTAACCGGAATGCATTTTGTTCACAAATGATATTACCAATTTTCGGAAGCCGGTGGATTAACGCACATGACGAGTGGTTCACAAGAACCGTGGAATCAATGTATACAGGGAAGAAGAAACAAGAACAAACATTTACTAATATACACCGACCAACGCAAAACGAAAGCTTACGGTCTAATATGTACAGTGGAACAGAGATATAAAAAGAAACAGAAACGTGTGCATGAATTCAAAGAAACCTATCAAAATGTCTACTATAATAGCTCAAACAAACAGACCTACAGGCTAAAAATACCCTCATTCGGTAAAACTCTTCTTCATTTTCTTGACATTACATCCCATTAGGAAAGAGAGTCCGTTTCTTAACTGTACAGCATTTCTACTGCTATGCATACAATCATTTGTTTGACAAGTTTGTCAATTGCTTATTCTGTAAGATTTGAAGCATTTAAAATAATGTAGTTCATCACGAGTACAGTAAATTCTGGTGAAACTGATCGGTAGGGTGTGAGGATAATTGAAATATATACCCAAAATAGATTTCATCGGCGAAATTCGTACCAGTTTGATTGTTTTGTTTAAAGTAAATGAAATTCGAGTTTTTTTTTATTTGCCTACATTTAGACGTTTCAGGAGCCCAGATAGCCGTAGCGGTAAACGCGCAGCTATTCAGCATGACCATGCTGAGGGTCGTGGGTTCAAATCCCGCTGGTCGAGGATCTTTTCGTAAAGAAAATTTTCTCGATTCCCAGGGCATATAGTATCTTCGTACCTGCCACACAATATACACATGCAAAAATGGTCAATCGGCAAAGACAGCTCTCAGTTAATAACTGTGGAAGTGCTCATAAGAACACTAATCTGAGAAGCAGGCTTTGTCCCAGTTGGGACGTAACGCCAGAAAGAAGAATTTAGACGTTTTCTGTGAAATTCTTGAAAGTTAATCATCTACTATTTCCATAAATAATAAATAGTTGAGAATTTAGCAATCATATTTGGATTCAGGGAGTCCAAATTGAGCATGTAGATGTTGTCAAAACAAACAATCATCGTTTCAACATGTTATCAATTTCACCCCCACATGGGATCCCCGATGTTTTTATTTAAGTAATGATTTCAGCACTAAAATCTTTGTTTTTAATTTCTTTACTAGTATCATTCCAAAACATTACATTCATTATTTCTTATATCTAGGTGTTCTGTGTTATTAGACAACACTATCATCCTAATTTGGTAACACAAATCTAAGATTTTATTAACATTTTGTTAACAACATATTACATTTCATTTGCCGTAGCAGTTGTAGCAGTTAGGTAGATCCTAGGACAGGACGTGACAGCTCAACTATGACTGCCCCGTTGTTTTTCTGCCGATAATCTTGACGATACAATTGCCAGTGTTACCAGTATCCTTTTTGAGCAAATATTGTGAACAAATTCAAATATCAAGGCCCATAATTTAATTGTTTCTTGCACGTTTCATTCATTTACTGCGATAGAGGATGTTATGTTTTTGAAAACTCACATTAAAATTCAAAACCGGCGATACTTTTAGAGAAAATTGAAACAAAATCTATTATATTGGTCTAAATAAGGTATTTTTTATATATTTTAGTGTTGTATAAATACATGCTTTGTATTAATATCGAATATAAATAGATTTGAAACAAAATGATTCCATGAAAAATTTCCAAACTTTTGATGCAAACTCTAATCGATGAACTAGCAACACGGCCGGGCTAGCAACAAAGTGCCCTGTTGCAATCCAACTCAACGATGTGAAAGTAGGCTTTTGCCAAAACGACCAATGAGAAGTGGTCTTTTTTAACAGGCAATTGGTTTCGTTTTTGTACTTTGACCTGTCACGTCTTATCTTAGGGTAGATCAAGTAGGCGTAGGGTTATAATAGATCAAGTTAGCAAAGGTTCAGATTGACACATAATTGTACATTACTGATCGAGCCGTTCAATAAACCAGACGTTATAAAAAAGCTTCTTTCAATAACTTCTACACAGTTCAGATTTTTTACAGGTGAGTTGATTTCACCTGCTTTTAAGAGAAAAAAAAACACGTTTTCAATTTACTTAACCTGACTTAACCTAAACATATAACGCATTAATCGTGGCAATAGAAGATTGTAACGATTTTTGCCTGAAATTATCAATTATTTTATTTGACATTTGTTCCAATGTTTCAACATTGGATATTCTATTTGTCATTGGTACTATACGAAGGAGGAAGTCTCAGAATCATTTTCAAAATTTTATTTTGAATTCTCTGCAGAGCTTTCTTCCTGGTATTACAACAGCTAGTCCATATTGGTACAGCATACAACATGGCTGGCCTGAAAATTTGTTTGAATATCAAAAGCTTGTTCTTAAGACAAAGTTTTGATTTTCTATCAATAAGGGGATAGAGACATTTAACATATTTATTACTTTTGGCTTGAATGCCCTCAATGTGATTTTTGAAAGTTAAATTCTTATCTAGTATGAGCCCTAGATACTTAACTTCATCTGACCAATTTATTGGAACCCCTCTCATCGTGACAACATGTCTACTTGAAGGTTTCAAATAAAGAGCTTTTGGTTTATGTGGGAATATTATTAGTTGAGTTTTGGAAGCATTAGGAGAAATCTTCTATTTTTGCAAGTATGAAGAAAAAATATCCAAACTTTTTTGCAATCGACTACAGATGACACGCAGACTTCATCCTTTGGCGGAGTGGCCTGTGTCATTCGCAAACAAGGATTTTTGACATCCCTGAGGTAATTCAGGTAAGTCAGATGTGAAAATATTGTATAATATTGGTCCCAAAATGCTGCCTTGGGGAACACCAGCTCTTACAGGAAGTCTTTCAGATCTGGAGTTCTGATAATTAACTTTAAGTGTACGATTTGACAGATAACTTTGAATTATTCTAAGAATGTATGTTGGAAAATTAAAGTTTTTTTTATTTTACAATCAAACCTTCATGCCAAACACTGTCGAATGCTTTTTCTATATCTAGAAGAGCAAGACCAGTAGAATAGCCTTCAGATTTGTTGGAAAGGATCAAATTTGTTACACGTAAAAGTTGATGAGTGGTCGAATGTCCATGGCAAAATCCAAACTGTTCATTGACAAAAATTGAATTTTCGTTGATGTGGGCCATCATTCTATTCAAATTGACCTTTTCAAAAAGTTTACTGATGGAGGAAAGCAAACTGATTGGACGATAGCTGGAAGCTTCTGTAGGATTTTTGTCTGGTTTTCAAATTGGAACAACCTTAGCATTTTTCCATTTGTCAGGAAAATATGCTAATTGTAAACATTTGATGAATATATCAACTAAAAATGATAAGCTACTTTCTGGAAGTTTCTTGATGAGGATGTAAAAAATTCCATCATCGCCAGGAGCTTTCAAATTTTTGGATTTTTTTAGTGATAGTTCTCACTTCTTCCAAATCTGTCTCCCAGGCATTTTCGAAAACGTTCTCTTGATTGAGAATATTTTCGAACTCCTGAGTAACTATTAAGAGTCCTAAATTAAAATTGTGCGCACCTTCAAACTTTCCAAAAAGGCTTCCAAAAAGGCTTAGAGCCAGGGTCCAATTGAGAAATTTTATTTTCAAAATTTTTGTTTCTTAATTGTACAAAACGTTTCTTGATTTCTTTCTGCAAATCCTGCCATATATTTTTCATAGCAAGATCGCGAGTGCGTTGAAATTGCCTTCTCCTCACGTTTTTAAGACGGATCAAGAGTTTAAGATCATCGTCTATAATCACGGATTCAAATTTTACTTCACACTTTGGAATTGCAATGCTCCTGGCTTCAACAATGGAATTTGTTAAAGATTCAAGAGCATTGTCAATATCAAGTTTATTTTTTAAAGAAATGTTAACATCAAGATTAGAGTCAACATACGTTTCATATATATTCCAATCGGCTCGTAAATAATTGAAAGTGGAGCTGATAGGATTGAGAATCGCTTCATGAGATATTTGAAATGTAACAGGGACATGATCAGAATCAAAATCAGCATGAGTAACTAATTGACTACAAAGATGACTAGAGTCGGTTAAGACCAAGTCAATCGTAGATAGATTTCTAGAAGAGGAAAAACATGTAGGGCTATCAGGGTATTGAATTGAGAAATATCCTGAAGAGCACTCATCAAATAAAGTTCTGCCGTTGGAATTACTTTGAGAATTATTCCATGACCGATGTTTGGCATTAAAGTCACCAATGACAAAAAATTTTGACTTATTGCGAGTCAATTTTCGCAAGTCAGTTAGAAACAAATTAACTTGCTGTCCAGAGCATTGAAAAGTCAAATAGGCAGCTATGAAAGTATATTTACAAAGCTGTGTTTCAACAGAAACACCTAAAGTTTCAAAAACTTTAGTTTCAAATGACGAAAACAGTTGATGTTTTATACGCTTATGAATGATGATTGCAACTCCCCCACATGCCCCATCAAGTCGATCATTACGATAAACAAAAAATTAAGGATCTCTTTTGAGTTTAGATCCAGGTTTTAAATACGTTTCGGTAATAACTGCTATATGCACGTTATTAACTATAAGAAAATTAAACAGCTCGTCCTCTTTACCATTCAGAGAACGAGCATTCCAATTTAAAATATTTAAATTATTATTTGGATCCATTAGAAAAAAGTAATCCAATAACAATTTGATTTGTAAATTTTACACCTACTTGGACTGCTTCAGTCATAGTGGTGGCCTTAAACATCGCATCAATCATTAGATTCAATTGTTCAGTTAGAAAATTAAAATCAGAGGCAGACATATCACTTGAAGTGGGTACATCTGATGATTTCCCATTAGAATTTTCGGTAGACGAAGAAGTGGAGTAGGAGTTACCTGTGGCGGTAGGGGTTTTTCCATCTGATTTGAAACAAGTAGAATGGGTACTCATAGTACGAATAGGGGAAGAGTTCAAATTACCTGCTACGATATCAGCAAAGGATTTACCGTGGGTAGATACATTCGAATTTGAAAGATTCGAACGGCTACCCGATGGATTAAAATTAGTTTGTGAATGAGCATGATTATGAACTTCCTGATGGGTATGATTCCTAATCAAGCGATCGTTAACTGAAAAATGAGCATTGTTCGATACTCTACCAGGGAAATTCCGGAAACGACCGTTATCGTAACGGATATTATCTTTCATCTGCCTGGCACGAGCCTCAATGACTCTTTTGCGTGAAGGGCAATTCCAAAAATTGGACTCGCAATTAGAGCATATGAACTTGGTGGTATCTTTCTTCACTGGACAGACGTCCTTGGCGTGAGAAGAACCTGAACAAATCATGCATTTAGCATCCATGCGACAATTTTTTGTACCATGACCCCACTTTTGGCACCGACGGCACTGAGTGGGGTTCTGGTAATTTCCTCCAGGTTTCTGGAAATGTTCCCACGTCACACGGACATCAAACAAAAGTTTTGCTTTTTCTAAAGCTTTAATATTATTTAGTTCTTTTTTGTTAAAGTGAACTAAATAAAATTCTTGAGAAAGCTCTTTCCGAACAATGCCAGATCTCTTTTTCATAATGATTACTTGGACTGGGGAAATCCAAGTAAATCATTTATTCCATTTTTGATCTCTTCAGGTGATTTATAGTCACTTGAGAGACCTTTCAAGACTACTTTGAACAAACGTTCAGTTTTGTCGTCATAAGTAAAAAAAATGTGCTTCTTCTCTTCCAGATGTTTGAGAAGAAGTTCTCGATCTTTGAGAGTTTCCGGCAAAACGCGACAGTCTCCTTTCTTTGCGATTTGGAAAGAAACCTTGCTTGGTCTTGCTGAATAGCTGCGCGTTTACCGCTACGGCTATTTGGAGTTCAAGATCTCCTGCCTGAATCCCCCAAATTCGGAACAACTGATCACGATATGCGGCACTCTTTGCTTCCTCACTTGAATCAAAGAGCCTGGGCTAGAGGCTGCTTCGATTTGGTTTTCGGAAAATTTGTCTAGAGCATCGAACTGATTGCTCATTTCGATACAATTATCATTATTATTTATTTCACCCTTGGAAGAAAGTTCGCATTCCGGAGAAACGTCCTTTCTTCCATTCTTGCCACGTTTAGTGACAGATTGAAATCCCACTTTTTTGGAAGGAAGTTGTGAATTCAGAGATTCACCCTTCCTTTTGTTTGTTGTTGATACCATGTTTAATGAATAAACGAAAGATGACGTGATCTTCGAGAGGTTTTTTCCCAAGACGGTGTCCAACGAAAAATCGAAGGCACGGGTCCAAACAAGGATCAATAGTAGCAAAAAAATAGTACTGAAAAGTAGGGGGAGATCCCCCAGTACCGGACACTTAAGCCACTAAATTCATAATTCGAAAAATATTGATTTTATGGGCTCGTGTTACTCATTTATGATAAATATTATCAATTTTATAGTGTACAAAAATAAATTTAAAAATATAAATATGAATTTTGATATTGCATTTTGATGATGAGTTTTAGTACCAAATTGATCGATCTCGAAAGGTGGCACCCAATACCGGACAAGATCTGGAAATGCCTCGAATTCTGTAAATTTGAACATCATCGAATGTGTAAACTATAGGAATAGTTTATAATTACCAATTCAATGCATTTGCTACATTTACAAGAATAATTTGAGTTTTTCTTAGTTTGCAAGATGCCTATCAAAAACCTCTTTCATATGTGATAAAAAATAGCACATTTTACGATGTTGTTCTGAATGTTCATTATTCTTAATTTTATTGCATATTTGATACCATGATCGACGGAATCCATGAAAAATGGAAGTATTCTGAGACACTGATGCAATAAATACGAAGATATCATATAATAAATCAAGCTGTCCGAAACTGAGGGATAGGAGGTGCTTAACCAAAATTGTAATTTGTCCATATTTAGTTCAATTAAGGTACAAAATACATTCATACTATCAAATTAGGATTATGTTCGATCATGCTTGCGGGATCCAAAGTATTTTATCATATTCAAAATATTTACTAAATAGGCTCAAAATTAAGTGGATACGTCATTTTTTTAAAGATTTCCAAACTTCTCTCCTTTTTTAAAAAGGCATGCATATTTCAAGGATGTGTTATTCTACGCAATCATTAGTCTACATAATAGCTTTCTTTTCTACTAATACACCATCTTGATTGGACCATGATTTCTCAATGTTTCGGCTTTGTCCGGTATTGGGTGCTGTCCGGCACTGGGGGATCTCCCCCTACTGTTTTTGTAGCACTGAAAAGTACTGATTTATTGCTTTAGGTAGTTTTTAAGAAAACTTCCAAGAGCAGAGAGAATTCGTGTACGCACAGCATGAAGGTACGATGCGCACTAAAATCATATTTGTATGAAAAGGCTCACTGTCGTATTTGTTTTCCTGCATTCAGTTGTTTGGGATCGGTAATATTATAGGATCCAATTGTGAGATTTTATTTTCAAAATATTGATTCGCCAGTTCACCAATTGGCCACTTTGCGTTTCCGGGTTTCCAAGAAACTCATCCTCCTGAGGTCAATATTTAAAAATTGATAAAAACTCACGTGTCAGCGACACATTAAAATTAATGATTTTGAGAACTATTTCACTCTATTTGATTTGTGTTTTGCCTACGCCGTGTTCCTATAGTAGCATATCCAATATTACATAAAAAAAAGTATAACTTTTCCTAGTTTTCATATTTTTTCCACAAAACCACGGCAAAAAGATTTCAGATGACGTAAAAATAATGGCGCTGGCTTCATTTTTCGTTCTTATGCGAATGTTGTTTTTAGCTATGCGACTATTTGTACACCGAGCATACACAATCTATACCTCATTTGGCACTTCGGAATCGTTATCCGAATTTGCTAGGAACTGATTAAAGGCCGTCCATAAACCACGTGATCTTTTATGGGGGGGGAGGGGGGTGAGTCTGACCTTACCGTATTTTTTTTTTGGGAAAAGTCAATACTATCTATCATCAGATTAAATCATCAATTTTCATGATTTAGTTGGATGTTGCATATCACAACTCATTTAGCTGATTTGGAATCCTAGGATTTTATAGGAATCAATTTGGGCTTTGAAGCACAATAAAATTATACGATACATTAAGCTTTATAATTTTGAAATTTGAGACATTTTACAACCACTTTGAATCCACCATAATACATTTGGCTATATTGGAGCCAAATGCAGGTTCCCTGGAAATTAGTTTCAAAAGAAAGACACGGACACCGTCTTAAGCCATTGAGCTGCACAGACTATAACTTAACACTAGACAACGGACAAGTATGCTTTAATGCTCCAGTGGCACAGTCGAGAAAAATTCCAGACGAAAAGTTTCAATGGCTGAGGCGGGAACCGACGGTTACGTAACCCACGGTCAAGAGTCACTTAAACAGTATTATTATTTATTTAGTTGGTGTTACATTAATTAATTTGATAAAACCTCGTAAACGATGTTACGCCAATTTGCTCGGTCCATGGCTGTGTCCCTCCAACTTAGATTTTGGCCCACGCTCTCCAGATTTTGTTGCACCTGCCCAGCGCACCCTTCCGGCTTTCGCCACCTCCTGGATACTGGGTTCGCCGTAGAGCCTAGCGAGCTCGTGGTTCATTCTCCGCCGCCACACACCGTTCTCCTACACACCGCCAAATATGGTCCTAAGCACTCTTCGTTCGAACACTCCAAGTGCTTGCAGGTTCTCTTCCAGCATGGTCCATGCTTCATGTCCATAGAGGTCCACCGTTTTTGTAGCGTTTTGTACAGGGTACATTTGGTGCTGGGGGTGAATCTTTCTCGACCTCAGCTTCTTCTGGAGCCCACAGTAGGCGCAACTTCCGCTGATGATGCGTTTCCGTATTTCACAACTAACGTTGTTATCAGCCGTTAACAAGTATCCGAGGTAGACGAACTCATCAACCACCTCAAAAGTATTCCCGTATCGTAACACTGCTTTCTAGGCGGGCTCTGTCGCGCTTGGTTCCGTCTATCAGCATGTACTTTGTTTTTGACGCATTCACCACCAGGCCGACTTTTGTCGCTTCACGTTTTAATTGGGTGTACAGGTCTGCCACCGCTCCAAATGTTATGCCAACAATATCCATATCATCCGCGAAGAAAACAAATTGGCTGAATCTTGTGAAAATCGTTCCTCGGTTATCGAACTCGGCTCTCCGCATGACACCTTCTAGCGCGATGTTGAACAGCAGGCACGAAAGTCCATCACCCTGTCGTAGAATGTTCGCCCGAAATCTTCAAGCGATTCTGCACACCGTCCATCGTTGCTCTTATTAGTCTTGTGAGCTTCCTGGGAAAGCTGTACTCGTCCATGATTTTCCATAGCTCTTCGCGGTCGATGCTATCATAAGCCGCTTTAAAATCGATAAACAGGTGATGCGTTGGGACTTGTTATTCACGGCATTTCTGGAGGATTTGCCGTACAGTGAATATTTGGTCCGTCGTCGAGCGACCGTTGTTTCTATTCGCTAGTCCATTTCCGTCGCTGTGATCTCTGCCGATTGGGAAAATGCAAAGCTAATCGAAAGTGTAAGAAAAGCTTCTCACCTTATCGCCTGGGAATCAATGTTTATCAGCAACAACCACGGACTGCTGATGAATGAAGACGATCCCCCTATCGTATCGGGTCTGTTTGATCTGGTGGACACGACACTTCACTAGCAGTTTTTCTCTTCGGACGTGTACGAACATCGTACGAATCGCAATCAGTCGGACATTGTTCCGTAGATGGGCGACATCGCGCCCGAAACAAGTAGACAGAAAGGTAATTTTTAAGCTTTTTTGACGATAGTAAGAACTATAAGTGTTATGTCTTGTCTCACGTCGCGTTTTCGTGAATGATACCGATAGATTCTAAAAATAAAATAATAATAAATAAATATTCTAAAGCTAAAAATATATCATAATTTCAATTGGTGTAAGGAAATTTGGAAAATCAAAAAAATTTCCAATACGAAATTAACCTGGATCGTACGGGAAGCGAACTAAAGTACCTTTGGTATGACTTTGTCTAATAGCCGTCGATATTACTACTAGGTTGTGAGATGCTCCTAGGAATTAGAATCCTGTGTTGATTCTGTCCAAGTTTCTGCTCTATATTCCTTGTTTTCCGAATCGTCCGGAAGTGACAGGCAGCACATAAATTTAGAGAATCAATCCGGTGAGTTTGTTCCAGTATGATACTTTTTCTTTTGTGAGCCTTCCGGATCGTTTTTGTCCGCGTCGTGGAACTTCTGATCGTTTCTTGAACGGAAAATGTTATTTTCGGAGTTTGATAACTATGTTCAGATTGCGCATTCTGAGTAGTGTTTGATCTTTTGCTCGCGTCACTTGCTCCTGCGGGGGTGGGTGATGTGAGCAGGATCAATCATGCTACGCGTCGCTCGCGTGGCGTGATATAATAGTGTCGCGAATCGAGAATCGGGTTAGTAGTGTTTGATCCTTTGCTCGCGTCACTTGCTCCTGCGGGGGTGGGTGATGTGAGCAGGATCAATCATGCTACGCGTCGCTCGCGTGGCGTGATATAATAGTGTCGCGGATCGAGAATCGGGTTAGTAGTGTTTGATCTTTTGCTCGCGTCACTTGCTCCTGCGGGGGTGGGTGATGTGAGCAGGATCAATCATGCTGCGCGTCGCTCGCGTGGCGTGATATAATAGTGTCGCGGATCGCGAGATAGGTTAGTAGTGTTTGATCCTTTGCTCGCGTCACTTGCTCCTGCGGGGGCGGGTGATGTGAGCAGGATCAATCATGCTGCGCGTCGCTCGCGTAGCGTGATATAATAGTGTCGCGGATCGAGAATCGGGTTAGTAGTGTTTGGTCTTTTGCTCGCGTCACTTGCTCCTTCGGGGCGGGTGATGTGAGCAGGATCAATCATGCTGCGCGTCGCTCGCGTGGCGTGTTCGGCGTACAATGTGATTATCGAATAATATCGCGAATCCGGTTAGGCGTGATTATATTATGGATCGCATCACCAAACATTGGTGACTCCCAGATCTCTACCTTATCCCATTAACCCAATATCCTTCCCATGACAACTGTGGAGATGCAGAAGATTCTTCGGTCTCTAGTAACAATGGTTGTCTATCTAACATTCCTTCCCTTCCCCAATGACCGTAAGGACGTGGCCGGCGTCGTTATTGACTTTGAATATTTGAGCTCTCAATTTGTGCACATTGAGGAATGGTAAGCTAATCCCAAGCCCCATTCATCAAATCTCTGTGCAACCTTGATTGCTCTGGTCAATCACGGAGTAGCAACTACGAATTGTACGGCCATTTATGCTCATGCTCATGCTCATGCTCATGCTATGTTCAGATTGCGCATTCTGTCCGGGCGGGTGTTACGCAACTGGGGATTTTTTTTATTATCGTACAAATTGGGCCGAAGGGTCTCAGATTTTCATGAAACTTTTTCCACAGGCAGGGCTCATGGATATATGAATAAAAAAAAAATGAGAAAAATTCAGGGTCGTCTATTTTTCCGGAAAACTCAGGTGGAATTTTTTTGTTTTCCCTTGACACTACTTACTTTGAAAAATCACAACTCAAGAACGAAGCATCGTAGAAACACAGTTTTTAGATGAAAATATAAGCAAATTTTCTCAAAAATCCAAAAAAAAAATGAACTGGAAAAAGTTTTCTACAAAATTTTCCACCGTTGGGAAAATTCGTAAAGAAAAGCCGGAAAAACTATGCCCGAACCCGTGGAAAATTTTCAAAAAAATATTTTCGAGAAGGTAATTTTATAAGCTTTAATCACTGAAATTTTTGGAATGCACTTTTTTTTCGTTTTTGAGTTATGGCCAATTTTGTGAAAAATGTCCAGATGTGCCATATAAGACTTTTCTTTGAAAAATCATAACTCAAGAACAAAACATTGTAGAAACAAAGTTTTTATATGAAAATTTTAGCAAATTTTCTCAAAAATCCAAAAAAATATGAACTGGAAAGAGTTTTCCACAAAATTTTCCACCGTTGGGAAAATTTGTAAAGAAAAGCCGGAAAATCTATGCCCGAACTCGTGGAAAATTTTCAAAAAAATATTTTCGAGAAGGTAATTATATAAACTTTAATCACTGAAATTTTTGGAATGCACTTTTTTTCGTTTTTGAGTTATGGCCAATTTTGTGAAAAATGTCCAGATGTGCCATATAAGACTTTTCTTTGAAAAATCATAACTCAAGAACAAAACATTGTAGAAACAAAGTTTTTATATGAAAATTTAAGCAAATTTTCTCAGAAATCAAAAAAAAAAGAACTGGAAAAAGTTTTCCACAAAATTTTCCACCGTTAGGGAAATTCATAAAGAAAAGCTGGAAAATCTATGCCCAAACTCGCGGAAAATTTTTATTAAAATATTTTTGAGGAGGAAACTTTATAAACTTCAATTCTAGTAACTTTTAGGATGTACTTTTTTTTTTGTTCCTGAGTTATGGTCAATTTTGTAAAAAATGCAAAGATTTGCCATACATGCCTTTTCGTTTAAAAATCATGACTCAAGACTCATCATGACTTGTCGAACCGGTAATGGAGCACTTCACGCAAATTTTCATCTTTTCCGTAATCCACCGAACTCCATTCGAATGAAGCTTACTGATGAGGCCTTGGCTGATCAATCGTAGATTTGTCCTTACTGATTTGTGGCCGTCCAGTCCGAAGGGGTTACAGCATAAAGAATTGTATTCGTAATATTGAACTTTGTCCATTTCAACAGCTTCGGGAAAACTTTTTTCACTTTCCAAATATTAATAACGAGGAATATACAGCTGATAGACAACACTTGCACTTTCTCACTGCTCTTTGTTAGTTTTTGGTAAACTTATGATTCTCAAGCCATTTCAACGCTTCAAACTTGAATTGGTAAATACCTATTTGTCATATTGTCTATCCATTTATTTAACTGTCAATTTTGTAGTTACCTAATAGGAAAAAATTGCCTACATTCTGATTGAAGAAATCTTTGTTTCTATGTAGTTTCGTTCTTAAGAAATTTTGTTTATGAACTTATAAATTTGTAAATATATGGTTCAAACAGCTCATCCTAGCAATATTTGATCATGTTTTAGGAACGAAAAATGAGCGTATTGAAAAATATTGTAGGATTGGATCTTATTGATCGCTCTTTTCAAATATACTTTGTTTGAAAGCTGGAATAGCTAATAGGGTTTTCATTATTTGTTTTCATAAACAGTGAAAAATGTCCTGGGAAACTGATTCCATTTCAAAAATTTCATATTTTTGAGATAATTTGAATCCAGTTCGACAAGTCATGATGAGTCTTGAGCCATGATTTTTAAACGAAAAGGCATGTATGGCACATCTTTGCATTTTTTACAAAATTGACCATAGATCAGGAACTAAAGAAAAGTACATCCTAAAAGTTACCAGAATTGAAGTTTATAAAGTTTCCTTCTTAAAAATATTTTATTAAAAAATTTCCGCGAGTTCGGGCATAGATTTTCCAGCTTTTCTTTATGAATTTCCCCAACGGTGGAAAATTTTGTGGAAAACTTTTTCCAGTTCATATTTTTTTTTGGATTTCTGAGAAAATTTGCATAAATTTTCATATAAAAACTTTGTTTCTACAATGTTTCGTTCTTGAGTTATGATTTTTCAAAGAAAAGTCTTATATGGCACATCTGGACATTTTTCACAAAATTGGCCATAACTCAAAAACGAAAAAAAAGTGCATTCCAAAAATTTCAGTGATTAAAGCTTATAAAATTACCTTCTCGAAAATATTTTTTTGAAAATTTTCCACGAGTTCGGGCATAGTTTTTCCGGCTTTTCTTTACATATTTTCCCAACGGTGGAAAATTTTGTGGAAAACTTTTTCCAGTTCATATTTTTTTTGGATTTTTGAGAAAATTTGCTTAAATTTTCATCTAAAAACTTTGTTTCTACGATGCTTCGTTCTTGAGTTATGATTTTTCAAAGTAAGTAGTGTCAAGGGAAAACAAAAAAATTTCCACCTGAGTTTTCCGGAAAAATAGACGACCCTGAATTTTTCTCAATTTTTTTTTATTCATATATCCATGAGCCCTGCCTGTGGAAAAAGTTTCATGAAAATCTGAGACCCTTCGGCCCAAACCCGTACGGTAATAAAAAAAAATCCCCAACTAACAATCGGTTGTGGATGCTTGTTAACCGTTCGATGACCCTGGAGGGATCGATTCTGCTTTTCGTATAATTTTGAGCAGAAAAACCGACTGTGTTATCCTAGGGTAAAACTACAAATGAACTTTAACACTTCACTTTTTGCAACGTTGCAAAAAGTGAAGTGTTAAAGTTCATTTGTAGTTTTAAACATACTCTAATAATCCCTCCCAAAGTTTAATATAAAAAAGTGTAGTATCCTAGGGTGTTTAGTTCGAACGCGCTTCCTTTCGTTTTTCGATTATCTAAAAATACAGTACCACCCAGTACAGTTTTTCAATGGGCACTGTACAGTTTTTCAATAGGCGTGATTTTTTTTACGCGTATCGTTATTTTATACAATCCGATGACCCTGGAGGGATCGGTTTTGCTTTTTACTGGTTATTGAGCAAAAATATTACTGCACAATCGACAAGCATTTCGCGAAATACTATTTATACTATAAAAAAGCTATTGTTTTCTCTTTTGATTGCCGGCATTCAAAAGTTAATTTGAAAACGCTTAAACAACAAATATTTATGGTCTATCGCCAGCTTTCTAGGCGAATCCTGACAATATACCTTCCCCAACCTCCAACTCCGTAGCACTTATGAGGGTGTCGCTGAGTCGGTGGCCTCTCATTAAGTAAGTGCTACATCAACATTTCCTTCCCCTATCCCAAGTTACGGTAAAGATGGGCCTGGCCGGGAATAGCGATATTCATGCTTTTAGTATTCTTGTTTATGATTTGAACAAGGTATACTCCCCTGCCTTGTTCTTGAAAGTAGTCAGGATGAGATTATTAAAAAGAAACATGAATGTTGCTAGTATCCAATCTACGAAGTATACCGTAACTACGCTAACGCTAACGATTCCTTGTTTTCCGAATCGTAAATTGTTTAACATACCATTAAGGTACCATTGGTTGAGTGGCTCGAGGATCCTGTCATGAATTGCTGTTTCAGCGAGCAGGAAGAAAATGTAAAAAAGTTAAATGATTTCCATACTGTACAACCCCATTACACAAGAGCCTATCAAATAAGCAAGATAAGTAAAAAATGGTATGAAACTCGTCCTTAACTTTCTGGACTTGTGATCTAACGTTTGTTTTGAGAATCAATAAACGATTCATCAGTAAACAATCCACATTAATTTGTTCTCTAGAGTCGACCTATTTCGATAAATCTTGAAAGAGTCATCCAGTTCTAGTGTGTGTATGTTCGAAAAAAAAATGCTTCAAAACATTTTCCCGAAAACCATTTCCCCGAATGCACTGTTTCCCAGAATATACTGTTTCCCCGAAAGCTTTCTGCAAACACATTTTTCATTTTTTTTCTCAACTATCAGAGTAATAGGCTGAATTCAGTTAGTCAGGTAATCGCTTCAAACTAATGATTCTCTTATGAATGATTTGAATCGAGAAACGACAGACGAGATATTTGGATTGGAACTCGACGACAGTTTTTATTGGAAGCCCTGCTTTTAAAAATATGTTAAACATTAGATTCAGTATTAAAATTTAGGGTGCAGGTCGTTGAGCCAAATGCCGTTAGGCCGAACGCCGTTAGGCCAAAAGGGTCGTTAGGGTAACATTCGATCATTTACTTTTTTAAAAGGCAGTTTACACCGTCTTCAACCATAGGCTCCACAGACTGAACATAACTAACATTAGACAACGGACACACAGAACGACCAGTGAAGAATTTTTCGTTTTGACGAAAAGTTTTCTCCGACTGGGGCGGGAATCGAACCCACACTCCGTAGTATAATACGCCTAAACGACTGACGCCACTAACCGCACGGCTACGAAGCCTTTATGTCATAAGGCTAACACATTCATCAGTGTTTTTTCCTTCTCTTAATCAAAGGCTGTTCTTTCTAGATATATTTCACAGCGGATATTGTGGGTTTCTAGGTAATGTAAATTATCCTGATCTAAAACTAAACATCCATTCGACCTTACAGTTCGTTCGGCGGCTTCTAAATAACGCAAATTAGCCTGATCAATCCTGTTAGTTATCCATTCGACCTTACAGTTCATTAGAACTATCGGTTTTTCTCGGCCCTTTCGGCTTAACGACCCTTTCGTCCTATCGGCATGCGGCCTAATGACCTTCGGCCTAACGACATTCGGCCTAACGGCATTCAATCCTAACGGGATAGAACCAAAATTTTATTATGCTAAGAATATCAATAAAAATGTAGAAAATGTAGAAGGTGGGTTTTGAAAGATTATCCAAGAGGTGAGCAAATCTGATGCCTTATGTCATTTGTCCGGACATAATTTATCTTAATGACATCTGGCTGAACGGGCATCGACAAAATTATCAAATAAAGTTTTACTGATTGAAAACTTTGTGCAGGATTCAAAGGCGTGACCCAAAAGGAACATATTGATCTTCACTGCTTAAGAATTTTAAAAGAAAAAAAATAGTCGATATGTTTACGCATCTGACAGATTAGTGCATCGTTTCGAGGCTATTATTCGATCATTGCTTCCGCATTAGTAGTTTGTGTCCCATAAAGCATAGGCAAATGTTCTATTTTTTTCCGTAATAATAAGTTGATACCATAAAAGTTACTTGTTTTAAATTTTATAAATATCCCTTATTTAAACATAGGCTGTTTTTCTTTATTTTACTGCTCTAATAATCATTTACTTTTTTTCTGTTAGGAACATAAACCACAGCGACCAATATTTGATCTACTGTAGTATTTCTCGTGTCCTTTGTTTAGTGCATGTCGTATTACTTTGTCACTATCGAGGTTCACTGGTAGACCTTTACCCCATAACGCAACACGAAAAGGTGATAATTTCCAAGCTAGGCTTTTCTTTTTTTAATCGTAGGCAGTTCTTTGAAGCTTTGCAATGTTAATATTGTTCTGCTCACAGCTTCTCCTTATTTCAACAGGAATTTTCCCTTCTTTAATTAGAAGGCAATTCTTCATAGATAAATATATTAATGAAAAATGACAGAGCTACTGAAACTTTAAGCAAATTTTATTCTGGTAGTTATAAGCCATTTTTTAAACTTTTATTGTAAATGCAAATAGTACGGATTCTAATGTTTTGAACCAACATTTTCAATACTTCCGATCATGATAAATATTTTTCATTGAATAGGCATGTTTTTTTTTATTTAAGTAGTGATTATTAGCATTTTGGGTATTCATTATTAACATGCTCACTTCATTTGATGCTTTTGGCTATTAGTTTTAGATCATTTTCGACAAATTTGTTTCTAATGAAGACATTTATCTTTAAACTGATTTTTTTTTTGTCAGAAAATTGAAATAGCATGGCGTTGCGTTTTTTAAAAGTTTATAGAAGGAAAAATCGATGTCTAGTTATGTAGGGCAAGATATAATAGATTCTTTAATTAACCTACCGTACTAAAGCTTGTCTTATTGTAGATACAGTCGCTAGGCCGAAAGGGGCCGTTGTGGGCTGCGTGAACATGCGGTTGGCGTCAGTCGTTTAGGCGTATTGTGCAACGAGTTGTGGGTTCAATTCCCGCTCCTGTCGGTGGAAACTTTTCGTTTTTTTTTCATCACTGGGCTACTGGGTGTTTTGTGTTGTCCGTTGATTAATGTTAGTGATTGTTCAGTCTGTGCGGCCTTTGGCTGAAGATGGTGTAAATTGTCTTTTTTATGGCACGCTAAGTATTATGAAAGAATAATCGTTTGACTAAATGAATACATGGCAAAAGAACATTTAACCGAATAATGGATCTTTGCGAAATATTCCAAATTGAAAGAACAGCCTATCATTAGAAAAATGGAAAATTCAAATTGAAATATTATCAGCTAATTGCCAATGATTAATGAAACTATTAATATCTCACCAAATGTCCATTCGCCCAAATATTTGGCTTATGCATAGGCTAATCATACCGCTTACAATGAAACTGCCTATCATGAGTAGAATTTTCAAATTTCGTTTTAGTGTATATTAATTTGTGCAACCGAAGTAGTCGCAGTAGTTGCAGACTGTATTTCACATTAAATTTCATTAGTAAGAAATGTCATTCAAATATCAAGTTTTAAAGCAATCGCATTGAAAATAATCTATGAAATATGAATTTCTACTTAAAGTTTTTTTTTTCATTTGTGTCTATTTTGTAGTGGTAAGGATTTTGGTGGTTACGTCACCCTTGTGATCATAGTTAACACCTATACTAGGAGCGAGTGAATATTCTTCCTTATCATTCTGAACGCGAAACATTGGAGATGATGATGATGATGATAATGATAGCGGTTGCTGTTCCTGACATGGCTCGCGAATGCGTTGGCGAATCGCTTTGATGCTGGCTATTTTTGAATATGATGCGAGTACCGACCTTGGGTTCCGTGGGATGTAGCATGTTATGAATGAAACTGGACGGAATGTGGGATGGCAAATGGAATTATTTCTGGCAAAGTTCTATCCAGATTCTGTTTGTGGTTGAAACGTGGGTAGAGTCACCGGATATGCTGCAGGAATGTTTTGCCAATGCTGATTATCTCTGAGTAGCGAGGTACAATTTAAAATGATTGATTAGTTTGTACAAGTGAAATTTCTGGAGTCCAGGTGGCCGTACTGGTAAACGTGCAGCTATTCAACAAAACCAAGCTGAGGGTCGTGGGTTCGAATCGTTTCGTAAAGGAAATTTTCTCGACTCCCAGGGTATAGAGTATCTTCGTACCTGCCACACCATAATACACATTCAAAAATGGTCAATTGGCATTCAATAACTGTAAAAGTGCTTATAAAAACTTTGAGCTGAGAAGCTCTGCTCCAGTTGGGACGTAACACCAGAAAAAAGAAGTGAAATTTCTATTACTATGAAACGTTCCATTTCCAACATCCAGCATCTTGCCGTGCAAAGCCACATCAGGAATGGCGTGACAATTAAATCAAACATTTATCCAGACATAGAGGCGGCTGAAAGGGATAAACAAACGAGCTGTCCTGTCGAGCATATACTTTCCCTTCAAATCCTACAGCGAAAATAGTGTTGTATGCTGGATCATCCCACGGGGGATCGGAAAACACGTTCCAGTACAGTGACTATGTGGGGGATAGAGTCATCTGACCATACTGAACTCCGTATAATTAAAATGAGATTTGTGTGTTTTGTACAGACTATGTCTGTAGGTAAAAACAGATTATCACCAAGTCACTCAACTTAGTCGTTCCTTTTCTGTTTTTTGGCGTTACATCATTACTGGGGTATAGCATGATCTCTGCATATTGCTCTATGAGCTCTTTTCACAGTTATTAGATAGAAAGTCATTGATCGATAGAAGGCCATGGTTTAGAAAATCTACGATTACTTTCTTCTTAAGGTGAAATATCTCGAAATCATAAAAAGATATTTGATAAACTAGAAAAGCGTAATGAAAAAGAGAATAAATGAGTAATAATTTTCATGAGAAGACAGAAACACAAAAGTAAGAAACACATATTTTTATTTGTCTAGTTGCAAAGTATTAATGCTTTGCTTTTGTTCATCAGCCGTTTTTATAAGCCTATGCTGTGATAACAAATTTGAAAATACACCTAAACTGCCGCAAATCGCAAGTCAGTACCATCTGTAAATAGTAGGCTTTGGGGCCGTCCATTAATGACGTAGCATTTTTTCACTGATTTTTTACATCCCCCCCTCCCCTCTCGTAGCATTTGGTCAAATACGTAGAAATCAAGCAACCCCTTGGAAAATACGTAGCATATCAAGCAACCCCCCCCCCCCCTAATTTGTTTATTTCGTTTTCCTCAGCGATTGGGCTAAAATGAATCATTAAAATCAAGAGAGTTCTACACAACTATAGAGATTAATTTATATTAAACACTGAAACATCAAGATGATTTAACGAATGATAGTTTGATATCCCGTAACGCTAAAAAATCCTTTGGAAAATAGTTTAAACAAGCATATTTCCTGTTAAAGTTACATAATTTTGATCCCCAATAATTTAATTTGTAGTACGTTTGCTGTTTTTAAAACTTAAACAGTTTACAGCTGAAAATTTAGAAAAAAAAAAGCTGAAAATCTTGCTCGGATTGATAAAGCTAACAGCACTCAGTTAGGGTTCATAAATTTTTGTAATATACTAGTGGTCCCGGCAAACTTCGTCTTGCCATCAAGTAGGCTGTTGAAACATGACATGGAACCTCCCATACAATATGACAGTTCCGTTCACGCTCGTTTTTCCGACTTTCCCGGTGAATGTGCTGGGATTTTTATACACACAAACACGTCGGAACACTTGACGAACAAAACGGAATTATAATCATTCAAATCCGTTGACCCGTTTGGATGCCATTTCGTGACATACAAACACCATTCCATTTTTATTTATATAGATAGATTGAACAGAATCTTTGTTATATAATAGGCATTTTTTAAATTGTTCATGGTTGAGAAACAGATTTCAGTGAATATGATCAACAAGATAGTTTAATTTGGGATGGATCTTCGTCATTATTCTCTGAATTCAAATCTATTCAGGAAACAGTGGCCAGATAGATAAAAAAAATAACAATTGTAATATTTGGAATATTTCAAAAATTAGCGATTATTATGCAACCACCTTCATGAATAGTTCAGCTAAAATTCATCATCGTTCCCCATACTGAAATATTCTTACTCAACTCATAATGAAACAATGAAATAATAAGAATGCTCTTTCGTTGAATTACCGAGTGATTTAGAAATCTGAACGATAGGACAATTTTGATAAAACTTGAATTCGATGTCCTTATTATTATCCAGGCTGTTCCATCAAGAGCATTGATATATCAAAACAAATCGATGAATGGACTGAGTGGAGATCTCCTGCAACATTTAACGCACTGAATAAAATTCTTGTTTTACGTGTTTTACTATAATAACGTGATTATTTGCCTAAATAGGCATATTGTATTCTTTTGAAGAATTAAGGCTTCAACAGAAAATATGAATAAAGCCAAAAACGGTTGATTCTATGTCTTGTAAATGATAAAACAATATTTTCCAAGTCGATAAAGCATTGATTTTTACTTAACTTACTAAGCTTTTAATTTGTTGGTTACAAATAAAATAGTTCAGACATTAATACAATATAATATTCACATAGGGTCGATGTACCAATAGCCGCATAGCTAAGAACAAAAATTCGTATTAAATCGAAAAATAATGCTTGCGTCATTATTTTTACATCATCTGATAGCTTTTTATCTTGGTTTTGTAGGAAAAATATAAAACCTACGAAAACTCAAATGTTTGTATTTATTATCGCTTGTGCCACTATAGGAATACATGTGCCTATAGGAGCACTATT
This sequence comes from Aedes aegypti, assembly GCF_002204515.2. NCBI lineage: Eukaryota > Metazoa > Arthropoda > Insecta > Diptera > Culicidae > Aedes > Aedes aegypti. Next base: position 109,526,931 of record NC_035109.1, read on the forward strand.
TCTAATTTCTATTCCTATAGTAGCACTAGCATCACGGCGTCGGCAAAATACTTATCAAAACGGTATTTTTACAAAACTTTTATATTTTTCCTACAAAGTGTGGTTCTTAAGTTTCGTTTGATGTAAAAAAAGTTATTAATTTATCAATTATTCCGTATAATAAAAAATAGTTTCACTCAGTAGTGCTACTATAGGAACAATAGGTTTACTATAGGCGCAAAGGAGCTCAAATTTTAAGCAAAAATATTTTTTCGATCATTTTTTGAGCAAAATCAAGATGTAAATCAATGGTACTACTAAATAGGTTCTGACTTTCATGTCAAAAAATGTTTTGGAAAGATTTATAGCAAAACGGCCGTGAAAAGTCACTAGTGCGACTATAGGGGACTGTCCACTAAGGGAACACCGACCCTAACTATTTAAAGATTCATAAAGTCTGTTTGATTGTATTTATCAGGAAAATTTAAATTTCTTAGAAGTTTTCAACCTGTTTTGGAGTTAAATCATTATTTCATAACCCAATTTTGAAAAATCGGATAAAGAAAATTGATAGAAAATAAATCTGTTTGTCAGTTTTTTCAGTGCTACTCTTTTTACCAAAATTATTCAATAAGCTACGTCCATTAATGGGGACCCCTCCCTCCCTCGTCACACATCGTCACATATCCGTGAATACCCCCCTCCCCCCTAAAATGCTACGTCATTTATGGACGACCCCTTTGAGAAAATTGACTGAGAAGTTTTCTATCTCGTATTCCATACAAATATTCAAGAAAATCCAGGACATGTTTCGATCTCAATGAAACTTTCATTATTTGCTTTTCACTCCGTTACCTTTCCAAGAAAAATATAGAGATGACCAAGGTTTTTATAATGACAGGTTTACTGATCTAAGCAGTCAGTGGGTGCGCGGTGTGGTTAGCTGCGGGGAAGGTAGAAATGACAGCTGGCGAGTTGGCTAGCTGGCGGGTTTGTGTACACTGTTTTCACGCTACCGTTTCTATGGGGTTGTTAGGTAATGTTTACTCCAACAAACATAAATACAGTGAAGTAAAAAATTTCTCCTGCATCCATAAAGTTTTTCGTCGCGACTCGAACTCTCGTAATTAATGTAATATTTCAGTGTTCTGAATCGCAGAAGATGTTCTGATTGAGAACTATATCTGTTCAAATTCGGAAAGACAAAGCATGGACTGTTCGGTGTTACAACAAATTTTGAAAGTTGGTGAGGAATTGCCTGTAATGTGTACCCCGTGAGAGTAAAAGGAACATTCTATAGCTGCATTGTGAAGCTCTGCATCTGATATCTCTGAATCACAAGAAACGAATTTAGTGAAATTAAACCAAAAACAATTCAAAGTATGTGCTTGAAAAGCAAATTTTGTCGAAAAATATTTTTTATGATACGTTGTTTCAATCTAGTGTTAGTTTACAATCAAGACAAACTTGCCAGCTGTCATTTAGTATTTCAAAATGGCGGAATGGAAAATCTGACACATTGGACTACCTCCCTTCTAGATACCTTGGATCAAGCCACTTTTTCACTTTCACTCGACCGACGCGCGACATGTTTGATCCTTCGACCTTGACGCTTGCTCCTGCGGGGGCCGACGATGAGGGCAGGATCAAACATGTCGCGCGTCGGTCGAGTGAAAGTGAAAAAGTGGCGTGATCCTTTAGTTGTGTTTGATCCTTAGATCCTTGAAAGTGAAAAAGTGCCGCGTTCGATTAGTTCTTTTTGATCTTTCGACGTTGACGCTTGCTCCTGGGCAGTGCGTCAAGAAAGCCCGAGCAGTCGTCAGTTGTTTTCCCTCTCGGGTCGTGCGCCTATTTTCTCTTACTGCTTTTATATAGCCGAGCAAACGAGTGAAGCTGAAAGTGGATTGTTATTGCTCAAGGATGACGGATCAATTGGTGAGCTCGTTTCATGCTACTATTTCTAATCTATGTGCAGTGTTGCTTCATTCTTTAAATGTGTGCTCTCAGAGCTTCAAAGTTGGCTTTAATACGTGTCTACCTTTACTTAGGAAGATTAATTTTACTAACATATAGGTATATATTGACAGACGTTTGTCCAGTATGTTGAGCCAATTATTAATACAAATGGCAAGCAGATGGTTCGTAGAAAAATATATTATGAACCTTTCATTGTTAGACGCCTATGAACATTGCCCTCTAAATTCTTCGCAAAAACCATTCCCAATCATATTATCAACATAGCCCCCCACCCCCATTGACATCTAAAAAGCAACATTTATCCGATGATTTTCTCCTTATCAGTGTGTGAAAGACTGGAAAAATAATGGCTACCATATTGTTTACGATGCACATTTTACTGAAGGCTTTCCTATCGATTGAAAGCTTATGTTTCAATAAAATATGCCATTTAAGATGTTATCGAAACGAATAAACGGTCTCAAATCCACGCAATTGTGAAATTAACAATCAACATGTGGAAAGCTGCTACTAATAAGCCTCGTACCCAAACTACAAACCAAGTAACAGTGCACAGTAACGAAACGAATAATATGGAAACTCGAAACGAAATTACACCATGTCAAAAGGAACGAAAAAGAGTGAACTTGAAAGTGCAACATGACGACCACTAACGGACGAAACACGGATCAGGGTCGACTGGCGACGAAAATTACCTGTTTGGATTGACATATTGCAGGCTATCAATTATCCTTATCCACACTCCTTTAATGGGCTTGAATGCGCGTCACACTGGTACTCCGAAGCACAACAATACTCCCCGCTTTTGGTTTAGATGTAGCAAACTTCAGAAGAAATTCTGCTTCAAAAGCTTCAAAGTCGTGCTGAATAACCAGCTGCTGCCACCATATTTTCACGTACTCTGTTGCCAAATGGACCGAAAGAAGGAAAGAAAATTCCAATCCACAAATCCCGTACACTTTTTTCTTCTTACTCCTCTTCAGTGCATTTTTCCAGGCGGAGATCTTCTTCTGGCTGTTTTACACTTGTTCCTCCGTATATAGCTATAAATATCAAACCGATTGGTATGTATGCCCTTCTCCGCTGCGTTATTGCTTCACCAAAGTTGAACTTCACCTTCAACGCTGACTGCCGAAAGAGGAACCACCACCCTCGCCAGTCGTCACCACCCTAAACCAATTCCTCGCTTCGAACCCTTTTCCAGCTTTTCAACTATGCACGAATTTTCACAGGGCTGGTCAAAATAAGTCAACCTTTATGCTTTTTCACCTTCAACCATTTTTCACAGATGTTGAGCTTCCTTCGACTTGAAACCTCACCGATTTTCACTTTTCCAACGTCTATCTCCGTCAGCTTCTTCACTCTATCTCATCTGCACGATCTGATCTGTATTTTCCGGAAAATCACAGCACTTTTCGCTGCCTAATTTGTGCTTCCAACAGGGCAGGAAAATTCCTTGGATTGGTTGGAAAATTTTGTTCACTTGGACACCATCGTCGTCGAATAGAGCAGTCCTCTCACGGCCAAGGGATAAAGTCGTCTGAGAGGCTGCCACCAGTCGATGGAGCTTTTCCACCCGCTGCTGTAAGGAACTCACGCTCACCCTGATGGATGGCTCTCGCGGGTTTTCCACGGTGAGCTTTCTCTCCCTCATTGAACTCACTTTCATCGTGGCGGTAAAGAATGCTACATGCTGGGACAAACATGAGAATGGACAAATGTGTAGAGTGCATCGCGCTGATAAGAATACTTTAGCATAGAAACATATGTTGGTTACTCAAACGTGATCGTGCCATTATTCTACAACATTTACAATGGTCAGCTGATTCCTTTATTTGAACAAAATTAAAGAAGCTTGTTGACTAAAGCAGTGTTTGTTAAAAATTAAAACTGAACGAAGGATCGGTTTTTATCTTTAAAATTGTGGGATAAATGATTTTGTTCTGACCGTTTTCACCAATCGTCGAAATGTTGGACGATTAATTGTAGAGAATAAAAATGATGTTTTAATAAAATGAACTCTGAAAGCATCCAAATTAGGGTCTAGATATCATGGGTTAGGTTTGCAATATAATAAAGATCGAGAGGGATTCGCGATAAGGGCCTATCTGACAAATCAATAACAATGAGAAAATAACCAATGAAATTCTCATGTGCAATTTTTAATCCCAATTGGAGAAAATATAGTCAAACTTTAACCTTTCCACTTTAATACACATTTCATAAAACTAGTTTTAAAATCCTCATCAATACCACACACATCTCCTACAATTTCCCTAGCTATTTCGTACTAAAAAATATATTATAAGGTTTCGCCTTAAACGCACTCAAGGATGCCAGTATCGCCCAATGTTATGAGCCTGTAATCGATATTATTTTCAGTGTCGCCTATTACTTTTGCGCCGTGTTTACATTCTGGTTTCAATTAAGCCCGCCATGTACGCCTTGTTTATTTTTTGTTTGCAGTGTCGCCGTTTACTCTCGCTTTGTTTTGATTCAGATTTCAGATGCGCCCATCACTTTGATAAACAAAAACACAGGCGTAATCAATAAAGTGTGTGGTTTGGCATGAGGTGAAGTTTCGTCTTCTACAAATTTGCGTTTTTTGAATACTTAAATTATCAATAGGGGAAAAGTTCAAGTGCAGTGAATAGACAATCGAGCTACAATTTCAACGCTATATTTTCTTCAATTGTGTACATTTTGTCAGTTTCACCTGATTCGCGAATCTTTCTAGAGATTGATTCGTTGCAAGCCGTCAATAAATAGAGTAGAAGCATTAGCCGTAGAAGGCCAATGTCGCGACTGTTCGTGTGACCAACATCTAGTTTGCCACGCTCTGACAGTCTGAGTAGCGGGTCTAAAAGTGTCAAATCAAATTTTTCAACCATAATAAAATATTCTCTACAACATGGCACTAAACAAACAATGAAAAACTTCAATAGTAAGTATCAATAAAATAATTCTATTTTGTGATAACAGCGCCACTAGCGTTCTACTACTTATATTTCTATTATAAATAGGCAACTTTTTCAAAAGAACCTGTTAGTCCATTGTCTTTTTTTAGATTTGATTTGCTAAATCATATAAAGTTTTATACGTCGAGATCAATTGCAAATTATGTTACTCTGTGGTTTGCACATAGTGCTCCACGACGTTTCACCAATGTTCTTGAAAATATAAAAATACATCTATTCTCATGAAGGAACTATTGATGATAAGTTGATGACGATGAGGTACCGTAATCCGTGGACAAATTGATCACTGGAGCGAATTTGGTCTTGTCGGTACCAAACAGCAGTTCTTTTTTTTCTAGGATGCTGAATGCTTAGTTGGTAGGGAGCCAGATCATATTCTTGTCACCTTTGATTCACTTCGGTAGTGATTTTTTTTATGCTGCAGAGCTCATATTTGGCCACGATAAGCGTCATACTAAAGCGCTTCTTTTTGAAAAGTTTCAGACATTTCGGTCGCCAAAGTGAATCATTGAAGTACCGTTATCCGGAGGCAAATTGATCACTATTTTACAACTTTTTGTTCTCAAAATTAAAATGAGCATGGCTAGTTGAATGAGTTTTGGAGGAAACTTGGAACGGCGATGTACGGAGGCCCTTTTATTGTTCCTTATTTTTGATAAGGCTAGGTTAAGGGTGGGTTGAGGGGCCTTGGAAAACCGTGGGCTGGAGACCCCACGTTTTAGGTGCCTTCACAAAAATTATGTTTCATGTTGTTTAATCTACCGCATGATATGATGATTAGGGCGATTCAAAATTTAAAAATGTTTGAAAATCCAATCTCCCATATATTCCTTACCATCCTTATCATAAAAATTGTGTTCTGTGAAATTTTCAGCTTTTTCGGTGGTGATTTAAAGGTGGCCCAAAGACAATGTAGGTTTATATACAAATTACTATGGAGAAATTTTGAGAAATGTTCAAAACACGATAGTTCTGTAATGTAAGTACAAACTTAACATCCCATAGTGAAAACTCATTCTTCAAACCTTAATGAAGGATGTTGCTGAAGAAATAAATCCGTTTTGATCTAATTTTGTTTGGGATTTTTGTAGATGTTTGCAGGGCTACAATCCCATATTAAGCCAAATAATAGCAAGCAAACTCATGAATATCTCTTCTACTACAAGTCGGATTGATTTTGTCTCTTAAGCAAATTTCTTTATTATGGCTTGAAGAATGAGTTTTTACTATAGGATGATTAGTTTGTACCTACTTACATTCCAGTACTAACATCTTTGGAACATTTCTCAAAATTTCTTCATAGTAATTTCCATAGAAACCTACATTGTCTTTGGGCCACCTTTAAATCACCACCGAAAAAGCTGAAAATTTCACAGAACACTATTTTTATGATAAGGATGGTAAGAAACATATGAGAGATTGGACTTTCAAACTTTTTCAAATGGTGAACCGCCCTAATGATGATGTAGATTCTTAAGCGTTTATCAAGATATTTCTCAGATAATTATTAGTGGTACTTCATATGAGGTTATGTGATGGATTCGACCAATAATTTGTTTTCAAATATATCCAGATATTTTCAAAAAAATAGTTAAAAAATTGCGACAACACTTCCAATAATATTTTTGAAATTGCTTCATACACATTTTTCACTTTTTTTTTTGTGGATCAACAACAGAAACAATTCCAAAAAACTTCTTCCGGTGCTTCGATGTAGAAACTTCACTGAATATTCTAGCAATGCCATCAGGATTTTTTCTAATAATTTCGTAACGATTTTCTTTGGGCAAAAAAAATTAAATATGGTTAGTCATAATCTATCTGGCATTTGTATATGGTCCTCTCTTCAATTTATCAAAGTGTTTTTCATTAAATTTTCGCGGAGATGCTGAAAATGTTTCCTTGATTCTTCAAATGATTCATCATGAATTCGTATAGGAATTATTGAAGGATTTTTCTTAAGAATTATTTCTAATTAATCAATTAAAATTTCCTTAAGAATATAAAGAATTTCAATGGAGTTCCATAATAGTTATTTATACAACAACAACGAGTTGCGTACTTCATTTTTGCAATTACGAAAAATACCGTTAAAGTTGGATAATGTCTAGGAACATAAACACGTAGGCTGTGATTAGAGTTACTGTGCACGTGCTGTAGCCTTAGGTGCAGGAGCCTCATTGCTTGTAAGCGCACGGGAGCGCTGTACATCGTGAGACCTTTTTTGGTGCGCCTCATTTTTATTGAGATGTGTCTCACTGCGGTCTCATGCGATCCATCACATGTGCTGTTTAAAATTCAGCGCAATAATTGAAGTGATTACAAAAGTTTTCAACGAGGATCGAAATTGTAACTTTTGAATCGCAAGTCTTCGATCATATCATGTAGGCTATCTAGACACCTGCATAATGAGGCGAAAATAGCTGTAGAGGCTCTTCGTTACTAAGCAGTTGTTTCACAACTTGGATACCGATGGCGAGCCATAGCGCCGAGCAGCGCATGTGACGAATCTCCCCGAGAGCACATCACCTAGCGCGCGCTTTTAGAATTTTCGTAAGCCTCCACCTAGCGCAGCACACTAGGATTCCGATGAGCTGAGAGACGGTTTGGTTGGAGGCTCGTCAGTACATTTATGTGCTCCTGAGAAATATGTAACTCTAGCTGTTGACTGTCACAAATTTTAACGCCTTAACTGCTGATCTATATTCGACATTGGAGGACAAAACAGGTAATACGCCGCAAACAATTGTCCATTTTATTATGCGGGAAAAAATTCTGTGGTAAAAATTACTATTTTAGCTGACTACGCCCATTCTCGAAACTACCATGGAATTTCAAACCAATTTACTATGTTTACGGTACATCCCACCACATTGCTGTTACATTTGACAGAAATAATTTACAACAATCTGATTTCAACTACAGACATGGTAAAATCAAGCGCAATGCTGGTCTGCTGAAAATTGCTGGTGCGAGCGCTTAAGTTAACCCCATAAAATGGTAGTTTTTACCGCAAATTTTTTTTTGCGTATAAGCTCTGATTTATTTATTTGTCGAACTGCATGAAGATTTAGACTTGTTAAGCGAAGTATACACTTCAACAGAAAAGTAATCGCCTATCTCGATGCGTGGGAAATTTCTTGCGAGAAATCCTCAAGAAAAGCATTTATCTTTGATCGCAGTACGCAGCTGAAAAGAAATGTCAATTCAAATGGAGCTTACTGTAGACAATTTCTTGACCATTTCTTGCGCAGAAATGTTTACTTTTCTTGAGCGGAACAGCATACCTAGCTTTAGAGAGTAAACTAATTGCATCTTAAATGTCAGCTAGTGTCTTACGTGTTCTTTGCTCCAATACGGAATATTGCGGTTATTTTGAAAAATTTCCGTTCTGCGGTAGCCGCCAAGTTCTACCGCAGCTGTCAGAGTTCTACCGCAGGCTTGAAAATCATGATATCATTGAACGGAAGTATCTAATCAAAGTAGGCTAGTAGAGTCCAAAACTTTGAAAAACAGCAGAACACAACAGTCATTAGAGTGGTTTCCAAGGTATCATCGCAGCCGGTCGATGATGCTTTGTGAAAATCAGTAATGTGACAGCTGCGGTAGCTTTGTGTTCAACCGTAGAACGGAAAGTTATCTCTGAAATTGCAATATATGCCTGTATGATACCAATGAATGCGAAAATAATTGTGACATTCATACTATTATCTCACAGCCTACGTGATTAAAAAATACTTAATTGATTCAATGCATGGATGTATGCCCACGTGGTTTCCCAAGTAACAATTTTAGTTTTACGAATTACTTCCAGGGTGCTATAAATGAACGCCCATAAAACCACGGCCAAGGCACTGTTGCCTTTATCGCATCCCCCAAAACCTCTTGTAGATTAAAACGTGACTAGTTGGCCCACTCTGATAGAGGATATGAAGAGCATATTTATGTCACACAAATAAAGCAAAATAGCATTAATGGTAGCAATTTTGAGGCCACCTGTTCTAGACGAATGTCGCTTCATCTTGAAAATGATTTTATCATAACGTTGATCTTATAACGTAAACAAAACAAAATAAGAATGAAAACGTCTGTGATAATTTATTTCGTAGTGTTTTTTATTTGAAGTGGTTTCTTTGGATATAGTGCTCAAATCTTTAGTGCCGAGTGAGATTTACTGTGAAATGTGATGGAAGAGAAGAAAATTTGCCTATGCCCCCTCTGGAAGTGGCATATTTCTAGTAATTTAGCAATTGCTAAAATAAATCGCCAGGTGAAGGATTCAACATTTCTTTGTTTGATTGGTCAGTTATTGTGCTTTAAATTATATTCAATCAGTTTAATCATCACACCACATCATCTTATAAGCGAATTCATGGAGATAACATGATTAGAAAAAAATAAATTGTGGCAACCGGAGTGAAATTAATATGGCGGAACCATGATTGATAGATTGCCATCGACAAATGCTGTTTTATCATCATAAATACACAAATAAGGGCACATAGTTAGTATTCGGAATTTGTGGATGTAAAATTGCCTTGATAAATGCTGATTGAAGATGATTCAGCTTTTTTTGGCTTTTTATGGCAACTAAGCAGCTTTCAACAAAGTTTGACATTATTATGAAGAATATTCGCAAAAAAAACAATGAAACGGACATTAGTTTGTCGTTTTTCCATCGGGAATAAGTGTTTGCAATGCATCGCAATGCATTCGCAATACATCTGAAGAGCCCAAATACTGATTTCAAAGGTATAAATAAGGTAAGTTATCAATATTCAAGTGCAAGTCAATCAGTTTAAAAGCAGCTTTTATGACAATAAGGTTTATTATATCAATCTTTTATCATAGCCGTCACAAATAAGTGTCATTCAGCCACCACTAGCAGTTTAAATGAGGTATTATATGCTGCAATAAAGCTGGTCTTGTAGCCACAAAATTTTAACTTTATAGTTTGTCTCTAAAAGGTTTTGAAAACAACTTACAGCTGACTCACAAAATATAATCTTCTAGTAACGTTAAATGTCGCCTCTAGCTTTCCTAGCATTCACGTAACTGTCATAAAACATTAATAAATCCACACGAATGCCAAATTGCTGTGGAATTGTTACTTGGGTTCTCTTGAAATATGGCTGTGCTGTTAGAAACAATACAAAAAAGAGCATTTTTCTTAATAGCAAAAAATTTTGAATGCAAAATGATGATTTTACTTCTCGACATATTTTAAGATACTTTCTATATTTTTATTTCTTGAATAATTAGACCAAACTCCATCACACATGAACTATCCAATCAGGCATTTCAGCTTGATTTCCTCCTAGAATTACTTCAAAAACTACAATAAGATTTTCAGTGATTTTGTGACAAATTTGCTACCAGATTTTAGGAATTTGTCCAGCGATTTCAAAATATTTTTTCCAAAGAATTGTTCCAATTTTTTCAAGAGTTTTCCAGAAGTTTACCTATGAATTACTGCAAGCATACTTCTTTAAATTAATCCAGGCATACTTCTTCCAGACATACTACAGAAAGCTTTCTGTAAAAATAATTTTGAAGATCCTTAAAAAACATATAGAAATCTCTAATGATTTTTTTTTTTTTTTGAATCCCATAAGATGTCACTCTAGAAATTACTTCCTGACGGAAATCCTGGCCACATCCTTGTATAGGTGAAGATTAATTTTTGACCTTTATATTACGAAATTTTCGTCAAAATGTTAAGCGTCATCAAAAAAAATTGAAGGGGGAGTTTTCTAGTTGGGGGCCCCAAAATTTACCCCGCACCGGGCCCACAAAGCTCTAGCTAGGCCACTGCATCTATGAACTAGAAAACTTGGAATGTCTGTGGTGCCAACGAAACCTTCAGCATCCTTGGGTGGAAATGTTTTTCGGTACCGACCTGATCAAATTCTCCCCAGTGATCAATTTGTCCCCGGATTACGGTACCCAAGTATCTCTGCACCATATCACATATATTCCATGTTTACTAGTTTACAAATGATGGTTTTAAACTATTTTATTTTTTAAAAAGCTAGTTTTGCAAATGTGCAACCAATACTACTGGAAAATTCAGTACTATACGATCTGCAAACATCATACAGCATTACAATAATATAATCTTTTTTTAGAAACGTGCATGATGATTTTCATAGTTTAACTTTGCAATAAATGGTCAAATAAACGAGTTGTACAATTTTTTACGTCAAATTCAAATTCAAACTCCAATTTGTGATATTTTTGTTTTATTTTTTCCAAAATAATGCTATTCGAAAACGACGGTGACAAAACATTGATAATTAGAACATCTAGAAGAAGCTAAAAAATAAAGAGACTAATTAAACCAACAATTTACATGATAAAAGCGATCACCATTCTAAATGCGGCCTACAAAGTATTATCCCAGATCATCTTCCGTCGTCTGTCACCTATAGTAAACGAGTTCGTGGGAAGTTATCAAGCCGATTTCGTTGACAGCCGATCGACAACGCACCAGATCATTACACTGAAATGAATGGTTACGTAAATCGAACGACATTCAATCAGTTGAATTTACAATGAGCAAATATTGTCAAAGTTACTATAAAATCAGTTATAATGAACCTCATTATGTTATTTTCAGAATGTGCTCGGTCATTTATGTATGGTAAATTCAAGAACACAATGTCTTCAAAAAGTCCACGCATATTTTGTTATTTTATGGGTCAATTTACTGTATTCATTGTTGAATTTAGAATATATTATGGTACAATTCTCAATTCTACAATAATTAGAATGTAAAATTGACGAACTTCAAAGTAGAAATTTCCATTCGTTTTGTTTACGTTCCACCATTTTATCATTCATCTGTATCCCTAATATTTACAAGTGGAAATTAAGAAAAATTGTTATGTTTCCGTCTTAATAGCATATGAAACCACTGTTATTTGTGAGAATAATAAGCGCTGAGCTAAGAGCCTAAAAGATTATATTGGGTAAGTACACATTTCATATAAATTACTGTTTTCTTCATCTGTTTGCTGCTGTTGGTATCTTCAGGTCATCCTGGGAACAAGTTCGTGAAGTACAACGATTGTACGTAATAATGTTTTTAAGGCTCCAAGTTACCGGCGTCTTACAAGTGTATCACGGATCCTAATACATAAAAATACCAGCTGACGAAACACCGTAAAATATGCGTATAATTATCGTTAGGTATGTGTAATATTTATCAATGTTTAATCCTGTTGTTGAGCATAAAATAAATAAAAACAGTTTTCAATGACACAGTATTGAAGATTTTTTTTAAAGTGATTGAACGCCATGAACTATGCAGCAGTTTCATCAGCACAGTCCAAATAACAGAGTTTTCTTGTATATTCAACTAATGAATAGTAATATAGTATTCATTAGTGAAGCCAACAACCTCGACAAAATTCTGTCATAACAGTGAAAACTACAACACTTCTTCTTATGGTAATCATGAAATCACTTCGGTTGAAAATCGTTGATGCGAGCCTGTCAGTTGTAACCCCTATTGTAGTAATTTTCACTACAAAGCTGTTTTCAGTGTACTGTACGGCAAAACCTCCAAAAATGTCGTGAATATTAGAGTGCCTATAAACAAGAGTGACGTCATGTTCCAGTTTTGACAGAGGATTTGTATGAAAATGACAGTTCACCGCTGTTCCAATTTTGATATTGACGCCACTCTTATCTAAATCCACTCTGGTGAATACCGGATCACATTTTCATCGATTTGTGGGTGGCATACGATAGTATCAACCGCGTAGATTTATGAAAAATCATGGACGAGAACAGCTTTCCCTGGAAGCTCACGAGTCTGATAAGAGCAACGATGGAAGGTGTGCAAAATTGTGTGAAGGTTTCAGGCGAACATTCCAGTTCGTTTGGATCCCGCCGAGGACTATGACAAGGTGGTGAAGTTTCGTGCCTGTTGTTCAATATTGCGCTATTGCGTTATGCGGAGAGCCGGGCTCAACAGCCGGGGTACGATTTTTACGAGATCCAGTCAATTTGTTTGGTGGTGAATGCGTCCAAGACAAAGTACATGCTAGCTGATGGGGCCGAGCGCGACAGGGATCGCCTAGGTAGCAGTGTTACGATAGACGGGGATACGTTCGAGGTGGTCGACGACGAATTCGTCTACCTTGGATCCTTGCTGACGGCTGACAATAAAGTTAGCCTGAAATACGGAGGCGCATCATCAGTGGAAGTCAGGCCTACTATGGCTTCCACAAGAAGCTGCGGTCAAAGAAGATTCACACCCGCAAATGCACCATGTACAAAACGCTCATAAGGCCGGTAGCCCTCTATGCGCATGAAACGTGGACGCTGCTATATATATATATATATATATATATATATATATATATATATATATATATATATATATATATATATATATATATATATATATATATATATATATATATATATATATTAAATTGGTGGTTGAGTTATTCCAATTTATGATTTGGCGTTTCTAACTTTGATTTCCATTAGCTGTTCAAAATTCAAAATGTACAGAATATAAGGTAAAAGTGAGGGAGCGTCTGATTAAAAACCATGAAAATTCCACACGTTTCTATTAATTTTAGATTATTCATGTTGCGGAATCAAAATCTTCAACTACCAATTGAAATTCAAATGGTTTGAGAGTTTGATATCGCTGAAAAATCATGCATAATGATTTGTTTTGAGCGATACATTTTCAATTCGATATATGAAATGGAACTTGAGATGTGCTTCTTCAAATAGATACGGTTATAACTGATGATTACAGTGACTTCCCGTGCCTTAAGGTGAAGATTGTTGAACGTAAGTATATTTTTACCACAGGGGCGCTGATCCACTGAACTGAAAATAAAGTGTAAACCCACCTTTTTTTATTTCCGTTGTTACCTCTCAATCGATCATTAAAGTGAACACGTTTGTAAACGCAAGTCACGTCGTCGCGAGTTAATTTTCTCCGAATCACAATTTCCCCACGCAGTAATCGATTCCCTGTGTTATTCTCTGCTCTGGTGGTCAATTCCTTCCCACAGGTTATGTGCCCAGAGAGGAATCGTGGAATTCGGTCGGTTTAATAGTGAAATTCGCGGAAGTTCGTCTGATCAGTTTTGGCGTTGTCGCGTGCATCGAATTCGGCTGGTTGTTGCCTGGTGGTGATTTGCCGGTGGGCACAAAATGGCGGATCCGGGAAAGTTTGCGATCAGCAAACTTGGAAACACCAACTACGCTAGTTGGAAGTTTCAAATGGAGATGTTTTTGATCCGGGAGGATCTTTGGCATGTCGTGGCGGATGCCAAACCGGAGCCAGTAACCGACGCCTGGAACAAAGCTGACCGGAAGGCCCGTGCTACACTAGGACTGTGCATTGACGAAAGTCAATATGTGTTAATCAAGGATAGTGTTAGTGCAAAGGCGGTATGGGATGCTTTAAAAGCATACCATGAGAAGTCGACAGCATCGTCGCAGTTGTCACTTCTAAACCGGCTATGTGATGCGAAATTGAGTGAAAATGGAGACGTTGAGAAGCACTTGTTGGAATTGGATTCGCTTTTCGAGCGCTTAGTGAATGCGGGATTAGAGTTGGCCGAGAAACTGAAAATCACTATGGTGCTAAGGAACATGCCAGAATCATACCATTTCTTGGCATCTGCTCTAGAAGCACGCCCCGATGCGGATGTTACGATGCAGTTGGTGCGGTCCAAGCTCATGGACGAATACACAAGCGGCAGGAGCGGAGCGGAAAATCTTCATCCGGTGAACAAGTGCTAAAAACGCAGAAAGTAAACAAAGAAAAGTTGTGTTTTTTTGCAAGAAACCGGGACATTTTAAGAACGATTGTCGGAAAAGGCAAAGTGTAAAAGAGAAGAACAGCGGCGAAGGACTATCCGGTGTGAAACCTGGTGGCAGTGGCCAACAACCGGCGAAGGCTAAGCAAGTGAAAAATCCGGAAATCAACAGTGTTTGTTTTTCTGCCCATACTGAGGGTAAAGCCATCTGTGCAGCGGCTAAAGTGGATCGTTTGTGGACGATCGATAGTGGGGCTTCGTGCCACATGACCAGCAGTGAAGGGTTTTTCAATGAGCTGGAGAAGTCGAGTGTTACGGTTGTGATGGCGAATGGAAATTGCTCAGAGTCTGGTGGTATAGGCTGCGGTTCGTTGAAAAGTGTTAACGGTACCGGCGAACCGGTGGATATCAATCTCGATAAAGTGTTGTTTGTGCCAAACCTCGACGGTGGATTGTTATCCGTGAGTAAAATGGCAGATAAGGGTTACAGTGTGCTCTTTACGAAGAACAGTGTTGAAATGCGTAATGCGTCGTACACGGTCGTTGCCTTGGGTGAGAGGCGCGGCGGACTGTATTTTTTGAAAGAGCCGGAACGTGTTGCGGTTGCAAATATCCAATGCCATACAGTGAACTGCCAGCATACATGGCACCGAAGATTCGGTCACCGTGATCCGGCGGTGTTTGAGAAGATTCAGAAAGAAGATCTGGCTATTGGTATGAAGCTAGTGAACTGTGGTACCAAGATTGTGTGTGAGCCGTGTATGGAGGGCAAGATGGCCCGGTTGCCATACCCGCAGCAAGCTGAGCGGAAATCAACACAGCCGTTGCAATTGATCCACACGGATCTGTGCGGTCCAATGAGCAATGTGACACCCGGCGGTAAGAGGTACTTTCTAACCCTCATCGATGACTTCAGCAGGTATGTCATAATGTATTTGCTTACTGATAAATCTGAAGCGAAACACTGCATCATGAGTTTCGTTCGGATGGTTGAGAATAAGTTTGGGAGGAAGCCGCAGATTATACGATCTGATCGTGGCGGCGAGTTCGTCAACCGTGAGCTTGAACAGTTTTATCGGGAAGAGGGCATTCAGATGCAGCTGACGGCAGGATACGCGCCACAACAGAACGGCGTAGCCGAGAGGCGCAATCGCTACCTGCAGGAGATGGCGGTATGCATGCTTCTTGATGCGAACTTGGATAAGAAGTATTGGGGAGAAGCAATAGCTACTGCAGCTTACATTCAGAATCGTTTACCCTCACGGTCAGTAGCGAAGACGCCGATGGTGTGAAGAGAAACCTGATTTAAGCCGCCTGAAAGTGTTTGGGTGTGAGGCATTCGTCTACATTCCGGACGCAAAACGAGTGAAGCTAGACAGCCGAGCGAGTAAGCTCTTGTTCATTGGATATGCTTGTGGCTCCAAAGCGTATCGTTTTTTGGACAAGCAGACGAATAAGATAGTTATTAGTCGGGATGCCAGGTTCCTTGAACTAGGATCACAACTGCAGGAGGAGTTATCAGCTGGAGCGAAGGATCAAAAGCCTGCGGATGCGGAAGTTGTTCCGCAGAGGAACACGGATCGACTCGTGTCTATCGAATCGGTTTCCGCAGAGAATGAAAGCATCGACGAAGAATCGGAATGTGAAGGTTTTGTGGGGGAAGATTTCGACGATGATGTTTTCTATGGTGCTGATGCCGAAGACCCCGATGGAGATCAAGCGGAGCCAGGTAGACCTCAGCGCGGAAATGCAGGAGTGCTGCCGGCAAGATATCAGGATTTTGTAGTCGGTGTTGCGAAGATGGACGATCCGGAACCGAAGAACTACCGTGAAGCTGTGAATAGTGTGTGTAGTGATAAGTGGATAAAAGCGATGAACGATGAATATAAATCGCTGTTGTCGAAGGGTACGTGGTCGTTAGTTGAACTACCGAAAGGGCGACAAGCAATAGGGTCAAAATGGGTCTTTAAGAAGAAAAAGGACTCTAGTGGACAGGTGGTGCGCCACAAAGCGAGGCTCGTTGCCCAGGGATTTGGACAACGTTACGGCAGTGACTTTAGTGAAGTGTTTGCGCCGGTTTCTATGCCGTCGACGTTCAGGGTGCTCCTGGCGCTAGCAGATCACAAGAAGCTTCAAGTTCGTCACATCGATGTGAAAAATGCGTATCTAAATGGAAGACTGAGCGAAGAACTCTATATGCGGCAGCCCCCGGGATACTCCTTACCGGGTAGGAGCTGGTGTGCAGACTGCACCGAAGTTTGTATGGACTCAAACAGGCAGCCCATGTCTGGAATGCTACCATGAAGAAGGTATTGTTGAGCTTAGGATTTAAGCAATCAGATTCGGACGGTTGCCTGTTTGCGAAACAGTTGGACAATGGTGAGTGGATTTATCTCTTAATATATGTGGATGACATTGTCGTGGTTAGTGGTGATGAGCGTCAGATGGATCTCTTGGAGAATCAATTAAGTAAGCACTTTGAAATCTCGTCGTTGGGGCCGATAAGTCAGTTCCTAGGCATCAAGGTTGAGAAGAGCAGCGATGGATTCTATTCGCTGAGCCAGAAAGCGTTTATCAACGAAATCGCGGAACGCCATGGACTGGACAAGGCCAAGACATCGAAATACACAGGGACACAGGGTACATGAAGCAGGCTGACAGTGAACCACTGGCTGATAACGTGCAATACCACAGTCTTGTTGGTGCGTTATTGTACTTAGCCACTAACACCAGACCAGACATTGCTGCAGCCGTGTCGATTCTTAGTCGTAGTAGCAGCCGTCCTACGCAGCGTGATTAGGTCGAACTCAAACGCGTCGTTCGATACCTGATCGGAACGGGAGATTTGGTTTTGCGACTTGGGCTCAAGCGTGGAGATGGATTGACACTGACTGGATACAGCGACGCAGACTGGGCTGGAGATACCTCGGATCGTAAGTCCACAAGCGGATTTGTGTTCATGCTAGGTGGTGCGGCGATCAGCTGGGGCAGTAGAAAACAGAACTGCGTATCAATGTCCACCATGGAAGCTGAGTATGTCACTCTGTCAGCAGCGGCACAGGAAGCAGTGTGGTTGCGACGCTTATTGTGTGAGTTTTTAGCCGAGCAGCGACAACCGACGAAGATCAACGAAGACAACCGTAGTTGTATCGATTTTGTTTCCCTCGACCGGCAAAACAAACGCAGCAAGCACATCGATACTAGACAACATCATGCGAAGGATTTGTGCTCCAAAGGAGTGATTCAGCTGGCCTACTGTCCAACCGATAGGATGATGGCCGACATATTCACCAAGCCATTGGGACCACACAAGATTAACCAATACGTAGCCGACCTCTAAGTATATTGACAGCTATAGAAGGTATGCTATTCACGACTGTGCATTAGTATTAGTAGATAGTTATGAACTTTTACCGGATTTGTATGGAATTTGTTATATTTTAATGCAATTTAAGTAAATTAAGCTATTTAGGATAACAAAATATCGATAGCTTAGCAGAATAATTTGTTACGTATCCCATTAGGAGGTCATTTGATGCATTTGTTCTATATATAAGGAGTATTTTTCATGTTTCTCATCACACCCCATTACCTCCCTCAGAAATAACTAGCCGTGCAAGTTGTTTTTTTTCTATATTTTATATACAAGTATATATTTGCTATATGTACATAGAAAGGCCTTATTGTACTGAATGCAGGAATTGAATCTGATATAATTTGGGTGATTTGACCGAAAGTCTTGGTCATATGAGGGGCCCAAATACAAAGGGGTGAGAGTGGCATTTAGGTCGGTTTTGAGCTAAGTATACTGAAAAGTTTCAAGTATTACAACAGTGTTTTTGGAAGATTCGATTTCGATCGACCCTTCCGATATTATAGATAGGTATAATAAAATAAATAATACAAAGTGCATTTTCTTGTTGTTTATTATTGTTCAGTATAATTTAACTTTCGATAGTTGTTCAAAACTTACATCGGGATTTTCTTTATTTTCTTCGCTATGGTCTGCTATCTGATTCTCGGAAGTGCTTGGAACAGACAAAAAAATTCGTGGTATTTGTTTTCACGTTTTAGCCCAAAAATGTTAGCCATCGGTTTCTCTGCACGTTGAGCGTTGGAACTCTATGGAAAGTAACCGGTTCACATAGTTCTGTTTTAGGGTTTCTTCGAATATAATTTGCTCCTGCATGTCGGAACATGACCATTTGTGAGTACATTTGTCTAAGTATAATACAATTTGATAGCGCTTCAATATCATAATTTTGACGTTAAAAATGATTAATGAAGATATAAATCTGTAGACTCAATGACATTTCAATTTACATAATAACAGCTCGTCCCGTAGTAACATTTGCCGAGCAATGATTCAAAAGCGATTTCCATACTAACTTTAAATGTATTTTAAAAATAGTTCCAGGGCACGGATAATCATGAAATTTTGGATTCTGGCTCCATTTTTGACGTAGAATCATGGTATGTAAAAAAACTGGATACCCCTAAACAAGCCAATTTAAAAAATTGAATTTATATTCCGATTTCAGTGCAAATCTGACGGATTTTCATAACTATTTTACCTGTGTGAGTATGTTCGTGTAAGATAGACAAAAATGCAGCGTACCTTTAGTAGCTGTCAAAATACGTTGAGCCGACCTTGGGCTGGCTAAGGTAAACAGAGATAGATTCGTTCAGTACACGGAGAAATATTTTTACCTAATTTTTGAGTTTACTTTACCCAAAATTAAGTATATCGATTATAGTTTCAACCCAAAATCTCTCGGATTTCTCTTTCTCCCACGCGAATGTTGTCAAAAATAGAGAGAGCTGCATCTACCCAATGGGGGTACTTTGGCCCAATAAGCCAAATTTGGGTAAATGCAACTTTTCTTATGTTTGGGTCGAAAGAACTCAATTTTGCGTTAAATCAACCCAAAATTAAGTATATTTTTCTAATGGAATTAAAGCCAAACTACCTAGTGGGGACCTTGGAAATTTAGCCAAAATTGAGTTATTGGGCTCAACTACGGAATTGCGTTGAAACAACCCAAAATTGAGTTGAATTCCGTCTCCGTGTAGCTCAGCGAGGAGGAGTGTTGAACGTAAGTATCTTTTTACCACAGGGGCGCTGACCCACTGAACTGAAAATAAAGTGTAAACCCACCTTTTTTTATTTCCGTTGTTACCTCTCAATCGATCATTAAAGTGAACACGTTTGTAAACGCAAGTCACGTCGTCGCGAGTTAATTTTCTCCGAATCACAATTTCCCCACGCAGTAATCGATTCCCTGTGTTATTCTCTGCTCTGGTGGTCAATTCCTTCCCACAAAGATGACTCGAAGCCACACCTCAAATCTTCAAGATTCACAAATCTAGTGAACCAGAAAGACGTTCAAGCTGAAAATTGATCAATTGACCACTCGCTGGTTCTCTAAAATTGTGCTCTTGAAGATTTCAGATCTGGCTGCGATTCATATTCAGTTAATCATGGTAAATTTTAATTCAAACAATAATCATTGATATCCATTAGTCATTGGGCTGCAAAA
Source organism: Aedes aegypti (assembly GCF_002204515.2). Taxonomy (NCBI): domain Eukaryota; kingdom Metazoa; phylum Arthropoda; class Insecta; order Diptera; family Culicidae; genus Aedes; species Aedes aegypti. The sequence goes on from NC_035109.1 coordinate 109,547,202, forward strand.
AGGTGAGTCGACAATCAGGAAGGAGCGACCAACACAGCTCTGGTCCTCACAAGTTCCTACCTCGCGCTTCCACGGGTCAAATGATGACAAAGACCGCCAGCTAAGGGTTGCGTACTTAGCTGGTAGTGCAGCCTGGGCACTGTTGTCCTTCTGACATCAGCTAGAGTGAGGAGGTGCGTTTTGAGCGTCTGTACACCAGGAGGTGCGGCTCAAACAGCGTCTGTTCTGGCATCCAGCGGCTGAGTATGAAACGCTGTATCACGTCAGCTACACCTAAGATGGCAGTCCCATCAACGTGATGTAGGTAGCGCGACCCCGGTAAGGTAGCAATTGCTCAATACATACATTTATCTCAACTAGAGAGCCTCTAAGGGAGAGGTGGGACGGGGGGTGGGCCGCCGATCGAGCTGTCAAACTCATTGAAAAATAATGGGGATTTTGACGGTTCGATTTGCGGCTTACCGACTACTCGCATTTCTCCCTTTCAGGATCTCAACTCACAACAATAATTATTTAACACATAACTAATATCAGATGGGCCGCCATTCTGTGGAGTGGTGTGGCCCCTTCCTTTCCTTGTTTTCTTATCTTTCCAGACAACCGAAATGAAGAAGGAAACCTCCAAGCCATTGTGGAGAAGTGATGTCATAACAGGAAGATGAGCATACCCGGCACGCAAATATTCCCACCTTAAGGTCGTTAACACGTAGAAGGTCGTAAATCGGTGCATTACATTTTGATTACATGGATAATAATAACTATTTACACCCTGACAGAACTGCCTATCTCAAAAATAGGTAGAAGGGCGGGACGATGGTGCGTGCCTACCCACTCTGTCATCGGTGGGCGTCGGGCGTGCTAACTGGTATAGCATGGCCTATGGGGCTCTGCCTGCACAAATCATGTTTTCTTTCTCTTTCACTTTTTTGTGAATTTGCTAACAACAATGCCATTAAAGTAAATCCAATACAAGAATGCAGTGCAGAACCTCATAACGCCTTTTTCGGTAAACGTATTTCCCAGCGTGGGGGTTTATAGGGATGTTTGTATAAACAACGCAGATTGGCCATGGCTAGGGGGTGCGTTGATATTAGCAGATTATTAGCAGATTAGCAGATATCCATTAGTCATTAACGCCTTGCTTTTGATAACTGACATTCAGGAATTTTGGTCAAAACCGCGTATTCAACCAGCGAGAGTGCGAGTTATATCATCGCATGAGTGCCTAGGTGGATGCGATGAAAAGCTCTTTCCGGATTTTTTTGTACACTATCATGGAGGCGCATGGTTTTTATCAAAGCCACTGAAGATAGACCAGCTAGGCAGCTTGAAATAAAAAGATTGAAGTTGATATTGATGAATCCAAAGATTTATGTCGATTTATAACTTTAAATTACAACATGATATTCATCTGCAATGCTACAATGCTAATAACCTAGTCTATTGGAAAACCTATCGATGCCTCATGTAGTAATCAATAACCGTGGAAAATGCGGCGAAACCAGCTGCTCCGAAAATTCCCGCTTTGACGCCAGCTGAAACAAAAATGAAATTGTGAGAAAATGTTAACTTTCAAGATTTTATTGTAAAATCGCACCTCTCAAACCAATCAACCCGCCAGTCACGGCTCCAGCGTATGTGCCATTCTTCCAATCAGAAACTCCTCTTTTCTGTAAACGTGTACCAGGATTAGAATGATGGATTAGAAGCTTATCCTAAGCCCTTACCGATTCTATGACACACTCCACCGCAGCGAAAACGGCACCGATGACCGCAAAGTTTTTACCGTACGAGTGCGTGGCCTGCCGCATCTCCCGGAAAATTTCGCGGGCCGTCTGCTGCTTCTCGCCGGCCAACGGGTCGGCAATGTTGGGATTGACCGAGGAGCTGAACAGACCGATTGCAGCACCCAAACCATACCCCAGCACGCAGCTCATCAGTGATTTGAACGCACAGCTCTCGAATGCCGCTTCGACCAGCTTTTCCTCGTTGGTTTTGATCTGTACAGCGCCGTACATCTTCGGGATGATGATGTTCTCGCGGAACCTAAAGCCGGAATCGTGGTAATGATTGGGGCAACGGTGATTTTGAAAATCTTACCTAGTATTGTTTCCTATGAAATGCTTTGCAATCTCATCCAAATCGGCGTTTGGGAAGAAGATTCCGGTCGATTTTGTGGCATCCGGTTTCGGTTTGTCATCTGGATTCGGTGGTTTCGGAAGTAACGTCGACATATTCCGATGCCTAAGTTATCACCGCTCTTTTTAGTTAAATTTTAGACTGATATTTTAACAGATAAATTTTGTGCGATATGCGAATCGATGTTTAATGTTTGCGATTTTCACATGCTTTTGAAGTTTTACGCAATCCAAAAACACATTGGGGTACGTTCACGATTGTATGCTACGCTCTTGTCAAAGTTGATGCAAAAAAGGGGTGGCACGCATCGTAAGCCCAATTTGGGTGTTCTGCTCGTTCTGCTGTTCCTATCACTAGGGTGGAACGGTTGTTTTTGTGTTCGGTAACAGCTGAAAAAATATTGTGCAAAAGAATAGAGCTTAGTGACATTTGAACACACGTAGACTAACATACGCTCGTCATACACAGTTTGTTTTTGTTTTCCTCAAAGAAACTTGCACACACTTTCCAGACTCATCAAAATGCATATGGAAATATTACTCAATTTGAAAAATTTACACCCGGTTTCTGGGTGTTTTTCTAGACTGAGTGCATATTGTTTTCCTCTAAGGTTCACAACTACATCTACACTAGGGCACCCATACCATTGGGCGTGATAACCACTATAGGACAATAAACAATTAAGGAATTCGAAATTACTTGAGCGGTTCACAGCTGATAAGTAGAGCCGATTTCATAACGTCGGCAACGCTTGCCGTGTGAATTTCCTTGACTTTCCTGGGCATAGAGTATCATCATAAACTTAAAAAATGTTTCTGATGGAGATTTTTTTTATGATTCCATATAAATCTTCCAGGAATTCTTTGGAATTAATAATATTTTACAGTGCTGGGAATGGTAATAGTAGTAGGCTTGAATTTTCGCGAAAATCACGTGGCTCTCCCAGTACAGTAGTTCAAAAACGTGAATCTCATCAAGTAGCCTATGTTAGGTGCACGAATTTTCTAAATCATGAGTGTCATTGAAGGCTCTAAATGCGGGAAATAGAACATTTTCCTACAGTAATTCTGGGTTGCCCTTAGCAACGGGTGTTTTGCTATTTTCAAGGCATTTTGCCTGCAGCAGCGATGGGCGTGAGTTTCACTGGCTTCGCTGACTGTGATTGGCTTTGCTTGGCTACTGTAGAGTGAATTTCAGATTTTTTCCCAACCCTGATATTTTAGGCTGACAAAATCGGGTCAAAAAGCGTGCTAAAATCGGGGGTATACAAAATCGGTGATTGACAAAATCGGGTCATTACTGTAGTTTGGAAAATAAGATCGAGGGGACATCCAGGCTTGATAGAAACTCCTCTGCGAGGCAAAGAGGAGGCGATTTTGCCGTTTTTATGAGGAGAAAAAACTGAACTCAAAATTTTCAACACAGATCTTCAAGCGATTCGAGTGAGAGTGCAAGAAAACGCGAGGATTTTTTCAGGTACTCTCTCTCTCTCTCTATCTCTTGTTGCGATGCTCACCTTAACTCACACTTCAAAAGAACTCTTGAGTCTGCCGTTGTTGTGTTTTGTGCTGCTTCTTCCTCGCTCATTTTTCGTTGCCTCTCTGCTTAGCATTTTTTTCGCTCCCTCGCAAAGAGGTAAAGACAGCACGCTGCTCTAGAGTATTTCACCGAACTCTAATGATGTTGAGGAGCATTATCAAGCCTGGGGACATCTTGGAAAAAAGTGTTAAATAATCCCTGGTACAATTTGATAGAAATCCTTGAAAAAATAATAAAAAAAAAGATAAATTCCTAGAAGATTCCCCGAAGGACCTTTGGTATAATATCTGTTGGAACTGTTTGAGAATATTTTGGGAAAAGATTTTTTTCTGTTTATTTAGAAGCATCTTTGATAGAATTTAGAAAAACATCTTTGCACAATCCTTCAAACATTGCCTAAAGAAATTCCAGATAGAATTTTAATGGAGGAATATCTGAGAAAATGCTGTATGAACTTCTGGGGAAATTATAAGGAAAATAAAAGAAATTCTTTGAAAACCCCCAAAACATTCTTGAAGAAGTCCCTAGAAGTGTTCTCAATGAAAACATCGGTCCGATCCCTATGCGAATCTCTGGATAATTTCCCAGAGGAATCCATACTCAACAAACATTTTTGCTGAATAATAGTTAAACAAAACACTCTCAAGCGCTGTCCACAGAATAAACTGTTATTTAACTATTAATGTTACTTGGGTAGTTCCCTGTCACATACATGACATCGATTATGCAGCCTTATCGTTTCCTTTCACCTATGCGAAAAGAAGGAAATATTCCTGATTCTGAAGGATTTCTATATCTAAATCCATAAAACAGAAAGTTTGAAGCTTTGAATTACTTAAATTTGGAATACTTTCAGAGATACGGTTTATTAAATTAGAAAAAAATCGATAGGAAATCTGGAATATCGGTATAGTCATCGTTTCATCGCACTATTAAATTTCAGGTTATTTTCTACTTATTACTAACAACATTATTAAGATAAATCCAAAACTTGAAACTGCTACTTGCTTTAGTTTCTGAGATATACAGTATCAAAGTCAAAAATGGATGCAAAATGTACACTTTTTGGTGAAAAAAAACCTTTTTTTAAGTTCATTAAACAATTACATTTTTCATCAATGGCTTTCATCTAAATACGTTCTCATTAAGTTTTTTGCATAAGCTTTCTGCTGTACTATTAAAATAATGTCATATCACAAATAGAAAAAATAATAAAAAGAAATAAAATGAAAATTTTAGAAAATAATGCCAAATTTGAACTTTGATAGTCAAGAACTTTTTTTCCTCGCATTTCCCCACACTTCTGTTTAGATTGAAATCAAGCTTGAAACTTCTACAAACATGTCCCGCAGATAAATCTTACAACAAATTGCAACTTTGAAAGTTTTATAATTTTTCATTTTCTTGTCATTTGATTTTTTCACCGTGCATGCTTATGTAGGTGTCAATGACGGTTCAATCAAGGGTGGTACTGGCGGCTCATTACTGCTACCCCAACATGTCGCTGGTTCTAAAATGTAAACAACCATACAAAATTACGACCAAACAATGGTGAAGGCGTAATCAATTTTCTCGAAAACATTCATTTTGGGAATTTAGCAGAATTTGCTGATTAAATTGCCAACAATGCACTGCAGTAGCACATAGAAAATAATTGCTTGCAAACAATATCTTTCAAGCGCATTAATTACCTGTAATCTTGCGAATAATATTTTTTACTTTTTCGCGTTAAACCTTAAAACTGGTTCTGGACTTAGGTTGGCGGCTTTCCAATTTTACTCCCATTTGACAGCCGCCCTCCACCCTTGGGTTCAATAGGTAGACTTGGTTTCAGTCTTCGCGCAACTCTCCATTCATAGACTCTAGAACCACAGACAAACAGACGTAACTGCTAGAACAATTATCAATTCAAAACATAGTCTCGCGAACATTAACGCCCAATGCTAAAACCGCTGTGTTTGGCCAACCACGAGTGGCCCGTCGGCCAACTACAAAATATTAGAATTGAGCGCTATTCTACTACACGATGAAAATAATTCGAGTGTTACGTCTGTTTGTCTGTGCTAGAACCTTTGAAAAAAAAAAATTTTTTTTCCCCGGGAAGTGTAAATTTTGCATATATTGTTGACTTTGATACTGTATATCTCAGAAACTAAAGCAAGTAGCATCTTTTAATTTTGGATTTACCTTAAAAATGTTGTTAGTAATAAGTAGAAAATAACCTGAAAGGGCCCATTCACAAATTTCATAACGCTGAAGGGGGTGGGTGGATGCCCTCGTGATGGTATGAAATTTATGAATAAACCCCAATGATTTAGGAAACAAAATTTTTCTATTTATGACTATTTATGACTGATCCCCCATAGTGCAGTCATGTGAGTCGGTGGACAGAAATCGATAGGTCTGGCCTGGGAGGGAGAAACCAATACAAAATTTATGTCCGTCAAAGTGATCCGAGATTTTGCTGTCACGAACTGTCACTGTGAGCCCGGATCTTAAAGAGTGGACAAACACGATAAAAGCGTGTAATTCAACAAAACATAATTTTGCATTTCATCAAAGTTGATAACAATCGGTCGAAAATCATTTTCTACACATCCAATAGCAATGCCATAATGGCACCTTTTGCTTTAATTGAATATAAAGTATTGAAACACGCATCGTTTTACTCTATTCCAATAAAAATAAAAATAAAATGCACAGAACACTTTGGCCATTCTCTTATGTTTGTCCGGAAAGATCGAAGATGCACATATCAAAAGAAAACCAGCGATTTTCCTCAACCCTGCCTTGATTGTCGTTGATGAGCTGGAGTTATCTTGCAGTTTGGAAAAGTGTTGTTTCATATTTTGTGTGTAGTATTTATCTGTGCCTCCCTCCCAGGGTCTGGCCACCCTGCGCCATCGAAACACATCAGGGCACGTTCACGATTTTATGCTTAGCTGCTGCTGCAAAATGGGTGGCACGCCAAGTAAGCCCAATGTGGGCGTTCTTCTTCTGCTGTCACAACAAACCTCTTATCAAAAACCAAAACAAATCAATTTTTGTGATTCATCGCTGCATTCCACCTCAAAAAAGTTGTAATTGGGGTAAATTTGCTTGAAATACACGACTTACAATGTTCAATCATTTAACTGGTGGGCGAGCAAACGTGCAACTACTGCAGGAAGCTGCAGTACGCGAACTCGTTGAAATTCTAGATCGCTGCGAAGGAACTAAGGTAAGTGGAAGCAGATTCAATAATAAAGTGAGACGTACCTAATTACATCCGAATTCTGCTTTAGGCCATCGTTTGGGATGAATCTCTGGGTGGACCGGTGGGACTGGTGGCCCGGTACACCTTTCTCAAGGAACATCATGTTACGAAGATGTACGCTCTCCGGCCGGAACCTTGGACCGATATTGATGTCAAGAACATCATCTTCATCACTAGACCTAATCAAACGCTGATGGATTATATTGCAAATAACATCCATGAGGAGGAGCGCAAAAAGAAAAGTAGGATTCTACTATAAATATGACATCCATATGCTGCATTTTTTTTAAATATAACTTCTAATTTTCAGTATCACGGAAGGAATACTACCTGTACTTTGTTCCCAAGAAATCGTTCCTATGTGAAAAGCGACTCCAAGTGAAGGGCGTTCTGGGGAGCCTGGCGCACATCGGGGAGTTTAAATGTGACTTTTTCCCATTCGATAACGATCTGCTGTCGATGGAGCTTAAGGACGCCTACAGGTTAGCAGGATTCTGTAACACATCCAGCAAAAAAAAACTATTGGGATTTCGTTACCGAAACTCGGAATTGAAAAACGCGGATACTTCGAGAACAATTAAGCAGCTTCATTTAAATGCGACTATACTGCACGATGTGCAAAATTGAAAGAGGAACAACAATTTGAATATGGGTCGCAGATAACCACGACCTTGTTGGGTTGGTTGCTATGCAACAGGCATTGCCACCTAGCATGGATGGAATGACCAGAATAGCCGATTGCTACTTGGATTACACCCCCTCTCAATCCGCTATTCCGAGACGACGTCCAAGTTGTCCCAATCGACTGACATCCATCGGCTTAGTAAAAAGGTCAGCTAGTTGATCTTCGGTTTGTACATATTCAATCTTCACACTGCCGTTGGAAATATGATCGCGAACAAAATGATGCCATCTATATGCTTCGACCTTTTTGATTCGCAGTTCTTTGCCATTTTTATTTCTATTGGGGACTCACCAAATGATCGCTGCAGCCAGAGTCCAATTTGAACGCCACAGTGTTCGTCACGTCACGTTTTGATGATGCGTCCGCCATGAAGCTCACCGCGCTTCTTTTAACGCAGTTGGCTTCGCGTTTTCCACGCCCGTTGCTATGGTCGTTACCACGTGCACCGTTGCTATGCCCATCGTCTTGACCACGTTGCTTGCAATCTTTTTTCATGTGACCACGCATGCCACATTTGTGGCACTTACCATCAAATTTGCGTTGACTGCTTCCGGAAAATGCGGCCGGCTTGTCTTCGCTGGCATCTTCTTGTCGATCCGACCGTTTTGACTCCTCAGCCAATAGCCGTTGCTTCACCAAATCGAGCGTTAAATCCTCTTCGCTTGCGTTTTCCAGCGCCGTCACCAACGGGTCGTACGAGTCCGGTAGCGTCAGGAAAAGCTGAGACACCAGATCCCCTTCCGCTAGGGTTGCACCGGCCGTTTTGAGCTTTCGTACAAGCCCATCGAATTCCACCAGATGACTCCGCATACTGTTGCCTTCTTTCATCCGGAGCCGTGCCAGATGCTTTCTTATCAACGTCTAGCTGGCCACGGACTTTTTCGCGTACGTTGCCTCCAGACTCTCCCACATTTCTTTTGCGGTTGCCTTTTCCCGAACGACTTCCAAGCACTCGTCGGAAATAAAACTCACCAACAGTGATTTCGCCTTCCGGTCCATTTCCACGAACTTCGCTCGATCAGCTTCTACTTCCGGGGCTTCCCCGGTGAGAACCACTGACACGCCAGCTGCTTCGATGAAAAGCTTCACCGGTAACTCCAATTCTGGAACTTGCTTCCATTCCCGCGGAACTGCGGAATTCCGTGCGCCAGCTCTTTCTGTGTGGTGCCCATAACCTATTGGGATTTCGTTACCGAAACTCGGAATTGAAAAACGCGGATACTTCGAGAACAATTAAGCAGCTTCATTTAAATGCGACTATACTGCACGATGTGCAAAATTGAAAGAGGAACAACAATTTGAATATGGGTCGCAGCTTACTACGACCTTGTTGGGTTGTTTGCTATGCAACAGGCATTGCCACCCAGCATGGATGGAATGACCAGAATAGCCGATTGCTACTTGGATTGCAAAAACATTTCCCAGCAAGCTGAGCATCCATTTTTTTACAGAGGTCCTTTCCCTTTTCCCCTTCCATATGCATTAGAAAAATATCGCATATGCTACCGCATGTTGAATCATCTGAAAATAACAACAAAGCTTTACCCTATGATAAACTACTCCAAATGGCTCTATGCGTTCCTCTAGGGATTATTCTTAAAGATATTCTGAGATTCTGCCACGAGTTCTTACAACGTATTCTTTCAAGATTCATCCCAGAACTCTGAGTAATATTTAAATTAATTTAGTAATTCAGTTCAGATGATTTTGCCTGGAATTTCTTCTAATATTCTTTAGACATCGAGAGTTACTCCAGAAGTTCTTTCAGAGAAGTATATAGGTACTGGTATTGAATATATTCATATATTCTTGCTAGAATTTTCCATTTTCTTCTACTGAGATATTCTTCTAACATTCCTACAAGAAGTCATACAATTCCTACTATAATTCAAAATGTTATTGCAAAGAGTTTCTTTTGCAAACTTTACAGTTCCTGAGGGAATTCCCCTAATGAGTAATTCTTTTGGTTCTTCAATGATTTTAAACTCTGCCTTATTTTTTATTGTAGAGGACATTTTTGTAATTTTAACAACTAAACATCCAAGGATATAAATCAGAACGAAGCTTTAGATATTTTAAACAATTTTTCATACTTGGATGTAGGTATTGGTGATCTAACGCAAAGCTAAAATGCGAAAATGGCGCTGTCCTAGAATGATGATTAGCGCATTCAAGTCGAAGTGACTTGTGATAACTTTGGAAGAAAATTCACCACAATCATTTAACTGATAAGAAGTTGGCAATTTAAAGCAGGGAAGTGTAAATATCCATTTGAATTTGCAAAACTTTCACATTTGATCGCCAAGTTTTCTAGGTAATGGTGCATTCTGGGGATTGTTAATCTCAGGAATGCGATATATAGATAATGTTTTTGAGGAAATGGTTTTCTGGGGAGCTTTATGGATTCGTAATCACAAAAATGTTTGTCAAATGACTGATAATCATCTTTTTCTTTCAGGGACTTGTATCTGGATCGCGATACTTCCTGTTTGCATCAATCTGCCTGCGCCCTCATGGCGTTGCAAAAGCTTTACGGTCGCATTCCCAAGGTCTATGGCATTGGCAGTTGTGCCCAACGTGTGTGGGAGCTCACCAAAACTATGATGAGCGAAGAGCAGGCCGTACCCAATATCGACAAAGGGGTAGTCGATCAAATGATCATCCTCGATCGCTCAACTGACCTGATGAGTGTCCTCGCGACACAACTCACCTACGAAGGTCTGATCGACGAAATATTCGGCATCAACAACACAACGGTTAATCTTCCGTCCGAAAAGTTCAATTCCGGAGAAGGATTCTCCATGGAAAAGAACACCGAGAAAAGCCAGTTCATATTGAACTCCAAGGAACAGCTTTATGCAGAGCTTCGGGATAAGCACTTTAATGCCGTGGGAGCTGTGCTTTCACGACTGGCCAAATCGATCCGCTTGAGAGCGAACGAAAATCACGGAGAGAAATCCATTCAAGAGTTGAAGAAATTCGTAGAAAGCTTACCGCACATCAAAGCGAACGAGCAATCTCTAGCCACCCATACAAAAATTGCGGAACTAGTTAAGGACGTCATTTCGTCGGATAGCTTCCTAGATGAACTCGGATGCGAGCAAGAATTTATGATGTGCTCTGACGTGGACAAACCGAATCCTTTCATTGAAGATCTTATAGCAAAGCAAGCCCCCCTACGAAATGTCCTTCGTCTCATGTGCATGCAATCCATAGCAGGTTCCGGCTTAAAGCCCAAAGTACTGGACTATTACAAGCGAGAGCTCGTACAAGTGTACGGCCTGCAAGTTCTACTTACAATCGGAAACCTTGAGAAAGCTGGCTTGCTAAAATCACAAACAGGAACCAGAACATACGCCGTTCTCCGGAAAACACTGAACCTCACCGCCGAACATCCCGAGGAAGTGTCCCCAAAGGACATCACGTACGTCCACAGCGTTTATGCTCCGCTATCCATACGTATCGTTGAGCAACATCTGAAGCCGAACGGTTGGCAAATCCTGACCGAAATCCTCCCGGGGCCAACTTTCGAAGACTACCAACCGACAACAGCGCTCACCAGTCGGCGAGGATCGTTCACGTCGGAGATTTCCCAGTCGGACATTCCCCGGGTCATTGTGGTGTTCTTCATCGGTGGATGCACGTTTGCCGAGATTTCCGCGCTGCGTTTTCTCACGCAGCAGGACGAGAACAATGTGGAATTTCTCGTGTGCACCACGAAGCTGATCAATAAGAATAGTTTCTTGGATGCATTTATCGAAAAGTACTGATAAACTTATGAAACCGTTATTATTGTTAAGTGATTCTCAATATATTCCATTTCTAAACTAAAGGTTGTGTCTTATTTAGTTATAATCCATTCATTGTACTGTACTGCCCATTTCTTTTGAACTTTCTGAAATCATGTTCGCTTTGTATGAGCAAAATGTGAAAAAATACCAAATCATGTGCGTCTCATATTGAAAGTACCGACATAACTGTCATATTAGATGATTGCGGAGAAATTGAAACAAATCTACCGTAAGGACGCCATTCACCGCTCATCGAATTATTTTGAAAAATCTGAACAAATTTTCGCAATAAAAGTCATCAACATGTATTAGTATACCAGAATGGATTGTATCAGAATGAAATACATATGATTTCATTTTATATACTATTTATTAGAAATAATTTTAAGCTGTTTAAGGCGGTAAAGATGAGTTGAACAATAATTTTATTATGGCAGATCCAAAAATGCTTCATAGCTGCCACGCTTTAATGTGTTGTTGTACTATAGTTAAAAGATAACAACCAGCTAATGAAAGTAAATTAATTCCAACTAGTTGTGTATATAGCGCCTCATACTTAGGATGAGCGGTGAATGGCGCCCTACACATGTATCATTGGCATACATGTCATTCGGTACCATTATGCGTTGTTCACATTCCAACTTCTTTCCTACAAAAACAAATGTTTTATCTTGCGTCTAGCGCAAAAAGTTGCGAAAAATATCGAAAAACCTATTTTTGACAGAATTTAATGTGTTGAAATACTGTTAAATGAGCGGTGAATGGCGTCCTTACGGTACTTATGTAGCTTCTGAAATGTAACATCGTAGTTTATGTGTATTTAAAAAAGCAGTAAAATTAAATATAGTGCATCAAATAGTTTATTTTCAAGATAAATGCTGGTTGTTATTCCATTCGAAAGCTTTCTGTGTAGCCATCTTCAAATGCTTCCTCTGTAACTACTATCGCCCACAGGGAAATCATAAACAAAATCTTCGGCAGGCGCATCATTCAACGGCATGGAATGATAAGCTGTGATGTTAAAGTCACCAAAATAGCTTTGGTGAGCGAATTTGACGGATAGCGCCGACAATTTTTGTCGCATAGGATTCATCGAATGTAGCGCGGTTGTTGCACCATGGCCAGATTCATTTCCCGAGCGCGTGCACGGAAAGAAATAACAATTGTGATTAAAAAAAAAAACAGTAGCGGAAAATCAACTGATGATCATTGTCGTTCTACTATTATCAAACGTTTTAATAAAAATAAAATGCTTTTAGAAGTGTGCAGCAATGGTAAATCGGACTGATGTATTCTGCGCAGTTCATATTTATTTGCCACACGTTCTCCAATAATTGTTATAATTGTTTTTAATCCACTTCGATACCGTCAATCCGCCCCAAACTGGATGGCGTACAATCAGCTCAACGCAATTTATAATTAAGTATTGAGTTGTATATATTAGTATATATTAGTTGTGGTCCTAGAGGACATTTTGAAAATCCACTGAGATTCTTTCAGAAACCCTTCTGAAATTATTATATGTAGTTATTTCTTTGATCGCTCTGATTTTTCCAATAACCTCCTTGGGACTTCCTATTGGATTATCCCAGAAACCCATCTTGGGTTATTATGGAAATCCTTTCAGGATTCTGCTGTAAAATTTTGGAATTTTGCCATAAATTCTGGAATTCTGCCGAAAATGATTTAATGATTGCTTTCCAGTGTAATGGAATCTATTTTAAAAATCTGGGTTCGGGGATTCTCACAAAATTTCTCGGGATTTCTTCTGGAAATCCAATCGAAATTATTATTTAAATTCTGATATTTTCCTCGTAATCCTTCAGTATTTCTTCCGTGAAACTCTTTAAAAGTTCTTCAAAAATCCCTCTGAGATTCTTTCCGAAAAATGTCTTAGATTATACCTATTATTCTGAAATACTCTCGGAAAGACGCCTGAGACTATAATAAAAAAAATCTATTATTTCACTTCACTTTCTTTCGGAAATTCCTCTGGAATTCTTTTGTAAATCCCAATGGAATTCTCCCAGAAATCCCTGTGGAATACTTCCGAAAATCCTGCTAAGAAGCTTCCAGATGCCGGGGATTTTTTTAAATCTTTATTTATGGAAATCATCCGAAAATTCCTCTGTAATTGTTTGGAAATCCTCCTTATATTTTTACAGAAATCCTTCTTATATTCTTACAGATTTATTGCTATTGATTTTATTGTTTCTGCCTGAGATAATTTTTTATATCCAGAATTTTTCCAAAAATTTCTTCGTGATTCTTCACCATCAGATGTACCTTCTGGAAATTCATAAGGAAGTGTTTTTGATTTTTCTCGTGATTTATCAGTTATTTTCCTTTGAAATTTTCTTAAATCCTTGGCGGAATTTTCTGAAAATCCTTCTTGAGTTCAAATGGAAATCCTCCAAGAAAACTACCGGACAGCCACTAGGACTTTAAAGAAAATACCTATGAGATTCTTTGATTACTAGTTTCTTTTTCTGAGCATCTTTTGGAAGTGACTTTTAAATGGTTCTGGAAATTCCATTTGAAATTATTCCGTAAATCTTTCTGGTGCTCTTCTGGACATCGTAATTATTATGGAAAATATTCATGAAATCTTCTGGATGTCTGTGACTTTTCTTTGAATCTTTCAGGGATTCTTGCGAAATAACTTCTGGGATTCTTTTGGATATCACTGTAAAACACATTCAAAATCCATTCGAAACTCTCTTGAGATTATTTCAGATATTTATATACGAGAATCCTTAAAATAATTCCTTTAGAAATCTCCCTGATAATATTTTAGTGGTTTCTCTGTGGTTCTTCTGTAAATCGACCGAATCCCAAATCCGGAAATCCTCCTTTAATTCCAAAGCAATTTCCAGAGGAATTTTCAGAAGGATATTTTTAAGAATCCTGGATATTTTTCCCTAAGAATCTCAATGTCATTTCTGGAAAAATACAAGAACAATTTACGGTTGAATCTCACGAAAACTTCCAGTAGAATTCTTGAATGCTTATCATTCAAGCAGAGTTCCAGTCGTGTTAACGGATGAATCTCGGCAGGTTTTACGGAAGAATTCCAGCAGAATTTCTTGAAAGATTCCAGTAAAATTTCTGGAAGAATCTTTGAAAGATGTTTTGAAGCCCTCCAGCAGAAAGAAATCTGGGGGTATTTCGAAGAATTTCTAAAGAATAACAGAGTTTTCTTGACAAAATCAGGATGCTCCCAGATCCTAGAGGTGATTCGGGAAGAATTTCTGCAAGAATCCTCAACAGAACGATTTGAAGGATCCTCAGAAAGATTTTCGAAAGAATCCCAGAAGACTTTCCGAAAGAATGCAGAAAGATATCCGGAAGATTTCCTACAGGATTTTTGGAAAAGTCCCCACAAATTTCAAGAATATTGACGTAAAAATCTCAGTGGCTTTTCTAGAATAATTTCAGAAAGATTTTCGTAAGCATCCTCGAAAGTATTCTAAAAGGATTCCGAAAGCATCTCAGGTGATTTCCGGAAGAATACCAGAGGTATTCTCATAATAATCCCAGAAGTATTTCTGGAAAAAAGCCAGAATTATTTTCGAAAGAATTCTCGAAGAATTTCTATTAGAGTCGTAGTACATTTTTTAGCAAAATCCTCTAAAAATATCCAGAAGAATTGCATCAGAATTTTTGGTAGAATCTTCCATTGAATTTCCGAAAGAATTTAATTTCCAGGATATCAAAAGTAATCCTTGAGGAGATAAACGAAAATTCACATACAGATTTCTGCAAAAATTCCAATAAGATGTCCAGAAGAATCACATATCCGAAAGAATCTCAAAAATAGTACCGGAATGCTAACGATTTTTCTTAGATCAATCCAAAAGCGATATCTGGAAGTATTCTGTGATTTCCAGAAGAACTTACAAAAAAAAAGAAATAATCTCAAGATTTCCAGAACAATCCCAGAGAGGTTTTGAAGGATTCATATGTGATTTAAGGAAGAATAATTCTAGAGTAATTTCTGGACCAATGTTTTTTTATATGCTGTATCAATATTTAAGCTAGGTATTACGGTTGTTAAGAAAAATTTCCGTTTGCGGTAGCCGCAGAGTTCTACCGCAGCTGTCAAAGTTCTACCGCAAACTTTGAATTCATTCTATCATTGAAGCAAACAATTCAATCATAGTATGCTTGAAAGAGAAAACTCTATGGAAAATAGAAACAAACAACAATCATCAAGACGGTTTCCAAGGTGTCATTGAAGCCTACTGATGATTTACCAATGCAAATCAGTCATGTGACAACTGCGGTAGCTTTTCGTTGAACAGTAAAACGGAAAATTTTCACTTAAATTGCAATATGTTGAACAGCTCAAGAAAATTAAAAAATTCTGCTCAAGAAATGGTCAAGAAATTTTCTACAGTGAGCTCCATTTCAATTGACATTTCTTTTCAACTGCGTACTGCGATAAAAGAAAAATGCTCTTCTTGAGCATTTCTTGCAAGAAATTTGCCACGGTTACTTTTCTGTTGAAGTGCATACTTCCCATTACAAGTAATTATTTATAATTGAATGACAATTTTAATTAGAATGTGCATCCACCACATCATCCCTCTCAGAAGCATTTTGATTCTCAATATTTTTTTGCGGTGATTCAGAATTGTATTCACATACTAGTTTAATTGCATGTGGTGTCATTCAATATTTAAAATAAGATTAGTTAAGCATGTTGATCCTTCGACATGAACCAACGAGCATTGCTTGAAGTTATGAGATTTTTTCGATTACTTTGATTACCGATTTATTTTTCTGAGAATCTTCTAAAAGTTACTTTCAACTGGTTCTGTAAATTCCTTTTGAAATTATTCAGTGAAACTTTCTGCAGTTCTTCTGGACATCGCAATTATTCTGGAAAATATTCATGAAATCTTCTGGACGTCTGTGAATTTCCTTCAAATCTTTCAGGGATTTTTGCGAAATAACTTCTGGGATTCTTTTGAATAACACTGTAATTTGGATGTAGAATTCTCATGGGATTGTTTTATATATTTTCGAAAATCCTTCATGCAGAAGTGATTCTGCTGTAAATCGACCTGGAGTTCTTCCGGAAATTCTTCTATAATCCCAAAGCAATTCCCAGAAAAAAAAATCAGAAGGATATTTTCAAGAATTCAAAGAATTTCAATGGAATCTCTGAAAAAATGCCAGAACGATTTACGATTTTCCTGCAAAATTTCTGGAAGCATCTTTGAAAGATATTTTGAAGTCTTCCAGCAGGATAACAGAAAGTAATCTGGGGGTATCTCAGAAAAAAATCCGAAAGAATGCTAGGGAGATACTCGAAAGAATAGAGAGTTTTATGAAAAAATCAGGATGCTCCTGGATCCTAGAGGTAATCCCTGAAGAATTTCTGCATGAATCTTCAAAAAATCTAGCAGGAAGGATTTGAAGGATCCTCAGAAAGATTTTCGAAAGAATGCCAGAAGGTTTTTCGAAAGAATAGAAAGATATCCGAAAAAATTCCAACAGTATTTTTGGAAGAGTCCCAGAATAATTTCAAAGATATTGACGTAAAAATCTCAGTGGAATTTCTAGAAGAGTTTCAGATGCATCTCATATGATTTCCGGAAGAATACCAGAAGTATTGCTGTTTGCGTTTGACGTGCAAACCTTGGCTAACTGAGCATCAAATGCGGTAACACAAAGCAATCAAAGGATCTTTAAAGTAGATGGAGTACCGTGTACCTTTTAATTCCGCTCCTAAATGCTTATCTTTGACAGATACGCGTATTTCGACTACCACTTGCAGTCTTCTTCAGTGTCAGTTACTCGTATCCACTAGTGGATACGAGTAACTGACACTGAAGAAGACTGCAAGTGGTAGTCGAAATACGCGTATCTGTCAAAGATAAGCATTTAGGAGCGGAATTAAAAGGTACACGGTACTCCATCTACTTTAAAGTTTCTCTATTTGAGATTCTGCTCAGAGGATTCGAACATTCATTAAAGAATCAAAGGATACTTAGCAACCATGATCCAAATCACCGCCAACCTAGCAAAGAAAATGAAATTTTGACTTCGCCTTCCTTGTGAAAAATCTTACCGCATTTGGTGTTCCCGCATTTGAAGTTTGCGTTTCAAACGCACACAGCAATGTTTCCGGAAAAAAATCTAGAGTTATTTTCGGAGGAATTTTCGAAGAATTTCTAGTAGAGTAGTACATTTTTTTATAAAATCCTCTCAAAATATCCAAAAGAATTGCATCAGGTTTTTTGATAAAATCTTCCATAGTATTTCCAAAACAATTTTCAAGAATTAAAAAAAAATAATTTCCTGGATTCCAAAAGTAATCCTTAAGGAGATACACGCAAAATCACATACAGAGTTCTGCAAAAAAAAATCCAAAAATATATCCAGAAGAATCGCAAAGGGATATCGAAAAGAATCTCAGAAGCAAAACCGGGATGGTAATGTTTTTTTTTTGGATTAATCCCAAAGCGATATCTGGAAAAAAATTCAGAAATAATCTCAAGATTTTCAGAACAATCCCAGCGAGGATTTGAAGGATTAATGAGTGATTTAAGGAAAAATCCCGGGAGAAGCTCCCAAAGATTTCTAGAGTAGTTTCTGGAATAATTTTTTTTTCTCGTATGATTTATACATAAAAATACTTTGATTCAAATATATTTCTTGTGTAGCATTAAGTTTCACTGCAGACACAGCTCGTAACATCAATAGTAAATTTAATTTATAATTCTTTTAAGCACATCCAAATTAAATAACAGTTCAAAGAGTAAAATACCATTCTCATGAGTTTAAGAGGATCATATGGTCGGTATTTAGACAGACCACACTAGATGAATTTTGGAGCTCTAAGGATACGTAAAGAACTCCATCAATTTTGAATCTTCCATGTTATTTTGATACAAATGTATCATCAAATAGATAAGTTCCATTATTACAGAAAACATATATGATATTTTGATGTTTCACATGTTTGGGGCACATTTTTCTTATTCAATTTAAACAACACTTGGTTCAGTATGTCTGAACACCGACCATATCTATGTTTGTTATTTGATATATAAATACTTGAATTGTGCTGATATTGATATTTGCAAGTAATTATAATAAATAAGTATGTATAGAACAATAACAATTTTAATTTATCCCCATAATTGAACGACAATATTAATTAGAATGAGCCTCCACCACATCATCCTCTCCTCTCAGAAGAATTTTGATTCCAGATATTTTTTTTGCGGTGGTTCAGAATTGAAAATATCAAAAGTCTATTGTAATCACATACTTGTTCAATTGCATGTGGTGTTATTCGATATTTAAAAAAAAAATTCGCCGAACATGTTGATCCTTCTACAAGAACCAACAACGAGCATTGCTTTGAGTTAAGAGATTTTTTCGTAATGCACAACCAGCATAAACGTTCTTAACGTGCTCCATCAACCATTGTCCACCACATCTCAATTGTGAGAGGATATTTGATGAGCACAAAATTAAATATGGGTCATACCACAATATTCCTAATTATTGGACGCAGTGGGTAAAAGGCTCTACAGACAAGGAAAAAAAAAAATAAACGTTCTTCCCCTTTTGTTTATGTACTAATTATAACTTCGACGTGTTGCAAAATAAGTGGAACTACTTCTAAAACAAACTTTTACATCGATCATCCAAATCATAGAATATCCAATAGCGGAATAATAATACATCCGAAGTAAGGTATCTCGCATAGTTTTCGAGAAAAATCCAACTTCGGCGAATTGCATTTTCTAATGATTGACCGAATCTACAATAATAATAATAATAATAATAATAATAATAATAATAACCGATCATTACAAATCGAGCCGAACTGGCGCTCTTTCCGTGCGCGCGCGCTTTTTGCAAAGCTGTCAAAACAGACTTTTGCCTTCCTTCTTTCGCTCTCCTTCAGCTCAACAACTCAGCACGATCCACCTCGAGGTGGATTGGTGAGCTGTCTGGTTGTTGCAGATGAACAATCATCGTGTAGCGCGACATCATCATTGTCACCAAGCTTGCAACTCACCAGAAAATCGTGGTACAATTAACAACGGCCCTTAGATGTTAGTAACACGAACAGCAGCGACATTAGCATTCTTAGGTTAATGCTTCTACTGTTCCTATGCATCCTCTAAAATTTTGCATCTAGATTCATAGCAAAGCAGAAAAGGACAAAATTGACTAAAGAGATCATTTTGATTAAAAAAAAATACTTAAGAGGCCATCCATAAAAAAAGACATTTTTAAGATTTGTTTCAAAATAGTGATACTTACTTGATACTTGATGGGCTACAATTCGCTAAAATGAATCTGCGCCGAATGGATGAGTCTTCTCCACTGGGCTCGGTCCTGGGAGTAGAAGCATTAACCTAAGAATGCTAATGTCGCTGCTGTTCGTGTTACCAACATCTAGTTTGCCACGAACTGACAGCGTGAGTACCGGGCCTCAAAGTGTCAGATTAATTTTCAAAACCAAAACAACAACATGGTATTGAACAAACAATGAAAATCCATAATTTAAGGTAATAATTATTAAAATCAATTTTGTGAGAACAACGCTTCTAGCGTTCTACTACTAATATTTCTATTGTCCTGGGCCAATCGCTTCCAGTCGCCCTGAACGTTAAGTGCCCTTAAGTCCTCCTCAACCGCAAAAAGCCATCGTGTGCGCGGCCTGCCACGAATTCGGCGGCCTCGTCCGGGTTCTCTGTTGAATATTATCTTTGCTTGTCGTTCTTCCGGCATACGGGCAACGTGACCAGCCCAACGCAGCCTGCCGTGTTTTATGCGCTTGACAATATCTACCTCTTTATCCAGCTTTTTACGCTAGCTCGCTATAAACTTTAAATCACCCCCTTTTGACTTGTCTTGTCTACACTATAATATTTTTATGGAAAGATCAAAGCAAACTTTGCGATGTTGACTTTTTTCATGTTGATATAAAAGAATTGTCAAAAATATCTTTGTTGCAGGATATGGAAATCTTTTCACTGTTATCTAATTTTATGTTTATTACTAATGATTTGTCATTTTAGGTTTGTCATAAGCAGGCATCAGAGGACTTCATTCATCAGAGAGATTGGCGCCTATTAATTTTATAAATAAGTTAGCGCGTCACCAGAGTCCGGAACCATCGGCACGCGGAAACCGATTTTTTTCCAAATGTATACGTCGACCTAACGTTGGACATAGTGCGCTTGACAGCGGATCTGGTCAATAATTGATTACTAACTACGACGATTGTTCAAGTCATAAAAAATAAATGGTTTCATTTGAACAAATTTGTACCTTTGTAGAGCTCAAGCCATAATTTCACTTGATAAAATATCTCAAACGGCAACTGATACGGTTCCAACACATGGACTTCCTTCACTAATGCTGAACTAGGATTGAAAAAAGCTAATTCTCCGGTCAGCCCCATAGTCGGTAATGATAGAAGTAATTTAATACCATGTATTCCATTGTTCATTAACGACATAGTCTTTGAAGATAATCAATATTTGAACATATCAGAACACTTTGCGTAGACTTATGATGTGCATTCAATGCATGTTCTAATTTTTTCCCTGTCTCCGCAAAGTTTTAGGGAAGGTTTAAAAAATCCAACGGCCGAACCCGCCAGGGTTTCGTCATGTTTGCTGTCTATGGTTCTCAGTATATTGAAGGCAATGATTAAAAATTGAACGATTGTTTATGTCCATAAGTTTGGTCCAGCAACGCTTTCCATTATTCTAATTGTAATCGACTGATGCCTAAAATGACAAGAATACAGTTTTATGAAAAATGGGGTTGATATTGTAATACAAAAAAAAACACGCAGCTGCAAAACAAATCCAGTGAAAATTATTGACATTTCAATCAACAATCTAAAATGATTGCCTACTAAGACCAAACCAGAAAATCTGTAGGCAAATCATGTCAAAGTCAAATTACCCCCCGTTGTTTTATAGCTAGCGTAAAAAGCTGGATACACTTGGTACAACTCGTGATTCATGCGACGCCGCCAGATGCCGTTGTCTAGTTTACCGCCGAGTATTGTTCGCAGCACTTTACGGTCGACTTCCTTCAATGTCCATGATTCATGGCCGTATAGGACAACCGGAAGGATCAGTGTTTTGTATAACGCGAGTTTTGTTTTCGTTTGCAGGCTACGGGACTTCAGCTCGTTACGGAGCCCGTAGAAAGCCCGACTCGCATCTGCAATACGTCTTTTCACCTCGCGGGTAACATCATTATCGCATGTCACTAGTGTTCCAAGATACACCAATGCAAAGCCAAGGAGCATATGAGAACGTGTGATAATGGTACCGCTTCTCTGCACACCGGCTCTCCTGATAGCACCTTCGAGCGTTATGTTAAACAGCAAGTTAGAAAGAGCGTCACCCTGTTTCAATCCATCTAAGGTTACGAACGATGACGAAATCTAGTCCACCAGCCACACACTTGATTTCGATCCATCAAGCGTTGCACGAATCAGTCTAATCAGCTTCGCCGGAAAGCCATGTTCGGACATAATTTGCAACAACTCGTTTCTCTTCACTGAATCGTACGCAGCTTTCAAATCTACAAACAGATGATGAGTCTGCAGTTGTACTCCCGGAATTTATCTAGGATTTGACGCAGGGTAAACATTTGATCTGTCGTTGATCGGCCCCTCTCGAAAACCAGCTTGGTATTCGCCGACAAAGGACTCCTCATACGGTCTCAATCTGTTGAACAGATTTTGTACGCCGAATTAAGGAGTGTTATCCCTCGGTAATTGGCGCACTCCAGTCGATGCCCTTTCTTGTACAGAGGGGAAATGAGACATTTCAACCAACTAGTAGGCATTTGTTCTTCCTCCCATATCCTCGATATGATACTGTGAAGGAGTTCGTACAGCTGCTCACTTCCGTGTTTGTGAAGTTCGGCCAGGAGCTCGTCTTTCCCAGCAGCCTTGTTGCGCTTCAGCCCATTGATAGCTTTTTTTACCTCATCTAACGTTGGAAGTTCCACAGCCTGTCCATCGCCATCGATTTGAATTCTGCTACCAGATCCACTTCCATTATCTCCGTTCAACAATGACTCGAAGTACTCTTTCCACCTGGCGGCCACCATTGTTTTAACCGTCGGCAAGTTTCCTTCGCGGTCGTTGCACATGGCGGGTTTTTCTCCGCACACCATTTACGGACTCGTAGAACCGTCGCATGTTGTTCTGTTCCATAGCTTCTTGCGCCTGAGCAATTACTGCCTCTTCATGCTCCTTTTTCTTTCTGCGATGGATCCGTTTTCGGCTGCCCTTGCTTCATTGTACACGGAGACGGAATTCAACTCAATTTTGGGTTGTTTCAACGCAATTCCGTAGTTGAGCCCAATAACTCAATTTTGGCTAAATTTCCAAGGTCCCCACTAGGTAGTTTGGCTTTGATTCCATTAGAAAAATATACTCAATTTTGGGTTGATTTAACGCAAAATTGAGTTCTTTCGACCCAAACGTAAGAAAAGTTGCATTTACCCAAATTTGGCTTATTGGGCCAAAGTACCCCCATTGGGTAGATGCAGCTCTCTCTATTTTTGACAACATTCGTGTGGGAGAAAGAGAAAACCGAGAGATTTTGGATTGAAACTATAATTGATATACTTAACTTTAGGTAAAGTAAACTCAAAAGTTAGGTAAAAATATTTCTCCGTGTACCGCTCTCTGCTCTGACCGGTACCAGACACCAACATCCGGCTTCTAGCCAAGTTCTTCTCGTTCGTCGTTCTCTGGCACTCCTCGTCGAACTAACCGTTCTTTGGTCTCCGTTGAGCAGTACCTACCACTTCTCGCGCTACTGTGCTCACCGCTCCGTGGACTGACTCCCACAGATCGCTGAGGTTGACGCTTTCGTCGATTTCGCTAATCCGCTCGTCGAGCTTTTGATGGTAGTCCGCTGCTACACCATTTGCTGACAGGCGTTGGATATTGAAACGCAACGATTGTCGATGTCTAGAACTCGAAACGATTAAAAATCGCGCTCGAATTTTGCTTACAACGAGATAGTGGTCTGAGTCGATATTAGGACCCCTGAAAGTTCTAACACAGACAAACAGACGTCACACTCTCATCGTTGTCCATCGAACACCTTTTTAACAATAGAAATATTAGTAATAGAACGCTAATGGCGCTGTTATCACAAAACTAATTTTAATTTTTTATACCTTCAGTTATGTGTTTTCACTGTTTGTTAAATGCCAATGATTTGTTTTGGTTGTTAAAATTGATTTGACACTTTGAGACCCGGTACTCAGGCTGTCAGCGCGTGGCAAACTAGATGTTGGTAACACGAACAGTAGCGACATTAGCATTCTTAGGTTAATGCTTCTACTTTTTTAACGGACGATTCAAAAATATGGTAGGTGGCCGATCCGCCACCCGCAGCGCTCGTATCGTTTTTGTTCGTGTTTGACGTTTACACACTACCGCCATCTGTTGGCCCGTCGGCCAAACACACCGATTATAGCATTGGGCGTACATGTCTTCGTGACTATGATTTTGATTAAGGTTTGTTCTAAGTGTTACGTCTGTTTGTCTGTGGTTCTAACATCGATGACATCGGAAAAATGTCGGCCGTCTACTAGAACATGGTCGATTTGGTTGCAAAGTTCGCTATTTGGGTGTTTCCAGGTGTGCTTGCGGATATCCTTGCGTACAAAGTAAGTGCTACTGATGGCCATCCCCCTGGTGGCAGTAAATTTCACTAAACGTAGGCCGTTGTCGTTGGTAACATAGTGAAGGCTCTCTTTACCAATGATAGGGCGGAAGAAGTCCTCTTTTCCGACCTGCGCATTAGCGTCGCCGATGACAATTTTCACGTCGTGTTTTGGGCATTCTCCATAGGTCTTGTCGAGACAATTGTAAAACGCGTCCTTCACGTCATCGGGTTTGTAGTTAGTCGGTGCATAGGGACCGTTCAAATATTACGTAACGCCTTATGGGGAGGGAGGGGGTCTAACATAGTGTTACGGTCCATACAAAAATTTAAAAATTTCCATACAAAAGCTGTCACGTGGGGGTGGGAGGAGGTCTGAAATTGACAAATTTTGCGTTACGTAATATTTGAATGAACCCATATACGTTGATCAGGCTGTAGTTGAAGAACTTGCCCCGAATCCTCAATACGCAGATCCGCTCGTTGATCGGCTTTAACCTAATAACGCGCTTCATCTGCTTCCCGATCACTATGACTCCGTGTTCAGCTTAATCGCCACCGCTGTGGTAGATGTTGTATTTGAAAGCGGTGTTAGCGATGGGGTCTACCGCTCCGAATTCACGTTCTCCAGATCTTAGCCAACGCACTTCCTGAATAGCAGCCACGCACACGCCAACTTTTCGCAATTCACGAGCCAAAAGGCTCACTCGTCCAGGTTTATTTAAGGTCCTGACGTACCGAGGTACCGAGTTTCCAATCATAGTCCTTATTTCGTTGCCAGGTCGGTTGCCGAAAATAACGTTCGTTTCCTCTTCTTTCTCCATTTTTCGTGGTGGATAATGAATTCCGTATGCTACCTTACCGGGGACGTGCTACCTACATCACGTATACGAAGCCAACGTCAACCTGTACAAATTTATTAAGATTCATTGGAGACACAAAGTAATCATTCAAAAACAAAAAAAAAATAATAATAAATTAGGCCGGCCGTTTGCACTGCTGGTTCAAAAAGTCCGCCTAATTTTAATTAGCCTTATGTAATTCTGCTTTTCGTGTTTCAGCCTTTTGAGATTCCGCCTTTCGAATTTCCACCTTTTGTGACTTTTCGCCTTTTGTTAATTCTGCCTTATGTGATTCCGCCTTTCGTGTTTCCGCCTAACGTAGGACAACCAGAAGGAGGAAACGTCAAAACATGTTGTCTTCGATTGCCCAAGGTTCGACAACATGGAACGAAGCGCGGCGGCGGCTGCTTTTGGACAGGACTTCAATAAGCAAAATGGTAAGCGATCCTACACTGAAATGAATTTTATTGTAGAAACTACTGAATCCATGGTAAAATTAAGAACTGCAGCAACGATTTTCGACCGACTACATTAATCAGTTAACTCTACCAAAACATAGTCAACATCACTACACAAGAAAATTTCTTCTGTTGATTTAACCAGAGTTGTAGTATTTTTGAATAGAAACATTCTTGATTTGAGAAGCTTAGCATCATACTTTTGACCACACTGTGTTGTACGGTGGGTGTCACGGATTGAAATACAATGCTTTGTAGTGGATGCTACTATGGACATAGTCAAATTTACTGCACTGCTCAGTGATTTTCACCAGATTATAGTAAACTTAACAGATTTTTGTAGTCGGTTGAAAATCGTTGGTGCAGTTCTTAATTCTACCCTGGATTCGGTAGATTATACAACAAAATTTGTTTGTGTGTAACCTTTGGAATCTGGCGAACGATATGGTGGTGGAGATAACGTCTATCTTGCAGAGAAACTGGCGGGAAGAGCAGTGAATCAAGCGTCACACAGCAGTGTCTGGCATCGGGTCGTCGTCGGGGCGCTAATGAACCGGAAATCAATCCCCAACCGGAATCGTTTGACCGACCTCGGCACTCGAGTCAGCCTGACAAAGAAAGAAAACGAAAATCTTTCCTGCGATACTCGCCGGTAGTCGGAACACCATCAGTGCAGACGTCTCCCCAACCGGTACTGGTGACAACCTTCGACGCCGAGGGAATTCATGAGGAGAAGAAAGCAAGAAGGAAAGAAGGAATGAACGACGGAAGGAGACACATAAGCAGAGGAAGATGAAAAGGCAGCCTGCTCAACGTGCAAGAGCAAATCACTGGCAGAATGCGCAGATTGCAAGAGTACAGAGCGGGAAAACGTCAAGAGCGTAATAGAAGTGCAGATGCAGTGAACGATGGATTTAGTAGGAAATCGTTCTGAGTGTGCTATAATATTTCCGCAGTTTTTCACGCCTTTTTATTTTATTTTATTTTATTGATGCACAAGGGGGTCAGGGGCCAAGTCTCCAGCATAAGTTTAAAAACTCACACCTTCCATAATACAGCGGGGCTTTTGGAGTTTGGGAAGTAGGCAACGCAACATCTTTGACCAGAAGGTTCTTTAAGTTTTGTTTCTACACTAGACTTCCCCTACACGTATGAATAATGCAAGGTCAAAAGAACATGAATCATTCATACATATAACGGTAGTGAAGTGTTTTGCCTAAAGATGTGTGAAAGCGATCATGCACAAATTACGTCACGCTCCAATGGGGGGGAGGGGGTCAAGCCAAGCGTGACAAGCCTTACAAATTTTTTGGAAGACTCATACAGAAAACGTGACAAAGGGTGTAACGGTCAGCCTCCTGGACTTCCCTCTTTATTAAGTGGGATAGCTTAAGCGCCACTCCCGAGGGAGACTATCCACCAAGATTAGGGTTGCCCGACCGTTGAGACCTTTCAGGGGGAATAAGGCTCAGTTTTCCAGATTTGGACGGGAAGTAAGGTGGCTGACTAAAACGGTTCGCAGAAGTTCCACTACTAATAACGACTTCTGAATATAACTATCAGAAGCGTGAAATCGATCGTCGGTCGGTGACAAAACAGCGATGACGGTTTTTATCATCACTGGCCAAGTCTACAAGTTCCCTTCGGACCAAAATGTGTCCGAATAAAAAGTTGCCCGGTTGGTTTCGGAGCCAACCTCCCCAGTAAAATAAACAACAGCGAAAAAACTACAAACGGAACACGAACGACATGAAAAAACCTTCGACCAACTTCACTTCATCGGGACATTAATTCAAATCACATTTTCAGGGGTATCAACATTTATTGCCTGCAGTGTTCATTGAAATACTTCTATTACTCTGCCATAAAACGGAGCTTTCATTTGAGCTTATTTATTCATTTCTTCTACTACAAAGTGTTCATTCCTCTCTCGCTTCTTGCTCTCTCTACACTCTTTCTACCTTTCCCATGTGCTCGGTCCCTATCTATCTATCTATCGTGTGTGCTTGGCTAGGTGTGGTTTTCTACGTGCAATCTCACGTTTGCAAAGCAAACAGTTTACGGGCAAACTGAAATCAATTCACGGCTAGCATAAATATGCCGTGTACGCTTCGCAACGGATACTATGTTGCGGCGGGAAAAATCACATGCGCATGGATAAACATATAAATGGGTACTCACGACCTTTGAACGACGACGGTGACGGCGGCCGCTCGACGCATGAACGGGAAGGGGTGGCGATGAACTCTTCCACCTTGCGCCGGCGGGAGAAAGCGGTTTGCTTCTAATCGCTGCTGCTCGTCATGGGGGTGAACCGATGGTCCTCTACTGGTTCATCGATGCTGGCACGTGCGTCTGAGTTCCGCTGGTCGTCACCAACGGAACGGAAAACGTGCTCGCTTGGCGATGAACTCGCCGATATGCCCTGCCTAGGGCGCGTGAATTGGCGAACGGCCCTCTTCCGGCGTGCTCCGGGGAAACTTCTGAGCCTGATGGTGGGGTCAGAAATGGCCACGTAGGGTTGGGTGGTGGTGTTTCGGGCGTGATGACGGTCTTTGCCACGAATCTAAATAACATTCATTGCACATAGCACGTGTCAGCACAAATTATACCACAGATAACAAATGCAAAATTTACCTTATTCTGGACACAAGCAACACACGATAACACACCGCCAAACTACTATACGCACACAATACTATACTCGCAAAAACTATGGGAAAGGAATTATAATTAATTAAAGATCCACTGATCGAATTCTTCTCAAGTCGTTTCTACCTTCTACTCAACACCACGGCGCGATAACAATTTTGGGCCACTCCTGCCTCTTCCACAGATCAGTTCGAAGTGATCTTGTAGGACTTGTGATTCCTCAGATCAAGCGTCATAATTTGGTTTCGTCACCGGAAATCACGAAGGTAAGTTCGTGATCCCGAAAACCGCTCTCACGCTCCCAACAGTCATATTCGCGCATTTTCGCTTCTCATTCCACGAACAGCCTCAATCAACCACCTCGCTGCTCGGCCAAAATGATGGGAGGAAGGAATCGGGAAAGGTCAATAAATCCTCAAAGGATTCTCAACAGGTCGATGTACGCTGCCGATAGCGTGCATGGCAAGAAACCCAGCATATTTGCATCCGCTTTCAGTTGGAGAATTTGCGCGCTTTGCAGTGGAACTCATTTAAAATAAATCCAGCGGAGCGTGGTGGGATGAACTAAATGAACGCTCATACGGTGAATTCGTATTAGGCTGGCTCAAAGTTTTATATCTTTTACATTCTATTGGTAGATTAATAATAATTTCAACAAGGATAAACATTTACGAAAATAATTTAACGACATGCTCGTTACAAGGGGGGGGGGGGGGAGGGGGTCAAAAAAGAAGAAATTTAGCGTGACATAATTTGTGTACCATCCCAAAGGAGGGATTTAGTGTGGTGTTTTGTAAATCGTTCTGTGGAACAAATTTGTTATCAGTTAAATGATAAGTTAATTTGATTTACGTTTCAATTAGTATTCAATGATTACAGAAATTTTATACTTATCAATGGCGTGGAGTGCAGCGAGCTAGGTGGGCGGATCAAGTGCGTATCGATTAGGCGAGCGTGGGGCAGAACCGAGGATGGAGAGATGCGGCATCAAACCAACGTTTTCTCGGCCATTACGCTGCCATGATAAGAGATGCCTTTCCTCTCCGGTGAATTATTCCTCGAAGCAATAGCGCGTTAGATATGAAAACAAGGATAAAGAGAGAAGGAATGTTAATGAATGTTACATGCTTTATTGCAGTATTGGCCTACATTGAAGTCAAACAAAATTCGCTCTTTGGATTCCCACGATAACAATCCCTGAAACTTTTTTTTTTATTTATTAGCGACACTTTACACCCGAAGGCCTGAAACTAATGATACACAACAAAAATAAATCCGAAAGAGCGAGAACCTTGATGTTTCAATGTATGACAATCCAGCATTATTGCATGTGAGAAGTTCTTGGTGATATTCTCACAACGACCATTCAGAATGGTTCTACGGATGTAGATAAAAGATTATTATGATAAAATTATTGCGACGACATGTTAGTAAGCTCAGGACGATAATTGTATTTGCAACGGTTAATTTAGATAGTTAAGCTATCTAAGGGTCGGTTATTGTATATAACTTTTTAGATAAGCAGAAGTAAAGCACGAACGCGAAGTAATGATCTTCCATCCTATCTTCAAGTGCTCCCCACAAGCATAACACTTCATTCTGGCACTTTAGAACGTCCATGTTGTAACTTGTTCACACAAGAAATCTGCCTCGACTGAGTTGGCAGAACGCGCCCGTACCCCTTTCTGAACCAAAGAACAGGGTATTTCCGCAGTTTTTCACGCCTTGAGGCAAAATTGTATGATATATCACCAACGTGCAGGATAAAATACGATTGCAGACGTCATTTCTAGATTATTAAATTGGTTTAGTTTTTTTATTATCCTGTTCCAAGATTTTGAAATAGCAACACAAACGCATTCGCATTATTAAGATACATCTCCCTCTTTCTGACCATCATTTTTGTTTTCACTATCTTACTCTTTCTTGCTTGTTCGCGCTCGCTCTCTTTCTCTCTCATACACTAGACATATACAAATTGCTCCTAGACAGGCTTGGTTTCTCTTCTAGCGGTATTCAATTGGTTGTTTTTTTTTCTTAGTAGCTCTTATCCGTGTGTTTCTGTAGGTGTGTGTATGTGTGAGTGTAGGGATAAATACTTTGCAAATGTGAATTTGTCGTATTCCTATCAGTGTGTGTATGTGTTATTTTCGCGTCATCAAAGTTTGCTCTTTACTAGATAGTTCTTCTTGGTTTATGCACTTTGTGTATTAGGTTTCTATAATAGCATGTTCGGAAGCGTTATTTTCTGTTCCGAACCATTTTATTCCGTTACTTTTAGTGTGGTTGATCAATAATATTAGTTCTGCAGTATATCATGGTTTGCCGTTTCGTAACGAAACTAATCTTTTATCTTTGCTTGTTTAAAAAACTCACCCTTTCACGCTCATACAAATCCCTCGCTCTGTTGTCCCCCTACTATCCCCCGAGTACTGATATTTTTAATCAGTTTTTTATCTGCTTTATTTTTAATCAATATGCACTGTTTCAGTAAGGGTATAAAAGCTCTAGCATTAGTTTTTTCTTGTTTCTTGTTTACAGAATGCAGCGGATGTTATACTTTTCGTGTGTGTATTTTCAGCATGAATTAAATTAGTTTATCTAGTCGTTACTTTTTTTTAATAATTGGAGAATTACATTGCATTATTGTTTATATGTTATTGATTTTTCGCTGACCGTCGTATTAAAAACTAAAACATTAAACAACTAATTTCAGTTTTCTCACATACCTCTGATGATATTAACAAATCTGTTCTCGTCTAGTTCTGTGTCTAAACATTTTGAGTGTGCCGAATTAAACGAGTATGGTTCTGTTAATAATACACAATTAAACTAAGAAAAATGTACAAAACACGAGGAAACTGTGTTGTGAAGAGCGCGGAAATGATACAAATACTAGGTATATAAATATAAATTAGTTCTGTTCACTCCTTCCTCTCGCATTAGTTTATGCCTACATACTTTAATAGTAATTTCGTGTGATCTATTCGCCATGGCGCCGTGTTTTCCTACTGACACAGGCCCACAGAGAGTGCTCTAATATTCGTTCTTTGCGTTCAAGGTATTGACACTAGAAAACTACAAAACAAAACAAATTTCAATTATCCGCTTGATTCTTTCTTTTTTCCATTTATTCAAATAACTATATCCGTACGGCTTAATGTGGTGTGGTCTACTAATATGTATAAGCGAAGTAGTATTTATTCGTAAAGTATAGAATCATTCGCCGTGTTCATTCTAAACGGTTCCTCACAATTATCATGTTCAGGTAACAAGTTCGATCATGGGGCGACGTGCGCAGTAATGCTGTACATATGACATATAAAAGTGAAATTACTTGGCGTTTCAAAACCCAACGTAGTAAAAAGGAATCTATGACAAAATGTTGAAAGAAAACAATGTCGAAAGGGCAAAACTATCAAAATTAAAGAAAAATGTTAAAAGGTTGAAAGGTTTGTAGCGACTAAGTATCTGAAAAATGAACAGAATAAACATGCAAAAAAACCCTAAAGGAACTTCATGAGAAATTTCTAAAATCTAAAACGAAATGCTGAAAAAAATCCAGGAATATTCTTGAGAATTTTTACAATGACATTTACATAATTTCTACAAACAATTTCTCCAAGGATTTCTTTAAAAATATATATATATATATATAAACAATAACAGGAAGCTTAGCAGCACTTTCTCATGAAATTCCGTTGATGATACCAGAAAAGTATCCAACGAATTCTTCTAGAATTCGTCTAAGAAATCTTTCAGCTGTTGTTTCGTGATTTCGACTCATAATATCTGTAAGGGATAAATCCCAAAATATGCAAGAAAGGAGTAGTAGTAGTCAGTTTCGACAGTTCATGTCATCGCGAACAGACGCGTTTATACTATCGCTCCCGCGTATCTAACTTTGCTGCGACCGTTGCAGCTAACAGTTTACTCTCTCAATTTAACTACCCCGCCGAATTCGGCAGGCTCAGGAGTGCATTGCCATCCACCAAAGAAAGCCGACCAACAAGTGGCCAAAAGTGCGAGATTTAGTGCCAAAGTATCTCCGGTCTGTGATCAACATCCATCA
This sequence comes from Aedes aegypti, assembly GCF_002204515.2. NCBI lineage: Eukaryota > Metazoa > Arthropoda > Insecta > Diptera > Culicidae > Aedes > Aedes aegypti. The sequence goes on from NC_035109.1 coordinate 109,579,325, forward strand.
TACAGCATTGCATCGAACAAAATAAGTGATTTGCCTTTGTTCTTGCTCAGACGAACAACCGCCTAGTGAGTGGCATCTCGTGTTGTGCGGTTTGTTTTCATCGTGTCTGTACACGGAAAAATCAGTTTACCTAATTTTTGAGTTGATTTTACCCAAAATTAAGTATATCAATTATTCTCTCAACCCAAAATCTCTCGGTATTCTCTCTCTTCCCCACCAATGTTGTCAAAAACAGAGAGAGCTGCACCTACTCAATGGGGGTAGTTTGGCCCAATAAGCCAAATTTGTGTAAAATGCATTATTCTCAAGCTTGGGTTGAATGAACTTAATTTTGCGTTGAATCAAACCAAATTTAAGTAATTTTTTCTTATGGCTTTAAAGGCAAAGTACCTAATGGAGGCCTCAGAAATTTAGCCAAATTTGAGTTATTGGGCTCAACTACGGTTTTGCGTTGAAACAACTCAGATTTGAGTAGATCCGCGTTGCCGTGTAGAAAATATCTCCACAATGTTTAATTAAAACTAAAGCGTTCTGTTGGTCCCCCGACATGCCGTCGGGGCTAGACCCCTTTCCCCTAGGGGACACGGGTCCGTCCAACTGTCGTGATGGGGAATTTGCAGGCCCTCTGTTTCATGAATGGGGAGATCCTCAAGGCCATCACGGTCAATTGGTGATGATGAGAATGCAAGCTGTCTCGGGGAATCTTCCTCAAGCTCCTTTCTCTTTCGAAAATCTGTGGAAAGTTATCTGGGAGTGAAGATAGACGGAACCTACCAGGAAAAAGGAGGAAGCACGTACGTGCTGAAACTACGGAACAAAAATCACGCTGAGAAGCTGAAGAAAATGTCAACACTAGCTGATGGCTTTCCGATTACGATTGTGGAACATCCGGTGCTAAACGTATCGAAATGCGTTATCAGCTGCAGCGACACTTGAGGATCTGATGAGGAGCTGGTTGAAGAGCTGAAAGACCAAGGTGTTAAAGAAGTGCGGAGAATTACAAGGCGCGACGGAAACCAACGAATCAACACCCCAACCATCATACTGACAATCCAAGGCACCGTCATCCCAGAGGACATCTATATTGGATGGATCCGATGCCGTACCCGTCCGTTCACAACCACCCTCTCTCAAGCCGCAAGTGTCCCATCTACGTTGAAGAGAATGAGATCCAGCACCTACGGGTTAACTTAGATGTCTCCTATCCAGCAGCAAAACGGCAATATGACGGACCAAAATCAATGGCATCTACCGTAGCAACTAGCAACAATCGGCGTTTTGCTGAGCTCTCGGCGAAACTCGATCCCGTCGCCCGCGCTGGAAGTACGATCAAGCAGACTGGTCTCAATTTCAAGGTCTGATTGACGAACACGTTTCCGACACACCTCCGAATAATATCGAAGAGTTTCTCAATACTTTGCACCAATCGGCCTTAACAACTATTCCTCGCACTTCTCCAAATCCAGGTCGAAAATCGTTGCCATGGTGGTCTCCGGACATTAAAAAAATCACCAAAGAGAGAAGGAAAACCCTCCGTGCTGCGAAGCGTTTGCCTAATGACCATCCAGAAAAATCCCAACTAATGGAAATCTACTGTTCCAAACGCAATGAATGCCGTCAGCGTATTCGAGAGGCAAAACAACAAACATGGCAGGACTTCTTAGAGGGGATCAATGCTAACCAGACTGCTTCCGAATTGTGGAATCGAGTCAACGCCTTAAATGGCAAACGAAGAGCCACTGGAATGACACTTCGGTTACCAGGGGGGCTCACCAGAGATACCCTCTTGATAGCCAACGCTCTAGCTGACCACTTTGCTTCTCTATCCTCGTTGGACCGATATGATACAAATTTCATCCGGAAGAACCAAGCAACTGTCGACAGCATAAACAACCTAGTTATCCCAGAAGATAAAACTCCCCTCCGCATTAACTCTCAGTTCCGCATGGAAGAATTAAATTTTGCCCTACGCCATTGCAAGAGCAAGTCAGCTGGTCCGGACGATATAGGTTATCCAATGTTCCAGCATCTCTCTACCGTTTCAAAAGGAACTCTCCTCAATCTTCTGAATAAAACTTGGATCGAGAATACTCTGCCGAAGTCCTGAACTCACAGCCTAGTGGTGCCAATCCCTAAACAAGGAAAAGCCGCTACTTCCCCTTACGACTTTAGACCAATCTCGCCAACATGTTGCGGCAGTAAAATACTTGAACGGATGGTAAATCGCCGGTTAGTTCGTTTTTTGGCAGGCAATCAGTTTGACCAAAGACGAGTACGATGTGGGTCTCCACATCCAGACACAAACCAAGGAGCGGTTTGTGAATCTTCTCAGGGCCCCCTCCAGCGCATTTCCCAAATGCTCCACCTTCGCACTGCCTCATGCCGAGTTCCTCCAGCGGTTTAAAGAGTCGATTCCTAAGGCGACCTCGCTTGCTAGACAACTAGCACTATTGATGATAGAAGGTTATTCGGTTGAGGGATCTGAACACATTAAAGGCTACTGGAAAGCCGGATACGCCTTGTCCCTGTCTTACACAGATCTGGGGGCTATAGGGTGGTTCGAGAAGGCTCGGGACCGCTTAAAGCTCTCTGGATATGACCTCTGTAAGTAGTTGGCCATTCCGGCGATGTTAGATTTCATCGAGGAATACCTGCAATTACGCAGATTCCAAGACTCCCGCTGGATCTACTGCAGGTTATTGAGCGACACCGCACTCCTCAGTTTGTCACACCCTAGGACTTCCTGCAAAGTCAATTACCTGGGAGGAAACCATTAAGACTATGTTCGATGAGGATGAGTTAAGAAAGCTCAACGGGGAACTTGGCTTCTTCCCCAGATTGAAGAAAGCTCTATTTGTACCGGTCCTGGATGTGTACACCCCGGAATTACAACATATGAACATGATATTCCAGGAGACGTCCATGACGATCTTCTCGTTGACCGCAGAATTTTGGCTCACCACAGATATAACAAGGCTCCACGTTGCTCCCTTGATCCTTGTCGAACTCCCTAAATGGCAGAAGGCGATGCAGCAACTCGTATCTATATATGGAACCTCTTGGAGGTTCTATAAATTGATAGATCCGAAGAGGACACTGACAGCACAAAGTAACTTCAGGACCCTAGGATGGGCTGCATTGTCGTGGAAGCGTCTCAACACAGCTCCATCAGGCCAAGCATCCCTGGCACAACTGCAGGGCGTTAAGACAAACCCGGAGTTCGAAAAATTAGCGGCACTAAAGTTGAAGCCTGAGTTTGTTGGAACGGATGCGAAGTCTTATTTGGACATCCTCAAGGGCTTGTTGGCAGATCAATCGCCCCATGTCAATATGAACTGGAGCCGGGTCATTCGAGCAATCGAAGAAGGTGAATGGATCGAGGGTAGAGACTTTTAAAATTGCTGATGATAATAAAAACGATAAATGTCAATGCTGTCAACCAAATGGACATATTTATTGATAGGCGCATTCGTGCACTCTGTCACACCCTAGGACTTCATGCAAAATCAATTACCTGGGAGCAAACCATTAAGCCTATGTTCGATGAGGATGAGTTAAGAAAGCTCAACGGGGAACTTGGCTTCTTCCCCAGATTGAAGAAAGCTCTATTTGTACCGGTCCTGGATATGTACACCCCGGAATTACAACATATGAACATGATATTCCAGGAGACGTCCATGACGATCTTCTCGTTGACCGCAGAATTTTGGCTCACCACAGATATAACAAGGCTCCACGTTGCTCCCTTGATCCTTGTCGAACTCCCTAAATGGCAGAAGGCGATGCAGCAACTCGTATCTATATATGGAACCTCTTGGAGGTTCTATAAATTGATAGATCCGAAGAGGACACTGACAGCACAAAGTAACTTCAGGACCCTAGGATGTGCTGCATTGTCGTGGAAGCGTCTCAACACAGCTCCATCAGGCCAAGCATCCCTGGCACAACTGCAGGGCGTTAAGACAAACCCGGAGTTCGAAAAATTAGCGGCACTAAAGTTGAAGCCTAAGTTTGTTGGAACGGATGCGAAGTCTTATTTGGAGATCCTCAAGGGCTTGTTGGCAGATCAATCTCCCCATGTCAATATGAACTGGAGCCGGGTCATTCGAGCAATCGAAGAAGGTGAATGGATCGAGGGTAGAGACTTTTAAAATTGCTGATGATAATAAAAACGATAAATGCCAATGCTGTCAATGGACATATTTATTGATAGGCGCATTCGTGCACTCTGTCACACCCTAGGACTTCCTGCAAAGTCAATTACCTGGGAGGAAACCATTAAGCCTATGTTCGATGAGGATGAGTTAAGAAAGCTCAACGGGGAACTTGGCTTCTTCCCCAGATTGAAGAAAGCTCTATTTGTACCGGTCCTGGATGTGTACACCCTGGAATTACAACATATGAACATGATATTTCAGGAGACGTCCATGACGATCTTCTCGTTGATCGCAGAATTTTGGCTCACCACAGATATAACAAGGCTCCACGTTGCTCCCTTGGTCCTTGTCGAACTCCATAAAAGGCAGAAGGCGATGCAGCAACTCGTATCTATATATGGAACCTCTTGGAGGTTCTATAAATTGATAGATCCGAAGAGGACACTGACAGCACAAAGTAACTTCAGGACCCTAGGATGTGATGCATTGTCGTGGAAGCGTCTCAACACAGCTCCATCAGGCCAAGCATCCCTGGCACAACTGCAGGGCGTTAAGACAAACCCGGAGTTCGAAAAATTAGCGGCACTAAAGTTGAAGCCTGAGTTTGTTGGAACGGATGCGAAGTCTTATTTGGACATCCTCAAGGGCTTGTTAGCAGATCAATCGCCCCATGTCAATATAAACTGGAGCCGGGTCATTCGAGCAATCGAAGAAGATGAATGGATCGAGGGTAGAGACTTTTAAAATTGCTGATGATAATAAAAACGATAAATGTCAATGCTGTCAACCAAATGGACATATTTATTGATAGGCGCATTCGTGCACTCTGTCACACCCTAGGACTTCATGCAAAGTCAATTACCTGGGAGCAAACCATTAAGCCTATGTTCGATGAGGATGAGTTAAGAAAGCTCAACAGGGAACTTGACTTCTTCCCCAGATTGAAGAAAGCTCTATTTGTACCGGTCCTGGATGTGTATACCCCGGAATTACAACATAGGAACATGATATTCCAGGAGACGTCCATGACGATCTTCTCGTTGACCGCAGAATTTTGGCTCACCACAGATATAACAAGGCTCCACGTTGCTCCCTTGATCCTTGTCGAACTCCCTAAATGGCAGAAGGCGATGCAGCAACTCGTATCTATATATGGAACCTCTTGGAGGTTCTATAAATTGATAGATCCGAAGAGGACACTGACAGCACAAAGTAACTTCAGGACCCTAGGATGTGCTGCATTGTCGTGGAAGCGTCTCAACACAGCTCCATCAGGCCAAGCATCCCTGGCACAACTGCAGGGCGTTAAGACAAACCCGGAGTTCGAAAAATTAGCGGCACTAAAGTTGAAGCCTAAGTTTGTTGGAACGGATGCGAAGTCTTATTTGGACATCCTCAAGGGCTTGTTGGCAGATCAATCGCCCCATGTCAATATAAACTGGAGCCGGGTCATTCGAGGAATCGAAGAAGATGAATGGATCGAGGGTAGAGACTTTTAAAATTGCTGATGATAATAAAAACGATAAATGTCAATGCTGTCAACCAAATGGACATATTTATTGATAGGCGCATTCGTGCACTCTGTCACACCCTAGGACTTCATGCAAAGTCAATTACCTGGGAGCAAACCATTAAGCCTATGTTCGATGAGGATGAGTTAAGAAAGCTCAACGGGGAACTTGGCTTCTTCCCCAGATTGAAGAAAGCTCTATTTGTACCGGTCCTGGATGTGTATACCCCGGAATTACAACATATGAACATGATATTCCAGGAGACGTCCATGACGATCTTCTCGTTGATCGCAGAATTTTGGCTCACCACAGATATAACAAGGCTCCACGTTGCTCCCTTGGTCCTTGTCGAACTCCATAAAAGGCAGAAGGCGATGCAGCAACTCGTATCTATATATGGAACCTCTTGGAGGTTCTATAAATTGATAGATCCGAAGAGGTCACTGACAGCACAAAGTAACTTCAGGACCCTAGGATGTGCTGCATTGTCGTGGAAGCGTCTCAACACAGCTCCATCAGGCCAAGCATCCCTGGCACAACTGCAGGGCGTTAAGACAAACCCGGAGTTCGAAAAATTAGCGGCACTAAAGTTGAAGCCTGAGTTTGTTGGAACGGATGCGAAGTCTTATTTGGACATCCTCAAGGGCTTGTTGGCAGATCAATCGCCCCATGTCAATATGAACTGGAGCCGGGTCATTCGAGCAATCGAAGAAGGTGAATGGAATCGAGGGTAGAGACTTTTAAAATTGCTGATGATAATAAAAACGATAAATGTCAATGCTGTCAACCAAATGGACATATTTATTGATAGGCGCATTCGTGCACTCTGTCACACCCTAGGACTTCATGCAAAGTCAATTACCTGGGAGCAAACCATTAAGCCTATGTTCGATGAGGATGAGTTAAGAAAGCTCAACGGGGAACTTGGCTTCTTCCCCAGATTGAAGAAAGCTCTATTTGTACCGGTCCTGGATGTGTATACCCCGGAATTACAACATATGAACATGATATTCCAGGAGACGTCCATGACGATCTTCTCGTTGATCGCAGAATTTTGGCTCACCACAGATATAACAAGGCTCCACGTTGCTCCCTTGGTCCTTGTCGAACTCCATAAAAGGCAGAAGGCGATGCAGCAACTCGTATCTATATATGGAACCTCTTGGAGGTTCTATAAATTGATAGATCCGAAGAGGACACTGACAGCACAAAGTAACTTCGGGACCCTAGGATGTGATGCATTGTCGTGGAAGCGTCTCAACACAGCTCCATCAGGCCAAGCATCCCTGGCACAACTGCAGGGCGTTAAGACAAACCCGGAGTTCGAAAAATTAGCGGCACTAAAGTTGAAGCCTGAGTTTGTTGGAACGGATGCGAAGTCTTATTTGGACATCCTCAAGGGCTTGTTGGCAGATCAATCGCCCCATGTCAATATAAACTGGAGCCGGGTCATTCGAGCAATCGAAGAAGATGAATGGATCGAGGGTAGAGACTTTTAAAATTGCTGATGATAATAAAAACGATAAATGTCAATGCTGTCAACCAAATGGACATATTTATTGATAGGCGCATTCGTGCACTCTGTCACACCCTAGGACTTCATGCAAAGTCAATTACCTGGGAGCAAACCATTAAGCCTATGTTCGATGAGGATGAGTTAAGAAAGCTCAACGGGGAACTTGGCTTCTTCCCCAGATTGAAGAAAGCTCTATTTGTACCGGTCCTGGATGTGTATACCCCGGAATTACAACATATGAACATGATATTCCAGGAGACGTCCATGACGATCTTCTCGTTGACCGCAGAATTTTGGCTCACCACAGATATAACAAGGCTCCACGTTGCTCCCTTGATCCTTGTCGAACTCCCTAAATGGCAGAAGGCGATGCAGCAACTCGTATCTATATATGGAACCTCTTGGAGGTTCTATAAATTGATAGATCCGAAGAGGACACTGACAGCACAAAGTAACTTCAGGACCCTAGGATGTGCTGCATTGTCGTGGAAGCGTCTCAACACAGCTCCATCAGGCCAAGCATCCCTGGCACAACTGCAGGGCGTTAAGACAAACCCGGAGTTCGAAAAATTAGCGGCACTAAAGTTGAAGCCTAAGTTTGTTGGAACGGATGCGAAGTCTTATTTGGACATCCTCAAGGGCTTGTTGGCAGATCAATCGCCCCATGTCAATATAAACTGGAGCCGGGTCATTCGAGCAATCGAAGAAGATGAATGGATCGAGGGTAGAGACTTTTAAAATTGCTGATGATAATAAAAACGATAAATGTCAATGCTGTCAACCAAATGGACATATTTATTGATAGGCGCATTTCGTGCACTCTGTCACACCCTAGGACTTCCTGCAAAGTAATTACCTGGGAGGAAACCATTAAGCCTATGTTCGATGAGGATGAGTTAAGAAAGCTCAACGGGGAACTTGGCTTCTTCCCCAGATTGAAGAAAGCTCTATTTGTACCGGTCCTGGATGTGTACACCCCGGAATTACAACATATGAACATGATATTCCAGGAGACGTCCATGACGATCTTCTCGTTGATCGCAGAATTTTGGCTCACCACAGATATAACAAGGCTCCACGTTGCTCCCTTGGTCCTTGTCGAACTCCATAAAAGGCAGAAGGCGATGCAGCAACTCGTATCTATATATGGAACCTCTTGGAGGTTCTATAAATTGATAGATCCGAAGAGGTCACTGACAGCACAAAGTAACTTCAGGACCCTAGGATGTGCTGCATTGTCGTGGAAGCGTCTCAACACAGCTCCATCAGGCCAAGCATCCCTGGCACAACTGCAGGGCGTTAAGACAAACCCGGAGTTCGAAAAATTAGCGGCACTAAAGTTGAAGCCTGAGTTTGTTGGAACGGATGCGAAGTCTTATTTGGACATCCTCAAGGGCTTGTTGGCAGATCAATCGCCCCATGTCAATATGAACTGGAGCCGGGTCATTCGAGCAATCGAAGAAGGTGAATGGATCGAGGGTAGAGACTTTTAAAATTGCTGATGATAATAAAAACGATAAATGTCAATGCTGTCAACCAAATGGACATATTTATTGATAGGCGCATTCGTGCACTCTGTCACACCCTAGGACTTCATGCAAAGTCAATTACCTGGGAGCAAACCATTAAGCCTATGTTCGATGAGGATGAGTTAAGAAAGCTCAACGGGGAACTTGGCTTCTTCCCCAGATTGAAGAAAGCTCTATTTGTACCGGTCCTGGATGTGTACACCCCGGAATTACAACATATGAACATGATATTCCAGGAGACGTCCATGACGATCTTCTCGTTGATCGCAGAATTTTGGCTCACCACAGATATAACAAGGCTCCACGTTGCTCCCTTGGTCCTTGTCGAACTCCATAAAAGGCAGAAGGCGATGCAGCAACTCGTATCTATATATGGAACCTCTTGGAGGTTCTATAAATTGATAGATCCGAAGAGGTCACTGACAGCACAAAGTAACTTCAGGACCCTAGGATGTGCTGCATTGTCGTGGAAGCGTCTCAACACAGCTCCATCAGGCCAAGCATCCCTGGCACAACTGCAGGGCGTTAAGACAAACCCGGAGTTCGAAAAATTAGCGGCACTAAAGTTGAAGCCTAAGTTTGTTGGAACGGATGCGAAGTCTTATTTGGACATCCTCAAGGGCTTGTTGGCAGATCAATCTCCCCATGTCAATATGAACTGGAGCCGGGTCATTCGAGCAATCGAAGAAGGTGAATGGATCGAGGGTAGAGACTTTTAAAATTGCTGATGATAATAAAAACGATAAATGTCAATGCTGTCAACCAAATGGACATATTTATTGATAGGCGCATTCGTGCACTCTGTCACACCCTAGGACTTCCTGCAAAGTCAATTACCTGGGAGGAAACCATTAAGCCTATGTTCGATGAGGATGAGTTAAGAAAGCTCAACGGGGAACTTGGCTTCTTCCCCAGATTGAAGAAAGCTCTATTTGTACCGGTCCTGGATGTGTACACCCTGGAATTACAACATATGAACATGATATTCCAGGAGACGTCCATGACGATCTTCTCGTTGATCGCAGAATTTTGGCTCACCACAGATATAACAAGGCTCCACGTTGCTCCCTTGGTCCTTGTCGAACTCCATAAAAGGCAGAAGGCGATGCAGCAACTCGTATCTATATATGGAACCTCTTGGAGGTTCTATAAATTGATAGATCCGAAGAGGTCACTGACAGCACAAAGTAACTTCAGGACCCTAGGATGTGCTGCATTGTCGTGGAAGCGTCTCAACACAGCTCCATCAGGCCAAGCATCCCTGGCACAACTGCAGGGCGTTAAGACAAACCCGGAGTTCGAAAAATTAGCGGCACTAAAGTTGAAGCCTGAGTTTGTTGGAACGGATGCGAAGTCTTATTTGGACATCCTCAAGGGCTTGTTGGCAGATCAATCGCCCCATGTCAATATGAACTGGAGCCGGGTCATTCGAGCAATCGAAGAAGGTGAATGGATCGAGGGTAGAGACTTTTAAAATTGCTGATGATAATAAAAACGATAAATGTCAATGCTGTCAACCAAATGGACATATTTATTGATAGGCGCATTCGTGCACTCTGTCACACCCTAGGACTTCATGCAAAGTCAATTACCTGGGAGCAAACCATTAAGCCTATGTTCGATGAGGATGAGTTAAGAAAGCTCAACGGGGAACTTGGCTTCTTCCCCAGATTGAAGAAAGCTCTATTTGTACCGGTCCTGGATATGTACACCCCGGAATTACAACATATGAACATGATATTCCAGGAGACGTCCATGACGATCTTCTCGTTGACCGCAGAATTTTGGCTCACCACAGATATAACAAGGCTCCACGTTGCTCCCTTGATCCTTGTCGAACTCCCTAAATGGCAGAAGGCGATGCAGCAACTCGTATCTATATATGGAACCTCTTGGAGGTTCTATAAATTGATAGATCCGAAGAGGACACTGACAGCACAAAGTAACTTCAGGACCCTAGGATGTGCTGCATTGTCGTGGAAGCGTCTCAACACAGCTCCATCAGGCCAAGCATCCCTGGCACAACTGCAGGGCGTTAAGACAAACCCGGAGTTCGAAAAATTAGCGGCACTAAAGTTGAAGCCTAAGTTTGTTGGAACGGATGCGAAGTCTTATTTGGACATCCTCAAGGGCTTGTTGGCAGATCAATCGCCCCATGTCAATATAAACTGGAGCCGGGTCATTCGAGCAATCGAAGAAGGTGAATGGATCGAGGGTAGAGACTTTTAAAATTGCTGATGATAATAAAAACGATAAATGTCAATGCTGTCAACCAAATGGACATATTTATTGATAGGCGCATTCGTGCACTCTGTCACACCCTAGGACTTCCTGCAAAGTCAATTACCTGGGAGGAAACCATTAAGCCTATGTTCGATGAGGATGAGTTAAGAAAGCTCAACGGGGAACTTGGCTTCTTCCCCAGATTGAAGAAAGCTCTATTTGTACCGGTCCTGGATGTGTACACCCCGGAATTACAACATATGAACATGATATTCCAGGAGACGTCCATGACGATCTTCTCGTTGATCGCAGAATTTTGGCTCACCACAGATATAACAAGGCTCCACGTTGCTCCCTTGGTCCTTGTCGAACTCCATAAAAGGCAGAAGGCGATGCAGCAACTCGTATCTATATATGGAACCTCTTGGAGGTTCTATAAATTGATAGATCCGAAGAGGTCACTGACAGCACAAAGTAACTTCAGGACCCTAGGATGTGCTGCATTGTCGTGGAAGCGTCTCAACACAGCTCCATCAGGCCAAGCATCCCTGGCACAACTGCAGGGCGTTAAGACAAACCCGGAGTTCGAAAAATTAGCGGCACTAAAGTTGAAGCCTAAGTTTGTTGGAACGGATGCGAAGTCTTATTTGGACATCCTCAAGGGCTTGTTGGCAGATCAATCGCCCCATGTCAATATGAACTGGAGCCGGGTCATTCGAGCAATCGAAGAAGGTGAATGGATCGAGGGTAGAGACTTTTAAAATTGCTGATGATAATAAAAACGATAAATGTCAATGCTGTCAACCAAATGGACATATTTATTGATAGGCGCATTCGTGCACTCTGTCACACCCTAGGACTTCCTGCAAAGTCAATTACCTGGGAGCAAACCATTAAGCCTATGTTCGATGAGGATGAGTTAAGAAAGCTCAACGGGGAACTTGGCTTCTTCCCCAGATTGAAGAAAGCTCTATTTGTACCGGTCCTGGATGTGTACACCCCGGAATTACAACATATGAACATGATATTCCAGGAGACGTCCATGACGATCTTCTCGTTGACCGCAGAATTTTGGCTCACCACAGATATAACAAGGCTCCACGTTGCTCCCTTGATCCTTGTCGAACTCCATAAAAGGCAGAAGGCGATGCAGCAACTCGTATCTATATATGGAACCTCTTGGAGGTTCTATAAATTGATAGATCCGAAGAGGACACTGACAGCACAAAGTAACTTCAGGACCCTAGGATGTGCTGCATTGTCGTGGAAGCGTCTCAACACAGCTCCATCAGGCCAAGCATCCCTGGCACAACTGCAGGGCGTTAAGACAAACCCGGAGTTCGAAAAATTAGCGGCACTAAAGTTGAAGCCTAAGTTTGTTGGAACGGATGCGAAGTCTTATTTGGACATCCTCAAGGGCTTGTTGGCAGATCAATCGCCCCATGTCAATATGAACTGGAGCCGGGTCATTCGAGCAATCGAAGAAGGTGAATGGATCGAGGGTAGAGACTTTTAAAATTGCTGATGATAATAAAAACGATAAATGTCAATGCTGTCAACCAAATGGACATATTTATTGATAGGCGCATTCGTGCACTCTGTCACACCCTAGGACTTCCTGCAAGTCATTACCTGGGAGGAAACCATTAAGCCTATGTTCGATGAGGATGAGTTAAGAAAGCTCAACGGGGAACTTGGCTTCTTCCCCAGATTGAAGAAAGCTCTATTTGTACCGGTCCTGGATGTGTACACCCTGGAATTACAACATATGAACATGATATTCCAGGAGACGTCCATGACGATCTTCTCGTTGATCGCAGAATTTTGGCTCACCACAGATATAACAAGGCTCCACGTTGCTCCCTTGGTCCTTGTCGAACTCCATAAAAGGCAGAAGGCGATGCAGCAACTCGTATCTATATATGGAACCTCTTGGAGGTTCTATAAATTGATAGATCCGAAGAGGACACTGACAGCACAAAGTAACTTCAGGACCCTAGGATGGGCTGCATTGTCGTGGAAGCGTCTCAACACAGCTCCATCAGGCCAAGCATCCCTGGCACAACTGCAGGGCGTTAAGACAAACCCGGAGTTCGAAAAATTAGCGGCACTAAAGTTGAAGCCTAAGTTTGTTGGAACGGATGCGAAGTCTTATTTGGACATCCTCAAGGGCTTGTTGGCAGATCAATCGCCCCATGTCAATATGAACTGGAGCCGGGTCATTCGAGCAATCGAAGAAGGTGAATGGATCGAGGGTAGAGACTTTTAAAATTGCTGATGATAATAAAAACGATAAATGTCAATGCTGTCAACCAAATGGACATATTTATTGATAGGCGCATTCGTGCACTCTGTCACACCCTAGGACTTCCTGCAAAGTCAATTACCTGGGAGCAAACCATTAAGCCTATGTTCGATGAGGATGAGTTAAGAAAGCTCAACGGGGAACTTGGCTTCTTCCCCAGATTGAAGAAAGCTCTATTTGTACCGGTCCTGGATATGTACACCCTGGAATTACAACATATGAACATGATATTCCAGGAGACGTCCATGACGATCTTCTCGTTGACCGCAGAATTTTGGCTCACCACAGATATAACAAGGCTCCACGTTGCTCCCTTGATCCTTGTCGAACTCCATAAAAGGCAGAAGGCGATGCAGCAACTCGTATCTATATATGGAACCTCTTGGAGGTTCTATAAATTGATAGATCCGAAGAGGACACTGACAGCACAAAGTAACTTCAGGACCCTAGGATGTGCTGCATTGTCGTGGAAGCGTCTCAACACAGCTCCATCAGGCCAAGCATCCCTGGCACAACTGCAGGGCGTTAAGACAAACCCGGAGTTCGAAAAATTAGCGGCACTAAAGTTGAAGCCTAAGTTTGTTGGAACGGATGCGAAGTCTTATTTGGACATCCTCAAGGGCTTGTTGGCAGATCAATCGCCCCATGTCAATATGAACTGGAGCCGGGTCATTCGAGCAATCGAAGAAGGTGAATGGATCGAGGGTAGAGACTTTTAAAATTGCTGATGATAATAAAAACGATAAATGTCAATGCTGTCAACCAAATGGACATATTTATTGATAGGCGCATTCGTGCACTCTGTCACACCCTAGGACTTCCTGCAAAGTCAATTACCTGGGAGCAAACCATTAAGCCTATGTTCGATGAGGATGAGTTAAGAAAGCTCAACGGGGAACTTGGCTTCTTCCCCAGATTGAAGAAAGCTCTATTTGTACCGGTCCTGGATATGTACACCCCGGAATTACAACATATGAACATGATATTCCAGGAGACGTCCATGACGATCTTCTCGTTGACCGCAGAATTTTGGCTCACCACAGATATAACAAGGCTCCACGTTGCTCCCTTGATCCTTGTCGAACTCCATAAAAGGCAGAAGGCGATGCAGCAACTCGTATCTATATATGGAACCTCTTGGAGGTTCTATAAATTGATAGATCCGAAGAGGTCACTGACAGCACAAAGTAACTTCAGGACCCTAGGATGTGCTGCATTGTCGTGGAAGCGTCTCAACACAGCTCCATCAGGCCAAGCATCCCTGGCACAACTGCAGGGCGTTAAGACAAACCCGGAGTTCGAAAAATTAGCGGCACTAAAGTTGAAGCCTGAGTTTGTTGGAACGGATGCGAAGTCTTATTTGGACATCCTCAAGGGCTTGTTGGCAGATCAATCGCCCCATGTCAATATGAACTGGAGCCGGGTCATTCGAGCAATCGAAGAAGGTGAATGGATCGAGGGTAGAGACTTTTAAAATTGCTGATGATAATAAAAACGATAAATGTCAATGCTGTCACCAAATGGACATATTTATTGATAGGCGCATTCGTGCACTCTGTCACACCCTAGGACTTCATGCAAAGTCAATTACCTGGGAGCAAACCATTAAGCCTATGTTCGATGAGGATGAGTTAAGAAAGCTCAACGGGGAACTTGGCTTCTTCCCCAGATTGAAGAAAGCTCTATTTGTACCGGTCCTGGATATGTACACCCCGGAATTACAACATATGAACATGATATTCCAGGAGACGTCCATGACGATCTTCTCGTTGACCGCAGAATTTTGGCTCACCACAGATATAACAAGGCTCCACGTTGCTCCCTTGATCCTTGTCGAACTCCCTAAATGGCAGAAGGCGATGCAGCAACTCGTATCTATATATGGAACCTCTTGGAGGTTCTATAAATTGATAGATCCGAAGAGGTCACTGACAGCACAAAGTAACTTCAGGACCCTAGGATGTGCTGCATTGTCGTGGAAGCGTCTCAACACAGCTCCATCAGGCCAAGCATCCCTGGCACAACTGCAGGGCGTTAAGACAAACCCGGAGTTCGAAAAATTAGCGGCACTAAAGTTGAAGCCTAAGTTTGTTGGAACGGATGCGAAGTCTTATTTGGACATCCTCAAGGGCTTGTTGGCAGATCAATCGCCCCATGTCAATATGAACTGGAGCCGGGTCATTCGAGCAATCGAAGAAGGTGAATGGATCGAGGGTAGAGACTTTTAAAATTGCTGATGATAATAAAAACGATAAATGCCAATGCTGTCACAATGGACATATTTATTGATAGGCGCATTCGTGCACTCTGTCACACCCTAGGACTTCCTGCAAAGTCAATTACCTGGGAGGAAACCATTAAGCCTATGTTCGATGAGGATGAGTTAAGAAAGCTCAACGGGGAACTTGGCTTCTTCCCCAGATTGAAGAAAGCTCTATTTGTACCGGTCCTGGATGTGTACACCCCGGAATTACAACATATGAACATGATATTCCAGGAGACGTCCATGACGATCTTCTCGTTGATCGCAGAATTTTGGCTCACCACAGATATAACAAGGCTCCACGTTGCTCCCTTGGTCCTTGTCGAACTCCATAAAAGGCAGAAGGCGATGCAGCAACTCGTATCTATATATGGAACCTCTTGGAGGTTCTATAAATTGATAGATCCGAAGAGGTCACTGACAGCACAAAGTAACTTCAGGACCCTAGGATGTGCTGCATTGTCGTGGAAGCGTCTCAACACAGCTCCATCAGGCCAAGCATCCCTGGCACAACTGCAGGGCGTTAAGACAAACCCGGAGTTCGAAAAACTAGCGGCACTAAAGTTGAAGCCTAAGTTTGTTGGAACGGATGCGAAGTCTTATTTGGACATCCTCAAGGGCTTGTTGGCAGATCAATCGCCCCATGTCAATATGAACTGGAGCCGGGTCATTCGAGCAATCGAAGAAGGTGAATGGATCGAGGGTAGAGACTTTTAAAATTGCTGATGATAATAAAAACGATAAATGTCAATGCTGTCAACCAAATGGACATATTTATTGATAGGCGCATTCGTGCACTCTGTCACACCCTAGGACCTGATGCAAAGTCAATTACCTGGGAGCAAACCATTAAGCCTATGTTCGATGAGGATGAGTTAAGAAAGCTCAACGGGGAACTTGGCTTCTTCCCCAGATTGAAGAAAGCTCTATTTGTACCGGTCCTGGATGTGTACACCCTGGAATTACAACATATGAACATGATATTCCAGGAGACGTCCATGACGATCTTCTCGTTGATCGCAGAATTTTGGCTCACCACAGATATAACAAGGCTCCACGTTGCTCCCTTGGTCCTTGTCGAACTCCATAAAAGGCAGAAGGCGATGCAGCAACTCGTATCTATATATGGAACCTCTTGGAGGTTCTATAAATTGATAGATCCGAAGAGGTCACTGACAGCACAAAGTAACTTCAGGACCCTAGGATGTGCTGCATTGTCGTGGAAGCGTCTCAACACAGCTCCATCAGGCCAAGCATCCCTGGCACAACTGCAGGGCGTTAAGACAAACCCGGAGTTCGAAAAACTAGCGGCACTAAAGTTGAAGCCTAAGTTTTTGGAACGGATGCGAAGTCTTATTTGGACATCCTCAAGGGCTTGTTGGCAGATCAATCGCCCCATGTCAATATGAACTGGAGCCGGGTCATTCGAGCAATCGAAGAAGGTGAATGGATCGAGGGTAGAGACTTTTAAAATTGCTGATGATAATAAAAACGATAAATGTCAATGCTGTCAACCAAATGGACATATTTATTGATAGGCGCATTCGTGCACTCTGTCACACCCTAGGACTTCCTGCAAAGTCAATTACCTGGGAGGAAACCATTAAGCCTATGTTCGATGAGGATGAGTTAAGAAAGCTCAACGGGGAACTTGGCTTCTTCCCCAGATTGAAGAAAGCTCTATTTGTACCGGTCCTGGATGTGTACACCCTGGAATTACAACATATGAACATGATATTCCAGGAGACGTCCATGACGATCTTCTCGTTGATCGCAGAATTTTGGCTCACCACAGATATAACAAGGCTCCACGTTGCTCCCTTGGTCCTTGTCGAACTCCATAAAAGGCAGAAGGCGATGCAGCAACTCGTATCTATATATGGAACCTCTTGGAGGTTCTATAAATTGATAGATCCGAAGAGGTCACTGACAGCACAAAGTAACTTCAGGACCCTAGGATGTGCTGCATTGTCGTGGAAGCGTCTCAACACAGCTCCATCAGGCCAAGCATCCCTGGCACAACTGCAGGGCGTTAAGACAAACCCGGAGTTCGAAAAATTAGCGGCACTAAAGTTGAAGCATAAGTTTGTTGGAACGGATGCGAAGTCTTATTTGGACATCCTCAAGGGCTTGTTGGCAGATCAATCTCCCCATGTCAATATGAACTGGAGCCGGGTCATTCGAGCAATCGAAGAAGGTGAATGGATCGAGGGTAGAGACTTTTAAAATTGCTGATGATAATAAAAACGATAAATGTCAATGCTGTCAACCAAATGGACATATTTATTGATAGGCGCATTCGTGCACTCTGTCACACCCTAGGACTTCCTGCAAAGTCAATTACCTGGGAGCAAACCATTAAGCCTATGTTCGATGAGGATGAGTTAAGAAAGCTCAACGGGGAACTTGGCTTCTTCCCCAGATTGAAGAAAGCTCTATTTGTACCGGTCCTGGATATGTACACCCCGGAATTACAACATATGAACATGATATTCCAGGAGACGTCCATGACGATCTTCTCGTTGACCGCAGAATTTTGGCTCACCACAGATATAACAAGGCTCCACGTTGCTCCCTTGATCCTTGTCGAACTCCCTAAATGGCAGAAGGCGATGCAGCAACTCGTATCTATATATGGAACCTCTTGAAGGTTCTATAAATTGATAGATCCGAAGAGGACACTGACAGCACAAAGTAACTTCAGGACCCTAGGATGGGCTGCATTGTCGTGGAAGCGTCTCAACACAGCTCCATCAGGCCAAGCATCCCTGGCACAACTGCAGGGCGTTAAGACAAACCCGGAGTTCGAAAAATTAGCGGCACTAAAGTTGAAGCATAAGTTTGTTGGAACGGATGCGAAGTCTTATTTGGACATCCTCAAGGGCTTGTTGGCAGATCAATCTCCCCATGTCAATATGAACTGGAGCCGGGTCATTCGAGCAATCGAAGAAGGTGAATGGATCGAGGGTAGAGACTTTTAAAATTGCTGATGATAATAAAAACGATAAATGTCAATGCTGTCAATGGACATATTTATTGATAGGCGCATTCGTGCACTCTGTCACACCCTAGGACTTCCTGCAAAGTCAATTACCTGGGAGGAAACCATTAAGCCTATGTTCGGTGAGGATGAGTTAAGAAAGCTCAACGGGGAACTTGGCTTCTTCCCCAGATTGAAGAAAGCTCTATTTGTACCGGTCCTGGATATGTACACCCCGGAATTACAACATATGAACATGATATTCCAGGAGACGTCCATGACGATCTTCTCGTTGACCGCAGAATTTTGGCTCACCACAGATATAACAAGGCTCCACGTTGCTCCCTTGATCCTTGTCGAACTCCCTAAATGGCAGAAGGCGATGCAGCAACTCGTATCTATATATGGAACCTCTTGAAGGTTCTATAAATTGATAGATCCGAAGAGGACACTGACAGCACAAAGTAACTTCAGGACCCTAGGATGTGCTGCATTGTCGTGGAAGCGTCTCAACACAGCTCCATCAGGCCAAGCATCCCTGGCACAACTGCAGGGCGTTAAGACAAACCCGGAGTTCGAAAAATTAGCGGCACTAAAGTTGAAGCCTAAGTTTGTTGGAACGGATGCGAAGTCTTATTTGGACATCCTCAAGGGCTTGTTGGCAGATCAATCGCCCCATGTCAATATGAACTGGAGCCGGGTCATTCGAGCAATCGAAGAAGGTGAATGGATCGAGGGTAGAGACTTTTAAAATTGCTGATGATAATAAAAACGATAAATGTCAATGCTGTCAACCAAATGGACATATTTATTGATAGGCGCATTCGTGCACTCTGTCACACCCTAGGACTTCATGCAAAGTCAATTACCTGGGAGCAAACCATTAAGCCTATGTTCGATGAGGATGAGTTAAGAAAGCTCAACGGGGAACTTGGCTTCTTCCCCAGATTGAAGAAAGCTCTATTTGTACCGGTCCTGGATATGTACACCCCGGAATTACAACATATGAACATGATATTCCAGGAGACGTCCATGACGATCTTCTCGTTGATCGCAGAATTTTGGCTCACCACAGATATAACAAGGCTCCACGTTGCTCCCTTGGTCCTTGTCGAACTCCATAAAAGGCAGAAGGCGATGCAGCAACTCGTATCTATATATGGAACCTCTTGGAGGTTCTATAAATTGATAGATCCGAAGGGGACACTGACAGCACAAAGTAACTTCAGGACCCTAGGATGTGCTGCATTGTCGTGGAAGCGTCTCAACACAGCTCAAACAGGCCAAGCATCCCTGGCACAACTGCAGGGCGTTAAGACAAACCCGGAGTTCGAAAAATTAGCGGCACTAAAGTTGAAGCCTGAGTTTGTTGGAACGGATGCGAAGTCTTATTTGGACATCCTCAAGGGCTTGTTGGCAGATCAATCGCCCCATGTCAATATAAACTGGAGCCGGGTCATTCGAGCAATCGAAGAAGGTGAATGGATCGAGGGTAGAGACTTTTAAAGGTGCTGGATGTGACAGCTATCCTAACATCATCATATTCCCACTATCAATGACCGTGAACTACGGTTCGACGTCCACTTAAATGAGATTAAGAAGAACGGCAAAACACGAATCAACCTTCTCCGTACCTTATCTAAAACCCACAAAAGTAGTAATAGAGAAATCCTTGCCAGAATAGCGAAGTCTTGAACTCTTCTGTCTGGCAGGTGATTCTCTTATGACCCGCCTTGCCCCTACATATAACCAATCAATTCGGATAATCGCTGGACTACTACCCTCTGGAACTTGGAGTTCTTATATTCCGATATCAAGCCATGGAAACCTTGTGCTGTAGAACAATTGGTTATTTAGAAAAGACAACCGGAGATCACGAGGTCTTCCTCCTCAGAGAGGGGAACAGAGCTCTAGACAGCCTGGCTCATCAGGAACTCCCCCCGGTTGAACAGGTCCACTGGGTCGGAGTCAGAAGGCGGGATGCTCCAGATTTCCACGTAGACACCTCGATCTCGAAACGATTCCGAGCAGGGGATAACTCTCCTGCTATGCGTTCTCACGTCACAGAGCTGTTAGGTAGCAAGTACCGCAACTACCATCACCGGTTCACCGATGGTTCCAAGTCCCTGGACAGAACCGGCTTCGGCGTTACCGACGTTGATAAAAGCTATTTCTATCGATTACCTGATCAGTGCTCCGTTTTCTCGGCCGAGGCTGCTGCAATCCTCTACAACTCCTGCTCCCAAACCCGTCTGTTTTATCTCCGACTCTGCTAGCGTTCTCGCTACCCTCAATTCATCATCAACCCGTCACCCATGGATCCAAGCTGTCCAGAAGAACTCGCCCTCTCACACTGTCTTCCTTTGGGTACCTGGTCATTGCGGGATTCAAGGCAACGTGGAGGTTGACCATCTTGCATCGAAAGGTCGATCCGGTCGTTTTACGCCTGGGAAAGACCTGAAAAACTGGGCTAAATCTCAAATCCGTTCGTCTTGGACCATAGAATGGGTAAATTCAAGAGATAAGTTTATCAGAAAAATCAAAGGAGAAACAAAACGCTGGAATGATACAAACGATCGTCGTGACCAACTAGTGTTATCTCGTCTGCGTGTCGGACACACCAACGCTACTCACAATATGGACAATGAGCGGCCTTTTCGCAAAAAGTGCGATGTCTGCAATACCACGATGACCGTCGAACATCTGTTAATCAACTGCCCTTGTTTTCAAGCACTTCGGGATCGCTACAATATTCCCGATAGTATCAGAGATGCGATTGCGAATGAAGCTCCTAGTGAAGCAGCAATAATAGCTTTCTTCAAAGATGCGGGACTTTACCATAAATGGCTACCGATTTGGTTTACTGTATGGATTTCAACGCTTACAATAGAATAGCTTACAATTTTAAAATGTATATATAAAATTTGAATGACAGGGGCGCCTCTAAACGCGAAGCCCTCTCTTACGCAATGATGGAGACGAACCAGCCACAGGCTGAAAGTCTCGATAATAAAGATAATAATAATAAGTAGTAGTAGTAGTAGTGGATAAGTGTCAAAAATTATCGTTTTGCGTAAAAATGTCTCGTTGGCAGCGCATAAATGAGAAAAATACTAAATAAGAAGCGTCAAATATACAAGTAATCGGCAGCAGTAAGATAAATTAGGAATATCCTACAGAGAAAGTGTATTCAGTGTTCGTTCGTTCGTTGAAAATAATTGCTAGATTGGCGTAAAAAAACGTAGGCCCCGGTATATTTATAGAAAGCAATTTGCGGCATTTGATACTACAAGCGAATGTGTTAGGATTATTTACAGATGGAATTAAGCGCCCGCAAACGCTTTCACTCGCTCAAATGAACCTAAATAACGCCATAGCAAATAGGAATCTTTTGAATTCAATCATGAGTATTATCTAAAGCTGGGCTCACAGTCATTCTAGCGCGTTCCTTATTCTAACCGTCTTCGAACTCCACCTACTACACTTCCTCAATCGATCGGATCCAATTGACTAGAATTCAGAAGAAATGATTGACCTTATCAAACGTTAAGTATTATTTTCTAGTTAGAAACAGTACAAAAAAGCTTGTTAAAATAATAGGTAAAAAAACATCAAAGTTGCTCGACAAGAGTGCTACTGTTAAGCAGCACTAAGTTCTTATAGAAACACGATCAAAAATGTAACAACATCATTCTGAACATCCGTCCCCAATTGGGGACTCCCCACGTCGCCACTCTCACCGAACCGTGCAACCCACGGGACAAGTAACGCAGCCAGGAATGCTGCTTCCTTAACGCTGCCCAACCATGCGCTCGATTCTAACATTATTCGAGACCGCCGTCCACCATCAACTACATTGAATTGTGACTCGATAGGGTATGTAGCGTACAGCGGGATTTATGCTATAGCGAACCTGCCGGAAAACTAGTAGAACTGCTACTATGGGCCAAGCTAAGCATTGACCCGGACAGACTGCCCTCTTCGTCCGGGTAGGTTTCTTTAGAAGCTTCGGCTAACGCCAGTGCACTGCAAACGAAAAAGAGAATAGATTTTTTAATATAAAAAAATATTAGATCGCTGATAGTGATAATGGTTGAAGCATTACCTGAAGCCCATCCGTGCCGATTCCTCGTCGAACGCCTCCAGTTGCTTTTCGTGTCGCTCCCGGAGGATACGAATCCGCTCCGCTCGTTCCTGGTTGAACTGTTGCAACTCGGTCTCCATCTTTGAATGGAAAAGAGCAGTTAGTGAGGGTGAAATACGATTCCCCTATAATGTATCGTATGCCAAGGCGATGTATTGTAAGTTTTTCGCATTTCCAAAGTAATCTGTATGTCAATCTCCAACAGCTTACAAAGGAATGTTGTAGTTCAAAGGATTGTCTATTTCAATAGAATCGATTGAAGGTCTCAAGAACAGGTAGGGTGATGTGGAAAGCTGATGACCGTGGGGATTTGCTGATCATCTTAATAAAACCTATGCTAAGAATGGAAAAAATACAACTGCTCTTCGCCTTTTTATATAGAACTTTTTGGCATCTACACGGGTTCTTTGTGGTTGGTAAATACTGGGCTTGGCATACCACTGGTACTTCGCGTGCCTGAAGGAACAAAAGAGACCCTTTGTGTGGTCCTTAGCCTGCTGTCCAGCAACTCCTATCCATCCCTCCTCGTGGTACTGGCCGAGGTAAAAGCAGCCTAAGGAAGATCGGGTAACCAGCTCCGGTGGGAACTTTGGTCGTATGCTGACAGGGAAGGGGGTGGGGATTTGCTTTTGCTAACCTGGGGCGTCTGTACTCCATGTTAGGAGCAGCTCACAACAGCGTTTGTTCCCCATGTCAGGGGCGGCTGAGTGCCAGAGAAGGATTCTAAGCTAAACAAACTGTGCACTATGGCCTTCTGAACATTTAGGGGGAATGGTCATCCGAAGATCTATGGGGTTGGTGCCAGGCCCTGCAACCGAAGAAACACATCAGCACAGGAACGTTAACGAGAAAATGCGGACCAAAACAATCGCCAAAGACCACAGCGACGGGAATGGATTAGCAATTGGAAATTACGTAGAACTGCAAATCTCTCAACTTCATCGTAAGTAAACGCATACTCTATGATATACTGAAGATCCGCGGTTTCGGAAGCGTAGCGCTGTAGTTTGACAGGAGCAATGGCGTGAACGTTACCTACCATAAATAATACCAAGCGGGCGGAAGGCAGTGCTATGTAACTCGACCGAGGTTGGAAAACAAAGCGCTTCGACGGCGAAGTATTCAATGAAGCCCTGAGGCGCGAACGGAATACTCTGGACCTAAACGGTGAAGAGATGGTTTATTTTTTGTCAGTAGCGATAGGGGTAGTACTGGGACTTTTAATCTGCTCTAAGCTCCTGCCCAACATTTGGTTTTATAAGCCTTTATTACATTCATCACACAGACGTTCCTAAGCAATGTTGCTCAAATGGTCACTGTGTACCCTAGCAGCAATCAACCCTTGCCGTAGTTTTGTAGTCTAGTATTCCAGACTAGTATAAAACTACGATAAAACTTGAAATGCTACCAAAGTGGTTGAAGTGAAGAACGAAATAGTTTTATTGAACGGTCCTCATTCCCCATTTCATTTCATCAGTCACTGTCACATATTTACCACACTTTTGCTGTCGTCATTTTTTATTAACACTATCACTAATATCACCGATTATCACTCTTTAACTTTCGTAATACACATCATATATGTATACTTTCCATTATATCACTTCACTTTCACAGCTAAATTTCACATCACACTACTTTCATAATAATTCAATTTGTTACCATTTGCCATCGGTTACCATAACTAAATAATTAAACTATAATCAAACTACGATTTAGCACTACGATCAAGAAAGTTACAGTAGAAAAATAAAATCACTTAGATAAATTTTACTGCACTCGCAGTCATTATGAACACTTTTATGATGAATATGTTAAGAACTAGGCAATAGTTTTTATATTCAGAGAAATGATTGCAGAATGTATTATAACCATTATTAAACTAGTAGCATAGACAAACATACGTACCACTGAGAAAAATTGCACTAATATGAACCTAGTATTATAATGTATTTGTTTTTAACAAAACTATCACACTCACTTTCAATGCAATTTTCAATTTTTTTCATCCCCACACATTTCTTCAAATATAATTATTAGCACCCTCACAATCCCTAATTTTAAAACGACGAGTGCAACGCACAGTTCCACTAAACACTCATTCTTATGTTGCATTATAAAACGATTGATCACACTTTAGCTTTGAAACTTAACCAGCATTACTGATTAGTACAAAGGATGCTACAGCTCGTGTAAACGAACTGAACCATCAACAACCAGTACTGGTTTATAAGTAACTACTGAGACCTGGCGGTCCCTCCGTTCGAAGAAGACCTTATAATATGCCGAAACATATTAAGAGATCCTCCACCTGAATGCAGCCGTTTCATGAATAATCATGAACCGTTAGAGGTGTGCCAAAGTATTGGGAAGGTGATATGTTTCACAGACGAATATTATTATGGTGCATCTTTTACTTTGGCACCGTCAAATCTCGACATGTTCAGAACCACGATGCAACGCTGCATAGATCAAGGAATCTTCCCGGACGTATGGATGTGACAGAAATTGGTGCTGCTACCAAAGGAGGGGAAACCATTAGGAGACCCGTCGGCGTATAACAAGTTATTGGAGAGGTTGATCTTCAACAGGCTAGTACCGTATACGGAAAGTGCAAACGGCCTGTCCAAAAACCAGTTTGGATTCTGAAAGGGTAAATCTACTCTAGACGCCATCCATTCGGTCGTTCGGACAACTCATCCGTTACTGCGCGGTTGTCTCTCTGGATGTGAAGAATGCGTTTGTTTAACAGCGCAAGTTGGGAAACGATAGTTCACGCACTTCACCGCCTCAAGGTACCGGTGCAGTTGTGTAAACTTCTAGAAAGCTATTGAGGTGGTGGTGGTCAACAACCGCAAGTCCGAGCAACGGGCGCTTATTTCGGTAGGTGATTGCACCATCGAGTCCAAGCGATCCCTTAGGCATTTTGGGGTAATGATCGATGACAAGCTCTGCTTTGCTAGCCACGTTGAATATGCCTATAGAAAGGCATCTATGGCTATAGCGGCGCTTTCGAGGATGATGTCTAACAGCTCTGCTGTAATTGCCAGCAAACGCAAGCTCCTAGCAAGCGTGGCGGTATCCATACTAAGGTATAGAGGACCAATCTGGTCAAAAGCGCTCAGAACGAGCAGAAACCTAAAGTACAGTTCCTGTCAGGACATGGTTGCTATAGACAGCACTTGCATAGGTTCGGGCACTCAGAATCTCTTGGGTACCCCAATTGTGCTGGTGTGGAGGAAACAGCAGAGCATGTCGTGTTCGATTGCCCCCGTTTCATTGTTATGGGAGATCGCATGCTCGCTACATGCGGAGGGGACACGTCCCCCGACAATATAATAGAGAGAATGTATACGGATGCCGAGTGCTGGAATGTAACTACGGCTGTCACTCACATAATGTTAGAATTGCAGCGCCTATGGCGCTCTGACCAAGAGTTGGCTGCAGAGGAGAAGCCCTGCCGAGGCTGGTCCCTTGTAACATTTTTTAAGTCGGCTAGGAGAAGATGTTTGCCTAGGCGGGTGAGCTCGATAGGGCCCCTCTTGAGGACTGCTGGAGGACAGTCAAAGCAGTCATTGACGACGCTGTCGAAAGCATTGTCGGATATGTAGAACCGAGCCGAAGAAACGATTGGTTCGTCGAGGAGTTCTAGGAGGTTTTATAGGTAAAGAATGTAGCGCGGGCTGCAATGCTGCACCATGGTACGCGGCAAAACGTGAAACGATACAGACTGAAGCGGAAACAGCAAACCCGAATATTACGGGACAAAAAGCGTCGCCTGGAAGAGGTGGAATGCCAAGAGATGGAGTTGCTGTACTGCCGTGAATCGCAAGTCAGTCCCATCTGTAAAAAGTAGGCATTGAGAAAATGGGCTGTGAAGTTTCCAAACTCGTTTTCCATACGAATATTTTTGAAAAATACCAGAGGATTGAAACATGATCAGATCGTAATGAAACTTTCACAATTTGCTTTTCACTTTGATATATTTTCGAGAAAAATATGAAGATAATAAAAACACGGTTCTTTTTTGTCTTACACGGGGTGGAAATCTGTAGTGGGACTGATATGCGATTACTTTTCATTTTGGGATAATTTGACTTGCTATTTTTTCCTTATTTTTCCGAACAAATCATATTATCTTATGAGTGGAGCTGAAAGAGCATTGGAAAATATGTTGAAAACTGAACTCAACTCAATTTTGACGAAAATGCAGATGGGTCTGACTTGCGAGTCACGGCAGTGTACCGTTCTCAAGAAACGCGGAAGTTCTATCAGAAGCTCAACACATCCCGCAAAGGCTTCGTACCGCAAACTGAAATGTGCCGGGATAAGGAAGGGAGCATTTTGACGTCCGTCCGTCGCGAGGTGATCGAAAGCTGGAAGAAGCACTACGATAAACACCTGAATGGCGCAGCGAGCACAGGCACAGAAGTTCAGGACAGCGCAGTCGATGGCTACGTCAGCATAGCGGACAGTGGAAACCAACCAGCTCCAACAGCTCCAAAACAACAAGGCCGCTGGCAAGGATGGTATCGGAGCCGAACTCATCAAGATGGGACCGGACAGGTTGGCCGCTTGTCTGCATCGGCTGATAGTCAGAATCTGGGAAACGGAACAGCTACCGGAGGAGTGGAAACAAGGCGTTATATGCCCTATCTTCAAAAAGGGGCGACAAACTGGAGTGTGGAAATAGCAAACGAATTCGTGGGAAGTTATCAAGCAGGTTTCATCGATGGCCGCTCGACAACGGACCAGATCTTTTCCGTGCGGCAAATCCTCCAGAAATGCAGTGAGTACCAGATCCCTACGCAGATTCTACCCCATTACCCCGAATGCCATTTCCCCGATTGCCATCACCCCGAATTCCATTACCCCGAATGTACCATTACCCCGAATTCCATCACCCCGAAAGCAATTTCCCCGAATTTACAATTATCATGACATGATGATATTGATGACATTTCCCCGCGATATTGGAATTCGGGGTAATGTCATTCGGGGTGATGGGACGTTCGGGGTTTTGGAATTCGGGGTAATGGCGTTCAGGTTAATGGCATTCGGGGTAATGGGATTCGGGGTAATGGGGTAGAATCCCTACGCACCATCTGTTCATCGATTTCAAGGCGGCATACGACAGTATTGACCGTGTAGAGCTATGGAAGATCGTGGACGAGAACAGCTTTCCCGGGAAGCTCACAAGATTGATTAAAGCAACGATGAACGGTGAGCAAAACTGTGTGAAGATCTCGGGCGAACACTCCAGTTTGTTCGAGACTCGGCGGGGACTACGACAGGGCGATGTACTTTCGTGCCTATTGTTCAATATGCTGCACTGATGACACTTACTTTTGCCTTTAAACAGCCCTTTGAAACCATTTGCAGTGTAATGTGTAAACTGATACATCATCACCTTCAAATACAATACATGAAGCACCGTAGTCTATTGTCGCAATAGACTTCGCCATTTTTTCACAACTCACCTTACTTTCCAGCAGAGCACGCCGCACACTGACGCGGTCTTCTAGTTCCTTCCGCTCGCGGTCCCGTTGCGCCTGCGCTTGCATCCGATTCTTGCTCTGGTACGCCGTCAGGATCTCCAGTTCGTACTGCAAGCGATCCTTCAGCTGATGGCATTCGACTTCCTGACTTTCGTCTAGCCGCAAACTCTGCTTCTGCAGCATGTCGGCAATACTTTGTTCATACTGAAAATGCGGGGGAAGATGGGACTTAGTGTGAATACTTCCGGAAATAAACTTCTAAGCACTTACCTGATCACCCAATAACGTTAACTTACGATGTTGTTCTTCTTTTAGTTTCTTTATCACAGCTTTTTGTTCCTCCTTGGGCGTTGTCTGCAGGATTTGAGCTTTCAGTGCCTTGTACTGACGCGTCTGGGTTTTACACGTTTCCCGGAACTGTTTGCGTATTTGGAGCTCTTTTTGCTGCAATCGTTCAAAAAGGAAGGTTGTCATTATTGGCCGTAACTTAATATCAGGGCTGGTAGGGACTGAGTGCACTAAAAATAGGAACCTATGCCTATTAAGTAGAACAAACAGGACCCACAAAACAAACAGAAACTAGGGAGATAAATATTCTAAAAAACAAAACCATCAGATAATCGAATAAAACATTTGTCTAAGGATATTGCCAACAGTATTTTGGAAGTTTCTCTAGAATGTTATTGCTCGTATTACTGTATGCATTTTTTCAAGATTTTCTCTGAGACTTTCACGATAACTAACAATTGTATTTGCCCAAACTTTCTTCAGGATTTTATTTAGTGTTCCTTGTACAGACTTTCTACGGAGCTCCTCCAATATTTCAGCAGTTAGTTCAATTACATCAGGACTCTAGATTATGTTCCAGAGATTCCCACACAGAATTTCAAAAAAATTCTTCAAAAATTTCGTTCAGGATTTCTGTTAGGGCTTACCCGTTCTTCGTCGAAGGAATTTCCACCGTTTAGTGATAAACGGCCCAGAAAAATAACTGCGATGAGTGTACCAAACGGGAAACTGGATACTGTCGTCCGCACTTAGCTTATCCTGATTGGAATTACAGGCCACTGGTCTGACAATGCTATTCGGTTCAGGGTTTGGTCACTTGCACTGGTTCAAGTTGTTACCGTAAGCCAATTAAGATTCGTTACACTTTTGGACACTTATTAGAAAAGGGCTATTTCACTTGGCAATTAATCTTTCCTTCACACGCGAAACGACCGAATCAATCACAAAGTAACCTACGAAGGCTATCACTCCGACGGTCTAGATCGAACTGTCCTTACTCTCCTATATACACGATTCGCTTCACTCTGTCTATAAACCATTTATGGCGTTGACCACTACATGTGGACATTAATCGAAACGCGCACTACTCTCGTAATCACTTACTCTCTTTTCTTCTCAAAATAGGGTATACGATACAAATTCATAATTTAGTTCAATTTCAATTCAATTCTCATCAATTTCTTTAACACGGGCTGTAGGAATTACCATGCCCACACAGTTACGGATCACCCACAGTGACGGATCACTTTGGCGTTCCACATCGGATAACTCGCTCAAAACATAAACGTTGACGTAAAATATATTTTTCCCATGTTATACTATTAGTCTTCTACCATTTGTAATGTTCAGCACAACATTCAATCGCTAAATAACGGTGTATTTGATAAATGTTTAGTTGGTACCACACAGCTATCATTATATGGTCGTTTTCTGTAAGAAGTGCCGTCATCATTCATAAGCTCTCACAGGTGCTAAAATTCAAATATTATAGCAGAAAAAATGCTCGTTTGCTTAGATTTAGTATGAATTCATCATTGGAAAATATTTTCCTTAATTGTTGACTGTAAATACTGAATATTAGCAGTTCCAACTAGTGATCCATAATATGGGCAAGGAAATGATTGTTTATCACGGTTATGGATCACTTCCAAAGAATGTAGTTTTCTACCATTTTAAGCATTGGATTCGACATTTTCAGTCAATAGCATTAAGGATAAAACTATTAAAACGTCAAGGTTTGTCAATTTCGTTTTTTAGCAGACAAAAATGGGTGGAGAATTTGGTGTGGAGCGAAAACAGTACATGTATCAGTTACTACAATGCAGTATCACAAAACAGGGCATTTTACCATTGTTTCCAGCTCTAACACTGCTATTTGTTTGCAGTAATATGTGACACATTGTTAACTTTCGCCAAATCATGCAATACAGATGCATTGAGTTGAAAATCTCTTGATTTTGCACACTGATCCGTAATATGTCACAATTTGATCCATAATATGAACATTGATCCATAATATGGTTTTCAGAAACCGATACAATTTTTAGTTTTTATACAATCCTATGTAAATATTACACTCAAAACAGTTTACTAACCGAAGTTCCAATTTGAAACGATTCATTTCGTGCTTTTAAATTACAATTTTGCGTTTTCCATGTCGTTTTATTGAATTTTATAGGTTGGACTCCACACTATTTGATCCATAAGGGGTCGTCCATAAATGACGTAGCTTTTTAGGGGGGAGGGGGGTCTTCACGAATTTGTGACGATGTGTGACGAGGGGGAGGGAGGGGTCCTAGCTAGTGGACGTAGCATTTTGAATCACGTCGGTAAAAAGAGAGGCGCTGAAAAAAAATGACACACATTTTTTTATCAAACTTCTTTTTTCTTTGTTTGACTCATAAAGTTGGGTTTTAAAATGATGATTCAGCTTCAAAACATTCATATGACAGATTGTGCAATCAAACAGATTTTTGAATGCTTTAAATAATTATGTGAACATTATATTCATGTATTATTACATTAATTTATACATATATAAATTAAAAGATAAATAAACAAATTAAAAATCAAGGCTTTAACGACTTGGAAAACATTGTTTTAGTTTGATTCATATTTTCTGTTAGAGCTTAATTCTTAAAAAAAACATATGTTTGCTTTGGCAAATATTACATTAAAACAAGATATTCATTACGTGAATTATGCTCTCAATGTTGGGTGGAGATCCCCAATCAACTCATCGATTTGCTTTGATATATCAATGCTCTCGATGGAAAAGCCTGGACAACAGACTCGAGTGTTATCGAAATTGTTCTTTCATTCAATTTTCTTAATAACCCGGTAATTTGAAGAAAGACTATTTTTAGTATTTAATTGTTTCGTTATAGTTTGTGTAAGATTATTTCAGTATGGGGAACGATAATGAAGTTAAGCTGAAATATTATAAAGTTGGATAACTTGTATACTGCCCATGAAAGCATAACTGTCCCATATTGATTTTCGAGCCAACAACTTTTTTCGTCGCAATATTCATGTTTGAATATAAACTATATTATGCATATAC
This sequence comes from Aedes aegypti, assembly GCF_002204515.2. Lineage (NCBI taxonomy): Eukaryota > Metazoa > Arthropoda > Insecta > Diptera > Culicidae > Aedes > Aedes aegypti. The sequence goes on from NC_035109.1 coordinate 109,610,803, forward strand.
AAATCTACACACTTTGCTGAACATGTCGTGGTAAAACATGAAGTTGGTGTAGTCCCATATTGAAAAATAAAAGCATAAAAGTCTCTATGGACCAATGCATGAGTTCATTATTTGACGTTTGAGCGGTGTCGTGTTACTTATGTGACCATGGAAACTAGTGAACTCGGCACCGCTCAAACGTCAAATTAGTGAACTCGTGCATCGGTCCATATGAACTATGAACCCCAATAACAGCTGCAAAACATGATTTATGCTCAAGCTTATATTTTTCGTTGATCAATAGTTGTTAAAGTAGGAAGCAGTGCGGTTGTGCTGAATGATACGGCATGCACAATTGTATTAGAAAATTATAAACATTTGTATGAAAAAACAAACTTCAGACTTGAAGCGTTATTTTCTCAATGCCTACTTTTTCCATATGGGACAGTTATGCTTTTATGGGCAGTATAATAATCGCTAAGATTTTCCGAGCATTCCAAAAATTACAAGTGTAATCTTTTCTACATCTGGCACCTTATTGCTAAATGGATTTGAATTTGGATAATAATGACGAATATCCTTTTCAAATTAAATATATTTTAGCTTGATCTTTTTCATTGAAATCCGTTTCCTAACAACGAATAATTAATAAAACAATCCTCTAATGTAACTAAATGTCTTTTCAACATATTATAAAATCTATTGTACCCTAACTCGTTACTGTTAGCTTCATCAATCCAATCAAAGATTTTTCCTTTTTCTATATTTTCCGCTGTAAATTAATTTTTCATAGTAACAACAGCAAAAGTAATACAATTTAGCCAACAACTTAAACAGGAAAAGCTGCTACAGCAAATCAAACATTTATTCGTCAGATTATCCTTACGTTTCAGTCAGTAATTGATATCGAAATCTGTATTGAACTTCTGATTTCCAATTTTTTGTTTCAACCCAATTGCTAAGGAAAACAAATAAAAAAAAGATAGGGGGGGGGGGGTGCTTGATATGCTACGTATTTTCCAAGGGGGGGTAGCAGTATTTGTGACGAAATGCTACGAGGGGGGAGGGGGGTGTAAAAAATCAGTGAAAAAATGCTACGTCATTTATGGACGGCCCCTAACTGTGGGGTCATGGTACATGTAGGAATTCTATTCTGTAGATCCTTTCAAAGAATGTATTCAGAAATTATTCATTGGATGCCTACAGTAAATAGTCAAGGATTTTTTAAATAAATCAAAAAAATCCTGGACATATTTCTAAACAAAATCCTATTGGCTGGAAATCTCAATAATAAAGAAAGAAAAAAAACCTAATGTAATATCTGATGAAACTTCTGTATGTTATGTAGAACTTCACAAGTAATTCCCGTATGAAATGCTGGAGAAATATCTGAAAAAAAAACTTCATGTGGAATCCCTGATCTAATTTATTGAGGGATTCTTCAAACTTTATGCATCTCCTGGAATAATCCCTAGAGGATGTATTAAGTAATTCATGGAAGAAATTTTAATGGGTTTTGGGAGGAATTTTATGAAAATGGCGATAAGAATAACTTTAAAAAAATCAGCGTAGAAACTACTGGAGAAATTCTTGTTTGGGATAATCTTTTCACGATTTTTTCAAGCAATCTGGAATAAACATTTTTGATTTTTTGGGAGAATTCCAGTAGGAATCTTTGGAAAACCTCTTTCTGCAGGTAAAATCGGTGAAAAAAAAACGGACGGAAATCATGATTAATTAAGGGATCACCTTGGTTTAGATTGATTCCTTTGGAAATTTCGGAAGGTAGAGGCATTGGAGTGCTTCAGAAATTCTTGGGATAAGTTCTGGAGAAATTCATCTAAGCATCTTTTGGAAAATCGGTGAAGGAATTCCTGGGAGACATGTTTCTCTCTGGTGGTATTTCTTGAAGAAAATTTCCTGAAACTATATCAGAGGTTTCTGGAGAATTCACTAGAAATTTTCCCGAAGCTTTTCCTCAAGGATTCCGAGAACAAGTCGCGTAAGTATCTCTGGAGGTATTTCTGGGGCCTTCTGAATTTTGCATCAGAATTCATTAACATAATAGATACTTTGGGAAACATTTTGATGGCAAAAAAAGTGTTTAGAGAGCATGCATTGAAAATGGAAACTTGAATTAAAATTGTGACCAAGTTCCTAAAAAAAACCTGATACCAGCCCTGTAATATCGAGATAAACGATGAACTTACCTTCAGACTTTTCGGTTGCTGCTTGAGTTCTAGCGCATGCCTCCTCAACAGCTCCCGTTCCGCCCTATCCATGTACTCCTTTTGGTTACGCAGCTCACTTTCATGTTGTTTTGATATCTAGCCGATACAAAAATAATCACTGTAATACATAGAACGATTAAAAATATGAAGTGTCCCTACCTGCTCTTCTCGGAGAGCGTGAACACTCTTCTGTTGTCGGTATTCTAAGTCCTGAGTCTTTTCATGGTGTTTTATAAGCATGCCATGGGCTTGTTCCAGCTGCTGTTGCTTTTTACTCAGTTCCTGTTGAAGGAAGGAAACGAAATGTTATCTACGGAGACAACTAACAATCAGTTCCACCTACATCTCTCAGCAGTTGGTTTTCGAGATCGTGCAGAAGAATCATCTTTTTCCTCCGGAACTTTCGCATCTCCAGATCGATGTAGTTCTTCTGTACTCGCAGCATTCGCTGCTCTTCTTGAGCCTCCGCTTGCTTCAGATTATCTTTCTGGGATCTGGAAACAAGATATATAGTGTGTTATTAATTTCATCAAAAATTCAAAGATTCTGAAACATACTGAAGTGTAGCATCTCGTTGCCGCTTCGGAGTCGAATCGTCCATCGATAGCTCTCGCTTCCATCGTTCTTTGTTTGCTTTGTATTCCTTCTTTTTATGCAACTCGAACGCTTTGCGATCGCCTTCTTGCCGTGTCGATATCTCCTTGTACAATTTCTTCTCGGCAACGTTGTTCTGCTTTATCCTTCGGTCGATTTCTTGCTGATGCTTTCCCTGTTGAAAGATACTTATGTACAACACTTGTTCATTTTAGATATTCAATTAAGTTTTACCGAAAGTTTATCTAGATCCCTAGTGAAACTATGTAATAGCAGATCATATTCTTTGTCCAACGCTCCTTTGTGCTGTTCCATCTCAACCTTGCACCGTTCTTCCAGCTTCACTAAGGCTGCCTGATGTTCCCGTCGCATTCGTTTATAGCCGGACATTTGTTCGTGCATTTCCTCCTGCTCAAATGGGAAAAACAAGGTAAATGTTTACACCGATTCAATCACATTTCCCTGAAAACTAATCGCCCGAATGACAAACGCCCAAATTTCAATCGCCCGAAAAGGCTATTTCCCCGAAATGTTCCATGAAACAACTTGGAATCAAGTTATCTGAACTTACAATGATAAGGATACCAGTACATCCAAAACAAGGATACACAATTTGTATTAGATCCTTACGTATAAGCTTTCATCATCATTAATAATATCCGTAGAAAACAGAGTTTTCGATTAATAATGAGGATTTAAATCTTATACCACAAAAATAAGGAATACCGCAATAATGGGCACATTACCCTAGTACTGTAAAAGTTGAAGAAGGGTCATAGAGCCCTGTTCATCAAATAGGGAAGATATACCGACTAAAAGATGCCGAAGGCACCAAACTTAAGATACCCAAACAAATCCATGAGATGCCACCAAACCACGCCAAGGTTTGGGCCAATTAATTTGGCAGTATCCATTTGATGATGAGGTTCCAGCAATACTAATTATAATTATATATTTTTTTCATAATTTCACCCATAATTTATCCATCTTTACCACGTGTAATGAGGTTATTAATTTAATACTAATTCACTAAAAAAGAATTTAACATCATCGGAAATGTCTCCCGTTTCAACTTACACGAATTTAAAGATATATTTGGTCTTAAAACAGTTTCTCAAGCATCTTTGATTGTGTGATGTGTGATTGTGTTATTTTAGAAAGTATTTTCAATATAAATTTAAAGGCGTTTGGAATTCAGGCGAATGGTTTTCAGGGAAACGTGATAGAGTCGTTTACGCCAACCTACTAAGTGGACTCTCAAAGCAAACTCACCTGCATGTGTTCCTTCTGCTGTTTCGTCACAATACTGGTCGTCCTAATAGTAGCAAAATTGTTGGCACCATGCTCGGCAACCGCATTCGCTGCCGCCTGCGACACATGATTATGATGCGGATGATGATGAGGTACAACGGGACTAGATGACGAATTTTGATACCCAATACTAGCACCCATACTGCCGGATCCGGAGCCACTTCCTCCGAGTCCCCCACTGCCTCCGCTTCCTCCGCTCACACCCAGACTCATTCGGTTCAGACCGTCGCCTACCATTAGCCCATCGCGACCGCCCGAATTGTTCATACTATTGTTGTGCATCGGGGGCAGGCCTGGGCCCGGCATTCGATGCCTAGATGCATTCCGTAACACACCTCCATGATGATCCACCGAATGTAACGAATGTTCCGAGGTTATACTATTACTCTTGCTGCTATCACCGCCAATCTGCTCATCCGGCGTGTCTTCCGCGTCCCCGACATTACTTTCGGTTTCACAAGAATCCACCATCAGGATCTTCTTCATCTTCCTATAGTTTAGATTGTCCAATTCCCTAACGGCAGCTTTAGTTCTAAAAAAATGCAATAATTCAAGTAAAACATTTTCCATACAAACCATCTAAAACACCAACCTCGCTATTAAATCAATCAGTACATTTGGCGATCGTATCCTCGTCATGAACGAATGGGTTAACAGTTTACTGGAATTTGGCCTCTCATTTGGGGATTTCTTCAAGCAGAAATCCACAAAACTCCGAAAAATATCGGACCAGTCTGGAGCCTGAAAAAACACACAACATCAAACAGTGCCGTCATAAATTCTCCCGTCGCAGCATCCGCGTGTCTGCCCAGTGCCTACCCACCTGTAACGAAGGAGCCTCGTTTTGCGCAATATGGTACAGCGCAGACATCGCATTCATATTGAAGTAGGGAGGTTTCCTTTCCGCAAGTTCAATGCAGGTAATGCCGAGCGACCACACGTCCACCTTGCCGTCGTACTGGCCTTCATCCATCGCCAGAATCACCTCCGGTGCCATCCAGTACGGCGTCCCCACAAAACTGTTGGCGGGACATTTGATGGCAGCGCTGCCGAAATCAGCCAGTTTGACTATACCTTGCTCGGTTAGTAGGATGTTTCCCGCTTTGATGTCTCTGCAAAATAATAAAAAATGTACAAGGTTTGAAAATTGGGTTAAGGGTTCGTAAGAAAAATGGAGCATTTCACATTGCATTTAGTATCTTTAGTATCTTTAGTAGTCCATAAATGCATAACTTTTCCATATGGGTTTTCGAATCAACACCTTTCCTATCGCAATATTCATTTTTCAATACAGGTATGTTCCGTTTTTATCACGTTACGATTTTGTCACGCTCCGATTTTGTCACGTTCCGATTTGGTCAACAAATTATTCCGTTTTTGTCAACACAAAAAAATGTGTTATTCTTATTTTTCTAAATGCTTGAAATATAAACTAAAAACTTATTTTGCAGCTGTTTAAATGTTTTTCAATAGCTTCAGGGTTGAATTTTCGACAACAAAAAAGTGTTGATCACCTACAATACATGGTAGGTGTCAAGTCATATACGATTTAATAAGGTTTGACGCCTTCCTATTCGCTAATCAATTAAAGTTTTCAAACTTAGCATGGGCTGTTGGAAAAGGTTGACGCATCTTTCAACAGACGAGAGTTGCACTGGCTACGTCCTAGCAACCAGGCTTGATAGAACTCCTCTGCGGTACAAAAATGAGACGATTTTGATGTTTTAATACAGATCTGTATTATAGAGCACAGGTCCTCAAACGATTCGAGTGAGAGTGCAAAAAACTATGAGTATTTATTCTGGTACTCTTTCTCTCTTGTTGCTATGCTCACATTTACTTCACCCCAAACAAAACAGTCCTCGCGGAGTTGTGATGGAACTCTTTTTAATGGAATTTTGCTCTGTTCTGCATCTTCCTCGCTCAATTTTCGTTGTCTCTCTGCTTATATTTTTTTCGCTCCCTCGCAAAGAGGCAAAAGCAACAAGCTGTTCAGATTATGTCACCGAACTTTTGTTGTTGAGGAGTATTATCGACCTGCTAGCAACAACTGGAATTTGTGATTAGTTGAATACGTACTTATGATAGTTGCAGAGACCTCTACTTTGGCAGGTTATGCAGGGTCAGGGTATTGCAGACCAAAAATATTCAAATATGCGTTCAATCAGAATGGATTAAGTGAAAATCTTGAGTACCGGCCAATATACACTGGTCCAATAACGGGTTCTAAGAGATTCCATACATACGCCATAGAGCTACCATAAACTTCTATAGGACTCTGAAATTGACTCAAAAAAAAGCAATAATCAATCAGATTATTGCTTTTCAACACTTGGTCTGCTCTATCTGCACAGAAATTGTTGCAATTTCTGACTACTCATTCAAATATGGTAAATGATCAAAAAGCAAAATCAAAAGCATCGAATTAAGTAATATTTATAAATTCATGTCGATGGATAAGTAGAAGAATCATTCGATGTCAAAAAGTCTGACAAATCGCTTTAAATATTTTTCATTTCCTCGCATTCCTTCGTGCGCTGATCATTTTCACTGTTATGGTAATAAGCACTTGGTCAACTCTGACTGCATACTTTTATCGATTTTTATTAATCATCCAAAGTAAATTTATTACATATCTCTCGCAGTTTACAGCATTCATCAAATCTGATCAAAGTGAAACGGAGGTAAGGTAATTTCGCATCTAATGAGCGAAGAATCCAATTTTGTACTTGGTCCCACGTCACGCACGTTCCTATATTAAATTTGTATCTTTGAGTAGACACGCACCTCTTCTTCACGGAGACCAAAAGTTTAATAAAGAGCTTATGACAATTGCCATACGCTTATTCACCAAACTTAACAAGAGATTCTAACCAAAAAGTTCTAATTTGGTTATGCTTGTTCTGGAGTTTGTACACTTTTGTGTTTTTGATAAACCTATTCAATATTGTTTTACTAAAAAAGCTGTAGAACTGTAGTTTAGTTTAGTGCTGGCCTATTCATGATCGAACGCAGAGCTAAAAGATGAAGGTGGCGCTGTTCTAGAATGGCGATTAGTGCATCCCACTCGAAGTTGGTAGTGCTAATTTTGGAAGAAAAATCATCATATGATTATGGAATACAGAATAGATTTTGATAATTCAAAGCACAGGAACTTTCGTTTAACCTTGCAAAACTTTTGCAACATGTAACCGCTGGTTCCATATTTGTGGCTTGTTGGCTCCTCCACAAGCGTCCTTCTCATTCAACCCACCTGCCAGTGAGCACCTAAAACCTAAATCCGACCCTGTAAACAATGTGCTGACAGCCTTGCTGGCGGCTGCATCCTTAGTTGTCAGTCAAAATGTGCAGAGCCATTTGATTATTTTATTAGCACTCGTTCCAGGCACTCGCACTCACACTCATTGACAGCGGTTTAAGCGAAGATCAAAACCCTACGAGTTAAGAGAGTTGACCTAACCGTTTCGCTGTGTGAAAGGGTAGCCAACCTTTAGGTCGAAGGGATCAAAATACCAAATGTCAAACTTCGGGTTTTCAAAAAAATACCTATCAAAGATAAAAGGGTCCGAACAGCGATGCGAATCTCTTATTCTGTCGAAGACTAGTTTAGATAGCGAAGTGCGCGCCGTATAAAAGTAAAAATTTAAAGTCCATAAAGTCAAAAGGACGTTACAAACAGATTAAAAGTGCTTAATTCTAAATTTCTAAATGCTAATAGTACGCTAAACAATAGGAAGTGATCAAAATCTGCCACTACCAGTGAAAGGAAGAAAACCTGTAAAAATCAAAGAAAAGGTAACAAATCTTTTGTAAATGAGGTGTACTTGTGCGAAATTGGATGGAAATAGTGGGAGAAAAATGACATTTTTCTTGGTGTACTAATGATTCCGGTGTAGGTCCGTTACCGGGCCTTTTCTTTTCTTTTGGGACATCCGGAAACATCTTCCGGAGATTTTTGATTCTCCGCAGGACATCTCAGGGCCATTTGTGCAAGCGATATTTGCGCGCCGTCCGCGAAGCCGAACGCCATTTTGAACCTCAGCGAGGACAATAGGCGCTATACAACGGCCATATTCCAACGCCATTTTGGAAGCTGGCGATTATAATAAAATGATAGTATTATAAGATGAAATTTTGGTAGTTGGCCTTTTTTAAGAACGCAAGCCCTACATTATACACCCTTTTGATTTCTGATCGTTTTCCGTGCCCAGAAAGGGGTATCCAGGCCTCGATCTAACTAGTCCGCTGTAAGATCTTTACCTTGCACTCGGATCCACTTTGATCATTGGAAGCTTGGAATTGACATTTGGTATTCAGAATCCAGCTCCCGCTTAGGTGAGTGCCGAAGGAGTGTTGTAAGTATTTGTGACGTTGCTAATAAGAATAAACGACCCCGTGCTCGACATAAATTCCCACTCACAATTATCCCACTGAGCAGCCGAGGGGCTACAAACATAACCCCACATTTCTCGCATACTCTGAGATAACGCCCTAAAAGCCATTGGTAACCACGAGCGTAGCTCGTTGTTTCTGAGCAAATGAAAGAATAAGCATCCAAACCAACATCACGGGCAGGTAGATATTGATCCTTTCTTCCCCATAGCGTTATTAAATAACATGAAAATCCATTCAGATGCTCAGTAACAACGAGCTACACACATGGTTACCAATGGCTTTTAGGGCGAGATCAGAAGTTATGCGAGATTTGATCGCCAATCGGGTGGCAAAAATTGAAAAATGTCCGTTGGCAAAAAAAAATACGGTCGATAATTACGGAAGGTCTTATAAGAACAACGAGCTTTAAAAAAGGTTCTTCCTCAGTTGGGATGTAATACCATAAAGAAGAAGAAGAAGCAGAAGGACGAGGATGAAGAAAAAACAAAATGTTAATAAAAGCTAGAATTTGTTTTACCAAATTAGGATGACAGTGTTGTCTAACACAAAACACCTAGATACAGTATGGCCCATAAAAAAATGCGAAAATTTTTTAAACGTGAATATAGCATCCACAGGCGTTATTTTCATTATTTTTGATAGTGAATGTAATTTCTGATTATTGTAGTATATTCTGACACAACTTCGCTATCCAGGACAATTTTTGTCATATTTTTCTTACTGTCCAAAATAATGTAATAAAGCAAATAAGTTCAAAGGGTTTTTCCGCCCGAACGAAGCTAGAAACAGCGTCTGATTGTCGTATACTCAGGTGATGAACTTTCCACCTTCAAAAATCACACTTTATTGTTGAAAATTTTAGTTTGCTTGGTATCAGAGGATGGAGGAGTTCTTAGAGAACGTGTTCTTCATGATTACAATCAAATATTTTGCCAGGGCCATAGTTTTGAGGGCATTTGCGTCTTGTAGATTTGATATGCCTTTATTTTTTGTTAAAGTTGAATAAAAAATAAATACGTAGTATTAAAAAAAAGAAACAAATTTGTTCCTTGTTAAATCTGTCTCGACCCAGCTTGACCCACTTTCTTGTAGTTATTTTTACAAATATGACCTATCTCATGATGCAAAGCACATTCATGTGATTATCGTTTTAATATTCCATATTTTATGCATTGAAATTCTAACCAAGAAAATTTGAACTATCAATGATTTATTACATTGATTAATCATATTGATTAATTAAAGTCTGCAATCCGCCTTATTTAAAACTTATACGAATGAACAATTTTAATGCTAATCACAGCTCCTAAATATCAATACTGTGCATTTATATGATGAAATTATGTTTTATCCTGCAAAGAGTTCTGGAAAACGTGAACTCTCAAAAATACACCATGAACTACCACCAAAGGTCACATAAACATGATCTAGTTTACGGTGTATTTTTGCTTGTTGACGAATTCACGTCTGCTGTTCGCGGATACGAAAACGGACTTTTTTCTGTGTGGCAAAACTGCAATTTTGCTTTAAAATTTGTAAAATATTTTGTCTAAGAAAATTATTCCGTTTTTGTCACGGTTTTGTTTTTGTCAACTGAAAATTGCCGATCGTGTTGATAAAAACGGAACATACCTGTATACACTTTATTACGCATATAAAAATTAACACACTTTGTTTGAAAATGTTTGAAGGCATTGGAGTGCTGCAGAAATTCTTGGAACAAATTCTGGTGAAATTCATCTAAGTATCTTTCGGAAAATCGGCGAAGGAATTCCTGGAAGAAATGTTTCTCTCTGGTGGTTTTTCTGGAAGGATTCCTGGAAAAGTTGCTGAAACTGTTTCAGAAGAAACCTGGAGCTTGGTGCAGTCCATACGTTTCCTGAAATTATCAAAAAACACATGGTCCAATCTTTCCAAACACCGACCATATGAGATTTATCTTTTTATGGTACCCGGAGAACACTACTGGTGTCAGATATCAGAAGGCCAGCTTTAAAGGTACGTTCCCCGCCAATTGAAAGATTTGTGTTATCAATAGTTAAAAAATAGTCACTTTTTGTCTCAAAATATCATGGAAAGCGGCAAACCATCTGAAAGATATCCTTTTAGGCTAATGATCAGTCATTGTTTCATTTTGTTCCGTCGTGTTCCAATGCTCATTAGGAACTACTCTTTATGGACCCATTTGAAGCAATTTGAAAAAAAATAATAATAACATAACATGAAAATCTTCAGCTGATCAGCTGTCATTCTCCACCTCGCCCACACTTATACCCAGCAACATGTTATAAAAATATTATTCTATGATGGACGATATACTTATGTGGGTTAAATGACAAAACTAGTAAAAAAAATGAGAATTGAATCTATCGTTCTTTCGATTAATGTTATAATATGCGTGAAAATGTCATAATTTTATTACTTTGGCAGTTTTTATTTGTGAAGGCAGTTGTTTCAAGAGCAATATAGAAATGCTCTTTAACTACAAATAACTTTCGAGTACGAAAACTTGTGTTAAAATATTTTTTTTCTGTGAAGTTATTCATGAAAATGCTTTAAATGGGTTCATAAACAGTAGTTTAATGAGCACTGGAACACGACGGAACAAAATGAAACAATGCCTGATCGTTAGTATAAAAGAATATCTTTTCCAGCAGATTCAGCAGAACGAAGAGCCTTCTTGTAAGCCTTGCGAGCCGACTTGATCGACTCTGATCCAGCTGAACGACGTCTGTTCCAAATCCTTCTACATTGTTTCCTGAGTCTAGTCAGATCGGAATTCCACCATGGGGTCCCTCTTGTAATCACCGCAGAGGACATGCTTCTTCAACAGCTTCCATAATATAGGATGTTGTAGTATTAACGGCATCATCCAAATCACTTGTATTTTCAATGGACGGAGAATATCCATGAAATTTGGTCGCAACTAATTCGTTATATAGTTCCCAGTTTGTTAATCGGGGATTCCTAAAACGTCTGCGCAGTTACATTTGAATGATCAAAGAAGATGTAGCGATTGACGATTACTCATCTGATACATGCCAATTAGTCAACTCGTGACTGATTCTATTCGAGCAGAGCGTTATTTCTAACACTTCTTCTCTAGTGAAGGTTGGGCGATTGCCTATATTAAGTAATCCAAGATCTGCACTACTTAAGTATTCCATCAGACTAAAGCCTTGACGAGATCACCAACGCAGAAGAGCTCGTCACGGCACTGCGGCAACAGTGCGAGATTCAGGTGCCCACCGCTGCCGTTCAGCTACGGAAAGGTCCAGCAGGTCCTCAGGTGGCCTTAGTACACCTACCTGTGGCGGACGCAAATAAGTCCGCTAAGGTAGGCAAGATCAAGGTTGGTTGGTCAGTATGCTCACTGAACATACATGAGCAACCGGTGATCTGCTTTAGGTGTAGGGAACCAGAACACAAGTCTTGGGGCTGTAAAGGCCCTGATAGGACCAAGTTGTGTAGGCGTTGTGGTGAGGAAGGTCATGAGGCACTAGGCTGCAACAACCCTCCCAAGTGCTTAATTTGTTCCGGCAAGTCCATGAACAACAAGCATCCAACGGGAGGCTCAATGTGCCCGACCTTCAAACGAGCCATAAACGAAAAGTCACAGTGCAGGTAACGCAGCTGAACCTGAACCACTGTGACGCAGCTCAGCAACTGCTGTACCAGGCAGTTGCTGAGTGGGGGACGGACATCGCCATCATATCGGACCCATACCGAGTACCCGCCGGCAACGGCAACTGGGTCGTGGATGGATCCGGAAAAATGGCGGCGATATGGACGACGGGTAAATACCCCGTCCAGGAGTTGGTGTCTACTACATACGAGGGCTTCGTGATCGCCAAGGTAAACGGGGTCCTCTTCTGTAGCTGCTATGCGCCTCCGAGTTGGTCGATCGAGCGGTTCACGCAGATGCTGGACTGTATGACGACTGTGCTGACAGGGCGAAGGCCAGTAGTAATAGCGGGTGACTTCAATGCCGGGGCCGTGGAATGGGGAAGCCGTATCACGAACCAGCGAGGTCAAATCCTGCTAGAGGCACTGGCCGTGCTAGATGTCGATGGCTAATGTTGGTACCAAAAGTACCTTCAGCCGAAATGGAGCAGAGTCGATTATCGACGTTACTTTTTGTAGTCCTGGCCTAACGAGTAGTTCGAACTGGAGGGTAGACAATGCCTACACTCACAGCGACCACCTGGCGGTTCGCTACAGTATCGACTACAGCAACAGCAGGCAGCGCGTAGAGGAAGCGGCGAGGTCAAGGCCAAGCCCTCGTGGGTGGAAGACATCGTACTTCAATGACGAAGTACTTAGGGAGGCGCTCCGTCGTGAGCGTAACCTACTCGGCCTAAGCGGGGACGAACTGGTAGCGGTGCTTTCGCGTGCATGCGATGCGACCATGCCTAGGAAAGTCCACCCTAGAAATGGGAGACCACCGACGTACTGGTGGACTCAAGCAATTGCGAACCTGCGCCGTGAGTGCCTACGGGCCAGGAGGCGGATGCAGCGAGCACGTACCGAGCAGGAGCGTGAAGAACGACGGGCGGTGTTCACCGCTGCCAAAGTCGCGCTGAAGTCCGAGATAAAGGCAAGCAAAAAGGCCTGCTTTGAGGGACTCTGTCAGAGTGCCAACGCGAACCCATGGGGTGATGCCTACAGGATCGTTATGGCGAAGACAAGAGGTGCCTTTCCACGCCACAACCCTGGAGGGGATCATCGAGGGGCTCTTTCCGCGCCACAACCCTAGCCCATGGCCTCCTTTTGTAGGACAGCCGGGGATTGGGGCTGGCGATGAGGATAGAGTAACCGATGAGGAACTTGTAGGGATTGCAAAATCTCTAAGCATGGGGAAGGCACCAGGTCCGGACGGAATTCCAAACCTGGCCCTCAAAGTCGCAATCTTGGAGTCTCCCGGTATGTTCAGATCTGCTATGCAGTTATGCCTGGACGAGAGAGTATTTTCAGATGTGTGGAAGAGGCAGAGCCTGGTACTATTGTCAAAGGCGGGGAAACCACCCGGTGACCCGTCGGCGTATAGACCAATATGCTTGATTGGCACGGTGGGGAAGGTGCTCGAGAAGATCATCCTCAACAGACTGTTGAGGTACACCGAGGGTGTAAATGGTCTCTCAAGCAACCAGTTCGGCATCCGGAAAGGGAGGTCCACCGTAGACGCTATTCTGACGGTTAAGAAAACCGCTGAGATAGCACTCCAGCGTAAGAGGAGGGGTATTCGCTACTGCGCAGTAGTGACTCTGGATGTAAGGAACGCATTTGATAGTGCCAGTTGGGCGGCTGATGCGCTCCTGCGTCTGGGGATACCCGAGTACCTGTACAAGATTCTCGGAAGTTACTTCCAGAATCGGGTATTAATCTATGACACAGAGGTGGGTCGGGAGTGCTTTCACATAACCTCAGAGTCCCGCACGGTTCCATCCTGGGTCCGGTGTTATGGAATGTCATGTACGACGAGGTGTTGAGATTAAAATTCCCGGCGGGTGTGGTCATCGTTGGCTTTGCCGACGATATTACGCTGGAGGTCTACGGTGAATCGATCGAAGAAGTGGAATTGACTGCAGCCCACTCGATCGCAATTGTGGAGGAGTGGATGAGCTCCAGGAAACTGGAATTGGCTCACCACAAAACTGAGGCTGTTGTTGTCAACAACCGTTGTTGCTGCACCGACAGCAAGCGGTGATCAGTGTAGGCGACTGCACGATCACTTCGAAGCGCTCCGTCAAACACTTGGGGGTGATGATCGACGATGAGCTTACCTTCGGTAGCCATGTCGATTATGCCTGCAAGAGAGCCTCCACAGCAATTGTGACACTGTCCCGGATGATGTCCAATAGCTATGCGGTGTACGCCAGTAAGCGTAAGCTTCAGTGTCGCCTCGTCCATACTGAGGTATGGTGGCCCGGCTTGGGGCACGGCTTTGAGTACCGATAGCTACCGTAGCAAGGTAGAGTGTACTTATAGGCTAATACGCCTGAGGGTTGCGAGCGCGTACCGTACCGTGTCACACGATGCACTCTGCGTCATCACTGGTATGGTGCCTATTGGAATCCTCATCATGGAGGACATAGAGTGCTTCGAAAGGCGCGGCACAAGAGGCATACGTAGGACTGCCAGACTGGCCTCTATGGTCAGATGGCAGCGTGCGTGGGACAGTTCCACCAAAGGAGGGTGGACCCACAGGTTGATTCCGAGGGTAGATGTCTGGGTTGATAGGCGCCTTGGGGAACTAACATTCCACCTGACACAGGTCCTTTCGGGCCATGGTTGCTTTAGACAGTATTTACACCGTTTCGGTCATGCGGGTTCTCCAGAATGTCCAGTTTGTGCAGGTTTAGAGGAAACGGCGGAACACGTTTTGTTCGTGTGCCCGCGTTTCCGCACAATGCGTGACCGCATGCTTGTCTCATGCAGTGGGGACACGACTCCGGACAATCTGGTTCAGAGGATGTGTGAAGACGTGCTTGGCTGGAATGTCGTTTCATGGGCTATCACCCGAATCGTCTTGGAGCTACAAAGGAGGTGGCGAGTGGACTCGAGGAGTGGTTAGTGCAGACGCTAAGCAACAGGTGGTCCAAGGGCTCGCAGTCGGCTACCTAGGTCATACCGGTGCCCTACGGTCGAAATCGACCCTTACAGCGTTTAAGTGGCCGCGGGGAGAACATCCTGGTAGCGTTGCTGCCGTGGCGCCGACCTACTGGGTTGGATACGAGCCTTTGGTTGTTCGGGGCAGGTCCGTCAGCAATCCCAATTGGTGCTAGCTGATATGGCCTGAGCCTTCAGTCGGTCAAATTGCGGAGCCCGCAGTATCAGTTCTTAATACCTGCGGAGCAGCTGTCTGCTGCTTTGCACGTAGTAAACGGTCCCCAACCCCACACTCCTGGACCTTCAGGGTCCGGGGCCTGTTGAGCAGATTATCCCTCCATTGCCAAGAAAGAAAAAAAAAAAAAAAGACTGAAGCCTCTCGAATTGATATCTGAGCTGCATGATGTGATGAGCATTTGCATCACTCCTCACAATCTGCGGTAGGCCTTTTGCTATACAGTATACAACAACTTGTTTGAAATCATCTGTCGGGACAGTTCATTTGTGGTAAATAAACCGAACAATAGACGTATGTCCTATTGAGGCCACTAACAGAAACATCGTTAGTGACAGCACATATATCTCTGGTTGTTAACTCTGAAATTAGTATAGCAACGATTGCTTTATTAATGAGCACGCATGCACGAGGCATGCAACGCGAGTTCGCCATTTCATTTTTACTGTGAGCAGCAAAAACTGGGTCCACAAGGTTACCTAGATGGGTTTCTTTTACGGAAGCAAGGTTCTTGAACTAGCGCCACTTGGGCTGTACCATTTTGCATGAGCCTACAAGGATTGATGTGACGTCTGTTTGTCTGTGGATTGATCGTTGCTGTTCTTTTATGCTGGAGATTGATCTGAACTATCCTAACCGTAGCCACTACCCAAACTAGGCAGGATTATGCTTTTTGCAATCTTAGCAATAAAAAGACCAGCAACGAAAAAAACGTATCGGTATCTATTGAAAGTCATCAAAGACCTAAGAGCACAGAATACACTGTGTAAAACGCATAATGCGAACCCACACTTATTTAGCTTCAGGCTTGAGACTGAAGAAGGGCAGCCGATTGTCTCGGAGAAACACAAGGCCACCTGCACCATTGCTTTGTATAGCACAGGAAGGGCTCAACCGCTCAATACTGTGAGGTGGAATTTTACCACCAAAACAGGCGGTCCGTAGTCTTAGCCAATTGATACTACGCGGCTATCTAGGCTGCTCAGGAAAAGGAGGTTAATATTGATGATTAACTCCTGACGTGCCCAAGCAGACACAAAAAAAGATGCATAAATTATAATTGAAATTGGGTAGTAAATGACAGGATATTGCGTACCATTGTGGTCCTTAGCCTCTTGTCCAGTAACTCCTATTCCCTATTGTATAACATGAGATGGATGGATATGTGATGTAAGAAGGGTCTGCGTAAACTTTTGCGATTTGAATTCGAAACGTATAACCTTATAAGTTATTGGGTCGCCAAGTGGTTCGGTAGGTAAGTTGGTAAAGCACTCGTCTAGCATACAATACAGTCGTGAATTCGTATCCCACATGAGAACGTGTTTTTTATTCATTATTTCACTCATAATTTAACCATCTTCACCACGCGTAATAAGTTGATTAATTTATCAGCCGTAGCGTCATATTAAATGTTGTGATAAACTGTAGGCAGCATTATACGAAATCTTTCAACAACCTTCAGTAAAGATTTCACCTGAAGCACACCCTTCGATAGTTCTTTAATATCGGTTCTCTTTAAAAAGCTAAGAATACGAAAGGGATCTGTATTACTCAGAAATCTATTGCGTATCCACGAACCTCTCAAAGACACAAAGTGAATCATCCGCACACTAAAGTGTCCACTCAATAAAATGATTAAACATTCTACGAAAAACGCAGTCACACTCACCGATGAATCCTGCCAAGGCTGTGCAGATAACTCAATCCTCGTAGCACTCCGTCACAGATGGCCGATATTTCCTCTTCCTTCAAGGGCCGTTTGTGCACCTCGATTATATCGGAAGCCGATCCCACGCAGTACTCCATCACGAGCCATGCCGTGTTCTCGTGCAGGTAGCATCCCTTGTACTCGATCGTATTAGGATGGTTCAGCTGCCGCAGGAAACGAATTTCCTTCAGGATATCCTGCCACTTTTCCATGCTCTGTTTGCCCATGTAGGACATCTTCTTGATCGCGACAATCTCGCGCGTGAGATTGCATTTTGCGTAATAGACCGCACCGAACGAACCATGGCCAATTTCGCGCAGATCTTCGAATATCTTCTCCGGGTCATGTTTGTTGAACAGCTCGGCTATCTCGGGATCCTTCAGGCTTCCCGGCCTCATTATAGGCATACTACTATCGGAAGTAGTACTGCAGCGGGGAAGCAAGAAGACTCAGCTTTAGGAGTAATAATGCGTTTCGCTTCTTCACACAGACACTTTCTTCACTCACGACACTTTTTTTCCTCCCTACCAAGGATCACACTTTCCTTCGATTTATTCACCTTCTTCCAATCTGAATTCGGTACCCTGTGGTACCATCAACCACAGCAGCGTTGATGTTTATGTTCCTGCTTCACTGGTGCTTGCACTTTGGCGTTAAAACAAACGATGGCGATGATGAATTGTACGCCACCCTTTTTCCACACTCCACTCTTCCGATTATTGTCATGTGTTTGCTAATTGATTAGACCACTCGGTGCCGACTGGGCTATTTTTGCTCTAACACTAACTCGTCGTCTGAACACTGCACCGCATTGTCACTATTGGGAGGATGACTAACTTGATCAGATCTTGTCCACCTTCTGCACATTTTCACTGTGGGTGAATGATGCAGCTCCTGTGTCAAACTGGGGATCCGGATCGGTCCGATTAGTTTGTGGGGTTTTTAGGTTCCTAGAAAAGAAAAAAAGATACAAGAGTTGAAATGATTTGAAATTAAAAATTATTCATATATAGAAATATACATTCTGCCGAAGCTTTGTCTATTTGTTTCTAAACTTATGCAAAAGTTTATTCAACGACTGCGCGAAAACAAAATCAAAACGGCATATGATCCATAGGAGTAGATTGGGAAATATGAGCACTTCAAGGATGAGCTCAATTAACGCATACTTTCAAAATCGATAAATAATACATTTTCAACAGCTAGCATCTTAAAAATCATACGTACTATGACATTTCTGATAACGTCAATAGATTCAGTGACCTCAAATTAAGTCAATAGCAGTTTTTGGGTGCCTGAGACAAAACTTGTTCTGCTGTGTAACTAGTTGCCCAGACTTCCACCCAAAACGTAGTCTTCAGTAAAGTTGTAGCTGGAAATATTTCTACGGAAAGTTAGAAAGCTGTACATAGAAGGTTAAGATTTCCCATAATAATGTCTATTTAAACTTAGAAGTGCAAGTTGGCTGAAGTGCATCAGTTTAGTGCTCATCTTGCCATGCTTACCCCTACGAGTTCACCGATATAAACAATATCGAGCTTTAATGACTAATTAGTCAAGTTGTCGCTATTCTGCTGCCAGTGCTACACATTTGAGAAAAGATCCGCTCTCGGTGGCAAGCTATTCGCGCTTGTGTATTGGGAAATATATGGCAAAAGTGCGACGATTATATTTAGCCAGGAAAAGCACAGCCATTGCGGCCCCTATGTATCTTCTTACGGTGCTAAATATTCTGATTCATGGGGCTGCTGCCATGACTGAGCTTCGGAACAAAAGGTCGTTGTTATCGAACTTGAATCATTGCATTCTTAAAATGACTTGTTTCTATTTCAGACATTCTCGTTTCATAAATTTTCTCCATCATCCAATCAAAATCATTTAGCGGATGGATGGCCTAGGTTGAGTTGCTGTTTCTTATCTATCGGATTAGACAAAACTAGCCATCGCCAAGTGGTACGCTGCATTTGAAAATTAACGTCTAAGAAATATATAATGATTTTTTTTATAGAAATTACTAACAACAGACGCAACAACGGCAAACGGCCTTGAAACTTTTCGTAAAATAAGGATAATAAAAAACAAAAGCGAGCAAGTGCTAAATGAGGTTTGAAAGATCATTTTATGCAATAAGAATAGGAAAGCTGTGAAGTACCACAAGAAAGACTCGAAAGAGTGCATAAAAAACGATCATTACGGTTATGTGAGAATCTTTTTTGACGGTCCGATGCCGACATGCGGTGCTAAATGTGTATCAGTAGGGCTTCGCAAGAAATGGATACCTGTTATTTATTAAAGGATGAAATAAAGCGAAAGAACTATAGTGAAACGATAAGAGAATGAATCCAAGAAAACAATACGGATAGCTGTTGAAAAGGGAATTCCTCTTTTCTTAGTTGACCTTTGTATCTATAATTTAACACATTCAAGGTAAGGTAGAGTAATTTATTGCATCGGGACCATTCAACTGTTCTTGGCAATCGAAGTTGAAATGTGTGAATTCACAGTATTTTTATTTATTAAATACCATCGGCAAATATTTATTCTGGGAAAATTGTATCACAGCCAAAACAAAATCTTTTGGGGAAATTGCATCTCAGCAAGCGTATCAGATATTGGAATAATTATTTGTCAGTTTACTTCTGTCTAGTTTAACTAGCGCGAACAAAGAAAGTCTTTTTCAATTAAGAAGTCTAGTACTTCTCTCTTATTCTGAAATAAAATCGGCGGGCTACATCTGAGATTTTCGTGACAGCTAAATCTGGGGTGCATATGACACAATTTTTCTTCTTCGTGAGTCTCGTCGTAGGTCGTTAAATATGCAACAAAAATATGTTTTGTTCTAGGCCTGTACGGGTTAAGTAGTAGGTACACCTACCCAACTCGCCACGTTATGGAAAACATTTTTTATAAATCCGTCAATAGACTTCTGAATATTGTCAATATATTAAACGAAAATTGTCAATCCATGTTAAGCAGATGATCTACAATGTACTCCGTGATTAACCAGATCAATCGAATTTGCACAGAGAACCAAAGAATGGGGAATTGGGAATAGCGAACCATTCTCAATGTGCACAATAGGGCGATATTCAAAACTGAAAAGGCAATAGATGGCTCTTTTTCAGTGGTAGTAAAAACGAAATCCTGAAGCGAAGAAAGCTCTACGGAAGATGAACTAAACACAAAAAGTTATGTATTCACTTTACACTTGATTTCTAATCACTACTTTTTTGATCCAGTTTCCAAATTGCAAGTAATTTACGTTTTTCATTATTTTCCATATGTTTTGACAGTTCTCCGACTACCATTCTTCCATGCGCTTGTGTTGAAAGTTTGAAAAATTTGAGAATCCAGCGTAGCGTGATCAGTGGGAGGAATACAAACAACAGTGTCGTCGCTCGGCGGCCGGTGACAGAAACTGAATGTTCGAAAGGTTGTTGCCTGTACTTTTTGCCGCTGGCGCCAACTGTTAGCGATTAAGAACGAAATAAACAGTCGTTACCCTATTCGAGAGGTCAACGCTTAAAAAGTTAATAACGTCCTTACGGTCATCGGGGAAGGGAAGGAAAGTTGGTGTGACATCCATAGAGACCGAGATCACCTCTGCATCTCCATGATTGTCACAGGAAGGGATTTCAGTGAAGGGAAGGGATAAAATGTTACATGTTCAGGATTTGTTTTCGTAAGTAATGTGATCCATGCAACGTACACTTGTTTAGACCTACTTTTTTGTAACGAAATGCTGTTCTATTTGAACAATGATTCGAATCAAGAACATGCCGTCGCTTTTGGTGACGAACTATACGATGGTTTTGTGAGTTAAAAAAATAAAGAATATGGAAGTCAAGGAAATTTCCATTACGAAAAGATCCTGGACTGACCGGGATTCGAACCCAGACACCTTCAGCATGGCTGTTGCTTTGTAGCCGCGGACTCTAACCACTCGGCTAAGGAAGGCCCTCAGGTAAGTGCTTATAGTACGTTATTTTTCCGTATGGTTTTGGCCAATTGAAGGGCATTTTACCCTATTTTCAATAACTCTGAATTCCTCTGGGATAGAATCGATCTTTTTATCGCAAAATAAAGATTGTTTCATGCGCTAAACGATAGTGAAAAGAGTTCTAACGGCACGTAATCACGTTTCGTATGATTTTGACCAATGGAAGGTCGTTTTACCCTATTTTTGATGGGAATTATATGTATATTACTCACCATCTCTGGACTTCGCTGAGATAGAATCGATGTTTTTACCTTAAAAAATATATTTTAAAAGTAAAATAACATTGAGGTGAATATTCACAGCACGTATTTTTTTTTGCGAATTTAAGGTAATTTTACCGTTTTATTTTTAATAAAAACTAGATATACATGTAAATTGATATATCTTGATTCCGCTGATATACAAACGAACTTTATACCGCAAAAGCATCAAAGTTTCACGAGTAAATTGGTGATGTTGTGAGAACATGCGGCGTGCGATTTTTCATAGCCATCTGAAGGTCATTAAACCCCTCTCGACAATATTTTTAAGTGTGATTTTTAGATTATTCTGGTGTATAATTGATTTTTCAAAATCTTTTTCATTAGTAGGTCAGCTCAAATTTTTTTTTTGTGGTAAAAGAATCGAATCTATCCTAGACGAATCCAGAGATATAAAGTTATGAATATCTAGCGTAACATTTGAAAAGGGCCTATCTGCAAAACGTAAACATTGAGAAATTCTCAATTGAAGATTCCGTACCATATTTATAATTCCTATTTTAAACCCATTCGCATTTTTACTAGTTTCATACCTGTTTTCGATACCCATTAAAGTCTGTTGCGTGGCCCATTATGTTTCTAATCTCAAATAACACAACAACTCGTAAAAATTGTTGAATTCAAACATCATCGGCAGATAGGCCCTTCTATGAATCTTCAAACCAGTTAGGCCCTTTCAGTTAGGCCCTTTGATTGAACATGGTTTCAGTTAGGCCCTTTTATAATTTGCTAATTTTGTTGATTTTTGAATTGGTTTGCATAAATCTTGAACAAAATTTAGCGATTATGTGAAAAAACACTATATAATAGCTAAATATTGGAAATTTTCGGATGAAGATTCAGTACCATATTGATTATTCCTATTTCAAACCCATTCGCTTTTTACTAGTTTCATTCTTGGGGAAGATCCAAAAATGACGTCCATCGTTTTTTGGGATTTCTAGAAACTTTCTACCCCCTCTGTCACGCTTCTTCCAATACCCAATCCATGCACTATCACATTTTCGACATCCCCCCATTGGAGGAGGCCCCAATTGATGGACTTTTTTTTTGGGATAATCGCTTGTGTTCGACACTTATAATGGTCTCACAACGATTTGAATTTCAAATAGCACAACAACTTGTAAAAAAAGTTCTTTTCAAACATCATCCGCAGATAGGCCCTTTTACGAATTTTCAAACCAGTTAGGCCCTTTTTGAATTTGCTAGTTTTATTGATTATTGAAGTGATTTGCATAATTCTTCAACCACATTTAATGATTATGTGAGAAAACAACACAATATCATACAAGCTAAATATTGGAAACTATTCTATACAAAATCAGCAACATATTGATTATTGATATTTCAAACCCATTCACTTTTTTTTACTAGTTTTATACTTGTGTTAGACACTCATTATGGTTTATTAGGTGCCCAGAACGTTAGTAATCTCAAATAGCATAACGACTCGTGAAAATGGTTGCATTCAAATATCATCAGCAGTTAGGCCCTTTAATGAATCTTCAAACCAGTTAGGCCCTTTCAGTTAGGCCCTTCGATTGGACATGGTTTCAGTTAGGCCCCTCCAGTTAGGCCCTTTTATTAAACATAGTTCCAGTTAGGCCCTTTTGGAATTTGTTGATTTTATTGCTTATTGTGATTTTCATAGTTCTTAAATAAAATAAAGCCAGAGAAAAACAATGTACAGTTAACTCTCCCTTACTCGATATTCCGTATCTCGCTATCGAGTTAGAGAACCATAGTAAAAGTTGGTTTTCGTGGCTTACTCGATGATCCCTTAGATCGCATTTGCACTGCTTTTTTGTTCTGTAACTCGATACTTCCCTAACTCGATGGTCCCTTCAATATCGAGTAAGGAAGAGATGACTGTAATAGCAAAATGTTGGATATTCTCGGTTGAAGGTTCAGTACCTTATTGATTATATCTATTTCAAACCCGTTCACTTTTTTACTTGTTTTATACTTGAGGGCCTTCCTTAGCCGAGCAGTTTAAGTCCGCGGCTACAAAGCAAAGCCATTCTGAAGGTATCTGAGTGGGAATGGAACTCAGATACCTTCAGAATGGCTCGGTCCAGGTTTTTTTGTAATGGAAAATTCCTTTGCTTTTCTGAATATAGAGTACCTTCGTACTTGTCACATGATATACGAATGCGAAAATGGCAACTTGTCAAAGAAAGCTCTCAGTTTATAACTGTGGAAGTACTCATTGAACACAAAGCTTAGAAGCAGGCTCTGTCCCAGTGAGGACGTAATGCCAAGAAGAAGTATAAGAAGAATTCTTGCAGGGCTGTTACAAAAACAAACGAATTTGTTTTTGTGAAAATCACGACTTTTGGAACTCGATCCACAACTAGAGCAACAAATAAAAATTATTCAATTTTTTTAATGTAATTGATTTTTTTTTTCAGGATAAAAAATCAGTTCTTCAACTAACTTCGCATTAAGATTATGATAAAACTAGTAAAAAAGAGAATGGGCTTGAAATAGGAATCAATATAGTACTGAATCTTCAATAAAGAATGTTTATTAATCAATGTTGATTTTCTCACATACCTAATCGATTGATTTTGTTCTAAAACTTTGAAAATCACTTCAATAATCAATAAAATTAACAAATTCCAAAAGGGCCTAACTGGAACTAAGTTTAATAAAAGGGCCTAACTGGAGGGGCCTAACTGAAACCATGTTCAAGCAAAGGGCCTAACTGAAAGGGCCTAACTGGTTTGCAGTCTCGTAAAAGGGCTTATCTGCCGATGATGTTTGAATTCAACCATTTTCACGAGTTGTTTTGTTATTTTAGATTTAAAACGTCATGGGCCACCTAGTAAATAGGAGAAAGGGTTTGAAATATGAATAATCAATATAGTACTGAATCTTCAATAAAGAATTTTCAATATTCAATGTTAATTTTCTCACATAATCGATTGATTTTGTTCTAAAACTTTGAAAATCTATTCAATAATCAATAAAATTAACAAATTCCAAGAGGGCCTAACTGGAACTATGTTAAATAAAAGGGCCTAACTGGAGGGGCCTAACTGAAACCATGTTCAATTAAAGGGCCTAACTGGTTTGAAGACTCGTAAAAGGGCCTATCTGCCGATGATGTTTGAATTCAACATTTTTTACTAGTTTTTATGTTATGTTAGATTTAAAACGTTAGTGGCCCAGTTATAGACTATGAGTGTCGAACAAAAGTTTAAAACTATTAGATAGCAATGAGTTTAAACAATCAATATAACAATCAATATGTTACAGAATCTTCAATCGAGTATTTCTCAATTTTTACGTTATGCTGATAGACCCTTTTCAAATATTTCACTAGGTTCCATTATGTGAGAAAAACACTATACAATGGCTAAATATTGAAAAATATGGAGGAAAATTAAAAATGCACGGAAGGGCCAATCTGATTTTGATTGAAATTTTCAGTTAGGCCCGTTTATGACCAGTTAGGCCCTCTTAGTTTTATCATTTTCAGATAGGCCCTTTTAAATTTGAATAAAATTACCTTTAATAATGCATTTTTCATGCCCGTAAGAGTATGTAGGAGTAATTCACGTAAAAAATGATACGAATAATGAATAATCAAGTTTGTTTACATTTTGCAGTTAGGCCCTTTTCAAATGTTACGCTAGATATATCATTCCCATTGAAAAAAGGGTAAAATTACCTTCAGTTGACCAAAGCCATACGAAAAATGAACGTGCCGTGAACATTTACCGCACTATCGATTTTCCCATGAAAAAAATCTTTCTTTTACGGTAAAAAGATCGATTCTATCCAGGGATATTCATTCATGAATACATCATTTCCATTGAAAATAGGGTAAAATGACCTTCAATTGGCCAAAACCATTCTAAAATATAACGTGCGTGAACACTTACCTCACTATCGTTTTGCTAATGAGAAAATCTTTCTTTGAAGGTAAAAAGATCAATTCTATCTTAGCGGCATCCAGAGATATTGAATTTAAAGACTTTTTTTTGCATTCGTAGCTGAAATCTATTCAACTCTTATTCCGCAAAATTGTTGAGTACGCACCGAAATTTGCCTACAAGTCTATAAAACGAGACCTGCTACAGGCCATGTAATTAGAACATAACATCATAAAATAAGAAATGTTTTTTTTTTTAACAACAATTAACAATTAACGTTTTTAGTATGATCCATTTTTGGCACCCCAGCAGCAACAAAATGAAATCGTTTTTGGCAAAATTTTCAAATGCCATTCAAAATAAGTTTTTATAAATATCATCGTGGCTGTTGCTTTAGTCATTTGAACGACATGTCAGCAACACATCGACTATATTCCTGAGCTTAATCTTCGTCGATATTCCCCCAAATCCCACCAACTAGTAAGGGCTATCGTATGCGCTTACTGGGGATAGGCAAAATGATTGAGATAGATAAAATTTTGCCCAAATTCAAATGCTTATAACTTTTTGAGAAATGGGTGAAGTTGGATGCATCTGAAAGCATTCGAGATGGAAAATTTGGTCTAGTTTCAGGAATTTGCTTGACATGTATATTGGCCACCGGACACGGTCATGTCCAAATTACATTTTTTCTGTGGCTTGTAATTTTGTGCGGTGTTTCAACTTTTCAAGAAACTAGATTTTTTTGAAAAATATATGCCGCCGAGCGCATTAAGATTCGTTAGATATCTTCTGCAATATAGCCGTTGCCGTAAACTAATTCCTGAAAAGTTATGTTGAATGGTCAAGTCATGTTTGTATTTCCTATCATGTATATATTATTCAAAATTATATCGGAATGGACATCAAACTTAAAGATTATACTTTCGGGAACATATTCTGAACCATTAGCTACACTCACAACTTCACACCGCACAAAAATACAAGCGACAGAAAAAAAGTGATTTGGACATGACCTCGGAAAATCCGGAACAACTCCGATGTTCGGAGGCCAACACGCATGGCCAACACAATAACTGAAACTAGACCAAATGCGACGTCAAATGCTTCCGGGTGAATCTAATTTTATCCATTTTTCAAAAAGTTAATGTGCATATGAATTTAGGCAAAATTTTGCCTATCTCAATAATTTTGCCTATCTCCTGTATCAGCTGATTTAGAAGAGTTTAGAAGTTGTTATTTTTTTTCCAGAATACATTCGTTAGTATTGTTTCCCATAAAATTGTTTTCAGAATAATAGAAGTGAAAGCCAATGTTCATACAAAATGCTCAACTTTGTCATGTTGTAAAATCTGATTGTTATAGAAAACACTTGTCATTGTTTTGAAGTTCATTTAAACTCTAATAAGACTATAGAATTAAGCGATCAAATAGCCAAAATCATCACTTCTTGGAAAATCTCGCATAACTTATGATCTCGCTCTAAAAGCCATTGGTAACAGTGTGTGTAGCTCGTTGTTTTAAGCAAATTAATGAACCAAGATAAAAACTAAATTTTCTTCCCCGTAGAACCAATCTCACCTAATTTGTGATCTCGACTTAAAAGCCATTGGTAATTAATTGTTATTACTGAGCAAACAAATGAATACACATGTTATCTAACAATGCTATGATGAAGAGAAGATCCTCGTCTATCTACCAGTGCAGCGGTGATAGTTTTTATCATGGTCCATTCATTTGCTTAAGGCCGAAGACATAATTATGATACCCTATCCATTTGAAGAAGCAAACCTAAAAAACCACTCCATATTTCGATGTGAAAATGTTATCATATAATTCTATATATGTAGTGAACAACCCATCAAATTTTCAGCTTTATTGATTCACTAAAACTCGAGATTTGCTCCTGCGAAGTGTTGATACAAATTGTTAGAGTGACACAAAAGATAGGAAAAATAACACGGTCTCCCGTGTTACCTTTTTTTTTTTGTATGGTATTCAGTTGGAGCTGCCTGACAGCTTAACTTGTCAAGGCTGAACCCTCGGTCTGGCTTTTGCCAAGTTTCCCCTCTACCAGGGCCAATACTCAGACGGACTAGGCAATGGCGCCCACATGAACACTGTTTTTTATTAGTATTGTGACGTGGTAGTTTTTGAAAAATATCCATATTCCCTTGCTTCTGAGAAAAGGAAGCATTGTGAAAATCAGCAGCTCCATCAGAATTTGTTTGTAATAGTAGTGTAGTAGTGTCATTATTAATACTGTCTAATCGAAATGGTTTTGAATAATTTGTCATTCAAGTGCTATTCTGATTACTCCTGTTTTTTACGTAAGATTAGAGTCTTAAATGTCAATTGTTGTCAAGTCTTAACAAAATTAGGCTGTTTAGTAGTAGTTCTAGTTAATTTAATTTTTTGTTGTCAAAAGTATTTATTGGTCATTACATTCATATATCCTTAAAGAAAAAGTCGCTTTCCTTGTCTGTTCAACAATTTTTCGAAACTAGCAAGTGTACCCTAATGGTCGATCTCAGCGTCTTAGTTTCCATAGTAATTTTTATAGTGAATATTGAAGAGTAAAGTTACCTTAGGCTTCTATTAGTCTCCTACAAGATTCACTTTTCGGTGGCAAATGCAATGCTTCACAACGCCTACCTTCTACTTGGAAATTTTGCGAAAATGAAGCTGGAATTAGATTATTTATACCGCTGTTACAAATGAGGTATTTCTTATTATGGCAATGTAAAAACCATATTAAAATAAGATTGTCGCCACTTATTTCTACTCAGTGAATCTACTAGTCATTTTCCTAAGAGTTCCTAAGTATTCCCTACGTCGTATATGATAACGATGTGTCTAGCTAGCTAATAGTAAGAGTGGCTACGGATCATTCTGGTTAGGGGTCATCCAAAAATGACGTCCATCATTTAGGGGAGGGGGGGGGGGTCTATGAAAGTGTGACAGTGCGTGTATTAGGTATTGGAAAAAGCGTGACACAGGGGGGAGGGGGGGTCTAGGAATCCCGAAAAACGATGGACGTCATATTTGAACCGTCCCTTAGCAAAAGGCAAACTGAACATCACCAATAGTATTAATGTCCACTTCGAATAGATTAATCATTTGAAATGGGCATCAATTCTATCAATAACGCAGAATGTCCGTTGGATCACATCCGAGATATTATTGCGTCTATGCCATATGAATTATGACGCGGCTTTAAGCAAAAAATGCCAAAATGTGATATCACCACTACAGGTTACGCCTTTGGTTTCCATCATATGGGCTAATGGATTATGCCCTCCCATCGCGGCAAGGTCGCATAACCAAGGGTAATAGAAGTGAAAAGTCAATGTTCATACAAAATGCTCAACTTTGTCATGTTGTAAAATCTGATTGTTATGGAAAACACTTGTCATTGTTTTGAAGTTAATAAGACTAGAGAATAAAGCGATCAAATATTCAAAATTAGAGTTTTCAATCCCGGGAATATTTCCCAGGTAATGAGATTTCCCGGGATTCCCGTTTCCCGGGAAATGATTTTCTGGTTCCCGGGATTCCCGTGTTTCCCGGTTTTTCTGTAGTTCCCGGGTAACTATTGAAATACAGAATTGACCATCTATATTCAAAAAAAAAACCATCGCACAATATACTTTTCATATCATACCAAACAATGTCCTCACTAGAAGGGATGCGACGTGTTTGTTAGTTAAAATATTGGTGAAAATCAACCGAAAAAAGGGAATTATTCGGGATGTAATTCACTGACATTTTGTAGGTACAGTGCTGTTCTGAATAATAGCAGCGCATGTCGATTTTCATACAAAATGCTCAACTTTGACATGCTGTAGTTTTGTTCCCTTTCAAGCAATCGAGTTGAAATTTTCTCCACAGAACTACAAATATGCCCAATTTTGTAAACACAAAATTTCAAAATTTTCTAAGCCCCTGTCGGAAAGTGAGATACTAGGTGAAATTGTTCGAAAAAATAGCAGTTTTAAAAATTTGAATTTCGGCTTGACATCATAGTTTTAAATTGTATCTCACTTAATATTGGAACAATCTCCTCCTACTTATCAAACCTACACCTAAACCGAAAATGTTTAAAATATTTGTAGAAGAAAAATTTTAAAATGAAAAACTGCTATTTTTTCGAAAAATTTCACCTAGTGTCTCACTTTTCGGCAGGGACTAAGAAAAAACTGAAATTTTGTAGTTACAAAATTGATCATAGGGTGCCGGTACCAATGGTTGTAATGTACCAGTAGATTGGACTATGAAATAAAACGTACATTTTTCGATAAAAACGGCATGTGCTATTTTTGGTGGATAGATCGCCTCTAGTTTAGTCGATTAGTCAAATTTCAGCTTTTTATCTTATCAAAAAGTCATATAAATAATTAAGTTTACGTAAAAAATTGGCTCCCTTGCACCAATAGTAGCCGTCGTGTTCCAGTAGTGGATCAACGGTTGGAAGCAGTTTTTAAAATGGATGTATAAAAATGAAGAAAAGCCCTAGAGATGATCTTTATGCTTCATTCGAAAGATATTAATTGCTGTTCCGAGGGAAAAATGTTAAACCTTTGTAAAAATTTACCATATTGATTAAAATTCCTTGTATCATTCCCGAACGTCTACTACTGGAGCACTAGCGCAACTACTGGAACACCTGTACCAATAGTGGCTCAAGCGATTTTATGTTAAAAAAATAGTTTTATCACTCTTTTTATATTTTTCCCATATAGTAGAGGTTGAAATCTTTCTGTTGACGCCAAAAGATCTCTGTTAGGGCTTTTCGTTATTTTGTTATGATTTTTTATAGCTTAGGTAGTCCACTAATGGCACCGGCACCCTATTTGTAGTTCTGTGGAGAAAATTTCAGCTCGATTGCTTGAAAGGGAACCAAACTACAGCATGTCAAAGTTGAGCATTTTGTATGAAAATCGACATGCGCTGCTATTATTCAGAACAGCACTGTAATTTTTGCATGGCTTAATTCACAGCCTACTGCTTGGCAATAAAACATTTACCGGGACAACTAGTTTGCAATACAATACAGTGAAACCTCCATGAGTCGATATTGAAGGGACCATCGACTCATGGAAATATCGGGTCATGGAACAGCAATCCTTTGGAAAGCTGTTTGAAGGGACCATCATAGTAACCATGAAATTTTGTTTCCAGTATGGTTCCATGAGTCGATATCGAGTCATGGAACATCGACTCATGGAGGGATCACCGTATAAAGAAATTTTCGAGGAAACTATTTTATGATTTGAGTAGGGTTATACAGTTTTCAAGGTTTCTATTTAGTTGTTTTTATTCTAGTGTTGAAAAGATTTACTAATTGTTGGGAAATATTATCTGAACTTCATATGATTTGGTTAGACTGACCTCCACATAAAAAATTGCTTATTTCATAAACTTTTTTTGGTATAAAGCCTAGCAAAAAACGAAGCCAACATATTTTTTGGAGGAACATAAATAAATTACTCACAAAAAGAGAGAAATAATCGTACAAATACAATTAGCTAAAATACAATATACATAAAATTCTAATTATTTTAAAAAATTACATCAAATTTGCATTATTTTTAAGGTGTTTAAGAATTTCCCGGAATCCCGGAATTACCGCACTCCGTGCTCGTGGCCACTACTGTGCCGGAATCAGTTTATCTTGTATCTTCCTTACCGATACAGATCTATTTTTAGCTATTCTATATTTACATCTGCTTTCACTCTCTTCTGCTCTTTTGCTCTCACACCGAGCAGGTAGGAGAGTGCTCTGCTGTTGGTCCAATCGATTTCCATAAGCCAAGTCCTTTGCTCTTGCGGTGGTTCGTTTTGCCGTGTTTCTGAGTCGTTTGAGGCTAGCTGCCTGCGAAGTGGGTCAGTTTGTCTCAGTCACCATCTGATACTGACGGAGGATGGATGTGTTCCCCTAAGCACGGTCCTCCGTGCGGCGTCTTCTGGTGGCTGGACGGGTTATTTTTTTGGAGGGGCTTGGAATTGAATCCATGACCTTCCGCTTATGAAGCGAAAGCGTTACCTCAAGGCTACGGACCCCCCCTTTACCGGGAAATGACAATTTTATTTCCCGTTTCCCGGGAAGTCAATTCCCGGGAATATTGGAAACTCTAGTCAAAATCATCGCTTCTTGGAAAATCTCGCATAACTTATGATCTCGCTCTAAAAGCCATTGGTAACAGTGTGTGTAGCATGGGGCTGGACACTAGATCCAGTATTAAAATATTAATATTTATTAATGATATTAATATTGATATTGAGAATATTATCAAGTATGCATGGAGTTTTGCTGTTTGCCTGTTGCCGGAGTTGCTAAGGCAAATTTTCATTTTCATTTTCATTTTGCAGCGTTTGGTGGGGCAATGAGAGCGCAAGTCAGTCCAAAGCCGGGGGAAGGGATAGGTAATGGCCGTAATAGTCTATGCGGACCACTTGAACACCATCGGAAAGGATAAGAAGGGTTGGGGTAGGGTATAGGGAATGGAGAAGACTTGACACAGTAATGCGATTAATGCTGCAAAATGTAAATGTGCTGAGAGCAATTAAATTTGAGTTTTGAAGTTAGATTTGACTTATTAAAATTCCAAATAGATCGGCCATTGTACAAGTAAGAAAGAATATGCTGATCGCTTTCCAGAAATTTTATAAACAACAAAATAATAACAATATGAGGGCTGCTGATGGCACAATGCGACGCTTTAGGAGATTTTGATACTGATTGAACATTACTATACAGAGCGCAATTCAATCGATGGTGATAACTTTACAAACTTTATCTGTTTTTGCACTGATTGACGATACTGATTCAAATAAAAATATTTTAAAAATATTTGATATTATTAGTTCATTTGTTTGTGTGATCTAAGTGTTAATAATGGAAAAACATACATACCCTTAATAATAATACTTCCCTGATCAGAAATATTATATTTTGAGCGCCCTTTTCGAAGCTATTCTATCCAGGTATCCATGTACTGCTTTCAATCCTGAAATTATTCTTATTGTGCATGCTCATGCGTTATATTAGTGATGCTCATAATCATGCAACAGATAAGAAGGAGAGAAAAAGAGAATATAGAAACAGTGATTAGTAATGAGTTAATTATGTAGTTTTGTTAGAATTATAAACAATTAAACAGTAGTAATGAATAGCTTTTAAAATGACTTTGCAGCATAGCTGAGCCTTTCGGATCGTAAGACCGATGTATAAAAATAATTTGTTTCGAAATTGTCCGCGTGGTCTTCTAGTGCCCCTATTAGATAAGAATCAATCATAGACGTACATACCGAATGCTCGCCATGACCCTATGACCAACATTTGTATATGTATAGCCTTAGCTGATGTGGCTTTTCTAATAGGTAGTTCTTTCACTCATTGATTGTCTTCAAAACCTTGTCAAGTATAGAAAATTGATTTTATTTCATTTATTACTATATTGAAGCTACATTGTACTTATCAAGTATTAGGTATTATTTTATGTTTTTATCACTATTGTTATTATCAAGGCCAAAATTCCCAGTGAGTGAAGAATTTTATAGTACTAGAACACCATAGAAGATCGCTAAACATTACCTAATCATCGAACGGCTTTTTGTTCTATTATTTTAGGTAGATGCTATTGATCTCCCTTTGCTCCTATCCGCAACCCGGTGCACGCGCCCTGTTGGTTTTCGAAAACCTCGTAGAAGATTACAAACCGTCAATGGCATTCCCAATTACTACCCCACATTGCACATTCAAGGGTCTAATTGTGCTCCTAACCCACCCTCAGTTCGTAATCTTCTCGCCAGTTTGAAATTATATTTTCCCGAAGTGAAAGTAATTTTGATGAGTGATAGCCTAGTGCAGCCCAACTGCATAGTACAGTAGTTTAACCAGAATTTTAGGTCAGAAGATAAAATCTAAATTTTGTAATAAAAAGGTTGCCATTGCTTTGAAATTCACCCAACATCTAATCAAAACTACTAACAACAGCGATCAATTATCAAAATTCATCGCTCCCTGGAAAATATAATCCCAAGCCCAGGGTTGCCGGAGTTGCTAAGGCAAATTGATTATTTATATGAAAAACAAGTTGTCTTTATTGTCAGTTCGTCTCAGATCCATATGGTCATAATATCATGATGAGTGAATGGATCAGAATTACCTTTTAGCCAAAATAAAAGAAAATATGTTCCTGAAGTATAATATGTGTTAGAGTAATATCAGAATCTATACCTGACAGGTCTCTGCAGACCAGGATATTCCCCATACTACCACTAATAAATTCAGTGATTAGAACATCCTCACCTCCTTTCTCTATATTGAACAAAATATATGAGAAATGCAACATAGACCACACTGCTTGTATGGCTAGAAAAAGACTGACACCTTGTACGATGCATCACATTCAGTGAAGCTTGATTGTCATCAATGCCCCACATCTTTCTACGATATCCGGACCATTCCGCAACGCGATACCGATACAATTTGTCTCACTGCGGTATGTCAGATCCGCGAGACATACAATCCACGATCCCTAGCCGCTTGTTTATAAGCCCCCTACATTGACTTAAATTCTAGATACTTCTGTCAGATGTCTTTAGGAAAATCGTGGCTATCTCGATGATATCATAAAAAATAATATATATTAATCCGTATTAACGGATATTAATACCAATATTAATGAGTGTCTTACTCCATGGTGTGTAGCTCGTTGTTTTTAGGCAAATTAATGAACCAAGATAAAAACAATCACTACTGGGCAATAGAGGAGGATATTTTTTCCTCGTAGAACCAATCTCACCTAATTTATGTACTCGACTTAAAAGCCATTGGTAATTAATGGTTATTATTGAGCAAACAAATGAATACACATGTTATCTAACAATGCTATGATGAAGAGAAGATCCTCGTCTATCTACCAGTGCAGCGGTGATAGTTTTTATCATGGTCCATTCATTTGCTTAAGGCCGTAGACGTAATTATGATACCCTATCCATTTGAAGAAGCAAACCACCCCATATTTCGATGTGAAAATGTTATCATATAATTCTATATATCTCGCATAACTTCTGATCTCACCCTAAAAGGCATTGGTAACCATGTGTGTAGCTCGTAGTTTCTGAGCATTTGAATGGAGTTACACGATTTTTAAAAACGCTATGGGGAAGAAAGGATCATTCTCTACCTGCCAGTGGTGTTGGTTTGGAAGCTTATTCAATAATTTGCTCAGAAACAACGAGCTACACACGTGGTTACCAATGGCTTTTAGGGCGTTATCCCAGATTATGCGAGATATGTAGTGCACAACCCATTAAATTTTCAGCTTTATTGGTTCACTAAAACTCGAGATTTGTTTCTGCGAAGTGTTGATACAAATTGTTAGAGTGACACAAAAGATAGGGAAAATAACACGGTCTCCCGTGTTACTTTAAAACAATAAGCTACACATTCGGTTACCAATGGATTGTAGGGCGTTACCACAAGGTATGCAAGGAATGCTGGTTTAGTATTTTTGGAGACTTTCTCTGCCGTGAATCGCAAGTCAGTCCCATCTGCATTTTCGTCAAAATTGAGTTGACTTCAGTTTTCAACATATCTTTCAATGCTCTTTCAGCTGCACTAATGAGATAATAAGATTTGTTCGGAAAATTTAAGAAAAAACACCAAGTCAAATTGTCCCATAATGAAAATTAATCGCATATCAGTCACACTACAGATTTCCGCATCGTGTAACACAAAAATGAACCGTGTTTTGGTCATCTTTTTTTTCTCAGAAAGACATCGTAGTGAAGAGCAAATTGTGAAAGTTTCATTAAGATTTGAACATTTCTATTCTATTCTATTCTAAGTGCTTGCACAGCCAATATTGAAAAGCATCCTGGAAATACCGAAATTTCATCCAGTATTTTCTTGTCAGCATTAATATTTGTAGCATATCAATGATTTGATACAAATATTAAAATGGCCAGGCCCACTGTGCAGACTTGGGGTATGAAGGTAATTTAAAAAAATCCGGCGATCAGATTATTCACGAATGAATAACATGATAGACGGAATATTTTTTAAATATTGTGATGGAAGAAACGGGGACAACCGTACCAACCGTTCCAATCAGGGAGATCGGGTAAAATCGTTGGGAGTGCCGTTGCTAAGAAAGTTAATGCGCACTCCATTGTTGTTTGGGGTTCTTTTCCAAGGATGGGACACAGGTATTTCTTCCGTATGTCCTGGCTATGATGCCTAGGCTTAAGCGCCCTTACTCGCTCTCTGAAACGAAAAGAAAAGTAACTCTGACCTCCCTCCCGACCGAAATCTATAATGTATGTATCCTGAATAAATGAAACCCTTTCATGAATTGTGTTGAAAATTTAAAAAAATGTATGTACAAATCATCAGAGTGGCATTTTAGACCACTCTTCCCTATTCGTTTTGAAGTGCAAACAACTTAAAAAAATAGAACAATCTCACCAAGTTCATCGATGGCCGGTGTAGCTGTCATGAGCATGTAAGCTTCCATCTACTTCCATCCCCAATCCCGCGAGAAAATGGTCACGATCGAGTATACGTCAGGTGCACATTTTTACACTTTTACCAAAACACATTGTTTTTGCATTGTGTGGCTTTTGAACTACTATTTTTATTTTATCTTATTTTACAAGACAATGCCTTGTTTCGGCAGGAATAATTTAAAGCACAAGCTAAATTGCGGATAACTCCCAATGCGGAACGCGAAATCACACTTATCACAAACGAATGATAAACTTTAAACGGGTGGCGTAGGGCCGGCCGAACCACCAGCGAAATCACGTAACAATCTAGAACGCGGAACAACACAAACTTTCTTTAAAATGAATCTCCGCGAAGAAAAACACTTTTATTGCTTCAAATTACATTTTTCCATAGAACATCGACATCAGCCGATCCGAAAAAAAAAAACGCGGAACGAGGTAAACGTGACAGAAAACTCAAAACGCAGCCGCCCGCGCGCACGGCTTGCTGCGATCCCGTTCTCTCCCCTGTTGTCTCACGGTTCCAAACTCAAGTTTCATTAAGATTTGAACATGTTTAAATTCTCTGGAATTTTTTGAATATTTGCATGGAAAACGGGTTTGGAAACTTCTCAGCCCATTTTCTCAATGCCTACTTTTTACAGATGGGACTGACTTGCGATTCACGGCAGTTCTGAAAGTTCAATAAAGTCAACATCTCATAATTGCATATTCCATATATTGATATGTATCGCGTTATAGAACCACAGTAAAAGTTGCTACCACGATGGTCCCTTAACACAAAGTTCTCGCATAACTTATGATCTCGCCCTTAAAGCCATTGGTAACCATGTGTGTAGTTCATTGTTTCTGAGCATTTGAATGGATTTACACGTTGTTTAACAACTATATGCTGAAGAAAGGATCATTATCTACCTACCAGTGATGTTGGTTTGGATGTTTATTCCTTCACTTGCTTAGAAAAAACGAGCTACACACACGGTTACCAATGGCTTTTAGGGCGTTATCTCAGAGTATGCGAGAGTTGGACTGTTTTTTTGTTGTATTGCTGTGTGCGTTTGAAATGCAAATATCAAATGCGGGAACACCAAACACGGTAAGATTTTTCACAAGAAATGCGATGTCAAAGATAGATTTTTCTTGCTAAAGCGAAGTATGCACTTCAACAGAAAAGTAATCGCCTATCTCGATGCATGGGAAATTTCTTGCAAGAAATGCTCAAGAAAAGCATTTTTCTTTGATCGCAGTACTCAGTTGAAAAGAAATGTCAATTCAAATGGAGCTCACTGTAGGAAATTTCTTGACCATTTCTTGGGCAGAAATTTTTACTTTTCTTGAGCGAAACAGCATACTTAGCTTAAGGCGGCGGTGAATTATTTAATCGTTGCTAGGTGTCCTTTGATTGTTTTGTGTTACCGCATTTGGAGGACGTTTAGTCTAGATTTGCATCCCAAATGCAAACAGCAATGGACCGATGCACGAGTTCACCATCTGACGTTTGAGCGGTGCCGTGTTATTTATGTGACCATGGCAACAAGTGAATTCGGCACCGCTCAAACGTCAAATTCGTGAACTCATGCACAGGTCCATATAAAATTCAATATCTCCCTAATTCGATGGTCCCTTCAACATCGAGTGATGGATGGAGAGTTGGCTGTATTCGTAATGTTTATACTAGAGCTGCTAAAAGTAAGATGTAATTATATTGCTACATATTATTAAGTCAGTTTCAATTTTGATTATTGGTCAACATTCTGAAATGAATCATCGATCAAATAGTAAAAACAAAAAATGATAATAATAATAATCATAGGCTGGGTATAGTTACTACTCAAACAAGTAAATTCAAGCACAAAAATCACGTACCATCGCGCCATCGGAGAGCATCGACATTTAGCACGAGAATCAATACCCCAAACCAAGAAGACTCAAGCGCTCAATCCGCTCACTCACTTCCGTCTGCAGCGCCGAACTTCCAATTGAGAATTTGTTCGACTTTCTGCCTATTTCTTTTTGCTCGCCAAAAGAAACGTCAAACATTATGTAGGTATCTTTATTGTGTCCTCATGTGGTTTTCTTCCACTGACTGCTGCCTAATTGCAGTCGTATTATCGATCTCGGACAAAACCCTCCCCGAGAATAATGCGGGGACAAACGTCACTGACTTAAATGCCCCTCCCCGTTAATATTAAGATTATGGGATTGCCATACCTTTCAGATCTGCGGAAGAGTCCATCGTCTTAGGTAATATCCTGCGAATACTCGATGAACAAGAGCGTTGTGTTATCCGATAAGAAAAAATCCCAAGCTAGGGCAGCATATTTTGGGGAGCGCCTCCCAACGAGATGACGTTTTGTTGGACACCACGATATCTACTTGTAGAACTTCACGTACACAAGTCTCACTGAACGATCCCTACCGCGGATGATTCCGTGTGGCCAATCACTGCTCTGGCCGGAAGCAGACGATCCAAAGGATATGGCAGTTCTGGCCACGGGGCCCTCACTGGAGACTTTCTTCCCTTTCGTTTTGATTGGTTCACTTCGTTCCGTCGTCCGTCGGAGCACAAAATGGCGATTGCACACAAAAAATATATACCAAATACACACCACTTCACACAGTGCTGGCTGTTCACACAAGGCAGCAGCAAAAGGAGTGAGCTAAAGGCAACTCACGGTGGCCGACAGAGACGTGATTGCGGAACCCCACCGAAGGATTGATTCTTCCCTGACGGACTCTTGGGCAAGTCCTTTTTTTTCTTTGGAACGCTGTCCGTAGAATATTTCCCTTCGTTTTACTTTTCTTCCACTGAAAACAGCAGATTACAACACACACTCTCCCAACACTAGGATGCGTACAAATTAAATATCATTGGGCCTACATAAAGTGAAAATAAAAATCACTACATATTCTTGGATTTTCGCATTTTATACACACTCACACGCGAAGCGAAAATTTGAAACTTCAAAAAACCATTTGCAGCAAGCAGCAGCAGTAGTAGGCGCAACCAGCAGCAGCAGGCCTTGCCTTCTTCTGACCGCGGAGGGCTGAGCCGAGGCGTGAATCAATCGCCAGACATTTTTCTTTTCCTTTCTTCCGTCGTTGTTCGATTTTTTACCAATCTCGATGGCGAAACTAGTCACTCACTCCGGACGCGATTGATCCCGGCGGAAATTGGAATCTGGATCACTTTGGAACGATTTACTTGCCAGCCAGCCACTAAACGCCGAAGCTTTCTACCAAGTTTAATAATTTTCGCACACGGACAACGAACGCGACGACGACTGCAAATTTCCACTCTTCTGGCTGCTGCTCTGCGGGTTCGACAGACGACGACAGTGAAGAAAAAAAATCATGCGAACGTTTTCTTCTCACTTTACTGATGACAGATGCAAATGACACTTTGGAAACGTCGCCGTTGGATGGCCACACTGCCAACACGCAGAAACGGAGATACAAAAATTTGACTCAATAATACACACGGAGAAAAAAATTTACCTAAATTTTCAGTTTACCCAAAATTAAGTACAGTGGGGATTTGCTGGCTGGAACTTCTATCTAGCGAATCCGACCCGTTTTGGAGAGTAAATCGTCACGATTCGCACATATACCTGCGCATTTTTTCTATACATGGAAACTTCAATACGATGGTGCTCAAACGTCAAAGTCAGTTTGACATCTCCTCTTGACATTCGAGTACTTTTTAGTTGGAATATTTTCCAACAAGCGAACATCCAACATTCCATGTAAATAGCAGAGCTCCAACGAGATAATCCCCACTGTATATCGATTATATTTCCAACCCAAAATCTCTCGGTAATCTCTTTCTTCCTCACGATTGTTGTCTAAAATAGAAAAAAACTGCATCTACCCAATGTGGGAACATACTTTGGTCCAATAAGCCTAATACGAGTAAATGCAACTTTTCTTACATTTCTCGCATACTCTGAGATAACGCCCTAAAAGCCATTGGTAGCCACGTGTGTAGCTCGTTGTTTCTGGCTGCTTGGGCACGTCAGGAGTTAATCATCAATATTAACCTCCTTTTCCCGAGCAGCCTAGATAGCCGCGTAGTGTCGGTAGCGGTTGTCTCAACTGGCTAAGAATTAACACTACGGACTGCCTGTTCCGGTGGTAAAAGTCCACCTCACAGGTGACCCCTAATTTATGGTGTGATGCGTACCGTGCCTAGGAATGAATGGTTAGGGGGGTCTAAATAAAACCTAACCGCTAACGGAGCCTGTGGGGTACCAGGGCGCCCTCCACAGTATTGAGTCCTTCCTGTGCTACCCGGAGCAATGGTGCAGGTTACCTTGTGTTTCTCCGAGATAATCGGCTGCCCTTCTTCAGTCTCTATCCTGAGGCTTAATAAGGGTGGGATTATGAATATGTTGACATTTAATTTAAATTATCACCTATATGGATTCGCATTATGCGTTTTACACAGTGTTTTCTGTGCTCTTTCGCCTTTGGCGACTTTAAATAGATACCGATCTGGTTTTTTCGTTGCTGGTCTTTTTCGTGCTGAGATTGCAAAAAGCTTAATCCTGCCTAGTTTGAGTAGTGGCTACGGTTAGGTTAGCTCAGATCAATCTTCAGCATAAAAGAACAGCAACTATCAATCTTTGCAGACTCATGCAAAATGGTGCAGCCCAAGTGGCGCTAGTTCAAGAACCCTACTTTCGTAGAGGAAACTTCTATCTAGGTAACCTTGTGGACCCAGTTTTTGCTACTTTCAGCAAACTTGAAATGGCAAACTCGCGCTCCATGCCCCGCGCATGCGTGCTCGTTAATAAAGCAATCGTTGCTACACTCATATCTGAGTCAACTACCAGAGATGTATGTGCTGTCACAATCGATGTTTCTGTTGGTGACCTTAACAGGAAATACGTCTATTGTTCGGTATATTTACCACATGATGAACCATCCCCAACGGATGACTTCAAACGAGTTGTCGTACACTGCGTAACAAAAGGCCTTCCGCTGATTGTGGGCAGTGATGCCAATGCTCATCACATCATCTGGGGCAGCTCGGATATCAATTTGAGAGGCTCCAGTCTGATGGAATACTTAAGTAGTACAGACCTTGGATTACTTAACATAGGCAATCGCCCAACCTTCATGGTTTCTAATAGAGAAGAAGTGTTAGACATAACGCTCTGCTCGAATAGAATCAGTCACGAGTTGACGAATTGGCATGTATCCGATGAGGAATCATTATCGGATCATCGCTACATCTTCTTTGAACATTCAAATGTAACTGCGCAGACTTTGCGTTTTAGGAATCCCCGGTCAACAAACTGGGAACTCTATATTGAATTGGTTGCGACCAAATTTCATGGATATTCTCCGTCCATTGAAAATCCAAGTGATCTGGATGATGCCGTTGATACTACAACATCCTACATTATGGAAGCTTTTGAAGAAGCATGTCCTCTGCGGTCTGTAAAGACTACAAGAGGGACCCCATGGTGGAATTCCGATCTGACTAGACTCAGGAAACAATGTAGAAGGAGTTGGAACAGACGCCATTCAGCTGGATCAGAGTCGTTCAAGTCGGCTCGCAAGGCTTACAAGACGGCTCTTCGTTCTGCTGAACGATCCGGCTGGAAAAACCTTTGTACAAATGTTTCCAGTTTGAGTGAAGTCAGTCGGCTGAACAAAATCCTTGCAAAGTCTAAGGATTTCCAAGTGACCGAAATTCGCTTACCTAATGGTGACTTTACTTCTTCCGATGAAGAAGTTTTAGAATGTTTATTCAATACACACTTCCCCGGTTGTGTGGACATAGCATCTACGGATGAACCAAATGTCTTTTCATGTAGTTACGAGTCTCTGGCCTCGGCTCGCAGTATCGTAACTACTGAATCGATTCAATGGGCACTTAATAGTTTTGCTCCTTTCAAATCTCCAGGAGCGGATGGGATTTATCCTGTTCTGCTCCAAAAGGGATTTGAGTTTATCAAACATGTTTTGAAAAAGCTACTTGTAAGCAGTTTTGCTACCGGGTACATTCCCAAATCCTGGCGTGATATTACTGTAAAGTTTATCCCAAAAGGAGGACGTGCGTCGTATGAGGAAGCGAAGAGTTTTAGACCAATCAGTCTGACCTCTTTTCTTCTGAAATGTCTGGAACGCATTATCGATCATCACATCCGTGATGTTTATTTGGCAAACATGCCTCTTCATGTGAATCAACATGCTTACCAATCTGGAAAGTCCACTGTGACTCTTTTACACAAAGTTGTATACGATATCGAGAAAGCATTCGCTCAGAAGCAATCCTGCTTGGGTGTTTTCTTGGATATTGAGGGTGCCTTTGATAACGTGTCTTTCGATGCCATATTGGAAGCCGCACGAAACCATGGGCTACCTACAATGATTACCAATTGGATTCATCAAATGCTCAAAAACCGACATCTCTTCTCGACATTGCGTCAAGCAGCGATTCGAAAATTGAGTGTTTGCGGATGCCCCCAAGGGGGAGTCTTGTCACCACTTTTGTGGAATCTCGTAGCAGATACGCTATTGAGGCAACTCAATAATAGCGGTTTTCCAACTTATGGATTTGCCGACGACTATCTAGCTCTGATAGTTGGTATGTGCATAAGCACCCTATTCGACCTGATGCAAAGTGCTCTTCAGGTAGTCGAGAGTTGGTGTCGCCAATATGGCCTTTCGGTTAACCCGAATAAAACATCTATTGTTCTTTTTACGGAAAGACGAAACCGCGATGGAATTCGACCTTTACGTCTTTTTGGCACTGAGATTAATGTGACTGATCAAGCAAAGTATGTCGGAGTCATTCTAGATTCTAAACTTTTATGGACAGCTCACATTGATTTCAGAGTCAAAAAAGCTTGCATGGCCTTCGGTCAATGCCGGCGAACCTTTGGTAAAACTTGGGGCCTCAAACCCAAATATATCAAATGGATTTACACAACAGTTGTTCGACCAATATTGGCATATGGATGTCTTGTGTGGTGGCAAAAGGGCGAAGTGAGAACAATCCAATCAAAATTGGGCCATCTCCAGAGGATGTGCTTGATGGCGATGTCTGGTGCGTTCTCTACAACTCCCACAGCAGCGCTTGAGGCCATTTTCAACGTTGCGCCACTACACATATATCTTAAACAAGAAGCACTTTCTTGCTCTTACCGTTTATGGGTACTGGATCTACTGGAGAAAAATCCAGTGAATCGTAGATCTACACACACTTCGTTGTTTCCACTTTTGGTGAATTGGGACAAAATTGTCCTTGCTCCAAGTGATCTCACAATTGCTTGTCACTTTCCTTACAGGACATTTACCACACAATTCCCTTCACGGGAAGAGTGGACGTCTGGCTATTTGGAAAGAAGTATATCAAACAATATAGTATGTTACACTGATGGCTCCCTTCTTGAAGGTAGAGCTGGTGCAGGAGTATATTCTCGTGAGCTAAGACTGAATCAGTTTTACTCACTTGGTAGAAACTGCACCGTTTTTCAGGCGGAAATATTTGCTCTTATGTGTGGAGTGCAATCAGCACTTCAACAGCGCGTAATGGGTAAAGTCATATACTTCTGTTCAGATAGTCAAGCTGCTATAAAAGCTCTCGCTTCGGCCAACTCAAGGTCGAAGCTTGTTATCGCATGTCGAACTCAAATTGAGGAACTGAATTCAGTCAACTCTGTAAACCTTGTATGGGTACCAGGCCATTCTTCCATCGCTGGAAATGAATTGGCTGATGAGCTAGCTCGCGATGGAGCATCGCATGACTTCATTGGCCCTGAGCCGGCTATTCCAATTTCGAAGTGCTGGGTGAAGCTTCAGATAAACTCTTGGGCGGCAACTCAGCACAAGCAATATTGGAATAGTTTGGAGTCATGTCGTCAAACAAAATTGTACATTACTGAGCCATCTCCAAGGGTGGCAAAGTATTTAGCAAATCTGTCAAAGCAGAATTGCAGTCTCTTGGTCAGAGCGTTGACAGGCCACTGCCGACTCAACTATCACATGGCAAATATTCAGCGTGCTGACTCATTTGTGTGTGATAGTTGTGACTCCGATTATGGAACTTCGTATCACCTGATATGTAACTGTCCAGTTTTTTCGCAAATGCGATTCCAATTACTTGGTAAACACTTATTGAGTGAAACTGAATTCAGAAGCCTGAATCTTCAGGATATTCTGTTATTCTTAACCCGCTGTGGTAATGAGCTATAGGCTCTCTACGCTCATGCGTTTTGCAGTGCCCTTTTTAGGGCGCTGTTCGAACCCATTGTGGTATGGAGCTACATGCTCTCATTTCGCTTATGCGATTTTCCCTCTTCAAGGGACCCCACTCCTATTTCCTCCCATCTTTCCCTTCCCTTTCCTCTCCCATCGGGTAGATGATGAAATAGGCTCAAATATGGCGATGGCACAAATCTCCCAACTGGTGGGGAACGTGCCTTTGGAGCCGGCCTTCTGATACCTTCTGATACCTGATTGGTAGCCACGTGTGTAGCTCGTTGTTTCTGAGCAAATGAAAGAATAAGCATCCAAACTAACATCACGGGCAGGTAGATAATGATCCTTTCTTCCCCATAGCGTTGTTAAATAACACGAAAATCCATTCAAATGCTCAGAAACAACGAGCTACACACATGGTTACCAATGGCTTTTAGGGCGAGATCAGAAGTTGTGCGAGATTTGGGTTAATTTAACTCAAAATTGGGTCCTAAAATGTTCAATAAAATCGTGTTTTTATTTAATAACAAGAAAGAGCATATTACTGCAACTGTTTTAGCAATTTTCCCGCTCAAATAACGGCTGTTGGATTTAATCCAATGGGAATTTCTAAAATTATTATTCTCCGCCGGAAGCGAAATAAATACGCACGATCCAGTTGTGGTTGCAAAGGAGAATATAATTTTCCTATCGGGAATGTATAAATTTCTAAAAAAATATTTTGGATCGTGTGGTACGCCAAGATGGGTTGTGAACCCCTGTCGAAAGTGTATGCATAATGAATTCTTATGATTACTCACGTTTAGTTTCCTTTGTGTGATATTGTGTCCAACGATCAGAGCAAACTTAGTGGTAGTCCTAATAATTACAATATATGTTTGATTGTTTCGAAGATATTCGTTAGGTTTAGTTCTTACCGAATTTGTAGTAGGAAACTGTCCTCTGTGTAGCAATGAAGTGGGCAACAAGGCGCAATTTAGGTTACCTAGTATGTAAGCACATTTTTTTAGATCTAATTTCACTGTAAATTTAAAT
Source organism: Aedes aegypti (assembly GCF_002204515.2). Taxonomy (NCBI): domain Eukaryota; kingdom Metazoa; phylum Arthropoda; class Insecta; order Diptera; family Culicidae; genus Aedes; species Aedes aegypti. Next base: position 109,655,773 of record NC_035109.1, read on the forward strand.
ATTTTTTATCGATTCTGGTCGTAGATATGTAGAAGGGGGCCCAGATAGCCGTAGCGGTAAACGCGCAGCTATTCAGAAAAACCAAGCTGAGGGTTGTGGGTTCAAATCCCACCGGTCGAGAATCTTTTCGGGTTGGTTCGTACCTGCCAAACGATATACGCATGCGAAAATGGTAATTGGCATAGTAAGCTCTCAGTTAATAGGGTAACGGTTGTATTTTGGACCCCCTAAGGAAGTGATTTTACATTTTTGTCCCAATTAATTAATTGCACAGCGTAACCAAGTCAAATAACATACCAAAATGTAGAGAAAAACTTCCTCGACGAGATAAAAATGCCCATACGGGCATGTAGGATCCAAAAGGTGTCGAAAATAATTGAATTGTGATGCACTGTTTTTCATTATTTTGGACACACCAATACATTTTGGACCCTCAAAGTATATATTTTGGACCCCCGGCAATTTTTTATCGTTTTGCGACAAAGTCCACGGTACTGGTTGTATAATATGCTTGCCCATAGTCTAATCAATCTATTGACAATGGAAAAGCGAGGAAATTCTACGCTTTTAGTTCAGAAATTAGAAAAAAGTCTTTGTTTACATTTGAAAAATTTCTGACGTCTTCAATTTCTGTGTGTAACGTGTTGTGACGGTTGCATGGATGAACCGATGAAATTAAATTAATTTCAGATAAAATAAACACATTTTCCATGCACAAACGCTTGATGCAAGTGCGGAATGGTCCTATCCTTCCAAATGGCATGCGGATTATATTGGTCTTTCGATTTAAACTGGATAATTTGCAGGAAAATGGCCCAGGGGGTCCAAAATATATAGAGGTCCAAAATATATTGGTTACCCTAACTGTGGAAGTGCTCATAAGAACACTAAGCTAAGAAGCAGGCTCTGTCCCAGTGGGGATGTAACGCCAGAAAGAAGAAGAAGGATATGTAGAAGTTTCGTTCACTAGATTTAAGTTCGATTTCAATGATTTTTACACTACTATTAAGTTTCTAATATTATAGCATAAGGTAATCAACTCTGCATAGTTCAGTTAATACTTATTTTTCTTAGTTGACTCACCCGGTGACAGGTCGCATACCTGTCACTCCTCTGTCATACCATTACACAGCCCCAGTCTTGTATAGAGCTTAGTGACATTTAAACACACGTAGACTAGCATACGCTCGTCATACACAGTTTGTTTTTGTTTTCCTCAAATAAATTTGCACACGCTTTCCAGACTCATCAAAATGCATACACGGTGGTTTGCGAAAATGAAAATTTACCCATTTTCAAATAGCACACACTTCTGTCAAAAAATGGGTGAATTCAGAAATGATATAATACCCGGGTATACCGGGTATTATAAATAAACATTATGTTTTGGCCATTGCAGATTAAAAATGGGTATTTAAAAACTCATTTATGGGTAAAAATAGTTAAATAGTTAGATGCAGCTGTGTTGTACGCAGTTCTGAAGATTAAGCCAAAGACAAATTGAGACATTAATTAATTAATAAATTTATTTATTTATTAATTAAGCATTGCCCCACTACAATCGTTTACAATCGATTTACGAATCTGTTCATATCTTAGAGCATCTTATATAACAAAAACATTCATGGAACGCCATTCCTCGCAGGTTCGTTTTTGATTGAATTTCGAGACATCCAAAGTCCTCTGATACATTGCTTTATTCGCTTTATTCTCTGCGGTGAGAGAAAAAAAGGCGGAGAGATGTGTTGCGCTTCATTCTATCGCATGTTGACACTTGCATACGATCTTTTTCATAGGTGCAAGCGGGATATGAAATCTCTTTCAACGTCGTAATCCCGATTCAGTTTTGTTATGGTTGATAAACGTCAAGGCACTAGGCCGTTTAAAAGCATTGACGGTCTTTGTGTACGGCTTATTGGCACAGGGCTTACAGGCACTAAAATAAAGCGTTATGTACTCATATACGGCCAATAACAGTGCCTGAGGATCACAGTGCCTATAAGCTTTTAATGCGAGTTCTGGTTGTCTGGGTGGTTTTCATCGCCCGCAATACTGACAAAGGCATTTCCTCCATTGTCCCGTCCTTCATTACCTGTGCTTTCAGCGCCATTCAGGTGCTCATCGAAGTGCTACTTCCACCTTTCAATCACCTCACGATCGTCCGTCAAAATGCTCCCATCATTATCCCTGCACATCTCGGCTCGCGGTACGAAGCCGTTGCGGGATGCGTTGAGCTTCTGATAGAACTTGCGTGTTTCTTGAGACCGGTACAGCAGTTCCATCTCCTCACACTCCGTCTCCTCCAGGCGGCGTTTTTCCTCCCGAAAGAGGCGGGTATGCTTTTGCCGTATCCGTCTATAACGTTCCACGTTCTGTAGGGTCCCTTGCTGCAGCATGACCGCCCGCGCTGCATTCTTCTCCTCCAGAATCTGCCTACATTCCTCGCCGAAGCAATCGTTCCGTCGACTCCGTCCCACGTACCCGACGTTGCTCTCAGCTACATTCATTGTTCTCCAACAGGGGCTTCATCCAGCTCACCCTCTTCCGGTAATGCAGCCTCGAAGTGCTACGCGTATTCAGTTGCGACATCCGGTTAAACCGGGCAGCCGTCGGTACCGTACGTTGTTAACGACGGAGAGTTTTGGGCGCAGTTTAACCATCACCAGATAGTCGTCGATATTAGTGTCGATGTTAGCGCCACGATGGATCCTGACGTCGATAATGTCGGAGAAGTGCCGTCCATCAATCAGAACGTGGTTAATTTGTGATTCTGTCTGCGGTGGGGATCTCCAGGTGTATCGGTACACACTAAGCTTTTACGGTGAATTTCACCGTAATCTCAACAGCTGAACAGTTCGGTAAAATAAAACACCGTAATTCCGTCGAAATTTTACGGATTCCGGTGATTTTTCACGGAATACTGTAAAAATTTACCGTACTCCGTTAATTTATTTCACCGAACTGTTCAGCTGTTGAGATTTTACAGGAATCCGTAAAATAATTTAAGTGTGTATGGAAGGCTCTGCTGGAAGTAGGTGCTACGAATGGCCATATTCTTGGAGGCAGCAAAATCAATTAGTCGTAGGCCGTTTTTCAGAAAATATGTGAGTTATTACCAATTTTATGCAAAACATAAATCACCAAAATTACTCGATACCGTTGTAGTCTGTAAGAGTTGCTACTCTTGAACGCTCACTCGCCAGGTACAAAACAAGAAAGTGAATATCAACATTCATAGAGCTCTCCGATTGAGATGTGCCACGAACTGTTATGGTTCACGAACTCGATCGACTTATTCGGATCAAAATCCAAACACTGCTCAGCATCGTATTTAAAGCAGATAATACCTAATGGGTCGCCAAATTTGTGTATGGGATAATTGGGTCCTAAAATGTTTAATGAATTCTTGTTTTTATTTAATAATACGAAAGAGCATGTTATTGCAACTACTTTAGCAAGTTTTCCAGCTCAAATAACGGCTATAACATTTTTAAACTTCAATTTTAAAAATGGTTTCGAATATGAACCTTGACACTTGTGATCTTGTTTGACATTCACTTTTTCGACAAAAATGCAACAGGGCATATAGTTTGAACACTGGGGTTGTTCCTACACGGTGGTTTGCGAATACCCTTTAATGGGTAAAAAAATACCCATTATCGAATAGCAATCATTTCTGTTATAAAATAGGGGAATTTCGCAATCATGAGAAGGGTAAAAAATTACTCATTCTTCCAACTCGCATACAATATAAAAAAGGGTAAAATTTTACTCATTAAAGGGTGAAAAATTAGTTTGAATCGAAAAAAAAAATACAATGCTGCGTAACCATCATCAGCTGGCAGAAGAGCCATTTAATTAGAGCTAATATTAATAATGCCATCTTTCAGGACGCAAGGTTCCCGCAAGTAAGTATAATACTGTTAACGAATAACATATCCATATGGAAATATTATGATTCTACTTTAACTATTCCAAATTCATTTCATTTTTCCAGTTCTGCAACCGAAAATATAGACGAACCTAAGCTAGACGCTGCGAATGCTGCCGGTGTTATTAATATTAATGCAAGTGTTAATGTTTCTTTTTAATTTAGATTCAAATAAATACAGAACAAATAAAATGTTTAATTTCTATATATTTACTTTACTTGACCAAATGTTCTTGTTTGCATTACATTAAAACGCCCAGCTGAATATTTTTGCATAAAGGGTATATTTTTACCCATTTTGTAGTACAGTCGACTCCTCTACAATGGGTAAAAAAATACCCATCCATTGACAGAAACCACTTTTACTCTTTAAAGAGTAAACCGTGTTTACTCATTAAGGCTGTGAACCGTTTCACCAGTTCGTTTAACTTTTAGTTAAAATTTGACAGCTCGATAGTTATTTCCCCTCCGGTTAGAAATAACCCTACTCTGGAGCATGGTTAAACTTGACAGTTCGAAAGTTATTTTTTGCTCCCGTGAATTTGAGAATAACTAACCATCTGTCAACTTTGTTCTGAAATAACTACACGACTGTCAAAGCTCAAATGGGTCGACTGCGATGTTCAATTTAACCATTTGAGGGGAAAATAACTATTGAAATGTCAAATTTTAACTAATAGTTAAACGAACTGGTGAAACGGTTCACAGCCTAAATGTGGAGAGGCACTTCTAGCGGAAATGGGTAAATTTTTACCCATTAAAGGGTATTCGCAAACAACCGTGTATCTGACATTTCGGAAGGGACACGGAAAACAAAATATACCCAACATTTGAGTTTAAACCAAAAGGTGTGACAAAATCATAAAAAAATGTTTTTTGTACTTAAACCAATGAAAATCAATTAAAAATTGAGTAAACATGTGTTTCTGCCCTAAACTTAAGCGTTTGGTACTAAAATTGAGACAGGGCTTTAGGACCCTATTGGAAGTGAACAATATTGTTAATATAATATATTTACATAAAGATAAATAGCTATTCTATTATATAAGGCGCTGTACAGTTTCGATTTTGTGTGACGTTTTCACTCTTACTGACCTTATTATCACTTTTTTTTTGGTAGGGCAAACGATAGAGGAAGATTTTTACGCAGAGCTCTATACGGTAATATCTATATCCAAAACTAGAGCTTATACAAATATTGTAAAATATGTAAAAATTTGAAAATTATTCGCTATGCGCTAGACTTTTTTCATGTGTTTGCATAGTGAAATAATGGCCTGTCAATGCAGAAATAGATAAATCGTTTTGTCAGACAATTTTACTACACAAATATATATTTGCACGATTTAGAAACAATAATGATCAACTTAAATGCATAGAAATAAACAATAATCAGAAAATATTACCAAAAAATCCGGATAGTATCAATAGAACAGGCATCATTGGTTCTACTCATTGATATTCACTTTTGCTCTAGACACATGATTATAAATGCAATATTCATCCTTAATCCCAATTCCAAACAAAAATGTCTAAATTCAACTGATGCACCATTGAGAGAAACTAAAACTCAAAAAGACATGAGACGTCCCGCTCTAGTGGGTACATGTCCAATAGCAATTGACACCATTCGGCTGCATGTTTTACTTAGTTGGCGAGAATTCCGTCGGGATCAAAATTCGGCAATGCATCTCACGAATCAATGGCACAGTATAGGCGACGCATTCATCCCAGCCAGGTGACCTCCAGGCCGACTCACGTGTTTCCTTGCGCGACAGAAGGTCCTTGTAGCCTTGAAACAGATAGAATTCATAACAATTAGATATATCAGTTGAGAATTCAAGAGCCTTTCGAAGGCTAAAGTAGTATAGATTAAATTAGAGTTCATTCACGAATTTCATAACTTCATAATGAGCTGTAACATGTTAATATAACACCTACTCATCCCTTCAAGCGTTATGAAATCTGTGTATGGGCCCATACTCCCAATTCAAACAATACTTACACCAAATGTGATGCACATTGTACAGTCGACCAATCTGCGAGAAGAACCCAGCAAATGCTTCATCGTTATTTTGGCGATAGTTGATTGCCCGTGCCCAGTTGTTGCCCCACTCGATCATGGTGCCCGGCTTAAGCCGGTACGAACGGATCTCGTAGATGTTCTTATCTTTACGCAGTGCCAACTGTGGCCAGTAGCTGAACGCGAGTAGGTACTGCAGATGGCGCGAACGTAAGTACGTACCTCGCTCCTGGGTCAACTTGACATAATCCTGAAACAAATAAATTGGGTGTTATTACTGTACCACAGTCGAGTTTAGACTCAGAGCCACTTACAGGATCATCATGCAGAGCCTTTTTGGTTTGGTCAACCATCTCGAAGCCTCCGGTATAACGCCACAGATGCAAGCACTGGTCCAGATCGCCGACTTCTACGCTCCACGAGCCGATCAGTTCGATGGTTAGATTTTTCTTCGATGATACGATTTCCACCGATTTTTTGCTGTGAACGAAAGTTTTGTGCGAGGTCGTTAGAATAGGAATGTTTCGAAACTTATTTCTTTACACCGGGGAAATCTACAAACAGATAAACTGCCTGACAATCACCATGTCGTGGAACGAAGTTCAGGAAACTATTGTTTCGACGAGTGCCATACAATTTTCGAGGAGAAGAATGCTGCAATGCTGCAGCACAACACACAACGGTAGAGATTGAAGCGGAAACGGCAAATCCGCCTATTTCGGAACAAAAAGCACCGCCAAGAAGAGGTGTAATGCCAAGAAATGGAGTTTCTTTTCCGTTTTCAAGACGCGCTGAAGTTTTACCAGAAGCGTAACGCATCCCATCTTCGAGTCGCGAACTGAAATAGGAGCACTTTGAAGGACAAACGCTTAATTATTGAAAGGTGGAAGCCACACTATGATGAACACCAGAACACCGGTACAGAGTGTCAGGACAGCGAGAATGATGACTACGTCAGTACAGCGAACAGTATGGGAATCAAACGGCTCTCACGATGAAGGGATGTTAAGGATGCCATTCAACACCTCAAGAACATCAAGGCCGGTGGCAAGAATGGTATCAGAGCCGAACTTATCAAGATGGGCCCGGAGAGGTTTTTTTAAAGCCACCGACACGTTAATGCTTCTGTCTGGTACGCTGATCATAAGTACTGTGCAAAAGGATAGGACAAGAAACGGTCAAGGATTGATTCCACTACCGAAATTACTTGAGCTGTAAGCTGCTGAAGTCAGGTATCCACATCCTAAGTAGAGCGTTTAAGTACAATTTGTTGCTAATTACCAAAGTAATTTTGACAATCGATCCAGTATGTCACTATTTTCCTTGCGGAATAATTGAGCGGAACATTCTTCCGTACGGAAAAATTACAGCTCCATTTGATTTTCACGGCAGGCGTTATGAAACGTTACGAACATTCGCTCTACTTGTTAACTGGACACAGCTCAAGTAATTTGGACAGTGTTGAAGTATTTCTTGGCCATTACTTGTCCTATCCTTTTGCACAGTAATTACGAAGTGGATACTACCCATAAGAAGTAGAGGTAGTTTCATAACGTCAGTAACGCCAGCCGTACAAATCAAATGGAGCTGTCACTTTTCCGTACGGAAAAATGGGCCGCTCAGTAAGTAAAAGTGACACTTCGCTCATACTGGATCAGCTGTCAAAAATATACTGCTACGCGTTGAAAAATGGGTAACCCACGTGCGAAGTTTGATATTTGACCAACTTCGCCGCGTCGCAACTCCATTCTCCATGTTGCGCATAATGCACACGGTTGATTGCATAGATGCGCACTATAGCGAAGTGACTTGCGACGTGGCGAAGTTGGTCAAAAATCGAACTTCGCACGTTGGTTCACCCATTTTGGGTTCATTCATTTATTTCGTAACGCCGAAAACGACCATTTTTGACACCCACCCACCCCTTAGTAACACTTTTTGTATGAATATTCTACAAATTTTGTATGAGCCGTAACATCGTGAGGACACCCACCCAGTGGCGTAGCTAGGGTTTTCGGTTTATGTCATTATGATTAATTGTAAAAGAATGAGACAAGTCCATATATTGAATTAGTCGTTTAGTGGGTACAATGGCAATCAAGATATGTCCATAGGGACCAAGGTGGCGTACATTTCTGAAAAAAGCAAATAATTTTATAATGAGAAATTGTTTTCTTGATCATGGAATTCAATAATTTTGTTCAGCTCTATAATAATGATCGTAGGGTTCAAAATGTACTACTTAGTTATTTTAATGGCCAGTTTTTCATTCAAATAACTGAATTTGATATTCATCAGCAAAATTCAGTTAATATTTCTAGTTTACAATATTCTGCAAATGAATCCTACTAAAGAAGATAAATTTAAAGACAAATAAAAAAAATCATTTTATAATATTATGCCTGTTAGGTAACAACAACAGTTTTTACCATGACTTCCTTCAAAATTCGATAAATGAAGAATAAACGAAAATTATTGTTATGACGCTAGATTTTCAAATCGATTTTCACGAAATTTCGGCCATGAGTTCTGGATATGATCTTCGCGGATAACATGGGCAAGATTCTCACAAAATCTTCAATAGGTTCCCATAGTGCTCTAGCTAAAATTTACTTTGCCAAGGTTAGAATGGAATCCTGGACAGCATTTTCAATGTTTTCAAGATAGATTTTTAAGTTGAATATTGGGCGAAATTCTGAAAAAAAAAATCCTAGGCACAATTCTTTTAAAAATTCCGAGTCACAGAATTCTAAGCAGGATTTAGAATCCATGTATAATTCATATAAAATCTTCGGTATTATTATAGACTGAGGTAGACTCTTCAACATATACTGTGCAAGATTATCATATGATTTCTAAAAGGACTCTCTCAATATCCATCAGCATTTGTCTGTTTTTTATTTTTTCATTTCTACAAGAGAAATTTGCTTCATTTACTGACATCTGTCAAATTTCATGCGAATATTTGAGCATTTAAAAAATTGACTGCGTCACATTGTTAACTATTGCGATTTGACTCACGATTCAGAAAGGTTGGACAGGCCTGAAATAAGCTGTTGCTGTATTAGTTAATTGAAGATTCTTAGGGGAAAGTCCTGGAAAGATTCAAGAACGTTTAATTATTCTAAAGTAGTCGTCAAAAATAATAATTCGTATGTAAATCAAATAAGGCGTTACGGAAGAATTACAAAATAAATGATTTTGATAATTTCTTCATTGTTTATAAAATTATTAAAAACGTAGATTGAAAGCTACCTGAGAATAAAAAATATTTTAAATCTATCCAGGATGTCTCGTAACATTCCGAAGCATATTTCATAGCTCAGTGATAACAACCCCTCATTCAAAAATATGTGGCAAATCTATTGAAAATAAAAACTTAAGGGATAAATTAGCTGCTCCAAAAACGCTTAAGTGCCTCACAAATTCAAACGTCAAACATTGTGCACCCAAGTTCGATGTCAAATATGATTTGTAGCAGTATAATTTCATTATATCGGTGTATTTTTAATTCAAATCCAATGTATATTTTTTGTTCAAGAATAAATCTACAAGTTCAATAAAAAAGTGTTTTGAGAAATCTATAATTAAAAAATATGATTGAAAATGTGGATTGCATATGCAGAAATATTTTCTTCCAACTCTTTTTAGGTAATCCTCAAGTGAGCATTCTTAATGATTTCCAGTATATCTCAGACAGCTCTATTAGACATTGATTGTTACATATGTGCTTACATCGCGTTACTCTATTGATTTGAATGTTTTGTTGAACATTGATTGATTTGAATGTTTTGTTGAAACCTTCCTCGTTACTATCAAATAATTTAGCGATAAATACTTAGAGAAGTCCTCAAACTCGCATTAGCTTCAATTCTTGTTGGAACCTTTTTAAGTACTACACTACACAAATCAACAAGTGAACATTAGACTTGACAGGACTACGATTTTGGGGCCCCCAATATTGAGGTTTATTTATTCGAATAAAGTGTTTAACTATGAACCCAAAATAGTGATTTTTGCAAGCAATGCGATTAGATAAACTGTTTTGCAAAATTGAAATTGTTTCCAAAATAGACGGACCCATATCACATGTACTAGTTGAACAGGGGCCCCTACAAACTATCAATTCAGGCATGTTCATAATTGGATTTTGCATACATGGTTTACATATTAGTTTAGTGGTAGACAAATTTTCAATAGTATGAGGATTTTTTCCACGATTCTGGGGCTCCTAGAAATATGGGGCCCGGTGTGGACCGCACCCACTGCACCCCCTAGCTACGCTACTGCACCCACTAACCCCTTCAGCGTAATGAAATTTGTGAATAAGCCCTTTTAGTCGCGAAGCGGTATACTTTGGTAGAAAGGATAAATTTCATTTGAGCGCATTACGTTTCAGGTGCATACCGTACATTCCAATGGACGATTTGCCCTTTGAAGGAAGCACCTCACTAGACAACGCCCAGTGTCGCAGTCGAAATACGTTCTTGACGAAAAGTTTTCCGGACTGAAGTGGGAATCGACCTCACACTCCTTGACACGATGCGGCTAAATGCTTGGTAACACTATCCGCACGGCCACGGAGCCCGCTTGTCTGCAATGGTTGATAGCCAGAAACTGGGATTCGGAACAGCTGCCGGATGTGAGAAAGTAAAGCGTTATATGTCCTATCTACGAGTTCCTGGAAAGTTATCGAGTGGTTTCGGGAAATATGGAAGCAATATTTATTGAGAGTTTAAAAAAAGCTTCCATGTCGTTGACAGGGCTGGTAGCGATCAGACAGCAAAATAATAGTGAATTCAATGACAAAAATAATTCAAAACGTGATTTCAAAACTAGTCAAAAAATGAGTAGAAATGAATAACCAATCTACATATTGGGTGCACTTGGAATTTAGAGATCTGCAATTATTTGAATTATTTCTTAACAGCTATCTGTCCTGGATAAGGCTTGATTGCCATTAATGGTCAAAAAAAAAAACGCATTGGAGCATGTTCTTCTCTTTTTTTACGACACGAATAGTAGCTTTGTATAGGTAACTATTGAAAATTTGTGATTGTAGTGGGAAGAAAAATCTTAGATTATCAAATACATGAACTCCGGAAAACAAACTCGTGATAATATTTTTAGCGAATTTTTTTTCATGAGGAACTTACTGGCCAAAACTCATTGAAGATTTTGAAGTAGAGGTACAGAAATAATTACTTGGATACATTTTATTAACAAATCTGTGGAACGAATCAAGGGGGAATTTTCTGTTGTCGACAACATTGTGGTAAATTTCTTTAAAAAAAGGTTGATAAATTTCAGAATGCAAAAAGAAATCTCAAAAACTTATTCAAATAGTCTCAAGTCAGAAAAATAAACAAACTTACTTTATCGATCCTACGTGTTTCGCAGACAAAATTGTAGACGTTCCGCTTTAAACCAACTCAATTTTTCACTTTTTAAACGTTCTAAAAGTAAAATTCCCGGATTTACAAAACGGCGTAAGGTAGATTTTCAACTTTCGCTATCTAACCACTTGTGGTGGATACGGGACTCCGGGCCACCGCCCGAGTAGATTTCCTCTAGCATAAGTTTCTTTGAATAAAGGAATTCTTGTTCGGACCTCATTCGGATCACTCGAGTCATTTAGTATCACGCCCCGACATATATCGTCAATGGACTCCGCCATCATCATCAACCAAATAAGATAACAATTCACACTACTTTCACCGCTCCGTTGTTTGGAGAGACAAAGTGACTTGACCACGAATCGAAAGAAAACACTACTCGAGTCGATTTTACACTGGTACAAAAACGTCGTATGTAGCTAAATGAAACGGCTTATCATTTTGTAATATTTTTTTTTGTGGGGAATAATAGAAACTACCTAGTTTTTTTTAACGCTAGCTAATTGTATACAAAATTAAGCCAATGCACACGACTAAAAATGTTAAAAAATTGATTTATTTTAATACACTTTTAGAAGACATGTTGTGATTCTTCTTATTCAATTTTCTCTAAACGGTATGAAATTACTTACGTCGATTTGGAAAAGTTATCGAGAAATCCTATAGTATAATTCAAAATTCAAGAACAAACTCAAGCCAAATTTGTGACAGAATTGGGTCCTAAAATGTTTAATGAATTCTTGTTTTTATTTAATAATACGAAAGAGCATGTTCTTGCAACTACTTTAGCCATTTTTCTAGCTCAAATAACGGTCATAACATTTTTAAACTTCAATTTTAAAAATAGTTCCAAATATGAACCTTGCAACCCGGTGCTAGGCAGCCATGTTTTCGTGGTCAGCATCAAACTCAAGAGCAACAACGTACATTGGCCTAATGATATTAGGGAATTTTTCCTTCAATACTAAAATGTGTTTTTAGCTAATCACATCAACCCAAATTGCCTTGCTGTACTGCGATCCAATAGTTTACAACCGTTTGTTTGTTAGAATAACTGTTGTTAAGCGGGAAAAGAAATTTTTCGAAGAAAAAGATTTCGCCATCATCGATTGTTATTTCTCAAACGGTTATTTGTTTACAAACATTGAGCTGTCAGTGGGAACCAGAGATGTTTGCTCGTTATTTTTCAATGGGGTTGTATGGGCGGTGTCAGGAGGCTGGAACCTTGACACTTGTGATCATGTTTGACATTCACTGTTTCGACAAAAATGCCACAGGGCTTATAGTTTTAACACTGGGGTTCTTCCTATCTGATATTTTGGAAGGGACACGGAAAACGAAATATACCCAATATTTGAGTTTAAAACAAAGGGTGAGACAAAATCTCAAAAATCATAAAAAAATGTTTTTTGGACTTAAACAAAAGAAAATCATTTAAAAATTGAGTAAACATGTGTTTTTGCCCTAAACTTAAGCGTTTGATAGGGGGGTGGGTGGGTTTTCTTAAGATGTTACAGCTCATATAAAATTCGTAAAATATTCATACAAAATGTGTTACGAGGGGGTGGGTGACCATTTTTGACGTTATGAAATTTGTAAACGAACCCTTGCATGTAGCTTTTTTTTAGGTTTTTATTAATGTGTTTGAATGGGTTAACCACAAATAAACACTCACGGAAATATTCATCATTTTGTAAAACTTGTGAAATCTCAAGAACTTATTCAAACAGACTCAAGTCAAAAAAGTATACAAACTTACTTTATCGATTATACGTGTTTCGCAGACGAAATTCTACACGTTTCGCTTTGAACCAACTCGATTTTGCACTCTTAGAACGTTTAATTTCCGGATTTACAAAAGACGAAAGTAAGATTTTCATCTTTCGCAACCTAACCACTACTTTCGCCGCTCCGCTGTATGGAGAGACAAAGTGACTTAACCACGAATCAAAACAAAACACTACTTGAGTCGATTTTACACTGGTACAAAAACGTCGCAAGTAACTGAATAAAATGTCTTATAAGTTTGTCATAAAACTTCTGTGGGAAATAATTTTATATCACGTTGTCAAAATTATTATCAAAGATGCATGTACCTCCCTCGGATTTTTTTTTTTGTCGAGAATAAATATCCCTATAAAACTTTCACGCCCTGAAAGTTTAAAAATATTCTTTCGGGAAAATTCAGGGTGTCAATTTATATTATTTTTTTCAATTCCCGGATTTATCCCGGATGTCCGGATTTCGAAGCAGTATAGCTAAATACATAAGATATGTTGAACCACTGAAAATCTTTATGAAGATTATGAATATTATATTATTTTTAAGCATATTGATTGTCAAATACTACACTATTGCTCCATAAATATTGGATAAATAAGTAGAGGGTTATTTGAATCTAATCACTAACATATAGGAGGGGTTTTAAATCACTATCATTTGAAAGGGGTAATAATCATTTTTTTTAATGTGGTTAGTTGAAACGGTTTGAATTTTGAAAGGGTTTTGGGCAAAGAGATATAAGGACTGTTCATTTTATAAAGTGGACACCTTGTGCATGCTGTATCTTTTTAATTTACCAATGAAATTTCAATCGGTTTTCTGCACATCGTTTGACTAGTATTGTACAATGTTGTGATAATAAAAATTCTCCAAAATTAATTAAATTTCACACGAATATGGAACAACGATTAGAACGGTCGGTTTTTGGAGGTTATCAAAATCAATGATTGTTAGAAATTGGCTGGAAAATTCGACAATTTATATTTTTTATTTTCAAAAAGGGCTTGTTCTTCGAAAGTATCATCAACTAGAAGCCTGATGGAAAAAATCCAGTTATTTTTGGAACAACAATTTTACAGATACAATAACATCATTTTCCCCCTATATTTTTAGAGAAAACCATTTTAAAATTGAAGGGGATCGGTATGAGTAGAATTTTTTGGTTAAAAGTACGTCCTGACGGAAGTCCTAATATAGTATTAATATGAAAAATGACTTACGCCTTCATAGAGTTACTTATTAAGTCCCCAGGTGACATTTAAAGCACAATAGATACACAATTGCTTTATTCTTAGAAGACCTTTCAAAGTACATTGACAATCATCAAAATTGGCAACACTGCTGTAATAAAATCGACTTCATTTTGCACCTATTATTTTTGTAACATGTTATTCTAAGATTACCAATTGAAATTTTCGGAGAAAACCATTTACAATTTGCTGCAGATCGATAAATATGCGTACACGATTTTAAAAGTATGAGACTTTTTAGTAAAACTACCATAAACAGTAAAATTTGTGCTTAGGACTGTGGTTTAAACGCACGATTTGGCTCTCGTTTGCACAAATAAGGTTTATTTAGTAAACCAGACCAGTTTTGAACACGCTTTTTACTTTCCTCTTTTGCTGGGAGTGAAACTAGTGAAAGGATGGTGTATCAGCAAATTTGGCCATAAATGGGTGCATCACTAAAGTTACCTAATGTCAGAGAATGGTGGAATATAGTTGATTTTTTTTAAGCTATACCTTTTGTAGAATAGTAAAGGATACAAACATACAATATGTTCATAAAAATTAGGATTTTTGTTTTGTGAAAAATAATGTTAAACTTTGACGAACAGCTTTTCTTAGGAGTTTTTGGAAAAAATATTTGACTCTTCAACCAAAAGCATTTTTTAAGATCTTATATTTTAATAGTATTGTAGAATAATAGTTGAACGATGCACAGAAAACCGATTACGATTTTATCAATAAATAAAAAAGATATAGCAAAAACAAAGTGTCCACTTTATAAAATGAACAGTCCTTAAACGATTTATAGAAAAATCTCAAAGACCAACAATATAGATATTTTTAGCATTTTTTTTTTATAATCAGAACTGAGAGGTTGCTGAAGTAACTCTTAGGCCAGGTCTTTGATTGCATTATAATTCAGTCGAAAAATCACAAAGCATTTGGCAAGAAGTCGTGAAAAAATTTGAGGAAAATCTGCCAAAGATCGGGCTGGAAAATCAACTATTGTTATTATAGGATTTTGCTGAAAAATATTTGAAATCGTAAATTATCTCTCTAGCAACTATATTCGTGTTGTAAAGTGCGATGTCAGGCAATCGAGCGAAATTTTCTAGTTTCACCACCTTGTGCTTTTTCCCGGTGTGTTCTGCGATTTCCCGGGGTTTTCCACTTTTCCCGGATGGATGACAACCCTGAAAATTGGATTTCTTCAACTTTTAGGGTTGTTTTCCATAATAAATTCAGAATACCCAACATTATATTTTATTTTATTTTATTTTATTTTATTGATGTACAAGGGGGTCAGGGGCCAAGTCTCCAGTATAAGTTTGAAAACTCATACCGTCCATAATACACCGGGGGATTTGGAGTTCGGGAAGTAGGCAACGCAACATCTTTGACCAGAAGGTTCTTTAAGTTTTGCTTTTACTCTAGACTTCCCCTACACGTATGAATGATGCAAGGTCGAAAGAACATGGAATCAGTCATACATATTGTGCATTCAGAATAACTTTGGACCGAAGTTCATAAGAGAAATGAAATATCACCGAAAGTTCGCCGAAGTTCGGCGTCGGCATTCTACCGAAGTGCTACACCGACAAAGGCAATCCTTATGCGTCGGCAAAGCACCAAATTAGAATGCCGACGCCGAACTTCGCCGAAGTTTTGACTGCCGAACTTCTAATTGTCACTCGAATTGTCAATATAGCGGTAGTGAAGTGTTTTGCCTAAGGATTTGGTAAAGGAGGGATTATGTGTGGTGTTTTGTAAATAGCTCTGTGGAACAAATGTGTTATTAGTAAATAATTAGTTAATCTTATTTACCTCAATTAGCAGTAATGATTAAATAAAAATTATACTCATTATTTTCTAGGCCATTACGCTGCCATGATAAGGGTTATCCTATCTATCCGATGACTTGTTCCTCTTTCTGTCGACCAATACGCTGCCATGTCTTTTTTCTCGTTGTAATGGCGGGTTAGATATGAAAACAAGGATAAGGAGAGAAGAAATGTTAGTGATTGTTACATGCTTTATTGCTGTATTGGCTTACAATGAAGTCATACAAAATTCGCTCTTTGGATTCCCATGATAACAATCCCCATGCAGCTTTCGAGAAACTCCATGCCAATGATCACTGTACGCCATGTGCGGCATTCAGGACATCTCAACAAAACTGACGATAAACAACATCAACATAATCCAAAAGAGCGAAAACCTTAATGTTTCAATGTAGGACAATTTAGCTTTACTGCATGTGAGAAGTTCTTGGTGATATTCTCACAACGGCCATTCAGAATGGTTCGACGGATGTAGATAAAAGATCATTATGATATAATTAACGACGACATGTTAGTAAGCTTAGAACGATTATTGTATTTGCAACTGTTAATTTAGATAGTTAAGCTAAGGGTCGATTATTGTACATATATAACTTATTATAAAAGCAGAAGTAAAACGCGCACGCGAAGTAATGACCTTCCATCCCATCTTCAAGTGCTCCCCACAAGCACAACACTTCATTCTGGCACTTTAGAACGTCCATGTTGTAACTTGCTCACACAAGAAATCTGCCTCGACCAAGTTGGCAGAACTCGCCCATACCCCTTTCTGAACCAAAGGACAGGGAAATTCAGAATACCCAACATTATAGACAAAATATATGGGAAAATTTTCGCCGACACAATATTTTTAAACTTTCCATTGTAAATATTTTTGTAAAAAATAGGAGGAATTCCTTTAAGCATCGCTTGTGAGACCGTTGGACGAATTCTTGAAAGAATCTAAGAATAATCACTAAAAGAATTTCTAAAGTTCAATTTGTACAGGACTTCCCGAAGAGATGGTGTAGGAATCTCTATAAAGCATCTAGTTACACTATGATTGTTTGCAAGGAATCTTCCACAAATTCACAAGATACCTTTCCTACGACATATTTCTGATAAGTTTTTTTATACTGGAAATTTATTTGGGAATTCAATCATAGTTCGAACAAAAACTCGTCCAGATTTTGCTTCGTAAACTCTGATTAAAAGACCGGCAGGGATTACTTAAGGAATGTTTGTAGAAACGCTTCCAAGAAGATTCGATTAGGAGTTACAATAACTATTTTGTTTCTAGAAAATGCCACTGAAGTACATACCATACAAAGCTCAGAAGATATATAGCTACAACATGTGAGTTATTTAAGAGACAACTGTGAGAGGCGAATAACCGCTTTTGCGGTTAAAGCCTCTTTGAACCAACTAATGAATGAATAGCTACAACTAGGAATTCCAGAATTTGAAGAAAAAAATAGCAGCAGTCCCCGAATATTCCATAGCAATAGTGCCCAGGTTTGGAGCTTGTTTAGAGAGGTTTTGTTATGCACTGTTATCCCCCTGATATAATCAGAGCTGTAGCAGTTGACAATAAACAGACTCTCATGATGTGTTGCAGATTATGATGGTTACAGAGAGCGATAAGTGGCTACAAGTTTATTTTTATCAGAAGAATTTCCCGATTGAAAACTAAATTACCGACCGCATATTGTTAGATATATTTTAATTTCCGATTTTTTGTCCCATTTCCAGAGTGTGTGGCCACCCTGTAAGAGTTTTCCCATAAACTTAAAAACGATGTTGCAGTGTTTAGTTCAGATACCCTTTCAATCAGAATTCACGAAAGGAATTCCGTCAATGATATTAGCAGATAAAGATAAAGACCTTCTATCAGCCCTGCGTTTTATTTCCAAAATATTAATTACTCAATATGTATGCAGAGCTGTTTAAGATAACATGTGCATACGTTTATTCATACAAACAACACATAATTCTATAATTCAATAGGTGAGAGATAATTACAACAATACCTCTTAGCTAACTGATAAGCCGAACTCGATTATAGCTGCTTGTAATCACCAAAAACAGAATACAAACCCAGCGCTAGAATGAAAAGCTCATCGTACTTACTAGTTGTCCATGTAGGGCCCAACCGAGTCCGGGCGGATGTTGTGCGTGTGCAGTTCGTAGATTATCTCCTTGTCGCTCAGCATCCGGCTGTGCGATTCCTTCGTGGGTTCGATCTTTCGGACCAGTAGCTTGCTCAGCCAAGATTCCGATCCATCCCGGGCGAGCGCCGCAGTGGTCGAAAGGGCCCTACGGAATGCATTAGTAAATTATTACGCCTCAT
Source organism: Aedes aegypti (assembly GCF_002204515.2). Classification (NCBI taxonomy): domain Eukaryota; kingdom Metazoa; phylum Arthropoda; class Insecta; order Diptera; family Culicidae; genus Aedes; species Aedes aegypti. Next base: position 109,674,307 of record NC_035109.1, read on the forward strand.
CTCCATTTGGGGTCAATAATGGACGCAAGTCATTACCTAACCGGTTGATGAAAGGCTTTCACCATAAGTCGTAGCGAAACGAAGGTCATTCTTTGGCTGCCGTTTGGACGATTTCTTCAGCTGAACACTTTTGTTTATACGGATATTAACTATAATTGCGCTAAGTAGCGAAACTTACGATCGAGGTGTTGGTAAAATTTTAATGAACGCACTTTAACTTTGAACAAAAATAAATGCAATAAAAACAATGCAGAGGATCGGTCGGCTTTTACGTTTCGTCGCACGGATGAAAACTGATAAAAACACCCATCGCGATTCTGATGGTTTTGACGTTCCGCTTTGCGAGGGCTTTCGCTTTGTGAAGGTTATCGTAAAGTCGCACATTCGCACAGTGAGCCTGGTGTTTTAAAGCGTTCGGACAAAATCAATTTTACTGAATTATTTATTCAAGGTCTGTTCAATGAGGAATTTGAAACTGAGGGAGACAACAGTGACGGATTTTGTAAAAAACTGTCATCTGATCGCTACTGCATTTCGATGCGATAGTCTGATGCGGAATCTCTTGAATTCCAATGGAAATCTCTGAGATACTTCAGGTTTTTTTTTGTGGGAATCGTTGCATTTCCGTTCCATTGGCGAGTTCATGACAGAAAATATTATCACATTATTCTAGAGATCCATCAGACACTCCTCCATGGATTACATCCATGGTATGTCTGAATTAAGTGAGAAAATTCGTTCAGTAATTCTGTTGGTAACATTTTCAGAAATTTAGAAATTCCAAGAAATGCGGCAGACTATAAATTTCTATTGGTATTTCATTTTCTGCTATTAGGTTCTAAATTATGATGGGGGATCTATTCGATGTTTTTAAGAATTCCGTCATATTTTTCCACAACTTCAATAAAAAAAAGAAGTTGGCTAAACATGTAAAAAGTTTTTTAAATAAACACTCTGTTGCGATATTCGAAAGGACACCGATTTGTTAGTTGCTTGTACGGCAGCTACAAAGCTGAAATTTTATTAAAGAAATGTTAGCAATTACTTACAGAACCTTCATTTTTACTCTTACATTTTCAGTGACTTTCGAATTCTTTTGACATTGGGGTTATGTTTTCTGCGTCCAAACAAGTTTGATCTAAGTGATTTTAAAGAAGTAAAAAAATAAGTATCGAACATATTCTCCGAATTCATTTCATTGCTTTACCGAAAACTAATCAACTGAACGTATAATCCAATGATTTCTGATTCAAACTTTATCTAAATTGTGATTTAGCTACAGGGCGGCCTTTTCATCCGCATGCACGCTTCTTGTTATTCCTCGATCTCCTCGCGTTCGGGGGACTTGACAGTAGCATCACTTTTGTGCCCTGTGAGTTCGGCAACATCCTCCAACCCGTGAGCTCCTGGAGTCCCCGAGTAGCTATCCGTATTGTTGGTCTTTTCTGAATTTACATCCAAAAGCGCCAGCTTAACAGCCGGCCTAGAAACGATTCCATTGGCGGTTAGCACCTTAGCCCTCCTAACCTGGCCGTTCGCTCCAGTAATCGTCTCCAAAATCCGCCCTCTAGTCCAGCTATTTCTCGTTCTCTCATCAATGATTACCACCAAGTCACCTGGTTCGAGTGGTTTAACCTTTTCGAACCATTTTGTGCGTCGCGTTAGCATAGGTAAGTATTCTACCACCCACCTAGCCCAGAACTTGTCTACAACCCTTTGTGTAGCTTTGTGGATATCACGCAATCCGCTACTTTTGTCTACGAAAGCGATTTCTGGTTGAGTTATCCCGGTGGACCCGTACAATAAAAAATGATTTGGAGTCAAGGATTCACTATCTGCTTGATCCAAAGGGACGTATGTTAAGGGTCGCGAGTTGATTACTCCTTCCGCTTCGAGTAGTATTGTCTCGAGCATCTCGTCACTAGGATGCGGCGTGCTGTCCGAGATTACTTTCATCGCCGATTTAACCGACCTTACTAGCCGCTCCCACGGTCCACCCATGTGGGGGGCTGCCGGAACGTTAAAGTGCCAAGTGGTATGTGCGTTAGTGAAAGTTGAAGCACACTCGTGATTGATCTGTTGCATCTTCTGTTGTTCTTCTGTCAGCTGGCGGTTGGCGCCCACGAAATTCGTGCCATTATCCGAATATACCTCGCGTGGAGCACCACGCCGCGCAATAAATCTCCGAAAGGCCATTACGCAGGACTGTGCTGATAGACTGTGAGTAACTTCTAGGTGGATAGCCCTTACAGTAAGACAAGTGAATAGAGCTACCCACCGTTTTACCAAGCTTCGTCCTATTTTCACTTCAACAGGGCCAAAATAATCAACCCCAACAAAGGTAAATGCGCGCACGAAGGGTGTAAGCCTAACTTTCGGCAGAGGTGCCATCATCGGCGGCTTTGGAGTGGCGTTTCTTATTTTGCAAAATTGGCAGTTTCGTGACACCTTTCTAATCAAACTACGCAGACCAGAGATGTAATATTGCTGGCGCATTTCGTTATGGACTGTTTCATGATTTCCGTGTAGTAGGCGTCGATGGAAGCTGTCAGTTACGAGCGTGGTGATTGAATGTTGTTTGGGCAGTACCACAGGATATTTAGCAGAATACGGTGCTTCTGGAGCCGCTTCGATTCTACTCCCCATACGGATGAGACCACAAGTATCCATGAACGGATTCAGTCTGTATAGAGGGCTAGATGTGATGACAGGTTCGTGATTGATTAGAGCTGCTATTTCATCAGGATACGCCTCGGCCTGGGCTTGTCGTAGCAAAGTGAATTCGGCCGTCAGGATCTCGGTACCCTTTAGTGGCGATCCTCTCTCGCCAGCTGGAATTTTTTGCCGTAAGATACTCACCGCACGATGAACGTACGCTACAGTCCTGACCAGACGTTTCCAATTGGAAAAACGGGTAACATCCACCAATGGAACCATTATACTGCACCGATGCAAAAACGCAGGACGTAGCTCTTCGCTGGTGATGCTCTTCGAAGATCCACGCAATTCCTCGGGCCATTCATTTTCATCCTCGATAAGAAATCCGGGTCCGGAAAACCAACGATTGTTGTTGTCGAATGTTGGGCCGGACGACCACTTCGTTGCTTCGTCCGCGACATTTAAATCAGATGGTACGTACTTCCATTCTTCGAGGGTGGTTAGTGAAAGTATTTCACCCACGCGAAATCCAACAAACTGGTGGTATTTTCGGCTGTCTGAACGAAGCCAAGCTAGCACGGTGGATGAATCCGTCCAGAGGCATCTTTTGAAGATTGGCAGGCTCAAAGAAGAGCATAATGATTGCATTAAGCGTGCTCCGATCATCGCGGCCTGCAGCTCCATTCTCGGGATAGAAAGGGGTTTTAGAGGAGCTACTTTAGTTTTCGAGGCCACAAATGCACATCTCCTCCCGCCAGAGCAGTCTATTCTCAAATATGCCACGCAAGCGTAGGCGGATTCACTCGCGTCCACGAATATGTGAACTTGCAGCTGTTGTAGTGTGTTCGATGGAAAGTCTGCGAAGTAGCACCTTGGTATACGTATCTCTCCTATGTGTGCCAGCAGCTCTGACCACCGATACCATGCATCAAGAAGGTTTTCGGCAATCGGCTCATCCCAATTCGTTCCTGCCCTCCAAATCTCTTGCATTAGAATTTTTCCGTGAATAGTGAAGTGGGATACAAATCCTAATGGGTCAAATATCCTCATTATGAGCTGGAGCACTTGTCTCTTGGTGGGGATCACATTACCGTTGAGTAGCTGCTGACTATTTAGGCTGGAAGCATCAAACGTGAATACGTCCTCTGCTGGATCCCAAAGCAATCCTAGAACACGATCACCGATGATTTGCTTATCGCAGTTAATCGGTTTGCCTGACAACTCTTCCGATTCTCCTATGGCCAAGAGAACTTCCGGTGAATTTGATCTAAATTTCCGGATTTTGAAACCGGCGGTAGAATGAATGATCTTTACTTGGTTCACGAGTTCTATGGCCTCCTCTACCGTATCGGTACTATCGAGAAGATCATCAACGTAATGGTTTTTCGTGATAGCGCTGGCAGCTCGTGGATACATCGCAGCGTGTGCTTCGGCGTTCACATTTTTTATGTACTGCGCCGAGCAGGGTGAACAAGTAGCACCGAATGTGGCGACATCCATAACGTAGACCTCGATTTCGCTATTTGGATCACTGCGCCACAGGAACCGCTGATACTGCTTATCATCCAATCGTATTTCGATTTGGTGGAACATTTCGCAGATGTCACCACAAACTGCGATGTTCCTTTCTCGAAATCGAAGAACTACTGCCACCAACGAAACCAGCATGTCTGGCCCCTTGAGAAGGAGATCATTGAAGCTGATTCCTTGTACCTTTGCCGCTGCGTCCCAAATGAGTCGGATTTTTCCGGCCTTTCTGGGATTGACTACTACTCCTAATGGAAGGTACCACACGTGTCGTGGATCTGCGTCCTGTAGTTCCTCCAATGAAGCTTTGTGTGCATAACCCTTTGCAATGTAGCTCTCAATCTGTTGTTGTACATTCTTCGCCAGCTCAGGATCACGCGCCAAGCGTCTTTCGAGGCTTTTCAAACGGCTTTTCGCCATCGGGAGACTATCAGGAAACGATGGGCTATCGACCCGCCACAAGAGGCCGGTTTCGTACCGACAGCCTCTCTTGATCGTTGTTCGCTCCAAAATCTGAACTGCACGTTTGTCTTCATCGGCCTCCGGTTTAACCGTCACCGCACTTTCTTCAACCGCAAAATAGCTTCTCATTGCTTCATGCAACGACTGATTCGTCATGGTTTCTTGAACATGATGATTCAGGTGAACGAGCTGTGCATTATTGGACTCCTTTCCGAACACGCACCACCCTAGCCTGGTTTTGACGACGACTGGCCCTTCATTCGTTCCTTCATGTATCTTCAAAGCGGTAAGCAGACGCACGTGCTCCAAACCAATGATCATCCGAGGAGCTACGTTTGAGTAGCTCTGAAGAGGTATTCCTTTAAGATGCGGGTACTGGTCCACTAGGCTTTCGTAATTGAATGATTGCTTCGGTAGATGCAGATCTTCGACCGTTAGAATGTTGTCGATGGCATATTTTTGTTTCGAGTTCTCGCCAGCGATGGTTAGACTAACGCTCTTTGAACCTTTTTCTTCCCTCTTGATATTGCCGGTCCAGGTTAACCAAAAGGATGCTGATGGTCCATCGAGCCCTAACTGTGCAGCGACTTCAGCCTCGAGAAGCGTGGAGCTAGAACCTTCATCCAGAAACGCAAAAATGGTGACGGTTCTACCATTAGCGAATAGCTTCACGGGAAGGTAACGGAATAACGAGGCTGAATGACATCCGTGGTGATTTTGGTGAGCTTGCACGTTGGCATCAACTTGCGGTTGTATCTGCTCGTGTTGTGTATGCTGCGCATGTAACATAGGATGGTGACGCGATCGACAATTCTCCAGACCACATTCCTTCTTCGACCGACAAGGCCATTTCCGGTGAGGCACTAGACATGTTCTGCACAAATTCTTCGATCGAACAGTCTTCCAGCGAGCGTCAACAGACAGTAAACGAAATTCATGACAATTCGAGATTTGGTGACTCTCATCTTCGCAATAGTTGCATCCTTTAATTGAGCGCTCTTGATTTCGTTCTGTGGTTTCGTCATTCGCTTCGTCCGACTGATCGTTAGAGTGAACAAACAGCTTCTCTTTATGTTTGTCCGGACGATATCCCTTTGTACTTCCATAATACGCTTCCGAGGTTACAAGCAAATCCGATGCCAGAGAGACAAGATTCGACATGAAAGAATTGAATGTTACCAAATTGACGTCTGCCTGTGTCTGTTTAAAACTGCTCCACTGTAGTTTGAAGTGCGTTGGTAACTTCTCCACAAGCTCGTTGAGGAGTAGCGGGTTTGTCAAATGGGTTTGCTGTTCCGACATAACCATGTGATCAATCAAGTACTGAACTGACAATCCATAGTCCACTATCGATTTCAAGTTGTCAGCTTTCGGAGCCGGCGAGGATCGAACACGTCTGAGGAGTGAGTTGAGAAGAATCTCGGGTCTCCCGAATAGCATTCGGAGAGTGTCTATTACACTGGCAACTGCCGAAGGTATCAGCAGACGACTTCGTACTGTATCGAGGGCATTTCCCTTAAGGCTCCGTTGTAGTCTTGCCAAATTCTCGGCGTCGCTATAGCCACAAATCGCAGTAGAGTTTTTGAAGCTACTATAAAAAATGGGCCAATCTTCCGGGTCACCGGAGAAAACAGGCAAGTCTCGTGCCATGACTTGTCTAGCGGCGAGTTGAGATGCTGTGGGGCAAGGCAATACTGGATCAACGTAGGAATTCCTTTGGTTGTGCCATAAGTCTTGGTTCAATACAGGCATCGGTTGTGTTGGTGCGAAGCCCTCTGATGACTGACCGAACTGCGCGATGTCGGGTTCCACAGGACCGGTTGGCAAGCGATACTTACACGTTTGCTGGCTATCTTCGTGCGATACCTTTCGCAACGAGGCAATAGCGTCATTCGTTCGTTCTTGCACGAGAGTTCTGGAAGGCTTGCTGACAGACGCACTGGGTCTGATTGTTTGTACTGAGGAAATGTATTGCTGCCTGGGTTCTTCAAGCCGTGTTGCTTTTGAAGACGAAGGAACCAAGCTGGATTCAGCATGAGATGTAATCTTCAGCGGAGTCGGATTAGAAACTGGTTTCAACTCAAACATGACGGGAGCTTCCAACTTCCTTGAAACTGACTGTGTTTCCAAGGCAGGATTTGTCAATGATAGCCCGACGACGGCGGCCAGCATATTTTGTTCTTGGACTCCGCTTTCTGGCATAACAGTGTGTGTAGCCTCGTACTCGCCGGCGGAATTTTCGTTATCTTCGTTGTTCAGCCAGTTTTCCAATCTGTCGCGTTTGGATCTTGCACTTACTCTACTTCTGTTGCTAGGTGCCTCTTCTTCTTCTAGCAGCATTAGCATTTCATACTTTTCCTTCAAAAACTTCTCTTGTTCCTCTAGCTTCCTTATCCTGATTTGGTTTTGCTGCTCTAGTAGATCCAACCGAAGCTGGATTTGCCTAGACTTCTTACTGGATGTGGATGTGTACGTCGATGGTGCCGAGTTCGAGTCGGCCGCAGCTAGTAATTTTCTCCGACACTCTTCACATATCCATGAACGGTCCGAGCCAGCAATCGAACCGGATACACCAGCACATCCGTAGTGTTCCCAAGCATCGCAAGCATCGCAACAGACCATGTCTTCGGCTTCGTCCGGCCTATTGCACCTTTTGCAATGCTTGTTTTTTCCAGATGCACCTTGCATCCTTCCTAATATTTTCACTCCTACTACAGGGTTGAAAATCTTTGTAGTTTGTTGCGATATTCGAAAGGACACCGATTTGTTAGTTGCTTGTACGGCAGCTACAAAGCTGAAATTTTATTAAAGAAATGTTAGCAATTACTTACAGAACCTTCATTTTTACTCTTACATTTTCAGTGACTTTCGAATTCTTTTGACATTGGGGTTATGTTTTCTGCGTCCAAACAAGTTTGATCTAAGTGATTTTAAAGAAGTAAAAAAATAAGTATCGAACATATTCTCCGAATTCATTTCATTGCTTTACCGAAAACTAATCAACTGAACGTATAATCCAATGATTTCTGATTCAAACTTTATCTAAATTGTGATTTAGCTACAGGGCGGCCTTTTCATCCGCATGCACGCTTCTTGTTATTCCTCGATCTCCTCGCGTTCGGGGGACTTGACAGTAGCATCACTTTTGTGCCCTGTGAGTTCGGCAACACACTCAAAATAATAATTCATCATAAACACTCGAAATAATTTCGCCAGAAAATCATTAATTTTATTTCTCATGGATGTAGAGCTAGAATTACCCTTCTTAAGGAATTGGCTTGTTTAGTGGTATCCACTTTTCTACACATTCTAAATCTACGTTAAAAAATTGAGCCAGAATCCAAAGTTTCATAATTTTCCGTGCCCTGGAACTATTTTTAAAACACGTTCGAAGTTAGTATGCAAATCACTTTTACTCACCCCTTGGTAAATTTTACTATGGGACGAGTTGTCATTATGTGAATTGAAAATGGAAAATTTAATGTCATTGAGTCTTCAGATTGAAATAATCTAAACAACCCAATTGTAGCGTATGCCTAGCTTTCATTAACGTATTTGAAAAAATAGGAGATCGTTGGAAAATTTCGTTTGCGTTGTGTGCCAGTTTCGAATAATGGAAAATTACAGTAATTTTGGTTGGGAATATTTTAATGTCTGGGATTCCAATTGATATGGGCTTGTTCAATTATTTCATAACGCTGAAATTGGTTATTTTGGACACCCACGCACCCCCATGTAACGCTTGTTGTAGGGTAAATATTTTTCTTTTTGTATGAGCCGTAACATCATCATGACACCCACCCACCCCCTCCAGCGTTATGAAATTTGTGAATGGGCCCTAAGTACTTTGTCATAGGGCTTGCTAAACTAGTAATTTAGACAAGACTTTACCAATAATCAGTATCATAAATATGAGCCCCAAAAAGTTTTTATCAATTATCTCACCAAAAACCTTGCAAAGAAGCCCTAAGTACACTTCTATATTTTTTCAAAGATCTTGTTGATGTTTCATAAGATCCTCTCTAAATTTATTCAATATCTTGCCGCTAGAAATCTACAAAGTACAGTGTTCATCCAGAGCCAACAAAAAATCCCGGGTTTTGAATCATAGTTTAATTCTAATTTAGTAAACTATGAAGCAACTAACAGTTTAATGCTCTGGTCTGAGAAACGTTTCTTAAGACAAAAATAGTTTCTTGGGGATTATTACCATAGTCACGTATTAGTGATCTTTGACTCAACCAAAGTATCAAGACACCTTGGACTCAACTACGATATTGCGTGGAAAAAACATTTAGATTTGCGAACTTAAAAAATAAGGTGTAGCCTAGATTCAACCTCACTTTAAGCGTCTCGTGCTTTTGACTGTTCCAATAAATAATTTAAATAAGATTAGTCATTAACTTGAAAGGCAAGGATTTCTCGAACTAGTTCCGACAAAAGATGCGACAAAAATCAAAATCCAATATTAATATTATAATTTATGATTCCAAAACTATCAAAACTCGACACTGCTTTACGAACTCTCGTCCAAAGTCCGCTGAATTCTCCGCCGGATGATGGCTTTCACATTGGCATCCACATTGGCCAACGGATTGTTCGTCCTGGCGGCGTATTCCACTCTCTGGACTGCACCAATTTCCGCCTGATTCGACACCATGTTGGTCACCAGACAATCGTTCCTGCTTCCAACGCGGCCAATTCGACCAATCCGGTGAATGTAATCGGCTGCATATAAGGGGAAATCGAAATTGATCACGTGCCCGGCTCGGGTCGTATCCAATCCTCGACTGGCCACGTCCGTAGTTGAGAGGACATCCACTTCCCCGCGTTGAAACTTCTCAAACTGACCCAATCGAATTTTGAGCAACATGTCGCCGTTTAGATTCACACAAGGGATTCCGGCTTCGTTCAAGTGGATCGAGATGAAGTCGCAGGTGGGTGTTTTATTACTGAAAATGATCGTGGGGCGTTTGAGTTTGGCGTCCTTCCTGAGCAAATCCAACAGAACTCCCGGACGGTCCGATTTCTTGATTCGCATAAATCGTTGGGTAACGTGAGACAGCAGTCGGTGCAAATGGGGACTAATGACTTCTTCGATGGTTTCCACATTCACAATGCGACTCAGCAATTCGTTCATGTTGGAAGGCATCGTGGCCGCGGCCAGAATCAACTGGGTCCCTTGAATATTCTCCCCAATGTCTTGCAGATGATTCTTGTGGAAGGGAAATCGTTTCATTAAGTGAAGTAGTTTGGCATTAAAGCTATCGTCCAGCAAGGTATCAGCCTCATCCAAAACGACCCACCGGACACTGTCTGTCCTGTAGATTCCACTGGACACAAGTTTACTGATCGCTCCGAAGCTCGAGACCAAGATATCAATGTCCTCGAAATGGGGATTCATCATTTGCTGTCTGGTCCTGCCGCCCAACAATACGCGCGCTTTTATATCCAATCCTTGGGTTAACCCCTCCACCACTCGTCCTATCTGCTGGGCCAATTCTCTCCCCGGAGTTAGGATCAGTACCAGGGGCGTGTTGAATCCCCTCTCGCTACAGTTCAACTTCCGTCGAAGAATCTGTTCCACTATGGGCAGTAAATATGTGTAGGTCTTCCCGCAACCGGTCTCGGCAGCAAGCAGTGTATGTCCTCCGTTCAAAATTGTAGGAATTCCCTCGGCTTGGTATTTGGTAGGAAAAAGAACCCCCTTCTCCCGAATATTCTGTACCAACTCATCCCTGATCCCGAGACTTTGAAAGGGAACATCGCTCAGTGAATGTGTCTCGTATGGTTGCTGCACCGGATGGATGATGAAGTAATCCCCAACGGATTTCCGATGCCTCCAACCCGCAGATGCCAATGGAACATCCCCAAATTTCTTACCGCCCCCGCCTTCCGTGCCCAGCGGATAGTGCTCCACAAACAAATTGTGCTGGGCGCGTCTGCAGGAGATTATCGGCTTCCTCGGTGTCGTGGTTGTGAATATAGCCGTGGATGAGAAATTCGTCCGGAAGCTGAACAACACTTTCACGGTTTTCAGCATTGTACGGCCGGAATTTTACGGACGAAACGCGATTTTAAATTAATTTGCGCCTTTTCGCGTGTCTTTGGTGCGTGTTTTGCAGTCACCACAATTTTCGGCGTTTGTTTTGCTACTCCTGTTCGCGAACGGCGGGCGGAAAACGAGAAAAACAAAATGTTTCATGGTGAGTGAGGTTAGCCCCTGGTGAAAAAATCATAAGAAAAGCAAAGAACGTGCTCCTGTTGTATCATATATCGCAAAGTTGGAATTACGTGAAGCTTTGGTAAAAATATTGGCCTGATTCTCAGCTAAAAAGTAAGTTCTTGGCCTATCAGGTATCAGAAGGCCGGCTCCAGAGGCACGTTCCCCACCAGTTGGGAGATTTGTGCCATCGCCATATTTGAGCCTATTTCATCATCTACCCGATGGGAGAGGAAAGGGAAGGGAAAGATGGGAGGAAATAGGAGTGGGGTCCCTTGAAGAGGGAAGATCGCATAAGCGAATTGAGAGCTTGTAGCTCCATACCACAATGGGTTCGAGCAGCAACCTAAAAAGGCACTGCAAAAAGCAAGAGAGTAAAGAGAGCCTATAGCTCATTACTACAGCGGGTTAAGAATAACAGAATGTCCTGAAGATTCAGGCTTCTGAATTCAGTTTCACTTAATAAGTGTTTACCAAGTAATTGGAATTGCATTTGCGCAAAAACTGGACAGTTGCATATCAGGTGATACGAAGTTCCATAATCGGAGTCACAACTATCACACACAAATGAGTCAACACGCTGAATATATGTCATGTGATAGTTGAGTCGGCAGTGGCCTGTCAACGCTCTGACCAAGAGACTGCAATTCTGCTTTGACAGATTTGTTAAATACTTCGCCACCCTTGGAGATGGCTCAGTAATGTACAATTTTGTTTGACGACACGACTCCAAACTATTCCAATATTGCTTGTGCTGAGTTGCCGCCCAAGAATTAATCTGAAGCTTCAACCAGCACTTCGAAGTTGGAATAGGCGGCTCAGGGCCAATGGAGTCATGCGATGCTCCATCGCGAGCTAGCTCATCAGCCAATTCATTTCCAGCGATGGAAGAATGGCCAGGTACCCATACAAGGTTTACAGAGGCCGAAGCAAGAGCTTTTATAGCAGCCTGACTATCTGACATACTTTACAAACAGCCAGACGTCTGTACTATTTCAGATTTTCTTGAATTAATAACACAGTTTAACTTGTATTTAACCAGACAATCACTTCGCTTCATTTATTCACTTCCTCTCGTGTCCACCATCTCCATACATCTCCCGACCCAGTCCCCTTCTCTCCCCGTCCTTGCATTCTCCCTCCGTCCTCTACATCCATCGCGCGTGTTGTTCAACTCTCCACAATGTCTTACTCATTCTCCGTGTTAACCGTGCTGCCAGATACTACAACCCCACCATTTGTTTCTTGGATGTAGTACGGCACGTAGTCTTCGTTCCTAATGGGTTCACGACGCTTGCGTTTACCTCGAGAGTTCTCTTCCTGCGGTACAAGCGGATCGGTATAGTTATCAGCCTCCGGTGTTGAAGAGTTCAATGTTCCTTCCTGCCTGGGTTGTTGATGATCCATTTCAGGTGATTCGATTCTCTCCTTCGAAATCCTGTCACTGGTCTCAGGAACTTTCCTCAAATGGGTAACGTTTCGTCGGAATTCCTTTCCTGATATAGTTGAACGAACAGTTGTGTCTGAACCGTTCTTCTTTATAACTTGAAACTCCTCAGGAGCAAAGTCGGCCTGTAATTTGTGATCCTTCTTCATCCGCTTTAAGAACACTCGATCACCTTCTTGAATGTCGCTAGATACCGCCCTACGTTTTCCATTAGAATACATCCTCCCCTTTTCCTTTTGAAGATTATCATAATCGCGCACCGATTCATCATCAATGAAAGCTGGAACTCTAGGAAGTCGGCTTTTTATGCGGCGTCCAAACATCAGCTTAGATGGCGCCTGTCCCGTTGTAGAGTGATTGGTTGCATGATACACCAACAGAAAATCCCGCAGAACTTTTCGCCAATCTTTCCCAAGTTCTTGGGCGATCCGTAACCTCTTAAGGATTGAACGATTCTGCCGTTCTACCTGGCCATTCATTTGTGGCCAGTAGGGTATTGAGTTCACCAGCTGAATTCCATACTCATTACAGAAGTTTTTGAAATCCTCACTCGAGAATGGTGGCCCATTGTCTGCTTTAATGAGAGATGGCACGCCGTAACGGCTGAAAATTTCTCACAGCCGCTCGATGGTTTCCCTAGAGTCAGTATTCCCCATTTCACACACCTCTAAATATCGGCTGTAGCTGTCCACGATCACAAACAGATGTTGTCCCTCGGGTAACGGTCCTAGGAAATCAATAGGGTCCTAAAGCCCTGTCTCAATTTTAGTACCAAACGCTTAAGTTTAGGGCAGAAACACATGTTTACTCAATTTTTAATTGATTTTCATTGGTTTAAGTACAAAAAACATTTTTTTATGATTTTGTCACACCTTTTGGTTTAAACTCAAATGTTGGGTATATTTTGTTTTCCGTGTCCCTTCCGAAATGTCAGATAGGAACAACCCCAGTGTTCAAACTATATGGCCTGTTGCATTTTTGTCGAAAAAGTGAATGTCAAACAAGATCACAAGTGTCAAGGTTCATATTCGAAACCATTTTTAAAATTGAAGTTTAAAAATGTTATAGCCGTTATTTGAGCTGGAAAACTTGCTAAAGTAGTTGCAATAACATGCTCTTTCGTATTATTAAATAAAAACAAGAATTCATTAAACATTTTAGGACCCAATTGCGATGTCTTCCCAGGGTCCGGTAGGCAATTCCTTTCGCATCATTGGTTCTGGGGCATCATGGGCAGCCCTAGGGGAACGACACTAATCAATTTCGTTTTAATTTTCGTGCGATACGACCCCATTTCATTTGAGTTTTCATGTTATCTCCAGATTAAATCCATTTTATCGGATTTTGCACATTTTATCCATTTTCAAGGTTTTTGACAGTTTTTACTGATTTTGTGTTTTCTGCTGACTGATTTTCACAGTAAAATGATAATAATCGACAAAATCCGAAGTTATCCCAAAAATCTCATTTAATGAACTTTAATGAATGAAAATCATCCAATACACATCGAAATCTTTGCTTTATCTGTGTCGGTGTCTTCGCATCAGGCTCAGGCATGGAATTTGACGTTTCTACCCCACGATAGTAAACAAGTGCCGCTGCAGTCGCTGCGTTACACAAAAATCCTTTGTTGGTATGCTAGCCTTGCAATATGCAAAGCTTCTTCTTCTTCTTTCTGGCATTACGTCCCCACTGGGACAGAGCCTGCTTCTCAGCTTAGTGTTCTTGTGAGCACTTCCACAGTTATTAACTGAGAGCTTACTATGCCAATGACCATTTTTGCAGGCGTATATCGTGTGGCAGGTACAATGATACTTTATGCCCTGGGAAGTTGAGAAAATTTCCAACCCGAAAAGATCCTCGACCGGTGGGATTCGAACCCACGACCCTCAGCTTGGTCTTGCTGAATAGCTGCGCGTTTACCGCTACGGCTATCTGGGCCCATATATGCAAAGCTTCGCCGATTTAGATCAGAACATACTTCATACCCAAGTAACCATGGAGCATTATATCATTGCATATATAATGTAGCTGCGTTGCCGTAAGCCTACCATTAAAGTAGTTTAAAAGTGGAAAAGGGCCCTTTTACAGTTGCACTAATGCAAAAACGACGAAAATGCAATGAAGTAATTTATAAAGTAACATTAGTGCAGCAGTGCAATTTATAAAGTGATATTAGTGCATTGATACATTTGTAATGTAGAGTTAATGCTATATTGCTTGACAGCTCTTGAAATATGTCGAATAAAGGCAATATTACATCAATGTTGTTGATATGCAGTAGAATACGTGCAATGTTATAATGCTTGTGGTTACTTGGGTAGTCCTATGGCGACCACAACCTTCTGGTAGATCCGGACTTCAAGTTGTTCTATGAATCGGAAGTGAGATTACTCTGTAGTCTAACGTGGGGGCATGCTATGACCAGCAGAGCTAGCTAAAGCAGATTTTGATATAGGGTAAACAGGTATAATATGCCCCCTTAAGGAAAAATTGCTTTTTCGCAGTAGCAAATGCATTACTTCTGTACATGCCACATTCTCTAACCAGGTAGCTTCTTAAAAGGGTACAAGACGGTTCAAATCTTGACGTTTCAAAACTCCCGTAGAGAAAAATTCCACAGCATATCAATATTTAAAAGCACATCTTTGCCATTGTCAGGGTTCATTCACAAATTTCATAATGCTAAAAATGATTATTTTTGACACCCACCCACTCCCTCGAACGCTTTTTGTATGAATATTCCACGAATTTTGTATGACCTGTAACATTTCTAGTACTACTCCCTTCAGCGCTATGAAATTTATGAACAGGTTGTTATAGCTACATAAATACCTAAATAAATTTGGAAGAGAATTCAGAACCGAGAACTTTTTCTGGGAAATTCCGCTAACCTCAGCGGCGAGCGTCCAGAACAACTCTCGAAAAATCATCATTGATAAGGAAACAAATTCGGAGTATGCTTGAGACTCTTGTTTGAAAGCTATACATCTATTTCTAATCTAAATCTAAAACTAATTATTTCGCTTATAGAGGGTTTGCATTTCCGCACATACACAAATTTTACGTTACATCGTAGTCTAGTTGTTCGGGTACGTTATTTATTTTGCAGCAGCTTTTCGGAGCAGCTCAAAAACTGTAATAAAGTTTATTTACATTAGTTTTCAGCTATGACTAAATCTAAATTTTACGCCAACTACTCACTCAAATAGTTTTCCTCCTGCCTTACGATATAACTTCCTTCCGGATCCTTTTGCTACTTCCGTTATCTCCTCTTCCTACATATTTAAACATCAATTAATTTATTTTCTCTTATTTTCGTTTCAGGTACTTACAACATCAACCGTACAAAGCAGCGCGATGCTACGGTTACAATTCTTCTTCGACTCTCGTGTGGTACAAGCTGGGTAAGTATATTTTTGCGTTATTTTCTTAACCATAATCTAATTCACTTTTATTTTACTTACAGGTAATCTAGGCGATTATTTTGGCAATAAATTCCATAAATTACACTCCTTGCTTGCTTACACGTATTAATAAACGAAAGAAATATCCAAATCACTCCTCACTTTCTCAAATGCGATCTTTGTTTTTGTTTTTGCAATCTTTTTCTCGCGGTTTGCTTCCGTCCTCCACTCTCGCCAAACTGTCACTTGCGGAGGGTTCGGCTATTATGCCGACAACCGACCACTACTGCCCAGCGGTGTGAACAATCCCCTGCCCGTAACATCCGGTATTTCTTCCGGAAGTTCCGGATTTACCTGCCTCTATCTCCAACACCGCTAGATTCACCACGGCTCGCCGATGTACTTTACCGTCCGCCGTCTTGACGTCCGCTTGGCGAATCCTTCCATCAGCTCCTTGGATGACCTCCTGAATCCTTCCTCGCACCCAGTTCTTCCTGTTCTTCCCTTCGACTACGAACACTAGGTCTCCGACTTTCAGGGGCTTCGTGTCCTCGAGCCACTTTGCACGATGATTCAGCGACGGCAAGTATTCCTTCAGCCATCGTTCCCACATCCGGTTGGCCAAATATACCGATCGCTTGTAGACGTCCGTCAAGGATGCAGCCAAATCCACAGCGTCGTCCAGCAGCATGTCCGCACCTGTCACTGTTCCACGGATGAAATGGTTTGGCGTAATCGCTTCTTCGTCCGCCGCTTCTTGTGGAACGTATGTCAACGGCCGCGTGTTGATCATGTCTTCAGCTTCGGCTAGGCTCGTTGACAGAATTTCGTCCGTAAGTTTCCGTCCATCATCAAGCGCTCGAAGCGCCTCTTTGACGGACCGCACCATCCTCTCCCAGACACCACCCATGTGTGGAGTGCCGGGAGGGTTGAAGTGCCAAGCAGTAACTGTTGAAGTAACCTTTTCAGCGCACTCGATGTTGATCTTCTTGATCGCCTGGATCATCGCAGCACTCGCTCCACGGAAACAGGTAGCATTGTCCGAGAAGATTTGTTCTGGAGCTCCACGTTTGCAGGCGAACCTCCTGATCGCCATTAGGCAGGACTGTGTGCTCAGACTGTGAACCACATCCAAATGTACGGCTCGCACGGCCATACAAGTAAATACGGCGACCCACCTCTTTTCCTTCCTGCGTCCCACCGTGACTTCAACCGGACCAAGGTAATCTACGCCCACCGAACTGAAAGGACGTAAGTGAGGCGTGGATCGTTGAACCGGAAGTGGTGCCATCATAGGGACGGCCGGTTGGCAGCGGTTTACCTTGCACCAAATGCACTCCTTCGTCGCCTGCCGGATAGCAGAGCGCGCCTTCAAGATCCAGAACTTCTGCCGCAATTCGTTGAACACGGTCTCCCTGTTCGCGTGGCCAAACTTGCTGTGGTAATGCAGGATCAGCTTCTTGGTGATGTCGTGGTTCCCCGGTAGGATGATTGGGAACCTCTTATCGAAGGGCAGCTGCTCATTTTTCTCCAACCTGCCGCGAACTCTCAGGACTCCGTCTTCGTCTAATACCGGTGAGTGCTTGTACAGACAACTGGACCTTTCAAGCTTTTCCGTTGGTTGACCAGGATTCCGCTGAAGATTTTTCGTCAGCGTATTCATCTCCTCCGGGAAACCATCGAACTGAGCCTGCTTCCACAGAATGGTTTCTGCCGACTGCAGCTCCTCTCGTTGAAGTGGCTTCGTTTCAGCCGAATATTCAGCCTTGACCATTCGACGCAGGCGCTCCGTGGCTGGAATAGCCATGATCGGCAACCCGGCTCTTTTACGCTGACAGTTAGAGATGAAGCGCACTACTGTTGCCGCCACACGCAGTAGCTTTATCCAGCTCGACACGGTTTCAGCTTCCACCACCGCATGAAACAGCAGCACTCCTCTCGCTTCCTCGTCCGTTTCTTCAACTGATTCGTTAGACGGCCACTGATCGCTCGGTTGGAACAGAATTGACGGACCCTGAACCCATTCCGAGTCGTTTTGTAGCGGAGGACCCCGGCCCCACTTGGTAAGCACGTCCGCAATGTTCTGCTTCGTTGGCACCCATCTCCAGGCCCGCATCTGGGTCAACTCCAAAATTTCACCCACTCTGAATGCGACGAACTGCTTGTACTTATGTTGATCCGAGTGCAGCCAGGACAATACAGTACGAGAATCCGTCCAGAGAACTGTGCGGTCGATTTGCAGGGAGTGTGTATTCATGACCGTCTGCCTCATTCGCGCTCCAAGTACGGCGGCCATCAGCTCTAGACGAGGAATTGACTGCCGCTTAAGTGGCGCCACCTTCGCCCGGGACAGGACCAAGCTACCCAAGTAACCATGGAGCATTATATCATTGCATATATAATGTAGCTGCGTTGCCGTAAGCCTACCATTAAAGTAGTTTAAAAGTGGAAAAGGGCCCTTTTACAGTTGCACTAATGCAAAAACGACGAAAATGCAATGAAGTAATTTATAAAGTAACATTAGTGCAGCAGTGCAATTTATAAAGTGATATTAGTGCATTGATACATTTGTAATGTAGAGTTAATGCTATATTGCTTGACAGCTCTTGAAATATGTCGAATAAAGGCAATATTACATCAATGTTGTTGATATGCAGTAGAATACGTGCAATGTTATAATGCTTGTGGTTACTTGGGTACACTTCACCGCTCCATCAATGACCGATCGTAGATACGCCACGCAGCCGTAGGCGTGCTCGCTCGCATCGGTGAAAATGTGAACCTCGAGAGATTCTATTGAAGACGACGCCGCGTCTCCCAGGTAGCACCGAGGAATCCGCAAGGCTTCCACGTCAGGCAGCAACTCGGTCCACTGTTTCCACAAACGCCAACTTTGCTCGTCGATTTCTTGATCCCAATCGCAGCCGTTTCGCCAGAGATGCTGGATGATCACCTTACCGTGGATCGTGTACGGCGACAAGAGACCCAGGGGGTCAAAAAGACCCATCACACAGCTCAAGACGATCCGTTTCGACGGACGCACGCCGTCGTACAAGTACCGCTTGATATCCGTTCGGTGTGTAACGGAAAAGGCGAAGACATCTGTAGTGTGCAATGCGAGTAACGAAGATGAATGATTCGATGATATTCAGTCAATAATTGGAAAATCATTTACATCCTGAGCTGGTTGCACTGTTTGAAAATAGCGCACAAGTCTATGACAAAATGAATCGCTTCAGCGTTGCCTAAAAGCTCTACAACATAGGTACTCTGGCTGCGTAACGTACTCTATGATCATGTGAAAGTTCAATGATCGCATAGGTGTGTGTGAAGAATGAATGGGCAGCGAGAATCAGAAAAGTTTTACGATGATGGATGCTGGTTAGAGTAGAAGCAACGCAAAGACCGTTTGCAAGAGCGGGACGGAGATAAAATTGGAATTCTTTCAAAGTAGCATGCAAAACGCTTTCTTCATTCTGTTGACGATTTTATCGACGAATGGACGCGTGTGAAAATTTGTAAATTTTGATTTCGGACGCTCGGAATTACACGGGTTACTACATGGCGCGGTTTGGTAGTGATTCGTTAATTACTAAAAGTCTGTAACAAACAAGTGTATCATTTAATCGCAGTTTAACACGAAAAGTTTAATATAACGTAATATTTCGAATGAGATTTGGTAAATTTGTGTTGAGTAGAACGAGTGGGTATCTACTCTTGAATAAGATCATTATTGATGGATAATTTATGCAGGACGACTGGGTTCCTTGCCTGATTAGCAGAACGAGTGGGTATCTGCTGATGATTAAACTATTGAAATGTTATTTGCAGGACGACTGGATTCCTAGCCTTAAGCGCAGAACGTGTGGGTATCTGCGCAGATTAATAACAGAGAAAAGCTTTAGGCGCAGAACGTGTGGGTATCTGCGCTGAGTTTTTACGTAGCAAATATATAAAAAAATAAGCAATATATTATCACAGACAATTGGATGCTGACCACATCCATAGTTTTCTGAGAACAGTTTTGTATTGTGCTAAGAACAGAACTCTGAGAATTAATATGTATATATATATATATAATAGTATGAGCGAAGCAAATAAAAATGAAAAAAAAAATATTATACCACAGCCAATTGGACGCAGAACACATCTAATGTGTATGAGAAAAGTTTTGTATTGTACTAAGAACAGAACTCTGAAATGAAATACATAGTATGAGCAAAGTAATTAAAAATGAGAACTAATATACTGTCACAGACAATTGGACGCTGAACATATCCTCAGTTATCTGAGAAATTGTTGTATTGTATTAAGTACACAGTTCTTAAATAAAACGCATAGCAAAAAAAGGAGGGTTAATATACTATCACAGACAATTAGACGCAGACCATATCCAATATGGTCTGATAAAAGTTATGTGTTGTACCAAGAGCAGAGCTATGAAATGGAATGTATGATATGAGTCAGGAAAATAAAAAATTGGGAAATAATATTCTAGCACAGACAATGGATCATTGAAATAACCAAAACAGCCGCTATGAAAAGCACAGATAGAGCCACTTGTGTGTTTGACAGAATAGCAATGATGTCACAATGTGAAATCCCATGTACAATGGCGCCGCTGTTTTGATGTGGTGTGTTCCGATAGATCTTCAATGATCCATTGGACGCTGACTACATCCAATGTTGACTGAGGATAATTTTGTTTTGTACTAAGGACAGAACTCTGAGAAATAAAATGCATACTTTGAGCGAAGCAAATAAAAATGAGAACTAATATTCTATCACAGACAATTGGACGCTGAACACATCCAATGTTGTCTGAGAAATGCTTGTATTGTATACAGAACGCTCAAATAAAACAATAAAACGGATAGTGTGAGCAAAAAAAAAAAGAGAGTTAATTTACTATCAGACAATTGGACGCTGACCACATCCAATGTTGTCTGAGAAAAGTTTTGTATTGTACTAAGAACAGAACTCTGAGAAATAAAATGCATAATTTCAGCGAAGCAAGTAAATACAAGAATTAATTTTATATCACAGACAACTTGACGCAGAACACATCTTATGCTGTCTGAAATATTGTATGAAGTACGGAACTCTCAAATAAAACGCATAGTATGAGCCAAAAAAAAAAGGAGAGTTTATATACTATCACAGACAATTGAGCGCATTTGGTATGAGAAAAGTTTTGTATTGTACCAAGAATTATGAAATAGAAACGCAAGACTTGACCCGAAAAAAAAAACTAATATTCTATCACAGACAATTGGACGCTGAACACATCCAATGTTGTATGAGAAAAGTTTTGTATTGTACTAAGAACAGAACTCTGAATTAAAATGCATAGTATAAGCCAAGCAAATAAAAATGAGAATTAATATACTATAACAGACAATTGGACGCTGAATATATCCAATGTAGTATTGTATTAAGTACAAAGCTCTCAAATAAAACGTATAATACGAGCCACAAAAAGGAGGGTTAATATACTATCACAGACAATTGGACGCTGACAACATCCAATTTGGTCTGATAAAAGTTTTGTATTGTACCAAGAGCAGAACTATAAAATGGAATGTATGATATAAGTAGGGAAAATTAAAAATTGGAAAATAATATTATATCACAGACAATTGGACGATGAACACATTCAATGTTATCTGAGAAATGCTTGTATTGTATTAAATACAGAACGCTCAAATAAAACGCATAGTATTAGCAAAAAAAGGAGAGTTAATATACAATCACAGACAATTGGACCAAAGACAAATTAAAGACCTCGATGTCCCTAGCAGTTTCTCAAAATTTTATGGCTCATAAGGTAATCTAGAATGCCGTGAAAAGTGTACTGCGATCTGTCAAACTTGGGTACCTTTGTACTACCGAGGGACCAAATGCAGTACTAGAAGTGGTACACAATCCGAGCCCGAGTGTGACGGACCTGATTGGACGCTGACCACATCAAATATTGTCAGAGAAATGTATCATGTTGTATATTTGAAATAATAAAGTATTTTATTGTTACAAAGTCGAAATGTTTGTGCAACTCCTTTTCTATTCGAGTGGCTAATTACACTGATAAACTAAAAAAAATGTACTTATAATAAAACTGAAAGATAATAAGAGCAAAGCAGAGAATAAAAGGCTTATAATATTATCAAAATCAATAGAGTCCTAAAATGTATAATAATATCTTGTTTTATTAAATAACACGATAGAACTTGTTCTTGCTACTACTTTGGCAAATTTTATCGCTCCAAAATTGGCTTTATCGTATTTAAACTTTAATTTAAAAAACGGGTCTAAATTTGAACCTTGACATTTTGATCATGTTTGACGTTCACTAAGTCGACAAAAATACTACAGGGTTTCAACTTTTCAACAGTGGTGTTGTTCCTATCTGACATTTCGAAAGGGACAGGGAAAACTAAATACATCCATAGTTTGAGTTTAAACCAAGGGGTGAAACAAGGTCACAATAACCGAAAAAAAAAATCATTCTTTTGGACTTAACGAAAAACATGAAAAAGAGTAAACGTTTAGGGCCTAAACTTTAGCGTTTCGTACTGAAATTGGGACAAGGTTTAGGGTCCATTGGATACTGACCACTTCCATTGTTCTCTAAGAAAAGTACACTGATAGAGGTAATTGAATACTGGACTACATCCAACATAGATCCAAATTTGTTCATGAAGTTTGGCATGATTTTTATTTCATTAAGTTTAAGTAGATAGTCTATACAACTTGGAAGGAGTTTCCTACCTTGAAGAACTTGTAGTTAATACAGATATACGAACGATACGAGTATCGTCAAATAAAATATTTCTGGGTTGCGAAAGACTTATTTTAAACTGAGAAGGAATACAGTCTCTACAGCTAGTTTAATACGGTGAAACAAATGAATCAAAATAAATTGAATGGAATATTAAGACAATAAGTGGCACAGACACAAAGATACTTTAACGATTTGCTACATCCATTTTGGAGTGCTTTTTAATGTAAGTGTAAGTGCAATTTTAGTAGAAATTGATTGATTGGATGTTTTCCTTATTTTTCGAAAAAGTTTTGCTTTAAAAATTTGATTCAGTATTATTTGTTTGGCGATTATTCCATTAAAAAAACTAAACATAAATTTTTATTGTATTTGCATAATGTTTAGTTTACTTTTGTAGAATTAAAACATGAAACGGATTAAACATAAACTTGTATTAGAAAATAAAATTGATGATAAGAATATTGATTGAAATCATATCAAAATGAAATATTGTGCATCCCGATAAAATTCAGAAAGAGAACTTCGCTCAATTTCCTCTTCTTAACCAACGAACTTAAGGTAACATACGATAGACTCATCTTGGCATCCATAAACAATCTATTTTCAAACTATCGTTGAAAAGAAAATATTTCTGTTTTATATCATATCGGTCATTTGGTGATCTATCGGATCATATGCTTGCTAACAACAGGCATGTTGATACACTTTCAGTTCATCTTTGTCCGGTAGAACCGATAGCACATCCCCAAAACTACAAAATTGGGTCCTAAAATATTTAATGAAATCTTGTTTTTAGTTAATGACACGAAAGGGCATGTTACTGCAACTGTTTTAGCAATTTTTCCAGCTCAAATAACGGCTACATCATATTTAAACTTTAATTTAAAAATTGGGTCCACAAATGAACCTTGACACTTTTGATCATGTTTGACGTTCGCTTAATCGGCAAAAACACCACAGGGCTTTTAGTTTTAACACTGGGGTTGTTCCTATCTGACATTTCGGAAGGGACACGGAAAGCAAAATGCACCCAAAATGTTTTTTGGACTTAAACAAAAGAAAAACATTAGAAAATTGAGTAAACATGTGTTTTTGGCCTAAACTTAAGCGTTTGGCATTGAAATTGGGACAGGCCTTTAGGACCCTATTGACCATCATTTATGGATAGCAAACAGTTGCACCTTAAGCACCGCCAACACATTTGAATCGGAAGGATTTTGGCGCGCTCGAACTGGCAAATCCTCCGTTGTGGTGAAACTTCTTCCGTCGACGTGATGTTGGACTGTTTTCAAAAACAGTCGAGATAAAAGCCGAGCCGGCAGAGCAATGACAGTTAGTTCGTTCAAAACTTCGCTTCGGAAGTCCAACCGGCGAACTCCAGATTGGTGCTGCGAAGTCAATAGGAATAATTGGTGCTTGGGCTAGATTTTATATGGCTTCTAAATTGATTTCCGAAGAAGGCAGGTTAGTAAGATATAAGTACTTTGGAAGAGATGGTGGTTGAATAGGTGTAATTCACAAATTAACGAATATTCTTCGAAGGTTTTAAAGTGTTAATTATGTGAAAATGGAATATTTTAGATGTACCGACATGGACATCTGTCGCCCCGTATGCTCATCGATAGACTATTGTTTCAATTTTCAATAGAAGGCGTAGATTTTGATAAAGGTTGTGGAAATCAAGGCAAGAACAGTAGAGGAGGGGACGAATGTAGTGTGCAATGCGAGTAACGAAGATGAATGATTCGATGATATTCAGTCAATAATTGGAAAATCATTTACATCCTGAGCTGGTTGCACTGTTTGAAAATAGCGCACAAGTCTATGACAAAATGAATCGCTTCAGCGTTGCCTAAAAGCTCTACAACATAGGTACTCTGGCTGCGTAACGTACTCTATGATCATGTGAAAGTTCAATGATCGCATAGGTGTGTGTGAAGAATGAATGGGCAGCGAGAATC
The DNA here is from genome assembly GCF_002204515.2 of Aedes aegypti. Classification (NCBI taxonomy): domain Eukaryota; kingdom Metazoa; phylum Arthropoda; class Insecta; order Diptera; family Culicidae; genus Aedes; species Aedes aegypti. The sequence goes on from NC_035109.1 coordinate 109,698,773, forward strand.
AGAAAAGTTTTACGATGATGGATGCTGGTTAGAGTAGAAGCAACGCAAAGACCGTTTGCAAGAGCGGGACGGAGATAAAATTGGAATTCTTTCAAAGTAGCATGCAAAACGCTTTCTTCATTCTGTTGACGATTTTATCGACGAATGGACGCGTGTGAAAATTTGTAAATTTTGATTTCGGACGCTCGGAATTACACGGGTTACTACAACATCTAGGTTCGTATCCCAGAATACTCCGAGCACGCGCTCCCCAGACGACTGTTTGTCCTGCTGGAAAGTCACCGGTCCGGATGATTTGTCTTCTCCCAGAGCTGAGAGAACTTCCGGCGAGTTCGACACCCAGTTGCGAATTTCAAACCCGGCTTGATCGTGGATGTATCGCACCTGCTTCGCTCGTACTACTGCTTCTTCAATCGTGTCGACACTGTCAAAGTAGTCGTCGACGTAGTGCCGACCGATGATCGCCGCCGCTGCCTCGGGAAACTGGATTGCATGCTCGGTCGCGTTGAGATTCTTGATGAATTGTGCAGACGCCGGCGAGCACGTTGAGCCAAATGTGGCGACGTCCATGACGTAAACTTTCGGCGTTTCACTGGCGTCGTTCCGGAAGAGGAAGCGTTGGGCTTGCTTGTCCCCGGAAATAATCTTCAGTTGGTGGTACATTTCTCTGATGTCTCCACCGAAGGCGATTCTTCGCTCGCGGAATCCGACGATCACTGTCACCAGCGGCACGAGCAGATCGGGCCCCTTAAGCAACCGAGAATTCAGCGAAACTCCTTGAACGGGTGCCGCGGCGTCCCAGACGAGCCGAACCTTTCCGGGCTTCTTGGAGTTCACGACGACATTCAGCGGAAGGTACCAGACTTTCCCTCGTTCGGTACAGGACAGCTCCTCTTCAGTCGCTAGATGAGCGTATCCTTTCGCTTGGTATTCGGCGATTTGCCGCCGAACGTTGTTGTACAACTCCGGCGATCTCTCCAACTTTCTCTCCAGCTGCTTCATGCGCTTCAGCGCCATGGGGTAACTGTCCGGAAGGCAAACCTCGTCCGCCGCCCAGAGTAGTCCCGTTTCGAAGCGATTTCCTACGCGTTTCGTAGTATGCTCCATAATCGACCGAGCTCGTTGGTCTTCGGCTGACTCCCGCTGCACCTTGACTACCGATTCTTCTAGCGCATAGTGGCTCTTCAGGATATCGTGGAGTTCTTCGTTGGACACTGCTTGGTGGAACCCTAGAAACCCGCTCGCCGAAGTCGAGTTCACTTGGCGAGGACCGTAGACAGTCCAACCAAGCTTGCAGCGCACCGCGATTGGCTCCCTGGTAGTTCCAATCCTCGCTTCCAACGGAGCAAACGTATGGATGTTGTTCAGTCCGATCAAAACTCCTGGCCGGCCGTCGTACGATGCAATCGGCAGGTCACGCATGTGCTCGTACTGCGCCACCAATTCAGCAGCGTCCAGCTTCTGGTGGGGTAGCATCAGTTTCTCGACGGTGTTGACGGTATGCAGCAGAAACTTCTCCGGATTTTCCGTGCCCACTGCAGAGGTCCACAAGTTCATCAGCCTTGAGTTCTTCTCCACGCGATAGACGTCAGATGTCCAGTTGATGGTGAGCTTCTCCTTCACTCCTGTGAGTCCCAGCCGGTCGGCCAAGTCGTTCTCGATAAGCGTCACGGAGGCTCCCTCATCGAGGAAAGCGAGGACAATTAGCGACGTTTCTCCGCAATGAATCTGCACCGGAATTATCCGGAACATCATCGAGCTGGTGTCCCTGATGTGTGCGCTCATACCGACCGTATTGGTGATCGGATGAAGTAGCGGATTGTGCGCTTCCCTGCAGTCACCCACGTCGCAGCGAATCTTGAACCGACACGATCCGTTGTGCTCATTCAGGCAGGTCTTACACAACTTCCACTTGGCGACGATTTTCATTCGATCCGCGTAGGGCAGGTCCCGGAAGTCTTGACAGAACCGCAAACGATGATCTTCTCGTTGACACACCCGGCACGGCTTCTGCTTTTTGCGCTCGGTCATGTTGACGGTCGAACGGTTCACTTCGCTGTGGGTATACAGTGCACTTTTCTCCTTCGGCTTGCTTCTTCCGGCCGCTCCTGCAGTGGTCCTAGTATCAGGCTTGTAATCGAAGCTGACGTTTGCCTCACAAGCGTCTGACACGATTCCCGCGACGAAATCCGTGAACGTTCGCAGAGTCACTACCTTCTTCTTCTTTTTGTACTGCACCCACTGCCGCTTTTCTCCGTCCGGGAGCTTGGCGACCAGGTCCTGGATCAAAATCGGGTTCACCAGGTGGAGTGTCAGTCCCGCCGCCTCTAGATGCTCGCAGAGCTGTTCTACAGCGTTTCCGAAAGGGATGAAGCTGGCCAACTTGTCGGCTCTTGGCGGATCCAGTCGGCGAACCTTGTCCAGGTGGCTCTGAAGAAGTTGTTCGGGCCGTCCGTAGAGCTGGCGGAGTTTCGCGATCACTCGAGGAACCGACTTTGGGAGCAGAAGCTGACCACGAACCGCCTCAAGCGCTGAGCCTTTCAGGCTGTCTTGGAGTCTTACCAGATTTTCTACGTCAGAATAGCCGCAGGCTTCGTTCGACGCTTGGTAAGCTCCAAAGAACAAAGGCCACTCTTCTGGCTTACCTGAGAAGACCGGAAGCTTTCTCGTCAGCCCATTCCGCGCAGCTAGTTGAGCCCTTGTTGGCCCAATACGCGGCTGTCCTTGCTGAGACGCACTGTCGATCTCCGTTCCGTTCTTCTTACTCGTCGACGAGTCCCCACCGGAGCTGGTCGAGCTGCTTTTATCTTCATCTTCTTCTTCGTCCTCCTCTTCGTCGCTGGTGTCGTCTCCCTGTTCCGCGAGAAGCTTCAGGTTCGCTTGTGTCAGTTTGCGAACAAGCGACGGTTGAGATGGACCAGGAACTCCCTCTCGCTTTGCGATCGCTTCCGATGGATGCTTCTTTCCTTTCTTGTCGACGATTTCCGCTTTCTGCAGCCGCTTGTCGACGGCAGACATCCGCTCACGGTACTTCTTCTCCATTTCCTTCATGCGGGTCAGGTGGTCTTCTTTTTCCTGCAATTCCTGCTGCAGTTGCATCTCCTTCTCTTCAATTTCCCGCTGGCACAGGGCCCGCTCCTCAGCTAGCTCTTTCTCACGCAGTCTCTGCTCCAGGAGCAATCTTCTTGCTTTGAGTGCGTTTTTCATCTCCATCTCCTTTTCTAGCAGCAGCAGCTCCGCATCCATTTCCTCCTCTAGGCGTTTCTTTTCCGCTTCCATCGCTATCAATTTTTCCTGCACGGGCGCGGGTAGTGCTACCGCGTTTCGTTCCGACACAGAACTGTGGTTATCGGAATCTCCCGTAGCCGCCGAAGGTTTTTTGGTGCGCGCTATTTTTTTCTGCTTCTGGTGCTCCTGGAACACGGCTTGGCAAGTCGGGGCCTTGCAGTACCATTTCTTGTCCTTCTTCGGCGCCGTTGATAGTCCCACGCAACGTAGGTGAAACCACCGGTCACAGCCGTCGCAGGCAATCATCGGCTCATTCTGGGTGGAAACTTCTTCGCATTCTCCACAAGGCGTTGTGGTTAGGTCCAGCTGCTGATCCATCGTGATGGAGGGTACCGAATCTCGTTATTTGATTTTTGAGATTGTTCGGGTACGTTATTTATTTTGCAGCAGCTTTTCGGAGCAGCTCAAAAACTGTAATAAAGTTTATTTACATTAGTTTTCAGCTATGACTAAATCTAAATTTTACGCCAACTACTCACTCAAATAGTTTTCCTCCTGCCTTACGATATAACTTCCTTCCGGATCCTTTTGCTACTTCCGTTATCTCCTCTTCCTACATATTTAAACATCAATTAATTTATTTTCTCTTATTTTCGTTTCAGGTACTTACAACATCAACCGTACAAAGCAGCGCGATGCTACGGTTACAATTCTTCTTCGACTCTCGTGTGGTACAAGCTGGGTAAGTATATTTTTGCGTTATTTTCTTAACCATAATCTAATTCACTTTTATTTTACTTACAGGTAATCTAGGCGATTATTTTGGCAATAAATTCCATAAATTACACTCCTTGCTTGCTTACACGTATTAATAAACGAAAGAAATATCCAAATCACTCCTCACTTTCTCAAATGCGATCTTTGTTTTTGTTTTTGCAATCTTTTTCTCGCGGTTTGCTTCCGTCCTCCACTCTCGCCAAACTGTCACTTGCGGAGGGTTCGGCTATTATGCCGACAACCGACCACTACTGCCCAGCGGTGTGAACACTAGTCTTATTATGCGCCTGCCTACTGCGATATCTGGTCTTCGCCGGTCTCCTTCTTGGCTTGTCTTGTAATTGGTCATAGAAACCACGGCCGAGGTGTTGGACGCAGAAGTGAAGCTAGAGTTAGCGTGGGCGGGAGCGGTGCTGTTGCTAGGGGCTTGTTCATATATTTCATAACGCTAAATATGGCCATTTTGGACACCCACCCACCCTCTTGTGACGCTTTTTGTATTGATATTTTTCTGGTTTTGTACGAACCGTAACTTCGCAAGGACACCCACCCACCCCCTCCAGCGTTATGAAATTTGTGAATTAGCCCTAGCAGGGACGGACTAATCTTCCCCGGCCTGGTGTTGCCGTTTGTCGTTCAGGAAGTTGAGGTACTGGGTCAGGCGGAGGACGGCAATCAACGTGACGACGTATTCCTTGACATCTTCCTTGCGGAGGGTTTTCACCTGCTTGGACACGGTGCGGTAGACGCGGCGGGCAACTTTGTTGGAGAGGCGTCTGAACGGTGTGCAGGGTGGATCTTCCTTAACCGAGATGAGAGCGTTATCTTCATCGTCGCCTTCGCACTTCGGGAAGTAGTAGTCCAGAAGACGCTCGACCAGCTGAGCGGTGGTGTCCACGCCGTTCACGGCGATCCTTCTGTACTGGGAAGCCAGTACTTCGTTGGCTTTCTTCTAGGAGAGCTCTTTCAGGGAGGCTGCCTTCTGCTGGAAGGCCTGTTGCAGTTCGTACACCTTCTCGGTGTAGGGTTTGACCTTAGACTTTGCCTGGTTGTGGATCTCCTGCGGTTGTTCCTTGATGATCGGTACGCTCACCTCGAGGCGGTCGATGCCCTTGACCAGCTGGAGCAGGCCGTCGAACTTATGCACCAGCGGGGCGGAGATACTGGCACGGTTCCGAAGGGGATTGTAGTCTTTCACGCGAAATAAAGTGAAACCGAAACAAAATAAACACTAAAATTTGACATTCGAGTTTTAGGGGTGCCCATCGATTTTTGTCGATTCGATGAATTATTTCAGATTTTATCCGATTTATTCGGATTTTATCGATTTTTAGGGATTTATTATCCATTTTATTTATTTCGTTTGAAATTTGACTTATATGAACATTTTTTGCATTCGGCTCACTTTTGGCCTAAAATGGAGATAACCTGCCAGTGTCGTGCCCCTAGGTTCGAAAATGGTCTACTACCCCCTTGCGTTCACGATAAAAACAAAATTTCTTAACGCCAAAAATGGATATTTTCAATATCCACTTACCCCTTCGTAACGCATTTTGTATGAACTTGTTTCTAATTTTGTATGAGCTGTAAGGGCCCATTTCATAACGCTGAAGGGGGTGGGTGGGTGTCTAGAATATGTTACGGCTCATACGAAATTTGAAAAATGGTCATACAAAACGCGTTACGAGGGGGTGGGTGGGTGTCAAAAATGACCATTTTTAGCGTTATGATATATATGAATAAACCCTAACACGCTCAGGACACCCACCCACTCCCTTTAGCGTTATGAAATTTGTGAATGGTTCCACAGGGGTTTTACTTTTATGCGTGGTATGCACCTGAAGCCTGGTATCCACATCCTAAGTAGAGCAGTCAAGTACAATTTGTTGCTAATTACCAAAGTAATTTTGACAGCTGATCCTGTATGAGTGAAATGTCACTTTTACTTGCGGAATAATTGAGCGGCACATTTTTCCGTTCGGGAAAGTGCCAACTCCCCTTGATTTGTACTGCAGGCGTTACCGACGTTATGAAATCAGCTCTACTTTTCAGTAGCGTACAGCTAAAGCCTACCCGGATAAAAACGTATCATTCAGTGAATGGAATAAACCATTAATGTACAATATAACGTATTGGATACAATACAGCGTATTGCAACTGAATGTCGAAGCAGCATTATTCTTGTTTGCATATACAATTCAAAAACAATATAATATATTGTAACAGAACACTGTATTGTTTTTAATTGGTTTTATACCTTACAATTTTGGCCAAATTTCTATTTTAGCGTAAAACAACTCTTGCTTTTTTCTATGTAGCTTTGCTGAAAGAAGTAAACAAAACAAGTTCAGAAAGCAAGAAATGTTGGGTGAAAAATATTCAAAACGTGAAAATAAATAGTTTTTTAGAAATCACTTGACATAGCTGTAACGACGAATGCAACCATGATAAATAACTTTACTTCTATAAAGTTAAAATTATTTTGCTACTTTTGGCACGAATATACGGTAAGTTGGGGGACAATCCATACAAAATACAAATTCTATACTTTTCACCACTAATTGAAATACAGTTCGTTGAATTGTTTTTGTATTGTACAACAATACACGAATTGCTAATCAAGACAATACATGAACAATATATCGTATTGTATTTTCAAAATGTATGTATGAGAAAATATCTAGATTTGTATTGTTACGATACTTAACCACCCATACATTATATTGCAAAAATCTCATATACTATACAGTGAACTGTTCAAAACAATATATTGTACTGTAATTGTATTGTCATTTCACAATATACTGTATTGTATTTCCAATATATCGAATGGTACTGTTCCAATACGTTATTTTGTTTTTGTATTGTATTTTTTATCCGGGAAGCCAATTGTTGTATTAGGGCTCATTCATTTATTTCATAACGCTAAAATTGACCATTTTGGACACCCACCACCCCCTTGTAACGCTTTTTGTATGAGCATTATTCAATTTTTGTACGGGCCGTAACATCTTCAGGACACCCACCCACCCCCTCTAGCGTTATGAAATTTGTGAATGTGCCCATTGGGAGCGAATCCTTTTGCAAAGTACTTATTTATGAACAGCCAATCATTGGGACAGGGCTTTAGGACCCTATTGTTTTAGTCACAAATGACAGCATTTCATCGGCATTACCTTGAGCACCCCTAATTTGACAGCCTGTCAGCAGCGCGTCTGTCAACATGACAGTTTCTCATTCTCCCGTGTTTCGCCGTCATCCGTTTGCGAGAAGGAAAAGTTACATCACGCATGTTGTTAGAGGAAAAGTGCATCGTCGTCGCGAAATTTCGCAGTTCAATTTTCATCTTCAATTTACGCTCGAAAAAGCGCTAAAAACTGCTCCTCTTGTGGTTGATAAAGTTCCCCGAACGGTGAGGCCGTGTTCTAGATCGAAATGCACAGGAATCGGTGGTGAACAAGGCATCGAATTTGACTCGCATGGTTTTTCTGCCCCTTGTGGATTATGTCCGAGTCAAAGCAGGTTTGTGTTTGAAAGGAGTACCTCGGAAGATCATCCGTTCAAGCTTTTAATGTTTTACGTTTTCATCTAAACATAGAATAAGAGATTTCTGTTCGGGTTTGTTAGGCTTATTTCCGAAGCGTAGTTCTTGTTTTTGGTTCCGTAAAAAGAAATTGCTTACGATTTCCGCTTTAGTTATATTCAGGACTGGTAGCGAGTCACTTTTTGAAGACTTGGCCTCTATTTTTAATAGCTGCGCATTTACTGCTACGGCTATCCGGTCCCTTGATAAAAACATCAACTTCAAAACGGTTGGAAATCACTGGTTTGAAGCTAGAATTAATTTTATTTATATTTTACATGCAATGTTGATTCTGTAACATTCCTGATAATAAGGTCCATATTTTCTTTCCTGCACATTTATTTTAATGTTGTAGTTATGAAGTCACTTTCCAGTCACTATTTTGATATTTTTAATCATTGAAATCCCTATTGTTTTGTTGCCTGACCGCTACCAGCCCTGTTTAATGCATTTCTTGCTTAGTCCATCAAAAACCGTGTGAAATTACTTCCCGTATAAATTAATCTTTGTTTCCTTATCTCTTTCGTTTACTTTCAGTTATTGCTTTGAGTTGCCCAAAAAAAGAAAGCTTGAGAAGATCACGGCCAATCGAGCTGCTGGAAAAAGGCCTTACTAGGTGCTAGAAAGTGTCAATTTAAGTCAACCGATTTGTAGTGCTCTTTATATCCCACTCGAGTAGTTGAATCACCATCGCAATTATAGAATCATATTTTACACCGAGGCATTTTCAAACACTCATCCGTTCTGCAAACAGAAACGTTTTGAGCCAATATTTGTCTTTCCTTTTTCTCTAAAAAATGTGTACGTTGTTGTAGGGAAATATTCGAACACAAGCCGAACCAAACGAGTATCTTTCTAATCAGCTTCTTTTTGCTACTATTATGCCTTTCGTCGCCATACAACCGTAACGAATTTTGCTACGTAAAAAAACGTTCGATATCAATCGTTATCTCGCGCGTTCGAAAATAACGTCTTTGGTTTGGCGCGCCTCTGACAAAAAAAAACTGTTCACACAAAAACTTACAATCTCGCCGCGTGATTGAAAATCGGGTCACAAATTAAAACCCCTCGCGCCTATGGCCGCCTATCTTAACCGTACCCTGTCGATGGTGACGGGCTCGAATGGGTCGGCCTCGACGGGATACGACACGGCGGCACTGATCGATGCGAACACATCGTCGCCGCGGGGTCTGCACACGGCCACTGGTGGCGGGGCTGCCGGCCACAACGACGTCTCGCCGTTGCAGATTTTCGTCCGCGCCAAGAAGAAGATCAACGACATCTTCGGCGAGATCGAGGACTATGTGGTGGAGACGACCGGATTCATCGATGGTGAGTAAAATGAGATTAGCATAGGTATCAGGAAAGGGAGCAAAGTAGTTTTTAGCCACATAATACGTATTTTGTATTTTCTGTAGTAAAACGTTTATCTGTTGGCAATTCGTCTACAGAAAAGGGTGACCACCGAACCGGGAAACAGACGGAAATTAGAAATCACCGGGAAATCCTGGAATTCAACATGATTACCTACCGTTTAAATCGTATCGAACAAACATTTTTGAGCTCTAAATTTACAAACACTAAAACAAGTAGTAGAAAGTCGTTATGTTTGATCATATTGTAAGTAAGCATCTGCTATTCTATAAAAAATCTATCATTGGAATGAATAATGAAAAGTTAATTATTCAATGTTTACTTTGCGACACTATGATTTTTATAAATGTCCCTTTTTTCTCAATGATTAGCAATGCCTCGAAATATGCTTGAATCTTTTCTTTTCTGTCGGGATAACATTTTTGTACTTTTCATAAACATATTCAACTTAAAGTTTTGAATGAATGGTTAATAACTACTTTCAGAAGATTTTGACATTCAAAAATATTGTATTGATTTTTTTAGCTACTGAGCATTTATACCACAATAAATCCGGATTTTCTTAAAAACAGAGCTTTTAATATTTTGTAAGATAACCAATAGACTAAGATTTGATTATGTAGTTTTGTTTTACTTTCAAGAGAAGATCATGCTTCGGGCTTCATTTTAACCTCAAACTTATTTGGTGCAAAGAAAAAAAAACTAAGGATTAGAAGTTGAAATACCTTCAATTAGAATAAATAACTACTTGGACTACCTCAATGATTTATTCTGGCTTCTGGGGGTTTTGCCGTCCGTGTTGTTTTAAACTTGGCAGTAAAATGCACTTATGAAAAAAGCATATTGTTGCAAAACATGGGTTCCAAAACTTTAAAAGGACATATAGGAAGGAATCCCTGTCATGGCAGTAAAAATGGCTTCCTCACATATACACACACATTTCTGGAAGTCCACATTATTTCTCAAAATATTTCACTTACCTACACTTAGTTTACTCCCAAATTGCTAACGAGACATCAGAACACAATTACCTTACGATTTCCGTAGTTTTAACACAAGTAGCTGGTGGAAATTCCATGAACCGTGCTAATTTTCAACACGGACGTTTAACTTTGCTACAATTGTTTACACTTATCCGCCTGCGAACGAAGAACACTTTCCGCCGAGATTTACCACTTTCGCTGAAATTGAAACAAAAATTAAATTTGTTGAATTTAAAAACACCCTGTATTGAAGTAACAAAGAATGTGTGTTGCAACAAAAAAAAAGAATTTTGTTGTTTCTACAATACTATTTATTGATATTAACAAAATCAATGCATTAGGCAAATACAATGCGCCACCATCATAGAGGTCGCTGGGGAAAAATGAGAGAAATGTCACTGAAAATGTTTGTTTACGTCCAAAATTCAATTTTTCAACCCAAAAATTAGGTAATAATCAATCGATTATTGAATTATTTTCCATTGACATAATCATTCTTGCGATACGCGTGATTGCACAATAAATTTAACCAGAGTCTATAAATGGAGAGTTGCGCGAAGACTGAAACCAAGTCTACCTATTGAACTTTCAAATCGTCTATATATACCTATCGAGCAAAATAAACAAAACTTTTCGGGGCGAGAGAAGTATTGTTATTGTGACGATTTTATTTTTTTTTCAATGCTACGTTTTAAGTTGCGGTGTAATACGAAAATGTAACGAAATAATAGCTCTTTAGGGCTTATATTGCTTTTTGCATTTGACGTGCAAAACTTATCCAAATTGCCTTCAAACGCGGCAATACAGAACAATCAAAAGACACTTATCAACCACTATCAATATTACCGCCAAACTAGCAAGGAAAATAAATCTTTGACATCGCCTTCCTTGTGAACAATCTCACCGCGTTTGGTGTTCCCGCATTAGTAATTTGTATTTTAAACGCACACGGCAATAAATTGTGAATGAACTTCTTTCTTGTTGATTCTACCCCATTACCCCGAATCCCATTACCCCGAATGCCATTAACCTGAACGCCATTACCCCGAATTCCAAAACCCCGAACGTCCCATCACCCCGAATGACATTACCCCGAATTCCAATATCGCGGGGAAATGTCATCAATATCATCATGTCATGATAATTGTAAATTCGGGGAAATTGCTTTCGGGGTGATGGAATTCGGGGTAATGGTACATTCGGGGTAATGGAATTCGGGGTGATGGCAATCGGGGAAATGGCATTCGGGGTAATGGGGTAGAATCTTTCTTGTTACATGTAATGTAATGGTAGTGCAATCTCCCTCCATCAGTGGAAATATATAAATCGGTTTTATAGTTAAAACGTTAAATTTTAGTTAAAAGTTAAAGCATACAAAATAAGTTAGTTTGAAAACGATATAATAATTATTCAACCCAGACTTACGCTGCAGATGCGGGGTACAGTAAACATATGGTCCTTTGTAGAAATCCTTTATAAGAGAGATTCGCGGAAGCTGACATTTCTGTCAAAGTGTGAGCCAATCGAGCAGCGAGAGCTGTCAAAGTGTGAGCCAAACGAACATGCGTTATGTTTGTTTTGAACTTTTCTTGAGGAGTAATGTTATCCGCTTGAAATTATTTCGGTAAAAGTAATTTTGCATGAAACAATAAAAATGAAATATTTTTCTTTTTTAAATTTTTGTCAATGCGATTTTTAGTTGTTGATTTTTTGGGCTGTTTATTAGTTTAAATATGTAGCTCAAAGATCTATAACGAAACAAAATATTTTTTTCGCGATGAGGAAGTCATGTCCGTGTTACAATATTGTTCTCGACGCCGAGCAAAATCAGCACTTCTGGTCTGTTGCCAAATCTTTCCATTTTACTTCCGCTTATCTCTCTATAAAAGATCACTAGTCCTTTGTCGATCGGCCGTGAACGAAGCCGGCTTGATAACTTCCAATGAACTCGTTTACAACAAGTGACAGACGACGGAAGATGATCTGGGATAATACTTTGTAGAATGATGAATGGTGAATCGCTCGACAGTTCTCACAATCTAACTTGTCGCCCTTCTTGACATTTTAAACAGTTTCCATTATTTATGAATATTGTGGTATGACCCATATTTTATTTGGTGCTCATCAAATATCATTTCACAATTGAGATGTGATAGACATTGGTTGATGTGTCACACTGTCCCAACTGGGCACAACTCGTTTTATAAAGTCTATTACCCTATTAGGACTACCTTGCCAAATTTCCAAGGGCTCTAATAACCCTTTTCCAAATGCTAACATTCTTTGATCAATCAATGCTCCGCAGTTGCAGAGTATCAGGTATCAGAAGGCCGGCTCCAAAGGCACGTTCCCCACCAGTTGGGAGATTTGTGCCATCGCCATATTTGATCATCATCTACCCGATGGGAGAGGAAAGGGAAGGGAAAGATGGGAGGAAATAGGAGTGGGGTCTTTTGAAGAGGGAAGATCGCATAAGCGAAATGAGAGCATGTAGCTCCATACCACAATGGGTTCGAACAGCGCCCTAAAAGGGGCACTGTAAAACGCATGAGCCTATAGCTCATTACCACAGCGGGTTAAGAATAACAGAATGTCCTGAAGATTCAGGCTTCTGAATTCAGTTTCACTTAATAAGTGTTTACCAAGTAATTGGAATCGCATTTGCGCAAAAACTGGACAGTTACATATCAGGTGATACGAAGTTCTATAATCGGAGTCTCAACTATCACACACAAATGAGTCAGCACGCTGAATATTTGCCATGTGATAGTTGAGTCGGCAGTGGCCTGTCAACGCTCTGACCAAGAGACTGCAATTCTGCTTTGACAGATTTGTTAAAAACTTCGCCACCCTTGGAGATGGCTCAGTAATGTACAATTTTGTTTGACGACATGACTCCAAACTATCCCAATATTGGCTCTACCCCATTTGGCATAAAGCCATTTGGCATAATGTCGTTTGGCATAATGTTCATTTGGCATAATAGCCATTTGGCATAACGGCCATTTGGCATAATTAAACGAAATATTATGTTTCTCTCACATTTCAAAACGTTTATTATGGTACTTGAAATATTTGTCTAAAACAAGTTAAGTTTACTGGAAGAAGGGGAAAATATTGACCATGACTTTTAGTTGAAGAAGTAATGTGAAGTACAAGGAAACGCATCAAGAAAGATTGGTTGTCACGAAGTGTGCGTTTGAGGCTGATGACAAAAACATCAGCAATGTGAAGTCACATCAGCGCGCAGCGGTTGAGCATATCGTGTAGATGGAGATCCAAGCATATGGGATAATTGATTTCAGTACAGCATCGTTAGAAAAATTTCAAGTTTGAGTGTGTTAAAACGCAAACACCGAACCGGATCGTTGCGTACAATTTGATCAAATGAAAGAATGGGCTTGACTCCCATAAGTTATGAAATTCCATGTGCGGCTGAGTACTCACTTGGATTTTTTTGAATATCACTTATACGTAATGTATCTAGATGAGAGTTTGATGTGGCAGAACCTGCAAAATAGTGCAGCCGTATTGTTCCAATTTTACAGAAATGAAAATTACGCGGTGGTGCAGAGCAAATAATATAGATTAGTAAATTTCACCTTCTTCCAAACATGAGTTGTTCTTTTGAGTTTGCATTTTAGCTAACCTTAACTTTTATACCGTGCTGCTTCGAATTGCTACACCCTTTAAAAGCCGGGCAGTAGCCTGTTTCTAGGTGTTTTTGGACCTAATTCTGACTTTCTCGTAGGGGTGTCGATGCTGTAGTGGTAAGCGAGATAAGCGTGATATCAATTCTCGTCAGCGCCGTTAGGATTTTCTTAGACATTAACTCCCTGGTCGCGTTTTCTTTCGGAAGGGAAGAAAAGTACTTAGTCCCAGCCCATTTGCTGATGGGTTCGATATGTAGGGTCCTAGGTGTTTGTGGCTGTCTCTCCGGGCGTCGGAATTTTAAGACTTCGATCCTAGACCCAGCTGACATTTAACAAACAACTGGTCCATAGAAATAAGAAGAAATGTTTTTTCGTTAGAACTCCGTAATTGCAACTTCTCCTACATTATCCATGCATAAATGCAGCAGAAAAAAAAATTTGTGTGAATTAAGGCCAGTTTCCAAGATTCGAAGCGTCCGGGCAATTCGAATGAACACGGTACCAAGGCAATCCGATGTAATAAACTTCGATCTTGGCGTGCCTATGATTCGTTACGCTGCAAACTAAAAAGAACAGCACAGACAAACAGACGTAACACTTAGAACAAATCGAAATCAAAATCATAGTTGAGAAGACATGTACGCCCAATGCTAAAATCGGTGTGTTTGGCCAACGGGCCAACAGATGGTGGTAGCGTGTAAACGTCAAACACGAACAAAAACGATGCGAGCGCTGCGGGTGGCGGATTGGCCACCTAACATATTTTTCAACCGTTAAAAAGGTGTTCGGCGGACAATGATGAGAGTGTTACGTCTGTTTGTCTGTGAGAACAGTTTATGTTGGAAAGAAGTTATAATTTCTTATAGAGTAATTCGCCATTTGCTGAATGCCTAAAGCACAGAGAACAGACATGGAGGCTCAAACAAAATTTCATCTGAAACATGTGTAAAGCTTCGAATCAACCATCAGCGCCGCCAACGCAGACAGCCCGACATACAAACTCGTTTCGACAACACGATGTCACTAGCGAACGTCAAAATGCATTAGCACACAAAGCAACGCTAGCGACAAGTGGCAATTTTTGATATCGACACTAGCGCCAAAGAGTAAATAACGGCAAATTTGTAGCGTTCTCAATCTGACGACAGCGCCGCGTAACAGGAACATAACGACATACTTTGAAATGACCAGTACAATGCTTTACACACGCTGACGAGAAAAGATGAACGTCTGTTCTCTGTGCCTAAAGGCTCGCTAATTGTGGAACATGTCATTAGGAATACACGTACTGTTATAAAATAGGCGAGATTGTCAGCCGTTCAGTGATAGGTTAATTGCCCTACTGAATTATTAACCAACATCAACTGATTTTTGTAGCATTTAAGGCAAAGCATCTCTCCTGAGATTGTCCTTCTTTGAGACATTGGCAGTTCTTTATATTTGGTTTCTAAGCCCTTAGAAATAAAAAAAATCAATGTTTTTAGAGGCTATGCTAAACGGTTTCTTATAACTGTGTTTACAGCTGCGACAAAATTGTGATATCCAAGCCACGGTCAAAAATAAAACTACAGCCTAGGCTATAGCCTATTATTACAAATAAAAGAAGACAGACTTTCAGAGAGCATTATAAGATTGATTGAAGCGAGTTCACTCTATGGTGCCAAATTTTAAACTCTTCATATTACTCCTTACTGAAGCGATACGAATAAGTACTCACATCTACAAGTATGACTTGGAAGGCGCCGGTCGGATCTCGGAAGTGATTCAATTCTTTTGTCCAGAGTCGAAAAAGACACATTGGATTTATCGAGTGCAAATTTGAGATTTTTTTGTGGGAATGTATTCTTCAAATTATGCCAAATGGCCGTTATGCCAAATGGCCATTATGCCAATTGGCCATTATGCCAAATGGCGTTATGCCAAACGGCCTCCAATATTGCTTGTGCTGAGTTGCCGCCCAAGAGTTTAACTGAAGCTTCACCCAGCACTTCGAAATTGGAATAGCCGGCTAAGGGCCAATGAAGTCATGCGATGCTCCAATCAGCCAATTCATTTCCAGCCATGGAAGAATGGCCAGGTACCCATACAAGGTTTACAGAGTTGGCTGAATTCAGTTCCTCAATTTGAGTTCGACATGCGATAACAAGCTTCGACCTTGAGTTGGCCGAAGCATAAGCTTTAAAATCAGCCTGACTATCTGACATATTCCTTTACAAATAGCCAGACATCCACTCGTCCCGCGAAGGGAGTTGTGAGGAACATTTCCTATAAGCAAAGTAACAAGCAATTGTGAGATCACTCGAAGCAAGGACCATTGTGTCCCAATTCACCGGAAGTGGAAACATCCAAATCACTAGGATTTCCAATGGACGGAGAGAATCCATGGAATTTGGTCACAACCAATTCCCAGTTTATGGAGTATAACAAATGCAAAGTCTGCAAATTTACATTCATATGTTCATATAGAGTTGTAGCGATGATCAGATAATAATTCATCATCTGATACATGCCAATTCGTCAACTCGTGACTGATTCTGTTCGAGCAGAGCATTATGTCTAACACTTCTTCTCTAGCAGATACCATGAAGGTTGGGCGATTTTTTATAATAAGTAATCCAAGATTTGAAATACTTAAGCATTCCATCACACTGGAGCTTCTCAAATCGATATCTAAGCTGCTCAGGTGATGTGATGAGTATCAGCATCACTGCCCACAATCAGCAGAACGCATTGGGAGGAAACGACAACTCGTTTGAAATCATCCATTGGGATGGTTCATCATGTGGTAAATACACCACAAAACGAAAGACGTATTTCCTATTGAGGTCACCAACAGAAATATCAATTGTGACAGCACATACATCTCTGGTTGTTAACTCAGAAATGAGTGTAGCAACGTCAGCGCTATTTACGAGCACGCATGCACGAGGTATGGCACGCGAGTTTGCCATTTCATGTTTCTGAAAGTAACAAAAACTGGGTCCACTAGGTTATCTAGATAAAAGTTCACAAAAGTAAGGAACTAGCGCTACTTGAGCTGTACCATTTACATGAGTCTACAAAGATTGATCGTTGCTGATATTTTATGCTAAAGATTGGTCTAACTAAGCTATCCTAACCGTAGCCACTACCCAAACTAGGCCGGATTAAGCTTTTCGCAATCACAGAACGAAAAAGACCAGCAGCGAAAAAAACAGATCGGTATCTCTTAAAAGTCGCCAAAGGCGAAAAGTACAGAATACACTGTGTAAAACGCATAACGCGGAACCATAAAGGTGAAAATTTAAACTAAAGTTCAACGTATTAATAATCCCACCCTTATTTTGCCTCAGGCTTGAGACTGAAGAAGGGCAGCCGATTATCTCGGAGAAAAACAAGGTCACCTGCACCATTGCTCCGGGTAGCACAGGAAGGGCATAATACTGTAGAGGGCGCCCTGGTGCTCCACAGGCTCCGTTTGCGGTTAGGTTTTATTTAGACCCCCCTAACCATTCATTCCTAGGCACGGTAAGCTTAAAGCCGCATGAATTAGAGGTCACCTGTGAGGTGGACTTTTACCACCGGAACAGGCAGTCCGTAGTGTTAATACTTAGCCAATTGAAACAACCGCTACCGACACTACACGGCTATCTAGGCTGATCGGGAAAAGGAAGTTAACATTGATGATTAACTCCTGATGTGCCCAAACAGTCCCAGCTTTGCAAAAACGACACTGTATTAACTTCGATGGAGCTTACCGCCATCAGAGGATTGTATTTTTCCTATCTTTTTAAGATGATACCTACTTGGGCAGTGACCGGTCATCAGGCCAGTTATTACCCTAAGATTTTCTTTATTAAGATTCAGTATAGCCCGGGCTTTAGCTAGACTGGGTTTTATGGATCTTTTCGCTTGCTTGGATGTATCCGTGGCGTTCCAATTGGATTCTACCATGGACATTTCCCAATTTTGCAGTTTCATCCTCACACTCGTCCGTCAAGATGCTCCCCCTTATTCCTACACATCTCGGCTCGCACCACGAAGCCGTTGCGGGATGCGTTGAGCTTTTGAGTTTCAGTTTTTGTGAGCCGCTCTAACATGGAGTATAGACGCTCCAGGTTTGCAGAAGCAAATTATAATTCATAAAAATGAAGAATAAATTTGTTAATATCTTCAGCAAACTTGTGCAATTTTTTTGTCCAATGCTGCATGCTTTATATTTATAGCAAAAAAAAAATCTTCCAGTACCGGTACTGAGAGAGTCATTACCTTAGAACCGGTACTCGTCAAAAGGGTTCGGTACTATGGTACCTAACCAATATCATAGAAATACCATACCATACCATTCTATGACGTCAAATCCGAGCTTAGTCGGGTCAGAACATCACGATACCTTTGTTCAATTGAATGAATGCAAAATGTTATTGTAAAGACACTTTTCCGTGTAAACTTGTCCATTTTGTCGTTCCAGTGACGTTTTTTTTTGTATAACCGTAGATAGCTTGCCAATACATCAATTGGCAAGAGAATGTATCTGCCAAAAAATTATTTGAACTTTCCCGGTACATCCCCATTACGTTACGCACGGTTAAATTTTAGATACGGAATATAAACATTTGAGAATTCTCGCGATCATTTCTCCTGACTATTTGGGGTTTCAACGCTATTGTGCAATATTCTTTCACGACTTTTGGTTTCCAGCTTCGATAACTCTTGCAAAAATGTATGAATCTTCATAAAAAATTTACCACTGGATAGCAAATCCTTGCGGATCAAAAGGTTGTGATAAGTTTCTCGCTATGACAACTAGAGGCACCACAGTAATTAAAAATTGCCGGTCAATTACTAAATAAAACAGGCAAAATCATAAACAATCATATTTTGATTATATGAATCCTTTTTTCATCGAAATAGTTGACTTCGTGGCTGTATGGTTAGTGTCGTCAGACAGTTAGGCGCCTCTTGTCATAGGGTGTGGTTTCGATTCCCGCTTCAGCCATTGAAACTTTTCGTCAGGAATGTTTATTGACTGTGCCACTGGAGCATGTTTGTCTAGTGTTAAGATATGTGCAGCTAAATTGCTGAAGACGGAATCCGTGACTTAAAACAATAGCTTCACAATTCCCTGCAAATATTCCTGGATAAATTGCTTGAGCAGTTCTTCTTCATATCTGGAAAAAGGAAGTTCTATACTGCCCATATACGCATAATTGTCCCATGTGCATAGGAAACCCAGCAAACATGGGACTGACATGCATTTATGGGCAGTATAGGTAGGTACTCTTGATGAGTGTGGGCGGAATCCCTGTTTTAATTTCTGGAAAATACTCCAAACACTGTTAGGCCTACCTCTATCTCTACCTGCAACCATATACTTTATTTTGGTATAGTTATGGTTACCCTTTTAAAAATATTTTTAACACACAATTGATTGGTCACCCCCGAAGAAAAGTTAGCTATTTCAAAAAGCAATATTTTCCTGGAACACTTAACACCTTCTTTAAATATGCATGCCTTTTTATATATGTTTAGAATCCGATAAAAATATGTTTAGAATCCGATAAAAAAAAATCAACGCATCGCCTTTTGCACATAAAAATCCATGCCTTTGAATATGAACAACATATTTTGAAATATACACGCAAGATCATAAACAATCATACTTTGAATATATGTAAAATTAGCTTGAAAATTCCTATGAGGTATTTCTGCATAAATTGCTTGAAAACATCCACAAGACATAGCTGGAGTCAGGCCTTCTAGATACTCTAGATCAGTGGTGCTCAGGCTCAAGATAGAATTCGAATAGATCAGGTGTAGCATAGCCTCCTGACGAAACATTATACGAAGTTTGTCATATTCAGGAGATCCAAACGACACGTGCGGCGCACTTTGGCCACCACGGCTTTAGATGAATTTATGGGGAAAT
Organism: Aedes aegypti; assembly: GCF_002204515.2. Taxonomy (NCBI): domain Eukaryota; kingdom Metazoa; phylum Arthropoda; class Insecta; order Diptera; family Culicidae; genus Aedes; species Aedes aegypti. Next base: position 109,718,279 of record NC_035109.1, read on the forward strand.
CGCAGGAGTAGTTACTGGAACGCACTTAAATTATTTTACGGATTCCTGTGAAATCTCAACAGCTGAACGGTTCGGTAAATAAAATTAACGGAGTACGGTAATTTTTTACAGTATTTGGTAAAAATTCACCGGAATCCGTAAAATTCCGACGAAGTCACGTTGTTTTTTTTTTAATTTATTCATTAGTATCATTCTAAACATTACATTCATTTCTTATATCTGGGTGTTCTGTGTTATTAAACAACACTATCATCCTAATTTGGTAAAACAAATTTAAGATTTTATTAACATTTTGTTAACAACATATTACATTTAATTTGCCGTAGCAGTTTTTACAGGTGAGTTGATTTCACCTGCTTATAAGAGAAAAATTAACGTTTTTAATTTACTTAACCTAATTTAACCTAAACATAAAACGCATTAATCGTGGCAATAAAGGATTGCAACGGTTTTTTCCTGAAATTATTATTTATTTTATTTGACATTTGTTCCAATGTTTCATCATTGGATATTCTATGTAACTCATTGGTACTATACCAGGGAGGAAGCCTCAGAATCATTTTCAAAATTTTATTTTGAATTCTGCAAAGCTTTTTTCCTGGTATTACAACAGCTAGTCCATAGTGGTACAGCATACAACATGGCTGGCCTGAAAATTTGTTTGAATATCAAAAGCTTGTTCTTAAGACAAAGTTTTGATTTTCTATTAATAAGGGGATAGAGACATTTTACATATTTATTACATTTGGCTTGAATGCCCTCAATGCGATTTTTGAAAGTTAAATTCTTATCTAGCTTCCGTAACTCATGTTTCTCCGAACTGTTCAGCTGTTGTAGCTGTAAATTCACCGATTTCCGGTAAAATGAGCTTAGTGTGAAGGTTTGAAAAACTACTGTACAAATTGAAAAAAAAGATGATGGTCTCTAAAGAAGACCAATAGACATTACCCAACAGCAATATTGATAAAATCGAAACTCATCGTAATCTTCCACTTCCCTCTTTCAGCCCTCCCGACGATGGTGGAAATCGTGGACAAAGCCGAGTCGGAGCTATTCCGGAGCTATGTGCTGAAAGTGTCCGGCATCCGGGAGGTGCTCGCCCGTGACCACATGAAGGTGGCCTTCTTTGGGCGCACCTCCAACGGGAAAAGTTCAGTGATCAACGCTATGCTGCGGGACAAAATCCTACCGAGTGGTATCGGCCACACCACCCATTGCTTCTGCCAGGTGGAGGGCATCGATGGCGACGAGGCATACCTAGTCAAGGAAGGTTGTGATGAGAAGCTGAATGTAACGGTGAGTTGATGAGAGCTGGCTCGAAGCGATTTGGTCGACTAACTGTGATTTATGTTTGTTTTCAGTCGATTAAACAACTTGCCAATGCGCTATGCCAGGATAAACTCTCGGAAAGCTCATTGATCAGGATATTCTGGCCACGTAAACGATGTAACTTGCTAAGGGATGATGTAGTTTTCGTTGATTCGCCCGGAGTCGATGTGTCACCTAATTTGAACGATTGGATAGACAATTTCTGCTTAAATGCTGACGTTTTCGTGTTGGTTCTCAATGCTGAATCCACTATGACCTTGGCGGTAGGTTCACTCAGCAATGTATATTCACGCGCAATAATTCTAAAACCCATCCACTGCCGTTTTCTTACAGGAAAAACACTTCTTCCACGAAGTCTCAACCCGGCTTTCGAAACCGAACATTTTTGTGCTGAACAACCGTTGGGATGCATCGGCCTCAGAGCCGGAGTTCCAGGAATCGGTAAGTCCAAAGAAAAAGAGTGGCCTGGCCGCTACAATATCCAATGATTAGTTACCATAGCCGTTCTTCTTCCATTTGTTTCTTTCTCTTCCTAATTGTACCATCATTTTATCATTTCCCAGAGGGACCTGGATAAGGTAATGAAGCAAGTTTGACCGATGACTCTCGCTTCCGCTGCCAATGTCTGTCCTATCTGGCAGTCTATCCTGCTTCTACTCTTCCTCGTGTTCTGTTAAGTTTCGGTTTTGCAGTGGTACTTTCTCCGCTATATTGCAGTTATTTTCTTACTTCTTTGCCGCCTACCTCTCCCATAGAGTCCGCTTTCTCATTGCCCGGGATGGAGCAATGAGAAGGGACACAAGTCAGAGCGATAGTTAGACACAGCACTCAATGCTGGGCGTATTCTATTCAGGAAGAATTTTGAGTGCTTTTCCGGCTTCATTGACCGAACATCCTCAATAAAAATGAAGAAGTGATTTATCAGTTGAAAACTGTTGGTCGTCGCTGACATGCCCGATTTTACTTGCGAACATGGGAGGGATAAACTTTAAACGTAAATGATTTGAAGGATTCCGTGTGGAATTGTTGGTTTTAGGTACGGGAAGAACGAGGCTTTCTTGTCAATTCAATATGTCCAACAGCTAGATTTACCGAGAATTGGCTTATACTCACGGGCGTCACCATAAGACTAAGGAAGATTATTCATTGTTGTTAAACTACACTCGCTCAAATTCTTAGAAATGGAGCTCTCACAAATTGATCTTACTCCACCAACGGTATTATGTATGGTTTTTGTTACATGAAAATTTAAAATTTAGAGTCCTTCAACTTGGATATTTGAGAAATTATCTGGGTTTGTTCAATTCGTTCTTTTTAAGATTTTGCTGGATTATTCCAATACAAAGGCAGCGTATGTTTTACGTCTGCGGTAAGGAATTTTAAGTCATAATATTTCTGAAGTTTATACGGAAAAATATCTTAAATTGCGTCTCAGAATGTATCTATGTCCCTTAATTCCCTTGCTTACTTCTTTGTAACGGAGAAAGTACCTTCTCTGCATCTGTGCGTTTAAATGTACTAATTTAGAATGTATGTGTGTGATATATTTTATATTCAACTGCAAGAGCACCCCTCTTTGCTTTAAAATCAATCATCACAAAGACATAAATCCTATGCCTCAAAGAAAGTCTCTTACATCGTTAATTTTGTTCCAGGTCAAAGCACAACACCAGGAACGATGCGTCGATTTCCTCGTGAAGGAGTTGAAGGTTGCATCCGGAAAGGAGGCAGAGGAACGCGTCTTCTTCGTGTCAGCGCGTGAAACACTGCAGGCCCGATTGAAGGAAGCCGAAGGTCTGCCAGCGATTGCCGGCGCTTTGGCTGATGGTTTCCAGAACCGGTACTTTGAGTTCCAGGACTTCGAACGGAAGTTCGAGGAATGCATCTCGAAAAGTGCAGTCAGAACCAAATTTGAACAGCACAGCTCTCGCGGCAAGAGCATCTCAACGGAGATGCGCATGATGCTGGACAACATCTTCGACCGGGCGAATGTCCTGCGCAATCAGAAGCTGGAACAGAAGAAGAAACTGACTGATCGGATCGCAAATACCGAAACACAACTGATGCAAGTGACACGAGAGATGAAAATGAAGATCCACAACATGGTCGAGGAAGTCGAGCAAAAAGTGGCCAAGGCACTGAACGAGGAAATTTGGCGACTAAACGTGCTGGTGGATGAGTTCAACCTGCCTTTCCACACGGATCCATTGGTTCTGAACGTTTACAAAAAAGAAATCAACGCCCACGTGGAAAGTGGCCTTGGTTCGAATCTGAGGGCGCGACTTAGCACAGCTTTAGCCATGAACGTCGAAACAGCGCAAAGGGAAATGACCGACCGCATGACTGCGCTGATCCCGTCGGAAAAGATCATCACCCACACGCATCACGTCGTTGCGCGGAATCAACCGTTCGAGATGCTGTACACGCTGAACTGTCAAAACCTATGTTCCGATTTCCAAGAGGATCTGAATTTCCGCTTCTCCTGGGGAATCACTGCGTTCATAGCGAGGTTTAATGGCAAAATGCGAGCGAACAACAAGAAAGCAATTTCGCACAATAGGCAAAGTAGCAATATGAATGTAAGAATCGATCGTCTGTTTTTTTTGGGATTGATAACTTGATTTGGTGTATATGTGTTCCCAGGTATCGCAAGTAATGTCTCCTACTTCACCGATGTGTCTTATGCCGGATAACGAACTGATCACAGAAGAGCAGCTGTCGGTGATATCGAAGGTGGCGATAGCTTCGATCGGATCCCAGGGCACCCTGGGGCTTCTGGTGGCCGGTGTGGTGAGTACTATTTTTTTCTGTAGTTCAGTCTGGTAGATATACATTAGTGTGGGACAAAATTTAGATTCTCGCTCCAGTCCACTTTTTGGATTGCATTTAGGTCCCATATCAACTGTGCAAAATTTCAGCTCGATCGGAGAAACTATTTTAGCGCCAGCCGTTCAAAGTTTGTATGGGATTTACTATGGGAAAACTTACTTTTGCAAAGAAAAACCGCAAGAGGTCGCCCATTGGCCTCTATAAAAAGTCTGAATACAGACCTCGATAGGTATTTTATGATGAAGAATATTGCCGAAGACCGCGAAACAATCCGACACTTGTGAAAAAAGTTATTCAATGAAAACCTATTGGCAAGGCGGCGTTGACTAACACGTAAAGGAATAACAATAATAACAAAATCGGGCCAAATTTCCGAACAGTAGGGGGAGATCCCCCAGTACCGGACAGCACCCAATACCGGACAAAGTCGAAAAATTGAGAAATCATGGTCCAATCAAGATGGTGTATTAGAAGAAAAAAAAGCTATAATGGAGGCTAATGTTTGCGTAGAATAATATATCCTTGAAATATGTATGCCTTTTTTAAAAAGTAAAAAAGTTTGAAAATCTTAAAAAAATCGAGGTATTGCCTTAATTTTGAGCCTATTTAGTAATTCCCTGTCCTTTGGTTCAGAAAGGGGTATGGGCGCGTTCTGCCAACTCGGTCGAGGCAGATTTCTTGTGTGAACAAGTTACAACATGGACGTTCTAAAGTGCCAGAATGAAGTGTTGTGCTTGTGGGGAGCACTTGAAGATAGGATGGAAGGTCATTACTTCGCGTTCGTGCTTTACTCCTGCTTATCTTAAAAGTTATATACAATAACCGACCCTAAGTTTAAGTATCGAAATTAACAGTTGCAAATACAATAATCGTTCTGAGTTCAATAACATGTCGTCGCGTTAATTTTATCATAATGATCTTTTATCTACATCCGTCGAACCATTCTGAATGGCCGTTGTGAGAGTATCACCAAGAACTTCTCACATGCATTAAAGCTGAATTGTCCTACATTGAAACATTGAGGTTTTCGCTCTTTTGGATTCATTTTTTGTAGTTTGTCCTCAGTATTGTTGAGATGTCCTGAATGCCGCACATGGCGTACAGTGATCATTGCCATGGAGTTTCTCGTAAGCTGCATGGGGATTGTTATCATGGGAATCCAAAGAGCGAATTTTCTATGATTTCATTGTAGGCCAATACAGCAATAAAGCATGTAACAATCACTAACATTTCTTCTCTCTTTATCCTTGTTTTCATATCTAACCCGCCATTACAACGAGGAAAAATCCATTGGAGAGGAAAGGCATGGCAGCGTATTGGCCGAGAAAAGTTAAGTATCATGTTTTTGTAAATATTCTTATTACTGATTGCAAGGTGAATCAGAATTACTAAATTTCTAACTAATAACAAACTTGTTCCACAGAGCTATTTACAAAACTCCACCCAAAATCCCTCCTTTCCCATATCCTTAGGCAAAACACTTCACTACCGCTATATGTATGACTGATTCATGTTCTTTTGGCCTTGCATCATTCATACGTGTATTGGAAGTCAAGAGTAGAAGCAAAACTTAAAGAACCTTCTGGTCAAAGATGTTGCGTTGCCTACTTCCTAAGCTCCAAAACCCCCCGGTGTATTATGGACAGTGTGAGTTTTCAAACTTATGCTGGAGACTTGGCCCCTGACCCCCTTGTACATCAATAAAATAAAATAAAATAAAAATAAAATTTTGAGCCTATTTAGTAATTATTTTGAATATGAAAAAATACTTTGGATCACGCAAGCATGATCGAACATAATCCTAATTTGATAATATGAATGTATTTTGTACCATAATTGAACAAAATATGGTCAAATTACAATTTTTGTTAAGCACCTTCTGTCCCCCAGTTTCGGACAGCTTGATTTGCTATATGATATCTTTGTAATTATTGCACCAGTGTTTCTAAATACATTCATTTTTCATGGTTTTCGTCGACAATGGCATCAAACATGCAATAAAATTAAGAAGAATGAACAATCAGAACAACATCGTAAAATGTGCTATTTTTCATCATATATGAAAGAAGTTTTTGATGGACATCTTGCAAATTAAGAAAAACTCAAATTGTTCTTGTAAATGTTGCAAATGCATTGAATTGGCACTTATATAATATTCCTATAGTAAAAACATTCAATGATGCTCAAATTTACAGAACTCGAGGCATTTCCAGATCGTGTCCGGTATTGGGTGCCACCTTTCAAGATCGATCATTTTGGTACTAAAATACATAATCAAATTTCAATGTCAAAATTCATATTTATATTTTCGAATTTATTTTTGTACACTATAAAAATGATATTATTTATCATAAATGGGTAACACGAGCACATAAAAGCAATATTTTTCGAATTATGAATTTAGTGGCTTAAGTGTCCGGTACTGGGGGATCTCCCCCTATATGCTTAATAACTTTTTTCACAAGCATTGGATTGATTTGCGGTCTTCGACAATGATGTTCATAGTAGAAATACCTATCGAGATCTGTATGCAGAATTTTTGAAGAGGTCAATGGGCGACCTCTGGCGATTTTTCTTTGCAAAAGTAAGTTTTCCCATAGTAAATCCCATACAAACTTTGAACGGCTGGCGCTAAAATATAGTTTCTCCGATCGAGCTGAACTTTTGCACAGTTGTTATGGGACCTAAATGCAATCCAAAAAGTGGACTAAAGCGAGAATCTTTTTTTTTTTTTCATATAATCGTGTCCCAGGCTAATTACATGTCTCTTACCTCTTTGATACATTAGTGTAGCTTCACGTTATTATATGGCGTATCGTAGAAACTTGTCCAATCGTCGGAACGTTTTTTTGCAGACTAGCCCATTGAAGTCTGCCATCATTAGTTCAATCCCAAGCCCGTCCCTTTCGTCATAATTTATAGTTGTATCTTTCACTTGCTCTTATCTTCCAATTCTTATATATCACACCCAAACGTTTTATGCCAACGTAAATTTACAGCTTGCGAAACTTAAGCGGATTACGAAGTCCGTTAAAAGCAAGTTAAAAGTTAATGACGCAAAAATATCTAAAAACTGGGGGTATTTTATTTTTTGGTTTTATAAACAGATTATACAAATCGTGAGTTGTGCGTCTGCGCCACTCACCATATTCTAGTCTCCCACCGAATATTGTCTGGAAGTATCAACGTTCTACGTTCACGGATTGCGAAATGCTGGGCATGGCGTACCATTGGTAACTTGCGTACCTGAAGGAATAAAATATACCCTTATGTGCGGTCCTTAGCCTCCTGCCAAGCAACGTCGCGGTACTGGCCGGGGTACGAGCAAGATTAGGGAAGATCGGGTATCCAACCCCGATGAGAACTTGGGCGTATGCTCACAACAGCTTCTGTTCCCCATGTCAGGGGCGGTTGATCATCGTCCGAGTGCCAAGAAGGACTCTAAGCTAAAATGTGCACTATGGCCCTCCGAACATTTAGTGCGAATGGTCCTGAGGCAAGTTGAGGATTAAAGGCCGGTTCTTCAACTTCAGCATAATAAACGTGCACAGCCCACTCTCTGGAGGCACTGATGATGATAGAGACGCTCTTTACGCGCAGTTCGAACGCGAGTACGACAGCTGCCGAAGCCACGACGTCAAAATCATCATAGAAGATCTAAACGCTCTGGTTGGCCAGGAGGAGAAGTTCAGACCGACTATTGGAAAGTTCGGCGCCCACGTCCAAGAATATGGCCATTCTTAGCTCCTACTTCCAGCATAGTCTTCCATACCGATACACCTGGAGATTACTACAGCAGACAGAATCACAAATCGACCACGTTCTGATTGATGGACGGCACTTCTTTGACATTATCGACGTCAGGACCTATCGTGGCGCTAACATCGACTCTGACAACTATACTAGTGATGGTTAAACTGCGCCCAAAAATCTCCGTCGTTAACAAAGTACGGTACCGACGGGCGCCCTGGTATGATCTGGTATAAGCGGCATACATGCAGCACCTCGAGGCTGCATTACCGGAAGAGGGTGAGCTGGACGAAGCCCCTTTTGAGGACTGCTGGAGAACAGCGAAAGCAGTTGAAAGTAACGTCGGGTACGTGGGACGGAGTCGACGAAACGATTTATTCGACGAGGAATGTAGGCAGATTCTGGTGGAGAAGAATGCAGCGCGAGCGGTCATGCTGCGAAGGACCCGGCAGAACGTGGAACGTTATAGACAGAAAAGGCAACAGCTACTGGTAAGGATGGTATCGGAGGTGAACCCTTAAATATGGGTCCGGAGAGGCTAGCCATTTGTCTGCACCGGCTGATAGGCACAATAGATTCATTAGATTGAGAATAGACAAGTTATATTGTGAGAACTTTCGAGCAATCACCATTCTAAATGCGGCCTACAGAGTCTTATCCCAGATCATCTTCCGTCGTCTGTCACCTGTAATAAACGAATTCATGGGAATTACCAGGCCGGCTTCGTTGACGGCCGATCGACAACGGATCAGATATTTGCTGTACGGCCTATTTTGAAGTTTCGGTTGCACTATTTCTTATCATTTCTTATGGTACAAATCATTTTAGAGACAAATTTTTCTTGATGTTAGGAAAAAAACCTTTTTGGATATTGCTTTGGAATATGAGCTCAACAACATTCTGGATTTTCATATATTGCTGTTTGCATTTGAGGTGCAAATCTCGACCAAATGAGATTCAAATGCGGTAAGACACAACAATCAAAGGACATCTAGCAACGATTACTCATATAACCGCCAACCAAGCAAAGAAAAGCTATCTTTGGCATCGGGTTGCTTGTGGAAAATCTTACTGCGTTTGGTGTTTCCGCATTTGATATTTGCATTTCAAACGCACAGCAATATTTGTACAGTGCTTTTGGATTAAATGGAAAAAAGCGTTCCCAGAAACATCAAACATTTATTATTCAATTTTTTTTAATTATTGCAGCAATTTTAGAAATAAAACATAAATTACTATGAAATCACCATTAACCAAGTATCCCCCAATTACGTCAGAAGTTGTCGCCTTTGCATATTACAATCTAGTAAATCGTACCTAATAATTTTGGAATATCGATATTTAAGAAAATATTTCAAAATGTACTTAATAGTTATTGTATCATGATTCTGTGGATATGCGATTCGAAGACATTTTTTGACGTACAGCACTTAATTAAATAAAATATTGAAATCACATATCAGGGGGGCGATTCCAGATAAATGTTGGCCTCAAGGGGCCGAAAGTTGAAAAAAATTGGGAAGCACTGGTGTAGAGCTATCTAAAATAATGGACAAGAACAGCTTTTCCGGGAAGCTCACGAGACTGATAAGAGCAACAATGGAATGTGTGCAAAATTGTGTGAAGGTTTTAGGCGAACATTCCAGTTCATTTGAATCCCACCAGGGACTACGGCAAGATGATGGACTTTCGTGCCTGTTGTTCAATATTGCACTAGAAGGTGTTATGGGGAGAGCCGGGCTTAACAGATGGGGTACGATTTTTACGAGATCCAGTCAATTTGTTTGCTTCGCGGATGACATGGACATTGTCGGTCGAACATTTGAAAAGGTGGCAGACCTGTACTGGCCATAACTGCAAAACAGTCACATTCGACATTGTTGACGATTTCGAGTTAATACCGTGGAACATCATCAAATCATCAATACTTTCGACTAACTTAATAAAATCTGTGAGATTGTTCTAGAAAATTCGGAAAAAATACCAAGTTGTTTTGTCACATTGCTTAATATAACCGCATAACAGTCACATTGAGATTATACATGGGCCTCGTAATGTTGTGACAAAGAAATTTTTATCAGAATTATTTTCTGACTATTCACCCAAGATGTGAGATGAACTGTACAAAATTTTAGCTTCATATAAGCATTGTTGAATTGTTGATAATTTTTTGAAATTTTGGGGCCTTCCCATACTGACGAGAAATTCATACTTGGTACTCCATTTACTCAGTGCCTACTTTTGTCGAATGTTACAAATATGCAGTTATGGGCAGTGTATACCCGCCTGAAAAAATTGGACTGGTGGTGAATGCGACCAAGACAAAATACATGCTAGTTAGTGGGACAGAGTGCAACTGGGCTCGTCTAGGTGTTACGATAGACGGGAATACGTTCGAGGTGGTCGCCGAATTCGTTTACCTTGGATCCTTGCTATCGGCTGACAATAACGTTTGCCATGAAATATGGATCATCAGTAAAAGTCAGGTCACTATGGCCTTCACAAAAAGCTTCACATCCACACCAAATGTACCATGTACAAAACGCTCATAAGGCCGGTAGTCCTCTACGGGCATGAAACGTAGACGATGCTCGAGGAGGACCTGCAAGCACTCGGAGTCTTCAAACATCGGATACTTCCCAAGTAACCACAAGCATTAATTTATAACCGTATTTTAACTTTAATTCAACGAGTGCAATGCATCATCGCTTTTATTCTGCAATATGCGTGCAATAATGCTTTAATTCCATTTTATGAATGCAATGTAGCATTGCTTTATTGTAGCAATGAAATGTGCATCAATGGGTGATATACGGTCACCGCTCAATGCTTGATTGCATCATCTTACTCAATGCTTCATCGCAACAAAAACGGCAAGACTTCAATGTAGTATTTATCGTCGATCCTTCATTCACTCAGGCAAATAGATTATAGAAATACTTAAATATCCCTTATAAAAATTCGCCACAAGAAATCTGGTTGAAATTCGTAGATTTGTCTTATGAGAAACCAGAATTTGAAAACAAAAAAAAAGTTGCATCAACCTGGAATTGAACCAAAAACCTTACGATTGTTAGGCCCGTGCGTACACCACACGCCTATCGCCGATTCAATGTGGCAAGATGCTAAAACGATACATAAAGCGTGAAGATGAGCAACCGTTTTAGCCCCACATAATGAAAACAAAACAAAATCTCAAAAGCAAAAGAGCGACAGCCGCGGTTAACTGGGAAGAGCAACAGTCGTGTTCACCAAACTAATTGCGCACTTCACCCCAAATTGAACTATCACGTAATTTGTAGTGTGCAGAAAAACGGATCATCTCAACGTATTCGGTGCACTTGTTCCTTGAACCACAAGGAATAAGTGCACTAAAAATATTATCATGATTCGACGTATCCGACGAGTGAAATCGACAATATTTGCCACCGGCAACGAAAGGGTGCTGCTTGAAGTTGTACAATTTTGCCGGCCAAGACATGCAGCATTCATGGTCCGGAGGATAGGCGCGGCGAGTCATCGAAAACATCTCACTTAATTTGGGTTCGAATCCAACCAATAACACCAAAATAAAAAAATAGACAGACAAATAAGCAACGCTGACCTGACATCCAACGAACAAAAGAGTACAATAATATTTTTGTGTTTCTATTTTGGGTCTTAAAATAATGGTTTCCTTTGAGCATTAAATACACTTTAGCTAAAGCTTTTATACGGTACAGACCGTAACCATACTTTAGCAATTGCCAACATAGAGCTAGGAAATGTAGCCGTATTTACATTTTAATAGCGCCCTTTTCCGCTTTAATACTGCATTAATGAGACATGTAATGCAGTATGACTTTATATGCCATATTTTATAGTAGCATATAAAGTGATATTGATGCAACTATATACAGCTGTACGGTTACTTGGGTTAGGACGATCTTTGGCGGTGTGCAGGAAAACGTTGTGTGGCGGCGAAGGATTAATCACGAGCTCACCCAACTCTACGACGTATACCCCAGTATCCAGAAGGTGGTCATAGCTGGAGGGATAAGATGGGCAGGACATGTTGCAAGAAGACCAAGTTGTATCGGTCAGCAAATTATTCGATCATCGAACATGGTGTGTATTGTGCCGCGAGTCGTTGACCTTTGAAAGAAATCTCTGCATATCCTTTTGGGTTTCTTCAGCTCTCGCTGCTCACCTACCGCTCTCTGCTCAACCGGATACCGACCATTAGAATTTGAATCCTGGCGGCATTTCTTCATATCTGTCACACTCTTGCATTCTTCATCTTCGTCGTTGACCAGTGCTAAGTCCCGTGGCGTTATTGTCACAAACTTCGTGGTTAGGATGTTGTTGTTTACATCTTCAGGAACATTTATTATTGCCAACTGCTCGCTGCTGGCGATACTGTTATTTATGGAGCCCCTGACGCTAAATATCCGCGCCCGATTACAACAAGGTCCATGAAATCTGAGAAATGTGGCCCATCAACCAAAACGTAGTCTATTTAAAACAGGAATAACCACAAGGATGTAGCCAGGTGTTTTACGAATATTCCTACGTGCGAAGTAAATAATACTGATTGCCAACCCTCTAGTCACAGGTAATAGGCCAGGGGAAGTGGTTCACCTAGAGTGAATTTATGTCAGAGAAAAAGTAGATTTTGTATGAGAATTGACAGAAAAATGAATGACAAGTTCATCCACTTCTCCTGGCCTATTATCGTTGGTAACGGAATGAAGGCTTCCCGGAAACCCTATGTAGGCTCTCATAGTACTAATTCTTCATGTCATCATGAGCTTATTGTTCGTTGGCGGATAGATGCTGATCAGACTGTAATTGAAGCTGACGCTCTATTCTCAACACACAGGTCCCACCGAATAAATCTGCTTCTCAATCACTATAAAGCTAACTCCAGTTTCTGATCTGTCGCCGCCGCTAGTAGATGTGGTAATTGTTTGGCCAGGTAAAAAGCTCTCTTCGCGCAGCTCAAAACTGAAAAGATTGAAATTCGAATCCGTGTAAAACAAAGTGTTTTTTCCCTTACATTTGGTATTGCCTACCGGCTTAGAACTCTACCCGATGACGCTTCTGTTCTATGGCTTCTACTCCCTGTTTTTAAAAACAATTCACTTAATTATTGTAATCTAAGGAAGAATAGTACTCATACCTGTCGACATTGGTTTGAATTGGTGATTAGATTAGAGCGGTTAACAATGGTTTAGTATATACTGCGTAGTTTCTGTATCTGTAGATTACAAAACCTAGTGTAACATAATGGAGCTCATGATAATAATTCACGTTTTCATAGAATTCTTACCGATATACTTAAGTCAATTAGGACTGATTTTTTCACACGCGCCTAGGCCTTAAACCTAGTTTAATGATATGAGTAAACGTGGCTTACTGCTTAAGCAAAGGTGAAGAAATCGGCCCTTAGTTCACAAAGATAGCATTGCAGTAGACAAGTTAACAATGCCGAAAACAACTAAAATTTAGAGCAATAGAATAATAAGATCGGATCAAATAATATTCGACAATTTACACGGCCATAATCGTCACAACCATCCCCTTATCAGGGCTTTAGATCCGTAGCTCTGGTTCTCAATAGTTTCAAGTTCTTTTGGACATGTTTTTATGATAAGCCCTTTAAGTTTAAGTTCATTACAAGCAAATAACGGTTATCTTTTTCAGCTCCTGAAAACAATTGGCTGGCGAGTGATTGTGGGTGCCGGCATCCTGTATGGCAGCGTGTATCTCTACGAGCGCCTGTCCTGGACCAACGCCGCCAAAGAGAAGAATTTCAAAAACCAGTATGTGCAGCACGCCACACGGAAGCTGAAGTTGATTGTCGATCTCACTTCGGCCAACTGCAGCCACCAGGTGCAACAGTAAGTACTGAAGTAACACGGTTCATTTTTTCTGTGTCTCACCTCATTTTCGTTGTATTTCTTTGCACAGGGAGCTGTCCAGCACCTTCGCCCGATTGTGTCGCGTTGTCGATACCGCTACCACAGAGATGAACACTGAACTGAAGGACATCGAAACCTCCCTGGCCGTGATCGAGGCCAACCAGAAGCAAATCAAGGTGCTCAGCAATAAGGCCAACTTCATCCAGCGCGAGCTGGAAATCTTCGACAGCAACTATATCAAGGAGAACTAAGTTGAACCCTTCTGAAGAGGGTAGCAAGAGTTAATGTTTAATATATTGTATTCTCGCCAGGAGACAGCGTCACTCAAACCGGTATCGAAACCAAACAAAGTTTGTAGCTTGGATGGATGTGACAGAAAGTTTAGTTACATAGAACCTACGTTCCTTGTTCACACTTTTTACCTGATTCGATACTTTGCAAACATTGCTATATTTATATTTTTAAATGTTATATGCTTTAGTTTCCAATTTTGATTAGTTGCTGTGCACCAACATATTTGGTTGGATAGTTATCGTCACCTCCAAAGCAAGAATCTACACACCAACCGAATATGTACTACAAAGATTATTGATGCAAGTGAGTGAAACTTACTTAGAGAATACGCTAATGAATCCCTAACAAAATATTTCAATGTAACTGTGTATAATATATCCTAAGACTTAGTACTGTAGGAGAGGTCGTTTTCTTGTACAGGTATTACCGTACAGACTAAAGGCAGTTAGATATTTCTGTTCAACGATAGATGAGGGCTGTTGTAAAAATAAATTAAATCTATCGAAAAAGCTAAAATCGGAAACTAGACCAAGCGTTGATTGCAGAAGCTAGACCGCAAACCGTTAGATAAATTGGGTATCCCTGTTTTGTACTGTTGTACCACGTTGACTCAATCCTTGATTTACTTCGATCAAATTGTACCGAAAATTATAACTGAAAAATTGAACCCTGAAATAAAGTATTTCCAACTTCAATTACATGTTTGTTCGATCAGATGACCATGCTATATAGTTATGATACGAAACAATGGTTATCAAACGAACCTTCTCTTTTCCCCGACGTCCGTAAGGAAGTGGCCGGCGCCGTCAGACTTTTACATTTGGGCTTATTCTACGAGTGGCGTGAGGTGAGAATTGTCGGTGTCGTATAGCGAGGTGACAATTGTCGACTCGAGTGAAGTGACTCGCCGTGTAAATCAAATGGAAAGTCACTTCACCCGAGTCGACAATAATTGTCACCTCGCTATACGACACCGACAATTGTCACCTCACGCCACTCGTAGAATTAACCCAATTTTGTAACATTAGGAATGATCAGCAATTCCCAATATTCATTGAATATCTGAGCAATTAAGATTGTTCTGGACAATCACAAAGTGGCAACTATGACTTCACAGCCGTCCATCCGACCATTCGGTGGTGCTAGGGTAAATTGGTATAATGCGCCTCAACCGGGCAATACGCCCCACTTCATTTTCAAGGGATTACGGCTTATTTGACACGTAAATATGATTACATACCTTGAATATCCGCGAAAAACTGTTGTTGCGCATATAAGATCTTTGAGAGGTATGAACAATCTATAGAAATGGAAATACCGAAAATATCGAAAATCAGCTTTTTGACGCAAAATTTTGGGTCCGATAGGGAAGTCTCGTTGTAAATGAATCCCATCCTTTACTATTGTACTTATTATAAAAACTTTTTAAAGACGACTGCTAATAGACCCTTTTAAGCTTAGCAAGTGGTTGAATCCTCCTTGGAAGCATTTCTACAGCGCTGCGGAATTTTTTCTACGGGAGGGGCATATTGCCCGGTTTGTTTTGAAACGTCAAGATTTGGACCGTTTACAGAAAACGTCTTGTACTCTTTTTAGAAGTTAAGAGGCAAGAGAAAGTTGCATGCAGAGCATGATCAACTAAGTAAGCAACACTTTGACACCAACAACTATGGGGCTCTGCACTGTTTTGGTTTTGTATGGGATTTTGACGTTTACTGGCCTTGTTGTTTACTAATTTCATGGCAGAGCAAAAGAGAAAGAACGATTTTTGTGCAGAGCCCCATAGAACACGCAAAGAATTATCAGCTATTCAAAATAATAATATTGGGGGTGACCCATTTCGCATAAAGACGTTTCGCATAAGGACATTTCGTATACGGACATTTGGCATAATGAACGTTTCGCATAAAGCAGTTTCATAAAAGAACAGGTAGCATTTTAAAGAAGGCGTATAATTCGGATTATACCAAATTTCCATTGTGCCAAACGTCCGTATGCGAAATGTCCTTATGCGAAACGTCTTTATGCGAAATGGGTCACCCCCAATAATATTCTTTGTTGTTTCAAAAAAGATACGCAATTCAATACAACTGGATGTACTGAGTTGAAATAATTTTAATTTTTTTTTTTTTGAATCAACAATAATCTACATCACTTTGAATGTAACATGTCAATGATAATTCTTGTTGTTCCTAATGTTTAGTTTTGCTTAATGTCTAATATTGAACATGTGAAACGCCATGTTTTTTTTTTCTTTTGTGAAGTGAAAACGTGTTAAATAACTGTGAGCCTAACATACCGGGTGTATACTAGTAAGTTTTTTCTTTGTTTCTCCATTTTTTATAAAAATCTTTTTTAGTTATAGTCCACCCACAAACATTGTGAATGGAAACAAATTTGCAGAACTGAAGGTTGAAGGATTGCGAAGGTAATTCCGTCTATTAATATTCCATTAAGCCATACCGTGACCTGCTCTAATTCCGTGTGTTGCCTAATACCGTGTATTTGGGAATTATGTGGATTTCTAGCATATTATATTATTTATTTTTCTAAATGATTGTCACAAACGTTAGCACATTAAGTAGTATTTAGAAAGCCGTGACAAACTTGAACTAACATAACAAACAAAAATAATGTTAGAATGTAATCGCCTGGTGCCAACACACGGTATTAGGGCACGGTTGCTTATGTGTTCCAAATACCGTGTTTCAGTTATAATTTCAAAATGGCGGAGTGAAATATATATTTTATTTCCCGGATCAATCATGCAAACCTCAATACGTTGTTTGATACAAAAGTTTTATTTTTGATGCGCTTCGTTTGTTCAATTGAGAGATGTTTCAAAATGTGACCCGACAGTCGGAGTCAGATGCACGGTATTTGGAACACTGGTATGTTTAACAACACCAATTGTAACTATGGTTAAAATTTTCAAAATGGTTCAAATCATATTTTTTATGAAAAGTATATAAAACGGTCTACTGTATAAAACATGAAAGACTTGAAAACTATCATACGTTATTTTTATCTGATCGATTGAAACTTGAGTTTTTTTTAACCTCACGGTAATAGAGCATGGCACGGTATAAATAATGAAACACATATTTGTTTCAGGTGTAGTCATCAGCAAAATCTGAACGCTAAATAAGCCAATTGAAGCTAATCACTTTGAAATGTTAGACATGCAGCAATATGTGATTGAATAACGTTTTTTTCTTTGAAATGTTTTTTTAGAAAAATAATAAAAATTTTCGAAGCTTCAAACAAATAGAAATGTCAAATAATGCAAATGGATTTATTATTTAAACGGATAAAATAATCTTTTATTCAAAAAATAACATTGCGTTGTTTCAAAAACAAAATTTTTATTTCAAATAGAAAAATTTGTTGTTATAAAAACATATTTTTTAAAACAAAAATTATACTTTTTTAAAACAAAAGTTATATTCGTTAAAACAAAAATTATATTTTTTGAAACAAAAAAGAATATTTTTCATACTGTTTTGTACGCGGTTGTCAAAATCAACAAAAAAAATTGTTGAACCAAATTCGCAGTGTTGTTGAAACAATAAAAACCAATTATAGGCCGGCAAACAATACATATTTTTTATTGACATCATACAGAATTCATTTATATTTAAAATTGTTTTCTCTGCGTGAAGTAATGCATTTTCCACTGCGATAGAGCAGTTTTTCGTTAGGGGGGCGTATTATACCTGTTTACCCTACATCGCGATCTATTCGACTAGCCTTAGAAGGTGGACCTAGCCTACTCCGACGACGGAAGTTCTTTCGCAACCGGAGCAACGCGATTTTAATCGGTCAGGTGCCGATATCATCTCTGGTATTCTTGTGGAGGAAAATTTCCGGTCGCATTACATAAAGTAGTGAGAATGAAGTATCATACTCCAAGACTCTGCTCTGGAAGTCTCTCTTTTAGTCGGAGACCTGCATTCTGTGCAGAGCTGTGACACTGGCCATCTAGCTATTGCTGTTGAATACATTTTCACGTCTATCGTGACCACGGCACAGTATCGATTTGTTTCTGCTCCGTCGTCTTTCCAGTGTTGTCGAGCACTGTCCGATTGCACTAACCGTCGATACGACTATACGGATTCCAGACTGCATCTTTGACAATCCGCGTACAACGCTCCGTACATTTCATCAGCCTGTTAAGGTTGATTCCTACCAACTTTCCAAGCGTATCCAGGCATATATGCTTGAACAACGTTGGATCTCGTAGTGCCTTTGGTAGCAGCACCAGCTTCTGGATGTTTTGTATTTCTGGAAAATTACCTTCGTCAACATAAATCTGCAGCACGTTCATGAACTTGTCCGAACAAACCAGATCTGCAGCTTTCACGTTCCATCCGGATCGGGGACTTTCTTCGTCGATTTACGGTTGCTTGTACATCCTCACCGTACGGTGATGGTGATTGCGTCGCACAGTGCTTCGTCCCTTGGACAAAAGTCAAAAAATCAACTTTCATATTCGAAAGAATCAAGTAGGCCATGATGTTGACATATGTTTTGAGCGTGTAATACAGATACTAGAAAGTTCGTGCGCTTATCAAAACAAACCAAAACACCACGTGTTGACAAGTTGCTTCATCGTTATATATAATTCATTGTTTTTGTGTCAATCAAATCCCTTTTTAATTCGCTTCATTTCCATACTAATCGCATTTTCAAAGTGAAAGCCGTTAAGGATCGTGTTGAAACTAGTAAGTAGGAGTCAATTCATTTGATTTTCTGTGATATATTTTAAAAATTGTAGAAAAAGATGCTTCTGAACAATAAGCTCTTTAATACAGAAGAAAATTAAAACTTCTATCTTCTTCTAGCCCATACAAAAAAGTACCTCAAAGTACCTTTTTGCAATCCACTTTAAAATAAAATTTGAAGTATTTTTCAAATTCTGAAAGTGATTCCAGCTGCATATGTTTGCCGATTGTATGTCATTTTATGATTTTTAGGTTATGCTGCCACAATCATCAATAAAGATTGTTTCAAGCAATGGTATTCTGCCAATCCACGTATTCGAAAAAATCATGTTGTAGATTTCATGTACGGTTGTTATAGCACTGATTCTTTCTCCCAGGTATTTGAAAACAAGCTAAATACGATTAGCAAATTTTATTGCTGCAAAATACACCAAAAAATGGGCTGAATATAGAAGATCATACGATATTTTTGTGAAGCAAACCTCCTACTGATTAGCAAAGCCAGTTTTGCTTCCGCGCAAACAGAAAATTGAAGATGCAGAGTTTTCCAATTCGGCTGTAAAGGCTGGCATGGGAAGGCCTTTCATACCGTTCAATGAATGTTCATGAAAAACCTATATATACCTTATCAACAATAATGAACCTGAAGAGCTCGAGTTCGTAGCCTATGTATCAAATTGTTTCTAATAATCATCAAATAGAAACCCACGACATTTCAACTTTCTTTGTAGAAAAGAAGATAATGATTCGATTGTTATGTTTTTGGATAATTAATAGCTGGTAAATGAATTGTATTGCTAATAAAAATAAATTTTATACAACCTTTTTTATTGGGTTTGATTTTAGTCGTTGGAATAATCTTGCTTTAATATGTTTATTAAAATTTGGTTATTGAGACACTTTTACGTTTACGCATACCACATACATCGTTTATGCAAACGACTCAAGTACTTTTTCATGCGTTTTTATTCTAAACATTTATTCAAAATCGAGCACTGTTCTATGGTGTCAAAAGTAAAACGTGGCGTATAAGCCACTTATGCCATTACTGATATAATATGTGTCATTCATGCCAATAATGAGATTTTTTGTGTATAACGACTTTCTCCTCAACTTCGTAGGGCAAAACCACATAAAACATCCAGTTCTGACTTTTGTCCCCAAGTGCCATACGTTCGAAGCACTGTGCGTCGTTGGATCGTGCTTCGGGAAAAGATCTTTCACGATTAGCTTCGGCTTGTCCAGGCACATCTCAGCTGACATCGAAATACATATTGCGATTCTGATTCTCGTAACTGCTCTTTGTAGCAATTTGATTTACTACACTTGATTATTTATTTGGTTTTACATCAATTAATTTGTTAAAACCTTGCCAATAATATTTCGCTAATTCACTCAGTTCATGGCCGCCCTCTCCATCCTCGACCCACGCTCTTCAGGTCGTGGTGCTCCTGGCCAATCCACCTAGCTCGCTGCGCCTCACGCCGTCTGGTTCCGCCCGGATTCGAAGCGAACACCATTTTTACAGGGCTGTTGTACGTCATTCTTGCAACGTGCCCTGCCCTGCGTATCCTTCCAGCTTTGGCCACCTTCTGGATACTGGGTTCGCCGTAGAGTTGATCGAGCTCGTGGTTCATCCTTCGCCGCCATCCGTTACTGCGCGGTTGTCACTCTGGATGTGAAGAATGCGTTCAACAGCGCAAGCTGGGAAGCAATAGCACACGCGCTTCACCGCCTCAAGGTACCGGTGCAGTTGTGTAAGCTTCTAGAAAGCTATTTTGATGGTAGGATTCTACTGTATGACACAGAGGAGGGGCAGAAAAGCGTTCGAATTACCGCGGGAGTACCTCAAGGTTCAATCCTGGGCCCGCTGTTATGGAATGCGATGTACGATGACGTACTGAGGCTGACCCTTCCGACGGGTGTTAAGATTGTTGGCTTCGCCGACGATATCACCCTAGTGGTCTATGGTGAATCAATGGAGGAAGTAGAGTTGACAGCAGCGCACTCTATTTCCCTGGTTGAGGAATGGATGAAGTCTAGGAAACTAGGACTGGCCCGTCACAAGACTGAGGTGGTGGTGGTCAACAACCGCAAGTCCGAGCAACGGGCGCTTATCTCGGTAGGTGATTGCACCATAGAGTCCAAGCGATCCCTTAGGCATCTTGGGGTAATGATCGATGACAAGCTGAGCTTCGCTAGCCATGTTGAATATGCCTGTAAAAGGGCATCTACGGCTATAGCGGCGCTTTCGAGGATGATGTCTAACAGCTCTGCTGTAATTGCCAGCAAACGCAAGCTGCTGGCAAGCGTGGCGCTATCCATACTAAGGTATGGAGGACCAATCTGGTCAAAAGCGCTTAGAACGAACAGAAACCTAAAGCGGTTGGAAAGCACGTACAGGATAATGTGCTTAAGAGTAGCAAGTGCATACCGGACGGTATCTAAAGAGGCCGTGTGCATCATAGCCGGGATGACGCCCATCGGGCTCATCATCAAGGAAGATGTTCAATGCTTCAACCAAAGGGGTACCAGAGGAGTCCGCGACACGTGTAGAGAGGAAACGCTCAGAAGCTGGCAGCAGGAATGGGATAACTCCACTAAGGGTAGATGGACCCATCGACTAATACCAAATGTGTCAGATTGGTATGGTAGAAGCCATGGGGAAGTGAACTTCCACCTGACGCAGTTTCTGTCAGGACATGGTTGCTATAGACAGTACCTGCATAGGTTCGGGCACTCAGAATCTCCTGCGTGCCCCAATTGTGCTGGTGTAGAGGAAACAGCGGAGCATGTCGTGTTCGATTGCCCCCGTTTCATTGTTGTGAGAGGTCGCATGCTCACTACATGCGGAGGGGACACGTCCCCCGACAATATTATAGAGAGAATGTGTGCGGATGCCGAGTGCTGGAATGCAGTAACTACGGCTGTCACTCACATTATGTTAGAATTGCAGCGTCTATGGCGCGCCGACCAAGAGTTGGCTGCAGAGGATTAGCCCTGCCGAGGCTGGTCCCTTGTAACATTGTTTAAGTCGGCTAGGAGAAGCAGTTTGCCTAGGCTACTTCTGCTACACGTGTTGTGCTATATGCACTGGTCCCTTCCCGAAGAAATACCGTAAGGTTCCGGGGAGATGAGGGTCTGAGTCCAAGGGTCATGTCGATGCACTGTTCACCACTTGAGCAATTCTAAATGAATTGCTCATGCACAGTGCATAGGCCGGTTTTAGCGGGTCGTCGTTGGTGCGTCATCCCCGCATTCCCTGAGTTATCTTCTCAGGGGATCTGTTTGCAGATTTCCCCCTTGTAAAAAACAAAAAAAAAAAAAGAGGACTACCGGTCTTATGAGCGTTTTGTATGTACATCGTGCATTTGGTGCGGGGGTGAATCTTCGTATTTCCCGACTAACGTTGTTGTCAGCCGTCAGTAAAAATCCGAGGTAAACGAACTCATCAACCACCTCGAAAGTATTGTGCCTTGACTGTTAAGTACGTTTTGTCGCCCTTTTTGTTGATGGGGCATATAACGCCTTGCTTCCACTCCTCCGGTAGCTGTTCCGTCTGCCAGATTCTGACTATCAGCCGATGCAGACAAGCGGCCAACCTCTCCGGGCTCATCTTGACGAGTTCGGCACCGATACCACCCTTGCCCGCCGCCTTGTTGTTCTTGAGCTGGTGAATAACATCCTTAACTTTCCCCATCGCGGAAGCTGGTTGGTTTTCACTGTCCGCTGTGCTGACGTAGTCATCACCTTCGCTGTTCTGACCGTCTGTGCCGGTGTCAGGGTGGCCACTAAATTTCCATTTTGAAATTCCCGCTTTTTTCCCGGTAAATCATCAAAATTTTCCCGGTTTTTAATTTAGCAAATTGAAGATATTTCAGCTAAACTTCTAATCTTTTGATTTTTTCTTGATGAAAATAAAGAGTTCTCCAAAGAATATAACACACGAAGTTAAAATTTAACAAAAGTCTGTAGAAAACTAACTTAAAGTTCGGTGAAAATCAATCTTTTCGTCATATACCGAAATTTACACAAAAAAATCTGTTGTATTGGCCATGTTTGCGAAAAAGTTTGAATTCGAAATAGCTTCCGTTGTTGAGTGCTTTCATTTCAATCATCATTTTTTTTTTGCGCTACTCATTTATAATTGCATGTACCGTAAAGTGCCCTAATTCAGCGCATTGCCTAATTCCGCGCATTTCATACAAAATTATTTACAAATGGAAATACACATCAATACTGCAGCAACTTCTAACGCCATTTGATGCTACTTTGATTTAGAATAAGTTTGAATCACAAATAAAAGCAAATAGAGCAATTTTTCGCGGCGTAAAAAAATAATCAGTGGAGGCCCGTCTGAGTAGACGCCATTTTTTCAATTTCCTTAGCGTCCGTGCTAAGACTGTAGGACACAAACAAACGTGATTTCTATATTGAAAATGTTTTGTTATTTATGCAATATTCTATGAAACTACTTGCTACAGATGTGTTCCATGATGCTTCTATGAAATCTTATCAAATATTAGCATAATTATTGAGATTTATCCCAAAAAGTATTGCGCGGTATTAGGGCACGTCATTTTTCATAAGTCCCTAATTCCGCGCACTGCTATTTACAGAACAACAAACAAGTAAAACATGCTATATTGGTCTTCACAGCTGCATATTTATCTGAGGAAGTATTTTCATGCATAAATACGTTTCGCAAACAACCGGAATATCGGGAAAGTCCACTTACAGGGAAACTAGCGGCCGTTCAGAAACCACGTGGTCATTCATGGTGGGAGGAAAAGTTTGTCCAAAACCAAGGTCCATAAACATTTGTTATTGTATGAACAGTGCAGAATACGAATATACAGACTTAAATTATTTTACAGGAATCCGTGAATTTCAACGTAATCGCAACAGCTGAAAATTTCGGTGAAATAAATTAACGGAGTACGATAAATTTTTACAATTTTCGGTAAAATTTCACCGCAATCCGTTGAATTTCGACGGAATTACGGTGTTTTATTTTACCAAACTGATCAGCTGTTGAGATTACGGTAAAATTCACGGATTACGGTAAAATAATTTAAGTGTGTAGACGTAGTCGGGGCGATTTTGCCAAACTGCATATTTTTTTGAAATTTCTTCTGGAATAACATGCAACCCCAAAGCTGACAAGGAAAAGGAAAAAATATCAACGTCTCCGCAGTCGCGAAACGTCCAAATGCTGAAAAATTGAAAAGTATTGTATTCAAAATAAACTGTTATAAAAACCTCAGTGTTCGGAGCAATTTTTCCAAAGCTGCTGATAAATCTAAACACAAGACTATAGTTATTTCAAATGTCTGCAACTTTTTCTGGCATAAAATTTCACTTCAAAGGCTTTTTATGTTTCGGTGTGATGCAATCGCAATTGCATATTTTCTGGGATGTTCATGTGAGGGTTTGCGCATGATTGATACAAACACAGAGGAATAAGTAAAAAACTCAGCAATGACAGAATAAGAAGACCGTCTTCGCGAGTATCGTCTCAGGAAAAGACTATAACAAATGTTTATCCTTATTTCATGTGATAGTCAAAAAATTATAAAAAAGTCTACGTTACGGCTCATACAAAACTCTACTTTTTTTTCATACAAAAAGTGTTGGGTTGAAAATGTTCAATTTCAGCGTTACGTAATGAATGGATGCTGCCTTATACAAAATTAATGTTAATTTGATTGCTTTGCAAGTGCGCGGAATTAGGCATTCTTCTGCGCGGAATATGGAAAAGCGTTAAAAAAATGCGCGGAATTAAGCAATTTCAACGAGTGCACTATTTCAAAATTGTAACGTGTGAATACAGTCTAGTTTATATTTTTGCCATAATCTAAAACAGATTTGCTAGCGATCCACCCATAAAGCTTTTTTGTTGATGAAATACTAATTTAATTAAGCATTTGAAATGTTTTATTCGTTAACTGCGCTGAATAGGGTAACGACTGTTTATTTCGTTCTTGAACGCTAACAGTTGGCGCCAGCGGCAAAAAGTACAGACAACAATCTTTCGAACATTCAGTTTCTTGTGCTGGCCGCCGAGCGACGACACTGTTGTTTGTATTCCAACCACTGATCGCGCTACGCTTGATTCTCAAATTTCTCAAACTTTCAACACAAGCGCATGGAAGAATGGTAGTCGGAGAACTGTCAAAACGTATGGAAAATAATGGAAAACGTAAATTACAAGCAATTAGGAAACTGGATCAAAAAAGTAGTGATTAGAAATCAAGTATAAAATGAATACATAACTTTTTGTGTTTAGTTCATCTTCCGTGGTGCTTTCTTTGCTTCAGGATTTCGTTTTTACTACTACTTAAAAAGAGCCATCTATTGGCTTTTCAGTTTTGAATATCGCCCTATTGCGGCACTTTACGGTATAAGGATAAGTGCTGCATCAAGGTAAGGGTTCATTCAAATATTACGTAACGCAAAATTTGTCAATTTTAGACCCCCTCCCACCCCCACGTAACAGCTTTTGTATGGAAAATTTTAAATTTTTGTATGGATCGTACAACTATGCAAGACCCCCTCCCTCCCCCTGTTGCGTTACGTAATATTTGAACAATCCCTAATTGTAATGAAGGCACGTCATCGAAAATCCGAAAGAAATTCTTCTTTATTTGCTTTGCAGCCGCGGCCTCTAACCACTAGGCTAAGGAAGGTAACGTACATCGTTGATGACGAAAAGTTTTGGGCGCAGTTTCACCGTTATCAGAGTCAATGTCAATGCACCACGATTGGTTCTGACGTCGGTTATATCGGAGAAGTGCAACATCGCACGAGAGCAAACGAGGCACGGTATAAACGCACGGAACAGGCAACTATATTCCGAACAAAAAAAGCGCCGGTGAGAAGAACGAGATCGCGAAGCGATGAAAGAGCTGTTCCGCGCTAAGGACACACGGAAGTTCTACGAGAAGCTGAACCGTTCGTGCAAATGCTTTGTGTCACAACCCGACATGTGCAGGAACCGTGCTGGAAATCTTTTCACGAACGGAGTCTTCGAAAGGTGGTGGCAGCACTACGACGAGCATCTTAATGGTGATGTGACCAGTAGCAAAGGTGGCACGAAAATACCTTTGGAAGCACGCGCGGAGGACGACAGACTTCTGCTTTCAGATCTTCAAAAAGTAGAAACGAAGATTGGACGGTTGAAAAATAACATAGCCGCTGGGGTGCACCAACTAACGAGCCAGCTGCTAAATTACGGTGGTGATGCACTGGTAAGAACGCTGCATTGGGAGGAAGTATTACCAGAGGAGTGGATGGAATGTGTCGTATTCCTATCTACAAAAAGGGTGACAAGTTGGATTGCGCCAATCGTAGTGCGATCACAATTTTGAGCACCACCTACAAGGTACTCTCCCAAATTTTATGCCGCCGTCTATCACCAATTGCTAGAGGATTCGTTGGGCAATATTAGGCAGGATTTATGGGCGAACGTGCATCAACGGACCAGAGATTCGCCATCCGCCAGGTGCTACAGAAATGTCGCGAATACGATGTACCCACACATCATTTATTCGCCGATTTATAATCGGTCAATGATATAATTGGTCGAGATCAGCTATGGCAGATTAAGCCCGAATACGGTTTCCTGGACAAACTTAAGATTGAACAATAGAGTGATGCAAATTTTGAAATTTCAGCTCCCCTATGCTTAAACGATTAAAATTATGCTAAATAGCATCCTCTCAAAGTTTGAAGTGATTCGGAAGAAATTTGACTGAGCACAAGCCTTTTGGAGTTCATATGGAGATTACTATGGAAAACGCCAACCTTTTGTGTTCAGTCCTCTATCTCTTCGTCATAAAATTTTATGGAAAAGTGATAAAATTCTTCTAATGTAAAATCCTCCCAGCTCAAACTTTGCCGAGGATCACTTTTTGATTGGACGTCAGGATAAATCGTTATTGATCATCATAAAGTTGGTTTGCATGTAGTGTGTTTCACCAACTGTTCGGCAGGCAACAGTGATGCTCCTGGCGGGAAGAATAAATCAAAGTAATCCAGGCTACTATGTTCTATAGCAAAAAAGCAGTGTTGCTCTGAAATTAACTGAATGATCATCTCAGCATGATATAGACTTTGTAATCAATAATAACAAATTATCCTTACGTCCCATCAAAATGTGGTCTTTGGCAAAGTTGTAGCTGGGAAGTTTCCACATGAGATGAGTGTGTTCACTTTTCCACAGATTATTAGGCGGCATCCACAAATTACGTAACGCTCTATGGGGAGGGGAGGAGTAGGCTCAAGCGTTACGGCTCATACACAAATTTGATTTTTTTTCATACAAAAAGCGTTACGGAGGGGGGAGGGGGAATCAAAAATTTCCAATTTTAGCGTTACGTAATAAATGGACGCTGCCTTATGACGAGAAGTTAGAGGACTGAGCACAAAAAGTTTGCCTTTTCCATAGTAATTTCCATACAAACTTTAAATAGCGTGTGCACAACCAAATTTCTTCCGAATCACTTCAAATTTTGGGAGGATCATTTTCATGATAATTGTCATCGTTTAAGCATAGGGGAGCAAAAACTTCAAAATTTGTATCAGTCTATTGAACAAGGTGACGATGGAACGAGTGATGTGCGTAGTTCGGTTATCAGGGACACTCTCCGAGTCCCTTCGAACCTCGCAGAGGGTTACGACATGGCCTTTCGTGTTTACTGTTCAACATTGCGTTTGAGGGTATGCTAAGAAGAGCGGGATAGCCACGAGTGGCACGATCTTCAGAAAGTCCGTTCAGCTACTTGGTTTCGCCGACGACATAGATATTGTAGCACGGGATTACCTTAGAGATTCCATCAGGAATTCCTACAAAGATTATTTCAGATTTGTTTTTCAGGAAAGTGTCAAGTATTTATGGATTTATCCAATGATTCTTACATCAATTTTCTCAGGACATTCTTCAAGATTCTAGCTTAGAACAAGAATTCTACCAATAATTTCTTGAGAGATGCCTCCAGAGATTTCATAGGATTTCTTGCAAAATTGTCGTTCTGGATTTCTTCAAGATTTTAGCCTGTAATTTCTCTAAGGATATTCAGAACTTACTTTAGAGATTCAAGAATCCTCCAGAATTATTAAAAAGATCCATGAAGGGTTTATTTGGAGCAAATTCTTCAGAAATTCCTCAAAGCATCCTTTGACATGTCGCTGGTAGAATTGGTGGAGCAATCTCAACAGGAATTACTGGAGGGATCTCTGAAGGCATATACCGATATTTGTAGAAGTTCTACTCTGGAATCAAAACGCTCTTGAGAGCTTGCCAACATTTCCTTAGTTTGAACAAAGAAAAACTTGCTAGTAGTACCAAACTCGCCTTAGTGTACCTTATTGTTCAGATTTTGGAAAAGCTTCGACAGGTTACGAAAAGAAACAAACCTAGGTGGATTTGTGAAATATCAAGTAGGATACACATATGTTCCGGACTACGCACTTTATTTCTCTCTTCGAAATCATCACATAATGATCAACAGGTTTCCATCTTACAAGTAATCGTTTCCCAAAAATGAAAACAAAAAAAACAATACAGACTTCTTGTCAAGTGTACTCAACATGGGTACCGACTGCATGGCATAAAAAATCAAATATGCAGGAAAGCTTTCCCACCACCTCATATAAATCGGAATATAACGAATCTTACGGTTACGGCCTCATCACAACACTGCCGTACTTCTTAACGATATCTTCTACGTCCAGAGCCAATGCCGGATCTAGTCTTACCTTCTGAATAAACTCCAACAACATCCGGGTGTTTACGAACTGTTCCGCTCCAGCGGGAACCTTCAGGATCAGTTTGGAAACGAACGTGGCCAACTCGTTGATTGGAAGGGTGGATATCACGCTGAACTCGAGCAAACGATTAACGGATGGGATTTCGTAGTAGTAATCTTTCACGTGGAAAAACTCCTCCAGTATGCGGAGGAAAGTTGGTATACCCTCACCGGTGTCCAGAATCAGTTCGATCAAAACGTTGATCTGGTTGAAGCTTTTCTTCGTGTGTTTCTCCAGAATCAGCTGTACAGCTTGTACCGCACTGGTGCCACTAACTTTGAGACCTTCCACGATATATTTGTAGTACTGAATCGGTCGTTTCGACTGCTCGCAATCCGTGATAGTATTCACAAGCTGATGGCGCATGTTGTTGCGTCCCATGACGCTGGCGTACGCCGGGAAGTACTTGATGAACAAATCATCTCTGCCGGCCACAAATCGATAACTCGCCATGATAACGTCACGACTTTGCATCAGGAGTTTCTGGAAGACCTCCTCTTCTCTCGGCAGGATATGCGGATAACGACAGTGAGTTTTGATGCATCTGTCGTTTAGGAAATCGAAACACCCGAAAATGGAGCATATGATTTCCACCTGTTCGTTGGCGCGTTGAGGTTCGAATGGCGTGGCTTGCGGGACTGATGGTTGCATTGAGATCTGATTCATCTGAGACAACATCTGGCTGAGAATTGGTTGCTGATTCGAACTACTCGGCGGCATCGAGACAACCTGTGGTTGGGCTAACGGTGCAACAGGAGGCTGCAATGGAGGCTGGATCAACGGTTGCTGACGAATAGGTTGCTGTTGCTGCCTAAACTGTTCCCACAGCATGGTCAGGAAATCATTGATATTGCTGGGGTTACCCCTAAGCTGCTGTTGCTGCTGCAGGCTCATCATATCACCACTAAACATCGAAGGCGTTTCCAACCCAGAATAACCGAGTAACGAACCCGTTCTGTTAAATGAATTGCTACTTACAGCAAATTGCGCCGGTTGGAAGCCACCAAACATCGTAAAAGGAGCATTCGCCTGAGGAGGATTGTACTTCGCTTCCGGAAGGAACTGTTGGACCATGGGTGGCGGAACTTCGGGCAGAACAAGCTGCGGGGGTTGTTGTAGCGGCGGTGGTGCGTCGTTGCGAATCGTTCGTCGGACGTTGAGTAACTCAGCACGACTCGGCAGTCCGGACTGGGTTTCCAGCGAAATCGGGGGTACGCGGGCCGGTCGAGGGTCAGGATTAGGAAGGGGGCGCCCGGTTTCCAGCTGTCCGTTTTCTGCGCTTGATGGAGGCATATAGCCCACGTTCCTGCAAAAATAATGCAAATAGTCGACATGAGTGGTGAGTAACTTCAGGTACTAGTTAGCAGAGTTTACTATACTAGCTTACCCGACGTGGCTAGCCACGTTCCAACGAAATTTTAAAGTTAAAAGCTACGTATATTATACGTACGATTAAATCTTTCAAATCGCATGGTATTGAGGAGTGCAAAATCGGCTAAATTTATGCACTGGCCATACTCCATACACGGAGAAAACGGAAAACACATATTTGAGATTTTTTAAACTTACTTTTGAGTTATTTTTCTCTCCCTATTTCATTCGCTCTTTCTATTGTTGTCAGAGAGCGAAGAGCAAAACAACCCAAAAACCAAACCTTTGTGCGTTACCTCAAATTAGAGTAAGCGACATAGTACTGGAAGTTGAGTTATTTGATCTGCCGGTTGAGTGAAAAGAACTTAGCCAGTAGGTATTTTTTCGAATGGCTGCAAATGAAAACAACTTCTACCCCATCAACTCAAAATTAGGTTAACGCACGAACCCCCGGAATTGAGTGGAATGAACTCACTTTTGAGTACTTCATTTTCTCCGTGTAGAGCACGTGGCCTACAAACTGTTGTAGTGTTCTAATCTGAAATAAGTATAGCCTTATATGCTGTTGTAGTGTTTCTTCTGTTGTGAAATATTTGAAAAGTTCCAGAAAATTCTATGATTTAGAGAGTAGAATCTTACCAAAAATTCTAGCATGTTCTCCCGAATAGCTGCTGCAGTGTAGTATGATTCACTATCATTTTCCAAAATTACAGTTGTGGTGAAAAGACTATCGACTCAAGGAAATATCGAGTCATGGAACAGGAATGTTTTGGAAAGCTGTTTTAAGGGATCATCATAGTAAGCATAAAATATTTTTTTTAGTACCGTCAAACGGGGTGACTTGCAACACTTTTCAACTTCAATCAACCATAACCATGATCTAAACGTCATCTAAAAATCTAAATTCCTTGTAGAACTTTGAATAAAGTGTTGCAAATCACCCCGCATAGGTACAATTATATTAAAAAAAATATTAAAAAGTTGTTGCTACATTTTCGTAAAATAAAATTCGTCATATTATCACTTATTAGTTATAGAAACAACATGTAGAGTATAACTTTTGTAAATTAAATCTATCTCATGTTTTCAGGTCACGATTTTGAACCTCCATCAAGTATCAGTTTTCAAGACATTCAAAAGAATTATGTTTATTGTATAAACATATTTATAATAACAGCTTTATTCATGGCCCCTACTTGAATTGTAAGTCACATGTATTGAAGCACCGATTTAAAACAAATTTTCTTTTGCAATTTGTGTTTTATAGTGAAATTTAGTTGTAAATTACAATGTGTTGCAAGTCACCCCGCCGTTGCAAGTCACCCCGTTTGACGGTATACATCCATGAGTCGATAGCGAGTCATTGAACATCGACTCATAGAGGTTTCACTGTAAATTAATAAATCTCGAATATTCGGCGTACATTCATCTCATCCATGTTTATCTTGCTTTTACACGTGTCGTGCCCGTTTTTGAACCTAAGTTGGAACTGTGGAAACCTATTTCACATTTTCAACTCCAACCCGATTCAAGTTCGACCGAATTACAATTTGCTTGAAGTTGATTTGTTCACGTTTTAGTCACCAACCAAATTTTTAAACAGCCGACAATGACGAAGGGTTCGAGAATATTCTACAAATTTGAATGAACAAAGTTCCAGAGAACTCCAGAATATTCTGTCAAAGAGCTATTGTAGTGCTCCACAATTTGCAATTGTAATGTTCTTACATTGAAATTGTTCTTAAATTTCTGTTGTAGTGCTCAACGAAACATTTCAAAGCGTTACTGACAGACAACTCTGGGATTTTATATATCATACTAGATTACCCAACGTGGCTAGCCACATTCCAACGAAATTTTAGGACGAAAAACTATGTACACTCTTTTAAAGCGCATGATATTGATATTTCGTTAAATCACCTAAATTTATGCTCTGACCATACTTCATCAACCACGTGCCCTAATACTGTTGTAATGTTCTAATCTGAAATAATTACAGCCTCATATGATGTTGTACTGTTCCTTCTGTTGTGAAACATTTCAAAAGTTCCAGTATATTCTATGAATTAGAGAGTAGAATCTTAACGCAAATTCTAGAACATTCTGCTGAATAGCTATTGCAGTGTACTATAATTTGTTGTCATCTTTCAAAATCACAGTTGTGATGAAGGGACCATCGATTCATGGAACAGGACCATCATAGTAAGAATAAGACCCAGTACAAAATAATAAAACTCGAATTTTGGCGCACATTCTTCTCATTAATATTTATTAAACTTGCTTAAGAATGCTTACGCTTATGAAGCTGCGAAACCCGCTCTGAATCACATTTTCAACCCCAAAACGATTCAAGTTCAAACGAACAACAATTTGCTTGAAGTTGATTTGTTTAATAACCGACCAAGTTCCAAATCACAATGATGAAAAGTTCGAGAATATTCTACAAATTGGAAAGAACAATTTCCAGAGAACTCTAGACTCTTCTGTCAAATAGCTGTTGTAGTGTTCCACGATTTGAAATTGTAATGTTCCTTCATTGAAATTGACTGTTCTTCTTCTTTTTTCTTGGCATTGCGTTCTCACTGGGATAGTGCCTGCTTCTTTGCTTAGTGTTCTTATTAGCACTTCCACAGTTATTAATTGTTTATCAACGCTGCAACCCAAGCCGAGACTTCGTATTTCAATATGGACGATGATAAGGTATACTTTTCTCGTACGGTATACGATGAAACTTTTCGCAGGTATGATCTACGTGACTGCTGAAGTTTAGCCTGTAATCGACTATTAGGGTAACGTATATAATTTGGACAGGCTAGTCGTTCTTTGCTTATTCCCAATGAGATGGCGAGGAATACATGTACGGGAAATCATGTATTACATTATTAATAGACTATGCTACTTATTAATGATGACCATTTGCATAACAATTACAAATTGGCTTCAAAAATATAAAAATTGTAAATTGTGTCTACAGAACATCAGTAAAACCTACGAATGCAAGAGGATGTGCATTTCAAGAACATACATTAAATGCAATAATTGTGCTCTGAATTAGCATTCATAAAAAGCTTGAAAGTGGAAACATAATTAAATATGTCTTAAATTTAAGCTAAGTTCATCTAAAATCTTAATATGAGTATATAAGGCATAAATCAGGTGTTGTCCGAAAAATCCGTTGTCCGAAATAGATGGTTTTTGTTCAGTTGATATAATTTGGCCATCTGATGAAGCACACTGGAATGTCGCATGCATGCATACTTGCAGGCGTTTTTCGTGGATCTGATGATATTTGCTTGCATTTAATGAAATTATTGATTTTCACAAATATACACATCCGATAAGCGAAAAAATGCATAACACAGATGTAAACTCTTACAGTATTGTGATATGATCGTCTTTTCAAGAAACCATTGTATGGATATTCAGATAACGCCACTGTCCAAATTATATTCACATTAGGGTGTCGAAAATGTATGACAGACAGGCTGCCAAAAAAAACGCTATTTTGGAAGCTAATACTACAGTTTGTAAGCTTTTTCTCCCCAGAAACTCAAGGTACAATGGGACATCAAGCATATAAGTAAGATTGCGTAATAAGATATTTGTATTTAATGCAGTTAATCGATCGCTGTTTCCAGACATATCCTTGGCCTGTTCAAATTACATAATTTACCCTACTCCAAGGTGCTATAGAGAGCGCTTCGATAAGATTGCGTTTCCTCCGATGTTGATCTCGAACTGCTGTACCGTCTTGCAGTTTATGACCATTACCTTCTCCGTTTTGTGATGAGCCAACTGCAACTAGACTTCAGTCATCCACGACTCAATGATGTCTAGCGACTTCGTCAGCATCTCCACCTCCTCCGCAGTCGCGCCAGTTATCGCAAGAACGACGTCATTTGCGAACCCGACGATCTCGACTCCATTTGACAGTGTCAAGGTAAGCATTCCATCGTACGTCATACTCCACAGCGTTGTACCAAGTATGGATTTCTGTGGAACTAACGCCATTACTTTGGTTGACATCCGTCCCTGGTTTGTGTCGTAAACCAGTACCCGGTATTCCGGGACTCGCATTTTGTGTAAGGCTACGGCGATAGCCTCCCAACTGCCACTGTTCAACGCGTTCTTAAGGCCGCACGGGATGTCATCATAATCACCCTATCCATTTCAAGAAGTAAATCCCAAAAACCACTCCATATATCGATGCGAAAAAAGTATTCTATGTATTCTATGATTTTATATATGTAGTGCACAACCCAATAAATTTTCAGCTTCATCGGTTCACTAAAACTCGAGATTTGCTTCCACAAAGTTTTGATGATAATTGTTAGAGTGAGACAAAGATAAGGGAAATAACACGGTCTCCAGTGTCACCTTAACATCTTTCGTTACCACTGCGCAGTATTGATTGCCTCTTCTCTTCTGCTTTGATGCTTTCTCCGCGCACGCAATGACTGTCCGAATAGCATCCACCGTCGAAGTCTTTTTGCGGAATCCAAACTGCCCTTTCGACAATCCGTTCTCGCCTTCCATGTAGATCGTCAACCTGTCGAGGATGATCTTCTCCAGAAGTTTACCAAGAATATCCAGCAAGCATGTTGGTCTATATGAAGCAGGATCTCTTGGCGGTTTTCCCGGTTATTTCAGCAACATCAGCTTCTACATCTTCCATCTGTCTGGGAAGCAGCCTTGCTCTAGACACTTCTGCAACGCTGTCCTAAATATATCTGAAAACGCCAAGGTTGCTATCTTTAGCGCTACGACCGGGATCCTTGTTCAGCTTCAATGCTTTCGCAACCGTTATAAGCTCGGGGTTAGAAACTTGGATACCGGTGTTTTCTTCATCTACGTCAGCGTACCGTGTGGGCGGACACGCGGTGGGAGCATGCTTAGAAAAGAGGCCGTCCACTATCAACTTCAGTTTGTCGGGCACATTTCAGCTGGTATTACCATACCTTGATGGCTACAGCGTAGCGTCACGCCATTGCCGGGCGTATTGTAGAGCTCCATCTTCGTCGGTCTTGGGCTAAACTTCTCCAGTTGCCCCGAACGTTTAGGGTCGCCAGGTCCTCTTCCACTGCGAACAGCCAGCGTATTCGTGGTCTTCCCCGAAGCCGCCGACCTCTACCTGGTTCCCTGCTGAATATTATTTTCGCAATTCTTTCTTCCGACATTCGCACTAAGTGACCAGCCCACTGAAGTCTGCCGTATTTTACACGCTTGATAATATTCGCATCTTTGTACACTTGATACAACTCGTGATTCATGCGTCTGCGCCACACACCATTTTCGAGTTTCCCACCGAGTATTGTCCGCAGCACTTTACGCTCGAAAACACCGAGAGCTTTCCGGTCTGACTCTGTCAACGTCCACGCTTCGTGCCCGTAGAGAGCCACCGGAAGAATCAATGCGAATTTTGTTTCCGTTTGCAAGCTGCGGGACCTAAGCTGGTTACGTAGTCCGTAAAAGGCCCTATTCGCAGCCGTAACATGTCTTTTCACTTCGCGGGAAACGTCGTTGTCACATGTCACAAGTGTTCCAAGGTAAACAAATTCTTCAACAACTTCAAACACATCCCCATCAAACACTACCTCAGCACCTACACCACCATGCCTGACTCTATCTCTACCTGCAACCATGTACTTCGTTTTAGTAGAATGAATTCAACTGGTATTATTGAGCCCTTAACCTTCCAGTCCTCGCGCGGTTTGCCACCGTCAGTTCCACCACGCTGGTGTTGTGAACGAAAAGCGAGGTTTTTTCAATAGTGTTGTACAAAATACAACAACAGTACCGTAATCCGGGGGCAAATTGATCACTGGGGTAAATATGATCAGGTCGATACCAAATACCATATCCTTTCAAGGATGCTTAATACTTCGTTGGCATCAAAGAGATTTCATGTTTCCTAGATGTCTAATGATGATTTTTAACTATTTCGTTTTCATTAAGGTCAGTTTTGCATGGAAATATTCACAGTTTTTGAAGGTGTTAATAATGTTGGAAATGTCGGAAATGTCCGCTGCTGCTAAGCCTGCATGCTAACCTGCTAACTTTGAGTATTAAAAATGTTGTGTAAGGTTCAGTGTGAAGAGCTGAACTCGTATAGCATTACAAGAATAGTGTTTTTGCTCATAAAACCGTTTATTGTTGAGTAACCTGCTTATTTAAAGTGAAATTGCATACATTTAGGCGTATTATGCAGATTTACAAAGTTTAATTTTTCGCTTAAATGGTATACATGAGTTGTAAGAGTTTTTAAATCATTTTCAGATTCAAGAGACCCAAATTTAGTAGATAGGGAAATTTTACTTTCCAAAATATGCTTTTATTAAATAGTGATCAATTTCGCCTCAATGTGTCATTTTAAATTTTTGACATTATTACTAATTTTATGAAATGTTAAATTTAATTTCATAAAAAAAACGATTACATAAACTGATAGAGATCAATGAAGTACTTATTTTACCGAAATAATTTGACAATATTTGAATTCTAAAGGATAACATGACAAAAAATTGTGAAATAGTGATCAATTTGCCCCCGGATTACGGTATCAAGGGACCATATGCAGTACTAGAAGTGGTACCCAATCTGAACCCGAGTGGGACGGACCTGCTTGAACGCTCCCGTTTGAAAGCTTTGGCCAGACGGTAGTTCACTTTTCGCTCTTCCATGCTGGCTTCCGATCTAGCTCTCTGCAAGCGTCTTCTGTCTCTTAAGCACGCTGCACGGAGGGTGCTGAGTCTGTCATTCCACCAATATGCAGGACGCCGCTGGTTCCTTGGCTCCAATTTTCTCGGAATAGTTACGTCACACGCTCCGCTTACTGCTCGGAGTGTTTCGACGACAAGATTCTTATCAAAATACAACTTCTCTGGCCAACGCAGTAGTGGATCGCTTGGTTTACACTGTGGGTATATTCTTCGCTAACTCTCCAGTTCATATTGGTGCTCAGCGACGGGCTGCAAAAGGTTACGTCGATAATGGATTCCCTACCGTCTTTGCGAAATGTGCTGACGAGACCGTCGTTTCACAACCTTACGTCGAGCTTCGCTTAAGCTTCCAACAAACTGTCAGAATGTTAGTCTGGGACCCACTCCCCGACACAAGCATTGAAGTCTCGTCCGATGATCACCGGGTTTGGATATCTGTCGTCTTGGCTCTGTCTGCTACCCACGGCAATTGGGGGAACTAATATATCCCGAATTAAAATATCCCGAAATTCCGGAACATTGAGATTTTCCATTCAAACTCCAAATTTTCCACCAAAATTCTAGGACTACAACGAAAATCACAAATTCCTTTAAAAAAACATTCTACCATTCAATGGAATTAAGAGACACGTTTCGTTCAAAATCATTGGGAATAATTTTAAAAAGCCGTTGCATACTTACACTCGGCCTGCATTCATGTTTAGGTTTGCCGGCACCTCAAATCTGTCCTGCAACATGATGTTTTGTCTGATTTGTTGTCGTTCTCTCGACATGGCGCTGACATTATCCGAGTTCTCGCTATTCTCATCTACGTAGTCGTTTGTAATGGTCCGTTGCACTACGCCAGCTGTTTCCGGAGGTCTCAGACTGCTGGACGGCCCGTTGCTTTGTTGAGATCGATCTACGGAGCGAGAAGTTGAGGGAAGCTGTTCAACGCCAAGATCATCATCTCTGTAGACTGGTTCCGCAACATGCGGCGTCGATGAAGTTACATCCTGCGGTGATGAAGAAGCCTGCTTCTTCACCTTCGGTATACGGAAAGTAGACCGTACGCTGTTAACTACTCGCTCCTGTAAAATATAGAAATACGTTACATTTGTTTCAAACTCCACTAGATGTCAATCTTTCATTACCAATCTTTGACGAGCCGACCGGTCCTCCGTATTGTTGGCACCCAATTCGACTTCATTGAGGGCGCGTTGGAACAACAAATCCTCTGCAGAGCTCCTGTTGTGACCATCTGGAACAGGTCGGGCCGGTTGTTGTCTCGGGTTAGGTGACATTACCAGACATCGCTGCAGCGAAGATCGACTCGGAATGTCCACGCCATTGAAGGAACGGTCACCACCGGTCCGTGCCCCGTTGTTCAACAGGATTCGAAGCTTCTCAAAGTATTCCGATCGGAAGTCTATCTGGTGTAGATCGATGGACCACGTCAAGCCGGAAATTTCCGTTTGGCTAGCTTTGGTAAGCCCTTTAGACTTTTGCGGGGTGTTTATTTTACGTATCTTATCCTCGGTAAGTGGCGATATTACAATCTGAAGATTGTCCATCTTGTCGGCAGCGACTTGGGTTGTTTCCAAACTAGCTCCTTCTGCAGTTTGTTCAGTGTCCGACCCGATAGTGGATGCGCTCAGTTGTAGTTCTGGTTCAGTATCCACGCTGTTACTGATAGTAGCGGTACTAACTTCACTGTTGCTGCTGCTAATCACACGTTTACGCTTGCGCTTTTGTGACGGCTTGGTGGATACTTTGTCCCCTGTGAATGAAAGGTTGTATTATATAAGTTGTGGTAAATACAACGCTTTACCTTTTCCAATCGTCGATAGTGATTGTTGTGAGGCAGATTCTTTGTGTGATTCCTCTATCGGTTCAATTGTTTCTTTGCGATCGTTGGTTGAAGGATAGAAATCAGAAATCTTTCTATTCTTACTGCCCTTCGGTCGACCTCGTTTGGCCACACCACCAGCTGTCTTGGGGTTCTTGGCGTTACCTTGATTGTTAGTAAAGAAGAGCAATAGAATGGTTCAATTTAATAGCTTGTAAAACAGCGTCAATCACAATTGAAACACACTTGACTCTGGGTGAGAACTACCGGAACCTTTCAGCTTAGGTCGACAACGTTTGGGCACCGAAAGAGTGAGCTTCAAATTATCGCCATCAGTTCTTATCACTTTAAACGATTCTTCAGGGCGAATTTTTGGGGGCAAAACGAAAGAGAAGAGTTAATAAAACATTCGCTAAAAATACCTACAATGGAAGTACAAAATGTTAGTATGCTCTTGTCTTGATATAATTATTTCATGAGCTCCCATTTCTTGGATATGACAAACCATCAGTGTACCTACCAGTAGCCTCTCATGCCTCTATTACCGCTCACTAGTGTAAAAACTAAAAACTTTTTCGCACGGATATCTTCTAGCAACATCAACAACTTTCAAATTAAGTTGTCTGATATTATTTTAATTATTTAATTCTTTGTTGCTGTTGAATATAAAAATATCAAGATAAATAACGAAATTCTAAATGATATATATTTCAGTATGTTCGTCATAAAATCTGCTAACGATGAGCGGAAATAGGAACACTTTGATGCAGTAACAAATACAATTAAATAATTTGTTATGTTTTTTTTTAATTTAGCTAAATTTGGGTGGTGGTACAGTCCTAGATCATTGTATGAGAGTTGCCTCGTTCCCGTCCCTTCCTTGCGCATCTTAACCTGTCATTAAATTTGGGTAACAACCACCGGGACTTTTAGTCCATCTAACAAACGATCATTCAACGGCACGCCGTTTGCTGTTGTACCGTGTACGCACCAAACTTTGCGCAGTTAAGAAATCATCATCCTATTTTTGCTTCAAATAATGCTAAAATATGTATTTTTTTATTCAAACTTCTGCCAACGATAGGCATTTAACCCTTCAGTAGAACACATGATTTAAAAAGAATAGAAATAATTCATAAAAAATAAAAATATGCAAAACGTGATGCAATATCTTGTGCCTAACATTGCGCACAAAATTTGAATTGTTCCTAACTTTGCGCATGATGTGCCTAACTTTGCGCATGCCTTAAAATGCTCGTTTGCTCCAAATAATGTTACTTTTTTACTGGTTTTGTATGAAATAAAAAGGGTACAACTAATATGAGTTTCATCAGGAGTTTTTCCATGAATTTCAATATAATTCAATGTTCATCCACCCCAAACATAGAGTGGCCACGAATAGTGACTTACTCTGTTCTTCGTTTTTTATTATATATTCACAAGATTACAATCTGAACAATATAGTTTACAGCTGTAGTTTATGCTTATTTGTTTTCGTACCTTGCTTATACAATTTATTCTCTTGTTTTTTTTTTAATTCTTAACCTTCTTTATTTACTTGTTGTATCTGTTTCTCGTTTGTCTTATTTTATTCCATCTCTTTGAATAACTATCCAAATTCGACGTTCGTATTCACTGCTAATGGTCGTGAACGATTTGATTTCGCACAATTTGGAAGCTTTTTTAAAGAAAATTCTTCTCTGTTGTACATGTCATCAGCTGGAAGTGGAGGATTGCCAGATGAACTTGACGAGTCTTTAGCAGTGATGTGCTTCAACTGAAGCTCAGGTGAGCTATGCTCGAAAATTTTCTCGTTTGCAGTAATGTCAATTAGTATTTCAAGCTGAAGGTTGCTTAGGGGCTGTCCCTTAATGGACGGACCCTTACTTTCCACTGAAATCAAATCCATAGAAAGCATCAATTAATTAAGTGATATATCGTTGTTCAAGCGATTCATTTTTTTGCCATACGTACCGAATATTCCATAATTGAACGGGCTTTTTTGCTAGACAACTGGAAAGTGAATCATTGTCCATCAACTGGGAAGCCAACCGCTAATTATTATTTATGTTTACAGTAAAAGTCTCCTCCTGCGTCAATACAGTGGGTTTTCCGAGATTTTTCGATGCACACCTTGCCTTAAGCTTCATAAAAAAGTACTATCAGGAATATTATATGTAGCCGTTGCCTTATGGATTGAGTGACTCCTGGTAAGATCGACAGCTTTTAGCATTTGCTATGACGTACATGTATTTAAGATCCATTTTGAATTGTTAGAAGTGCGCAAACATTAAGACCCTCATGTAAAAAATGGTTCCTAACATTGCGCATCGCTTTTTTTTAAATAAAAATTCGACATATTATATGGAACATTGATTGAATTACTAGAATATTACCGTTTTTGCAAATACACCGCAAATATACTTCTCATAACACAGTTTTGTTCAGAAAAATGTTGATTTTTGGAAGAGTCACTCCTTAGTGCTTGTGCTAAGACGGTGTAAAAGTTGAGGATAATACGTGTGACGATAAGGTTTTTTGGTTATTTACTAACATTAACAAGGGTTTCTTAGTAAACAAATGTATGTCAAATACTTATTTCACATAAACGAACATGTTAGTGAAACAGAATTGTTGAAAAAATCATTGATAAATTATATTTTTTCATGCTTGGTTAAAATGCGCAAAGTTTGGAACTGCGCAAAGTTAGGTGCGTACACGGTATAACGCGTGATTTATACGACGCCGCCAGTATTGTTCGCAGCACTTTACGTTCCAAGACCCCTGTGACCTAGATGCAAATACGCTGCCATATAATCATAGTACAGCTACTTGAAAACAGGATCGCTTGCAAATTTCCGGTGCATTGACTTGAGTCGATGAAAAGTTCGTCACGTTGGGTGGTTTGGAATACTTCGACAGCTTTTTGTTTCTCCGGTGTTATCGGCTTCGATTTGTTCACCTCCCCGACTTCCCCAAAACTGTCGTAGCATTATATCAATATTGAATTCGGTGCACATAGTGACAATAGCAGTGTTGCATATTAGATCAGTAGTAGCCCTAACTTGGACAGCAACAATCCAACCGAACGCGAGATTCCATGCTGCTGGAAATATGGAGCTTCACTTTTTCCATCTTGAACGAAGGACAAAAAACATCCACTTCTAGAATTACGTCAATTTTTCTTGGTTTCTCGAAATGGGGATCGGCTAGTCACGCACGAGATTGACACCTCGCCTGCGATCCAAACACTTGATTTCGAAGCATTCAGCGTAGCACGTATCAGCCTAATTAGTTTCGCCGGAAAATCATGTTCAGACATTATCTGCCACAGCTTGTTTAATTTCACTGAATCGTACGCCGCCTTGAAATCAATGAACAGATGGTGAGTTTGCAAGTGATACTCTCGGAAATGATCTAAGATCCAGCTTTGTATTCGCCGACGAAGGACTCCTTAGTCCGTTAAACAGGATGCGCGACAGAATTTTGTACGCTGAATTCAGCAGGGTAATCCCTCTGTAATTGACGCACTCCAGTCTATGCCCTTTGTTGTTGATTGGGCGTATGAGTCCATCCATCCATCTTCAGCTCGCTGATTACCTTCTTAACTTTTATTATGGTCGATAGGTCCACAGCTTGATCGTAATCATCAATGTTCATCCTGTTTCTCGCTACATTTCCATTTCCACCGTTCAAAAATTGTTGAAGGTGCTTCTTCCACCTGACAACCACTGCCGTTTTATCGGTCAGCAAATTCCCTACTCGATCATTACACATGGCGGGAACTTGTGCCGCGAGACACACTGGGCCGTATGAATAAAATGTAGTAAAGTTGAGTTTACTACATTCTCGGTAGTAAACGCTATATGTGGAACACGAGTGGAACATGTTTGTGTCATTTTCGTTTCTACACCTTTCGAACATACTACAAACAACGCATTGCTATGAATAAAGGTAGCAATTACTACAAACCTACTGGTAGTTAGCTTCAGAGGTTGCTACACATGCTTTGAGATTGCGGAATTGAATGGAATAATTTAATTTTGAGTACAAATCATGGGAAAACGATATGAGTT
Organism: Aedes aegypti; assembly: GCF_002204515.2. Classification (NCBI taxonomy): domain Eukaryota; kingdom Metazoa; phylum Arthropoda; class Insecta; order Diptera; family Culicidae; genus Aedes; species Aedes aegypti. The sequence goes on from NC_035109.1 coordinate 109,760,912, forward strand.
TTGTTATTTCGGAAGGTATTTTGAGTTTTGCTTAGGAATTTTGAGGTTACGAAAACATTCGCCCCGCCAATGCTGAGATTCCGGTATGATTACCGGCAGTAGCAATTTGTAATATCCGTGTGAATTCTGGCAATACGATAATTATGTTATTTTCTAGGAATTTTAGGATGTTGGTAGGAATTCATATATTTATAATGTAATTCTGAATTTTACGTGTAAATACTGACATCTCAGATTCTCAGATTTCCTTTGGAATTCCGGAATTCCTGTAGGAACTTTGGGATTCCGATAGGGATGTCGGATTTCCAGTTCCGTTGGAATTTCCAAGCAAAGCTTTAATATAAACCTTTTGAATGTCGGTAAATATTTTAAAGATTTCAATGGGATTTTTTGTGAAATCGATAAGAATTTTAATTATTTCAAAGGTAACCCAGGTGTTTTAGGGGAGATCCTCATTGAATTCTAACGACTACCAATGGAATCACTACAATTCCCATAAAAATCTCTACATTCTAAGTTCTAGAAATTCCAAGGATACTATCAGAAACCCCACCAAAATAACGAGAATATCACAGAAACACTTAGAACTTCCGAAATTCAACATGCTGTTAAGAACACAAACGGGGAGCATCAAAATTCTACCGCAATCTGACCAGAATCTCAGTACTGGTGCTAGAAAATATGTGGTTCCTAATTTGATAGCTGTAATCTCAAGATCTCCTCATAGATATTAAGCTAATATCAAAAAAACATAAAAATTGGCGTTGGCGAAGACCGAAAACCACCCAGAAAATTCTTTGATGTAGCATCATCATAAAATCATAAATAAAGAGGTGGATTCGCTTTTCTTCGGCTCTCGCTGTCCTGTACCGCTCTCTGTGCTTTCGGGTACCGGCCACAAGCATACGGCATCTGGTGACATTCTTCATGTCTGTCACTCTTCATCGAACCAGTCGTTTCATTTTCGTCGTTGACCAGTGCGAATCACTTCCCGCGACGTTGTTGTCGATACTAGGGCCTCGGAAGGTTCTGACTTCCATGACATCTGAGAAATGTCGCCCATCAAACATCACGTGGTCTATTTGGAAGCAGGCATCGCCACTCGGGTATCGCCAGATGTATTTGCGGATGTTTATTCGAAGCAGTAGCGAAGGTTACTAGCCGCAGGCCATTATCACTGATAACGTATTGGAGGCTTTCCGTTCCAATGACGGGTCGGAAGGAATCTTCTTTTACAATCTGCGCATTTCCTGAGCTTCGTGGCAGAGCGGTTAGTGTCGTTTGGCAGTAAGCGCATCGTTTCATGGGATGTGGGTTCGATTCCCGCTTCAGCCATTGAAACATTCCGTCAGAAGTTCATGCTCAACACACAGATTCGGTCCCTTACCGGTTTTCAAGCGAGTTATTCGCTTCATCTGCTTCACAATCACTATGAAGCCAACTTCACGTTCTTCTCTGTCGCCGCCGCTGTAGTAGATGTGGTACTTGAATGTGTTCGTGACCCGATTGTTTGCTACTAAAAGCAGCACAGGTTTCGAAGGTGTCACATTTTCGCTTGAGAAATTTGAGCAATTCTTCGTAAGTAGGGTTGTCGATATCCACGATATGCGCTGTCCATTGCGATCTTACGTTGTCATCTACTTTTTTTTACAACATGCCAGATTCTCACGATTCGCTGTTTTGATTACTGGTTGGTTACAAAACTCGTGGACAAGCGCCGAAACTGTAAACTTCGGCTTGCCGTACTGTTCGACCAGAGTATCCCATACCTCTTTATAATTGCATTACTAATAACCAATAATAATTTGAGCGCATTCTTAAGTTTCCTTGTCTACACTGCTGACAAAGTTGTCCTTGAATAATGCCCAATATTTCCTGTCGCCGTTGAACGTCGGAAGATTGAATCGTGGTAGTTGTGTGTCGCTTGGATTTGAGCGCATATTACGAAACTGGCCAGCTAACTCCTCTACGGTAGTTGAAGCTGCAGCTTGTTTTGTTATCAACGCCCTTTGTGTTTCCAATAGCACACGAACAGCTTCCGTCAGCTGGTTCTATCTATCTGGTTCAATGCACGTACCGTCGTTACTTCTGCAAAAAGATACTTCTTGGCCCCTCTACTTCCAGCATACGAGCAAACATTCCTTTAAGCCTTAAAAGCCCGAGAAGAACCTTGAATTTTCAATGACCACAATTCGGAGACCAGTAGATCAATTAATTTGAAATAAATGCGATTAGTTGGTCTTGGGTAAGACATCCCCCTGACCCCTCCCCTTTTTCTAGGTAAGAGGCTGTCCATTAATTATGTAAGGGTTTACCCCCCCTGTTTGACATTTCTTACGCGCCATACAATTTATTTTTAATTTTCATTAAAAAAATCTTACCATGGGGGGAGGGGGGTTGAAAAACCCCGAAAATTGTCTTACGTAATTAATGGATCGCCCCTAACGAAAAAAACGTGGGCACGAGGGGTTCGAAATTGGCTTCAAACGGATATCTCAAAATCTAAATCAGCTACCAGGTTGGTTTCTTCGAACAAGTGAATATTTTCATTCAATCATCTGTATCTCAAAATCCTTATCACCTAGAATGTTGGTATTTTCGGCAAGTGACAAATTTTCTTCAATTGCGTATATCTCAAAATCTTTATCAGCTAGAAGGTTGGTGTCTTCGGCAAAGCTGTTCAACAGGTCAAGGACTATTTGGCGATGAAGAGTATGATTGAGAAATCTCCCGCTAGGCTGCGCTAGTAACAAGAAATCGTCAATCTTCTCTTCTTTAAGATCCTTGTCAGCTAAGAGGTTGGTCTCATCGGCAAAGATATTCAGCAGATCAAGGGCTATCTGGCGAAGAAAAATTGGGAATTCATCCACTAGGTGGCGCTAGTGACTAATTTTATTCAATCATCTGTATCTCAAAATCCTCATCAGCTAAAATGTTGGTTTCTTCGGAAAGCTGTTCAGCGGATCAAGGGCTCTCTGGAGGTCTGATTGAGAAGTTTCCCGATAGGTGGCGCAAGTACCATATTTTCTTCAATCGTCTGTATCAGCTGTTCAGCAGATCATGGTCTGTCTAGCGGTGAAGAGTCTGATTGGGAATTCATCCGCTAGGCGGCTCTTAAAAATAAATCTACTATCTTCTCTATCTCAAGATCCTTATCAGCTAAAAGGTTGGTGTCTTCAGCAGATTGAGGTGAAAAATATTGGCGCCAATGTATGGCCAACCAGAAATTATTACTAATGCGTTATTTAAATAGCTATGAAATGTGCCACATACATAATAAAACACAAAAACAATGCAACTGTGCTTCAAGACGCTGTAAGAAAATAACACACTTTCGTAGTTAAATTCTTATAGCCGTAGATTTTCAACTCATACAAAAATCAAAAACTAATTACTGAGGCATCCGATTTGAGTACGATCTTCGGCAAAGTTTTAGCTGACGAATGTGTCTAACAGTATCGGCAGCTCTAACCCTTAAGATCACATAAGGTACCGCGGGGCAAGTGGGTAAATGGGGTAAGTGAAAACAATTGATATATTTTACTGAATATGTGAATTAACGTTTTAAACTCATGCGTAAACCTTTGAGGCCATTGAGAACATTACGATAGGTAAGAGATTTCTGAGATTTTCCAGCCATTATTGCATAATAGAGCGAAAAATTGTTAACTTGTCAACTGTTACTCCGTAACAAGTTGGCGGCGTACAATCTTATTTTAATATTTTCAGTGGAAAAAAGTTGCGGAAAATAATTTTCTGTACCACTTCTTAGTTGTCCTCTGTGACAGTTTCAAACTGCACGCAAAAAAATGTGCGGTAAAAACTACCATTTTAGGGGGTTAACTTAAGCGCTCGCACCGGCAAATTTCAGCAGACTAGAAATGCGCTTGATTTTACCATGTCTGTAGTTGGAATCAGATTGTTGTAAATTATTTCTGTCAAATGTACCAGTAATGCGGTGGGGTGTACCGTTTACATAGTAAATTGGTCTGAATTTCCATAGTAGTTTTGAGAATGAGCGTAGTCAGCTATAATAGTTATTTTTACTACAGATTTTTTTCCCGTGTGCAATAAAAAAAGTTTGAGAATTAATTCGACGTAGACTTAAAAATAACTAAATTTAAACACCGTCAATTTTCTTGTCAGGTGGGGCAAGTGAAAAGTTTATCATTGAAGATTGAATTTGTGTTTTCTCTTTAAGTAGCCATAAGTAAACATGGTTCGCAATTATCATAGAATAACATAATGCTGATAATTCAAGAAACACTATACGTTAAAAGCTATTAGAAATCATGAAACTTCTCTAAAAGATGTTGCCAAACATCACTGTACGAAACTTGGTTGGTTTATGTATCGCTCCGGAAATTATAGTGTTATTCCGTTATTTAATCGTATTTAATCGAATCCTTTCTGTGTCAACCGTTGAATTGCCCGTCTGTGAACATTAATTCCGTGGAAGATCCGGTTTAGTTGGTGATAAGATTGAGAAATCACTTTTAAGATTCTGTGAAACAGTGGTACACTTCTCTCGCGCGATCTTGTTGTTTGTGCGCTTACTACACTTTTCAAGCAACCGTACTTTTGTTTTGCTGTTTACGTACCTGTACGCTCAGTGCACTTTCTCGACCACCGTACTTTCAAATTAGAGCATCTCCACCTTACCATGTCATCGTCCGCTGCTTGCGATCATTGCGCAAAGCCTATCAAATGCGAAGAGGATTGCGTAACTTGTATAGCTTTTTGCGAGAGGATGGTTCATCTGAAATGTACGGTCGCAAAACTCAACAAGGCGTTTGTGAGAATCGTTCATGAAAATCCGAACCTAATGTGGATGTGCGATGAGTGCGCCAAATTAATGAAAATTGCGAGGTTCAAATCGACGGTTTCTTCATTTGGTGAAGCTATTAACGCTATTACCGAAAAACAAGAATCTGTGCATGCTGAGATCAAGAAAGAACTAGCCAAACAAGGACAGCAAATCGCGCAGCTATCCATGCGCATCACCCCGTTAACTCCAATTCTTTCCCAAGAACCTGGTACTTCCTCACGACAACCGCCCTTGAAAAGACGCCGTGATGACGGTTCGGTTTCCAACAAACCTCTCGTCGGGGGCACTAAAATAGTGGCTGATGCAAACGTGCTTACCGTGCCTGAGCCCATCGAGCTTTTCTGGGTGTATCTCTCTCGTATTCACCCTAGTGTTAAACCGGATGCGGTTGAACAACTGGTTAAGGATTGCTTGCACTGTGAAGGAATCATCAAAGCGATTCCGCTTGTTAAGCGGGGAATCGATACCAATCGCCTGAACTTCATCTCATTCAAAGTCGGCATTGACCCTAGCCTTCGCGAAGCTGCGCTCAACGCGGACACATGGCCGAAAGGAATACTGTTTCGCGAGTTTGAAGACAGCACATCAAAAAACTTGTGGCTGCCACGCCAAAACACGCCTGCTATCCTGATTTCCCCAGATCCAGCCAGCTCGCCATTTTCAACTCCGGTATCCGGCATTGTACCGAGCTGTTAACACCTGAATGCTGTAAACCAGAACGCACTGCCTGTCGCATTATGGGAGCCCTCGAACCTCTCGACACAGTCGCGCAAGCTGCTTCCCGCCATCTCAGCCGTTCTGGTCCTGTTGTCGAGTATGGTAACAGGGTCTCCCAACCCTCTCACACAGGCAAGTATTCATCGTTTAGTAGCTCTTCTCCGCTTGATCAGTTCTCACGTTCTAGCGCTGTGGATCCCTCTGCCACCACGAGTAATCGCTTGTATAGTCAAATCGCTGCGACCATGGCCTCCTCATATCTGGAGTCCGCCGACAATTATCTCATTTCCATCGACGGCCCTTCAATAGAAGCTCACTGCGCAACCCAGCTATTTTCACAACCAGGACGCACTGTATACAGCTTTTTGGAAGCCCCTGATTCCTCTAGCGAAGTCGTGCCATCTCCCGCCATCGCTCAGCACAGTCGTCCTGGTCCTTTAGCTAGATGCGGATCAGGGGTCTTCCATCGCGCACTCACAGGCAAGTACATTCAAGCCTCTGTTCCTTCGTCGCCTGATGCGCCCTCAATTTTTAGTGTCAACGACGATATTTCAACTTCATCTGCTGCTGGACAACCAGAACGCATCGTAGAAAGCTTCATGGAAGCCCTCGATCCCTCCGCTACAGTCCTGCCTCTTGCTGCCCACGTTCATCACAGTCGTTCTGGTCCTGTAGTCGGTAACGGAGAGAGGGTCTTCCAACAACCCGACTCTGGCGAGTATTCACCTGTTTCAACATGCACTCATTCGACACCTGACGCACTATTGCATTCCAGAATAAGCGAACCTTCGGCAGCGACTTCGAAACTAGACATCGTTCTGTACTACCAAAATGTCGGCGGCATGAATACAAGTATCGACGATTATCGCTTAGCCGTCTCGGATGCCTGCTACGATATTATCGTCTTAACCGAGACTTGGCTTGACTCTAAAACGCTTTCTAATCAGGTATTCGGATCCGGTTACGAGGTATTTCGTTGCGATCGGAATCCAAACAATAGCTGCAAACGCACCGGAGGCGGTGTTCTTGTGGCGGTTCGCTCTGGACTGAGAGTGAAAGCTCTTGACAACGGCCTGTGGAGGTGCTTGGAACAAGTCTGGGTATCTATCCAGTTCGACGGTCGTACATTGTTTTTGTGCGCCTTGTACATTGCACCCGATCGGGTGCGCGACGCACTATGGGCGGTTTCCATACAGACTGGCGGCCAAAAATATTTTTTCCATCTCATGTCGTATTTATGAGTTTTATGATACAAATTTGATGTTTTATTTTCAAAAACAAGTTTTCGAGACTAACTTTTGAATAGGGCCTATAGCGAAATATTAAACTTTGGTACTTGTAATGCATATAAGCCATTTATGCGATTAACGTTGTGCAAACCATTATAAATATTAAAACTTACATAGAAATTATAATTTGAATGATTTAGCAAAATTCACTTATTTTCTGAATTAGTTTTTAGCTGTTTTCAATAGGAAATGGTTAAAAATATTGGAAAAATTCAAAAAGTCTAAAAATAAAAAAGTGCAAATTTGTGCAGCTAAATTCTTCACGATCCTTTAGTTTACATCTCAAAGTACCCTTGAAACTGAATTTAAGCCTGGGACAACTTGGGACAAAAAAGTACTCGATGTGTTAACTATAAGCTTGTTCGATTTTTTAACCGCTTCATAAAAAACATCATAGAAGCCACTATTTTGAAGCTTTTTTTATTTTTTTATTGTTCTAGGAAGCCTTTATTGTAAGCTTTCAAATGGTGTAAAAACATTTCACGTAAGTATTATAGAAAAAAAGTTATATTAATTTGAGCAAACCATAGTTGTTGTTAATAAAAACAAGTTTTTCTCCATAGGCTCAACTTTGGCACCTCATATCTGAGTGTGCAATGCAAATCATGCCCTAATATTTTGGGGATTTCTTAGCAGACATGTTTAAAATGAAATGGCGAACAAGAATTGAAATTTCGGGCACATTACTTTTTTGATTATTGGCCACCTGATAAGCCATAGTGCGACGTCGAACTTATTAATGCTCACTGTCAATCTGTGTTCTCTATGATGGAGTCAGCATCCCCGACGGACGAAATAATCATTGTCGGTGACTTCAATCTTGCTGGTGTTTCGTGGAAACCGTCTCACAGCGGTTTCCTCTACCCGGACCCCGAGTGCTCGTCGTTCCATGCCTGTGCGATTAATCTGTTGGATAGCTACAGTGCCGCCACATTGACTCAAATCAATCACGTTGTCAATGAAAATAACCGTAGTCTGGATCTATGTTTCGTGAGTTTCCAAGAAAAAGCACCAATAATTTCCGAGGCTCCGTGCGCCTTAGTAAAAGATGTCGCTCATCATCCTGCGTTGATGATATCTATTGAAGGCTACCAGATATCCGAATTCGACGATCGCCCCGCCTCTGTTTCGTACAACTTTGTGAAAGCCGATCATCGTAGCATTGCAGATGTCCTGTCAAGTATCGATTGGGCAACTATTCTTGACCCCCGCGATGTTGAAGTCGCTGCAACTACTTTTTCAAATGTTCTCTCATATGTCATCGACAGGCATGTACCAAAGCGCATACATCTTCAAGACGCACATCCTCCCTGGCAAACAAAAGAGCTTCGCCAACTTAAGTCGCAGAAGAGAGCCGCTTTAAGGAATGAGGATCAATAACGAATATAAAAGATTAAGTCGCTTATGTTACTCTCAGCACCAGCGAGATATAGAGCTTAAACTTAAAAATAAGCCCAAATCCTTCTGGAAATTTGTAAATGAACAACGTAAGGAATCTGGCCTTCCGTCGTCTATGGAGCTGAACGGAGAAATCGCATCTACCACGCAAGAAATCTGTCAGCTGTTCGCTGAAAAATTTGCCAACGTTTTCAACGATGAGGGCATCACCGAGGACCAAGTAAGCCGCGCAGCCAGTTATGTTCCTCTGAATGGTGAATCGTTGAGTGCTATCGACGTACAATTCGACGCGATCACCAAGGCCACTTCAAAGCTCAAATCCTCAAATAATCCGGGGCCAGACGGTGTCCCCTCCGCACTCCTGAAAAAACACATCGACAACTTGCTAGTTCCTCTCCGTCATCTTTTTCAAATGTCGCTTTCCAGTGGCACTTTTCCGTCCTGCTGGAAAACCGCATACATGTTCCCAGTACATAAAAAAGGAAGTAAACACGACGTGAATAACTACCGAGGAATTGCGGCGTTGTGTTCCGTCTCGAAACTTTTTGAGCTTGTCGTTATGGAACCTTTGCTCTCACACTGTCAGCAGTATCTCAGCCCCGACCAGCATGGTTTCACTGCGGGCCGGTCAACTACCACTAATTTACTGTGCCTCACATCCTACATCACTTATAGCATGACGGAACGTACGCAGACGGATGTCATATACACCGATCTCTCTGCTGCATTCGACAAGCTGGACCACGCTATCGCGATCGCAAAACTCGACAGACTTGGTGTCAGCGGCAATTTGTTATGTTGGTTCCGGACGTACCTCACCGGTCGTCAATTATTGGTTTCAATTGGCGATTTCAAATCCAGTAGCTTTTCTGCTTCTTCTGGCATCCCACAAGGTAGCCATTTGGGTCCGTTGATCTTTCTGTTGTATTTCAACGATGTTCATCTGCTAATCAAAGGTCCTCGTTTGTCTTACGCCGACGACCTAAAAATGTTCCTACAGATCCGCTCTACAACCGACTGCCACTTTTTGCAACAACAGATTGACGCTTTCGCTAACTGGTGCTCTCTTAATAGGATGGTAGTTAACCCAGTCAAATGTTCAATTATAACGTTCTCACGACTGAAGCAGCCGACCCTATTCGCCTACAGTCTGTATGGGACGATTATCGAACGCGTTAACCACGTGAAAGATCTGGGTGTCATCATACACTCACAATTGTCTTTCAGGCAGCATGTGTCGTACACCGTAGACAAGGCGTCCAGAACCCTTGGATTTATCTTCAGGATCGCCAAAAACTTCACGGACATCTACTGCCTAAAGTCGCTTTATTGCTCCCTCGTTCGTTCCACTCTGGAATATTGTTCTGCAGTCTGGTGTCCTGCATACAACAACGGCGCCGAGCGAATCGAGTCGGTTCAACGCCGCTTTCTACGTTTTGCGCTTCGCAAACTACCGTGGACGAATCCGTTCCGCCTACCTAGTTACGAGAGCAGATGCCAACTAATAGATCTCGAGCTACTCCGCACGCGAAGAGACACAATCAGAGCTTTGACGATCGCCGATACGCTTCAGGGACGAATAGACTGCGCATCAATCCTCGAACAAATTGACTTGAATGCTCGACCACGACTGCTCCGCAATAGTTCGCTCCGACGGACGAACTACAGTACTAACGGTGGGATCAACGGATTACTGAAACTTTTCAACCGAGTCGCATCAATCTTCGACTTTCATCTCACTCGTGAGTTCTTACGTCGAAGATTTTCATCCTTTTTTGCTGGACGAAACAACTGACAACGGCTTTGAATGTGCTTCAGATTAAGTTTTAGCTCTTGACTTCCATATGTGTTATTTGTAGATTTGACCTTTCTTGTCTCGATTTGTATGTTTTTAACTACCAACATCATTGGGGCCTCACTTTGCCTGTTGATGTAACAAATAAACAAATAAATAAATTACAATGTCTACTTCGGGCAGCCAATTAAAAGGAAGACGTTGACTAAAAATTGCAATATTAGACAACACACGGAAACCTCGTGGAATGTCTTTGTAAAGCTAGTTCAAAACATAAAAATGGGGTATAGGTCTATCCACATAAAAAAGATTCTAAATACGTTATTGAAGGATTCCGTTCGATTTCTCCCGAAGAGTTATCCGACGTCATATCCGACTTTCTCAAAAACAAATAACGAGCGGTGGAATTTCTACAGAGCAGAAATGCAATTGCTGTCCTATAATGTAAGAACTAACATTGGAAATGTTGCAGTTATAATGTTGTCGAATCATTTCAACTAACATAACTGAAGAGAAGAAAATTCAAGTGAAAAGAATAACATTTTCTTTGTTTACATGTTATTTATATAATTGTTCATTGGGAAGCCTTATCAAATGTTAAAGCTAACAGAAATCTTGAATATAACTGTTTGTTTTTGAATTTATTGTTCAAAACGGTAAACTTTTCACTTGCCCCACTTTTGGGGCAAGTGAAAAGTAAGGAGACATTTTTCAAAAACTTTTTCTGTATTTTTTTCTTCAATTTTTCATAAAAATCAATTTTAGTATGCTGCTTATATTTGGTGGGAATCAAGCTAAAAAATATACACGACCTCATTTGTTTCAATTTAAAGTCTCTAGAATTTGAAGAATCTCAACTATGGGAATTCCATTACCCACTTGCCCCACGGTACCTTATGCAATTACTATGACCGATTGTATGACTTGCTTGATTTTTCCATACTAATTCTCATACAAACTTTAAAGGGCTTGTGCAGTCTCAGTTTTTATGACAAATAACTCAAATTTTTGGAGGACACTCAGAATTCGATCTGAAATCGAATGAGCGGTGTGGAGCAAAAACCATTTTTTGAACCACCCTAATGGTCGTAACTGTTTGAATAAAGCATTGGTAACAATTTCTGATCTGCCATACATTGGCGCCAATATTTGTCACCTCCAGATAACTTTCAATCAGCTGAATATCATTACCGAAGACATCTTGAGGTAGTGAAGATTGCAGAATCCTTGTTACTAGTGCCACCTACCGGATAAATGTTCAATCAGACTCTTAACCACCAGATAGCCCTTGATGACCTGATGAAAAGTTTATCGAAAACACCAATTTTCTAGCTGATACGGATCTTGAAATACACGCGATTGAAGAAAACTTGTCGCAAGCGCCACCTAGCGGATGAATATTCAATCTGACTTTTCACCGCCAGATACCCCTTGATCTGCTGCACAGCTTTGCCGAAGACACCAACCTTCTAGCCAATTCGGATGTTGAGATATCCGTTTAAGGCCAATTTTGGAACCCTCATGTCCACGTTTTCGTTACCTAGAAAAGGGGAAGGGGTCAGGGAGGATGTCTTACCCAAGGATTGTAAGACCAACTAACCGCATTTACTTCAAAATTTATTTCTAATTGATTGATCTACTGGTCTCTGAATTGTGGCCATTTGAAAATTCAAGATTCGTTCCAGGTTTTAAGGGTTTATTAATGTAGAATTTTTATTTATTTTATCTTTTTCAGCCAGAGGCTGGTTCATCTCTGAATTATTAATGTAGAATAATTTCTCGTAATCTTCTCGTACATTAAGCACCGACGGCAGTTCTTCGATCAACCAGCCAACTTTTGAAGCCGATCATTTATTTCGAAGGTTAGTGTTTCTTGCGTCACTTGACTCGCACCTGCATGTTCCCATTTCAGCCGTTGGAACGCATCATTTCGCTTCTTCAAAAGCGTTTCCATTGTCCCGGACCAGACGCGGATTCTCTGTTATCCGGAGCAGAAAGACCAAAATGTTAATCGACGGAGCAACATGCAAGAGCGGACAAAGCCAATGACTGAAGAAAACCGATGAAATTATGTAGCGAAAACTGAATAATTCTCGGAACAATAGTTTGGAAAAATGGCTTGCTTTTCGTTTCGTGTGCATACCTATGATATTACATGAGGTCGATCATAGCGGAAGCCGACGTTTCCATCTGGGCTCGACTCTCTTGATTTTTTCTTACCGTTTGTTGTTTTCTTGCACAACTAACCATAGCCATTACCAAAAGTAGGTAGGATTAAAATTTTTGCAATCACATCACCAAAAAAGACTAGCAGCAAAAAAAAAACACTTAGGTATCTATTAAAAATTGCCAAAGGCAAAAAAGAACAGAATACACTGTGTAAAACGCATATGTAATGCGAAACCATAAAGGTGACAATTTAAACTAACATATTTCTAATCCCACACTACTTAGACTTGAGACTGAAGAAGAGCAGCTGAATATCTTGGAAAAGTAGGGGTCACCTGTTAGGTAGACTTTTCTCACCAGAACAGGCAGTCGCGGATTCTTATGTCGTTTTCGTTTTTAGGAACTGGGTCGGTGATCAACGCATAAAGAAACCAATGTCAAATAAATTGTAGTACAGTCGAACCTGAATCGGGTTGGGGTTGAAACTGTGATTCAGAACGGGTTGCGCCAGTTCCAACCTAGGTTCAAAAACGAATTCGACATTAGTCAATTGAAACAAGCGCTACCAACACTATCTAGGCTGATAGGGAAAAGGAAGTGAATATTAATCACATCAAATATGCCCAAACCTCCGGTTAGTTACCTGTCATTAAGATAGAGCAACACTTACCCTTCGTGATCCGAATTGGTTGTCGTTCGTCTCTCTCCTTTTTCCCATCATCGTTCAGCTTTGTACCACCACCACTTCCTTCGGTACTGGATGAGCTAATTTTCGACGGCGACGTCGTAATCAATTCCTTGCTGGTAGCCTCGAACGTTTCACCCTCATCCGAACTGGTCATTGCCAAATCCTCCTCCAGGGTTGGCATGTTACGGCACACCGTGGACGTAGTTGCCGTTCCGTCGTCGTCATCGTCTCCGTTGTCGAATTTGGGAAGAGAATGCTCCGAAATGAGAGGTCCATCCTCCGGGTGTTGTTGTTGATCCACGACGTTGAGCTCCTCTTCTTCCAATTGGGGTTTTGAATTTTTACGCTTTCGTGGTTTTGAGCCGCGATTGCGAGTGCGTACCTTTGATGGAAGATATTCTTCGTCGGTGTCATCTTTGACTTCTCGCTTTTTACGTCCTCGCCCCTTACGCTGTTGGCCATTGGAATTGTTATCTTTGAGCTTCTGTTTTTTCGGAGGTTTAGATTGGAATGGATATTTCTGGTAGTTCTGGATGATTTTGATGTTCGGAGCTTTTGGTCCTTTGGCCATATCCGGTACAGATTCGCCTTCGGGAGCATAAGTCTCCAGTTGCATGTGAACAGTTTCCGGCTGAATACTTTCATCGCAAATTGTGTAACTTATAGCGATTGGTTCCGTTACTTTCTGGGGCTCAACTAGAGGCTTTCCGTCATCCATGATGGTTTTGAGGGATTCCAGGTGATCCTCGCTGGGGACTTGTTGCGACTGCTTCTCGCAATCTGCAAACAGCGAATCCATCAAAAACTTTTCCTCCGGGGAAATGGAGTGGAAAACTAGTTCGGAATGTTTGCTGTTCGCTTCTTTATCGATAAATGACTCAAGCATGTCCTCTAGCGCTATATCCGTTGTTGGCAATGGGAAGCTATGCTCATCCGACTCATTCTCATTCTTGTCGCCGTTCAGCGAGACCTCTTGCACCAATTCTTTTGTAATAGCTTCCTTCAAATCTAGCGAGTGCATTAATTCCTCTTTCGAATCGTTTGCTAACTTACCATCGGTTATCTCGTCAGTTGATTCACTCTGTCGTTTATCGTTCTCAATATTGGTCGTTTCACCTGTAACAATCATGGATGGATCAGCGAGCAAGACGTCATTCGCCGAAATCACAACCATATCCTCATCCGGAATCGATGACAAAACCGACGTGACCGAAAGCATACTCGATTTCGATGCCGATCGACCAACGGATCTGCGGCGCTTTTGGTATCCCATCATGGCTGGATCAACTTTCTTCTTCTTTTTGACTGGCGGTTCGATCAAATCAGCATCTACAGATCTCTTTCGCGCAGTTTTGGATTTCTTACCAACACCGTTCACCTCCGGAGTTGTGGTGACCTTACGATTATGCAAAGCTTTTGCCTTTTCAGACTCTTCAGAATGCATCTCGGTATTCCGGGAATCAATCGAAACCGTTGATGAATCCACCACAATTGGAAAGGAATCTTCCGATGAATCCATTCTGAGGTCCACATATTCCGTGGATCCTTTCTTCTTAGACTTCCGTTTCTTGCTTTTCTTGTTCTGTTTGGTTTTTACCTTCGATTTCGGACTGATGGAAATCGTTACTACTTCGTCGTCCGTCGAGGTCAATTCAATGGTGGGGATTTCATTTTCCGAGAAAAGATTTCTCGGCGAACAAGGCTCTTCCTTGATCCTTATCACTGTCAACTTTTCACCGTCTTCCGTTTTATCTTCGGCCTCGTAATCCATACCTCCCATGTCTTGGTAAAGGTCCAGCTTTAACTTCAACACGTCCGGATCCTCCTGCTGGAAATTGAAATAAGTATAGCATCAACGGTAAATACTAGTTTGTTTCGTTGAAGGTTTAAAATATTAAAAAAAAAAATTGTGGATTTCGCGCGAAATGAGAAGCTTGCGTTTTCGTTTTTAGAGACTGAGGCGGTGATCAACACATAAACAAACCAACGTCAAGCAAATTGTGGTTCGGTCGAACCTACACCGAGTTGGGGTCGAAACTTTGATTCAGAACGGGTTGCGCCAGCTCCAATCTAGGTTCAAAAACGAATTCGACATTAGACACCGCTAGTGTAGGGCCCAGATAACTGTAGCGGTAAATGTGCAGCTATTCAGCAAGACCAAGCTGAGGGTTGTGGATTCTAATCCCGCTGGTCGAGAATATTTTCTCTTAACGGAATTTTCTCGACTTTCCAGGGCATAGAATATCTTTGTTCTTGCCACACGATATAGGAATGAAAAGAGGTCAATTTGACAAAGAAAGCTCTCAGTTGATAACTGTAGAAGCGCTCATAAGATCACTAAGCTTACAAGGGAAGGTCACGATGGTGTTACACGGGGTTTCCAACCGGACTATTTTTATTACACTCAAAATAATCCAAACGTCATTGTTACGTGAAAACATACGTGGTTTTTTTCCATCGCACTTTTCACGTAGCTCTTACGTTAATCATAGGTAGCCCAGAATGAACGCATGAACTTTTGAACTTCGTCCATTCCACCGTCGCTAAACGTAAGAGCTACGTGGATTTTCCGGTAGCCTTTACGAAGCGTTTCAATAGGACTTAGATGGTTTTGCATTAAATTTAACTGTAATAAAGACCGATCTTATTTCTAATAGGCTTTGGAAGAAAACTAATTCCCAATTGGAAAATGTAAACAAACTTAAAAAATTGTGATATTTTTATTGCCAATCTGAGCATTTTGATTCCTGTTCGTTTCCCCAATGTTGTAAGTTTGGTCTGTCTTGTTGTAGCCTTCGCGTGCTATAATTGATAGAGGTTATAAATAACGTATAAAATATGAAGTAATGCACGGATTCTTCGGTATTCAAAGCATATTTACCTTGAAATCAATCTTACACAGGGTTTAAAGCAGCAGCAGCTTCTGAAGTTCTTCTAAAATCAAGCGGGCGCCATCTTAGGATTTGAGCTCAACACCGAATGTACGTACACTATGCAGATGTCAAAATGAACTCAGGCACCTACGTGAATTCCACGTAAGCGCGATAGGTAACCTCAGTAAACATTACCGAGTCACTATTTGATGGTTATGAATGGTTTAGTGATCTTTATCTTGGTCAGGTGAAGTGGAGGTAAAATGAATTTGGAATGATCTACGTGATTTTTCACGTAGCAATGACGTTTGGATTTTTTTGAGTGTAGATTCTACGTGTCAAAATATGAAAAACCCCAAAGCCTTTCGGGTGATGGACCAGTGGTGTAGCCAGGAGGACTCTAAAAGGGGCAATTATATTATTAGGCTAATTGTGAATTTGACAAAAATCAAGACCAACAATTGAAAAGGCCTCACGTCTAAAATGTAAACAAATAGGTTTTCTGCTGATTTCAGTGTATAAGAGCCTATTCTTACTAAAACATACAATAGTTATTCAAAAATATGCATAAAAGTTGAAAAAATAACATTTTTTTAAAAGGCCCCATATCATTTTCCGCTAACCAGGATATTCATCGCAAATGCGGCCTTTTCTCAAAAAGGCCTCATTTCTATATCTGACGGAAACCGAGTTGAGGCCTGTTAAACAAACATCAAAATTGCAATGTAGATTGCGAAAAAACGTTCCAAACTCACTAAGTAGATGCAGGTAATACTACGGAGCGACTGCTCCTTGTATTATTTTATACAGTGGTTGTCTAAACGGCGAACATTATCGGGTTCCTGTAGACTGATGTATTTTGTATCATACTACCTAATAATACCTGTGTCAGCCTGTCTGTACTTCACAGACAATCAACAAAAACACGATTTGGTTTCAATTGCATGAAAAATAACGTTCAATTGTAATATTATTTCAATTGAACCAATATTTCCACACATTTTCTCGACGACAAACTCGCGTAGCACATACATAATGTTCATGGATGACGAAGGGTTCAATCAATCACATATTTAATCGACCGCACGAATCTTCTCTTGCTGTAGGTTTCTCCATGTACTTTACTTCACCACTTAACACTCTTCTACACTTCAAATTTTTTATTTCATCATCAATTTTAAATGATTTTCAAAAGGCCACATCAGAAGATGATGAAAAACCAAGCCACAACTAGAAGGCCTCAACACATTTTAGAGTAAACAAAGGCGTCAACTCACAGGCCTCATCAGCGTCGGCCGGCGTCTATGGCCACAAATGAAAAGGGCTGCACAGCTTTTGGTGAAATAAAAGCCTCATTTCCTTTGACTCGTTTTTTTAGCAGGATTTTTTGCTAAAATGATAGTAATGAATATTCATAGCTATAAATTAGTTTATCTATCGACTTTCTGGACGATAAAATAACATAGGGGGATTGGGGGCATAATGAACATACGGGGCGAAATGGACACCCATATTTTAACACAAACCATTCAATTTCAAGTAAATTGTAATATGCAGAACTGTTAAGAAACTACCCTTTCATCTATTTTTACATGATACAATTATTATAATAAGGAAATAAACGAAAAATGCTGAAAATTCAATTTTGTGTGTCATATGGTAAAATTCTTATAATTTTGACCCAACTGAAAATAAGGTTTTACGGACGTTTTATGTCGTTTGTTGCCAACGCTAGCAGCACTGCGGATTTGAATACAATATCCGACCGTGAAATGTCTCGAGTCATGCGTAAGTCTCTATGCGTGACATACGTCAATGCCAGGGAATGAGGAAGATAAGATGTTTTTCGCAAGTCATAGGTGAAGGAATATTGTATTGAAACTAAATTTATTTCTCGAAGTTAATAGTAAGCTTACAAAAGTATTTGGATTGTTCTGCATTTTATTGGACTAAAATACCCGGTTTGCTGCACTGTAAGTTGTAGTAGATTATTAATTATTGAATGCAGTCCTGAAATACAAATGAATTGTTTTCGCATAGGTTAGCACAATCAGAACCAGCCTGTTATAAAGTGAATTTCACGTTTGCTGGTGATTATTATATCGGTTGTAAGTTAATAGTTATTCTACCCTTAATGCCAAGATAGTTACGTATGTTGTTCTATAGGGTTTTATACCACTGGAGTACCACTGGAAGCATATTGTTGGGATAGAAGAACTAAGGAGACCAGTTTGTAAGTAGCTAGTTAAACCTAACCTCTCTCAATTACTAATAAAATTCTCCTTAGCTTAAAGAACTCGGCACAAGGACATCAACCGTGCGATTCTACTAGAAGGTCCGAAAATTTTCCCAACTTCGTTTTTCGTGAATATTAACTACACGCACTCCTTTCCATACTTTTTTTCAATGTTGACACAAACTAAAATATTGATTGAGCGTATTTATTGTAATTGTAATTTGTAATTGCTCAATCCACACCCTGGCAGACAATTATCCGCCCATCTAGACACGGGCTGGGTGAGGACCTACCAAGCCTCCCCCGTTAACATGTCCTATACCGTTTAGCACACCGGGATCTTCCACAAGCAGGCGCCGGAATTAAAGCGGTCCCACAAGCTTCAGATACATTAAATAGATTTAGTCCCTCTGGCACTAAACCGAATGGCGCCCTCCGCTTCACCACTAGTACTGCTTCCCCACACGCCAAGCACAATATCGAAAGTAGTGCGTTGTATAGCAAATACAGTACACCACCTCCGACACTATGCCAAATGTACAGGAAAAACAGCACCAGTAAGAAAGCGGAAGGCGCACCACTCGGTTCAGTGCCAGAAGGACTATAAGTATAACGAAGAAGAAACGAAAAGATAGTAGAGTTGGTTCGGTTATTTGATTGCTGAAACGAAAAAAAAAACAGAAAAAACAGAAACAAAGTGTTAACATTAAAACGGGGTTTTATAATTGATAAATGTATCGATAGTTTCTCATCTGTTACGTTTCCTTATCGTAGCGCTGTCGATTTTTCCATCTCCAGGGTGTTCGTCTCCGCTCGAGCAATGAGGACCATGATGAAATGAGAATATAAAAATGTGAGCATTAGTGTTGATCTAGTAATAGATTAATTTAAACTGCTTTTCATGTGCTAAGTAACTTGTAAACTCCTACTCAATTATGTTTTGTTGGCCTACACGTTTTATTTAGATACAATTTTTATTTAGAAAACTATTTGGATCCGAGATTTTAGGTGCAGATTGAGCATGTTTGATAAAACAAGCATCCTGTTTTCAGTTGAAGAATGTTCAAGAAGTTGATGATTCTGTTATTTATACTGGCTACATACAAGAATTCACTATTGATGTAATATATGGATATTGAAAGTTCCAACGCGCGATTATAATACTTCAGTTTTCGTGCTGTTGTATTGGTGTAAGTAGTGGGAAACCAATCAGTTTGGTGATTCTAACGGTAACAAATAGCAAGACGAAAGGAAAGTTGATAATCTATCATCATTATGATTTCAGTCCTAATTTCATGATCCGTTTAATAAATTCCGCGTATGATTCGGCAATTTTAACAATTTATACATGTGTATTCGAATAAAACAGACTACGGGCATTTATTACCTGTTGCAAGATTCCTAAGTGATCAGATATTTATCATTTTCTACAGCCTAATTTAATAATACCTACATTGGGTTGTAACAAAAATTTGATCTTGGGATGTTGATTTGCCTCCTAATCATAGTTTCGACAATAGTCACATGCTTACTATCCCTTATGGCAGTGTTGTTGATTCTATTGTCTATCGCTCATCAGTTTCGCGCCACCCGGCAGGGACTTGGTCCTATGTACCCAATACTCTGCTGTGTCTTAACTTCACGCAATACATTCTGTAGATGTGTGATACAGTTTGCGGAATATTATGATTTATCACTTCGTTCAGATGGAAAATTCTGTTATGGTACCATATTCACATATCAGATAACTCCCACCTGGAACGATGTAATACATCGGAGACATGTAGATTCAGATGTATGTAGACGATCTATGCCTAGTTCGGCTCTGATCGACAGGCAATCAGTGTATTCAGTTTTTCAACTAGCTTGAAGCGATGAACGTATCAAGACAAGCTCTCCACTATATCTGCTAGCAATCACCGGTCGTCGATAGACATTTCGGTTCTTTTCTGCTAAAGAAAGACCCGATTGTATGCCAAAGACTATGGCTCATGCTTTTCAATACAGCTGGAAAAACAAGAACTACACCCAGCACCAAATAGTACGTAACTATGAGGCGGACCGGAAGGTTTGATAAGCAATCCCCACCTAAAATATTGATTGAGCGTATTTATAACCTTAAATTCATAATTTAAATTTGATTTATTGTTTGACAAAACAAGATTGCATTTTTCTCATTGTTTACTTTTTGGAGATGAGGCCTTTTGAATTGTTAGTCTTGAAATGGTAAGAATACAGTGTCATCCTTCAAACATGATTTCGTTTCGAATTTGCCTTGACAATTGGAGCGCATCTATCGAAGGATTTATGAAGAATTTCGTAAAAATATTTAATATTTCGGAAGGATTCCCGAAGGATTTCGGAAGGTTTCTAAAGGATTCTGGAGATTTCCGAAGGAATTTCGAGGGACCTAGAGAAGGACTTCCGACGGATCCTGAAGGAAGGAAACCGTAGGATTCTGAAATAAAGATTTCCAAAGCATCCTGCTCAAATTACCAAGAAAATCCTGAAAGGATTCCCGAAGGAATTATGAAAAATGCTGGAAGCATTAGCAAAGGATCACTCCTGCAAGGATTCACTAAAGATTATGTAAGGATTCCCAAAAGATCCTGGAACTGTTACCAAACAATCCATTAAAGACTCTCGATGGATTCCCGGAGAGTTTTGGAAGACTGTCTGAAGAATCCTTAAAGAATTCCCAAAAAAAAATACTGACCCTGGGATTCGCAAAGGATCCTGCAAGGATTCCCGATGGATCCTGAAAGGATATCCGAAGGGTACTGGAAAAATTCTGGAAGGATTCCTAATGGATCCTGCAAGGATTCCTAAACGATACTGAAACGGTTCCTAAAAATCCCCTATGGATTCTTGAAGAATACTGGAAATCCTCTAAGGATTCTGGAATAGTTCCTAGGATCCTGAAAGAATTCCAGCTTAAGAAACAATGTGTTCAAAATAGCGCAATAATCCAACATGAACGGTTTAGGTAATCACATAAATCTAAAAATTTTAGAATTGTTCGTATTTGCTTGAGTGTGTTATTTAGTGTGCAATTCGTTCTTATAACTACTACAGTGAAACCTCCATGAGTCGACATTGAAGGGACCATCGACTCATGGAAATATCGAGTCATGGAGCAGAAATCCTTTGGAATGCTGTTTCAAGGGACCATCATAGTAACCATGAAATTTCTAGTATGGATCCATGGGTCGATATCGAGTCATGCAACATCGACTCATGGAGGTATTACTGTATTAACCCCTCTACCGGCAGCTTCATTTTTTCCCGCAAAATTCAAATTCAAATAGTTATAACTTTTTTGTTTTTCAATACTTGTGCACCATTTTTTCACAAGCTCTCAAAAAACTCTTCGAGTTTTAGGATCAGTGTCGATATTGATCATTGGTCATCTGGTTTTGAAGATATTCCCAAATTCCTTGGGGGACCGAGCCGTAACTAGAACCCTTCGTTAATTTCTCAGCCTACAGAATTTTAATCGTATTCGGATATTCACTCTTCAAAACAATACATTAATGAGAGTATGTTGTGAAAAAATGAAGCAATTTCGTGCAGCCGTCTTTAAGTAATGACCATTTAAGTTTCTGGAACCACGCTGGCCAAATAAAGATCTTAAAAACTTCAAAAAACATCATATCGTAATTTTCAGATATCTCCAAGAATACTGAACCGATTTGTATGATTTTTTCTGAGAAGCTCCTTATTACCTGGCATTATATAGCCCATATTTTATTTTTTTGATAAATTGATCAAAAACAAAATGGCCGCCAAAGACATTTTATATGGAAAATGTCGGTCCCGCAAGGAACATCGGAATAACTTTAAAACCAGATCACCAATAATGAATATCGACACGGATTCCTAAACTAGAAGAGTTGTTTGAGAACTTGTGAAAAAATGGTGCAAAAATATTGAAAAACAAAACAGTCATAACGATTTGAATTTGAATTTTGCGGTAAAAAATTAAGCTGCCGGTAGAGAGGTTAATAAATAAAAAAGTACTCAAACATTACTTACATGACACCCGTAGAGGCCGCCCTCGCTAGCGTTGCTTCCGTTCAACGCCGATCCATTTTTACCCGCCGGAACCGTTCCGCCAGCTTTTGACGGATCGGTTTTGCCTCGCCCATTCTCCACCACTTCACTGATCAATTCCGCAGCCTTTTCCACACAGTGATCAATTTGCAAGCTCAGCGATTCCTGGCTACCTACCGATCTGTCGTCCTCTTCATCAGACACGCAAATCTCCGGTATGACCAACTGTTTGACCAGTGGTTCACTGAGAATTCGTGCTTTCTCGGATTCAATCTTTGCCTGAGAGGAAATTTCCGGTTTTGTCGGACCTGCCGAACTGCCGATGGCATCATCTTCAAGAAATGTGTCCGAAATATCGTCACAAAGCTGGATTACATCTTCGTCATCATCATCTTCCAGCTCCGCGGCAACTTTCTTCGGGGACGGTTTCTGCTGATTGACTTCTTCCTCTGTTGTCGTTTTGTTTTGGGGTTTCTCCTCTATCTTATCCATATTCTTACTGTTCGTAACCGTTTTCTTGTTTTTCTCCTTTTCTTGCATCGCTTCTTTGGTTTTCTCCTTTTCCTTCGTCGTTTCCTCATTTTTCTGCTTTTCCTTCCGGCAGAAGTCGTTCTCCATGTCGCTGTCAAAATCTTCCGTGTAGCAATCGATCACATCCAAGTCGTCCTCTTCCGCTTGCAGCAGCTTGTTCTCTTCCTCTTCCGTCAAATCGTCATTTTCTGACATTTTCTCCGTGGAATTCACCGTTTCCGTGTGGTCCACTTCGTGGTTGTCCGGCATGTGTTCTTTCTGGCCTACCGGTTCGGCAAGTTTACACGGTTCGTCGTGTCTTCTTTCCACCATGTTGTTTTCGGCCATATTTGGGTCTTCTTGTGGCTGCTGCAATTTGGGAAGTGCCAATTTAAAATTCGACGAAAAGGTGACAAATTTACCCGTACATACCATTTTCGACGTGGAGCAACCGGAGGAACGACTATTCGAATTGAGTTGGCTTATTTTGTTTCAAATTTGACTGTAATTTCACCGGGAAATGGTACAACAATAAAACACATTCTCTCATGTCGTCAAACCTTCGCTTTTTACCGTTAGTTTTTGCTTTGCTGAGGAGGGGGTTTTCGAAGTCTTGCTCGAATCACGGTACATATTCAAGGTAGGAAGAACAGTCGGTCAACGATCATCCTGGCTCATTTAACATCTTTACACGCAAAAAAAAAATGTGCGTCAAAAATACCATTTTTGGGGGTTAACTTCCCGCATAGGAATTTACCATTATCATACACGCAAACAAATTTTCTTGTATAATCTACCGAATCCATGGTAGAATCACAGACAAACAGACGTAACACTTAGAACAAATCTCGATCAAAATCATAATCACGAGGACATGTACGCTAGAGTGGTTCAAAAAATCGTTTTTGCTCCACACCGCTCATTCGATTCAAGATCAAATTCTGAGTGTCCTCCCAAAATTTGAGCTCATTTGGATGAAAACTGAGACTGCACAAGCCCTTTGAAGTTTATATGGGAATTACTATGAGAAAAGCAACCAATTCATTCAATCGGTCATAGTGTTTTCCCATGTGCTCTTGGGGAATAGAGCTACGTTGATACTGTAAGATACATTCATCAGCTACAACTTTGCCGAAGACCGTTTTAAAATCGGACGCCTCAGTAATTAGTCATTGATATATTGCGCATTTCTTTCACCACTGGACTATCGCAGAAGTTTTTACAAGTGCGGAAACGCTAATAAAAGTGCGCAATTGCATCAAATCGCATAGGTGTCTTCGGGGGACTTATTCTACGTAAATCAAAGAATAAGTGCTCCGAAGACATCAACAGGATTCAATGCAATCCCGCACTTTTATTCACACTTTCGCACTTATGAGGCCGCACTTCGCAGTCCAGTAGTGAAAGAAATACACAATATATCCAGTCGCAAATTCTTCAGCAGTGCTCATTTAACTTCTGAACAGGCAACATTGCTGCACCTGGCGCGAAAGATAGCACGCACAAATCATGGCTACTATGTTTTACTACATATATCCAGTGATGCCTGCAGAGCAGCCCAATAATTATAGCCAAAGTTTTACAACTCATTCAAAAATCAATAACTAATTAGCCGGGCGTCCGATTTAAAAACGGTCTTCGGCAAAGTTGTAGCTGATGAATGTATCTCACAGTATCAACATAGTTTCAGTCCCCAAGAGCACATGGGCAAACACTATGAACAATTGCTTGCTTTTCCCATAGTAATTCCCATATAAACTTTAAAGGACTTGTGCAGTCTCAGTTTTCATCCAAATGAGCTCAAATTTTGGGAGGACACTCAGAATTTGAGCTAGAATCGAATGAGCGGTGTGGAGCAAAAAATATTTTTTGAACCACTCTAAATGTACGCCCAATGCTAAAATCGGTGTGTTTGGCCGACGGGCCAACAGATGGCGGTAGCGTGTAAACGTCAAACACGAACAAAAACGATGCGAGCGCTGCGGGTGGCGGATTGGCCACCTAACATATTTTTGAATCGACCGTTAAAAAGGTGGTCAATGGACAATGGTGAGAGTGTGACGTCTGTTTGTCTTTGGTATTAGCACAGACAAACAGACGTCACACTCTCACTAATATCCATCGACCAACTTTTTAACGATCGATTCGAATATATGGTAGGTGGTCAATCGATCACCCGCAGCGCTCGCGTCGTTTTTGTTCGTATTTGACGTTTACACACTACCGCCTCCTGTTGGTCCATCGGCCACCTACAGTGTTTTTAGCATTGGGCGTACATGTTTTCGTGACCATGATTTTGATCGCGATTTGTTCTAAGTGTTACATCTGTTTCTCTGTGGTATTAGCGTGTATGATAATAAATATCAACGGTTTGCGGATAGGTAAGGGTTCATTCATTTATTTCATAACGCCGGAAATGGCCATTTTCAACACCCACCCACCCCCTCGTAACGCTTTTTGTATTAATATTCTACAAATTTTGTATGAGTCGTAACATCATGAGGACACCCACCCACCCCCTTTAGCGTTATGAAATTTGTGAATGAGCCCTAATCATGTGGTACTACAATTTCCCACAATTTTTCATCTCCATATAGTTCAACAATATCTGAAAATTAAATTATACTGTCATTATTTGGTATAGATGACACAAACAGTTTTTAATTATCCCAAGATTCAGGTTTGATATTGTTCAACAGTTTGCGATGCATTAACCTTATCAGTTAATGGCATCGTAGTGTTTGCAACATTTGGCAAAATGTATTTTTTATGCGGGTAATTCAGTTTAAAGATAAATCTACTCTTTTGCTTTTCTTTTTTTTTTTAAATCATCGAAGAAAAGCAAACAAATAGAAAATAATGATAAAAGTAAGCCATTGGTTCATTACTTGTTACCGCACATAAATTATAAAAGTAGGTTTATATGGATGCAATTGGGTCCTAAAATGTTAAATGAATTCTTGTTTTTATTTAATAATACGAAAGAGCATGTTATTGCAACTACTTTAGCAAGTTTTCCAGCTCAAATAACGGCTATAACATTTTTAAACTTCAATTTTAAAAATGGTTCCAAATATGAACATTGACACTTATGATCTTGTTTGACATTCACTTTTTCGACAAAAATGACACAGGGCATATAGTTTTAATACTTGGGTTGTTCCTATCTGACATTTCGGAAGGAACACGGAAAACAAAATATACCCAACATTTGAGTTTAAACCAGGCCCATGGCACGGGACGACTTTTAGCGTAGTCAACATCTCCATGTGTTTACTCATTTTCGGGTAATTTGAATCGAGAGTGCAATCAGAATGCAAAGTTTTGTTTAATGTTTATGATCCATAATTGAGTAAGAGTCGCTATCAAATCACTGATTGCTTGCTTGGAGGCTTGCAGGATGCCTTTTAATGTTTGCTCTCCCTCCAAAGTCATCAAAATGATGAATGTGCTTCTACTTTTTGGCACATTATTAGCTGATTTAACAATATCAAAAATTGATAATCAAACCATAACAAACAATTAAACAAAACAATGGTCTTTATTTTCACAGTTCTTACAACTGACAGTGGGCGATATTCACTTATCGCCCGGGACATCCTGGCTACGAAGGACACTGTGTATCGATATATGGTTGTCATGGGCCTGGTTTAAACCAAAGGGTGTGACATAATCTCAAAAATCATAAAAAAATGTTTTTTGTACTTAAACCAAAGAAAATCATTTAAAAATTGAGTAAACATGTGTTTCTGCCCTAAACTTACACTCAAAAAAACCGCCCCCTGAAAAACAGGTGCATTTGCACATACGTTGCTTAATTTTGTGGTTTCATTGATTTAATAGGTCGTATGAATAAAACCGAGTACTTGCTCATACTCAACCCGACTTGAGAAAAGTAAAGTCTCTGAGCATTTACTCAAAACCGTATGAATAAAACGGTACTTTGCTCAGAGTAAGTTCGAATTTCGAACTTAGCTTTTACTCTGTCAAAATTTTTGTTTTTGTTTTGGCTATCCGATTTTTGCGCAGCAGCCAACAGTTCCTTTGAAGATCTCAAGCATAAATTTTGCTTGAGAAAGAAATCAACCGCCTGTGCCGGCTTCTGATGAACTCACACACCCCGGCGAAGCTATTCAATCACGTCTGCCGGGAATAAGTCAGTGAGCGCAAGAAACTGCAACCATCGTGTGCCGCCTGCAAAGACTGCATTTGATACATGAAGGATGTTGCTGCAGTTTTTCTCATGTGACGGCTGCCGGTTCGTCCACAAAGGTAAGTGATTTGCACTTTTGTTGAAATGAATTTTCTTTATTAGAGAGACTTTCAGCCCTTGGCTGGTTCGTCTCTAGATGCACTTTTGTTATTCTGCAAATAATTTATTCGTATCCCTCGCAAACAGATCTTACCAATCAAACGGTGACCGTACCCTCCCAGAACAAGCTAAATTCCACTGAACGATAACGTCGAGCTTAGTTCCTGTAGGGTCGATATGTAACAGCACCAGGATTATCGTAAGAATGAAGTTAAACCGGCAGCATCTTCATTAACAACCAACCAGCATTAGCAGCATCAGCAACAAAAGGAAATTGCATTGAATCCAACACGTCTGTGTGTTATATGTTAATTCAAGATGCCACAGGTGACCGGATTGGCACTAGTGAATGAGAAACTATAGGACTAGGGAAGTGCATCGTAGTTAACGCAGGCATTGGAAACAAGATTGAAATTTAAAGAAATAAACGTCGTTACGAAAATTAACCGTATGTTCGTCAACATTTTTCACCAGCTGATATCTATTGGTTTTGCCCAAAACCCACCACAGATTTTGTAAGAATCTGCCAAAATCTGCTTCTTCTTTCGTAACACGTAACATCATCCTACCAGTAAAGATGAGTAAGAGCCTACTTTTGGTGAGGACTTTCTTTACCAACTGACCAATTTATCATGTGTATATCGTGTGGCTGGTACGAAGATACTCTATGCCCTGGAAAGTAAAGAAAAATGCCAACCCGGTAGGATTTGAAACCACGACCCTCATCTTGAAGTTGCTGAATAGCTGCGAATTTAATGCTACGACTATCTGGCCCTTATCCGCCAAAATCCGTATGGAATATCCTTAAAAGACCTGATCAGATAAACTGCTAGTTATCTCAAAATAATCTAATTCATAATATTTTGAAGAATTCGTCTTAAAACAGAAAGATCTTCATAAAAAATCCAAGAGTAAGTATTCTCCACAAATTTCGTCCGATATTCAGCAAATGATTCTTCAAATAATTCAACAATATTTTTTTAGAAGGCCTTCCTTAGAATCCGAACCGCCAGCAGCTTCTAACCTAAGTTGTCTTTCAACAGTTAAACAATTTAATTCGTTCGCTTACAATTCAACTTATCATTTTGAATTACTTGAACAAATATGATGTTTATTTTACATCAACGCTGCAGCAGATGTTGATAAATAAATGTAAAATTCGCCAAATTGAAGTTTCGAAGTTTGTTCAATAAATTTCATCACAAAAGCTTCGGCTTATTCTTTTAGAATATTTTCGCTGAAGTTTCAGTTTTGTAATATTTTACAATGTATTCCTTAAATCTAACAAAATTATGTTAGCACGTCATTTTTACGAGAGTTGTGGAGAAATGGTAATTATTAAATAATAAAAAAACGCAAAATATGTATATTCATTATTATTTTACAATTTTTTTTGTGACGTTTTTTTATGTTGATGCATGCAATACTCAAATCTATCGATTTTTTAGTTGTATATCAATCGCTAGCATCTGTAATATGAAATCCGTCTCTGACAAAGTAAGGGATCATTTACAAATTGGCTAATTTACTAAAGATGTTAATAAATAATGAAGGAATTCTTTGCGGATTGCTAATTTGAGCTTGGATGAAAAACTAAATGAAAACTTTGGATTTATTCCCTAAAAAGTTTCTGAAGGTAAACCCTAAACCATTTGAAAAATCAAGATTTTGTTGAACATCTAGAGAAATACTTGGAAGAATCTCTGAAGGATTTTTTGTGTTATTTGTGGTCAGTGTTGTCTCAGCTTCGATTCCAAACCTTGCGTCAATTTTATATGCCGAGTTTATCGAAATCCAAATTGGTATTTCAAGACATATATCATCAGGTTCTCGAATTTTCTTTCGAGCTCGTTCGTACACCGGCTTGCAGAATTTGAAAATTATTTACCACAATTCAAATTGGGAGAAAGCTTGTATTTCGCCAATCATGACTATTTAAGTTCCTAAAGTGCAGTCCATTAAACACGTAAGGGTTGGTTTTATGAGAGGAGGGGGGTTTGGGAGTTATTACGCGTCATACAAATTGTTTTTAACTTTCATACAAATATATTACGATGGGGAGAGAACCCTCCAAAATTGTCTTACGTAGTGAATATTGGTCAACAGCCAAAAACATCACGCGATTCACATTGCTGTAGGTGCGCAGTTGTCTGTCGTAGTGCCTGGCCTTATAAAATCCGACTAACTGAATTCTGCCAACGTCCGCAACGATCGAAAACCATAAATTCATAATGATGCTGATTACATGCATCTTATTGCAATTTTCAATTCAATTTTCATACTAAACTTTTGAACTGAGCATGGTCAGTAGGTGACTCAGAATTTTCTGAGCATTTACTCAGCTTTTACCACTTTATTCATACGAATTCGGATGTTCGAAAAGTAAATGCTCAAATGCTCAGTTTTATCATACCAACTTGAGTAAATGCTCAAGAAAATAATTTGACAGGTGGATTTGAGTAAAGTAAAAGCTTTTGCTCAGTTTATTCATACGACCTAATGTGTACTATATATTTATCACATGTTTAACAAATACCTTTAATTTGTGTAATGCATGCATGTCATTTGAGTCACATTTATAGTATGTGCAGACTTTGAACTCGTTCGCATCTCGAACCACACAGTGAAAACAAAGATGGCTACCGAAATAAGTTTCCGCGAAATCATGCTATACGAATTACAGCTGCCTGCCGAAATTTCGGTTACATTTGAAGGTAATTGCCTATAGATTGAACAATAAACATGGTTCAACATGAAGTTTCAACGTTATGCATGTTTTTTAAGGTGCAAACATAGATTTTGATTGTCTTTCGCGAACTTCAAAAGACGAACTGGAAGACGCATTGACGGGTGCCGGATCAGCAGCCAGCGAAAAAATTGCTTGGAACATCGATGAAATTTTCCGGCGAATTGTCGAGTGGTGCCAGGAATCTGTAAGTAACCAGTGTCATGGTCTGTACAATACTTATTATTTATGTATATAAGAAAGAAATTTGAATGTGATACGTGTTTGTAATAAATTTAAATAGATCTGTATAATAAACATGTTGCATCTAACTATTCACCATTGGATATTCCTTGGAACACCTGGTAAACAATATTTTGTTCTCTGGATCAGTGATGTTTCATTAAATTCATAAACTGTTCCATCCTTCGCTAATACTCCATTGCTGACTGGTTTAGAAATTGTTCGTGAACTTAATCGACATATTTCTGATTCAGAATACAAAAATGAATACCGTGTACTTTCAAAGAAAAGAAACGTTTAAAACCACATCCTGAATTGATGTGAAACGTCAATAAGTACGATTGATGCGACCCTTAAAAAGTATGTGCGTGAAGTATGGAGTCAATTTGAATTCATCATGATCTTAATGAAAACAGTGATTGGAGGTAATCCATTGAGTTCGCACATACTATGCATATGCGAACCCCCATTGCAAAAATCCATGTGGGTTTGCACATGGATCAAATGAGGACTTTATCTTGAGTGTAAGCGTTTGGTACTGAAATTGAGACAGAGCTTTAGGACCCTATTGAATCCACCCTTATTTTGGGTGTGCGTCGCATGTACAAATTAAGGGTTCCAGTTTCACTGGTTTTATCTGCATCGGTATTAGAATTTATGTGCAAAGCTTGATTGCAAAAATCTATGGGTGCCGCACATATAAACTAGGTGCGGATTATTCTCAGTGTAGAAGTTTGCGGTCCCTATTTCATCACGCTGAAAAATGTTATTGCAATTTTAGGGAAAACTTTCCGTTTTACGGTTCAACGAAAAGCTACCGCAGCAATCGCATCACTGATTTGCACTTGCAAATCATCAGTAGGCTTCAATGATACCTTAGATACCGCATACTATGATTGAACTGTTTATTTCAATGATAGAATAATTTCGAAGCCTGCGGTAGAACTTTGACAGCTGCGGTAAAACTCTGCGGCTACCGTAAACCGGAAAATTTTCTTTATAACCGTGATATACATTTTATGTGTCACAGGAACAATCAACTGTTTTTTTTTTTTTTTTTTAATTTCTTTATTAGTATCATTCCAAACATTACATTCATTTCTTATATCTAGGTGTTCTGTGTTATTTAACAACACTATCATCCTAATTTGGTAAAACAAATTTAAGATTTAATTAACATTTTGTTAACAACATATTACATTTCATTTGCCGTAGCAGTTCAGTTTTTTTACAGGTGAGTTGATTTCACCTGCTTATAAGAGAAAAAAAAAACGTTTTTAATATACTTAACCTAACTTAACCTAAACATATAACGCATTAATCGTGGCAATAGAAGATTGTAACGATTTTTGCCTGAAATTATTAATGATTGTGTTTGACATTTGTTCCAATGTTTCAACATTGGATATTCTATGTAACTCATTGGTACTATACCAGGGAGGAAGCCTCAGAATCATTTTCAAAATTTTATTTTGAAACAATCAACTGTTGAAGAAACGTTTTACTTCGTCTTATTGATGCGTAATATTTGCAGAACTTTTGTAAAATATATTAATACTACCATTCAGTCAGAAACTATCTATTTCAGTTGATTCATTGGACTTAGGGCTCATTCACATATTTCATAACGCTAAAGCTATTTCTGATACTCACCCACCCCCTTGTAACGCTTTTTGTACGAACATTTTTGAATTTTTGTAGGAGCTGTAACATTGTTAGGATACCCACCCGCTTCAGCGTTATGAAATTTGTGAATAAGCCCTTATTGTCTTCATCAAATTGCAGAAGCTTAGTGTGAAGCATTTTAAGTGTACACCTTGAAAATGGTTTCCTGCTATACAAGCAAACAAACAGCGGTTAGCACTGGTGGAAAAAATTGAGTTCAAATTGAATGACCAAAATGTTCGAGACCGCACCCCTCAGGTTTGTAGATAGGTTCCTTTCAAATGATACGAATGATACGCTAGATTAATTATTTTCCCCGTGCATATAGTGCTGCCATGCGAAAATGAAACGAAAAAGCTAACGGTCATCGAAATGCGCAGGGTACACCCTTAGGTGCTAGTGCGACAAAGAAGGAGTGTTTTTGTTTTGCAACTTTGCATGTTGCCTCTCGTTCTGGCCAATACAGAAACGGGTTGACGTTACACAAAAATCGACGAAAACTTTTTTTTTCCTTTTGCATGCGCACCGTTTTTCTTTCACCTTTCGCTTTGGTGCTGTTTTTCTTCGAGTGAGTTATTTTTTCGAAACAGTGGACGTGTGAGTTTGATAATAGTTTGACGAAAAAGTCGCATTTTCTTCGGAAAATTGAGCATTTTCGGGATCGATTTTATGTGCGACGATTTATTTCGGTTGTGGAAATTAACGGGCATGTGAAATATTCGTACGGAATCGTTGCGCCGAAGTGATAATAGCGTTTCAAAAACGAGGAATGACTTCGATGGGGGTGCTGAAGTTTGGAGTGGAAGAAAAGCTGTGAACAAGGCTGCTCAGTTTATGCGGGGTTGCATTTCAGTGCGAAGTTATTGATTGTATGTTTTATCTAAAAATACTTCCAAAGGAAATTGTGCAAGCGTAGCTTACTCCGGAAGATACAAAAAATACCGTAGATGTAGATTCATGTTCGATAGTGTTAGGTAACTGGAACCAGATGCAAGTTCTTCGTTGCAAAACAGTGAAATTATTTCTAATTTCGAACTCTCAGTTTTGAACTATTATCTATTATAATTCAATGCTTTGGACATTCTTATAATTACAAACTTTAAATTCATTAAAATACGATTTCCCAAGATTATTGAGAACAGTTTTGGCCTCTGTGCACGCCATGATTTACGCAGAACCTGTAGTAATGTAGATGTACAAACAGTTCGTAAAAATGTAAAGCCCAAAAAGCTTAAAGCTTTATTTTATACAAAAAACCTTATCATGGGGGGGCGGGGGGTTGTGGTTTAAAAATCCCCAAAATTAAAATTGCGGTACGTAAATGGACTGCCCCTTATTCAAACAGTCAGATCTCCGTCAAGTGAATATACTCAGATAATTTGAATCGGCGAATAATAGTTGGGTTTCGTATTGGGTAAACTGAGTGAGCTGTAAAAATGTGATCACTCAAATAACGAAAAAGGCGAGTGCCGAAAAAGTTACCTTCAATGATCCATTCTGACTTGCTGTCGCCTAATGTTGTCTGACAAACACCATGTTTGAGTGTTCAAAATAAATTTTGCAAAATTTAACCTCACATTTGATCATGTTTGACGTTCACTTCGCCTTCCATTGGGGTTTTATTATTTTGAAAAGTGCTAACAGTGTTAACTGACATTTCAGGAGGGGCACGGAAAACAAAATACACCCAAAGTTTGATTTTAAATAAAAAGGTGTAACAAAATCTCAATAAAAAATTAAACAGAAAAAAATGTTTATATTTTGGGGCTTAAACCAACAAAAAACAGTTGAAAAGTCAGTAAATATGTGTTTTTGGCCTAAACTTAAGCGTTTGGTATAAAATTTGAAACTTTTCTTAGCCGAGTGGCTAGGGTCCGCGGCTGCAAAGTAAAGCCATCTTTCATAATTGAAATTTCGTTTACTTCCCTGGACATAGAGTATCGTCGTACCTGCCACACGATGTACGAATGCGAAAATGGCAACTTTGGCAAAGAA
Organism: Aedes aegypti; assembly: GCF_002204515.2. Taxonomy (NCBI): domain Eukaryota; kingdom Metazoa; phylum Arthropoda; class Insecta; order Diptera; family Culicidae; genus Aedes; species Aedes aegypti. The sequence goes on from NC_035109.1 coordinate 109,794,408, forward strand.
AGCTCTCAATTAATAACTGTGAAAGTGCTCATTGAACACTAAGCTGAGAAGCATGCTCTGCCCCAGTGAGGACGTAATGCCAAGAAGAAGGACTAAATTTGAACTGGGCTTTAGGACCCTATTATTGACCGAGAGCTTTATTTTGCCAATTGAGCATTTTTGCATTCGAATATCGTGTGTCCAGTACGAAACTTCTTTATGCCCTGGGAATTCGAATATCTTTCCATCCCAAAAACATGTTTCGGTATTCGAAACTACTACCCTCAACATGGCCTCGCTGAATATTTATATCGCGACTCCAGTTGGAAGCGTGGATGGACCAAATGCGCTAAAAGGTTTTAGCTGATTGCGCGTTTACCGCCGATTCCTCTATGTAAACTGTCCATTGACCTTCAACGCTGGTAGTATCTTGCTCACAATAATGCTAACAAGTTTCAAATTGTAGGTGATCAAAGTGGAGTACCTATAGGCCTCTGCACTGTTTTGATTTTGTATGGAATTTTGACGTTTCCGGGCCTTGTTGTTTACAAATTCCATGGAAGAGTAAAAGAGATGGGATGATTTTTGTACAGAGCCCTGCACAAAAATCGTCTGCTCTCTTTCACTCTGCCATGAAATAAGTAAACAACAAGGCCAGTAAACGTCAAAATCCTATGCAAAATCAAAACAGTGCAGAGCCCCATAGGCCTCTGCATTGTTTTGATTTTGTATGGGATTCTGACGTTTACTGGCCTTGTTGTTTACACAACTTATAGAAGAGTGAAAGAGAGAGGTTAAGTTTTGTGCAGAGCCCTATACTACGCTTCTATGCATACTTGTCCCATATTCGTAGAACGGGGGTACTTCACAACTGACATAAATGAATAAGCCCTTACCTACATGTTTTTTGTATAAAATTCTCATTGAAACATTTTCATGGACTATGCACATTTCAGTTTATTTTGTTACACTTTCGTCGATTCAACTAAACTCCGCTTGTCGATCGATGAACAAGACAACTGTTAGAGTGGGATGCCTGACTCGTAACGCTTGTAACGTCCGAAAGGAGAATCGTTGATAATCATCATCATCGATCAGTCAAAGCTCAGCTGTCAGGCAGTTGTTAGGTTCACTGAACGAAATCCCCCGCCTCGAATTGAATGATTATTGACTCATCCAAGCCCCATACCAATTTTCAGACACAATCAGGATGATTTTCATCTTCGCGAAAATCAGCTGTTTACAAACCACTCCGAATGAAAATCATCCAGTCGTGGAATGATTTTTATCCTTCAAACAGATGCCTCTAATTGAATGATTATCATATATACATGTAAACCATCCCTTTTCCATGTTAGTTATTAATTGATAATAAATCAAATCAATAGTTAAGCACTACAAAACGTTGTTGGCATTGCTTTATATTTCTTAAATGTGATTTAAACTCATTATTCTACGTCTTAAGTTTTCATGAACAGATGCCGTGTTGCAACGAACGTAATTAATTGCTCCATGGAACCTTAATACTCGGATGTTAGCGACCTGTGATTATTAGGCACTCTTAAGAAGTCTGAAAATAAACCGCAAATGAGGATAAGATAAGATTCCAAGTGAAATTACCTGTTATTTACACGCAGCAATGTTTTCCAAACCACGCTGCCGCCACCATGATGTTTACGTTAAGATTTACAAGATTAATTTGACGTTTAGGAGCATTCCCTTTTCGTCTGATATATCAGACAATAATTGAATGATTTTCGGTATGGGACATGGGAGAACTAATAATCCGTCATAAATTGCATGATAATCATTTGTGTTATCATCATTCGATTTTCTGCAGAATGTAATTCTATTATGTTCTAATTTTCATCTCTAATTTGGATGATTTTTGTTCAATAAATAGTGGATGCATCATATTCTTTCATAGTCATTCAAAATGAAGAATATGAAGTTTTATAACCATGTGAATTACAAATCATTCAATGTGCGACCGGAGGTTTCGTTCAGTGTTGTTACTGTTCGAATGTGTTGGTTTGGAATTTGACGACAGAGTGCTGTTTCATTACTGATAGTTGCAGCACAGCAAGAGACCAAAACATAACGCTCCCTAAGTGAGAAGTTACCTCACTTCAGAACCAAAACTCGTCGGCAGTGGTTGGTTGGTCGGATTTGTCCGGTGTCTGGTTAGTCAGCGTAATTCGTCAGGGGATTATTATATTGCTAATTAGTAGCAGATTTAGTTCATGTCAAGTGTTTCACTAATTAATCAATGTTTGATTCATCCTAGAAAAGCTAAAGGCAAAAAGAAAACACTGTGAAGAAAGTGAATTGAATTAAACAAATCAGCCCGGAGCAGCCACCACCCACTAATGGTTTCCCACAGAGTGGTCCAATAAAACACGTCCTGCCTTGAAGCCGTAGTGAAACGAAGTGTTCTTTCTCCCACACGCGGAAATCTGTCCAGCAGCTGAAATCTGAGATCAGAGTCGGTGACTACAAGCGAAAACAAACAAGAAGAGCGATATCAAATTTGGGCAGTGTTGGTTCAGTTCTGCGGTGGGTTGAATCTGTGGTTAATAATTATTGTGATAGAGCGAGTAGCGAAGATTGGTGGCTCCAGTGAAAACTTGCAAAGCCTCTAACCACATCATCAAAGAAAGTGTGTGTACAATGTTCAGCCCAGACTATGAGAAACGGATTCTGAAGCACTGCAGCCCGGTAGCCCGGAGCCTTTTCAACAACAGTGGCGAGTCGTCGTCATCGTTGGACCGCTTCATACCATGCCGGTAAGTAGAACGACTTAAAACTTCGCTAGAACTATGTAAACGTAGCAAGTCTTTTTTGAAGAGACTTGGTTACTAGTTTAGTGCAAGTCTCTAAAAACTATTCTGATGGAAACTCCCCTAAGTTTCTATTTTAACCAAAATGGTCTCTAAAGTCCTTATTCTGCTTGCAATGAGTTTTGGTGGTGAGCAACCTTCAGAGACTCTTACACGATTTTTTTATAGAATTACTTTTCAAATTCCAAAAAAAGCTTTAGGACTTCTTCAAAGATTCAAAGAATTCTTCTAAGATTTTTTTTTGAATACCTGCAGCTCCTTTAAACTTTTCTCGAGTAATTTGTCAATATAAATCTCCATCGATTCTCAAAAGATGTTCAAGGTTCCACTACAGTATGAATGAGTATTAATTTTTCTGAGAAATTCCTGAATGAATCTTTGGATAAAAAAATCCCGATAATTAGTTTTATTTCATATGCATTTATCCACGGTTATTCAAACATTTCTTAAGGGATTATTCGAGAAAATCTATCTAGAACTCTTGATGACCTGGGATACCTTATGAAGTTGTCTCCAACATTTCCTCCAAGGGTTACTTACACAATTCTTCCAAATATTTCCCAAGCGAACTCTCCATAAATTCCATACTATTCCAGAAATTCCCAAACAAATTGTTTCAGAAATTCCTGCCGATATTTTTTAAAGAATCCGTTCAAAAATCCAGCGGGATTGAAACCAGAGATTCGATTGATTTTTTTATTGTTTTTGAAATTTATCTAGGAAATCCTGAAAGAGTTCCGCAAGATTTCAGGAGTGGCTTCAGAGATCAAGTGTTACTTTAGAATCTACACAAGTTTCATCATAGATGATTTTGAGGTTTTTCTTCAAAAATACCTCTCAATTTTTTTTTTTTCAAAGATCTCTATCTCTTTCAAAATTCTTTAAAAATTGTATTGACTTACCTGGAGACATTCATCAAAATTTAAAAAAAAAATCTCGATGAGTCTTATGAGGATTCTCTGAAGTAATTCCAGAAGGTATCCTTAGAGACAATCCTGATGGAGCTTTAAAAAATCTTATACGACAATTTTCCAGGAAATCCCTAGAGGCATCTCTGGATAAATTATTAGTTATATATTTTGAAGATATTTTATTTTTATAAGATGATTTTTTTCCAAAGATCTCTTCAAAAATTTCTTAAAAATTTTATTGAAGAACACTTAAAGACATGCCTGGAAAAATAATTTAATTTTTTTTCAAAAAAAAATCTGAAGGTATCTCATGAGGAATCCCTGGAGTAATTCCAGAAGGTATCCTTATAGACAATCCTGATAAAAATCTTAAAGATATCCTTAACAACAATTTTCCAGGAAATTCCTAGAGGCATCTATGGATAAATTATTAGTTATATATTTTGAAGATGTTCTAACCGGAAATCTTTGAAGAAGTCATAAGAAAATGGAGACATGTATCACTGGATATGAAGCACAAAATACTTTTGGGAAAATTTCTGAAGAAATCTTTGATGAAATTCATGATTTTTTTTTCTGAGATATTTTGTGTTTATTCGTAGAAAAAATACAAGATTAATTTTTTAAGATACCTAAAACATTTTTTTTTTCAAAAGAATTTCTCAGAAAATCCTTAAAAAAAACACTTAACGAAATTTTGAAATATAAAATTTTTGGAGTGGGGACAACTTTGGGAAAATATCTGTATTGAACTTGGCTTCTTTTTGTTTACTTGATTCTTGTTTGTTTTCTTTGTGACTCCTTTTCAGTCTCTTCTTGGCTCCTTTTTGGTTCCTTTTTACAGACCAGAGGTCGTTGAAGTTCTTATATTTAAGATGCTCAGTACCAGCCCTGATGGTACTGTTGAATAACTGCGCGTTTACCTACTTGTCTATTTGAGCTCCTGTAAATTTCAATGATATTAGTTAGTTGTGTCTTTTCAGACTTCTTGTGAAAAACTTTCAGAAATTACCTCCATAGGTTTGTCTCGAGTGTTTCTCCTACCAATTTTCGAAAAATTCGACCGGAAAATAGCACTCCAACGCTACTACCTTCAATAATTTCTACAGAGATTACTCTGAAACTTATTCAAGAGACTGACGCAGAATTATTTTAGTATCTAAATGTTTCCAGTTGCTGCTTCAGGAGATCTTCCAAAAACTCCTAGAAGTTATTTCAAGAAAATTCCCTTCGATTTTTTTCAGAAGGAGGAAATTAGATTAAAGATTTTTTCCAGAAAACCCTACAAGAATTTCTCCGGGAGTTTTCACAGATGTTTTCAGTTATTGTTTAATACATTTGAATGGAAATTCTATCAAGGATTCTTTCACGGTTTCTCCTAAGTATTGGTTTGAAAATTTCTCCGGAGAATATTCAAGGAAATCTGTCAACTCTTTCAAAAATCTCTTTATAAAGTTGACCAAGTTCCTCCCGAAATCTTCAGTATTTTTTCTAGGGTTTACTCCTGTGGTGCATTTCTAAAATAATTTCCATGGATGGTATCACACAAGCAAATACTTAAGCAGTTATTCTAAATTTAGGAGGAAATCTTAAGCTATTCTGTCTCCAGCGTAATTTCTTATTGAACATTTCAAGAAGTCCTAAACAGGTATATTGAAGCACATTCTAGGAAAATCGATGGAATGATGGAATCGATACTCCTGAAAATATCTTCGTAGTAACATGTGAAGGAAAATTTGGGCGAATATCTGTATTAATTGCTGATACAATTCCTCGAGAAAACCATGGCAAATCATAATGTAATTTGTGTTTGTCCTCATTACACTTCTATCTCCTGAATCTATTTTTATTTCTTAGTTCTTGTTCGGTCTCATTTTGGTTTGTTACCAGCCTCATTATTTCCATGATACGTCATATGAACTAGGAGGAGTCTAAATTTACTGAACAAAAGTTTATCTGATAAGGGCATCGAGTGTCTGGTTGTAGGACATTTCCCAGAATGACATTCCCTAGAACGCCATTCCCCAAAATGACGTTCCCCAGAATCCCATTCCCCAGAATGAGACATTCCCCAGAATGGGACATTCTCCAGAATAGGACATTCCCCAGAACCGTTTTTTATACATTTATAAAGAGCGGGAAGAAATATTTGGTTTATTTGACTTGGGCAAACCATCTAAGGATCCGCCCATAAACCACTTGGTCATATATGAAAGTTAGAAAGTTTTGGCCAAAGACTACGGCCCATACAAATTTCAAAACGTTTGTATGGACAAAAGATCACGCAGGGGGAATGAGGTGGTCTCGAAAATGGCAATAAATGACTATACGTGATTCATGGCCAGACCCAACCAAAATATTAAGGGGAAAATGCTGTTTAAAAACTGTTTAACATGATTGTGTTACTTTTCCCCGAATGTCAATTCTCCGAATGCTAGATCTCCGAATGACCGGTTTCACCGAAAGCCATTTCCTAGAATGACCCGTTTCCTCGAAAAGCGATGCAGTTTAAACATGTACAATAATAGACCTTAGGGACTGGGTGCTGAACTAGCAAGAATGATAAGTAATCAAAAGAAGGCGATTTTATAGATTATAAGGTCACTCTAGACTAAACACATCTTGCCGAAAATGCGGAGGACGGTGATACTCGGAAGAATCACCAATCAAGTAAAGAAGGGTGCATATCAGATAACCGGTTCGTTCTCCACCTTGAAACACAAAAAGTTATAACAATTAAAAGAGCTAAAAACTTTTCGGGGAACTGGGCTATTGGGGGAAACGGGATTTCCGGGGAAAAGTAGCAAAAATGTTTAAGATCAGCTGCTTTTACATATGTTATATACATACATATGTTAATGTTTTATGATTAAACTTGACCCAAGTTATTCGAAAAATTATTTGTTTTGTATTCATAGTTATTATTCCTTCTTTTAAAATTGGCTGTTCTTTATAATTGTATTTTCCAAAGGTGATTTGCATTAGTGTAATATTCTTTATATTCGTAAAATAAGTTGATGGATTTTTTGTTGCTTTCATAGCATATTCTCCCTTCTTTTGGACAATGGCTGTTCTTCTTAGCTTTGTTATCTTTGTAATTAAGAAGATTAATAAAACATAAATACACGAGAAAATTTCACTTGTCTTTGATAATTTCCTTTTACAGCAAACTAGTGCTGTGAAAACTTGAGCTCTAAGAAGAATCAAACGAGCTTGAAGTTTGTAAGGAGAAAGTAATCTAAATTAAAAAAAAAATATCCAAACAGTTCTAATTACATTTTCGACCATAGGTGACGCTATATTTGATAAATTTCTTAATTTAAAGATTTTCTATTTAATAAATTAAAACCTGCAACAAACAGGAAGGTTAGCCGTTAAAAAAAATGTTTTCCTATGAAAACTAAAATTTGGGTTTCCCAAAATTCTCCAGTTAAAAGTGTGCACTATTTACTATTTACCATTTACCTGAATTTCAACAACCTAAAAGTCTCTGATTATTTTCATTTTTTCTGGGGAATGTCTTATTCTGGGAAATGGATTTCTGCGGAATGTCCCATTCTGGGGAATGACTTTCTGGAAAATGTCGTACAATCGAGTGTCTTCGTGCTTGCCATATGATATTAGAAAAATGTCTTGGTTAATAACTGTAGAAGTGCTAATTAAAGCTGAGAAGCAGACTCTGGGGCCCAAATAGCAGTAGCGGTAAGCGCGCAGCTATTCAGCATGACCATGCTGAGGGTCGTGGGTTCGAATCCCGCTGGTCGAGGATCTTTTCGTAAAGGAAATTTTCTCGATTCCCAGGGCATAGAGTATCTTCGTACCTGCCACACGATATACACATGCAAACATGGTCATTCGGCAAAGAAAGCTCTCAGTTAATAACTGTGGAAGTGCTCATAAGAACACTAAGCTGAGAAGCAGGCTTTGTCCCAGGTGGGACGTAACGCCAAAAAGAAGAAGAAGCAGACTCTGTCCCGATTGGAAAATTCACTAGACAAAGAACAAGAATTGCAAGTGATAATGATAATTGTTAATAACACGGAAGTTGACACAAGTTTTAAATCTTCCTATTGTATTAAACTTAATTGCAAGAATCAATTGTAATATATTATTAATACCCTTCTAAGATGTACCTTCAATTGAAATTAATGTATCTAATCATTTCACGTCACGTGTGCCAAAGTGTAGAGCAGTGTGTAATTATCACTTCGTTTACGGTTGAGCAAAACCCTTTTTGGGGAAGAGCATTAAAAATGTACAATCTTTAGATCGCTGATCTGATAAGCGCTAAACTTGGTCATTAATAAATTCGTTAGATGATACTGTGCCCTTCACAAATCCCTACTGGATTGGAAGGAAGTTGTGTATGGGTGGGTAACGAGAGAGTAAAACGAATTAGGTATAGGTATGTACCCGTATACGTATGGCAGAGTTGGCCAAATTTATTGTTTGTTCAAGTGTATTTTCGCTAGCTGAGCTAAAAGACTCATATATTTCGCAGTGTTTGAGCACGTTTTCTGCTCCGATCGTTATTACTAATTGTTGCTAATGTTCTGCTAAAATGTTGCCTTTGGATATTTTTTACGCATCACAGTGTTTACCTATTTTGAAATCGATTTTGCGTCAGAAATGATCAAGGGGTCAAAATAGCCAAGCACAACGTTTCTAAACATTTTATACTACATAGATTTGAAATATAGAGTAAAAAAACTATGAGCAAATTGTTATACTTTCCTATGTTTAGGAAAATAATAATGTTCTTCCACTGTACTGTATACACAGGTTGCAAAGTTTATTAACTTTGTCGTTCTTCTTGTACGTACAGTCAACATGTCAACCTGTAAGATGAGAATGTGCAAGAATTTAAGCAAAGATTATCATATCTTGTCATATACCGGTATTTGCCTATTTAGCCTTTTGACGAACAATAGAGTAAAGTGGGGCAAGAGTTTCTTTTTAAGATTTCTAGCTCAGATAAAATCAAAACTTAGAAATGTCATGGTGGTTCGAATGCTATTCAAATAAGAGACTTTCACTTCAAATATCATAAAAATCGATTGAGATTTGGAAAAGTTATGGCTATTTGTTGTTTTTCGACGTAAATATTGTAATATTTGGTCAAACTTTCGATGCATGGAACCAAATGAAGATAAAATATTTTTCAATATTTTATGTAAGGGCGTTTCTAGGCTTATCATAAGGATGCTTTAACGTGTATTAGTTTTTCCATAAATAGTTGGAATCAATTTTTGCCCCATAGTGGGGCAAAAGTTCGAATCTGCGGGGCAAAAGTTCGACCCATGTATAAACCCACGGAAAATTTTTCAAGTTTCCTGAAATCTACATATTATCTTCAAATTTAGCGAAATGTGCCTGATCGTGCGAAAAATGTCACAAAAATTTTACATTTTCACTTAGTTTTGCGAAAAAATACTAATTTTTGGGTGTACTACAATTAAACCTGTTTTGGGCATTTTTGATGAAAATTTAGTGTGTATTTTTCGGCGAACATAAGTTTACGGCTGGTATAAAGTATGCCTGGCATAAAAGTATTGATATTTTGTGTTTTAACCAACGAACTTTTGCCCCACACTAGATTCGAACTTTTGCCCCACCGGTGGTCAGATTGGCCTTTTCGTATATTTTTCATTGTTTCTATTTTTTCGATATTCAGCCATTATATTGTGTTTTTCTCGCATTATCATTTGATTTTGTTCAAGAATTATGCAAATCACTGCATACTCAATAAAATTGCAAAAGAGCATAACTAGAAGTACGTTTGTTTAATCATAGGGCCAAACCGGAGAGGTCTAACTGAAACAATGTTCAATCGAAGGGCCTAACAAGTTTGGAGATTCGTTAATGGGCCAATCTGCCGATGAGTTTTGAAGTTAACCATTGTCACGAATTCTTTTGTTGTTTAAGATTAAAAACGTTATTCTATGACGTTTGAGTAGTCGCATGTCCAATTTTACCAAGTATTGTCTGGTCATCCAGCCGAAGTGTCAATACAGACAAAAAGCATGTTCTTAATGCAATGATGTGGTTGTTTCATGAAGTTTGAGCAATCGCATGCCTGTTTTTATCAATAGGGCGATATTCAAAACTGAAAAGCCAATAGATGGCTCTTTTTCAGTGGTAGTAAAAACGAAATCCTGAAGCAAAGAAAACACCACAGAAGATAAACTAAACACAAAAAGTTATGTATTCACTTTACATTTTATTTCTAATCACTACTTTTCTGATCCAGTTTCCTAATTGCAAGTAATTTACCTTTTTCATTATTTTCCATACGTTTTGACAGCTCTCGACTACCATTCTTCCATGCGCTTGTGTTGAAAGTTTGAGAAATTTGAGAATCCACCGTAGCGCGATCAGTGGGAGGAATACAAATAACAGTGTCGTCGCTCGTCGGCAGTGAAAGAAACTGAATGTTCTAAAGGTTGTTGCCTGTACTTTTTGCCGCTGGCGCGAACTGTTGGTTAAGAACGAAATAAACAGTCGTTACCCTATTACACAGCGTGAGAAAAATGACACTTTTGTCTCAAGGATCGAATGATGTGTCTCTAGTAGATTTGGGGTTGCTGTATCTGATGCCGTTCTCAGAAATGTTCCAGCACGTTACAATTTTTAGCTACAGGTCACCAAAGTTGTATAAAACACTGTTTTCATTGATGTTTACATAAAATTTAAGGTATGATTTATTTATTTTTTATTTAATCCTTTATACTTCCACTTTAACTTCCACATCAGATATTATTTGGTTTAAATTGCTCGTTTAAATTTAGATGGAATCGATTTTTTTTTCAACAAGCTAGCAGTCCCCACATAAAATTATTCGTTTCTCTTATATGACAAAATACAATACTTTTCTGAACCATCAAAAACTAACGTTTGAGCAACGAAAGTTATATAAACTTTGTTGATAAGTATTGTTATACACATGAAGTTTGAATTACAGTAGGATTCCGTTTTTGACAACAAAGTCGAAAGTTTCAGTTGCCAAAAACTAAAACGTGCCAAAGTCAGAACCCATTTTTTATTTTTTTTTCCAATTATTGCTTTTAAAACATCATGAGAATGTTATTACAGCATCTTTATGGAATCTTATAACATCCAGACATCGGAACGGTCCACTTCGAAGCAGATTCCTATAGTATTGGACTATGCTATGAATCTATAGCCCCGTAATGTTAATTGTGACGTACGGTCTACATAATTTTAATCGCTTAAATGTCTTAAAGATCAATGCACACTACTTATATGTGTGGGCCATGTGAAATTAATAATCGCATAAGCGACCTTTTTTCAATAACTGAATATTTCCTTAAAACTGTGTTAGGATGCAAAAATAAACAATGAAATATATTACTGTATTCCTCACGACTCTGGATGTTACAAACTGTAAGTTTTTTGATTAATTGAACGTTGAAAATAAGTTTAAATTTAAGCCCCAAGCGTAAAATTTGAAAAAAAAATCGATGAGTCAAAAATGGCTCTTTTTTAGCAAAGCAACGAATAATTTACTGCAGTCAAAAGGGCAATATGGCTCGTTATTTCGTAGTATACGCAAATAAGCCTATTATCATTTTTATGTAAAATGAGCATTAGTTGTATTTTAGAAGTTGTGCTCAATATATGTTATAAAGCTACGTAAATTTACAACACTCTGAAGCATATTACTAGGAATTCACAGGATCCCATCTATAATTCTCAGGATCTCACTTAGTATTCCGATAGGATTTCATTATTCCCAGGCTACCACTAATACTCTCCAACTTTCACTGGAAAGCTTTTAAACATACCCAAAATTTTGCCAGAAATCTAAAATATCCCGATAGGAATTCACAAGATCCTGAAATCTATAAGAGTTTTTTTTTAGAAATCGCCAGATTTCGCACCGCATTCCCAATAACCAGTTACACATTCTCATGACTCGCAATAAACAATATTTTTACACACGCTACACGCAAACAAAAATGTGCGGTAAAAACTATCATTTTAGGGGGTTAACTCAAGCGCTCGCACTGGTAATTTTCAGCAGACCAGAAATGCGCATGATTTTACCATGTCTGTAGTCGAAACCAGATGGATGAAAATGAGCTCTGTCAAATGTACCAGTAATATGATGGGATATACCATAAACATAGTAATTTGTTCAGAAATTCCATGATAGTTTTGAAAATGGGCGTAGTCAGCTACAATAGTAAAATTTCCTACAGATTTTTTTTCCCGTGTATGTATGTAATTCCATAAAAATAAAAACAGCGAGCTATAAACGTGTGACAAAATTGATTAAAACTCTGTGTGAGTCATACACTTCATGTAGCTCTTCTGTCAGTGCTTGTGCTTTGTTCAAAATAGCAGTTGCCAAATCTAAGAAAAGCGGTTATTATTAAGTGTATTACCTACTGGTAGACTCAAGTGGGCTGGTTATACAATATGAACGCATGAAAGAAGAGTTTGGTATCTACTTGAAATACTGGTGGAGATTAATGAACCCATGAAACGTTACATGACCAATGACCATTCCGAAGAAAATAAGCGCGTGAGCTCATAGTAAGTAGATGGTGAGATTTGGGAATAGCGTAAACGATGGAGCTCACGAAAGTAGTCGGTGTGTAGTTGACCTGCTGTTTAAATGACTTAAGTAAAAGACACGATAATACCGTCAAACGGGGCTTCTTTTGACATTATTTCCACATTCTTTAACTTTGAGGATTTGTAACTCTTAGAATTATGGATATATGTTGATAATTTTTGCTTATATTTAAGTTGTATATGTACGTAACAAATGTGCAAAATATGAGGCAAATCCATCAAGAAGTAACAAAAATGCTTGAAGAGCGAAACAAGTGTGTCCTTCAAGATAAAAAAGGGGCTACTTTGGACATTTTCACAATTTGCTTATGAAAGGATTTTCCCTTATACCTTTCAAACTGATTCAATAAATTGTCGTCCACCGTGATGTTATGGAACGTTTTTCATTGATAAACTTAATGTAGAAAATTGCAAAGCTACAATCAATTACACATATATAACAAATTTCAACGAAACATGCCATTCACTATTCTCAGTTTGCAGTATTAAACTTAAATTTTCATCTTCCTCTTAAATTTAACTATCAGTTACAAATGCTCGATTTTCAAGTTGACATAAACGAACGACGTAACTACTAGGTACTGCGATGATAAATACAAACACAAAATTGCTCAGATTAATATTTACGCTGCTAATAAATACTAATAGGTGAGTGTCCAAAGTAGCCCCTGGAATCAAAAGTAGTCCCGTCCGACGGTACTTACAAAAATTTACATATTTTAGTGGTATTCAAAAATGCTAAAAACGGAGCATGCCAAAAAGGGAGCATGCCAAAAACAGAATCCCTCTGTACGTGACAAATTATCCCTCTAATACCCAACTCCGCCTTTAGACGGGGTACACTTTGGAATTTTGTATACTTTTTCGTAGCTCAAAAATCAAAATGATTTTATTTTTGGGCTAAACCTTGGCTCATAACACGCTTATAAAGTAAGTTTTTATGACTTTCGAAACTTTTTAGTATTTTTGAAAAATGTTTGAAAAATTGTTTTTTTTTTATAACTTACAGATGCCTGGGGCTCATTTAACGTGTAATACAAACAATCATACCTTTTATATTTGACTACAACCAACCTACACAAGAAAAGCCTGGTGCTATGAAAATAATTTCAAATCAGTTTTTCCTTTAGTAACACGGAAAACAAAATATGCTCTGAAAAATAAAATAAAAATTTAATATATTCAAAAGTACCGCAATAATTTAAATGTTTAATATTGCCGAAAAATTAACAACCAGAAGAGGCTCCAAGAAAAAATGAAAAAAGATAGGGATGTTAAAAAATGAAAATTATAAAAATCAAAAACTAAAATTCAAAAATTCGCGAATAAAAATAAATGTTTAAATGTTTAGTACGATTTTAGGTAGCGACGAATAATATTTAGATAGAAAATAAAAATACCCAAATTAGAGGGTTAACCAAATAAATTGCTATACAAGCGGGAAAAGTTGCATGCAAGTTGGCTGAAATAGTGGTTACTTGTGCAGCCTTGACCATGTGGTAAAATTGATAATATTGAGAGTTGATGTCTTGCATAGGGTTTCTGAGATAATTTTATGACGTTTAGCTAGCCGAATTGTTCTTCTTCTTTCTGGCGTTACGTCCCCACTGGGACAGAGCCTGCTTCTCAGCTTAGTGTCCTTATGAGCACTTCCACAGTTATTAACTGAGAGCTTACTATGCCAATAACCATTTTTGCATGTGTATATCGTGTGGCAGGTACGAAGATACTCTATGCCCTGGGAAGTCGAGAAAATTTCCAACCCGAAAAGATCCTCGACCGGTGGGATTCGAACCCACGACCCTAGCCGCATTGTTGCTTTGGGTAAAATTTACATGTGTTTCTTGGCCTCGGCTCCTAACCGGAAAGTACTTCCGCTCCGACTTTCGCCCCATACCAGAAAATAAAGCAAATGATGTATTCTTGCATTGGGCCGATACTTAAAGTCAAAAAATGACTAAAACCTATTTTTAAATATGGGTTTTTTAGTTAGAGATGAAAAAATGTGACTAGGAAACACTTCTTTCCGGATGAAAAAAAAAATGCCCAGACGAGAACTTCCGGTTCGAAAACCCAACTCGAAGGAAGTCTAACTCATCCCATCGATCGTATCTTTGAGGGTTACCAGCCTGCCCCAGCCATTTTTTAATCGCGGGCCAATTAAAATTAAAAGCAAATTTCTTATGCAAAAATTAAAAAAAAAAAAAAAAAAAGATAATTTCTGTCAAGCTCTCTAACCTGGAATAGAAATTTTGAAAAGTCTTCTCCAGGAGTTTTGTACCTTATGAACAAAATGCCCAGGACTTTATAAGAATCTTAATCAGAATTTTTCCAGTATCCAGAATGCTAGAAGAAATCCTCATGAAAATCTATCATTGCATTACAGATATCAAGTGCAATGGAATGATAGACTTTCATGAGCTTTGTTTCAATTTTGAGCAAGAAAGCTGATGTCGAAATTTTGTAAAACGATAATGGTTATTTTCCTCTTAAACAGTAAATTACTTAAGGTTAAGTAGTTTTGGCATGAGTCGTCTGTACCATTCTGTATAAGTCTGCAAAGAATGATCGTTACCGTCCCTTTCTGTTGGAGATTGATATGATCTATCCTAACCGTAGCCGTTACCCATTCTAGGCAGGAACGAAAAAGATCGGTTACAAAAAAAAATACATAGCTATATATTACACGTAAATAAAGACGGAAAAGCACAGAATAGGGTAACCAATATATTTTGGACCCCTATATATTTTGGACCCCTATATATTTTGGACCCCCTGGGCCATTTTCCTACAAATTTCCCAGTTTAAATCGAAAGACCAACTCAATTCGCATGCCATTTGGAAAGATAGGACTATTCCGCACTCGCATCAACCGTTTGTACATAGATAATGTGTTTATTTTATCTGAAATTAATTTAATTTAATCGGTTCATCCATGCAACCGTTACAACACGTTACACACAGAAATTGAAGCCGTCAGAAAATTTTCAAATGTAAACAAAAACATTTTTCATATTTCTGCACTAGAAGCGTAGAATTTCTTCGGTTTTCCATTGTCAATCGATTGATTAGACTATGGGCAAGCATATTATACAACCAGTGTCGTGGACTTTGTCGCCAAACGATAAAAATGCCGGGGGTCCAAAATATATACTTTGAGGGCCCAAAATGTATTGGTGTGTCCAAAATAATGAAAAACAGCGCTGCACAATTCAATTATTTTCGACATATTTTGGATCCTACATGATCGTAGGGGCATTTTTATCTCATAGGGGAAGTTTTTCTCTACATTTTAGCATGTTCTTAGACTTGGTTACGCTGTGCAATTAATTAATTGGGACAAAAAACTAAAATCACTTCCTTAGGGGGTCCAAAATACGACCGTTACCCTACACTGTGTAAAATGCATCACGTAACCAAATATCCCATCTACTCAAACTATTGAATGGATTTGCTCAATATCAAACTTGACTGAACTACCGTATTGCGTTAAATCAACTCACAAATGAGTAGTGCCCGTGTGCATCCCACATACAGGAGCTTCTGCTTTCACGGTTATCCAAGCTCTTTTTTTTTCAATTTCACCTCGCCCCCGCCCAAATCTAGGCCAAGGCAAAATCGCTAATGTTCTGACCGCGCTAATATGGTTTCCCTCCTCTCATTAACGCAGGGCCAACAACAACTGGCAGACCAATTTCGCCTCGCTTAGCACAAAATCAAACGAAAACTCGCCACAATCCAGCAAGAAGCAGCGTGACTGCGGTGAAACGGCACGGGACAGCATAGCCTACAGCTGTTTGCTGAAGAACGAGCTGCTCGGGACCGGGATCGAGGACGTCAAATCCGTAGCAGAAGACAAGGTTGGACTCCTGTCGAACAGCAATCGACCGGGGCTGTTCAAGTATCAGTCACCGACGAAGCAGGTAGGTGGAATGTTTTCTTCCGAAATTGATTAGCTAATTGCGACCCAAAGAAGCAGATATGAAAGCAAGGAGCCAACAAAAACAAACGGAAAATGCAATTAAAATGCAATTCCTTTACGGGCGCAACATTTTGAGTCATTCCATGCATTTTGTTGAGAAGTCGTGTGCCGTTCTGGAAGTTGCGACAGGTTTGCACAAACGGATTATGTTGTATGAGACAGACTTTTACAGATATACTATCAGTAGTGGTTTCTTCATTGTTTATTTAGGACTGTAATCATACAATAAGATATATGGTTGTCCATACAGTCATTCCTTATAATAGTTACTGATAATGCTTGTTGATAAATAGGTAGCTATTCCTACCTCCGTTATGTATTCTGTGTTTGTGTTGTTAGTTTGAACCCGACATATGAAACAGTAAAGATTTTTATGAACACCGCTTGGTTTATCCTGAAATTGAGTCACTGTAATAGTAGATTGCTGTCCGACAAGTGTTGTTGAAAAAATATGGTGTTTTTGTAATAAAATAAGTTATCATTTCAGTGTTAATGTTACTGAAACAGTGTTAATGTCGGCGGAGTACCAATGGCCGCATAGCTAATAACAAATATTCGTATAAATTCGAAAAATAAAGCGAGCGACATTATTTTTACGTCATCTGAAAGCTTTTTATCTCAATAGATATTTTTATGATGAAGAATATTGCCGAAGACCGCTAAGCAATTCGACACTTGTGAAAAAAGTTATTCAATGAAAACTTATTGGTAAGGAGACGTTGATTAACACGTAAAGGAATAACAATAATAACAAAATCAGGCAATATTTCCAAATAGTCTATGCCTAATAACTTTTTTCACAAGCATCGGATTGCTTTGCGGTCTTCGGCAATGTTGTTCATCGTAGATATACCTACTGAGATCTATGCTCAGAATTTTTATAAAGAGCAAAGGGCGACCTCTAGCGATTTTTCTTTGCAAAAGTAAGTTTTCCCACACGTAAAAAAATCCGTTCTGATATTCGTGAACAAAATATCATAGGAAACAGAACGCACACCTTATGCAGATTCGTGATTTAGATCCTGTCATCGTGATTCAACACATTTGATTTTCATGAACTGTTTTCACTAGTTCGGGAACAAACTTCTTGTCTGCATTCTGGCATCATTGTTTCGTACACTCCCAACACCATGATTTTAAAATCATGATACCGTAAACCCAAAAATTAATATTTGTGATTTGGTTCCTGGCAGCGCGAATTCTGTTCACGCGCGCTGTCAAACATAATAACGCATGCGCAAAACCTAGTAGTCAACAAAACAGACCCGAGTGCGAAACTGCAGTTCATTTTTTGGCAGAAACTTTCTTTATTTCAGCTAAATGTTTAGATTCGGCTGGAATATTATTTAAATATGACTTATTCAGACGTTGTTCCTGCTAAAAAAGAAACCTGCTGCTAAAATGGAACGATTTCGTAGCTGATACGTTTCATTTCGAGTGCGTTGCTGCCTGTTCAATGGGACAATCGACGTACATTTTTTGATGCTACCCCTTCAAATTATGCAGTTTTCTGGGCTGTTAAAAGTTATACAACCTGTTTATTTACAAATATTGTGCCATAATGGTAAATTTTGTGCTAATTTGAAGTAAATGTCCTAAAATAATCTTCCATAAAATGGGCAGTGGAAGGGAACTCAAAATTGGTCATTAAAATCACGGATCGCAGAACGCCGAACGCGATCTAGAACAAATTTCACGTTTCTATGATTTCTTTAAGCGGTCTGTGATAAGATCAGCAGGCGTTACGGATGATTTGTAGAACTTTGTTCCCAAATCTGTGATTTATATTCATTGTGTATTTTCGTAAACCGAAAATAAGCTTGTTCCAGGATTCGTGACTGATAGTGCTTATTTTTGGGAACGGTTTTATTTGCGTGCATAGTAAATCCCATACAAACTTTAAACGACTGGCGCTAAAATATAGTTTCTCCGATCGAGCTGAAATTTTTCACAGTTGTCATGGGGCCTAAATGCAATCCAAAAAGTGGACTGGAGCGAGAATCTAAATTTTTCATATAACCGTGTCCCAGGCTAATAGGCATGTTACTAATCAGCATAGCATAGCATAGACCACTGTTTCTCAACATTGGTAACAGCGAAAAAACGGCTCGCTGTGAGGTGTTCGTTTCAGCGTGCTTTTAACTTGGTCGGGGGTCCGCGGACCCCCTGTTGAGAAACGTGGGCATAGACTGACTGTACCTGTCAATGATTGCTACTCCGTGATTGATCGGAATTGGTAAGAATTGCACTACGATCCAAATGAATAAGGGATGGGAGTTTCCGCTTACTCTCGAAGTGCAATTTTAGCAGGTCTAATATTGTTGATCAATAACGGCGCCGGCCAAGTCCTTACAGTCAGGTGGGATGGGGAAGGAATGTTAGGGTGTAATGATGTTGAATGATGAATGTTGCTTATAGAGACCGAAAATACCTCTGCATCCCCACAATCACCACGGGAAGGGTGTTTATTAGTGAGGGAGGAAAAGATCTGGGAGTCACCTTTGGTCGGTGATGCGATCCATGGACAAGGGGGAAATATACAACTTATATTTAGAGCTAGTTTTGTATTTTTGTCTCAAGAAGTTTTTGGTAGAAGATTTAAAAAAACTCGTCAACATCTATAATGTCGAGCAATTCAAAATAAGTTTTTATTAAAGGCGAAAACTGAAAATTACATCTATATATTATAAATTACATGAAACAGGAATAATGCCGACACTTGTAGTGACGAACCATACATAGTTTGTTTGAAAATTACATATGAGTATTACTGTGCATTTTTTGTCTCGAGATGGTAGAAGTTTTAAAAAATACGTCAACATTCACAATGTCGAACACTTCAAAAGATATTTTTAATAATGTCAAAAAGAGAAAAATATATGTATATTGAAATTGTATAAAAAAAGCATAATGCCGACACTTCTAGTGACGAACCATCTTCTTCTTCTTTCGGGCATTACGTCCCCACTGGGACAGAGCCTGCTGCTCAGCTTAGTGTTCTTATGAGCACTTCCACAGTTATTAACTGAGAGCTTACTGTGCCAATGACCATTTTGCATGCGTATATCGTGTGGCAAGTACGAAGATACTCTATGCCCTGGGAAGTCGAGAAAATTCCCAACCCGAAAAGATCCTCGACCGGTGGGATTCGAACCCACGACCCTCAGCTTGGTCTTGCTGAATAGCTGCGCGTTTACCGCTACGGCTATCTGGCCCCCTAAGTGACGAACCATACAAAGTTTGTTTTAATATTACATAAAAGTTACGCATTCAAGAAAAAAATGTGTTATCATAAGCATGAAACGAACTCACCAGTTAGTAATCCATCCTCGACTGAACACAAATATCTCACACAGTGCGAACAGCAAAACTTCTTGGCGTCCCGAAACCTTCAACCTGGAAAAAATCTGGAATTCTTAGGGAATTTCGGCTACACTCAGGGAAATTATTTTGAAGCAGTAGTACATGGTAGAATATGGTAAAATATGTCGTTTTTGTAGCACAAAATCTTTACAATCAAAAAATCAAAACAGTATTATTGGCATATTTAGTCCTTTTAATGATTTTAATTTATTCAGCATAAAACATGTTTAGATGAGGAAGCATAACTTAAGATTAGTCATGTTGGTGAAGGCAAGTACAGTTCCAGTTGGGTGTCGTTCATATGCAACATAGTTTAAAACATTCCAAAGGAAGTGAGAGAGCAAAAAACACAAAAGGTAAAAAAATAGTACATTTTTAAGAGTTGGTCACTATTTTATTGCAAGTCTCTATTCATCAATTTAAATGATGAAATAATCTGCTTGCAGTGAATCCTGGTGCGTAATTCTAGACTCATGAGAAACCTCAGAGACTATTCCACAAGTTCTTAACAATACCAGTAGTTCTAGTAATTTTTTCAGTGATTTCTTATGGAATACTTTCAGAAATAGTACCCGATTTTTCAATGGATGCTTCGAAGAATTTCGTTAGAAGTTGGATCATAAAATTTAAAAGCACTCTAGCGCTTCCACAAAGGTTTATTTCAGAGTTAAAAAATCCTAAGTGAGAATACCCTGTAAAAAAAATCTTAGTGGCTATCCCAGGATTTCCTCTAGATGTTTTTGCACTGATTCTTATACCGATTTCTCCAGTTGTTATTTCTTGAATCCTAGAGGGGCTCTTCCACAAAAGTTTATTACAGAATTTTTGTTGAATATCGTTTCATTTTTTTTTTTCGAAAAAAAGCTACAATAATTCCTATTAGGATTTTTTTTAATGTTAATCCACGATTACCCTCAGGAATTTCTCCAAAAATCATTCAGGCATTGTTCAATGAAATCTATTATAAACTTCTTCAAGAATTTCTAGATAAATTTGATCTGGGATTCCTCATTAAGTACCTCCAGAACTTTCTCACGGCCCCCAGCCTTTAATCAAAACATTATTGTTGCGATTCAAACAATTCTCTAAAAAAATCCAAATCTCCATGTATTCTTACACATTTTAGTTAAGGTTCCACAGCAGTTAATACTACAGCATTTATTACAATTATTGCTTCGATTATTCATAGATAGATTTCATTAAAGAATTTATTCAAAACGTAAAACTTCATTAATCAGATATTGCATTTTTTTTTGTACACTTGAAGGATTTTTGAATACTTGAAGGTGAATGTTGGAGTTCTAAAGAAATCAATGAAATATTTTTTAGAGAATTTGAAACCTTATTGAAAAATGTCTGAAGCGATCTACAAAAGGAGTTTTTATGAAATCTCCAAAGTAATTTCTATGAAAAATCGAAATTGAATTTTTGAAGGCATTTAAAACGAATTTCTCGAAAGGATTACTTAGAAAGTTCGTGTAAAACCTCATAACAAACTGCTGAAGAGATCTTTAGAATAATAAGTGAATTAAATACAGTAAATAAAGTAAAACGAGCAGTGATACTTGCAATGACACGAGGAATCCCAAAACATTGTTTTAGAAATGATCTTAAAAAAAGTCTGTTTAACTTAGGAATCGAACTCTTATGTCGTGGTCCTGAATTCCATTTTAAGGGAAAGGCTATTTTTCCTTAAGAACGAATAGACTGTTTTTATATCTGACTTTGATGATTAAAGGCACTTTCAGATCATTTGATAAACATTCTTGTTTTTAATGGAAATAAGATGAAAATCACTAATATTTTTGTTTTTTTTTTCTATGTTGTTTACACGTTTTGACAAAAGGGAAATTTGTTTTTATTTATCGTTAGATTTTTTTTTTCAAAGAATAAAAAAATCTTAGTTGCCTTAAATTAAATATTCGTCAATCATATATGTAATTTGGATAATTTCTACTGGAACCTGGAATTATATTTTAAAGCCTGGAAAAACCTGGAAATATCAGGGAAGTTCATTTCTGTAAATGAGTAAACCAGATAGCCGTAGCGGTAAACGCGCAGCTATTCAGCATGACCATGCTGAGGGTCGTGGGTTCGAATCCCGCTGGTCGAGGATCTTTTCGTAAAGGAAATTTTCTCGATTCCCAGGGCATAGAGTATCTTCGTACCTGCCACACGATATACACATGCAAAAATGGTCAATCGGCAAAGAAAGCTCTCAGTTAATAACTGTGGAAGTGCTCATAAGAACACTCATATGAGAAGCAGGCTTTGTCCCAGTTGGGACGTAACGCCAGAAAGAAGAAAGAAGAAGAAATGAGTAAACACCCTAGTCCAGAATAGACTCGGAAAATCTCAAAACAGCCTCTAGAGAATTTTCAAAAATTTGTTTTGCTCCTGGAGTTTTCAAGAGTTTTCTGAAAAGTTTCATTAAATATTTTTACGAGAATTTTTGAATATATATTTTTTTAGCTTGTAACAGAAAACACAAATTTAGTAAGGCCAATAATAATTACAATAGCATTTTGCAATAAATCCTTAAGAAATTCTGGGAATATCATTAAATATTCTATTCACCAAGGAAACTTTCAAGCCTTTCTCTAGGCAGGGATTTTCCAAGAAATTCGATCAAGTATTTTTTAAAGTGTTCCTGTTTGAATAGTAGTTCCAGTAATTTGTTTAGATGATTCTTATCTGGTATTATTCGGAGAATTGTTTCTTGATTTCATTCAGAATTTATATTGACTTTTTTCGTAAATTTATGCAGAAGACGAATTAATCCATCGATTTCTCTAGGAATTCATGGCACATTTTTTAACGATAACAAAAAAAAAAACAAATAACAAAGAATTCAACAGGAAATTCCTCAAAGATGCATTAGAATCAAACCTAGCGAAGGAGATTTTTAGATTTCATAAAATAATGCTTCAGAAATTCTGGAGTAATTCTGAAATAAATTCCTCAAAAAGCTCTGTGATTTTTCTAAGAGTTCTTGGGTAAGTTTATGTAGAAATTGTTGTTTGGACTTTCTAAAAGTTCGCTTGAAAAAATCATAAGAGGAGCTTCTAAGCAAGTTTTTGGAAGACCTTAAGTTATGATTGAAGAAATTCTGGAAGGAATCTCAGGAGGAATTTAAGATACCTGAAAGATTTATCACTGCAAGAAGTAACATATGAGAACATCTTTGGATGTTCTAACGTTTGGATGTATTCTAGAAGGATTACTCAGGAAAGAGATAAAATGAAAGATTAATGGAGTAAAATATCCTGACGATATATTAAAACAAGTAGTATATGAATTTTGATAGATATTCTTGAAAAAAATTACGATGATTCCTGAAAAAATACCACATGGTATCGTAGGTGATATGTCTGATATAATTCTTAAATAAATTCAGAATATGATTCCTCAAAAAAATCAAAAGTGAAAATCTTTAACGAAAATTTTGTACAATCCTTGGCATTCCTGTTGCATTTTACATGGATTTTTCTTTCTATTCAGCATCAGTTGACAATTCACTGCTACCCGTATGTAGTAAACGCTCATGTTCGAAATTAGTACGTACTACATGTTCAAAACGGTTCTTTATTCATACCGAAAATACAGTAAACTCCGTAGATTTTTTTTTGAGTAGATGCTACCAGCAGTGTTGTGAAAAACTCAATTTCTCACAACTCACGCTTGAGATTTATCATGTGTGAGTTGTCAATCATGCAACTCAGCAGTCAAAAAATCATGGATGAGTTGGCTCACCTTTTTAACTCATTGTCTCGTATTTCCACAGTTTACTCACACACGGCAATGATTTCTTCTTAGTCTTGAAAAATTATGTGAATCCTTTCTAACGTAAACAACAACATTCGGGTTTCACGAGGTTTTGCCGGGTTTTGCGACTGAATCATTTTTTACGGTTTGAGTTGATTGAGTTGATTTTGCATCAAAATCTCGAGCTTGCACGGGTAGAAATCAGAATCCAAAAACAAGATTATGGCTCATGATATCATGATTCCGGCGTGTTTTCATCTTATGAAAATACACCATGATTTGGACTCATGATATCATGAGTCAGATTGCCGTAACGCAACACACGCTGTTGCTGGTTGCTCGGAATCATGATTCCAATGCCAAAAAAGCTGAGTCGCGCATCCGTTTATGATCGACAAAATAAAAAAAAAAAATAAAAAACAAAAACCGAGAATCGAACCACGAACCTTACGATTAAGAGTCCTATATCATACCACACTACCATTGAAACATGTTGAGGTCGTGGTGATCGAAACAAATGAGTTGAAGCAAAGCGCACCGCTTAGTGTTTTCACCCTGGATGTTACGGTTATGAAGAATCATGATTATGACTCCAGGAACCATGATTTGTGATCCTGATATTATGACCTAACCAATTTATGAATTTCATGACTTGTAAATCATGGTGTGGGGATCAGATTTTTATCCGTGTGAGATTTACGAAGCCGATCTCTAATGAGTTTGCTCTCACGGGAGAGCGTATTGATTGAGATTTTGAGTGTGAGTCTATCAACACTGGCTACCAGAAGTAAAGTTATGCGTTTTTTATTCACACCACCCAATGAGTCAAACAGATGAGCTAACTCAGACATGAGTTTTTGACTGCTGAGTTGCGTGGTTGACAACTCATGCATGAAAATTCTCAATCGTGAGTTATGAGAATTTGAGTTTTTCTCAACACTGATTAAGAATTGGGTAAAAACACATAACTTTTAGTATAACGCAGCAGTTCAGATTTTTTAAGACAAATAAAGTTCACTTGCTTGTGTAGAAATTTACTTCAAATTTTGGTATTGCAATTCCTCTTACTTCAACAATGGAATCGTTATAATTTCGAGAGCATTGCCAATCTCAACTTTCGTTTGCGGAGAAACGTCAAGATTGCTATATATATGTTTTATGTGCATTTCAATCGGGCTCTTTGATAAATGAAGATGATAATCGCTTTATGGAAAATTTGACATGTAACAGACATGATTAGAACCAAAGTCAGCGAGAGTTATCAGTTGGCAATTTTATGATGGAAAATGTATTATTCATATCATTCTAAATTTCGAATTGCATTTCCTTATCATCGTTCACTGTGAAAGTAAAGTGATCCAACAATCAGGCGATAATCAACACTAACAGCATCCCTCTTTACTTTGATTGATCTGTTATATCAAGATCATTAGAGCGCGTAGTGCTTCTACTTTGCTTTTAACTCAATATATCTATTATCAACTTGGCAATAAAATGTCAGTGCGTTCGAAATGTGTGCATCCAACCAACCATTGACAAACAGCATACTAAAAGGTAGTTAATACATACTGTCAGGTGCGTAACAACCGGTTGTGCACATAAGTGTGTTTTGGAAACGCACCGAAATCGATTTATCAATCTCCCAAACGGGCTAATTGCTTGCTGGTTGATCCCCTCCTCAGTTCGAAGAAATTACGGTGCTGTATTGCTTCTTCATTTCGCACTTGGCAGACGCATTCGGTGGCTACTGCTGTTTATTCTATCGTCCACGATTTCATAATAGGATTGACTTTAAACCACCTTTGGTGACGGGGCCACTCCTTTTCCAAGGTTTGCTTTCGCTATCGTTTACCGATGACGGCTGGGGTGCGTATCTCACCGTTACAGAAGAAACACGTGCATTGGCTTTTTGCCAAAAACCATACCGGTAAAGCCAACAAAGTGTGTAATTGGCTAAAAGGTTCATCTTGCAAACATTAAGTTTCTGTCAAGTCGTAAATTAAACTTATATCCACTCTACTCGCAAAAATAGTGAAGTGCGTACGACGGTAGGCTGATCCAAGTTGTACGAATCAAGTATACAGAAGAAGAGGAATGACATAAAATTATAAATGATAAATCTTATCAAGATAAAAATGTTAAAAATATGCATTTACAATGTACACGGTAAAAAATAAATTTTAATATCACGTCATTTTAACTGCTCATCAGTTCCATCATGAATATGGTGTACAATTACATCTTTCAAACGTATACAAACCAGCCGCCAACTGCTGATAATCGGGGTTTAGCAATCGTTAAGACTTTAGTAAATGAAAACCCGAATTTGGTACTATACTCCACTCCACTAGAGTTTGTATATTTTGATAGATACGCTTATTTCGACCTCAACTGGAAGGCCGTCTTCAGTGTCGTGTACTAGACTCGACTCAACAAATTCCGGATAAATTGGAAACCCTTTGCAATATTCTGTAGTTTGAGAACCACTGGTGTACGTTTTATATGGTTTTAAAAGACGAACTGGATGAAATTCTGATGAACATTTTCTTCATTGAAAAAAAAAAGATATTTTCTGGGTCTGAACCAGTCTAAAAGAATGCTCGTCACTTGTTTAAAATATATTAGCAAAAACCAGAAGCCCCATTACCCGTGTATGAGGATATAGAATTTTACGAATAAAGTTTGCCATAAAAATAAATCCTAAAGCACGTATAATCTCCAGCTCTATAAATTGCACTTACCATTGCGCGTCTAACATACGTAAGTACACAATCAGAGTTAGTAGTACGGCTACGCAACGCGATCGTCTCAGTCCGAGAGAATGCTTCTTGCTGATATCATTAACGCGTTTTTCCAGGCGTTCAATAAAGCAATAAAAAACACACATGAAATGAGAGATTTCGAGCTCGGGGCTCCAAACTGTTGTGAGTCGCAGTAGCATGATTCGGTCAGTTGCCTCAATTTGACGAGTCGGACGTGCATGAATAACAATTGCAAACTGGGCCAATTTGGGATTGGTTTGATTTATTGGATCCACATTGGGCTGTCGTTGGCAGCCTCAGTGTTAACCATTATCACCAACCAGTGGCAGACATTACGGTCGTTAAGGTGAATCACGTATTGTTCTGGAAGTTATAAATTAAACTGTCCATTGATAGACTAAACGGTAAAAATAAATTGTGATTATGTTGCACGTTAAAACTTAAAACAGAAGTTAGGCTTTAAAATTGATTTAGTAGTCGATAGAGACGGTTTGAATACAACAAAAATCTAGCACTAAAAGGGGAAAGTCCGATATTTTTTAGCTTGCCTGAAAATTTCTAAACAAATCGAATGCGATTTAACAACATTCTTCCAATTTTCGCCAGCATTCCTTTTCTCAACCGAATCGCACCAAATTTGACATACAAACTTATAAACTCTTCTAATTCGGATGACGTAAGCAACCAATGCGAAATCGAACACCTAGACGGAATCAAGTTTATGAGTTCCTTGGTCAAGTATAAAAAATGGTCAAGAACGTTTTGCATCATCAAAACATTGAAATATACAGAGAATTTCAGTAGAAATATGCACGTTCAATTACTGACGGTTTTTTAGTAGTTCGACCTATCATGTTATTGTTATTTATAAGTAAAACATTCAATATATCTGAACCTAGATTGCTTCAAATTTCATGCCGTTTAGAATATGACATATTTGTCACTCAACAACTCAAATGCCATTGATCATATCCCCATACCAATTTCTTTTTTCACTTTGCTATTTATTTAAAACGCCTTAAGGTAATTTAATTCCAGATAAATTCCAATTACAATTACTTCTTAGGGTTTATATAAAATATTTTTACATCGTTCTGTAATATATTTTCCAAATACAATCATTCCTGGGCATCTCATACGATTGATTGAAGATAGTATAATTCATACAAGATAAAACAAATACGATACATATCAAACACGTACATACAGTCTCATACGAGGGTGATTTAAAATTTAAAAATGAGAATCCAATCTCCCATGTCTTCCTCACCATCTTTACCATAAAAATGGTGTTCTGTGAAATTTTCAGCTTACTAGGTGGTGATTTGAAGGTGGCCCAAAGACGATGTAGGTGTTTAAGAAAATTACTATGGATTTTTTTTTTAAAAAGGTTACGAGCACGTTAGTACGATAATTTAAGTAAAAACTTATCATCCCATAGTGAAAACTCATTCTTCAAATCTTAATCAAGGGTGTTGCTGAAAAAAACAATTTAATTTTGACTTTTGAGCTAATTTTGTTTGAGATTTTTGCAGATGTTTGCAGCGTTATTGCAATTTCAGAGAAAACTTTCCGTTTTACGGTTCAACGGAAAGCTACCGCAGCTGTCGGATCACTGATTTGCATTGGTAAAGCATCAGTAGGCTTCAATGATACCTTGAATACCGTCTTGATGATTGTTGTTTGATGGTGTTTTTCATAGCTCTTTCTCTTTTACGCATACTATGGTTGAATGGTTTGCTTCAATGATAGAATGATTTCGAAGCCTGCGGTAGAACTTTTACAGCTGCGGCAGAACTCGGCGGCT
Organism: Aedes aegypti; assembly: GCF_002204515.2. NCBI lineage: Eukaryota > Metazoa > Arthropoda > Insecta > Diptera > Culicidae > Aedes > Aedes aegypti. Next base: position 109,822,418 of record NC_035109.1, read on the forward strand.
ACCGCAAAACGGAAAATTTTCTTAACAACCGTAATATAATCGTATATGGAGCTGAATGGAATGATACATATGTGCTCAAATTTCAGTACAAACGTGTTCGGAACATTTTTTTTATATTTCTTCATAGTAATTTCCATATAAACCTATATCGTCTTTGGGCCATCTTCAAATCACCTAAGTAGAGATTACTGAAAATTTCACAGCACACTATTTTTATAGTATGGATAGTAAGATAGGTATGGGATTTTCAAACTTTTTTAAATTTTGAAGTGCCCTAGGGTTTATTCACAAATTTCATAACGCCAAAAATGGTCATTTTTGACACCCACCCACCCCCTCGTAACACACTTTGTATGAATATTTTTCGAATTTTGTATGAGCTGTAACACCTTAAGGACGCCCACCCACCCCCTTTAGCGTTATGAAATTTGTGAATGGGCCCCTAGTCAGGGCTGTTAAATGTCATGAATTTCATGTGACTTTGACATTTGAATATTGCTAATATCATCGCTCCTATGGGAAAAAGTCATCGGAAAATGTTTTTCCCGGTGACCTTTTCCGAATTACTATCGGTTGCCAATATTTGCTTATGCGAGATTTCGTATGCAAGGGAGCTATAAGCCTTTTATTTTTTCCAAAATTTAGACATTTAACAGCACTGGCCCTAGTCCCATACAATATTATCTGTCAAACTTTGAGTTCAAAGACTACAATTTTATTTTCTAAGAATTGTAAGAAGTGGAAATTGTTATGGGTATGGTTTATAGCATTTGGAGTTATTGGGTGACCAATATGTCATTTTCAAACGATTGGAAACTTGAAAAAGTCATTGTCGACTGGAGTGGTTCAGGTGTATCCATAGCAGAAGAGTTTATTTTCAAATCAAATTCTTCGTAATTCCAAACATCCGTCACAAGCTTTTTCACCCGACTTATCCATTGACTCTTCGGTTTTATCTCGTCACTTCGATCCCTCATATTTTCAAAATTGGAGTAGTTTTTCTTGTGTGTCCAATTTGGAGAAATTAGGATAAAAAATAATGGATTTTTTCAATTTAAAAACTATTTAACACTAGACAATGGACAAGTTTGCTTCAGTTGCAAATTCGAAAAAACACCAAAAAATGTCAAGAGCGAATTAGTAATTTGATTGTATTTTATCTTCCTCGGTTCGCTCTTTCGTTAATAAAGGTGACAAGTATGATTGAACTTACAATCATTCAATTTTAATTTTATGCAATAATCACCACGCCAGTGATGTGCAGAGGAAACGACATGATGATACATTAGATAAATTTTAATATCCCCCAAAAAAGAAAAATGATAAAGTCCATTTTTTTCGCTTATTTTTACCATTGGGAGTACGTGTTTTACTTCACTGACATGAGAAACAGTCCCCGAACATCCTATAGCAATAGTACCCTCTTGGCTTAGATCATGTTTAGATGGGTTTTGTCGTTCACTTTCATCCCCCTCCGATATAATCAGAAATGTACAAGTAGGCGATAAATAGACTCTTATGATGTGTTGTGGATCATGACAATAGACATGACAATAGAGAGCGATAAGTGAAAGAAACTCTCAATTTTCGCAGAATGCAACCAGAGACGAATAGAGACATATTAGTCGCGTTAGGTCTTTATTTCGTCTTTGATGCAACTACTGCTTCCAATCATTTATTTTATAATTTCTCAAATGAATTTTCCATGAAGTAACTTTTCCAATTATTCTCATACAAATTCCTCCCGATAAAATCTGGCGGGTTTTTCTCCAGTACTACGTTTTTGTAATTTTCCCAATAATTGTTGTAGAAATATCTACTCCAATCCATCTTCAAGGGTTCTGAAGTTTAGAGATGCTTGCAGGAGTTGATCAGGTATTTCGGAAGGAGTTTCATCAGTGATTATCTTAGAAATTTCGTATATATTCTTTAAAAAATTACTTAAAGAAGTCCTTAAAATGAAAATGATGGACAGATTTTTGAGAAAATACACGCAGAGAAAACAATTTTAAATATAAATGAATTTTGTATGATTTCAATAAAAAATATGTATTGTTTGCCAGTCTATAATTGGTTTTTATTGTTTCAACAACACTGCGAATTTGGTTCAACATTTTTTTTTGTTGATTTTGACAACCGCGTACAAAACAGTTTTTGTTTCAAAAAATATAATTTTTGTTTTAACAAATATAACTTTTCTGCATGTCTAACATTTCTGCATGTCTAACATTTCAAAGTGATTAGCTGCAATTGGCTTATTTAGCGTTCAGATTTTGCTGATGATTACACCTGAAACAAATATGTGTTTCATTGTTTATATGGCTTTATGGAATATTAATTGACGGATTTACCTTCGCAATCCTTCAAACTTCAGTTCTGCAAATTTGTTTCCATTCACAATGTTTGTGGGTGGACTATAACTAAGAAAGATTTTTTATAAAAAATGGAGAAACAAAGAAAAAACTTACTTGTATACACCCGGTATGTTAGGCTATTTCAGTTTCAGTTTCAGTTATTTAACACGTTTTCACTTCACAAAAGAAAAAAAACATGGCGTTTCACATGTTCAATACTTGACATTGAGCAAAACTAAACATTAGGAACAACAAGAATTATCATTGACATGAATGCATGTTACATTCAAAGTGATGTAGATTATTGTTGATTCAAAAATAATTAAAATTATTTCAACTCAGTACATCCAGTTGTATTGAATAGCGTATTTTTTTTTAAACAACAAATAATATTATTATTTTGAATAGCTGATAATTCTTTGCGTGTATGATATACACTAAGTTTTTTTCACGTCGGTCGACGGACTGCGCAAAAAAAAACGCGTTATTTAAAAAAAACGACGTAAAAAACACTATTAAAATAAAAGACGAAAGAACAGACCTTACGTTATTTGACGTTCCATGACCACACAAATCATAATGAAGAACATTGTTTTGCATAGAAAAAAAATACTATTTTTTTTACGTCCGTTTTTGAAATAACGTGTTTTTACGTCGTTTTTTGAAATATAGTAAACTTGGGCAAAAGTTCGAGTGGGGCAAGAGTTTCTTTTTAAGATTTCTAGCTCAATTCAGAACAAAACTTATAAATGTCATGGTGGTTCGAATGCTATTCAAGTAAGAGACTTTCACTCCAAATATTATGAAAATCGATTGAGATTTGGAAAAGTTATGGCTATTTGTTGTTTTTCGACGTGAATATTGTTATTTTTTGTTAAACTTTCGTTGCATGGAGCCAAATGAAGATACAATCTTTTTTAATATTTTATGTAATAGCGTTTCTAGGCCTATCATAAGGATGCTTTGAAGTGTATTAGTTTTTGCATAAATGCTTGGACTTCCTTCGGAAGGGAAGTAAAGCCGTTGGTCCCGAGATGAACTAGCCTAGGGCTAAAAATCTCGTTAATGCAGAAAAAAAAAAAAAAAAAAAAAAAAAAAAAAAAAAAAAAAAAAAAAAAAAAAAAAAAAAAAAAAAAAAAATTTTGGCTCATAGTGGGGCAAAAGTCCGAATCAGCGGGGTAAAAGTTCGACCCATGTATAAACTCACGGAAAAATTGGCAAATCGCCTAAAATCCACATATTATCTTTAAATTTAGCAAAATTTTACTAATCGTACGAAAAATGTCACCAAAATTTCACGTTTCCACTTAGTTTTGTGAAAAAACGGCTATTTTTGAATATAATTCAATTAACCCTATTTTAGGCAATTTTTTGATGAAAATTTAGTGTGTATTTTTGGGCAAACTTAAATTTACGGCTTGTATAAAGTATGCCTGTCATAAAAGTATCGATATTTTGTGTTTTAGACAGCGGACTTTTGCCCCACACTAGATTCGAACTCTTGCCCCACTGGTGGGGTTCGTTTAAAGCAATCAATTTTAAAACTGTTTAAACTAAAAATGGGTAAATATTTCGACACAAGTTTGTTCAGCAAAACTATAGCCAATATGTTGAAGATTCATTGTATGGTACTTGTTTTGCTTCAACTGCTATTGGTTTCCTGAAAAATTTGATTATACCACTAAGGTCGAACTTTTGCCCCTAACGTGTTTTTGACAAAACAAAACTTCAGTGTGTTGGTTGAATTGTTGAAGAAGTCCTGAGAAATTCTTGGAATACTCACTTGATGAATTCCCGTAGAATTTTTTTGAGAATTTTCTGGAGAATTTTTAAAGCAATTCCTGAATAAATCTTTGATGTAACACTGATTGATATTGAAATATTTCCTAGTTCTTGTTTGGCCTAATTTTGGTCCTTGTTTAGTCATTACTTGGTTATTTTAGGCATGTGATCATTTAGAGACTCTTATGTTCCTATTTTCTAAACACTCCGTCGCTACCAGACCTGCGCACTATGGACTATGAGGTGGCCAATAATCGAAAAAATGACCTTTTATGACAGGTTCTTGGACATATTCTTGAAATATCAGATAGACATCCTATACTTTTCTGTCCCAAGTTGTCCCAGTCTCAATTTTGTTTCCAATGGTATTTTAGGATGTAAACTAAATAATCGTGAAGATTTTAGTTGCTCATGTTTGCACTTTTGAAATCAAAAATGTTTGTGCATTTTGACTTTTTTCAATATTTTTGACAATTTTCCTTTATTAACAGTTAAATATTATTTAATAAAATAATTTAACATCGCGAAATGATTCATATAATCATTGTTATGTATGTTCTAATATATATAAAAGTTTTCTCGATGTTGATCGCATAAGTGGCTTATATGCATCATAAGTAACAATATTCTTCATTCCACTATACCCGGATAAAAATCTGATTCCCACATCATGATTTACATGTCATGAAATTCATAAATTGGTTAGGTCGTGATATCAGGACGACAAATAAACATCCAGAGTGACAACACTAAGCGGTGCACTTTGCTTCGACTCATTCGCATCGATCACTCATAGTTTAACACGATAAATTGGTAAAGTGTGTGGCTCTCAATCAGAAGGTTCTTGGTTCGGATCTCGCTCTAGCATATTTTGTTTTTTTTCACTTTATCGGTTTGACTGACAGAACTATAAATAGAGCATAAATGGATGCGCGAGTCATGACTTTCGAGCATTCAATGCATGATTTCGGGCAATCAGCTACAAAAACATAACACTTATGTTGCGTTACGACAATATGACTCATGATATCGTGAGTCCAAATCATGGTGTAATCATAAGATGAAAACACACTGGAATCATGATATCCGGGTGCATAATCATGATTTTGGTATTCTGATTTCTACCCGTGTATGCCCTATTCATAAGGTTGTCTCGAAAATTTATTTATAAAAACAAAACATCAAATTTGTATCACAAAACTTATATTGTATTCCAATCTCTGCGAGAGATTAAACCCACGCGAACACTCTTATCACTGGAGTATGATTGCGAGATTGTAGTGTGCTACATTATAGTTCAAATATAACGTCAACCAACTTTAAGTACAGATGAATCAGATTCAGGATAGGATTTCAATTGAATTAAATTAAAATGAACTTGGCTCCCACTAGTTTCAACTAAAAAAAAAAACATTTCATGAGTAAGTAGCATTGTGCTATAACTACTTATTTTGCCGAGGCATTACAATTCAGCGCAGAGTGAAAGCTTCCGACTTGTTTCACGTTCTTAAAATAGGAAGTCACGAAATAGGAAAACAATATGGATAAAGGAAGTACTTATTTGGACCGGCTTTAGCTGTTCCCCCTGTTCCGTACGCGTATTATTGGGGATCGATGCGTATCATTGCTTCATCCTCCTCCCTGTATGACAAATTCCGCCCACTTCGTAAACCCACGATTAATTCTTCCGAGTGACCCCTGCTGAGTAGTAGCGACACAGCATAATTGAAATATCATCGTTCGAAGCACTGACGTCCGTCAGAGATAAAACTCATTAGCATGCTGATGGCTGTCATTTGGAAGCGATAAGCGATAAATTTCATAATTAATTGCAACCACCTAGCTTTGGGGGGCGGCGAGCTATCAAATCATCGTCACTCCGGAGGGAGCTCGCAAATTTTGTCACAATCAAAACGCCGGCTTTTTTTTTTAAATTCGCAAACGTTTTGTCATTCGCGAAATTTGCAAAAATCGCACGGTAGCGCATCGAGGGTGCGTGAATGCGTAACGCACTGCGCTGCTTCTTGTCCGATAAAGCTCCTAAGACAAAAGGAAACCCGGCCGGCTTCTTTGCATACTAATGGCTTCGTTTTGTTGGCTTTTCCGTGCAGGTTTGCAAAAATTGAAATTCGCAAAATCTAATTCATCGATTCCCAAACTTTGGATTGCGACCCCTTTGTTGAGTTTAATGGAATGGGGGCAAAATTTTCTAGGTCCCATCATAATCAATATAGGTTCTCTAGCTTTTTACATCAAATGCAAAGCGTTAGAAAAAAATCAAAAATAATCTCAGAATTTACAACTGGAATCTCTAGGAAGTCCTAAGTAGTCCTAATAAAAAAATATCCAACACTGTCTCAAAAAAAAAAATATTGTTTTTCATAGATAAATTTAAGTTTAATTAAAGTCCACGGGTAATTTTATCTTCTGTTTTCCTCTGGTGGATCGATGACTAGGTGGGTCGTGTAACCGAAAAGTTTGGGAACCTACGATCCTAATGCGTTTGCCTGCAACCGACTCCTGTTGCTTTATCGATCGATCGGGTTGACAGTGGGGCGGCAGATGCGTTTGCTAATATTAATTTGGCCACGCATTTGGGTGCGTTTTTTTCATTTGTGCGTATGCATTGAAGACAATTCCCATGCAAACGATCCGTATTTGATTGGCAGTAGGGCAATTTCGCCAAATGGATGTGACGCCGTTTTTTTTTTCTTTTCGCGAATATTATCGCACACTTGGTGACGGTTTTTGCAATTCGGTTGGCTTAATTACGAAACGGTTGACTTTTCGCGAAGAAATTTTAATTGCTCCAGTTTTGCAATGCGTGAAGGTCGCGTGAATAATATGTTTTATCAGTTCTTCAATCCGTAGAGCATCAAATAATCATGCGTTTTTTCAGTCTGTGTTGTGTAGAAGATTCTCGTGCAAAAAGTTATTAGGCATCAACTATTCGGAAATTTCGCCCAATATTGTTATTATTGTTATTCCTTTAGTGTTAATCAACGTCGCCAATAGGTTTTCATTGAATAACTTTCTTCACAAGTGTCGGATTGTTTCGCGGTCTTCGGCAATATTTTTCATGGTAAAATTACCTATCGAGGTCTGCGTTCGGAATTTTTATAGAAGTCAATGGACGACCTCTGGCGATTTTTCCTTGCAAAAGTAAGTTTTCCCATTGTAAATCCCACACAAACTTTGAACGGCTGGCGCTAAAATATAGTTTCACCAATCGAGCTGAAATTTTGCACAGTTGTTATGGGACCCAAATGCAATCCAAAAGGTGGACTGGAGCAAGAATCTAAATTTTGTCCCACGCTAATGACCAGAGGGTCGTGGGTTCGATTTACGCCGTTCGAGGATCTTTTCGCAAAAGAAATTTTGTCTACACCCCAGCGCATATTCGTACCAGCCACACGATATACACATGCTAAAAAGGTCAATTGGCAAAGAAAGCTCTCAGACAACAACTGTTAAAGTGCTCGTAAGAACACTAAGCTGACAAGCAAGCTTTGTCTCAGTTTGGACGTAACTTCAAAAAGAAGAAAATCGCTGCTAAATCAGAGCCTGATTCTTAATTTAGTGTTCTATGAGATCTTCCACAGTCATTAATTGAAAGTTTTCTTTTGTTTTTGCCATTTTTCTGCATTTGCATTTTGTTGGGCAAGCTCGAAGAAACTCTATGCTTCAAGATGCTTTAAGTAAATTTCGAACTGAAAAAGATCCCCAACCGGCAAGATTTGAATTCACCACCCTCAGCATGGTCTTGCTGCGCATTTTCCGCTACGGCTATTTGGGCTCCACCAGAAGTATAAAAAGAAATTACAAAAACTACTCCAGATAGTTTTCTGCAAGGAATCTGAAACTTATTTTAGAGTGTCACCAGAATGTCTGGAATGAATTAACCCGAAGATATTTTACTAACTTCTACAAGCTGCAGAAATTATTTTAATACATAGTACCTCCATTTCATCAATATGTTTTTTATGATTTTTTCATCAATTATTCGAAAATTGTCTGAAAATACCTACAACAAATTCCCCAAAAACTCTGGAAAACTCTCTGAAAGATAATGTGTCTTATCGAGTAACCCTAGAGACATTGCTTAGGAATTAAATCAGTGAAATTTTGAAATTAGTTTATTCATTGCACGAGGCTGATTACTATTTTAATGCAAAATCTCTATTTTTAGTGAAAGGTCTCTAAAGTCCCTGTTCGGTCACACCGCAACGACTCTCCCATTCACTATGGGAATACACATCCAGGGTCAACCCTGGACGAAACAGTCCCTTTTTCATTTTTTCTCTCTGCAATGATAGTTTCTCTATGGATTTGTCTAAAGATTTATCGATGAAACCCCTTAAAAAATCTCCAGGGATTTGTTCAGAAATACGTCCAGAAATTCCTTCAGATACTTCTAGCAATTCTCTTAGGAATGCTTCCTCAAATTCATTCAGTGATTTTTCGAGATATTCTCAGATGAATTTTCTTCAGAAATTTCTTCATCGGTCCAACGTCGATACTTGCAGTAATTTTCAAAGGGATTACTCCAAAACTTCTCCTAGGATTTCTTTTACAAATTCTATCGATCTCTCCAGTTGTTAATCTAAGACTTCTAAATATTCGCACAGATTTTTTTCCTGGAAAATCGACAAAGGTTCCGTCTAGAGTTAAAGAAATTCGTTTATTCCTCAAGGAGTTCCGACGGCGATTTGTTTTAATAATTCTTCAAGTTGTTTTCACACGGATTGCTTCGATTGTTTTACAAAATCTTTTACAGACTCTTCTATAAATTCCTGAATAATTTAGACCAGGAATTCCTCATGAAGTTTATTCAGAAATGTCCTCCAACAATTTCTCCTGCATTTCATCCATTATTCCTGCAGTCCCGTATAAATATTCCTGGAATATTTTTTTCATGCAATTGTTCATCGATTTTTCGAAAGGCAGTTGTGCAGACAAACACCGGAATCGCTGAGTAATTTCTGAAGATGTGCTAAAAGCAATTAGGTACTGGAAGTCCTAAATGAAAATTTTTGAAGGAAATCCCAGTCCTAGGACTAATTCTGTGAGGACTGAGGACTTCCTGAAGACATTTCTGGAAGAATCTTTATAACAGGTCTTGAACGAATCTCTGTATCAATTACTGGAGATATCGTAACGATTCCTGGTTGTTTCCTGAAGAAAATCATACAAAATACACAGAGTTAAACCACAGACAAACAGACGTCACACTCTCATCGCTGTCCATCGACCAACTTTTCAACGATCTATCCGAATATATCGACCACCCGCAGTGCTCGCGTCGTTTTTGTTCGTGTTGGACATTTAGCATTGGGCGTACATGTTTTCGTGACTATGATTTCGATCGCGATTTGTTCTAAGTGTTACGTTTGTTTCTCTGTGGTTATACCAGGGTGACCAGCGAACCGGGAAATCGGGAAAACCGGGAAATATGCGGGAATTTCATATCACCGGGAGAAAACCGGGAAATATACGGGAATTTCAATTACTACCGGGAAAATGCTTCATATTGGTGTATGGCCGAGAAATACTTTGACCATGTCCTTGCAACTGGAAAAATAGTTTGCTTGAGGATCTCAAGTATAATCAACTGATTTCATCAAAAAATCTATTGATATCATAATCCTATATGAAGCAACTAAAATTAACATTAATCTTTAGATTTGAACTGGATATGAAATCAGTCAGGTAGGGAGCTGGTTCACATTCTTGGCACTTTTCATTATTTTTTTGATTTTGAAAAGCTACTGAGCTCATATTCGGCCACAATATGCGTCATATTGAACTACTTATTGCAAAATTTCAGACAATTCGGCCGAGAAAAAAATCTAAGTGACCAAGTAGTTATTTTCCCTACAATGTCCCTGTTACGCATTAATTTTCTGGCATTTATCAGGATTTTTTTTTAAATTGGCAGTTAGTCAATTTCTTTACTAGCGTTGTTCTTGTGTATGTAATATTTTTCAGACATAACCTGAATCTATTTTTTACGACTTGAAAAGATATTGTAATCATACATAAATATTGAAATTTTATAACTCTGTATGGTGTACCGTACAAAAGTCACTAGAACTTATATATAACAATATGTGTTCTGAAAAAGTTTGTAGATTTTAACATAATGTAGAAGTTTGCAGAGCATTTTTTGACTCCTTTAGACTAGGTATAAATTGTTGATTTCTTGCTTTAATCATCGCCTTTGTTGAACCGTTTTAATTTTTGAACCTATCAGAAAATATGTTCTGAAGTTCAATTTACTGCTTGGTAATACAAAAATAAACCTTCAGGTACTGAGCTATAACACCAGAATTACAACAAATCCCTTTAATTCAAACTTAGTCTGAAAAACGTGGTTATTAATCGCTTGAGGAACCACATGTCGAAAAGACTTTATTACAATCAGTTGTTTGAAAAATCGAAAAATTGCAAATGACCATTTCTGCAGGTCAGATTTTACAGTTTTCAAATTATCTGTTTCGGTTTCTTTTTTCAAAATAAGGATTTTTATCCACTATTTACGACCGGGAAAATTTTTAAAATACCGGGAAATAACCGGGAAAAAACCGGGATTTTGAAATCAGAAATTCACTGGCCACCCTGTTATACTTAGCTTAAGGTCACAAGGAATTAATAAAAATCATAGAGATGCCCACTGAGAGGCGTCGAGTAGGCTCCCCACAGAAATTAGGAATTTTATTGAACAAGTATTTCTTGGTTTCTGTTTGGTCTTTTTTTGGTTCCTAATTAGCCATTCTTTGATCTCGTTTTTCAGGCATAAAGTTTCAAGAGTTATATTTTTAAGACACATAGTCGCTACTAGCCCTGAGCGCAAAATCCTTGAAACGCTAGATGTCCTAAGAAACCAAAATTGGATACATTCTCGATAAAAACTACAAAATTATTGATCACTTGAAGAATTGTGTTATTATGTTCTTTGATAAATGCTGGTTTTCTTACGTAAAATTTCTTGAAGAATACAAAGATTTATTTTAATACGGAGTGAATGTACACTATATTTTCTTAGAAATTTCTCATAGAAACTGTATCTTATAATCTGACTTTGCGATTGTCGTAAGGAACATGTTTACCGCAAGCAACTCGTATGGTAGACTTCGATGTCCTTAGTTTTCTTTTATGACCCTTCATGAGATTTTGTACAACCATAGAATCGACAAGTTTTTGTGCATCGACCCATGCATTCTCCGATTCTTAGTTTATTTTGACTATCTTGGGATGTTTGCGTAATTCCTGCTTCATAACACCTCAACATTTTTCGAACGGTCTCCACTGTGGGGTTTTTGGAAGATTAAAGTCAGCTTCATTACGCAGCAAGATGTTTTTACAATTTGCGTAAACTTTTTATCCGTGATTTTGCTACCACCTTCTACTGGACATTACGATTCAAAGCCTTCTGAACTTAAAACAGGCGTAGTCCAGTCCGATGCTCGACTTTTTGCCTAAACATTTTGGTAAACGGTACCTTTTTTGCAATATCCCGAACCGAAGTGTTCGGTTGGTGTCTGAAAGCTTCAACTACTCTCCTGTCGCCTTTAGTGCACTAGCGGGATGATTTTTGTCCACTTCTTTTTCCCGATCGCTATTCAGACGTTCTTTGTGACGTTTAATGACATGGGAAACAGTAAAAATCACGATTCCCAGTTTTTTTGCTATTGAACGTTGCGAAAGATATGGGATTTAGAACTCCATACACAAAATTACTTCGAGCGTACTGCATTTTTCCGAATCTTTTTCAAAATTTAAAAGGCACTTTTCAATGGTACTTACAGGATTTGAAAAACATGATGAGATGCATTTCTCTTTTCCAATCCGTCTAATCTAAATCGAAGTTAACACATTAGGGCAGCTCAAAATTTAAAAATGTTTGAGAATCTCATCTCCCATATGTTCCTTATCATCCTTACCAAAAAAATAGTGTTCTGTGAAATTTTCAGTTTTCTAGATGGTGATTTAAAGGTGGCCCAAAGACAATGTCGGTTTATATGAAAATTACTATGGAGAAATTTTGAATTATGTTCCAAACACGCTATTAGTGTCATCAGTGTTGATAAACTCACACTCAAAATCTCAATCAATCTCCCGTGAGAGCAAACTCATTAGAGATCTGCTTCGCAAATCTCACGCTTGAGATTTTGATGCAAAATCAACTCAATTAACTCAAACCGTAAAAAATGATTCAGTCGCAAAACCCGGCAAAACCTCGTGAAACCCGAATGTTGTTGTTTACGTTAGAAAGGATTGACATGATTTTACCAGACTAACAAGAAATTATTGCCGTGTGCGAGTAAACTATGGAAATACGAGACAATGAGTTAAAAAGGTGAGCTAAATCATCCATGATTTTTTGACTGCTGAGTTGCATGATTGACAACTCACGCATGAAAAATTTCAAGCGTGAGTTGTGAGAAATTGAATTTTTCACAACACTAAGTGTCATGTAAGTACAAACTTATTATCCCTTAGTAAAACCATACTAAAGAAATTTGCTGAAGAGAGTAATTCAATCCGACGGATAGCAGAAGAGATATTGAGTTTGTTTGCTATTATTTAGCTTAATATGGGATTATAGCCCTGCAAACCTGTACAAAAATCCCAAACAAAATTAGCTCAAAGGGATTCACGGTGTGTTTCGTAGAACAACTTTATTACAAAAAAATAGGTAAGTCTGAAACTTCGCCACAATAAAATTTAGGTCTCTCGCGTTCATTTGCTGCAAAAACCAAAATAATCGGTCGGGGGGTCTAGAATAAATTTTTTTTTGTTTGATTTCGAGAGACTTGCACGTATGTTTGTATTTGCGTATCCGTGTGTTTATGTACATTGGGGTGATTCAAAATTTGAAAATGTTTGAGAATCCAATCTTCCATATGTTCCTTGTCATCCTTACTATGTAAATAGTGTTCTGTGAAATTTTCAGCTTTCTAATAGGTGATTTAATAGTGGCCCAAAGAAAATGTAGGTTTATATGGAAATTACTATAAAGAAATTTTGAGATATGTTCCAAACACGCTTGTAATGTAATATAAGTACAAACTTATTATCCCATTATAAAAACTCATTCTTTTACCATAACAAAGAAATTTGCCCAAGAGAGAAATTCTGTTTCTTCAGCAACATCCTTCATTAAGATTTGAAGAATGAGTTTTCAATATGGGATGATAAGTTTTTTCTTACATTACAGTAATAGCGTGTTTGGAACATTTCTCAAAAATTCTCCATAGTAATTTCCATATAGACCTACATTGTCTTTGGACCACCTTGAAATCACCACCTAGAAAGCTGAAAATTTCACAGAACACTATTTTTATGGTAACGTTGCTAAGGAGCATATGGAAGATTGGATTTTCAAACAGTTTTCAAATTTGAATCGCCCTAAATTACATATGTTTGGATGTATATTTAAATGAATGTACGTATGTATATCTGTAAGTAAATATTTAAGTATACTAGGATTACTGGAAAATGGATATTAGTAAAGATTTTAGCGCTTTTTTTCAAATGCGACCGGTCATTTTATAAAACTGTTATCCATCTATAAGTATTCACCTATTGGAATAACAAATAAAGCAACTATTTCCAATAAAAACAATATATCAAGATTTGTAATTTATGTGCAAGTATGTAATACATTTGAAAAGATTCCGATATTTCACTTTTGTATCTACGAGAAAAAAAGAGAAAATTCGCATAATGTATGATCTCGTCCTAAAAGCCATAGGTGACCAAGTGTGTAGCTTGTTATAACTGAGCAAACGAATGGATTTACACTTTATTTCACAATCCTACGATGAATAGAAGATCCTCCTCTGTCTCCCAGTGGTGACAGTTTTTATTTTGGTCCGTTTATCTGCGTAATAACAACGAGCTACATACTCAGTTACCAATGGTTTTAAGGGTGAAGACATAGAGGCCAAACCTCGAATTTTCAAAAGCACAAGTCTAGAGAAGCAGACAACCGGTAACTCACTGGTCACTCGCTGGTGGCGACAAATCAATAAAATGTTCGACGTAAAAGGTTGTCTGGTTCTCTAGATTTGTGCTCTTGAAAATTCGAGGTTTGACTTCGATGCATCTTCACCTTAGGACGAGATCATAAGTTATGCGAGAAATATTTCCTAATAACTTCTTACATCATTATGATCAATTTAGGTACGATTTTCAAGGGTTTTCGTGGAAAATAATTAAAATGATGCTTGAGACAGTTTTGCGATTATGCGTATATCATATGTCATTTATGCTTATTACAGCTCTTTTGACCAAGAACAACTTCAATTTCCATGTCAAGGTATTCAAATGGTTTGATCTTGCAGTTTGTCCCGTACCTCCATACGTTCCACGCAATGTGCGTCGGTACAACAACACATATCCATAAACACTTTACACAAAATTAAAAAAAATGTTCTGGACCCCCCGACCGATTATTTTGATTTTGGTCGCAAATGAAAGAGAAAAATCTAATTGTTTTTAGTATGAAATTTCAGACTTACCTATTTTTTTGTAATAAAATTGCTCCACAAAGACACCGTGGATTTGTTTCTTCAGCAACATCCTTCATGAAGGTTTGAAGGATGAGTTTTCAATATGGGATGATAAATTTCTGCTTACATTACTTACAGTACTAGCGTGTTTGAAACATTTCTCAAAATTTCTCCATAGTAATTTTCATATAAACCTACACTGTCTTTGGGCCACCTTTAAATCATCACCTAGAAAGCTGAAAATTTCACAGAACACTATTTTTATGGTAAGGATAGTAAGGAGCATATGGGAGATTGGATTTTCAAACATTTTCAAAATTAGAAACACCCTATTAACACATCTTTTCTATAATCAGAACACTTGGTTCAAGCCGTCCAGCATTACGCGCAGAAGCCTAATCAATTCCGAAAAATCACGTTCGAACACTATCTGTCGCAGCGTATGCAAGCTGTACTCCGGCCCGTAATTCACCTAATCAATCATCCACGCATTTGCTTCTCTCTAATACTTCGAATTTCGGCCCACTAATCGTATGTATAGGATAAGCCTATCAAATGTGGGTCGAATCGTTTCCCGAATTCTAATGATCTAATTTGACAAAAAAGGGTAATGTCATTGATAGGGCAGCTTCTAGCTTTGTTGTTCCTCTCGTGTAGTAAGCTAGTTGAAAAATTACTTCTTTTCGATGTCGTTCTAGTTCGAGTTCAAGCTCGAATAGGGAAATCAAACTCACCTGATTGAACCATACAGATTCACCTCCATGTCGAATGCAAACGCAATGCAATTTTATTGTGTATGAAAATCATGATGTGGCGTTAGATTCAATGTCACTGAGTGTAAGATGCAATCACGATTAAATTGATACGTTGTTGACTGGGGGATTACTGGGAGATGTTTATGTTTATTGATCAGCTAACATCTGCCCCGGACGCCATTACATGACGAATAAGACAAGTGTACAAAATGTAGTTGAGCAACTAAAATACTCATTATTATTATCTTTAAGGGTTGGTGTACCTTTAGTAGATAATCCCCAACAGACTCAATTCTCGTTTTTGTTCAAAAAATGATCGAAATAAATAGTTTTGGGTAAAACCAAAGCTCCCTTGCACCTAAAGCAGCTATAATAGAATCACTAAGAAAAAATGTTATTTATTAAACAAAATAAAAGAAGAATTAAGAAATTTTTTATCAATCGAAAAACATTGATCCATTTTAAAGCAAAAATGTAAACTTTTTGTGAAAATACGATTTTGATTTGTGATTTTCCTACGCCGTGGAAATAGTACCTACTTCTATAGGAACAGAAATAACAAATTGGCTCCTATAGTGTGATACAAGCGATATTAAGTGCAAACATATGATTTTTCGTAGTTTCCATATTTTTCCACAAAACCAAGATAAATAGCTTTTAGATGACGTAAAAAAGTGCCGCTAGCTTTAATTAAGAAATTTAATTATGTCAAAGTTATATTTTAAATATGGTCCTTCAATACAATGGCGCAACCCGGGCAGACGAAAAAATCAAAATCACATCTTGAAAAGAACAATTTCTGATCGCATATCTCAATTTGATATTGAAAAGATGTTCGAAAATTTTAAAAATCTCAGTGCTATAGCTCAACATCTGAAAATATGTAAACAAGATCAAAATTAGTTCTTTGACGTGGAACAAAATACAAAATGGCTGGACTGAACAGTGAGACGTGGTTGCAACCTCTAGGAGGAAAGAGTAGTCTCAGAAGGCGAAAAAGCTGATGCTCTTATTTCCCTAAGGCAGCGTCCATTTATTACGTAACGCTAAAATTGAAATTTTTTGACCTCTTCCCCCTCTCTGTAACGCTTTTTGTACGAAAAATTTGAAATTTTAGTATGAGCCGTAACGCGTGAGCATACTCCCCCCCCTCCCCCTTGAGCGTTACGTAATTTGTGGATGCCGCCTAACCTTCCATCTGAGAGGCTTAGCAGAATGGGTAGCATCTCTGTGTGTAGATGCAAAGGTCGAGATTTCGATCCTTATTGCCAACTGTTTGATTATTTTTATTCTTCGCTATCTATCAGATCATATTTTGATATTGATTTGTTGGTCAATCAAGAGTTTGACAGATATTGTTTTGATCTTACAATATCTTAATAAGATATTGTTTAATACTTTTCCATATTAATTTTTGATATTATTTTTGATATTTTATCTCTTATCTCCAACTAACCATTGAATTCTTACGGGACCCTCTACTACAGGCACTGATGCACCATTTTAGGTGCATGATTTTAGTATCATACTAATAGTACATCCACTATTGGAACTCCCTCCACTTTACTCTAGTTGACGGATTTTCCCCATCTCGATCGAACTTAGATGTACCGTTTTGATTCATATTACGGACACTTAAGGCTCCGGTGAAGTATAACCGATCGGAAAGGATATAAATTGAATAATTATTTATGATACCTGTGCGTTATCAATCTACTAAAGCTCTTTACTTTCGAATGTTGGGTGAATATTTGGATTCCACTGCTTGAATTACCTAAAATAAACAGAAATTAGTAACCTTTCCATGATCCTTATTCCGGACGCAACCTCACTTTTGCTTCATATTACGGACACTTTGTTTCAAACTCCGGACAGCTCACGAAAAGCAAAATTAAAATAATTCAATTATTAATTAGGCTTCCCAGCCGTAAGAGCAACGTCAAAACTAGTTGCACATTACAAATTTTCATGGATTGCTATGAAAAATGCTTATTAAAACGCGCCTGGAAGTTGGGAACTTTTAAACGGAAAATTTTGAAATGTTTCAAGTGAAACCTTTCTCATACAAAGTTGCGTGTCCGGAATTTGAAGCTGTCCGGAATTTGAATCAGAACGATACATGAAATGCATGTTCAGTAAACTTAATGTATCTAGTCATGTATCACATTTTATGGTATTTCAATCAGTGTCAAATATTTCCTTTCGATCATCTACTTGCGTATTCTCCCGTCGATCACCGATACCAGTAAAAGTCAGGAAAATGGCAAATTACCGCTTTCCAAACGATCTACACCACCGATCTCGAGGTGGCTCTGCATAGCTAATTAGCACATCTGTATGAGTAACGATTCCGCAGAAAATCTATTTCGCAGACCATTATTCGCGAGTTGTGCTTTTTTGCGTGAATGCTTCGTCATTCGGATGTTTGCTAAATTGTTTCAAATCAACTTCCATCGGGCAGTGACAAAGTCGACAAGAATACTTAACGGAGGAGGTTTTAGCTTTCACCATTCCTAATTTTTGGACTTGACACACCACGCACAAGTGTGAACAGTCTTCGGGTAACAGTCTGCCGAAATGTAAATTGCTCGAAAAGTGTGTAGAGTAAGGTGGGGCAAAAGTGCGTTCTTATTGGTATAATTAATGTTTCCAGAAAAATTATAACAGTTGAAAAGAAACAAATATCACAAAATAGACCTTCAATATATTGGCTATGATTTTGCTGAACAAACTGTAATAAAATGTTTACCCAATTTTAGTTGTAACAATTTTAAAATTGATCGTCCTCTTACATAAAAAATAATGTGTATTTTTTTTTTTGTTTCATGCAATGGAAGTTCGATCGAAAACTACAATTGTTATGTCGCAACAAAAAAAATCAAATAGTCATAACTTTTCCAAATCTCAACCGATTTCTATAATATTTTGAATGAAAGACTCTCACTTGAATAGTATTTCAAACACCAGGACAGTTATAACATTCGTTCTGAATTGAGCTTCTTGAAAAGAAACTTTAGCCAAATCTTACACTATGGCAATGAGCGTCATAAAACTGTCGTTCCATTCTGGAGTGTTGCTTCCACTCCCACGTACCTTAACTTCCATGAGACAGACACATAGGGGTGTGTAGAGTTCAGTCAACCGCATTTCCCTATATATGGAGTACCCGAATGGGTAATGTGGCGTCGTTGTTCTACTACTACCGGTCAGCGTTTTCAACTCACCCAACAAACAATCGAGTCGGACTTTTATATTGTACTGTACTCACTCACTTAGAGCTGCATATTTGTGCATTTGCGAGCCCCCATATTGTCCTCGGTAGTTAAAGCTTAATTTTATTGTACTTTTTATTTGAGCTTCATTCACTTCGCGAAATGCAAATTTTATTACTGTTCCAACGAATCTCGAGCCGGCGGCTTTATGGCCCGCGGAGCACTTAGACCAGTGATTTCCAAAGTGGACGAAATCGTCCCCTGGGGAAGATTTCCAGGCCAAGCTCAGGGTCGTGGGTTCAAATCTCGCCGATCGAGAATGTTTTCGTAATGGAAATGATCTCGACTAAAATAATATTCGTGCTTGACATGGGATATACACACATAAAAATGATCAACTTGCAATGATAGCTCTCAGTTAATAATTTTGGGAGTACTTAACCATTACAATCTGCAGAAGAATCGTTTTCTCACGTTTTTATTTATGTTAGTTTGCCCTTTTAAGCATTCAAAGTAAAAAACTGTATTCACCTAATTTATTTTCTGAAGCTTAAAACATTAAAATGAATCCTGATTTTCAATTATAATCAAATAAAATGAAATAAGAGTATAAAACCACTCTAACACTTTGAGATTCCACCGGTTTTCCTTGATTATTATTATAAATGCCTAATTTTTTATCTCTCACTAGTGGTCCTTCCAAACACTTAGGCTGTTGAAAAAGGGTAGAAAATACGTTGGTGTTCTGAGCATATACAACAGTGAGAATGATTCAAATCCGCTGACCTATTCTCGAGCCAACTTGTGACATACAAACACCATTCGGCTTCCATGTATGTTGATTGTTGTACTAATTAATTTGTAAATTAGGTATATTGACCGATACATTTGCCCAGAGAACGGGATTTTTATTTAGATGATTTTTGCTAACATTGATCTCCCATGTAAACCATTTTCAATAATATTAAAAATACCGATGCATACTAAATTCGTGGCCCCTCACACCGCAAATGAGAGAAAAACTTTTACATGTCATTTACTTTTTGAGTCATTTTAATTTCTAAACTTCTTGAACTACAGAATATGCCATAAGTAGGCAAATTCCGAATGAAATTTTGAGTTTATGTAAATTTGTAAATTTTGACGAATTGAACATACTTATGAAAAAATTGACAACGGAATTTTTTATTTTTTCAGAGATGTTAGGGAAACACTGACTTAGACCATCATGCGATCACTTACTGCGGTGAGACATACTTAATTTCTCGAGTCCATCGCCCGCCAGCACGCGAAGAGAAAGATGCATTCCAAAACTTCATGCCAGTTTTACGACTGCAGAAAATCTTTGCACAGATAGCGCACAGTGCCGATGCGGTGTAATCAAAACAAAACAAACCGCCACCGGCCGCTTTATATGTTTGGAAAACATACGTGAACGTGCTAATCAACAGTTAGCCATCAACAACTATCTAGGTAGGTGTTCATATGGCTGGTAAGCCATCCCGTGTCGACCGTTAGTTGCATCCAATGGGCGGTTATGAACAAGTGCATTCATTTTGGCCACTGTACCATGGAAATCTGATGACGGTTTGTCCGAGCTGTGAAAAAGTGTGTTAATGGGATTGCTGCATTTTAGCAGGCTGGCCGCCGTCATCTGACACAGAACGGAATCCCCGGTTGGTTGGAGAACAATGTAGTTGGTTGGATGCATCATGCGGAATTGGGCAGTTCATAAATGGGACAGGTCAGCCGAACTTCCCTTTAGGCTGAATTACCGTCGAACGGAGTATCTTGCAACACTTTTCAACATCCATGGAATGTTCAAGTCATATCCGCTTCTGTCGATTATTCCGTTATATAGAAAGTCTGCAATTGCAGGTGTGAACTTTACGACAGGTTTATAAAATTATCGTGTATCTTCTAAAGAATTAAATGCAAAACAATTATTATTATGATAAGGATTATTTAAATTTTCTGATATTGGGACACACAGTTTAGGTGTTAGGAATCCCCGGTCAACAAACTGGGAACTGTATTTTGGATTTATTGCAACCACATTTCATGGATACTCTACGACGCCAATTGAAAATTCAAGTGATTCGAATGATGCCGTTGATACAACGTCTCACATTATAGAATCTTTTGCAGAAGCTTGTCCTGTGCTATCGGTGAAGTCTACAAGAGGGACCCCATGTTGTAATTCCGATCTGACCAGATTCAGGGAATAATGTAAAGAATGTTGAACAGACGCTGTTCAACTAGATCAGACTCGTTCGGCTTATAAGAAGACTTTTCGATCTGTGTAGTCAGTCGGTTGAACAAAATCCTTACGATATTAAAGTATTTTCAAGAGAATAAGAAATAGAAGAGGATAATACTTTACTAGAGAAATCTCTACGTAAGAAATGTGTTCTATGATTAAAGTTCCACTTAAAAACTCGTTTCAATTTCCAATGCGATACATTTGATTCTGGATTAGTGGAATTTGCCCTTGAGGAAACGTTTTGGTTAGACTGATCAAATCATAAATATTATAGATTCTAATACTTCTTGGTTTGATTGGAAAATACACTCTTTTCAAATGAATTGTGTACTGTAAAACAGGGCAACTCATGTTTTTGGAACAAAATCTGAAAATATCTGCATTCAGTTTGAATGATTTTTATTTTATATCTTTAAAACAAGTACTGGTATTTCAGTTATCAATTGCAGTTAAAAGATTGCATAACGATGTATTTTGAATGAACCGATAATTTTTCAAATAATTATTGGGGTTCTAATATTATTGGGGTAAATTTGATAATGGGTATGTAAACACATGAAAATCGACAACAAAACTACTTTTTGACATCACTGCGCTCTGTAGTTGAAGTGAATTAGATTTTGTTCAGAAAATAAGTATATTTCGAACAAAACCCAATGCATTACTTACAGCAAATAGGGCGTTGCATACCTCTAGGCGTTTGACATTATATGGTAATTTCTTACCTCGATTACAAAAATGGCCCCAAGTTATAAAAATGATTTTCGCTAAGAGATGTCATGTTCTACTATAACTGAGAGAGCCGATTGTTGGTAAGGGTTTCAAAAATGGTAAAATTACATCGATTTTAATTATTCGAATATAAAGCTTCAAATGTACTCGAGGTGGTGCGTCGAAAGAGCCCGAGCAAACGAGTCGGTTCAAAGCACCAAGCGCTCGAGTTTACGTGTGATCTGTTTTTTTTTTTTTGGTTTGCACTTTGTTTCCGAACAAGTCTGTATGCTGTAAGCAGATAGAGACTATCAACTCTCACACTCAAATCTTAATCAATACGCTCTCCCGTGAGAGCAAACTCATTAGAGATCTGCTTCGCAAATCTCACGCTTGAGATTTTGATGCAAAATCATTCAATATTACTATAATTTTACCAGACTAACAAGAAATTATTGCCGTGTGTGAGTAAACTGTGGAAATACGAGACAATGAGACAAAAAGGTGAGCCAACTCATCCATGATTTTTTGACTGCTGAGTTGCGTGATTGACAACTCACGCATGAAAAATCTCAAGCGTGACTTATGAGAAATTGAGTTTTTCACTACACTGGCTGTAAGTTAAGCTGAAAGTGGATTGTGGCTGCTCAGTCAAGGATAATATTGGTGAGCTCGTTTCATGTTTTTTTTTCTTTCAAATCTGTAAATATGTATGTTATTTCGTTTAGTAGGTTGTGAGTCTCCCACTATCGAAGCTACCTGCATTATCAACGATACCCCGTTTTACGGTATCAATAGTAAAAGTATCTACATGATTTATAAGCAAAACTGATATCCACGAGTAATCTGGCTCCATCTCGTACTAACTTTGGCATTTATTAAATTACAAAATAAATTTGCTGAAGAGAAAATCGATGAAGAGAAACCGATCATTGCAGTTACGCCCTTATGATACTTAATGCGAGAATTTATCACTTTCTTTTGAAATGTCGAAAACGCATACTCGATTATCACATCCGTGAATCAATCAATGTAAATCAACATGCGTACCAATCCGGAGTCATTTTAGATTCCGTCCTATGGAGTGTACTTGCTCAGAAGCAATCCTGCTTGAGTGTTTTCGTGAATTTTGAAGATGCTTATGATAACATGCCTTTTTATGCTTTTTGTTGTAATATCAGTCTCATTTTGGAATCAAGGGCTACCTCAAAATCGATATATTTTCTCTACATCACAAGCTGCGATTCGGAAATTGAGTTTTTGCGGATGCCTACAAAAGGAAGGCTTCTTATCACCACTTTTGTGTTGTCTCATAGCAGATACACTTTTGCAGTAACGCAATGATAGCGGTATTATGAAAAGTATTATGTTTTCACGAAAGCCTGATTCAGCGAGCACACTTTTCATTCAGAGAGTTTTGCAATATCTCCTACCAGGACATGACTAGACATGTTTGAACAAAATTCTTCAGAAGGTAAAAATTGGACCTACCCTGTTTCAATTCGGACCCCCATGTTCTAACTCGGACCACCCTGTATTTTATTGTTTTTTTCCAATGGTAGTAATAAAATACAACTCCGATTTGTTTGGCATTAACACTTATTGAACTTTTTCTGTAAGCACAAGCATAAAAACTAAACTCAATGCGTGACAAATTTCTATATTTTTGGAGTCAGAACTAGCTCAAGTAAAATGTGAATTTAATTAAAAAAAACATGAGTACAATCCGAAGATTTTTTATTATATCGAGTATTGTTCCCAGCATATTTTTATAACGTATTGTCAAACTATCTGGGCTGTAGTATTGATGGAGATGCTTATCAGGTAGCTGATTTATTGATTCTTTTAGTTTTTGATGATTTTCCTTATTTCTTAGATTTTTTCGAAAAAAAATCTTAACCACAACATAAACTAAATGCACCATCGATCAATATTTAAACTTTTGTAATTTTCATTCTAGTGGAGAAGACTTTCACGGGATGGAGCTTTTGGAATAGACTGAATACACGTTAAAAATCAAGAGGTCCGTATTGAACCATACCAAAAGGTCCGGATTGGACCAACTCACATTTTGTGATGTTCGAACTAGTTGAGCACAAACAGTGGATAGACATATCAAAACCATATGTTCAGATGAAAACTTATGCTTTGGGGATTCCATTATAAAATAACACAGAAAGATTGGGGAATTATTGTCGCTTATAGAAGCACGATCAAAGCAAGCGAAGAAAGCATTTTTCTAGCTCTAGGTAGGTGTTTTACTTTACTGGCATGATAAACAATTCCCGAACATCCTATACCAATAGTGTCCCCCAGGATTGGAGCTGTAGATGGGTTTTATTATGCACTTTTATCGCCCCGATATAATCGGAACTATAGCAGTAGACGATAAACATACTCTCATAATGTATTGCGCATCATGATTGTTACAGAGAGCGATACGTGGAAGATACTCTAATTTTTTTGCAGCATTCAATACCTGGTACCTGGCCATTCTTCAATCGCTGAATATTGTTTGGCTGATCGATTAGCTCGTAATGGAGCATGGCATGACTTCATTAGTCTTGATCCAGCTATTCCAATTTCTAAGTTCTGAGTGAAGCTTCAAATCAATACTTGGGCTTCAACTCAGCACACATCACATGTCATGCTGGCTCAAATATTGCTCAAGTGGGAGACTTCCACTCCAAATATCACAGAAATTGAATAAGATTTGGAAAAAATACGACTATTTGTTGGTTTTACTCAACAAAATCGAGCTCTCAGGTGTGTATTTTGAGCACATGCTAAAAAATTAACTCTTGGAATGCAGAAATCAGCACATTATTTTTCAGGATGTCTGAAAATAACACACATATATCGGTTCAGAAGAGCCCGATTTTGTGCAACTTTATTTTAGAGTACTACAAACGGAAACTCTAGTCATCGCGTTTCATCATACGAGCACCTCGTTTAGGTATTCATATATTATTTGCGACATCAACAACAGCAAAAAAAATGCACATTCACTCAATTGTGTATTTTGAGCAGCTAACATCGAAAGTAGTTCTAAAGTTCAATAAAACCGCAAAAAGTGCATCGGCAGCATTGCCAGCATGTAGTACTCTACGTCTACATAAGCAGGTATAGTAAGCGCGGTTGTTGACTCCAGTACGTTGTGTTGTGTCGTGGCTTCTGTTTTGCTTCAATAGCGTTTCAAATTTCTCCCTTATTGAGGGAGAATATAAATAAAATTTAAATGAGTCAATGTTTTGATGCAGTTCATAGAAATTGAAAGCCTTTCATGTTCTCGCATGACGTGATAACAATCCCTTGAAGTTTCATGCGATCAACATATTTTTGCTATTTTATTTTATGAACGTTAAGTAAAAGTTTTCAACATTTCACTATGGGTGCGTTAAAAGCAATGATAAATCACAAGGAAATCTTTTCGTTCCGAAGAGTGCATTGAAAAACATAACAATACCGTTTATCAACTTATCTGCTTTATGGGTCCCGTTGGAATGAAACCAATGCATCGTTGAGCCCACGCTTCCGGTTACCTATATGCAAGATAGCACAAACGTGAAGCCCTTGAAACACACTAATCCAAACTGCACCGACCAACTTGAATGCTTCATTAATTTCCACTTAGGAACATGGAACGGTAATAGACTACTTTATCTGTATCGTGCGTAGCTTTACAGATTTGTTATCAAATGTATGACAACTTTAACAATAAAATATAATTGACCGTGACTTTTGACAAAGGTAGGTCCGTATTGCATGGCTGGTGAACGACGGCCAACGCTAATTGAATGAAAACGTTTAACTTTTTGGGTAGAGTGCTGAGCTTCCCAGCCCGACTCTCGATTGGAGTAGCCAGCAGCGGCAAAACAAAGGTCAATTAGATCAGCAACAGATTTGAATTTCTAAACTAATTTGAATTAGAAGTTTGTTTATGTCCTGTTAGTTGCTGACAATGACATTGGAAACATTAGCCGTTGGGTTGGGTTCTACTGTGGCATATTTTTTTTTTGTTTTTTACAAGGGGGAAATCTGCAAACAGATCCCCTGAGAAGATAACTCAGGGAATGCGGGGATGACGCACCAACGACGACCCGCTAAAACCAGCCTATGCACTGTGCATGAGCAATTCATTTAGAATTGCTCAAGTGGTGAACAGTGCATCGACATGACCCTTGGACTCAGACCCTCATCTCCCCGGAACCACCTTACGGTATTTCTTCGGGAAGGGACCAGTGCATATAGCACAACACGTGTAGCAGAAGTAGCCTAGGCAAACTGCTTCTCCTAGCCGACTTAAACAATGTTACAAGGGACCAGCCTCGGCAGGGCTAATCCTCTGCAGCCAACTCTTGGTCGGCGCGCCATAGACGCTGCAATTCTAACATAATGTGAGTGACAGCCGTAGTTACTGCATTCCAGCACTCGGCATCCGCACACATTCTCTCTATAATATTGTCGGGGGACGTGTCCCCTCCGCATGTAGTGAGCATGCGACCTCTCACAACAATGAAACGGGGGCAATCGAACACGACATGCTCCGCTGTTTCCTCTACACCAGCACAATTGGGGCACGCAGGAGATTCTGAGTGCCCGAACCTATGCAGGTACTGTCTATAGCAACCATGTCCTGACAGAAACTGCGTCAGGTGGAAGTTCACTTCCCCATGGCTTCTACCATACCAATCTGACACATTTGGTATTAGTCGATGGGTCCATCTACCCTTAGTGGAATTATCCCATTCCTGCTGCCAGCTTCTGAGCGTTTCCTCTTTACACGTGTCGCGGACTCCTCTGGTACCCCTTTGGTTGAAGCATTGAACATCTTCCTTGATGATGAGCCCGATGGGCGTCATCCCGGCTATGATGCACACGGCCTCTTTAGATACCGTCCGGTATGCACTTGCTACTCTTAAGCACATTATCCTGTACGTGCTTTCCAACCGCTTAAGGTTTCTGTTCGTTCTAAGCGCTTTTGACCAGATTGGTCCTCCATACCTTAGTATGGATAGCGCCACGCTTGCCAGCAGCTTGCGTTTGCTGGCAATTACAGCAGAGCTGTTAGACATCATCCTCGAAAGCGCCGCTATAGCCGTAGATGCCCTTTTACAGGCATATTCAACGTGGCTAGCGAAGCTCAGCTTGTCATCGATCATTACCCCAAGATGCCTAAGGGATCGCTTGGACTCTATGGTGCAATCACCTACCGAGATAAGCGCCCGTTGCTCGGACTTGCGGTTGTTGACCACCACCACCTCAGTCTTGTGACGGGGCCAGTCCTAGTTTCCTAGACTTCATCCATTCCTCAACCAGGGAAATAGAGTGCGCTGCTGTCAACTCTACTTCCTCCATCGATTCACCATAGACCACTAGGGTGATATCGTCGGCGAAGCCAACAACCTTAACACCCGTCGGAAGGGGCAGCCTCAGTACGTCATCGTACATCGCATTCCATAACAGCGGGCCCAGGATTGAACCTTGAGGTACTCCCGCGGTAATTCGAACGCTTTTTCTGCCCCTCCTCTGTGTCATACAGTAGAATCCTACCATCAAAATAGCTTTCTAGAAGCTTACACAACTGCACCGGTACCTTGAGGCGGTGAAGCGCGTGTGCTATTGCTTCCCAGCTTGCGCTGTTGAACGCATTCTTCACATCCAGAGTGACAACCGCGCAGTAACGGATGCCGCTCCTTTTATGCTCGATTGCCACCTCAGCTGTTTGAACGACCGACTGGATGGCGTCCAGAGTAGATTTACCTTTTCTGAATCCAAACTGGTTGTTGGACAGGCCGTCCGCACTCTCCGTATACGGTACTAGTCTGTTGAGAATCAACCTCTCCAATAACTTGCCCGTCGTATCTAGTAGACAGATAGGTCTATACGCCGACGGGTCACCTGGTGGTTTCCCCGCCTTTGGTAGTAGCACCAATTTCTGTCGCTTCCATACATCCGGGAAGATTCCTTGATCAATGCAGCGTTGCATCGTGGTTCTGAACATGTCCGGATCCGTGTTCACTGCCGCTTTTAAGGCAACATTCGGGATACCATCGGGTCCCGGTGCCTTGTTTGACGCGAATGATTTCACGACTTCTGCCAGCTCTTCGTTCGTCACTCTCGCCACTTCTTCTCCTTCATCTGCCGCATACGGCGCTGGGGGCCATGGGCTTATGGGATGGTGCGGGAAGAGTACATCGATTATCGATCGCAGCAACTCGGGCGATTTCTCTTGGGGCGCTATGGCTCCTTTGGTCTTAGCCATTACCACTCTGTAGGCGTCACCCCATGGACTAGAATTGGCACTCTCGCATAGACTTTCAAAGCATGCCCGTTTTCGACTCTTGATTTCCTTTTTGAGAGCCAACTTTGCCTCTCTGAATGCTGCACCGCGTTCCTCTCTTTGTGCTTCTGTGCGTGCGCGTTGCATTCTTCGTCTAGCCCGAAGGCAGATTGCTCGAAGATTTGCAATTGATTCGCACCACCAATACACTGGCGGCCTGTTCTCTCTAGGAGGGGCTTTTCTCGGCATGGAAGCATCACACGCTCGTGATATCATAGCAACTAGCTCTTCACCGTTTAGGTCCAGAGTGTTTCGTTCGCGCCTCAGGGCTTCAGTGAATACTTCGCCGTCGAAGCGCGCTGTTTTCCATCCTCGGGCTTGGGTCGAGTTACATCGCGCTGCCTTCTGCCCGCCTGGTATTATACTATAGCGAATCGATTGATGATCGCTATGAGTATAACCGTCATCAACGCGCCAGTTCATGGTACCTAAAAGGTTAGGACTACAAAACGTCACGTCGATGATCGATTCTGCACCATTTTCTGCGGAAGGTACTCACTGTACCCACATTTGCCAGCTCTACATTTAATGCGGCCAGGGATTCCAACAATAGCTGGCCTCTTTGATTGGTGCAGCGGCTACCCCACTCCACTGCCCATGCATTAAAGTCGCCAGCTATCACTACTGGCTGCCGATTAGCTAGTTCGACCATCATCCTGTCAACCATGAGGCAAAATTCCTCAATCGACCACCTTGGGGGCGCGTAACAACTGCAATAGAACACGCCGTTGATTTTTGCTATCGCAAAACCGTCATTTGAGCTAGAGACTATTTCTTGGATTGGGTATCGTCCTGTCGTCCTATAGCTGCTAGCTGTTGAGACCTATCCGCCACCCAGTTCCCGTTGTTGGCTGGTATGCGGTATGGGTCCGATAATAACACCACGTCAGTCTTGGTTTCCGAGACTGACTGCCAAAGCAGCTGCTGGGCTGCATCACAGTGGTTTAAATTTAACTGTGTTACTTCCGTTTTGGCTGCTTTGATACTCCGCTTGTGCCCGGACATTTGGGTCCGCCCGTTAAGTGTCCGTCTGCGCCCAATGGCGATAGCTTCTCTGTGCTTCGCATCGCCTTCAGAACCTCGGCGTATTTTGCTTCCTCTGTTTTGATAACGAGGGCTTCGCCTAAATTCCTACGTTTCGCTGTTTTCGGTTTAGCGCTCTCCTTGGGCTCCGTTTTCGGTTTCCTCTGTTTTTTCTTATTTCCAACTCGTATCCACGGGTTGCTGTTGCCTTGCGCCCGTGGTTCCTGTGGATGCACTGCCTGGCTCCGGTTAACCCGTGGCTCTTTTTTCTTGGCTTTCTTGGCCTTAGGATTGGTGTTGGCCTCTCCTTTGTTGCCATGTACTCTTGATCGCGGGGCTTGGCTCGTGCCAGCTTTTCCGCTTTGGAGGACGGCCGCGCAGGTCACTTTTCCCTTAGCAACCATACGTCTTTTCGCCACGTATTCATCCCCGGAAGCTTCTCTCTTCCGCATCGCGTATCGAATAATATCATCAGATATATTCGCTTTGCCTGTGAAGGAAAACACTTCGGTCTGACACGACCTAGTGTCTTTTTGGCCTTCTACATTGCCCAGTTGTTCCTTGGCTTTCTCGTAGTCCTGCTTTGCAGCTAGGACTGATTGTCGCAATTTCAGTAGACTTGTTTTCAAGTCTTTGCTGATATTTGTTTTGCTTTTAACATATTCGATGATGACATCAAGTTGCTCAGCAGCTACCTGCATTTTAGGGAGGTACTCCCTATTGCGATCCATGGCCTCGATTAGTCCCGGGCCATCGGTCACCACACATGTTGCACTGGAGCGGCCAGTGCCTGCCGTCGTCACAGTATCTATGCTTTTGCCCACACTGTTTTCAATAAAGTTGTTCGCCTCCTTCCTTGGCGGGAACCTTAGCCGGTTACTGATAGGTCCAGAAGCCTCTCCTTCACATTCCGCTAGTTGTTTGTTTTGGTTGATCATCTCTTATGGGTCCCCCTAAGAGCCGCTATCCATCTCCGCTGGAATAGTCGCCTTTATAATCCCATGGTTATCTATGCAAGCAGGGAGGCCATGCTAGGGTTGACATAGTCCTTTATGGGGTACTATGTTCAGAGCCGGATCGGCGCAGGTCAGGTAATGGCATCTAAGCCTACTCCCGCCCAGTTGGAACAACCAGGCGACGGATTTGGAACGTACTCTAAGGCCTGCCATGGTTTTACGGGACGGGGGCAGCCTGCGCCATTAACCCACTCGCCGTTTCGGGCCAGTGTCACCCGACCCTACTAAGGGAGTAGAATGTCGCCGCTGTCAGCCTCAAAGCATATTATCCAGTACATATACCGTTACTTGTCCTTTGTCGTGCGCTGCCAGTATACATAATTGGGGCCGTACTGGCGTTGGTCCCAATGTGCTCGAAGCACTCCTACTCGTAATTCCATGTCTTGTCCGTTTGTATCGCGACCAGTATGCCATAATCAGGATCTCACTGGTATCAATCCTGATGTGCCGGTTGGCACTCCTGTTAGTTTGGGCTAGGGTACTTTAAGCGGCACCGGTCGCTGTGACAGAGTTGCATTCGGATTTTTGTGGTTTTTATGAAGGTTCATCAGAGCCCACTGCGAACTTCACCACATCCTGGGCAACTCCCCAACTCGCAGAGGTCCTGGGGGGGGGTCCGTTAAGCCCCTGGACTGTCGTCCCTGCTGCCCCAGGAATATGTGGCATATTGAACTTAATTAATAGTAATGGTGTCCTTGTAGACGCTGACTACTTGCAGAATTCTTAAAATTGCAATACCGTAATTCTGAGTGTAGTTGATCAGTGGGGAGAAGTTGATCATTCACGTACCAACATGTAAAAACTGTCAAGAGAACTATGATTCGATTCCAAATTGCACAATTTCTTCGATGTCGCATTACCTGATAGCTGCTCTTGTTCCTAAAGTCGGTTTGACATTTAAGACAATTATACCATGGAAAAATTGATTTTTAGAAAATGTTTGATGAACTGTAGAAAGGTTCTTCCCCAAACAATCGATTATTGTCAAGGCTATATAAAGACACCATTTAAAAAAACCTGTTTTTTATATACCAGATATGTTCTGTGAATCCAGTTTTAAATTTGCAATGTGGATAAAAAAATCATTTTCCGAGGTAAATATTTATTTTTTGCGAATGAGCTGCTAATTTTTAAGAAAATTGCATACCCTCAGGCGTTTATTTTGGTTTATTCTGTAATTCACGACTTTCAAATCTAAAATTGATTGATATTTCAACAAGTTGTAAGATTTTTGATAATTATTTCAGATTCAGTGACCCCAAATTAAGTCAATAGCATATATCTTTATTTTAGGAAACCTATCACTTGATTGATCAACTTCACCCCGGAATCAAAAACTCCACTTTTTGATTTCTAAAAAAATGTTTTTGTTATCACGATAACATTTCGTAAAAATTTCGTTTGTATAATTCGATAAACATTCAACCAGTACAGATTTTAAAAATATTTGGATGATAATACATGTATCCTACTTGGATTTACAGAACAGAATTGTTCAAAAGTGATCAACTTCACCCCATTTTACGGTACTTGTTAAACTTAGGGTTTACAATTTCTAATATGAGACTATTTATAACGTTTTTCGTTATAACAGTTTTGAAATTGATTTTATAAAACAAATTTTTACCAGGTCCGTCCCACTCGGGCTCAGATTGGGTAACGCTTCTAGTACTGCATTTGGTCCTTTGGTAGTGCAAAAGGTACCCAAGTTTGACAGATCACAGTACACTTTTCACGGCATCCTAGATTACCTTATGAGCCATAAAATTTTGTGCAACTGCAAGGGACATGGAGGTCTTTAATTTGTCTTTGTTTTTACGCCTCACCGGTGGGGCAGAAGTCAATTGATTGAAACACAAAATATTATATTTTTTGGCAACAGGAATACAGGATACTTAGTAAGCAAACAACAAAGCAGGCGCTCTCACAACCGTTTTTCTCAACTTTTGCGGATTGCGATACAATCAATAGAAACATTGTCATGACAATCACAGTTATTTCAAACACAAAATCGATTTTTGTATGGATGCTGTTCGATGATGTGGCAATATTTACCAACACGGAGAAAGTTCTCGAAAATTGCAATGAAAGGCTAGAAAATCGCTGGGCACCTGGTGCACTGAAAATATATATTGTTTTATATTACGAAATCGTTCGTTTGAATTACGAAATTATTCGTTGTTTTCTGCAACGAAACAGTTTCGTAAAATGTATGCAACCAGCTTCGTAATATGATTCAAGCTCGAAATCAAAACAATCAATGATTGTTATAATGTACTAAACATTTCGTAATTGAAATTCGTTTGTTTCGTATTCAGAACGAACATTTATACGCGCTTCTTCTCACCTCCCTCGGCTGCGGTCATGTCATGTTGTATTTTACGAAATGTGTCTTTGAAACATTTCGTTGCAGAAAACAACGATCTACAAACGATCAGTTTCGTAATACAAAACAATTCGTAACACGAACAACACGATAACGCCCATCTACGAATTGTATACTTATCGTACATCTTACGAATATTTCGTAAAGTCACTGAATCGCGAAATTATGTCAAGTACAAATAATTCGTACAATGAACGAAAATAGCGTTATATGTACGAAATCTTGTTTTACGAAATAGATTTTGGATAAAATACGAAGAGATGTTTTCAGTGTGAGCGATAATTGTCATAATCTGTTCAAGTGATGATACACTGTTGTTGCAGAATTGAATTATTGCAACAAGAATAGGAGGATGTGACATTGTCCTGTCTTTGTTGTTGTGTATTTGTTGCCTATTGATTCACTGCACCTGAGGGTTCTCTCTCATCAAGAGTTCCTGGAGTTTTCTAAAATATTGATTGGATGAATTCTTAAAAAGTGCAATACTGGGATTTCTTGGGTGGTCCAAAACATGTCTCTAATATATTTTCGTTATCTTTGACTGAAATTTTACTAAAATTGAACATTTTTAGAAGTAACGGAAAGCATTGTCTTGCTAGAAGATCAAATTTTCTTCCAAACCTTCCTTGGCAAACGACATGAGAACCTTTTCTAACAATTGGCTATACAATTCCGAGTGTAAAAAAATGGAGTTTTTCCTACTAAGCTGAATCTAACACAGATTACTGAATCCTCCAAAGTATCGCTTATCCTTCGATTGTTTTTTCACGTGCCAATGGCTACTGAATCCATGTAATCCATCCAGACTGGATTGATTTTTTGTCATTGAAGAGAATTTATAAACATTCGGAATTACTAATTTGATATTCCTGGGCAAAGACCAAACGGGCCTTCGTATGACGTTTTGTAAGTTCTGGAACAGGATTAGCTTTTGTGAACCCAGTGGCGTCTCGCCCTAAGATGCACTTGGTGCACTGCACAGTAGACTGATGCAAATTTTGAAGTTTTTGCTCCCCTATGCTTAATCGGTGCGAAGTACGATGAAAATCATTCTTCCAAAATTTGAAAAAAATGGAAGAGATTTGGTTGTGCACATGCCATTTGAAGTTTATATGGGAATTACTATGGAAAATGCAAACATTTTGTGACCCGTCCTCCTAGTGCTTGTCACCATAACCTATGAAAAAGTGAACAAACTCTTATAATGTGAAATCTTCCCAGCTACAACTTTGCCAAAGACCACATTTTGATGGGACGTAAGGATAATTTGCTAATAATGATAATAAAGTCTAAACCATGCTGAGATGATCATTCCATTACTTTCAGAGCAACACTGCCTTTTTGCTGTAGAACATAGTAGCCTGGATTGCTTTGATCTATTCATTCCGCCGGGAGCACCACTGTTGCCTGCCGAACAGTTGGTGAAGCATGCAAAATGCAAACCCACTTTATGATGATGAATAACAATTTGTCCAGACGTCCAATCAAATGTGGTCTTGGACAAAGTTGTAGCTAGAAGGAATTCATATGAGAAGAGTGTGTTCACTTTTCCATAAATATAATGATAGAGGGCTGAACACAAAATGTTGGCATTTTCCATAGTAATCTCCATGTAAACTTCAAATGGCGTGTACACAGCCAAATTTCATCCAAATCATTTCAAACTTTGGGAGAATGCTATTTACCATAAGAGAAATTATTCAAACATAGGGGAGCAAAAATTTTAAAATTTGCATCACTCTACTGCACAGTCAAAGATTTCAAACTAACGAATTTAAAATATATATTATAATTCTCAATACTTGCAACATTCATAATGTGCAGTTGCTTAAAAATGTTCTTTGGTTTCTTCACCTTTAATTGGTGCATCGCTCTCAGTGAACAAAGCCAGTCTCCACCGTTTGATTCTCCCTCCCATGGTCTCGCTCAACCAGCAAGCGAAAACAGCAAAGCAAATAAGAAAAACTGTCATGCGTCTCTATCGCAATGCAGAGAATGTCCATTTCAGCCGTGCACTCTCTTGTGCACGAAAATAGCTTGTATGGACACAGCAGGAATGTGCATTTGTAGACCAAGAGTGGCGTTGTATAGGTAAAATCTGGTTCACTTCAAACAGAGAAATTGCCCATGGCGCGATTTGCGAGAATTGAGAAAGCGCGCGCAACTGGCGTCACGACATCTGCTATTGGAAGAGAAAGCGTCAACGCCATACATTCGTATGAATATGGAGCTTTCAGGTGTCGCGCTATACTAGGCGACTTTTTTGCTCGACAGACTGACAGCTAATGAACTGCGGTGAGCGTAATAGGCAATGATAATATATTCTTATGGACATATCCACGGTCTTGTTTATTGTCGACTTTCTTTTCCTTTTCCGCTGTAAATGCGGGCCGTGTTTACATAAAATGACATCCGGACCACCATCCAGTGAATGAATGTTCACCGGATGAACAGCGAAATTGTTCATTTTTCGTAAACACGGCCCGCAGTAAAGGTTTTCTTCCCGCTGGAAGTTGCGGCGTGACTTCATCGTAGATAAGTTCATTGTGTAATGGATCAATGCACGAGTTCACTAATTTGACGTTTGAGCGGTGCCGAATTCATTAGTTTGCCATGGTCACGTAAATAACACGGCACCGCTCAAACGTCAGATAGTGAACTCGTGCATCGGTCCATAGGCGGGTTTCAGCGTTCAACAGTCAGTCATCATTTGACTTAGAAGCCTTTTTTCAATTCAGTTGTATATGAACCTACATTTCATCTAGGAGATGAACAATATAATGGCCTACTTTTCCTATCAGATAAAACAGTACTGAAGAGTTCTACTCAGTTCTAGTCGTCAACTATTGAATAAGTCGATACGTGTGATATCTTCTCTAATTGCTCGGAATTATTTAAAAACTAATTACTGATTCTACATCCGTTGGGCGATTCAAATCCGAGTCAGAAGAGCTGTTCTGATTGAGAACAGGATCGTCTGGCAGGCGTAGAAGATGGATTAAGTTAGCAAGTTAACTCCCAAAAAAAATCCGGATCTTTCTGCGGCGGTTTGTACGGGCCTCATCTGCCAACATGAGGAACAACTGTTTGTAATATATGGCAGGAAATTGCATGTGAATTCAGCGTCTTACCTGTTCCGAATGTAGTTCAAATGTAATGCCAATAGGCTAGGAGAAGTGGATGAACAAGGATGAATCTGTCATTCAAATACTTGTCAAATTTCATACAAAATCTACTTTTTCTCAGCGATAAGTTCATCCCTCATTCATGCTAGGTGAACCACTTCCCCTAGCCTATGGAAGAGTGAAAATTTGTGACAGTCCTGTGTGAACAGTATCAGAGCCTACGTGATTAAAAACTCTGAGATACTACAATTGGATATTTGTCCATGTGGTTTGCCTTCTGTTTCTAGAAATAATCCAACTAGAGCGGCATTTTTTGTAATTGCAAAAAATGTTTTATGCAACGCGTTGCAAAAATCGATTTTTTCAGCACTCGTCGTATTTATCCAACTCATCAAGCCTCGTTGGATAAATGTACAACTCGTGCTGAAAAAATCATCATTTTGCAACTTGTTGCATAAATAACTATTATGTAGGTATCAAAAATAGTGTACAAAGATATGTCACAGTTCTGGACATCGTCCACAAACTAAGATATAGTGTTAGAAATAACAAACTTCAAAATAAGTACTATCGTTTAGGACAACATCGTCAAAGACAATGGAAATTCACAATTTCGCGGAAGCCCAGAAACCCACGAATTTTGGCCTTCATCGCAAAACGAAATAAAAATAAAAATGTTCAATGACAAACAAATATAATAAATACGAGACACTACTTGAAGATTGCGTCCCAGTATTGAAAATTACATTATATGGTGGATCATTTTTTTACTGAAATATATTTTAAAACACAATTGCAAAATTCGTATTCATAATTAATTGTAACAGATTGTGCAAATCAGTGCACAGATATTCAAATTCCTCACGGGATGCCTCTGAGTGAACGAAATGTAGGGATCGTCACCGAAACTTGTCAAATATGCCAGGCAGCATATCGAAGATTCTTTTCGACTTTGAATTCTGGCAAAAGAAGCATCTTACACCGTCAGTGGCATCCCGACCAATGGATTACAGCAGAGTTGTAACAGATTGTGTTATTCAGTTAGCGCGTTTTTTCTAACAAAATATGTTATAATTTTGGCTAGTTAGTAGGGAGACTTACGGCTTCGGCACCATTCGACTATTATCGGCAACCAAATTTCAAACGCCAAATATACAGTATTTTTTTATCAAAACACTTCAGTGGAAACATCAGATGATTCTTTGTTCTGCCCGCTTCCCGCTGGCGAGATTTCCGAGACTAAACAAACGATATCGCCGGAGATGTCATCAATTCAAATGAGCACGCCTCAAAATGCGACTGATTTGGAGCTGCCGAAGAGATTCACCAGCTGTTGTTACGGGAAAGTTGCCGAAGAGATTGAGGCTGCCGACAATAGTCACACTGACAAGGGATGTTCGCAGCGTTGTAAAAAACGTTTCCAAAAGCATTTTGACAAGTCTGTCGGTGTGAATCGATAGAGGATTGAGCAACGCATAAATGTAAATAGACAAACACGGAATTTGACTGCTGATGTCCGAGAAAATTACAAAAGGAGAACGGTATCGGCTAAAGCTGCCGAGAATACGTAAGTTCCCCTAGTTAAAATAGCAAACATCATAACACATTTTCCTCTACACTAAACAAAATTGCAACAAAATATGTTATAATCTAAACACAAATGTAACTCATTATCAGTGTTGTTCAGACTCATTTCCCCGAAAATAACATTTTCCGAACTACGAAGCCACGAACTACTACAGCCATGCTGTATCCTCCTAAGATAGAAAAGCAGATGGTTAAGCTTGAGTACTGCACACAAAATCGTTCAATTTTGATCCCGGAGAGCCACAATTCAAGTTTCGGTGAAATGAAATGAGT
Source organism: Aedes aegypti (assembly GCF_002204515.2). Classification (NCBI taxonomy): domain Eukaryota; kingdom Metazoa; phylum Arthropoda; class Insecta; order Diptera; family Culicidae; genus Aedes; species Aedes aegypti. Next base: position 109,859,765 of record NC_035109.1, read on the forward strand.
GAGTGAGTGAGTGCGAATCATTTCACCGAAACTTGAATTGCGGCCCACCGAGATCGCAACTGTCGGATCCCATGTGCAACACTCAAGCCCAACCACCTCCCCCTCCATCTCAGGAATACAACGCACAGTTATAACAGTTCATGGCTTCACAATTCAAATTTCGGGGAAATGAGTCTGACCAACACTGCTCATTATGTTTCAAATCAAACAAAAATATAACTCATTTTGTTATTTTCCATAACAGAACTATAACAACATTTGTTATAAGCAATGGCTCTCAATTTTTTAACAAATTCTGTTATAAATATGTGTTGAATTGAAACAAATTTGAAACAGCCTTTGTTGTAATAACTGATTTTTTTAATTATGTTATAATTTCCTCTATCAACTCAAACTACTTCTAAAAAAAATCAAACACAATTTGTTATTTGTAACAAATCTTGATATAAATGTTCTATAATGTTGTTGTAATCCACTGGTCGGGTGAGCACATAAATCAGCATATAAGCTTTCTAAATTTGCATGCAGCTATCAATAACGCGTTTTCACCAATCAATATCTCAAAAACATCAAGTGCTGTGACATTTTTGAAAACGACAATGGATTCAGTGACTTCAAATTAAGTGCATTCAACTCTCCATAGTTCGATATTGAAGGGACCATCGAGTTAGGGACGTACAGAACACAAAAACCAGTGCAACTGCGATGCATGGGAACATCGAGTTAAGGTGAAATGTCTGGGAATCCAAAGCTGGCCGGCACAATGGCTGACTTGTGCCCCTACTCACGTTTCAAAGGCACTAAACTGGAGAAATAGTTGCTAGTGCACAAAGCCAAAATAAGAAGGGCACGGTTGTTGGATGCTTTTTTCGCTAGATTTATGCCTTTGAAGTTTTAATGCAATCTTAGAAGTTGACTCCAAACTGTTTCACCTTAACCATGAAAACCAATTTTTACTATAATTCTCTAACTCGATATTGAGATATCGAAAATATCGAGTAATGGAGTGTTGACTGTAAATAGCGCTTGAGACAAAAACTTATTTCGCTGTGTTATCTTTGTTCACGCACAACGCGAACGGTGTGCAACATTTCAACCCTGATCAGTTCAGTCATCGTTTTCACCATCTTGTTGATCCTCTCTATGTAATCCATTCCCCCATATTCCCATTCATGTAAAACAAACCACATAGCTAACCTCGAGTCGCCGCGAGTATTTCGGCTACCACAACTAACAAGCACCCTTTCCTACCTGAACCTCACAAACACACACACACTACTTCACGCAACCCTATCGACAAACTTGAGCTCTCCATCATCACACCACCCGGACCACCGATTGCAGCATCCAGTACATAAGACAGTGGAAATTTCCATCGCAAACCCACCGCTGCGCATGCAATGTTCTTGGCTACCTGCAACCTATATAAGGAGATTGCATGTGCAAGAAATTCATTCAGTTTCATTCAGTATTTAGCCGTTGTATGGCACGCGTAATAAACCGTCGTAGTTCGAAAACCGATACAAAAGTGTTTCCCTCACCGAAAGCAGCCCAACCTAGTAGTCCTTTTCAGGACTGTTGCTAGAAATCATATTCACAGTCTGAGCTATCGACACCCCAGGCATTCCTTCAGGGGAAGGAATTGGCCGATCATCCCTGGCATTCCGAAGAGGAATTGGCCGCCGAAGCAGGGATCCTTCAACCGAAAGGATTGCCCTCGTCAACTACTGTCCGTGATCGGACATTTTGGTCCTTCGAGCCGGATCTGAGTGATCCGGATCCAGCGTGTTGCACCCGCAACCGTGGCTTGGCAATCAACCGATTGCCCATCGTTCCCGTTGTTCCCGTCGATGCTCAGCAGAGTTGTTAAGAAAAATATTCCTCGCTGCTTCGATGAGGGAAATTGCCTTCCGTAAGTGCGAAAGTAAGTCGCGAGTGAAAAACGTAAGTGCAAAAGTAAGATGTGAGTGAAAAACTGTTCCGAGAGTGCGTGGAATCATCGCCGCGGAAGTGAAAATCGATCCACCAGTGAGAAAAGTTGCCACGTGTGCATCTTGTTGAAGGTGTCGAAACACGTTCGTACCTGTCGTCGTCGTGCGGAAGCGAAACGCACCATCGCCGTGTTCGATGCTGATCGAGTACACACCAACGAAAACCGACCAGAAGGAGAGGATGGCGGAGCTGAAATCGCTTGTTCACCTACGCGGACAGGTGAAAGCGAAAGTGACGCGCATCCGCAAAACCGTCGAAGAAGCATCCGGAGCAGGAGCAGTGCAGTTAGATTTGATCCAGCTGAAGCTGTACCAGCGGAATTTGGAAACCCACTACAGAGAGTACTGTGAGTTGCATCGCCAAATTGTGACTCTGACGCCCGCCGAGAAGCTGATCGAGCAAGATGAAGCCTACATCGTGTTCGAAGCCCAGCACAACGAAACCTGTATGCTGGTCGAAACGCTCATCCAATCCATGACCGACACCACCGACATGAGATTGCAACGAAGAAGCCAGCAAGAAGAAGCACCTCGCATCATCGTCCAGCAGCAGCCACTGAAAGCACCCATCCCCTCGTTCGATGGGAAACCAGAGAACTGGCCACGCTTCAAGGCCATGTTTCTCGATGTGATGAGAACCTCCACCGATTCCGACGCCATCAAGCTCTACCACCTTGATCGAGCTTTGATCGGCAGTGCAGCGGGAATCATCGATGATTGCACCATGCAATCCAACAATTACGCCCACGCATGGAAGCTGCTGGAAGAACGATTCGAAGACAAGCGCCTCATCGTAGATACTCACATCTTGGGTATGCTACATCTGAAGAAAATGTCCCGACCCAGCGCCAAGGAGCTCCGTGAACTGATCGACGATGTAACCCGGCACATCGACGGTCTGACCCTGATGGAGGAGCAAATGCTTGGAATGTCCGAGCGTTTCGTCGTGAACCTGGTTGCGACAGCGTTGGACAACCGAACCCGGATGGAGTGGGAATCCACGGTGCCCCACAAGCAAATTCCCACCTACAACGAGACCATGGACTTCCTGAAGAAGCGTTGTTCAATCCTCGAGCGATGTGAAGACGCAATCGAGAAGCCCACCGTGAAGCCGATTCCAGCGAAGAATTCCAGCCAAATGAAGACTTTTGCTGTCACCGAGAGAGCAGAACCGACCTGCCAAGTGTGTGGCAGCGGAAGCCACCCGATCTTCAAGTGCGACGCCCTCCGCAAGATGTCCGTTCCAGAACGAGAAGCCAAGGTAAGAGAGCTCAAGTCTTGCTTTAACTGTTTGCGAACGGGTCATAGGAGTAGTGCGTGTAAATCCCTCTTTAACTGTTGGAAATGTGAAGGTCGACACCACACCCTTCTCCACCCTAACGAATCTGATGTGTCTCCGCCCAAATCCAAATCCGATGATTCGGATTCCGAAATCAAATCCCATTTAATACAGTCTACTTCTGCCGTCTATCCCGCCAAGAAAGTCCTCCATATGTGCAACAGTCTCTTGATGACCGCAATGGTTCAAGTGTTCGATGCCAATGGTAAACTTCAGCCTTGTCGAGTCTTCCTCGATAGTGGTTCCCAGGCAAACATTGTTTCACGTAAACTTGTCCAATCCCTGAAACTCCCTCGGCTCGCAACAAAGGTTGATATTGTTGGAGCCAACAATCAAAAATCATCCCTATCAGAAGTAGCGAAGCTCAGAATCCAATCTCGTTATTCCGACTACAGTGCACAGTTAGAGTGTCTTGTTACTGATCAAGTCACTGGCCCAATACCGTCAGCTCCCATCGATATCAAATCATGGGACATTCCGCCCGGATTTGCCCTTGCCGATCCAAATTTCCACATTCCCGGTGAAATCGATCTCCTCATTGGCATTCAGCACTTCTTCAAGCTGATGATGCCAGGACAAATCAAACTCTCCGACGATCTTCCTATCCTCCAAGAAACCCGTCTTGGATGGGTGGTCGCTGGAGCTGTTAATTCTGCTCGTGCTAAGCCAGACAAATACATAGTTGGTGTACAGTCGTTAACCGGTCAAGTGAATCCCTCCTGTCAAAACCGTCCGCCCCGTCGTACAGTGTATAGTTCCACAGATGATTTCCCTATCGATTCGCCTGATATTCCGTCTTTCCCAAAACGATCGATCGCACGAAAAAGAAGCCCTGTTTATCCTTTTGTTTCCCAAAACCTTGAAGATACTCAATTCATGAAACAGATTCGTCAATCAACAAACCCACAAAGTTGTCAGTTACCAATCCAAGTAAATGAGCCCCTGAAATCCAAACAGTCACAAAATCGTCCAACCGCATGTGCTGAAAACCCGCTTTACGATCTTCTGCTAGAATCCCAACAGTCTTTAGTGAATTTTCGTTCTTCCCCCAGTAACTCAAACCGTACGTCTAGTTCGTCCACACTACTCGTTAACCAGAATCAAACCGTTACAACCAAACCCATCGTAATCAATCCAGGTCAACAACGTCCGCTTTCCGTTAATGTAAGTGATTCCGCTAATCTGTCAGATACCCAACCCGTAATGAATCCCAAAATCGCTGTAGAATCAATGCCTTTAAATCCACCGGTTTCACACTTTTCGCTGGCGGGAGAATGTTCACGCACAACGCGAACGGTGTGCAACATTTCAACCCTGATCAGTTCAGTCATCGTTTTCACCATCTTGTTGATCCTCTCTATGTAATCCATTCCCCCATATTCCCATTCATGTAAAACAAACCACATAGCTAACCTCGAGTCGCCGCGAGTATTTCGGCTACCACAACTAACAAGCACCCTTTCCTACCTGAACCTCACAAACACACACACACTACTTCACGCAACCCTATCGACAAACTTGAGCTCTCCATCATCACACCACCCGGACCACCGATTGCAGCATCCAGTACATAAGACAGTGGAAATTTCCATCGCAAACCCACCGCTGCGCATGCAATGTTCTTGGCTACCTGCAACCTATATAAGGAGATTGCATGTGCAAGAAATTCATTCAGTTTCATTCAGTATTTAGCCGTTGTATGGCACGCGTAATAAACCGTCGTAGTTCGAAAACCGATACAAAAGTGTTTCCCTCACCGAAAGCAGCCCAACCTAGTAGTCCTTTTCAGGACTGTTGCTAGAAATCATATTCACAGTCTGAGCTATCGACACCCCAGGCATTCCTTCAGGGAAGGAATTGGCCGATCATCCCTGGCATTCCGAAGAGGAATTGGCCGCCGAAGCAGGGATCCTTCAACCGAAAGGATTGCCCTCGTCAACTACTGTCCGTGATCGGACAATCTTTGATTCGTCAAGCAAGGTCATACCGTAAGGACGCCATTCACCGCTCATTTAACAGCATTTCAACACATTAAATTCTGTCAAAAATCGGTTTTTAGATATTTTTCGCAACTTTTTGCGCTAGATGCAAGATAAAACATTTGTTTATGTAGGAAAGAAGATGAAATGTGAACAACGAATAATGGTAACAAATAACATGTATGCCAATGATACATGTGTAGGGCGCCATTCACCGCTCATCTTAAGTATGAGGCTGTATATACACAACTAGTTGGAATTAATTTACTTTCATAAGCAGATTGTTATCTTTGTACTATAGCACAACAACATATTAAAGCGTGGCAGCTAAGATGCATTTTTCGATCTGTCATAATAAAATCATTGTTCAGCTCATGTTTACCGCCTTAAACAGCCTAAAGCTATTTTTTATAAAAAGTGTATAATATTAAATCATATGAATTTCATTCTGATACAATCCATTTAGGTATACTAATACATGTTGATGCCTTTTATTGCAAAAATTTGTATAGATTTTTCAAAATAATCCAATGAGCGGTGAATGGAGCATGAGCGGTGAATGGCGTCCTTACGGTACTTTACGCCCGGAGAAGTCATAGAAATTCGATGAACGAAAAAAATTCTGTGCCGTACCAAAAATCAAACCCAGTTACTTCTAGCGCTTCTTCTTTTTTGCTGACGTTAAGTTCCAACTGGGTTAGAGCCTGCTTCTCAGTTCAGTGTTGTTATGAACAATTCTACAGTTAATATTAACTGAGGGCTATATTTGACAATTCGACCATATTTGCATTTGTACATCGTTTGGTAAGTACAAAGAAACTCTATGCTCTATTACATGTACTTTGTAACAAGTCATGACTTGGAACGCATTTAAAGGGTTACTTGAATCACATGCTCAATACGTACAGTTACTTAACGGGCACTTTGAATATGTATATTAGAATAGTTCATACTGTCAGAATGCAAACCGGCATTTCCTCCGCACGCAGACTGCAGCTCATTTGCTTTACAAAACGCCCGGACACCAGTTCGATTTGATATGCATTCTCCGTCCTCGAGGCTCCAGCGTTCACACAACAGTAAACAGTGCACCGACCTGAATGCATCCAGATCAAAGTGCATTGAACACTTATATTATCAATTATACATTCATTTCTCATCTCTTCGTATCTTCCCTCTACAGGACTACAACGAGCAATGTCCGTACTCGCTGTCTCCGGTTAGCATCAAAAGTCAAAAGCTGTTGCGATCGCCGCGGAAGGCCACCCGTAAAATATCGAAAATCCCCTTCAAAGTGCTGGACGCACCTGAACTGCAGGATGACTTCTACCTAAACCTGGTCGATTGGTCCGCCCAGAATGTACTGGCGGTGGGGCTGGGTAGCTGCGTTTATCTATGGAGTGCTTGCACCAGTCAGGTGAGTTAGACATAATTCAAGCCACGGTGCCCCGCCAGACCGTTATTATGGAAAAAATGTCCACTAAACACTGGGTGTAATGTTCGATTTCTGAGGTCATGCCACACCTCTGGAACAAGTTAAAAAAATCCCTAGGAACAATCTAAAGAAACCTTTATCTGAAATTTTTAAGAAAAATAAATATGGCAGACTTTAGTGGGCTGGATACTTAGTATGAAAATCGAAAAGAAAGCTGTAAACTAATGATATTCCCAAAGAATACTTCATTTTTATTCAACATAATATCAACAAGTTATTATTGTTTACCTTTTATCCCATTAAACTTACCCTTGGTTGAAGCCATGCAAAAAACGTACTTCAGACAGACATTTTTTCCCATAATAACGGTCAGGCGTGGCACCGTGCACGTGCTTATCAGCCCGCTTTTCCGGTTTCGAAATACTGAACTAAATTACTACTAAATCGTTTATTTGCACTTTCAGGTGACGCGACTTTGCGATTTGAGCTCCGACGCGAACACGGTCACATCGGTGTCGTGGAGCGAACGAGGCCACCAGCTTGCAGTGGGGACACACCATGGCTACGTCACCGTGTGGGACGTGGCCGCTAGCAAACAGGTAACGTTCGATTCCGACCCGACCCGACATGCTATAATGTAAGGCAATCGCGGTGAAATGAAACACAGATAGCGAAGCAAATATTGACTTCCCGAAGTGTGCAAACAGTCCCGCGGGAGACGTCCGTCGGATTGGGCAAAAAAAAACAGAGACAAACAAAGCACGAAATAAGTAGCCTCTTGGTGGACAGTGGACACTGACAAGTAGCGCATTCATCGCCGGGCACTTGTTGACCAAAGCGGATTTTAATGCACTCTGACAAAATGAGTTCTTTGTAGGCAAACATTGCATAAAACCGGAGCAGGAGCAATGGCTTTTATTTGGCATTTGTTTGCACTCAATTCTCCTTCTAAATGGATGATTTAGCAATTCCATTTGCATATGAGTCAATGGACTCGATTGAAGCTGTTCATGAACTTTCTTGATAATCTGTCAATAAAGTGAACAATGCAGTGTTGGACAACACATTTGCAACTTTTCGATTTTCCAGATAAAACGGTCAACTTTAGAAGACTAGATTTTAAATATTTTTGGACAACTTTTTCCATAAAAAATCTTGGAAAATCCCTTGAGTAATCAAAAGGGAATTTCATGTAAAGATGGTTCGTTCAAATACTAGAGGCTCCATAAGTTCCTACGCTACTCCTTTGCAGTTTATGCAGGCATTCCTCGAAAGATTGAGATTAAGGAATTTGTTCATTACTTCCTCTAGAGATCCCATCATTTCTTCACAGATTCCTCCAGAAATGCTCCCAGGGATTCGTCCATTGACAACAAGCGACGCTGCAAGAAACGCCTATAAGAAATTCTTTAGCAAATCAACGTTGATACCTCCGAGTAATATCTACAGGGATCGCTCTGAAAATTGCAGCAATATCCTTCAATTCTCCCAAAATATCTTCTTCTTCTTCTTCTTCTTTCTGGCGTTACGTCCCCACTGGGACAGAGTCTGCTTCTCAGTTTAATGTTTTTATGAGCACTTTCACAGCAGTAATACTTGTTAAAATTCTTAGAGAAATTACTTTTCAATTGAGAGAATTAATTCTCTTGTGGTTCCTGTTAGGTTTCTTTTTGTGTGTTTATTTTTCAGATAAGAGGTCTCTAAAGACGTTATTTTCAAGACGATCAGCCTCTATCAACCCTACCCCAAGATATCATCTGCGAAAAAAATAAAAAAAAGGCCTTCAGAGAAATTTTCTGGGTACGTCGCTGATGTCCATAAATCTGAATCCCATATTGAGGGAAAGGCTTTTTTTCCTCAAGCTCGATTGGACTATTTTCTACATGTTTGACTTTGATGGTTGAAGGCATCTTCAGATCATTTGGTATTTGTTTTTCGTGAAAATTGAAACAAAATCACAATAAACGGGGTTGGTGGTCTGATGGCTACCGCTTCTGCTTCACAAGCAGAAGGTCATGGATTCAATCCCAGGCCCGTCCCTTTCCTCGTACTTTGTAGTTGTATATCTCTCACTTGCTTCTATCTTCCATTCTAAATCTATCACACTCAAACTATTCGTTCATAGCAAACGCTAGAACCAGAGATGGACAAGAAACCGTTTTCCTAACGCTTCCATTCTTCCACGCGCATGCCTTTCCTCACGCCTGATACATAGGCAGTCTGCTAATCACCTCTCTGCCATACCTTTTCCCCCAATCCATACACTCCGCATGAACTGGCGTAGATGCAGTCGGACTCCACGGTCTACAGTGGGCTAGTATAAGTGCAACATCATTTCCTCCCCCATCATTCTGACGTGGCAGGCGCCATTATAGTCTAAAAATAGAAGATCATCAGCACCTATACACTGAGGGTGTCTGTTAGTCCCAAACAGTCATTCGGTTGGTTCCTTGTGTAAGTGCAGCTGATCTGGCTATACTGGAGTAGTATCCACGGGCGGCCAATCAAGCTCAAGCTCAAGCTCAAGAAATTGAAACAAAATCACAATTATTTCATTTTTTTCGTGGGTTGTGTGTTGTATGTATTTAGAACGGATATTTTTTTTGCGGTTAGTTCTTTGAAATGACAACAAAATGTGCAAGTTGAGGATCAAAGGCCGTTTCTTCAATATCAGCATAATCAACGTGCACAGCCCTCGCCTAGCAAGTGACGATGACGATAAGGACGCTTTCTACGCGCAGCTGGAACGTGAAGACGACGGCTGCCCAAGCCATGATGTCAAAATCGTTATCGGAGATCTCAACGCTCAGTTTGGCCAGGAGGAGGAATTTAGACCGATTATATGGAAGTTTAGCGCTCACCAGCTTACGAACGAAAACGGCCTTAGACTGATTGATTTCGCCGCCTCCAAAAGCATGGCCATACGTAGTACCTACTTCCAGCACAGCCTCCCGTATCGGTACACCTGGAGATCATCCCAATAGACTGAATCGCAAATCGACCACGGTTTGATTGATGGAAGACACTTCTCGGACATTATCGACGTCAGAACCTATCGCGGCGCAAACGTCGATTCGAACCACTACCTAGTGACGGTTAAAGTGCGCCAACGACTTTCCGTTGTGAACAACATTCAGTACCGACGCCCGCCACGGTACAATCTGGAACGGCTCAAGCTACCCGAAGTCGCAACTGATTACGCGCAAAGCCTTGAAGCAGCGTTGCCGGAAAAGGGAGAGCTTACCGAAGCCCCTCTTGAGGACTGCTGGAGTAGTCTCAAAGCAGCCATTAACAACGCATACAAACAGAAGCGAAGACAGCAAACCCATCTATTCCGGGATAAAAAGCGCCGCCTGGAAGAGTTGGAGTGCGAAGAAATGGAGCAGCTGTATCGTTCTCAAGAAACACGTATGTAAGTTCTACAAAAAAAACTCAATGCATCCCGCAAAGGCTTTGTGCCGCGAGCCGAAATGTGCCGGGATAAGAATGGAGATATCTTGACGGACGAATGTGAAGTGATTGAAAGGTGGAAGCAGCACTACGATGAACACCTAAACGGCGCCGAGGTAGATCAAGACAGCATGAGGAATGGCTTCATCAGTACCGTAAGGACGCCATTCACCGCTCATTTAACAGCATTTCAACACATTAAATTCTGTCAAAAATCGGTTTTTCGATATTTTTCAAAACTTTTTGCGCTAAACGCAAGATAAAACCTTTGTTTTTGCTGGAAAGAAGTTGAAATGTGAACAACGTATAATGGTACCGAATAACATGTATGCCAACGATACATGTGTAGGGTGCCATTCACCGCTTATCCTAAGTATGAGGCTGTATATACACAACTAGTTGGAATTAATTTAGTTTCATTAGCTGGTTGTTATCATTGTACTATAGTACAACAACATATTAAAGCGTGGCAGCTAAGAAGCATTTTTCGACCTGCCATAATAAAATCATTGTTCACCTCAAGCTTACCGCCTTAAACAGCCTAAAATTATTTTTTATAAATAGTATATAATATTAAATCATATGAATTTCATTCTGATACAATCCATTCTGGTATACTAATACATGTTGATGACTTTTATTGCAAAAATTTGTTTAGATTTTTCAAAATATTTCAGCGGTGAATGGAGCATGAGCGGTGAATGGCGTCCTTACGGTACGGCGGATGAGGGAGACGTGCCAACTCCTACAATAGGTGAAGTTAAGGATGCTATCAAACAGCTCAAGAATAACAAAGCAGCTGGAAAGGATGGTATTGGAGCGGAACTTATTAAAATGGGCCCGGACAGGTTGGCCACTTGTCTGCACCGATTGATAGCCAGGATCTGGGATACAGAACAGCTACCGGAGGAGTGGAAGGAGGGAATAATATACCAAATATACAAAAAGGGTAACAATTTACAACAACCAAATATACAAAAAAAGTTAGAATTTGAGAACTATCGAGCGATCACCATTCTTAATGCAGCCTATAAAGTGCTTTTCCAGATCATCTTCCGCCGTCTATCGCCACTGGCAGGCAGATTTGTGGGAAGTTATCAAGCCGGTTTTGTGGACGGGCGATCGACAACAGACCAAATCTTTATGTTGCGGCAGATCCTCCAAAAGTGTCGCGAATATCAAGTCCCTACGATTTCAAAGCGTCCTATGATGCCATCGACCGCGAAGAGCTATGGAAGATTATGGACAAGAATGATTTTCCCCCGGGAAACTGACTAGACTGATCAAAGCAACGATGGATAGTGTACAGTGCTGTGTGAAGATATCGAGTGCATTATCGGACCCGTTTGAAACACGCATTGGAGATGGTCTTTCCTGCCTCCTGTTCAATATTGCGCTAGAAGGTGTTATGAAAGGGGGGGCTTCAACATGCGGGGCACGATCTTCAATAAATCCAGCCAGATCATCTGCTTTGCTGACGACGTGGACATTGTCGGAAAAACGTTCCAGGTGATTTCTGAACAGTATACCAGGCTGAAACGTGAAGCAGATCGGGTTGGATTGAAGGTAAATACGTCGAAGATGAAATATCTGCTGGCTGGAGGTACCGAGCGCGATAGAGCTCGCATTGGCAGACGCGTGATGATTGACGGGGATGAGTTCGAGGTGGTGGACGAATTTGTCTACCTCTGATCATTGATAACGTCGGATAACAACTGCAGCAGAGAAATTCGAAGGCGTACCATTGCCGGAAGTCGTACTTACTACGGACTCCACAAGACCTTGCGGTCTGGTAAACTTCACTTCCGTATCAAGTGTACCATGTACAAGACGCTGATAAGACCGGTCGTCCTCTACGGGCATGAGACGTGGACTAGGAGTTTTTGAACGACGTGTGCTTAGGACGATCTACGGCGGAGTATGTGAGAACGGCGTATGGAGGAGAAGAAAGTAATACTTCAATATTCCTTGATAAATTCACCACTGATTCTTCCAAAGAAAATTCTTCCAGAAGTTTATTAACGGTTTCTACCAGGTTGATTGAAAAAGAGTTTGCTTGGAGAAATTCACCAATTAATATTTAGAGAATATGAGCGATCTGGAAAAAGTATCTATGGTACTGGAGTAGTTTCTTGTTGTAATTATTAAAAAAAAGATTAAGAAAACCCTAAATATATGAAAATATGTTCGCAGGGGTAACTTTGAATGAATCATTGGATACGTTTTATAAAAAATATCCCGAGCAATTCCCCTGGGAAGGAATCCGAAGATGAAATTATGAGTGATTTTTGTAGAATCTTAGAATAATCATCAGGAATAATGTCCAAAGAAATATATATTTAAAGGCTAGAGTTGAAGGAACTTCCGAGAATTTCTGGAGAAATCCTTTAAGTACTTAGTGGACAGATCTTGCTAAAATGTCTGTAAACCTAATGAGTAATTACATTGATGGAATAAATTGAGGATTGTTTTACAACAAGAATCTACTGTTACTGAAGAAATTTCTAGATACAGGAATCCCAAGATAAAATCATGATAGATTCTGCGGAGGAATTCTTTGAAAAACTATTTGCAATATACCTTTTCACATCGTGTAACGCGTATCGAACGTTATGAAAGGATTTTCCCTCATTAAGAAACAATGCCCTATCAAATCGAATATATTCCATAAAACGTTTCACACGTACCTAAGAAGATTGCAATGATCAATAAAATTCACCTTTTGTCGTTTTTTGTTTGTTTGTTCACATCCCGATCACCAACTGAAGTGATGAATGCGCATCTATTAAGTCGACAAACACGCTGCTGGATGGCAGCTCCGCAAGAAAGGCGTCTCTACGCACTATCCAACGACGATGACACCAATTAGTGTTTGCAGAAAAAATAATAACGCACACTCTTCATACGCACCTCTTTTTATATACAGTGTTGGACAATATATTTGCAACTTTTTCGATTTTCTATACACAATGGTCAACGTTGAAGGATAAGATCTGGACCGAATTGATTAACATTTTCATTTCCTTGAAATCCAACATACATTTTTGAATGATTTATCCAATCATGAGTTGAAAAGCAACTACGGTTTGACCACAGTGTTATTTTTTACAAATTTTAATAATTGTCAGACAAATAGTTTTCCAATTTCCTTCAAAATTTCATCTCAGTTAAATCTTTGTTTATTAACTCGAAATTGGAAAAATACTTAAAAATATATGTCAACTGCTGTCTGATATGCTAAGTTGATCAGTTGATCGACTTTTATGGAAAATCGAAAAAGTTGCAAATGTATTGTGCAACACTGTAGATATTGCAAAACGTGACTTGACCAAACAGTGACACCTCACTAATTCGATTCGTAATCGTCCGTTTTTATATTGCGTGAAGTGCGTTGCCCACTTATTTATTTGTTCTTTTTTTTTTGTCGCCTCGATCACAGGTCAACAAATTGCAAGGCCACTCGGCCCGCGTAGGAGCCCTGGCTTGGAACGGTGACGTCCTCTCGAGCGGGTCTCGAGATCGCTTGATTATGCAGCGGGATACGCGCACCCCGGCCCAGGTTTCCGAGCGGAGGTTGGCCGGCCACAGGCAGGAGGTGTGCGGCCTCAAGTGGTCCCCCGATAATCAATACCTGGCCAGCGGTGGCAACGACAATCGGCTCTACGTGTGGAACCAGCACTCGACCAATCCCGTGCAATCATATTCGGAGCACATGGCCGCAGTGAAGGCGATCGCGTGGTCACCTCATCACCACGGATTGCTGGCTAGTGGAGGCGGTACGGCAGATCGTTGTATACGCTTCTGGAATACCCTGACCGGGCAACCGATGCAATGCGTGGACACTGGCTCGCAGGTATGTAATCTTGCCTGGTCAAAGCATTCGTCGGAACTGGTGTCCACCCATGGCTATTCGCAAAACCAGATCTTGGTATGGAAATATCCATCGTTGACACAGGTCGCCAAGCTAACGGGGCATTCCTATCGGGTGCTTTACTTGGCACTTAGTCCCGACGGTGAGGCCATTGTGACCGGTGCCGGGGACGAAACCCTACGCTTCTGGAACGTTTTCAGCAAAGCACGCAGTCAAAAGGAGAATAAAAGTGTTCTAAATCTATTTACAAACATTCGATAAAAGCAGACATTTTAGGAACTTAGAAGCAGGCTTGAGAGAGGGATACGAATTGTTCCATGCTTCCATAAACTAGAGTGTAGTTCTAAGTCGATGGCAAAATTTAACTCATAACCACTCACTTTTCGAACCACACTTCTTCAGACTTTCCATCGTTTTTAGGCGTAAATCATCCACTGTCATTAATTTATTACGCTAGTGTATATTTGTATAATTATATTTTTCTTTTTAGAAGAAATAGAATACGAATTCGTAGTAAAGAGTTATATTTTTGAATGAAAAGATTGATATTTGTGAGTTTTTTTGGTAGAATTAATATGGATACAGCAAAGTGTATTTTAAAACTAAGTTAAAAAAAAGGATTTTGGCAAACAAATTATTTAGTTCTTTTATATTGGAGAACTTTGACTTCATTGCTTAGTGTTTCTATTCCATGTGGTGCTTGTTATGCATCAGCATTTTTCGAAATGCAAAGTGATGTAGTCGCAAGTATCATTAGATTATTTAAAGAACATTTGAACGGTTTTTTGAGTGGCGCGTGGGCATTGAATTTTTCGCTTGATTCGATTTATAAATTGGATCAGAAGAAAAATTCAAATCAATACCACTTGGAGTTTGAATGAATGTAGTACTGATTTATATGTTACTGTTCGATTTAGGTTTACCAACTGAAAAAAAAAAGTTTGTTTAAAGCATAGATATGGATGGATGAAACAACACAACCAAAATTTACAAACCCTTGAATCCATTTTGCTAAAACATAACTGCAAAGTGTATTTTTGAAATATAGCTAATTTTTCAAACCATCCAAAGTAAACGTAATCGAAATCTTTCATCAAGCTACACCAGCTTGACGAAATGCTTCGTGCCGTTTTCTGCTTTTTATAGGTTCTTTATTTTATCGTACTGTCTAACGATTATTTCGGGAAATCATTTCACTAAATGACCTTCTCAAGGGTTATTACTGAAATCTTTACCGGTAATAATCGTTCATTGTTGTTGATTATGTTTTATCTTGTAAATAGTACGTTAAGCCGTCTAATAACTTTTACATTCGTGACTACTGTATGTTGCGTAACTAATAATTCAAAACAAAACATAAACGTTGCATGCGCGTTTACAGAGAAAGTACTAATATTATTTAAAATGCCGCACCAAGATACTACCAACAATAAAACGTGTTGCTATAACCCGATAAGATGGAATCATTCGAATTCCCGCAAAATTTGTCATTTTGGATTATTTGGAGGAGTCGGCTATCGATGCGACAAAAATTTGTGTTCTTGAGATAGACGAAATACACACTTTTAAAACTATACGCTTTGTTATTTCATCGTCGGGAAAATGTTGAGAACATCACTATTGCCTACTGTATATGATAATATCACCAAGATAGCAGCAGCGAGCGGAGAATGCGCAACTATTCAGCAAGACCAAACTGAGGGTCGTGGATTCGAATCCCACCGGGCGAGGATCTTGTCGTAATGAGAATTTTCTCGACTTCTCTCATTGGTGAAGAAAGCTCTCAGTTATCAACTGTTGAAGTGCTCATAAGAACACTAACCTGACAAGCAGGTTCAGTCCCAGTTGGGACGACGAGGTAATTTAACTAACATTTGAAGCATTAAGATTAGGATTTCCTGATTCAATGCATTTTGGGTCGGTCTATTGTACCGTATTTCTAACTAATGTGATATGACTTTCGTTGTAGATAGAAAACTAGGGATTATGTATTCAATGTTGGTGGTAGCAAGTCTCTTCATTTAAAAATTGTTTACTTTTCCAATGCCAATTTCCAAAAAGCCCTTTTGAAACATATCCGCTCATCAAATCGACAAATGATTTGAATGGATGTCTAGTTTTTCGATGATCATTGAAATTTCTGAAAATGACCGCAACAATGACGTGAATATTTACACAACAAATTGGTATAAATCTGACTCCAATTCAACTTGTTTCTCCCGTTTCGACTACAGATTCCATGTGAGAATTAAACTATAAAATGAGATTGGTATTACGTAGTTTTGTTTTAGACACATTCCACGCACATCTACGCCAAGATATCAAAAATTCAAACTCTGAAATATTTCCAAAGCTATGCAGAACATGAAAGACAATATGTTGAATTGTATAAAAAACATAAATTTGATAGAAAATACAGTGAAAAACATACCTGAAAAGTTATATAAAGTTTATATAATTTATTGGTGAGAAATTGAGACATTAAACAACTTTTTAATAAAAGCCCTGTATCATAATATATCAAGTGTAATATAACTGTCTTATCCGTTAACTAGAAGGATATTAAATAACATTGTTATGTGCGGGTTTAATTTTTTGAAACGAATTATTGGATCTTTGAAAATGTATGTTTTCAAATACAGTCATCTCTCCCTTACTCGATATTGAAGGGACCATCGAGTTAGGGAGGTATCGAGTTACAGAACACAAAATCAGTGCAACTGCGATCCAAGGGACCATCGAGTTAGCCATGAAAACCAACTTTTACTATGGTTCTCTAACTCGATATCGAGATAAGGAACATCGAGTAAGGGAGAGTTGACTGTAGTCACATTATTAGGTGTCGCGTTACAAAAATGGCTTAATTTTGACATTGTAAAATAAATACTTCTTATAGAACTCTTATATTTCGGATTCTCTTCCTACTCGTCAAGATACGTGTTTCCAATCGAACCATTCTTTGAAAAGTTACACTAAGTGCAAAGTTTTGGTGTCGCGTGACGTTAATTTTAACCGTAAATTTTCAGGATAAAACTACAAATTTCAAAATGCTCGTTCTCAGCAATGCTACAACCGATTTTCGATTTTTTTTAATTTTTAGTAGATGGAAATAGTTATACTAGCTTTCAGCGTTGGTGCCACCCCACTAAAACCCTCCCCGTTTTTGTAAAATGTGGGTATGTCTGTTTTCTCTTGTTTTTCACTCAAATCTGATCAAGTAGCTCTGGTTTTTAATGAACTCGTTGGCTAGTGACTCAAATCTTATCAGACAGGTACCGTTTACTACAGGAATAGTCTCTTACATGTTGTGGTATACTTGGCTTCGATAGTAAACAACGTGGTTCTCCAGCGGATAATCCGGAATATCCGTAAAAATGGTAAATTCATGAAAATAATCCAAGACAGTTTTTTTTTTTGCAAACTCATCAGAACTCATTATAGAACGCAATAGATTATTTGTATTGTTCATGGACCTAGGCGGTCACAAATAATGGCCTCCTGAAGATCCTGAACATCCGTAAAATGGTCATTTCGTGAAAATCATCCTATATCACTGCGCTTTTTTCAAAACATATCATAAATCAATTACTTAACATAACGGATGATTGGGTTTATTCTTGGATATAATGAATTTGATTATTTTGCAATAAACTTCGGTGATCAAGGTGGTCTTTAATTTCAATACAAATTATACTTCTTCTTCTTCTTCCTGGCGTTACGTCCTCACTGGGACAGAGCCTGCTTCTCAGGTTTAACTCAGTTATTAACTGAGAGCTTTCTTTGCCAAAGTTGCCATTTTCAAATTCGTATATCGTGTGGCAGGTACGATTATACTCTATGCCCAGGGAAGTCAAGGAAATTTCCTTTACGAAAAGATCCTGGACCGACCGGGAATCGAACGCAGACACCTTCAGAATGACTTTGCTTTGTAGCCGCGGACTCGAACCACTCGGCTAAGAAAGGCCCCCAATTATACGTGTATTACAAATTTTATATGTTCTATAATTATGATTTTTTACGTGTTTAAAAAACGCACAGTGGTCTAGGATGATTTTTACGACCAGTTTTGCGGATCTTCCAAAGGGAGTTGAAGTGATCCATGGGCAGTCCTGATTGGATGATTTTAAAAATTGATAATTTTTTTGAATATTGCAGATTTTCCAGTGATCCAGGTTGTTTACCATTGAAGCCAAGCAGTCCCCAACATGTGTTAAGCTATCTTTTCACTGACCGGCACCTTTCTGAAAAGATTTGGATCGCTTCTTAAAATCAGACCTAAAACCAGAGCTTTTTGATTAGAAAAAAGAAACATGGAGAAACTGTACCAGTTATGGCCATAGTGGTTCCCTATTTGGCTATATGTAAAATTTTAATAACTTTCACATTTTAAATCTTTTTGAATGTTTTTACATCAACGCACAAACATTTTCAAAATTTGAAGGCATTAAAGTAATCACGTATGGCGAAATAGGGAACCACTATATCCACAACTGGTACACCTACCCTATTTACTTCTCACAAAAACGTGGAAGGTTTCAGAAGAATTGCGCCAACGCTTAAATCTGGTACAACTATTTCCTTTCAATGAAAGCTCAAACAATCGGTTGAATAATTGAGGAACTGAATTTTATGAGTTAACATGTATTCACAGTTTCGCCTAATAATCTGATTTAATAACTCTTCTGTGCGGCAGAATTCCATGATATTCAGGTCACTATTTTGAGACCATAAACGTCCTTGACAATTTTGCTAATACATGATCCTCAAAATACTACATGGCTACGTTGAAATTTTATTGGCCCAATATCTGATTCAATTGCAAATAATTAAGTCAAATTTATATGGTGACCACAAGCGCCATCTACGCTTTTACAAAGCATGACTTTCTCAAAAGGTTTCACAGAAACATTAAATTAATTTTAACCAGTGTCGGATCAAATTAACCCACTGTGAGACAGAATGTCGAATGTACTAAACAAATAACAATACTAGATTTACTTTTTTTCTGAAACCTGGAAGCAACATTACCGATTTTATCATTAAAAATAAAAAATGCGTTTTGTGTAACGCAAAACCCTGTTGGAAGATAAACGTAACGCGGCGCTCATAAAATGAAATCAATGATTTCTGCAATTATTCAATATTTCCTTCCAGTTTGAAGTCACACTCTGATTCTTATCAATACATAAAAGGATTGCCTAGAACAAACCCGGATTGTAAAAATTAAAGCAGAGCAGATATAGGCGATTATAGAGTGATGTTTAAAAAAGTGCATTTCAGCGATGGTGTCGCGTTACGAAATGCAACTGCTTTTAGTTACCATATATACAGTGTTATGTTTAAAAATGAATGTCACAACATCAAGTACATTTAATATGCAAGATATAAAAACAGTTTGATCACATGGTCAAAAGGCATATTTCCGAGAACAGGTCTAATTTGATAATGAAAGTCGGTTCCTCGTGGTGTCGTGTTACGCTGGAATGTGTCAATACGTTCCTTGAACAAGTTCGCCATCAAAAAACTTTATCAAACTTAGGTACCATTTATTTTAAAGCAGTTTATTTTATTCAATCTATTATTTGATTTTTGCCAAAAATTTGTCGGTTCTACCGGTACCAAAACGAATAAATAAAATTTAGGAATATTGATCGTTATTATCATTCTGATGAGTGTCACATAATTCTGGCGATAGAATGTTAGAAATAACTTAGATGGACACCTTTTTTTAACCCTTTCTTTCCCACAGCTTTGTTCGACAATTTAACTGTCGAAATGGCGTTACTAAAAAAAGTGCAAAATCAACAATTATGCAAAATCACTTTAAAATTTTTTGATTGTTTTTCAAAAGTTAGTTGATTGTTTTTCAATTGTTTGATGTTTGATGAGACAAATGAGCGCATACATTTATTCCAATCATTATTGAGCTAATAGTACCAATTCGGTTTAGCTAGCGTTCGACGAAAATCGGTGGATCACCTGTGCTACCATGGGAAAGAGAGGGTTAAGGCTAAGTAGCCCGTCATTCGTTTTGGCAACAATGATGACTTTTCAGCTTGCATTTCAAAGTGGTAAAATTCAGTCTTGATAGTTTATATTGACTTGAAAATGTATCACTGTACGCGCTAACATGCATAAAGTATGCTGATACTTTTTCAGTTGAGTCAGTGCAAAACCTACTGAATTTCTTTGATTCGAAATCGTGAAATGAATTTGCAACAATCATCAACGACGCGTACAAATTTCAATGACGGCCTACTTCGCCTTAAGATAATCCGACATTTATTTGTCGAATTTTGATAGAAAATTGAACATTAGCAATATTAAATATCTACATTTTATTTATATAGAAATATACTTTATTTTCGAAGATGCGTGCGAATATATTGATATACAGATATACATCGGTAACACGTTACATACATCCAACATCTTCAAAGCCCGTATATGTAGTATAATACTGAAGTACGTGGTATCGATGCAAGCCTGTGCTAACATCAGTTTACAACTAATATAACATTTATTGTGCTTTTTCTTTAATGTGACATCATGCACTGGTATGGTCCTCGATGAGAATGCTTTTCATAATACTATTCAACAGTGGATTATTTACTTCTTCAAGGCTTTATAAAGCAAGACCAATCCAAGCCCGAGAGCTAACGCTGATCCTGCAATGATTGCCGTTTGCTGCCAGCTGAAATGATAGTAGAGGGGGTTGAGAAAATGAAGCTTATTCCTAATTGAGCTGGTGTCTTATCAAGTCTAAAAATGTAACATCATGCAGCGCATGTTGATAAGCTGACATTCAACTATTACTCAACTATTTTGCAAGACAACGTTCAAGTGTATTGAGTGATCGGATGATTCAAACGGAAAACAGAAATTGCTTGATAGTAAAGTGTATAATAGTAAACTTTTATTATCTCGGATAGAATGTTTTAAACATAGCACCACAGGTAGTTTGAATAAAGTTACTTTAAGATAGTTAAGCAGAATGCCTTAGCTATTGTATTCGATACAAGTATTAATAACAGCAACTAATGCGTTAAATCCTATCCAAAAAGCTTAGCCTTCAAGGCTCCAAACCAGGATCCGGATGACGAGGACGGAGAATCGGAACTAAATTGGAAAGGGGAAAACAAAAATGTTAACTAAACAAAAAGCTACAAATGTACTAGTACTACTACTGATAAACACATGCGGCGTGCGCACAAAGAGCAGATGAGACGCCAATTGATTTTTCAGTGATTAGTAGAAAAAGGGGAAATACTTACTCTTGTTTCGAAACATTCTTTTTCCGCTCGGCTTCAATGATCTCTCCCACGACGAATTGCTTCATTTGTGCTCTGTAAGTAGGAAAAGAAAATTGTTATGCGATCAAAGCGGCAATACTGGTACTCCTGGAAACAATCTTTATCTGGTATGTGAATGTTTGGATTTTTTTTTTTTTTTAACTTTTGAGGAATCCTGTAGAACTACAGGGAAAAATGTGGAAAATAATTCTGGGGAAAAATTCCAATGTATTTTGGATTTTTTCCAAATGATTTATGTGGAAATACTTGGTTAGGTAGATATTTCATATCAGAATTCTTTGTAAAGTGACAGGACTGGTAGCAGACATACTTTTGTTTTCAATGCAAGTTTCTATTTTCAATGAAAGATCTCTAAAGCCGCTACAGTCAACTTTCGTTCGTTGCACTAAACCTGTAGCCCACCTAGTGAAAGACTTTCACTAATCGAGCTGAAATTTTAGCTGTCAAAATATTGAATGCAATGGAAATTCAGGGATACCAACATTGATAAATCGAGTTTCATGTCAAAAAGTGACGTTTGTGTTTTAAGTGGACTATTATAGCTATAATAATTATTATAACTATAATAGCCCACCTAACGGGAGCTCAATTAATACGAAGCCCACCTAAAGATAGTGCAACGAACGAAGTTCGACTGTATTTAGGCAAAACGATGTCACTTTCTTCAATTTTTCGATATAATTTGCCTCTGAAATTTGGTTGGCCAAAATTGGCATGGATTGAAATAAAATAGCTGAATCGATCGGTAGTGGTTCCATTAGCAAGAATCAAATAATGGTCTCGAAATAAACCTGAGTTGGGAATGGTAAATAATTATCAAGGAATATATCTAGAAAGAGCTACATTTTTGCTGATGGAGCTTCGCATACAATTCCTCAATGTTCTGCTGCAAGAAAACCTCCAGGAACTACTAAAGGATCTTAGCGAAATTCTCAAAGGATTTCATGAGAACTTATAAAAAAAACTTGAAATTAATAAAGACGGAACTTCCGAAAAAATCGTGAGAGATCACTTGCACAGAATCCTGGTATAAACTCAAAAGGATTCAAAGCACGAGTTCACAGATCCCACGGACAAACACTTCAGGAATGATTTTAGTGATTCTTCCAAAGATTCCTTCAAACAATAAGCTCAGGGACATACCTAGGGATTCCAACACTGATACCTCTAGGTATTGTTTCAAAAATTCTCCCAGGAATTCTCTTACGATTTGCTCTAGAAATTCCTCCAGAAATGATTCCATAGATTTATCCATATTTCCTAAAGATTTCTATAAGAACTCTTCCGGATAATCCTACATTTTTTTGGAAAAAATCCCATAAATAAAACTTGGAAAAAAATAAGAACACTTTTTCTGAAAGAATCACTGTAGAAATTCTTGAAAGAATTGTTGGAGTAAATTATGGAAATGTCGTAGGACAAATTACAGGGTTTTGAAGAAGTTCTGAATGTAAATCTTGACGAAAATGCTAGAAAAATTGACGGAAAGATCACTGGAGAAACTCTTCGAAGACCTTCAAATGCATTGCCTTGAGAAATACAAGAAATCTTTGGGATAATTTCTGGAGATATTCTAGGTTATAATGAGTAATTCAATGGAAAAATCATTGAATGTATATGGAAATCAGACGACTTTTTTGAGAAATTTTAGGAATAATCTTTGCAGTAAACTGAAGTATCCTAAGTAAATCCGCAAAATATTTACTGAATGATTTTTTGAAGTAATTTTGGGCAACTGCCTCAATGTATTTATAGAGTAATGCCTGGCGTAATTTCACGAATCCCACAAACACTCGAAGAAGTGCCTTATTAACAAAATGTCTAGTTGCATTCTTGAGGAATCTTAAAAAAAACTTATAATATCACTCTCTCAAGATTCTCTGGTTCCTGACTCATCTAGTTTTGACGTTAACTACGAGACCTTTCACTAGCCTTGCAGGTACAATGATAGATAGCCCCCAGATATCCAACCCTAATGAAGCGAGGCTTTGGCTTGATAGCCGCGAACAAAGCCAAGGAAGACCTATTTAGATTTCCTTAGCTTATCTGTTCCGGAAAGTGAATGGGGTTGAAATATAATTAAACGATATGGTGCTGACTCTTCAATAAAGAATTTTTCAATGTTTACGTTTTGCAGGAAGGCCCTTTTCAAATCTTTCGTTAGATGCTTGCAAAGAGAAATCAACCAGAAAACAGGACATTCATGAGTTTTCATGAGAATTTTTCAGACATTTCTCTACAGATATTAATTTCTGATTACTTGACTCTTATTGCTCGTCACACTACAAGTGATTTTTTCAGAAATATCATCAGAAACATATCCAGGTATTGTTATTATATTTTCTCGGAATTATTTCAACAAAATAGATGTTTGTCAATTGTTACTATTGAAACAATTATTGTAACAAAGTATTTTAGTATTTTGGGGTTTGTCTCAAGTTTGTGGAATATCGAGCTCTGTAGCTACCATGAGAATCGGAGGACTAACGAATGTCTTAAAAACTCAGTATTGAAAGTAAGCAATCTTGGAGAAATAACTAGAAGAATTCCTTAAGTTTATCCCCGAGGAATCTGAAAAGAAAGTTACGGAGATTAATCGCGTAAATATATCTGACTATTTCCCTGGATCTTCTAGAATAAAAAACAGGATTCAATACAAGGAGAAAGAGGAAAATAGTCAGTTTTGAGACCATTTTGATTAGATAGTCTTTAGAGACCTTCTAGTAAAAACTTAGCCTTTTAGAGACTTATATTACCACCCATGCAGATACAAAGATAGACAGTCCCAGACATCGAACCCCAATAAAGTCACCTTCAAGCGAGACTTTGGCTCGATAGATGCAAACAAAGCCAAGGAAGACCCATTTAGGTTCCTTATCAATTCTGATTTAATCTACCCAATAAAACAAGCTTACTTTGCATCGGTACTGTGGCCAACATCGTTGAACTCGTTGGTGGCATCCTTTCCAGCCATCTCAATCAGAACTTCCTCCCCTCCGGGATGCTGTGGGTGATAAAGAGAAGATTTCAATGAGAAATACATATTGACCTTCACGATCATAATGGATAGATAAAAGTTAATGGTCATCAGTGCGATTGATAGCAGTTTGACCACTTACCTCGTTTTGGAATTTGGTGACGTCGTAGACTTTGTCGTCGATGACCATCCACAGGTCTGCGGGGGTGTTGTGCTTTGCCACTTCGGCGTACGAGTATTGCTTCAATGCAGCCATTTCCGGAGATTCTGGATCTAAACTTGTTGCGTGCACTAAAACGAATTTGCGTTAAATCGTGCACGAAATGGCAGTCACAACGATGGAAGTTTGATGTAGAGTTTAGTCTATCCGGAAGAAGACCACACACCTGTTGCGAGCGCTGAATAATCGAAACTGAAAAATGAAAGCGAGTAGCAGTTGTGACAGTGACGGTGCGGGAACCTCGCGGATGACGTTTAGAAAGCAAGTTAAGCGATAAACGATAAGAGTGACGGGGACGGGAAGCAAAATATGGGCGTAGCCAGAGAAGCGCAGGAGGGTGGCGTGGCCCGAATAAAAACGTACCATTCATTGAATGGTATTGGATACAATACAGCGTATTGTAATTGAATATCGAAGTAACATTGTGGTAACATTAGGGCTCATTCATTTATTTCATAACGCTGAAATTGGCCTTTTTGGACACCCACCCACCCCCTTATAACGCTTTTTGTATGAATATTATTCAATTTTTGTATGTGCCGTAACATCGTTGGGACACCTACCCACCCCCTCTAGCGTTATGAAATTTGTGGATACAATTAAAAATCCGACTGACAGAAGTGAATAAAACAAGTTCAGAGACCAAGAAATTTGAGTGAAAAATGTTTAAAATAGACCATTTCCGTCAGATCTAACCCCCAGTTTTTGTATTTTTTTTTTCGAAAGACAATCATTTTTAATGAATATTAACGCTCTCAGATTTTGTTTATATGCATTCCTGATTTTCTTACAAATTTTTGAAAACATGGATACTCACCACATTTTGAAAAATAATTCGAGATGCGGCACAGTTTGTTCAACCCTATGGGTATCAGCGTGGTGATTATGCAACAATTTTTCGATTCCACCCCTGCATTGGGATGCTTGTTTACATTTGCAAACGTCAAATCAGGTGCGCGCTCAAACTGACCGTGATTCCGGTCAGGGCGCCCCTAACAGGAGCGCCACCGAAACTACTCAAACAAACGTTTTTAAACCAGGTTGGAACTGGCGTAACCCGCTCTGATCACAGTTCCAACTCCAACCCGATTCAAGTCTTCCTTTAGGAAAATATATTTTCCTCCACAGATTCAAAATTCAAAACCATCCCCTAACAACAAATCTCTCACCCACCCAGCAGTTACGGTACCGCTAGTTCTATTCGTGATCAAACGTCAACATCCCACCGCAAAATCGCTAGTGTTTGGAGGTGATTTTAACCTCCAAATTGCGAAATCATCACCTCCAAGTTAGTTGTAATACCCACCGTTATATGAATTATGGTGGCGCGTCGATCGTCGCAAGTTTCTCGTTAAACAGTCAATTAGAAGGCTATTTTTTACTATTCATGCCTACAAATGCCTTAATCTGTCTGTTGGCTGTTGATCCGGAAAATTTCCGCCTTGAGGCAGCAACAGCCGCGCAAGGAAATTTTGAGCGGCTGTTGCTGCCTCTAGGCGGGAATCTTCCGGCATATTCAATCCCTTCAATCCTCCTCGGTACAAAGCAGAGAGTTCAGGCATCTGTCGACTACAATCCCTGCGTTACAGAACCGTGTAGTGTTCGCCGGGTGCGGTCATAACCGTGATTACGGAGACTTCAGGAGCCGTGAAGGAAGGAGGGAGCGAAACCGCAACGGAGCCCATTATGATGAATGAAAACATAAACAAAAATCATCTGGTCATGCCAGCTGATCGTAAATTCACCACAACGTGGGGGCAAAGCCATAGGGGAAAAAGGGGTCTGCTTTTTTTCAAGGTGAAACAAATTGTAATGGACCGAGGGGTGAACTAACGTGCCGCAAGTTTTTCATTGTTTTCTAACAGTTAAAGGCTCCAAAACATATCGGTTCCTTAAGAAAGTTTGTTCAGTAAATTGACAGAAAGCATATAAGCCAATAAAAATTTTTCACAGGAATGGTCTATTAAGGTACCGCGGGGCAAGTGGGAACGAAAAAAACGATAGTTCAAACAAATTGTTCAATATAATTTTCAAATGTCAATATCTTTCAAATCCAACAACACAATCACGTTTTGGCAACATATTTGCTGGTGTGTGCATGAAACTAATCGAATAATTTCGAAATTGTGAAAACCTTGGAAGAAAGTTTTAGAATGAGCCAATGGACGCAGTTACCTCGCTAAGCGGGGCAAGTGGGACACATCCAGTTTCATGCGTAAATCCACATCAGTAAGTCAACCATTACAATAATAGGATTGATAAGTCATAGATTTTGAATTTTATGTACATATTTGATGTACATAAGGGATCAATCATAAAATACGTTACGTTTTAGGAAGAAACCCTTTATTTAAACTATTAAATGTCACCTCACATTTAATATTAACTGAAAATTCCTCAATAAAAGCATAAAGAGGAATTGAACATGTTCAAAATATATCATTTATAAGTTGTTAATTAAAATGTAGCACATAAACAATCAATAATTGACGAAATAATAAATATGTTTTGTTATTATTTATATGCATGGCAGAAAACCACCTTATGGGATGGAATTGTTTTCCATCACTACTTAATTTGGTAGAAATAACAAATAAAGTTCAAATAACATAGAAAAGTAATCGTTCTCATGATGCATTTCAAATTTCAGCTGTGTGTTTGTTCAATTTTGAAGTCGTATTTCAAAAATAAAAAATTAATTAAAAAATAAAGAATTATATCACTTTTCTTCTCCCTTTTATGCAATTACGTAATTTGAGGTTGATCTTTTTTTGATAAAAATCATTTGTTTGAATGTTTTGGTGCTACTCTCTAGCAAAATGTATGGAACGTGTACGAAAAGTTTTGATTCTGGTTTTTGTTTTGATAGGTCCCACTTACCCCAGGTACAAATATATTTTGGGGTAAGATAGACCATCGAAAATTTCATATGAAATGAAAACAAAATACTGGTTTATCGTTAGCAGCTTGTAATAATACTAAAAATTATAGCTTACTGATGGAAATTCGATTTAAAACACATTTATTTTTTGCGAGTCAATGCAAGACGTGAAACGTGTCACAATTTGTCATGCAAGTTGAAAATGGTGCTGAACTAACAACTGTTACATGAACCACATGGTAATAAAAATAACAATATGTTTAGTACTAAATACATTCCTTGTCATTGTATCTTCAACTTTCTAGAAGAATACCCCCATGAAAAACTTTTCCTAGTTGAGCTATGACGATACGCCCCACTTACCCCGGATTCTCACTTACCCCGGGGTACCTTAAGACTAAGTAGCCCGTCATTCGTTTTGGCGAAAATTATGACTTTTTAGCTTGAATTTCAAAGTGATAAAACTCAGCCTTGATAGTTTATATTGACTTGAAAAAGTATCACTGTACGCGCTAACATGCATAAAGTATGCTGATACTTTTTCAGCTGTGTCAGTGCAAAACCAACTGATTTTCTTTGATTCGAAATCGTGAGATGAATTAGCAAGAATCATCACCAACGCGTACAAATTTCAATGACGGCCTACTTCGCCTTAAGTGAGTTTAGCTGTGAGTTTTCAAAAGAGGAATGCAATAAATAATGTTGAAGATCTTTACTTCTGTAGGAGTTCAAGGGTGATGCCTATTGCCGGTTTGCAAAAATCTTTCAACGCTTTTTAATAGTAGCTCACATTTTTTTTGTACTGAATACTTTCAGTGTATTAGCGGAGAATGATGACGGTTAGGAAATCTTTGGCCACTTCCATTTTCTCTTCCGTGTTTCCTGCTAACAGGGGCCTTCCATAACCGAGTGATTAGAGTCCGCGGCTACCAAGCAAAGCCATGGGTTCGATTCCCATGGTTCGATGTATGGGTTCGATTCCCAGTCGGTCCAGGATCTTTTCGTAATGGAAATTTCATTGACTTCCCAGGGCATAGAGTATCATCGTACCTGCCACATGATATACGAATGCGAAAATGGCAACATTGGCAAAGAAAGCTCAGTTTATAACTATGGAAGTGCTCATAAGAACACAACATTGAGAAGCAGGCTCTGTTCCAGTCGGGACGTTGATTCCAAGAAGAAAAAGAAGAAGTTTCCTGCTATCGATCCCAAAGCCGATCCATGCTAATGTAAACGATTGTAGATCGATTATTCCAGCTTTTTATTGTAATTTTCACAAATGATTAGACTTTCATGACGAAATTGAGAAGCTGCCAATAATGTACTGATGGAACATTTTCAAACACCATTAAGGGTAACAGTCGTATTTTGGAAGTGATTTTGGTTGTTTAATTAATTAATTTCACAGCGTAACCAAGTCAAAAAACTTGCTACAATGTAGAGAAAAACTACCTTTACGAGATAAAAATGCCCACACGGTCATGTAGGATCCAAAATACGTCGAAAATAATAGAATTGCGAAGCAGTGTTTTTCATTATTTTGGACACACCAATATAAAGTGACCAGATATGTTTGACTTCAAAGCGGGACAAAAATGGTAAACTTTTCAAATTTATTGTAAGGAATATTAAAAAGTACAAAGCTCGTTCAATTTCGGCAACATGACAAAAATTTTCATGTTTCCTAAATCGAAACGTGAAAAAAACGAACAATTGATTTCATTAAAACTTTTATCACTGTAAAAAATATGAATTGAATTTACCTATTTTGAACGTGGTATGCTTCAAAAGAGCCTACTGAAACAAAATTGAACGGTAATGCAACCAAAATTGAACAGGCGTTGTATACACTTTCTTATTGTTTATTGCAAAAATAATGAAAAAATAAATTTTCGATGGCTTGGATTTTTATTTCTACCAGAATTTTGGAAGTATTCTGATTATAGGTAAATTTGTAGATTCAAAAAATTCAGATCAGAAATCAGATAGTTTGACCAATTTTGAATGCGAATAGAGTTAGGCTAGGATTCCAATAATATTTTGCGATCAACTGCATTAAGTACTAATATTTTTTTACGTAATGTTACTCATATGCTCAATGTCTCATTGAACTTTGCGTTTCTGGTAGAAAAAGCTTACAAACTGTAGCATTAGCTGCCAAGAAAGCGTTTTTCTGCGGCCTGTCTGTTATATATTTCGGACACCAAATATATATTTTGGACACTCTCATGTGAATATAATTTGGACAGGGGCGTTATCTCAATATCCATACAATGGTTGCTAAAAAAACGCTCATATAACGAAGTTTTAAGAGTATACATGTGACTTATATAATTTTTCGCTTATTGGATGTGTACATTAGTGATAATCAATAATTTAATTTAATGCAAGCAAATATCATCAGATCCACGGAATACGCCTGCAAGTATGCATCCATGCGACAATCCAGAGTGTTTCATCAGATCTCGATGACTTTTTCAAATCGACGTAAGTAACTTCCATAGGGTTTTGAGAAAATTAATTCAGAAGAATCACAGCCTGTCTTCTAAAACTGTTTTAAAATAAACCACCTTTTAAACATTTTTTCAACGTGTACATTGCTTAAATTTTGCATACAATGAGCTCGCGTTGAAAAACTATGGGATTCCTATGATTTCACACAGGAATTTTATGACAAAATGATAAGCCGTTTTATTAAGTTACTTGCGACGTTTTTGTATCAGTGTAAAAACGGCTCAAGCAGTGTTTTGTTTTGATTCGTGGTTAAGTCACTTTGTCTCTCCATACAGCGGGGCGGCGAAAGTTGTGGTTAGGTTGCGAAAGTTGATAATCTTACTTTCGTCGTTTTGTAAATCCGAAAATTAAACGTTCTAAAAGTGAAAAATCGAGTTGGTTCAGAGCGAAACGTGTAGAATTTCGTCTGCGAAACTCGTAGGATCGATAAAGTAAGTTTGTATACTTTTTTGACTTGAGTCTATATGAATAAGTTTTCGAGAGATGGCCAAATTATATCAACTGAGCAAAAACCATAATCTATTTTGGACATCATCTGATTTATGCCTTCTATACTCATGTTAAGATTTTAGATAAACTAAGCATCAATTTTAGACATATTTTATCATATTGCCACTTTTTAACTTTTTATGAATGCCCATTTTGAGCGCAATTATTGCATTTAATGTATGTTCTTCACAGATGTTCTGTTGATACAATTTACAATTTCGATATTTTTGAAGCCAATTTGTAATTGTTATGAAAATGGTCATCAATAATAAGTAGTAGTACATTTGAAAAATTTCTGACGGCTTCTTTTTCTGTATGTAACGTGTTGTAACGGTTGCATGGATGGACCTGGATGGACGGATGGACTGATTCATTTTAATTAATTTCAGATAAAATAAATACATTTTCCATGTACACACGGTTGATGCAAGTGCGAAATAGTCCTATCTTTCTGAATGACTTGCGAATTGGGTCCTAAAATGTTTATTGAAATCTTGTTTTTATTTATTGACACGAAAGAGCATGTTATCGCAACTACTTCAGCAATTTTTCCTGCTCAAATAACGGCTACATCATATTTAAACTTTAATTTAAAAATTGGGTCCATAAATGAACCTTGACACTAAAGATCATGTTTGACGTTCGCTTAATCGACAAAAACACCACAGGGCTTTTAGTTTTAACACTGGGGTTGTTCCTATCTGACATTTCGGAAGGGACACGGAAAGCAAAATACACCCAAAATTTGAGTTTAAGCCAAGAAGTGTGGACTTAAACAAAAGAAAAACATTTAAAAATTGAGTAAACATGTGTTTTTGGCCTAAACTTAAGCGTTTGGCATTAAAATTGGGACAGGCCTTTAGGACCCTATTGATTTGGCCTTTTGATTTAATCTAGGAAATTTGTAGGAAAACGGCCCAGGGGGTCCAAAATATATAGAGGTCCAAAATATATTGGTTACCCTAACTGCGTTTTCGTACTGTTTGTTACGAAAATCTTGTGTAACTTTGTTTCACAGTGATAACATAACGCAGGCACGAAAAACATCATTGAAATTGATGATTGTTTATGTTTGCGGCCTTGACTTGACAGTGCCAGCTACTGATTGAAAAAATAAACACCCTCATCCAATCTTGTTTCATTCACGCAAAATTTTCATTCAATATTTTAATGGTTTTTCAAATCAAAAACCATCACAATGAGCGGCAGCCAAGACTTGAACGATTCAATTCGAATATACAATGAGCAGGTAAGATAAACATTGAAAATACAGTGTATTCATCATCGACAATAATTTCCATTTTTATTTTTTTATTTTCTAGCTTGCCCAGGTGGAACAAGCTTTGGAGGGCACAAGCTCTGGCCCAGAACGGGAATCTTTGATTAATTTGAAAAGTGATCTCGAGGAGCTGGTGAAGCTCACTCTCGAAACGGTCCAGCACGAGAATGGAGATGACTTGAATGCCGCAGCTTCCGGCAGCAACGAAGACGATGAGTTCGCTCTGTTCATGCGGGAAATAAATGCATTGGATGACCCAGGGAGTGTAGATGCAAAGCCTCCCAAACCGGATGAAGTCAGCGTGGATGAACAAGAACCGTTCAAAGATCTGGTCGGTAGTAAGTGCTCCGCTCCGCATATCCATAAGTGGGGATCGAAGTCCTATCACAATGCTTTGATATGCAGTTTGGATGCTTCTGATCTGGATGATGTTGCAGCCAAGGTGCTGTTCATCAATCCGACCCATCAGGAGATGGTTCCGTGCGCCTATTTCTTGGAAGGAGACTGCAAATTCAACGATGAAATGTGCCGCTTCTCGCATGGTGAACTAATCTCTATCAACGAACTCAAAGAGTATCGCGAACCGAGATTTGAACTGCTGAGGAAGAAAGGTTGTAAAGTTTTGGCCAAGAACAGAAATCGCATTTGGAGTAAAGGGACGATTCAGACAGCGGATTTTGAAACTAAAACGTGCAAGATACAAATGGATGAAGGCCGGCACGAGGTTGAATTGCAATTTGAGAACGTGCTACCATTAGAGGGCGATGATGTGCCCAGTTCTGATTCGGAGTCAAATTCAGATAGTGATGAGGAAAACGAGGACGATGTTGTCTCACTTCAACAGGCACAAATTATCGAGCGAAGTCTTTTGAATCCCGCTCCTGACCAACGGTTGGGGGATTGGGAAAAGCATACTAAAGGTATAGGCTCGAAAATCATGCTTAAAATGGGCTATGTAGTCGGAGCCGGTCTCGGAAGCAAAGGCGAAGGAATTGTAGTGCCCGTGAGTGCACAGGTACTTCCCCAAGGCAGATCGCTGGACTATTGTATGCAACTTCGGGAACAGGCCAATGGAGACAAGAATTTATTCAGCGTTGAAAAGAAGCTTCAACGGGAGAAGAGGATTCAAGAGAAAAGGGATGCAAAGAACTATGCTGCAAATAAAAGCAAAAAGGACGTGTTCAACTTCCTCAACAGTGAAATTTTTGGTTCCAGCAATGGTTCCTCAAGTTCATCGGGAAGTAAGAAACCCGCAGCGAAAGACAACCAGATGGACCTACCCAGCTGTTCATCGAAGAATTTGAACATCGCCAGTCTGAAGCTCTCCGAGCAGATGCGAAGGCTGGAGTTAGATATAGACCGGTTGTCTCATTCCCTGACGCGTCATCAGCCGGGATCAAAGATGCATTCAAATCTACAGAAGCAGATCGCAGAGAAACGGCGGGAGATTTCTGAAATCAAAAAGACCGAATATTCAATCTCCCGAGAGCAACAGTTACGAAATGATAAACGTAAAATGACAGTATTTTAGGAATGGAATAAAACAATGCAATGCATAACTGAGATAAGAAAAGGGAGATGTTACTTGTTGGTGATGACATACATTTTGAACTCGACTCTATAGATCAGGCTTGTGATCAGGGGCGCAACTCGGCCATTGTGGCGACCATCTTCAGATTCCGAGATGTGTCACCTTTAACAAATTGAAAGAGAGATACTGAGTAAAGTGAGAGTACTTTCTAAAATTATGCAATAATGTTACTCAGCATAGGTACTTACTGTGCCAATTTTTTTCGAGGAGATTCTTTCAGTACAAAAAATGAACGACATACATACCTATCGTAACAAGCTAACATTTTTCCTCAATTTATTTTTTCTGCCGCCGCGCCAAAGCAGCTTTGGTTTCATGTTTGATCGTTTGCCCTACAATCTTCAAAGTTCTGGCATCGTCAATCTGGTCGCACATTCGTTGGAAACAGTTGTTCATAATGGTTTTGATCAGCTCATCCACCGGCTCAGATCCAGTTACCTTTTCGTTTAAACTTTTCAGCTGTTGTTCCATATTATTTAAAGTGCTTTGCAAATCCTCATTTTGTTTTACCAGTTTGGAATTCTCCTCTCTCAGTGACGATTGACTATTGTGAGCATCTTTTAGTTGTTCAGTCAGCAGTTCAATTTCTTTGGCTTTTTCATGCAATGATTGTTTGGTTGCATCTTGCTCTAGTCTAATTCGTTCCATTTCTCTGAGATCTACTTCGCTTTTATCACGACTAGATGTTAAATCTTTCTGAATGGCTGCTACTGTTAACTGGAGATCTGAGTAACGTTTTTCCGATTCGGCCAATTGTTGCTTCAGGTGCACATCTTCATTTCGGGTACTAACTTCTGCTTCCAAAGAGCGAACCTTTCCTTTCAATGCATGATTGTCCTTCTTCAGCTCTAAAATTTTCTCTTCCAAAGCCAATATATCATCATCTTTATCGGTGTTCGATTTTGCTTCACCAGTGCTGTTCAAATTCATCAAATCGATTTTGTCCAAGACACGATCCAGCTTGGACTCCAATTTCGACAAATTCATTCGCACTTCGGTGCCTTGCATTCTGCTTTCCGTCATGAATAGATTGAAGTTAACATCGGTCGCAGTGTGGAGCAAATTTTGTCCAGCTATGGCGGTTGTGAGGGCATTCGCTGCTGAGGGAATTATCTGCATGCCCATCGTTACGGGCTGTATTTTGCCAACGCCTCCATTACCTGGCCGTCGATGGGGAGGAATGCTAGGACGAGCTATTGTCTCAAAGCGTGCATCCGTATCGGAAGAATCGCTCACTTCCGTAGTTGATACGGGCTTGGCTTGCGGAAGAATCGGTTGGCCAACTCGAGCCATCCGTGAGATGAGATTTGCTTTGCCTTTTTCCGCATCAGAATCCGGCTCCTCCACATTGGGAATGGTTCTGGATGCCGGAATTGGAGGAACACGTTGCTTGTGGGGTTGGCGTTCTAATTCTAATAGACATACGCCTTCAATGGCCGCAAGTAAACGATCACGATCAACTGGATTTTCAAACAAGACGCTCCAAAAGTCGTCGTCGTCACTTCGAAATTGGAGATATTCATTTTTCAAAAACAGTTTTGTTGCAGCGTCTAAATTAAGGGTAGCAAGGGCATCGGTTTTGGTCCGATAGATCAGAATCCGGAATTCAGCTTGCGAACGGAGCAATGCCAATCCTAGCTTCCCTTGCGGGGTGTTCTCGTTCCCGACACTGAAATGGTGATCTCATATTAAACAGTGTACTTCTTCGAGTTAGAAATCATCAATATGACTAACAGCTTGTAGGCAGTTACCACACTGGCTTGCACTAGGTTCCAATCCGACGACGGCTTACTCCCGGGTTGTTCCCCATCCGTAGTGGAATCGACTGCTTCCGATGGTGGGACGTAACGAAAGGAAGAAGCCCCGTAGCGATCGGATACCTTACTGCTGGGCGTGGACTGTATCGACCTGGAGTCTTTTTCCGGTGAGGACTTTTTGTTCACAGCTGCGCCACCCTTCGGAACACCAAAGATTTTTGCTAAAGTGGAACTAGAGTTGCTGTTAGTTGTAGGTAGGTTCTAGGCTATTGATCTCTATAAATTACTTACTTGGAGGTTGGTTTGAAGAAATCATCATCGTCATCGGACACCGGACCAGCCTTATTCGTTGTAGGCATTTTTAATTTAATACCTATATTCCAAGTTATTTCCTAAATCTAATTTGAGTTTTATTTACTCGACCTACAATTTTTTTTATGAATGGATCATTGATTGATGATGAATGGCCCAAATTTGCGTAAACAAAGCTGATGTCAGTGGTTCAGGAGTAATTTTTCGTGTGAACGTATTTCATTACGTACAATGTTTTTGGCTACACTGAAAACAGCATTGTGGTAAAAAATACCATGTTATGGCCGGTACGCTGATCATAAGTACTGTACATAAGGATAGGACAAGAAACGGTCAAGGAATGATTCCGCTACCGAAATTACTTGAGCTGTACGCTGCTGAGAAGTAGAGCTGATTTCATAACGTTGGTAACGCCTGCTGTACAAATCAAATGGAGCTGTCACTTTTCCTTACGGAAAAATGTGCCGCTCAATTATTCCGCAAGTAAAAGTGACACTTCGCTGATACTGGATCAGCTGTCAAAATTACTTTGGTAAAAAAGAGAAATTTTACTTGAGCGCTTTACGTTTCAGGTGCATACTACGCATAAGTACTGTGCAAAAGGATAGGACAAGAAACGGTCAAGGAATGATTCCGCTACCGAAATTATTTGAGCTGTACGCTGCTGAGAAGTAGAGCTGATTTCATAACATCGGTAACGCCTGCTGTACAAATCAAATGGAGCTGTCACTTTTCCGTACGGAAAAATGTGCCGCACAATTATTCCGCAAGTAAAAGTGACATTTCGCTTATATTGGATCAGCTGTCAAAATTACTTCGGTAAAAAGGAGAAATTTTACTTGAGCGCTTTACGTTTCAGGTGCATACTACACATTAATGATTTAACGCTGTAGCTCGTCATTTGTTTTGGCAACAATGATGAATTTTAAGCTTGCATTTCAAAGTGATAAAACTCAATCTTGATAGTTTGAAAAATTATCACCGAACGCGCTAACATACATAAAGTATGCTGATACTTTTTTCAACTGTGTCAGTGCAAAACCAACTGATTTTCTTTGATTCGAAATAGTGAGACGAATTAGCAACAATCATCAACGACACGTACAAATTTCAATGATGGCCTACTTCCCCTTAAATTAAATGCACAGCACCTGGGAGGGAGAAACCAATGAACCAATGCACGTGTTCACTAATTTGACGTTTGAGCGGTGTCGAATTCACTCGTTGCCATGGTCACGTAAATAACACGGCACCGCTCAAACGTCAACTAGTAAACTCGTGCATTGGTCCATACAAAATTTCTGTACGTCATGGACCAATGCAAGAGTTCACTGATTTGACGTTTGAGCGGTGCCGAATTCACTCGTTACCATGGTCACGTAAATAACACGGCACCGCTCAAACGTCAAATAGTGAACGCGTGCACGGGTCTATAGTGAGCCGGGTTTCCGCTGTCACGAACTGTAAGGCCCCAAGCACAATGTGAACGGCAACGCGGTACAACGGCAAAACGGCATGCCCATCTTGATCTACACTTTGGGTTCATTCATATATTTCATAACGCTAAAAATGGTCATTTTTGACACTCACCCACCCCCTCGTAACGCATTTTGTATGACCATTTTTCAAATTTCGTATGAGCCGTAACATTTTCTAGACACCCACCCACCCCCTTCAGCGTTATGAAATTTGTGAATGGGCCCTTTAGTTATCAATCCCATGTTGACTAAATCCTTTTCAACATTGACTTGACAAGTAGAGTGTAGCTCAAGATGGGCTTGCCGTAATGCCGTTGTACCGCGCTGCCGCTCACATTGTGCGTGGAGCTTAACTGTGAGCCCAAATCTCAAACATTGGACTAAAATGGAAAAAGCGCGTAACTGATTAAAACACATTTTCGCATTTCATCAAAAGTGACAAAAATCGAATGAAAATCAATTCATGCACAGCCAATTCAGATTACCGACCCCAGTAAAATTTTACTGGGTTTTGGAACTACGGTTTTTTCGGTAATTTTTACGATTACCGAAAAAACTCAGTAAACCAAAATATTGTGCTTTGCTTTGATAAATGGATTATTGGGAAAGTTGTGTATCGCACTTCGAAGGTCACCAAGCAGTGGTTCCAAATATGTATCCATACAAATGAATTCATACCCGAAATTCTTCAAATGTACATTTACGCGACAAATTACACTGGTTTTTCTATCCAAATGCAGATTTGCACTTGACTGCATCATTGCCAAAATTAATTAATATCGAACAAGCCTATTTCAAATGGCTGACATACTTTTACAAATGTTTTACAAGCAAGTTTTCGTGAAACAAATAAAACAAACAAACTAGCAACCCTGCTGAGAGCACATGCTTTTGATAAAACGTAAACAATTTTCGTTGGCGCGAAACCGATTCACTGCCTTTTCTTGCCCGCCAACGGCGAAAACAAAGGGTTTGACGTTTCCGCACTTAGGAACCCGCCCGCACTTCTGAAGTGCGGGGTCCAACAAGGTGGGAACTGCGCAATATGGAAATTACTGACTTAGTCAGTAAAACTGTAGAGCGTTTTTACTGGCTTTCCAGTTTCCAGTGCTTCATGCTTTGCTTCTCCGGATTCTGTTTTTTTTTTCAGAAATCAATACAAATTAAAACCTAACCGACATGAACATGGACATCGACATGCATTTTTCGTGCGAATAAACATCTAGGGCCCATTCACAAATTTCATAACGCTAGAGGGGGTGGGTGGGTGTCGTAAGGCTGTTACGGCTTATATAAAATTTGAAAAATATTCATACAAAATGTGTTACGAGGGGGTGGGTGGGTATCGAAAATGGCCATTTTCAGCGTTATGAAATTTGTGAACAAACCCCTACGGTATGCTCATATCTCAGTGGAAGCAATCGAAAAATGAGTGACAAAATCATTATTTGGTTGGTTTGCATACAAGAGACAAACTCAATAAT
The DNA here is from genome assembly GCF_002204515.2 of Aedes aegypti. NCBI lineage: Eukaryota > Metazoa > Arthropoda > Insecta > Diptera > Culicidae > Aedes > Aedes aegypti. The sequence goes on from NC_035109.1 coordinate 109,898,128, forward strand.
GCAGATGAATTTACCTCTTGTATGGAAACCAACCGAATTTACCAACGTAAGCAGTTAAATCGTCCTTAGCGGAGTCTTTTGGTTGCCTAAAATGATTAAGTTTCTCACTAAAATTCGACTACTTACCACGAGAAAGCGCAAAATAGGTGCAGGAACAGTTTGGTTGCCATAGCCGTGTCTCCCGGCGCCGGACGATTTTACAGCAGGAGATTCTCATTTGACACTTTCCCGCATGCGCATCTGTTTGTTTTGATTTGATTTTAACACCAAGTCAGTAAAAAACATTACCTACTGAATAGTCGGTAATTGTTTTTACTGACTTTTCGGCCTGTTCGGTAATATAGCAAAATTGGGTCTGACAGCTACCGTAGTTCAGTAAAAAGTAAAAATTATTATTGAACATCAGAAGTTTTCAATCAAAAAGCTGAAAGTTCGGTATTTTTTATGATTTACAATTCGTACCCAGTTAAAAATTACCGAACAAGCAAATCGTGATTGAGTGTGTGCACACAATGCAAGTAATGTCACGTGAGCACCTTTCAATCTGATTGAATATAAAGCATTGAAAAACGCATCGTTTTACTTTTTCCAATGAAAATGAATATTTAGTGCATAGAAAACTGTGGCCCTTTTTCCATGTTTGTCAGGAAAGATCGAAAGTACACAGCAAAAGAAAACTAACGATTTTCCCCAAGCCTACCTTGATTGTTGTTGGCAAGCTGGAGCTATCTTGCAGTTCAAACAAACGTTGTTCTTTATTTCGTGTGTAGTATCTGTGCCTCCCTCCCAGCACAGCACCACTTTATTTGTGCAGACTTCCCAATGCATTCATTTCAAACACCTTGTGTCGTTGTTTTTACCATGGCGGCAACGCAAGACTAAAACAGTCAAAACTACCATGTTTCATAGTTATATTGATGACGAATAAAAGTTATTTTTTTCAACCATCTCTTGCATTAAAAATGAGCCTATACATGTAATAATTTGCTTTACGTTGGTTTATTTATGTGTTGATCAGCGACCCAGTTCCTAAAAACGAAAACACATGAGTTTCATTACTTTGAGATTGTAAGCTGCAAAATCAACATGGCTGCCGAAACGAATGACGGACTACTTAGCATTAAGGCCGCACGCACACTGGGGCAGATCGCTGTTTTCGACGGCCAAAACCTCTAGTACTCTAGATATGCACCCTAGAGGTTTGGTGTCTTCGACAATGTGTTTTGGAATAACTTGTACTATATTTTGACACATTCAGATTTGATATAGATAAGTGAAAACTGATCTAGATCAGTTTTATCTTTTGATAGGAGCGTCCTAGCAAAAAACTTTCTTCTGAAAAGTTGTTCATTGAGTCATTTTTGACATTTCTTCAGAAGACACTTACACTCTATCACTGACGTGGATTACGATATATGACAATTTAGTAAAAACAGTCAAAAAATCGATTTTGACCATTTTTTCATAAAAAAATATTAAAACATTTTTTGTCATCAAGTATTAGAAGCTTAACTATAACAAAGTAAATTTATATCATTCACTAGCAAAATTTTCAGATTTAATTATATTTTTGGTAAAAACAGTCTAAAAATAGTGTTTTACAAAATCCATGATAACTCATGAAGCGGCAGATGGCGGAAGCTAATTTTTTGTATATGACTAGCCAAGAGCATAAGTTTCATTGTCGCGAAGAAAGAAAAGTGGGGCCACGTGGGGCTTTTTTGTTGTTGTGGTTCAAAATTTGATGAAAATATGTTAAAAAATGCTTATATTTGTGAAACTTTTCATGAATTTATATTTTCCAAATGTATTTCTCAAACATATTGCATGTTGACGAAGTGTTTTGAAGAAGTCATCTCTAAACTGGTATTCCAATAAACTTTTAAACGGAATTCAAGATAATTTATCCCATATGTGTATCTACCTATCTATCTTTCCTTTGATTTTTATTAGAGTAATAGTATTGTGTTTAATAAAAGCCATATTATACGATACCAGTTTGGTGATGACTTTTTCGAATCATTTCGTCAACATGCAATATGTTTTAGAAATACATTTCAAAAATATAAATTCATGAAAAGTTTCTCAAATATAAGCATTTTTTAACATATTTTCATCAAATTTTCAAACCACCACAACAAAAAAGCCCCACGTGGCCCCACTTTTCTTTCTTCGGAACAATGAAACTTATGTTCTTGACTAGTCGTATACAAAAAATTAGCTGCCGCCATCTGCCGCTTCATGAGTTATCCTGGATTTTGTAAAACACTATTTTTAGACTGTTTTTATCAAAAACACAATAAAATCTGAAAATTTTGCTAGTAAATGATGTAAATTTACTTTGTTATAGTTAAGCTTCTGATACTTGATGACAAAATATTTTTTTACATTTATTTTTGTATGAAAAAATGGTCAAAATCGATTTTTTGACTGTTTTTATTAAATTGTCATATATCGTAATCCACGTCAGTGATAGAGTGTAAGTGTCTTCCGAAGAAATGTCAAAAATGCCTCAATGAACAACTTTGCAAAAGAAAGTTTTTTGCTAGGACGCTCCTATCAAAAGATAAAACTGATCTAGATCAGTTTTCACTTATCTAGATCAAATCTGAATGTGTCAAAATATAGTACAAGTTATTCCAAAACACTTTGTCGAAGACACCAAACCTCTAGGGTGCATATCTAGACTACTAGAGGTTTTGGCCGTCGAAAACAGCGATCTGCCCCATTGTGGCACGGGACGTCATCATAATCACCTTGTCCATTTCAAGAAGCAAATCTCAAGAACCACTCCATATATCGAAAAATGTATCACTATGATTTTATACATACAGTGCAAAACCCAATAAATTATCAGCTTCATCGGTTCACTAAAACTCGAGATTTGCTTTCCCAAAGTTTTGATGATAATTCTAGCGTAACATTTGAAAAGGGCCTATCTGCAAAACGTAAACATTGAGAAATTCTCAATTGAAGATTCCGTACCATATTTATAATTCCTATTTTAAACCCATTCGCATTTTTACTAGTTTCATACCTGTGTTCGACACCCATTAAAGTCTGTTGCGTGGCCCATTATGTTTCTAATCTCAAATAACACAACAACTCGTAAAAATTGTTGAATTCAAACATAATCGGCAGATAGGCCCTTTTATGAATCTTCAAACCAGTTAGGCCCTTTCAGTTAGGCCCTTTGATTGAACATGGTTTCAGTTAGGCCCTTTTATAATTTGCTAATTTTATTGATTTTTGAATTGGTTTGCATAAATCTTGAACAAAATTTAGCGATTATGTGAAAAAAAACACTATATAATAGCTATATATTGGAAATTTTCGGTTGAAGATTCAGTACCATATTGATTATTCCTATTTCAAACCCATTCGCTTTTTACTAGTTTCATACTTGGGGAAGATCCAAAAATGACGTCCATCGTTTTTCGGGTTTTCTAGAACCTTTCTACCCCCTCTGTCACGCTTTTTCTAATACCCAATCCATGCACTGTCACATTTTCGTACATCCCCCCATTGGAGGAGGCCCCAATTGATGGACGTCATTTTCGGATAACCCCTTGTGTTTGACACTTATAATGGTCTATTACGTGGCTCACAACGATTTGAATTTGAAATAGCACAACAACTTGTAAAAATAGTTCAATTCAAACATCATTCGCAGATAGGCCCTTTTACAAATTTTCAAACCAGTTAGGCCCTTTTTGAATTTGCTAATTTTATTGATTATTGAAGTGATTTGCATAATTGTTCGACAACATTTAATGATTATGTGAGAAAACAACACAATATCATACAAGCTACATATTGGAAACTATTCTATACAAAATCAGCAACATATTGATTATTGATATTTCAAACCCATTTACTTTTTTTTTACTAGTTTTAAACTTGTGTTAGACACTCATTATGGTTTATTACGTGGCCCAGAACGTTAGTAATCTCAAATAGCATAACGACTCGTGAAAATGGTTGCATTCAAATATCATCAGCAGTTAGGCCCTTCAATGAATCTTCAAACCAGTTAGGCCCTTTCAGTTAGGCCCTTCAATTGAACATGGTTTCAGTTAGGCCCCTCCAGTTAGGCCCTTTTATTAAACATAGTTCCAGTTAGGCCCTTGTGGAATTTATTGATTTTTTTGCTTATTGAAGTGATTTTCATAGTTTTTAAATAAAATAAAGCGAGAGAAAAACAATGTAATAGCTAAATGTTGGATATTCTCGGTTGAAGGTTCAGTACCTTATTGATTATATCTATTTCAAACCCATTCATTTTTTTACTTGTTTTATACTTGAGGGCCTTCCTTAGCAGAGCAGTTTAAGCCCGCGGCTACAAAGCAAAGCCATTCTGAAGGTATCTGAGTTCCATTCCCGGTCGGTCCAGGTTTTTTCGTAATGGAAATTTCCTTTACTTTCCTGAATATAGAGTACCTTCGTACTTGTCACACGATATACGAATGCGAAAATGGCAACTTGTCAAAAAAAAAGCTCTCAGTTTATAACTGAGGAAGTACTCATTGAACACAAAGCTTAGAAGCAGGCTCTGTCCCAGTGAGGACGTAATGCCAAGAAGAAGTATAAGAAGAATTCTTGCAGGGCTGTTACAAAAACAAACGAATTTGTTTTTGTGAAAATCGCGACTTTTGGAACTCGATCCACAACTAGAGCCAACAAATAAAAATTAACAAATAAAAATTATTCAACATTTTTAATGTAATTGATTTTTTTCAGAATAAAAAATCTGTTTTTCAACTAACTTCGCATTAAGATTATGATAAAACTAGTAAAAAAGAGAATGGTCTTGAAATAGGAATCAATATAGTACTGAATCTTCAATAAAGAATTTTTAATATTCAAAGTTGATTTTCTCACATACCTAATCGATTGATTTTGATCTAAAACTTTGAAAATCACTTCAATAATCAATAAAATTAACAAATTCCAAAAGGGCCTAACTGGAATTAAGTTTAATAAAAGGGCCTAACTGGAGGGGCCTAACTGAAACCATGTTCAATCAAAGGGCCTAACTGAAAGGGCCTAACTGGTTTACAGACTCGTAGAAGGGCCAATCTGCCGATGATGTTTGAATTCAAACATTTTCACGAATTGTTTTGTTATTTAAGATTTTAAACGTTATGGGCCACCTAGTAGACTATTATGAGTGTCGAACACAAGTATAAAACTAGTAAATAGGAGAAAGGGTTTGAAATATGAATAATCAATATAGTACTGAATCTTCAATAAAGAATTTTCAATATTCAATGTTGATTTTCTCACATAATCGATTGATTTTGTTCTAAAACTTTGAAAATCTATTCAATAATCAATAAAATTAACAAATTCCAAAAGGGCCTAACTGGAACTATGTTAAATAAAAGGGCCTAACTGGAGGGGCCTAACTGAAACCATGTTCAATTAAAGGGCCTAATTGAAAGGGCCTAACTGGTTTGAAGGCTCGTAAAAGGGCCTATCTGCCGATGATGTTTGAATTCAACATTTTTTACTAGTTTTTATGTTATGTTAGATTTAAAACGTTACGTGGCCCAGTAATAGACTATGAGTGTCGAACAAAAGTTTAAAACTATTAGATAGCAATGAGTTCAAAATAGTAACAATCAATATGTTACAGAATCTTCAATCGAGCATTTCTCAATTTTGAAGTTATGCTGATAGACCCTTTTCAAATATTTCACTAAGTTCCATTATGTGAGAAAAACACTATACAATGGCTAAATATTGAAAAATATGGAGGAAAATTAAAAATGCACGGAAGGGCCAATCTGATTTTGATGGAAATTTTCAGTTAGGCCCTTTTATGACCAGTTAGGCCCTCTTAGTTTTATCATTTTCAGATAGGCCCTTTTAAATTTGAATAAAATTACCATTAATAATGCATTTTGCATGCCCGTAAGAGTATGTAGGAGTAATTTACGTAAAAAATGATACGAATAATGAATAATCAAGTTTGTTTACATTTTGCAGTTAGGCCCTTTTCAAATGTTACGCTAGAATTGTTAGAGTGAGACAAAAGATAGGGAAAATAGGGGAAAATAACACGGTCTCCCGTGTCTCCTTAACAAACTTTTTTCTCCGTGATGGCCGGTACGCTGATCATAAGTACTGTGCAAAAGGATAGGACAAGAAACGGTCAAGGAATGATTCCGCTACCGAAATTACTTGAGCTGTACGCAGCTGAGAAGTAGAGCTGATTTCATAACGTCGGTAACGCCTGCCGTACAAACCAAAGGGAGCTGTCACTTTTCCGGACGGAAAAATGTGCCGCTCAATTATTCCGCAAGTAAAAGTGACATTTCGCTCATACTGAATCAGCTGTCAAAATTACTTTGGTAAAAAGGAGAAATTTTACTTGAGCGATTTACGTTTCAGGTCCGTACTTGGTTTGAGGTCAAATTTTAGTTCGATTTGTGGTTCCGTGCATGCAGGGTTGTCACGAATGTCAAATAACGGCGCGTTACGAAATGTCAAAACACACCGCGCCGTTCTGTTTTTCACGTTTCCGACGTGACCTTCGCTGACTGCATTGCACAGCTCGTTTCCCCATTCATAACTCCACGAACAAAAACAACACGCTGTGGGCCGTCGTCTCGCCACACATATCACTATCTCTGTCCAGCAAAGGGCCTTGCCTGCCAACGTTGCTCCTGGTTCATTCATAACGGGAAAGCATCAGGACCAGCCAGGACAGATAGGGGAGTTTGTTTTTCCATTTCACCGCTGGCTGTCACTTTTTCACTCCGCGACGTCTGTGTGTGCATTTCAGCGCGTCGCAACCAGCCTCCTTGCACTCTTCCTCATCAGTGGGGAAGATTACTACCGTCCCCCTGCAACCACACACGAGGAAACAAAGAAACGCAATTTTTCTGATCGCTGCCCTACATCTAAATTTTCATCGTCGCAGTTTTTAGTATCAATTTTCCACAAGTACAAAATTGTAGCTAAAATATTGGAGTTTTTAAGTATCGAATAGGAAAACTTATGTGCTAGTTAAAGATTTTCCAGCAAAAGTACCTTTACGAAGGATAGTTTCAGATTTTCATACGAGACGCGTGTTTTGTTAGGGAAGTAGCAGCAGAAACAACGTCATGGAGGTTAGCAACGAGAATCAAAAGAACGGGGACAAGATGCCTGCCAAAGCGGCTGAGGATCGGCAGCCGGCCGCCGAACGAACGGACGTGTCCGCGACGACCGAGGCTCCGGAAAAGGATGAGAGTGAGTACCGCACCAATTCGATCGATTTTGTATTTATTTTTCTGATTCCATAATGATCTATTTTGCACCAAGTTGCAAAAGCAGGTGGTTTTACATAAGGGTTTCTGATTGTTATTTGGCAAATGTGGGGAATTCAGTAAATTACCTATTCTTCGTACATGGTTTCTGAAGCACATTTCCAAGTACCTAGTGAACGATTTTATTCATAATTATCCAAATAAGTCTACGTATTCAGAAAGAAACTTGGATTTGGATCTATCACAGTGCTGGTAGCAGGCCTCTTTGAATTCCAGGTCACTATTTTTCATTTTCTCCTGGTGTAAGTTCTTGATGCTCCAGACATTCCGTTGAGACTATTCCATAGTTTTTTTTTTCAAGTTTCCTCGAGGGAAGGCTTCAGGAATTCTCCAGCGATTTGTTCCGGAATGCTACCCGACTCCTAGGGGTCATAGCGGTAGCTATTCAGCGAGTAATTAAATGAAAACCGAATTTAGTACAATACCATTTAATTCCATTAGGGTTTATATCCTTTAACATACACGCGTATTTCGACCTCGACATTTGGACATTTTTTGGAAGTTTTTGTATGTAAATTGAATTGTATGGTACGTAACAAATTTCAAATTTCTTTTTCATTTTGTAGATGTGATATAATGTTATCTATGCCCCTTTTTCCTCTCCCTGCCCTTCGGTTCAGAAAGGGGTACGGGCGCGTTCTGCCAACTCGGTCGAGGCAGATTTCTTGTGTGAACAAGCTATTACATTGAAGCTCTAAAATGCCAGAATGAAATGTGTAGTTTGTAAGGATCACTTGAAGATGCAATAAGCGGACATCATGATGTTTTCATAGTGTTTTTGTTCCTTTTGAATTCGTGACAAACCTGAATGACCCCTTATCTGCATCCGTCGAACCATTCTGAATGGCTACTGTAAGAATGTATGCTTCTCGTTCGAAATTTAAAAAAAAAAGATAGAATGCCCAACAACATTGTTCATTTCATGATGTTTTTAGAAAATATGAAGAGGTTTGGTGCCTCTTTGAGAAAGGTTTCAGTAAGGGACTTAAAGCATTTTTTTCTTCTCTTCCTCTTTCAAAGTTTTAATAAAAAAAAACCCAAGTTTAACCCGTACAGGCCTGAGTGAAAGCAAAAATACTAAAACCCTCTCCGCTCAGCGAAATCTAAACGGATTCAAATGATTTTTTGTCAGTATACTGGCACACATTTTTAGTTGTTGGAAGTGGCCAGAACTTCGGAAATTTCTTGTGGCCGGAGTTATTCTGGTGGGTTACTGGGCCAAGTCGGGTAAAAAACGGCTATTTTTTGGGATACGCCAAGTAATCTTTATTGATTTGCAATGGCATCCATAAAAATTTACATAAATCATTATGATCTGATATTCAACATTATCAATAAAGAGCTCTGGACCGTTTGGAATGTACCGGATGTGGCCCTGAAGAACCGGCTATAGATTTGTTGGATACTAAACCGTTTCAATCCTCGAAAAGTAGAAATCAAACACAATAGCTCACTAAAATGCGTTCCTGTAAGCTTGACACAGATGTTTACATGCAAATTGGCCATTTTATCGTAAATTTGACGTGTCCCGGGACCCGAAAATGGACATTTGTAGGATCAATCAACTGCAGGAAACATGGTTATCCAAATCAATCGTTTCTCAAAAGGTTTACACTGATGCGATTTTCTTAAAATTACTTGATATAGTGGCCACATTGTAGCCGATTCCAGAAATTATATGTGACTTGAAATTTGCCTACTTTCAGGGGCACAAACGCACAGCACCCTTTTCACCTAACCTGACCCAGTGACCCACCGGAATAACTCCGGTCACAGGAACATTCCCGAGATCCTCTGGCCACTTTTCGTAACTAGATATATGAACGAGTATGCTGACAAAAAATGATTGAAATCCGTTATGTATTCATTGAGCGGTGAGAGTTTTAGTAGTTTTTCTTTCACTCAGGCCTATACGGGTTAAAACAACATCAACAACAATATTAGCTGCCCCCAAAACGCAATTAAAATTCAAGGAATGGTGGAGACGAACCAGCCATCGGCTGAAAGTCTCGATAATATAGAGACTAATATAATATCTAATGATAAAAATAACAATTTTAGGAGTTTTCAAATAAAAAATAAATTTCTTTGGAATAGTTTATAAATTGAAGAAATTAAGAAATAAGTTTTGTAGTGGTTAGAACACTCGCTATAACGTCTAAGAGCTGGAACCGAATCCCATTCCTAAGATAGTTACAGGGATGTCTCTCCTAAGATGGTTACAGGGATGTTGCCCTTCGGAAAGAGAGTAAAACCATTGGTCCAGAGATGACCAATGATTACAAGGAAACCTACTTTTCTTGATTGCAATGCTCTCTTTTCTATGACAACATACAGTAAGGGCAAAACTTTAAGACCACATCGGTATTATTTTTTTTTATAATCGCTTCCCTGGATAGCTTGAGCTTGAGCTTGATTGGCCGCCCGTGGTTGCTACTCCAGTATCGCCAGATCACCTGCATTTACACAAGGAACCAACCAGATGACTGCTTGGGACTAACAGACACCCTCGGTGTATAAGTGCTGGTGATCTTCTATTTTAAGCGATAATGGTGCCTGCCACGTCAGAATGCAAACCAATGAGGGGAAGGGGGAGGAATTGATGGTGCATTAAACTGGCTCCCACGGTAGACCGTATATACCACTGCGTTTACGCCAGTTCATGCGGGAAGGGTGAAGGAGTGGGGTAATTTTTATGGCAGAGAGGCTTGCTGTTTGGTTAACAGACTACCTATGTATCAAGCGTAAGGAAAGGCGTGCGCTATAATGATGAAGGAATAGAAGCGAAGGGAAACGGTTTATTTCTGTCCGTATCGGGTCCTAGCAAATGCTATGAACTGTGATAGATATATTAGGAGTGGTAGATAGAAGCAAGTGAAAGATACAACTACAAAGTACAAGGGACGGGCCTGGGATTGAACCCATCACCTTCTGCTTATGAAGCAGAAGCGGTAGCCATCAGACCACTAACCCCATCGATTTTTTTAATAATCCCTGGATAGCTATATTTTTGGCACATACCCATTGTGAAACTATTAAGCAAGACCAAGCTGAGGGTCGTGCTATATTATGTACGAATGTAAAAAATGGCTAAGTAAACTCTCAATTGATCCTCTCTCTCTCATGGTAGCGCAGATGAATACAGAATTTTGACAAACGCTAGGCAAATCGGATTGGTACGATTAGTTCAATCATGATGTACGCTCATTTCTCGTATAGCTTATGATCTCGCCCTAAAAGCCGTTGGTAACCGAGTGTGTGGCTCGTTGTTTCTAAGCAAATTAATTGACTAAGATAAATGATTTTATTATCGTCTCTTCATCATAAAATTGTTAATCTCTCGGTTGACACGCGAGTAGCCGAGCGTTGTAGGGACACCGGGGGCAGTATGAACACCCGGGCCAGAATGGTAATTTCCTGTATCTTTGCACATGTGGATTAAATTTCACTTTCGAAGCAAACAATATAGCAGTTATCAATAAAAAAAATTAAGTCATGCACGAAAATTTCAGTAAATTGTCATTGTTGAATTGAAAATGTAAATGTCATTGATTTTTAATCGAAATACTGAACATGATTATATCAGGCTCGGAAATTATAACTTTCACGCCTCACCAAATAAGGTTTGTGAAGCGAATAACTTCCAGTTGTCCGATAATGTAGCTTTGAATTGAATCTTTGTTTATTTATGTTGTATTAAAACATTCAGTTGGTTTTGTTTCTGTTACTTCAGAACATTAAAAATCTTATGTAAAAACATCTTCTCCTGTTGGGCCAAAATGGACACCGTGTGACAGAGTATTGTTGACACTTAAATCTAGAAAGATGGCAAAGTTGTTCAGTTGGGCTATCATTATTTGAGCCAAGAAATTCGAGATTTTGCCACCTCGTGGCGCTTGTGAGCATGACACTTTTGTTTTGTGGATATTTTAGGACCCTGAAAAATTAGAAGGATGCCGTCTTCGGCAAATTTGTTCAGTAGCTCAAAGGCTATATGATTAGTTGGGCCAAGAAATTAAAAATTCTGCCACCAGACGGTGCTAATGCACATGAAACTGTTTTGCAGGAACCTTACCACTTAGAAAGATGGCGTCTTCGGCAAAGTTGTTCAGTAGTTCAAGGACTACCATTGTCAGAAACAGTTGATTCAAAATGTTGCCACCAGGCAGCGCTAGTGAGCAAGAAACGTTTTCAGATATCTCATTATTATAGCCAAAATATCAAAATGTTTCCACCTTGCGGTGCTAGTGTGCATGAAATTTTTGTTTTGCAAATATCTCAGAATTCTGTCCACTTAAAAATATGACGTCTTCGGCAAAGTTATTTATTAAGCCATGAGCAATCATTGATCGAGCTAGTTGATTCTAAATTTTCCCACCAGGTGACACGAATGAGTATGAATCAATTGTTATGCAACTATTTTATCAGCCCGATCACTTATAAAGATGGCGTCTTCGGCAGAGTCGTTCAGTAACTCAAAGGCTATCTTTATTAGGCCTTGAAATTGGAAATTGACTAAAATAATGATAGGTAGCCCTTGAGCTACTGAAGCTCCTGAAATATCTGCAAACCAAAGGTTCATGCTCACTAGCGCCGCCTGGTTGCAAAATGTTAAATCAGTTTGCTCAAACAATGATGACCTTTGAGTTACTGAACAACTTTATCGAAAACGCCGTATGAGATATTATGGATCCGACAGAAATAAGGACAAACATTTTTTTTTAATATATTTTTTCTCAATCTCCAAGCGTCGCGACTAATATTTGAATAGTGCGCTGTGTTCATAAACATCGTAAGAATGCAGCGCCACACATGTCATTATGACAGTTATGTCGGGAACGAGTCACACGTCGCGTGTCTCACATGCGCGTTCCGATTTGGTGGGCGCGCGACAATATCTGCAAAACAAACTAGTTGTATGCACACTAGTGCCACCTAGCGGTCAAATTCTGAGTTAAATGAGGTGCAGGTCGGACTCGATAATCCGGAGACTCGATTATCCGGGATTCGATTATCCGGAATTTAAAACTCGATTTTCCGGAATTTGTTTTTTGATGTTCTTGTTTTTCAATTTTATGCATAAATCTGAGATAAGGGGAAAAAGAAAAAGGGGGTTTGAAAAAGTGCTTAAATTTTTTTTTGTCTCGTAAATACCCCTTCTTCTTCTTCTTTCTGGCGTTACGTCCCCACTGGGACAGAGCCTGCTTCTCAGATTAGTGTTCTTATGAGCACTTCCACAGTTATTAACTGAGAGCTTTCTTTGCCGATTGACCATTTTTGCATGTGTATATCGTGTGGCAGGTACGATGATACTCTATGCCCTGGGAATCGAGAAAATTTCCTTTACGAAAAGATCCTCGACCAGCGGGATTCGAACCCACGACCCTCAGCATGGTCTTGCTGAATAGCTGCGCGTTTACCGCTACGGCTATCTGGGCCCCACTCGTAAATACCCCTACTGTTTCTAGAAATAATTTCTGGCATTACCCCATCATATGAATAAAACAACAAAAAAGGTAATATTTAAGTTCTTTTATCGAATATTTCATTCTTTTCTAGTGATTCGATTATCCGGAGTGAAAAAAAATCTATACTCCGGATAATCGAATCCAACCTGTACTATTAGACTGCGCTTCACCTCCAGAACCCCATGTATCGAAAATATTTTGATTTTGAGATATAACGATTTCAAATTATAGTCTATGACTTCTATGTATATTTGTTGATTTTAAAGGGCCATACTGTAAACAAACACTGTTGAGTAGATCCTATAACACTTCCCCGAAAGTCAATACCCCGAATGGTCAAGTACCCCGAAAACCAATACCCCTAAATCCATTAGGCGGCATCCACAAATTACGTAACGCTCCAGGGGGGAGGGGAATAGGCTCAAGCGTTACGACTCATACAAAAATTCTAAATTTTTCATACAAAAAGCGTTACGGACGGGTGGGAGGGGGTCGAAAATTTCCAATTTTAGCGTTACGTAATAAATGGACGCTGCCTTACCCCGAATAGTATGTTACCCCGAATACCAATTCCCCGAATGGACCATAACCCCGAATTTGTTTGCCCCGAAAAATTCAAAATGAAGATTCGACAAATGAACACCATACATTTTAGGCGGCGTCCATTTATTACGTAACGCTAAAATTGGAAATTTTTGACACACTCCCCCCCCCCCTCCGTAACGCTTTTTGTATGATTTTTATTTTTATTTTTGTATGAGCCGTAACGCTTGAGCCTATTCTCCCCTCCCCCTAGAGCGTTACGTAATTTGTGGATGCCGCCTTATAAAATAATTTGTTGAGGCTAAGCACGTCTTCTCTTGTTCGTTGGAGGTCATTGTCTATCAAATTGTCGCTAATATACATGGCAAAAAATATAAAGATTTGAAAGTAGAAAACTTTTTCTCAATACTCAATAATACTAAATAACGGTGCTAGCCTGGAAGTCGTCAATGGAGTATTACTACTTGATTTTTATTTGAATTCGTGTTCTTGTTATCGAAGATTTATTCTTCTTTTAATAAACAGCTGTTCTTTAAGGGTCAAGTGAGAACCAAAATCTCACTCACAGGTGTGCATTTAATTTTGTGAGGATGGTTATGTTCACAGATTCATTGCTACATTTTTCAAACTGCTGATAATGCTGATACCGATTTCGTTTTCACATGTTAATGTTAGACCTCTACCGCCCTCTTTCAAAAGCATTATATTATTTGATGGTAATGCATGATTGATGTTCACAATATTCTGGAATGACACTAGACTATGGTTCGAAAAATCTCAGATGAAAACGTTTACTGATATTATACTGACAACTATTTAACAAGTGCATCGCTAAAGAACAGCCGATGATATAAGAAGAAAAAGTCAATTAATGAAAACGTTGAAAATTATGATGCGGATAATCACTTTATTACAAGTGCAACTTTTGAAAGAATAGCCGATAATTAAAAGAAGGACAAATCTCTTGTTGGAAGTTGTACTACCTACAAGATGTAATACAGACAAGTAATGCAGGTGCTTATATTCAAGGTTGCTCGTCTGAAGTCATTGTCAACTTTTAATTTCGCTCAAGATAATTGTGTCAGTCGAATTTTTTGACAGCTATCGCTCAAACTTTAAATCAAACAGTACAACTCGAAAGAACAGCCTATAATTTAAAGAAGGGAAAATCATTGGTCAAAACGTATACCTATACAATCTCGAAAGAACAGCCGATAATTGAAAGAATAAAAACATCACTGATAGCAATGTTAGTAGTTATTACGTCGACAATTATTCTAACACTGCCAAGAAAACCTCGCTTGTCGTACATAAAACAAGAAAGATGGAATTTCAGGCTCAAATTCGAGACTTTCGGGGAATTGGTTTTCGGGGTAATTTGCCAATCGGGGTAACGGTTTTCGGGGTAATGGTATTCGGGAAAGTGTTATAGGACCGTTGTTCTTAAGAAGATTCTTGAGGAATACATTTTAGTTTGGTGTTGAAAGATATCTTTGTTGTAAAATGATAGCATTTAAATCACAGCTGTTGTACAAAGTACAACAGCGCGATAGCCCGAAGGTTAAATAACGTGTAAATCCATTCGTTCGCTCAGTAACAACAAGCTACAGACTTGTTTACCGTTGGCTCTAAGGGATGGTACACAAATTATGTCACGCTAAATTTCAACTTCGAAGTAGGTGTTTTAAGTTTTTGTAACCTCTAGGTGGAATTTTGAATGAGAAGATCAACAAAATATGGAGTTACGCCCTTTTGGAGGTGTAACCATTGAAGACACTAATTTTCAATATATTAATTAGGCATTATAATAACGTCAAGCATGTTCCAATGTTTTCAATGACACATTGCTCTTCAATGCCGCAAAAGTCCCAAAACTGACTTTTCATAGGCTCAAGTGCTATAAGGCATTACGGAGCCAATTTCATCATGTAACCAAATTAGTTCTCATACAACAATATTCTGGATAGTTTGGTGAAGCAATGAACTCATGGGGACCAGATAGCCGTAGCGGTAAACGCGCAGCTAATCAGCATGACCATGCTGAGGGTCGTGGATTTAAATCCCGCTGGTCGAGTATCGTTTCGTAAAGGAAATTTTCTCGATTCCCAGGGCACAGAGTATCTTCGCGTACCTGCACACGATATACACATGCAAAAATGATCAATCGTCAAAGAAATAATTAATAACTGTGGAAGTGCTCATAAGAACACTAATCTGAACAGGTTTTGTCCCAGTTGGGACGTAACGCCAGAAAGAAGAAGAAACATGCAACAAACTCATAACTTTTTTTCCTAAAAAATCTCACCAAAATCGATCAAACGATGGCGAAGATACAGAATTTTACAGAGGCGTCCCGTGAGGAATTTGATTACTTGTGCACTGACACGAACAAACCGTTTATTTTGAATTATGAATACGATTTTTTTAATTGATTTTGTAAAATGTATTTCAGCTTAATATGTAATTTGTTATTATTAACACCTTAAAATGTAATTTCCAATACTGTATGCAATCTGGAAGTGTCTGGAAGCTATTATATTTGTTGCTCATTGGACGTATTTTTTGTTTGTTTTCTGCGTTTCAATCACTAGTTGTAAGTTTTAAGAATTTCGGATGATTCCTTATACAATGTTTAGGGACAAGGAAAATTCTCAAAATTTCGCTGATACCAAGGCGATGCAAGAAAAATTTTGCGTATTAATCGCGGTCCCATAGTTTGATCATATTTGACATAAAAATATATCTTCTTCTTCTTTCTGGTGTTACGTCCCAACTGGGACATAGCCTGCTTCTCAGATTAGTGTTCTTATGACCACTTCCACAGTTATTAACTGAGAGCTTTCTTTGCCAATTGACCATTTTTGCATGTGTATATCGTGTGGCAGGTACGAAGATACTTGTATGCCCTGGGAATCGAGAAAATTTCCTTTACGAAAAGATCCTCGACTGGTGGGATTCGAACCCACGACCCTCAGCATGGTCATGCTGAAAAGCTGCGCGTTTACCGCTACGGCTATCTGGGCCCCTGCACATAAAAATATTTATTTACAGTAAAAATGTCCTTTATATGCGTAAATTTCAAGCATTTTTCGTATTTGGCGAACTGAGATAATAAGTTTAATATATCATATCAATGCAAAATTTAAAGCAAGAAGAAAGACTTTTAACTTGAAACTAAACGATTAGCACATTTTTTATATGAAACTCGGCTTACAAATAAATAAACCATTCTTATGAGCACAAATCTGAACTTTTCTGAGATTATCATATAAACATTCAGAATTCAACTATTTATGCGTCATTTTCCAAGTTTCGCGATGAAGGATAAATTCCGTGGATTTCGTGGTTTTTGCAAAATTCCGAATCTCCATTATTCCTAACGTTGTTATTCTATATAATATTTATTATTATTTACAGCTTGTTAATTGTATCACGATATCTTAGCTTTTTGACGATGTCCAGCGCTGGTACATCTCCTTGTATACTTTTGTTGATACATCAAAGCTTTTAAGTGAAATGATGACTGACTGTTGAACGCTGAAACCCACTTTACGCCCACCGCAATTTATCAGTTGTCGGTCTGTTGAGCAAGAAAGCTATATTCACACATAGTTTATAAATCAATTCAAAGCCACATGAATTTGGTTTATATAATAAGATAAAACATAATCAATGTGGCCAATATGTTTATAACATCTAGTTTTGATTCCAATCAATATTGCGCCTAGTATCGCGCGACACCTGGAAGCTCCATGCAACATACATACACACAAAGCATGTATGGCGTTGACGCTTTCTCTTCCAACAGCAGACGTCGTGACGCCAGTTGCGCGCGCTTTCTCAATTCTTGCAAACCAATGGACCGATGCACGAGTTCACTATTTGACGTTTGAGCGGTGCCGTGTTATTTACGTGACCATGGCAACGAGTGAATTTGGCACCGCTCAAACGTCAAATTAGTGAACTCGTGCATCGGTCCATAGGCCAGAAGAAGTGGATGAACTTGTCATTCATTTTCCTGTCAAATTTCATACAAAATCTACTTTTTCTCTGCTATAAATTTATTCTAGGTGAACCACTTCTCCTGGCCTATGCGAGCGTCATGGGCAATTTCTCTCTCGGGTGCATAAATTGGAGTGAACCAGATTTTACCTATACAATGCCACTGTTGCTCTAGAAATGCCAATACAAATGCACATTCCTGCTGTGTCCATACAAGCTATTTTCGTGCACAAGAAAGAGTGCACGGCTGAAATGAACATTCTCTGCAATACGATGGAGACGCATGGCAGTTTGTCTTGTTCGCTTTGCTGTTTTCGCTTGCTGGTTGATCAAGACCATGGGAGGGAGAATCAAACGGTTTGTTCACTGAGGGCGATGCACCAATTGAAGGTGAAGAAATCAAACAACATTTTCAAGCAACTATACATTATGGATGTTGGAAGTATTGAGAATTATAATACATATATTTCATTTGTTAGTATGAAAACTTTGACTGTGCAGTGCACCAAGTGCACCTTAGGACGAGACGCCAATGGAATTTTAAAACTTCGATGTCGCCATACAACACTGTAAAGGTTAAACAAACAACTTAGAGACCTTAAACCAAAAATAGGGAGTGTTTTAAGACTTGTAACCAAACAGTGACCAAGTCTTCAAAAAGAAGACTGCTACCAATTTTGTGATAGATTTCCACTTCCCTATGTCGATAATGGTGCTCCGATGTTTCTCCTACGTAAAAAAAAAATCATCTGTTCTTTTATAGTTTCCAAATAAATAAAATAATGCACGCAATTAATATCCCTTTATTGTTTCTTCCCCTTGCAGAACTGGTGGCCAATCTGCGTCAGCAGATTCCGGACATCGACAACATCTTCAACATCCACCGAAAGATCGGTCACGGCACGTTCAGCTCGGTATTTCTCGGTACCCTGAAATGCCACGAGCGACTACCGGCGGAGAAGCGCAAGCTGTTTGCCATCAAGCACCTGGTCCCCACTAGTCATCCGAGTCGTATCGAACGGGAACTGAGATGCATGATGCTGATTGGCGGTGCTAGCAATGTGGTGGGAGTTGATCTGTGTCTTCGCCGGCAGGAATCGGTGGCATTCGTGATGCCGTTCATTGCCCACGATCAGTTCCACGTGTACTACGACAAAATGACCCCGACCGAAACTCAGCTGTACATGAAGAATCTGCTGATCGCATTGAAACGGGTTCATGAGTTCAACGTAATCCATCGGGATGTAAAACCGAGCAACTTCCTGTACAACCGTAAGAAGCAAACGTTCCTGTTGGTCGATTTTGGATTGGCTCAGGACATTAGCAGTCGGGTCATCAAGGAAGCAGCAACTGAAGCAGAGGACAAGACTGGAAAAAGACGGCTTTCCGGCAGTGTGGCTGATGGTAATCATCCAAGCTCGGATGCCGCAATGCAGGTTCAGAAAAAGGCGAAACTACATGATGATAACATGGAAAATAGTACAACCCTCGCAAGTGGCGAGGAACAAGAACAGCTACCCCCACCGGTGTTCAAAACGCCATTGAAACAATCGAACCAAATCATCTCACCGATGAAACTCTCGAATATAACGAAAGATCTGTACAGCCCGCCGCTAGTTCGGCAAATCAAATCCACAGTGCTAGGGATTAGCAGCAACTTGAAGGCAGCGCAACGCCTACAACAAGGAAAGAGTAGCAACACGACGGCCTTGTCACCAATTCCACCGAAAACGGTCACCGGTGGCACAAGAACCCACCAATACAACACCCCTTCATCGGCCAGTCCTGCGGCCAAGCAGGACGCTGTGTGCAAGTGCTTTGGCAAGAGCCAAGTATGCAACATTTGCATGGTGAAGAAAGAGATACAGGCATCACGTGCTGGTACACCGGGATATCGTCCACCGGAGGTTCTTTTGAAGTATCCGGATCAAACCACCGCTGTAGATGTTTGGGCTGCGGGTGTGATGCTCGCTAGTATCCTCTCGAGGTGCTATCCGTTCTTCCAGAATTCGGACGATTTTCACTCTCTGGCCGAAATTGTCAGTATTTTCGGCGACCAACGCATCAAAAAGACTGCAAACATTTTAGGCCGTCACGTCAAGACGGCCCAACGAAAGCAACCTTTGGATCTCCGTAAGCTCTGCTTACGCCTACGGTTCCGTTTTCGGCGTCTGCGTGCCCGGCAACAACAACAACCGGAGGAGGAATCTGCGGCCACATTTGCCAACAGTTGCGACAACTGCCAGCAACGTTTGGACGAGTGTCTTTGCGAGCATTCCGAAGCCAACAGGGACTTTTCGGAAGACGAATATTCCGACAGTGCCTACGATCTACTCTACAAACTGTTGGAGATCAATCCGCATAACCGCATCTCCGCCGAGGAAGCTCTGAAGCACCCATATTTCCAGCAGTCCCTCTAGAATGGTTGTCGCTAGAGCGAAAAAGTATTATACATATTATATAGAAGCGATCTCCCAATCGAAAACAAAAAAATGCCAACATTCTTTGCGAATTCTATCTAATTTAGAAGAAACAGCCTGTAGGTCAAATTAGCAAAACAAAGCATGTTTCTTGTAGAGATCTTAGGAAAATTCCCTCGTTCTTGTGGAACGAGTCAAAATTCAATGTGGATGTGAAATTTGTTTAATTTATTTTAATTGATTCTAAACTATTTATTGAAAAATAACCTGAATGTGTACTCTTTTGAAGAAAAACAAAAAATAAAAAGCGTCGATTTTTATTAATCGAACCCTAAGGACTGAACATTGATGAACAACACTTAGTCTAGGAGGAAACTAGCTTCTAAGGACAACAAAATCACAAGAGGCAATAAATGTAACAAATAGATAACACACTGTAGTTTGTTTCCAGCACTTCCTATCTCAGCCCTGTCTGATCGTCTCACTATTGAACATTTAAGGCGCTGCTTAGCCTTCGGTAGCCATATTTATTAGGTCGTTTCTTATCAACACCTATGCAATTTTGACTAAAAATCAAAATTTTTTAAATTTAAAATTTTAACATAAACACCTATGTTTTCTCGTATGGGGGTACAATTATCTTGCTGAACTAAAGAAATATCTAGCCATTTCATATATTTGTAATGGGTTGGGTTGCATCGCCGAATTCACTTCTCATTACATGGTAATGCACAGCGCAAGTGTCTATGCACGAAAAATAGTTAAAACGTAACGCGGAAAATATTTGCAAACCGAAATGTATCTGAAAAATTCTTTCTCTAAACTTTTTTTCATATTTGGTTCCGAGTATGCATTATAATGATGGCTATCATTCCTAATTACCAAATATTTTTTTCGTTTAATACTCTCATTTTCGGCAAATTTGATGTTAGATGTCTTTTCCCATACAAAATAAAATTATTTAATTATACCTATAATAACAATGCATTTCAGTTTCCTTTGCTTAATTTATCAAGAAGGAAGAGAGTAAGCTGGATGAAGCCGTTCTTGAGGACTGCTGCAGTACAGTGAAAGCAGCCATCAACGATGCAGCTGAGGGCAACGTAGGGTACATAGGACGGAGTTGACGGAACGATTGGTTCAATGAGGAATGTAGATTCTGGAGGAGGAAAATGACATGGAAACGGCAACAGCAGACCCGCCTCTTTCGGGAGAAAAAAGTTCGCCTGGAGGAGACGGAGTCGAGGAGATAGAACAGCTGTGCCACGCAAGGATGGGACGAACGTCGTTTTTTTTTGTTTTTTTACAAGGGGGAAATCAGCAAACAGACCCCCTGAAAAGGTAACTCAGGGACTATGGGGATGTCGCACCAACGACGACCCACTAAAACCAGCCGATGTACTTGTACTTGAGCAATTCTTATTGAATTGCTCAAGTGGTGTACATTGCACCGATATTACCCTTGGTCATAGACCCTTATCTCCCCGGGACCACCTTACGGTATTTCTTCGGGGAGGGGCCAGTGCATATAGAACAACACATGTAGCAGAAGTAGCCTAGGCAAACTGCTTCTCCTAGCCGACTTTAACAATGTTACAAGGGACCAGCATCGGCAGTGCTAATTCTCTGCAGCCAACTCTTGGTCGGCGCGCCATAGGCGTTGCAATTCTAACATATTTTGAGTGACAGGCGTAGTTACTGCATTCCTGCACTCAGCATCCGCACACACTCTCTCTTATAATATTGTCGGGGGACGTGTCCCCTCCGCATGTAGCGAGCATGCGAGCTCTCACATCAATGAAACGGGGGCAATCGAACACGATATGCTCCGCTGTTTCCTCCACACCAGCACAATTGGGGCACGCAGGAGATTCTGAGTGCCCGAACCTATGCAGATACTGTCTATAGCAATCATGTTCTGACAGAAACTGCGTCAGGTAAAAGTTCATTTCCCCATGGTTTCTTCCATACCAATCTGACACATTTGGTATTAGCCGATGGGTTCATCTACCCTTAGTGGAGTAATCCCATTCCTGCTGCCAACTTCTGAGCGTTTCCTCTTTACACGTGTTGCGGATTCCCCTGGTACCTCTTTGGTTCATGCATTGAACATTTTCTTTGATGATGAGCCCGATGGGCGTCATCCCGGCAATGATGCACATATCGTCCGATATGCACTTGGTACTCTTACATTATCCTGTACGTTTCTGCTCGTTCTAAGCGCTTTTGACCAGATTGGTCCTCCATACCTTAGTATGTATAGCGCCACGTTTGCTTGCAATTACAGCAGAGCTGTTAGACATCATACTCGAAAGCACCGCTATAGCCATAGATGCCTTTTTACAGGCATATTCAACGTGGCTAGCGAAGCTAAGCTTGACATGACCCAAGATGCCTAAGGGATCGCTTGGACTCTATGGTGCATCCCGTTGCTCGGACTTGCGATTGTTGACCACCTCAATCTTGTGAAGGGCCAGTCCTAGTTTCCTAGACTTCATCCATTCCTCAACTATGGAAATAGAGTGCGCTGCTGTCAACTCTACTTCCTCCATCGATTCACCATAGACCACTAGGGTGATATCGTCGGCGTAGCCAAAAATCTTAACAACAGTCGGAAGGGGCAGCCTCAGTACGTCATCGTACGTCGCATTTCATAACAGCAACAGCAGGCCCAGAATTGAAACTTGAGGTACTCCCGCGGTAATTCAAACGCTTTACTGCCGCTCCTCTGTATCATACAGTAGAATCCTACCATCAGAATAGCTTACACAACTGCACCGGTACCTTGAGACGGTGAAGTGCGTGGGCTATCATTTCCCGACTTGCGCTGTTGTACAAATTCTTCACATTCAGATTGACAACCGCGCAGTAACGGAAGCCGTTCCTTTTATGCTCGATTGTCATCTCACCGACTAGATAGCATCCAGAGTAGATTTACCTTTCCTGCATACAAACTGGTTGTTGGCCTGTCCGCACCTTCCGTATACGGTACTAGCCTGTTTAGGATCAACCTATTCAATAACATGCCCATCGTATCTAGTAGACAGATAAGTCTACATGCCGACGGGTCACCTGGTGGTTTCCCCGCCTTTGGTAGTAGCTCCAATTTCTGTCGCTTCCATACATCCGGGAAGATTCCTTGATCTATGCAGCGTTGCGTCGTGGTTCTGAACATATCTGGATCCGCATTCACTGCCGCTTTTAAGGCAACATTTGGGATACCATCGGGTCCCGGTGTCTTGTTTTTCAGGACTTCTGCCAGTTTACGTTCGTCACCGTCCCCACTTCTTTTCCATCATCTGCCGCATACGGCGCTGGGGGCCATGGGCTTGTGGGATGATGCGGGAAGAGTACATCGATTATCGATCGCAGGGGCGCTATCACACCTTTGGTCTTAGCCATTACCACTCTGTAGGCGTCACCCCACGGACTCGAATTGGTACTCTCGCATAGATTATCAAAGCATGTCCGTTTTCGACTCTTGATTTCCTTTTTGAGAGCCAACTTTGCCTGTCATGCATTCATGTTGCACCGCGTTCTTCTCTGTGCGTACGCGTTGCATTCTTGCTCAAAAATTTGCAGTTGATTCGCATCACCAGTACACCGGCGGCCTGTTCTCTCTAGGAGGGGCTTTTCTCGGCATGGAAGCATCACACACTCGTGATATCACAGCAACTAGCTCTTCACCGTTTAGGTCCAGAGTGTTCTGTTCACACCTCAGGGCTTCAGTGAATATTTCGCCGTCGAAGCGCGCTATTTTCCAACCTCGTGCTTGGCTCGAGTTACATCGCGCTGCCTTCCGCCCGCCTGGTATTATACTATAGCGAATCGATTGGTGATCGCTGAGTATAACCGTCATCAACGCGCCAGTTCATGGTACCTAAAAGGTTAGGACACTTCGAAGAATTGCTCAAACTGAATACTCAGTCAAACTTCACGAGAGTTTATCTCTACTACATGTCATCTAACATTAGCCTTCCATGTTATAACCCTCTACGTGGACGCTTCACCAATGACAGTTCCTCTGTTAAATACGATCTGACCATGGAACAAGCTATTCATTTCATGGAATTCCAGATCAACTTCGATGTATTACTATCCAACGTATTTTTACGGCAAAGTACGCAAATGACCAGGACATATTTCAACTGACGGGTTTCGTATTATTGGATCCACTGGCTTCGGTGTCTTCAATGAAAACTCGTCAGCCTTCCGAAAACTTCAGTAACCATGCACAGTTTATGTTGCTGAGCTGGCAGCAATCAACTTCGCTTTGGAGATAATCTCAAACATGCCCGCAGACCATTGCTTCATATTCTCGGATAGCCTCAGTTCAATTGAGGCATTCTGGTCGATGAAATCTGTTAAGCATGCGTCTTACTTTCTTACATAAATAAGAAAGCAAATGTGTGCACTGGTCGAAAGATCATATTACCTTTGTATGGGTCCCCTCACATTTCTTAGTTCATGGCAATGAGAAGGCGGACTCTCTCGGAAAGGTGGAAGCTGAGATATATGGTAGGAGAATTTCACACGATGAATTGTTTCATTTAGTACGTCAAAGTTCTCTTCACGGTTGGCAAAGCGATTGATTAAATGGCCATCTGGGACGGTGGTTACATTCCATAATTCCTAGAGTTTCTTTGCGAGCCTGGTGGAAAGGTTTGGACGTAAGTCGAGATTTCATTCGCGTGATGTCAAGGCTTATGTCCAACCATTACTCGCTAGACGCACATCTGGACAGGATTACTCGTGCTGAGCGATATTTTTAATAGGTGTGGTTCCGGTTATGATGACACCGATCACGTAGTTTGGCAGTGCCCGGATATAGACGTCTCCAGAACGCAACTTTTGGATACCCTTGCGGGCCGAGGTAGACAACCCTATGTTTCAGTTAGAGATGTGTTGGGAACCCGAGGTTTCATGTATATGGTCGCAATTTACGATTTCCTTCGCTTGTCTGGTATAAAAGTTTAATTCTCTTATGTTCTCTTCACCAGTTTTTTTCTGTGTTGTCCCCTCTGTGTTGGATTGAGGATCCTGGCCATCCGGCAGAACGAAAATCGAGCTATTACGATATACCTCCCGGATGAGCTGCAGAGAACCCTAAACCAATCCTTACCATTCCTTTAAAATTGTGACCACTAACCTCGAGCTGCCACGAGTACCCTGGCTCCATCCCGTACTAATTTTTGGTACTGAAAAAGTCAATACATTGTAAATAAAACAAAAATGAATTTTGGCTCCGTAAAGCGTTAAACGCGATTGAGCCTCAAATAAACGAACTAGATTAAAAAAAAAAAGTTAGGACTACAAAACGTCACGTCGATAAACGATTCTGCATCATTTCTGCGAAAGGTACTCGTCTTACCCACATTTGCCAACTGTAATTTAATGCGGTCTGGGATTCCAACCAGGGCCGTCCATTTTCAATTCATTGAAAGCATTTTCAGTCCCCAACTGACTGACTCAAGCTTCCCTTTCGATTGAAACTCTACTGTTTCGTTTCAATCCGACAAACATTTCCTTTCATCGCAGCAAGCGTAGTCTTTCATTTCTTTCGTGCTGCCTGTGCGTTGCGCGTATATATATCAGAGCCTCACCGCAGTGAGTTGGTCTTTCAATCGGTAGTCTCTAACTTTAGGAGCAGATTAATTCAAATGAACGACGTGGTGGCCCGCATACTTTCTCTATCTTAATTTATTACCCAACAAATTATATACATTACTATTGCAAAAAATAGGTAGAATCCAATTTGAAACATTTTGATAGATTTCAAAGAAATCAAATGAAACGAAGTTCTTACTCCTTCATTTCACCTTTCTTGTTCGCTGCTTTCAATCAGGTAACGAAATAAATGAATGGTGAAAGAAGAACGAAGCGACGCAGTTGTTTGTCACCATCGAGACGACGCAACCAAACCTTCGTGTTTCACAAAATGCTTTCGAAAATGCACAGCCCTGATTCCAACAATAGTTGGCCTCTTTGGTTGATGCAACGAGTACCCCACTCCAGTGCTCATGCATTAAAGTCACCAGCTATCACTACTGGCTGTTGTTTAGCTAGTTCGGCTATTATCCTGTCGATCATGTGGGAAAATTCCTCAATCCTTGGGGGCGCGTAACAACTGCAATAGAATACGCCGTTGATTTCGTCATTTGAGATAGAGACTACTTCTTGCATTGGGTATCGTCCTGTCGTCTCTAGCTGCTAGCTGTTGAGACCTAAATGCTACCCAGTTCCCGTTATTGGCTGGTATGCGGTATGGGTCCGATAGTAACACCACGTCGATCTTAGTTTCGAGACTGACTGCCAAAGCTGTTGGGCTGCTTCACAGTGGTTTAAATTAAACTGTGTTGCATTCGTTTTGGCTGCTTTGATGTTCCGCTTGTGTTCGGACATTTGGGTCCGCCTGTTGAGTGTCCGTTGTCTGCTCTGTCGACCGACACATATTAGGCACTTAGCGATTTGCTTACAATCGCTTGCCCTATGGCCTTCGGTGCCGCATTTTCTGCACATCTTACTTCTGTCGGGACCATTGCAATTCCACAACTTAAGGCGCTTCCCAAAACACTTGAAGCAGACTTTAGAAAGCTGTTGTATGCTCAATCGGCAAACCGACCAGCCTACCATCGCCTTTAGAACCTCGGCGTATTTGCTTCCGTTTTGATAATGAGTTTTCTCTTTCCTTTCTTCTTTCCGACTCGTATCCACGGGTTACTGCTGCCTTGCGCCCGTGGTTCCTGTGGGGGCTTCAGTCTACGAGAACGCCCCCTATTGTCCCCATTATCCAGCCAACAAATTGAACTGTTCGTTCATTGTACAATGCTTTTGGTGGCTTAGAAAAATATAAAATATGTTTGTTTCGCTTGAAATTTGTGAAAAATGCCTTGTTGAAGTTGTTTTGCCTACTATCATAAGACAATTCAATCGAAGAATTGTAAAAGATGCATACTATAATCAAAATAGAGACTTCCATTAGATCAAGTCTCTGAAAAGGGACCTGCTACCAGCCCTAAAGTCTGTCTGAGCTCTGAGCATATGAGTTTGTGGGAAATTCTCAAGTCACAATGAGAAGTTCTCATCAACAGATCAGATTAGATAAAGTACGACACATCTTTCAAAATGCCGGAAATATCAGATCCCTGCCTATCACTTTTTCGTTGATTATGAAGTGGCATACGACCGCATAGAACTATCGTAGACTTGAATAGATATTCCGCGAAACTCACAACATTGATTAGAGGGAAAAAAGTCTTATGATATACTAGCGGTCCCGGCAAACTTCGTCTTGCCATTAAGTAGGCTGTTGAAAAAACTATGGATCGTTCCATACAAAATGACTCTCTCGTTTTTCAACTTTCCCGGCGAATGTCATGGGATTTTTATGCACGCAAACACGTCGGAACTCTTGACGAACAAAATGGAGAGAGAATCATTCAAATCCATTGACCCATTCGTAAGCCATTTCGTGACATACAAACACCTTTCCATTTTTATTTATATATATATGTATATATATAGAAGATAGATTTGTCCATTACAGCTGCCTTTTCATAATACTTTTTCACATAATTTGTTGCAAAGTCAGTCAGTTTGGGAGCATCGGAGAACCTAACTTCTGAAGCAAGGATTTTCGAAGAAGCAACTCTAAGCATTCGTTTGCATTTATAGAAGAATGTTCCTATTAGACAAGTGAACAATGTATGTAATACCTAATTGAACCATGCATACCTTATTTTGGGGCCATTTACTGTCCAGGTCCCGACAGCGACTTATCCATGAACTTCTTCTTGGCGAAGCACAACCACCACTTGCTCGGTTTGCCATCCTCTCCGGAGAACACCTTTTCGCAAACCCGGATGCCGATTTCCTGCCGCAGCTGTTGCAAATACTGTTTCATCAAGTCCGCTTCCGTAGTCGAGGACGGTTTGGCGTAGACGGCATTCAACGGGAAGCCAGCCTCACCGGGAATGTCGAACTTGGAAATGGCCAGCGTGTACATTTCCTGCAGGCCTTGGTTTTTGTTGGAACACCGCTGCAGGCGCTTCAGACACTCGGTAATGTAGAGAGTGATGTAGATTAGCACTCGATCGACCTCGGACTTGATTTCGTACGTCCGGAAGAACACATTCGCCTTGAAGTAGTACAAGGATTCATCGATGATGTCCTGCTCGATGCTGGCGTTTGTTGGTGCAGGTCCACGCGCCTGGGTACGCAGCGGCAGAATTGCCATGTTACCCACGGATTGGCTGTAGTCCTTGATTTGGGAATGATAAGCCTACATAAAAGATAAAGAAGATAAGCGATCATCAAATTTTAGACACACCCTACTCTGCACAGAATCGGATGACTAATTTACAGCAACATAAAAATCTGCATACTTACGGGCATTTTTGCAACAGAAGTTTAATGGATGTTGATCTGTATCAATCCTTGTGTATTAGACTGGAACTAGATAATAATTTCAGTTTTTTTTATAGTATTTTGCACTAGCAAGTTTTGCACCCAGAGTGGACCCGAAGCCAGAACACCAACGCGATGTTTTGATTTGAGAGCAAACAAAGAAAGTTGACGCATCCATCAGTGGCGAAATAGGGTTACCAGAACACTGTACACTGCACGTAGAAAACAGACTATCCAAAAAATAGAATAGGTTAAAGAACTTTTATGCACAGACAAACAGACGTCACACTCTCACTGATGTCCATCGACCAACTTTTTAACGTTCGATTCAAATATATGGTAGGTGGTTAAACGACCACCCGCAGCGCTCGCGTCGTTTTTGTTCGTGTTTGACGTTTACACACTACCGCCACCTGTTGGTCCATCGGCCACCTACAGTGTTTTTAGCATTGGGCGTACATGTTTTCGCGACTATGATTTTGATCGCGAATTGTTCTAAGTGTTACGTCTGTTTCTCTGTGTTTTATGTATCCGGTAGAAATCAAGACCAACATTTATTTATAATTATTGTTTTCTCGTGCCCCGTGCGTCGCAGCTAATATGTGAATAGTGCGCTGTGTTCATAAAAACCGTAAGAATGCAGCGCCACACTAAAAAACATATTTCAAAATCGCGCGAGTTGAGGCGCGTCGCGAGTCTCACTGGCGCGATCCGGTTTGGTGGCGGTGCGACAATATTATGTATCCGGTAGAAATTTTTAATGAAATCTTGTTTTTATTTAATAACACGAAAAAGCATGTTACTCTAACTACTTTAGCAATTTTTCCGCTCAAATATATCTCGCGTAACAGTTCTAAAGGGCCAATGATCAAATTGTAAACAAATCGGGTTTTGATACCATTCGATAGCATCTTCCAACACCCACAAACTATGCAAACATTGTCAACATAATCATAAAACTTACCGTTATAAACTCGGTTTTCAAAACGGCCAATAACCGCTTTTTTCCAAATCATTCATTGGCTTCCGCTCGAAAAGGCCAATGATTGGTTCTCGCTCCATCAAGAGGGCCTACAATCGGAAAATTTCGCAAACTGTCATTGGCCTTAGCATGGTGAGAGGCCAATGACTCTCTCTTGCTCATTCATTGAAAACCGAAAAGGCCTAGCCTTGGGCCAAGCACGCTAATAAAATTCTATTTTGGCCAATAAAAAAGGCCCATGCCTTGATGAAAATCGAAAATGGGCCAAGCATTTAAACTTATCATTTTTTCCACATTTTTGTCAGTTTTCAGAATAAAATCAATTATTAGCGTGTAGTAATAGTAAATCGTCACTCAACTAGCAAGAAATCACATTGATTGAATTGAATACTGAAAAATAGGAATTGAAAATGTTGTGAATAATATTCAAATCGAATTTTCTCAGAGTCAACGATCTGAGGATTGGCCCTTTTGAATTGTTACGCGAGATATCTTATTGAAACTTTAATTTAAAAATTGGATCCATAAATGAACCTTGACACTTAAGATCATGTTTGACGTTCGCTTAGTCGACAAAAACACCACAGGGGTTTTAGTTCGACCACTGGGGTTGTTCCTATCTGACATTTCGTAAGGGACACGGAAAACAAAATACACCCAAAATTTGAGTTTAAGCCAAAGGATGTGATTCTAAAAAAATGTTTTTTTTTGGGCTTAAACCAACGTAAAACCACAGACAAACAGACGTAACACTTAGAACAAATCCCGATCAAAATCATAGTCACGATGACATGTACGCCCAATGCTAAAATCGGTCATGGGCCAACAGATGGCGGTAGTGTGTAAACGTCAAACGCGAACAAAAACGATGCGAGCGCTGCGGGTGGTGGATTGGCCACCTACCATATATTTGAATCGGCCGTTAAAAAGGTGGTCGATGGACATCGGTGAGAGTGTGACGTCTGTTTGTCTGTGGTAAAACATTAGAAAATTGAGTAAATATGTGTTTTCGACCTTTACTTAAGCGTTTGGCACTAAAATTGGGACAGGGCTTTAGGACCCTATTCACTAAATGGCGTAAAACTTTGCGTGTATCGTGCTAAACTGAGTATTTTAAATCTTTCACAGAAATGTGTTAACTGCGCACGAAACATTTCAAGTTGCTGAAGTTTGGCAGTCTAACAATCCAAGAATGCGTTTTTCGTTGCTATATGTCGTCTTGTCATCATAAAATAACAAACACATTTTCATTTACAAAAAACGGTTGATTTAGAAAACTTTCCTACAGTTTCGTATTGGATTACTTTCAAGCTACCTTCCTATATCAATGTGCAGTATCTAACATTATGTGTGATAATTAATTCTAATAGTAAATTCCCAACCCAGTTTAAAACAACCATCATCAATCGTTTCATATCAATTGATTTCCGTCGAATAAAATAACTCACTCATGTGAAACTGTGAAATATTTCTGCTTGTGATCATTGACCTTCATAACGATCCAAAAACAATGACCATAAGGAAAATATAAAATCCGACTACAAGACACAACCATCGAGTCCTTTTATTTATGATAAATGGGGAACTTTTCTAACATTCGAGATAGTTTTCAATCTTCGATGATGGCCAAGGTACAATAGACATGGTCAAACGGTCATCAACTAAACCAAAAAATTCCAAGAAAAAAAAATAAGCTCAAACAATTATTATGTATCCGGTAGAAATCAAGACCAACATTTATTTATAATTATTGTTTTCTCGTGCCCCGTGCGTCGCAGCTAATATGTGAATAGTGCGCTGTGTTCATAAAAACCGTAAGAATGCAGCGCCACACTAAAAAACTGATTTCAAAATCGCGCGAGTTGAGGCGCGTCGCGAGTCTCACTGGCGCGATCCGGTTTGGTGGCGGTGCGACAATACAATCTTTGAAATGTCTGTCGTTTGTGATAGGTTGTGATAGGTAACTAGATTATTAGTATCTGATCTGTCATTGCTCTGAGTTAGAACAGGAACATTTCATTTGAAATGTTTCATCAATCTATTTACGCAAATACTCAATTTACACAGCTTTAAGTGAATACCCCTAATGACAGGTTTACCGATCTAAGCAGTCAGTGGGTGCGAGGTGAGGTCAGCTGTAGGGAGATGGAAGTGATAGCTGGCGAGTTGGCTAGCTGGCGGGTTTGTGTACACTGTTTTTCACTCTATGTTTATGGTCTATGGCGTTGTTAAGCATTGTTTACTGCAAGAAACATAAATACAGTGGAACTCGAACTGTCGTCATTAATGTGATATTCCAGTACTATGAATCGCAGAAGAAGATGTTCTGATTAAGAGCCATTTATTTTCAAATTCGGAAAGACAAAGCATGGACTGTTGAGTGCTACCACAAACTTGAAAATATGGTGAGGAATTACCTGTGATGTGTACCCCGTGAGAGTGAAAGTAACATTCTATTCCTGCTTTGTGACGCCCTGCACCTGATATCCCTGAATCACAAAAACGAATTCGGTGAAATTAAACATAAATCAAGTCAAATATGTTTATGGTATGTTTTTGTCTGTGGTATGTTGTTTCTATGTAGTGTTAGTTCAGAATCAAAACAAACCAGCCAGCTGTTATTTGGTATTTCAAAATGGCGGAACGGGAAATCTGACACATTTGGGTACCTCCCTTCTAGATACCTTGGTTAAGTTGTTTTAACGCACTATACGGAGACTTCAAAACATTGGCATGTCACACGCATCGGTGTTGCCGTTCTCGTTGTAATGCCGTTGCATTGTGTTTGACCCTTTAAGCTAAGTATGCTGTTCCGCTCAAGAAAAGTAAAAATTTCTGCCCAAGAAATGGTTCAGAAATTTCCTACACTGAAAACATTCTACAAGCTCGATCAATGTGTTTTACACGTGAAATTTCACTAATTGTAAAACACATCAATCGATGGTGTAAAACTAGTCGCTATTGGCAATCGAAATTCAAATGTTAAACACGTTAATTTACAAATTTTCGAAAAATTTGCTGTAGAATTTATTAGCGATTACTTTGTTTTCTGGTACCATGCACCCATTACGGGCGCACGGTTTCCCAAAAATAACATGTCATTAAAGATGTCACGCGTGGATGGCAAATGTAAGTCCTTGTCATGTCAGGCCAACTAGTTCTATTAGTGATTGATATCGCAATTCTAAAACACGTTGAATTTGTATGTAAAAGCCTTTGCTACCGAACCAAAGGCGAACCTTAACAGAATTACAAGTTTCACACGTTATTTCACCTTGCCATTGGACACGACAGATCCACGTTGAAAAGAATATGGATCGAACGTGTGGATTATTTTCAGTGTACAGTGAGCTCCATTTGAATTGACATTTCTTTTCAACTGCGTACTGCGATCAAAGAAAAATCCTTTTCTTGAGCATGAGAAATGATCAAGAATGCGCTTTTTTCTGATCGCAGTACGCAGTTGAAAAGAAATGTCAGTTCAAATGGGATTCGCTGTAGAAAATTCCTGCAAGGAATCGGCGAGAAATTTATTTAGCGATTCCTTTTCAGTAGCAAATCAGGCTTTAAGCTAAGCATGCTGTTTCGCTCAATTAAAAAAAAAAAAAAATCCTTGACCGAATGGGTCAAGAAATTTCATACAGAGAGCCCCATATGAAATGTCATTTCTTCTCTACTGCGTACTGCGATCAAAGAAATGGGATTTTCTTGACCATTTCATGCAAGTAATTTCCCACGCATCGAGATAGGCGATGACTTTTCTTGTCAGCAGCAAATCAGTCTTTAGGGTTCATTCGCAAATTTCATAATTTTTTCCCGAATTGTGTCAAAAGAAGTCAAAATTGTTGGAGTGTGCAATGATTGTGCCTCGTAAGCAAAGCGGCAACACTGATGTGTAGAGAATGGCGAATGACGCATGCGCCGGTAGGGCAGTCGGCGAGCGCGCCAAATAGCAAAGGAAGAAAGGAGAATGGAAAGTTTGCCATTCATCCGTAATGTGATGTTCGATCCGTTCAGACGTGTTTATTAAAGCTTTCTCGTTGCGTACAGTAGTCAAGTTGTAGTTGTTTCTTTCCTACCGAAATCCTGGTTCCGCGTTCCGCTTCGGTGACCCTGTTCTGCGTTGTGGTGTGTCCACCTCTGCCCAACAGGTTATTGGCCCAGCAGTGCCGAAGGGAAGGTTCCGGATTGCGTAGGAAAAAGGTTCCGAGAGAGCGAAAGTGATCACGCCGTGTGTGAGTGTGTGTGAGTTGTTTCTCCGCGGTGGTGATTTTAGTAGGACAAAATGGCGGATGTGAACAAGTTTGCGTTTGCCAGACTGAACAATCAGAATTGGCAAATATGGAAGTTCCGGATGGAGATGCTCCTGACCAGGGAGGAGCTGTGGTATGTGGTCGGTGATGCGAGGCCGGCTGTAGTGACCGATCAGTGGACGAAAGACGATCGGAAAGCTCGTGCCACTATCGGACTGTGTATAGACGACAATCAGTTCGGTTTGGTGAAAGAAGCGGACAGTGCGAAAGCTTTCTGGGATGGTTTGAAAGCATATCACGAGAAGAACACGGTAACGTCACGTGTATCTTTGCTGAAGAAACTGTGCTCGTTAAATCTCGCGGAAGAAGGTGACCTTGAGAGTCATCTAGTGGTGTTGGACGATTTGTTCGACCGTTTGACGAATGCAGGCCAACAGCTGGAGGAATCGCTGCGGATTGCGATGATCCTGCGTAGCTTGCCTGATTCGTACGGTGGTTTGGTCACGGCGTTAGAGAGTCGTGCCGATATGGACATCACGATGCAGCTTGTGAAGTCGAAGCTGATCGATGAGTTCGAGCGTCGGAGAGAGCGTTCCGGCGAATTGCAATGTGAGACGAAAGCGATGAAAAGTGTGATAATGCAAAACGAAGTGCAAAGCGTGGGTGGACTCGGCAATAGAACACCAGTGAGAAGATGCTACTTTTGCGACAAGCCCGGTCATTTGCGTCGCAACTGTCGATCATTTTTGCTAGCGAAGCAGGAGCTAGAAAGTGAGTGCGAAGATAAGAAGAAGCCGGACGACAGAGTGCGTGTGCGGCAAAACGCGAGACAAGCGAAGGACGAAAATTGTGGTGCCAGAAGTGTGTGTTTTATGGCTGGAATGGATCAGCAAAAGTGCTGGTACATTGACAGTGGAGCAAGTCGGCACATGACGAGCGATAGAAACTTTTTCAAATCGCTGAAAGGAAGAAAAGGCCCGAGTGTAGTGTTAGCGAATGGTAAAGTGGTTACCGCCGCTGGTTGTGGCGAAGGAGTTGTATATGGTGTAAACGGAAATGGAAACAGAGTTGAGGTGAAGCTTACCAACGTCTTGTATGTTCCGTCGTTAAAGAGTGGACTTGTGTCAGTGGACAGATTGACGGCGAAAGAGTTCTCAGTGAAATTTAAGAAAGATGGTTGCGACATTTGCGATACATTCGGGAAGAAAGTGGTTATTGGAGAAAAGTCAGGGCCATTGTATCGGCTGAAGCTAGCGAAAGTTGAGAAGAAAGTGGAGGACCAGCGGCCGATAATTGGAGAGAAGAAGACAACGAAGCTAAGAAGTTCACCAGTCAGTGTGGTGAACTGGTATTCGGAGATGGAACCGAATAGAGCAGAAGAAGATGAAGAATACTTCGATGCGGACACTTCAAGCGAGAAAGTGGAGCCGCTGGAAGTGGCGGAGTCCCACAGTGGAAACTCGGATACGGATGCTGATGACTGGAGGAAAGTTAGACGATCCAGGAGGAGCAATCGAGGAGTCCGACCCGGCCGGTTGGTAGATTACGTTGTCGATGCTTGAAGCAGGAGGAGATCAACCCAGCAAGGAAGGCAGAGAGGATGCGGACGAGTACGAGGACAACATTGAGGAGGAGTGTTGGAGTGTGCAATGATTGTGCCTCGTAAGCAAAGCGGCAACACTGATGTGTAGAGAATGGCGAATGACGCATGCGCCGGTAGGGCAGTCGGCGAGCGCGCCAAATAGCAAAGGAAGAAAAGAGAATGGAAAGTTTGCCATTCATCCGTAATGTGATGTTCGATCCGTTCAGACGTGTTTATTAAAGCTTTCTCGTTGCGTACAGTAGTCAAGTTGTAGTTGTTTCTTTCCTACCGAAATCCTGGTTCCGCGTTCCGCTTCGGTGACCCTGTTCTGCGTTGTGGTGTGTCCACCTCTGCCCAACAAAAATTGGGTTAATTTGTGGCTCCGTGTGCAATGTGCGGCATAGTGGTTTCTGCGCTCGTGTACATACACGT
This sequence comes from Aedes aegypti, assembly GCF_002204515.2. NCBI lineage: Eukaryota > Metazoa > Arthropoda > Insecta > Diptera > Culicidae > Aedes > Aedes aegypti. Next base: position 109,933,532 of record NC_035109.1, read on the forward strand.
TACATGTCACCAACACTACTTAAAAAGTGCTGGTGGAAAATATAAACAAAGATACGCTGTTCCCAGCAAAATCAAACGGCAATATCTTCAACCAGCAAATTTGCGCATGTGTTCGTGAAACCGCTCGGCGAGAGCTCAATGTGCGGAGCGCAATCAAGGAATCGTTGAAATATTACGTAACGCAATTGGGAAGCTGTTACGTGGGGGAAAATTCACGTTACGTAATATTTGAATCATCACTAAAGCAAAAAATCAATGAGCCATTTTACGAGACGTTTCGGAACAGCTGATCGCCGAAACGGCGTCAATTGACAGGAGACCTGGGATTAAATCCAGCGTGATTTTCAATAACGCCTCATCTTACCAAACGAGGACATGGAGAAAATTACAAAAATGAGATCCAAAAATGTTCGTGGTGGCATCCACAAATTACGCTCTAGGGGGAGGGGGGGGGGAGTAAGCTCAAGCGTTACGGCTCATACAAAAATTCAAAAAAATTCATACAAAAAGTGTTAGGGGGAGGGAGGAGGTCAAAAATTTCCAATGTTAGCGTTACGTAATAAATGGACGCTGCCTTACTGCAACATTACACCGCAGACAGACGTTTAAGCAGGAACAAATTTATTCAAAATTCCTGTGTAAATTCTACCGTGGTGTCACCTAGGGAGCAAATTGCTACAGTACAGTGACAGTTCGTAAAAGCACGTGGCTTCATCTTCTCGCTTACCACCCAGTCCACCACCCACTGAACAAAACTATCAAAACAATCACTTCAAAAATGATTTACACACTTGTGATACTTTCACGCCAATTTATTTTACATGAGTAACGATCATTCAAGGGTGTTATACTAGCATAAAACTGTGAGTAAATTAAATGCCAACTTGTGGTAAAAATTACAATGGATTTAATTAACTTTTACATGAGAAATGTTATCCAAAAGGAAACATCACCTACCCAGCGCAAAAATAAGATGCATAGTTTTTAGCGTTGAGCACGTCGGCTGTGGGAGCGGTTGTGTGTCATGCTGTCAACGAAATGTGATCGGGGTGGTGGCGGGACGCATACGCCACTAACGCCATCTGTTAGCTTATTGCCACTTGGCGATTTGTGGCGGCCATGTTTTTACACAAGTGGATGAGTCTAACTTGAACGTCTGTCTGCGATTACACCTAGTTATTGTATCAGCTACTTCTTTGTTACCCATATTGCACATAAAAAAGCACTTTTGTGATCAGAAATATTTCAATAATTTTTCTCCATTTAAGTTTTCGCCTGTATGAAAAGCTACGCTTGAAATGCGCACACACGCAAACAAATTTTGTTGTATAATCTACCGAATCCATGGTAGAATTAAGAACTGCACCAACGATTTTCAACCGACTACAAAAATCTGTTAAGCTTACTATAATCTGGTGAAAATCACTGAGCACCCGGATAAAAAATACAATACAAAAACAATATAACGTATTGAAACAGTACCATTCAATATATTGGAAATACAATACAGTATATTGTAAAATGACAATACGATTACAGTACAATATATTGTTTTGAACAGTTCATTGTATTGTATATGTGATTTTGCCAATATAATGTATGGGTGGTTAAGTATCGTAACAATACAAATACAGATATTTTCTCATACAAACATTTTGAAAATACAATACGATATATTGTTCATGTATTGTCTTGATTAGCAATTCGTGTATTGTTGTACAATACAAAAACAATTCAACAAACTGTATTTCAATTAGTGGTGAAAAGCATAGAATATGTATTTTGAATGTATTGTTCCCCAACTTACCGGATATTCGTGCCAACAGTAGTAAAATAATTTAACTCCTATAGAAATAAAGATATTTATCATGGTTGCATTCGTCGTTACAGCTAATGTCAAGTGACTTCTTTAAAACTACTTATTTTTACTTTTTGAATATTTTTCACCCAACATTTCTTGCTTTTTGAACTTGTTTTGTTTACTTCTTTCAGACAAGCTACACAGAAAAAAGCAACAGTTATTTTATGCGAAAATAGGAATTTGACCAAAATTGTAAGGTATAAAACCAATAAAAAACAATACAGTGTTCTGTTACAATTTATTATATTGTTTTTGAATTGTATATTCAAACAAGAATAATGTTGCTTCGACATTCAATTACAATACGCTGTATTGTATCCAATACGTTATATTGTACATTAATGGTTTATTCCATTCACTGAATGGTACGTTTTTATCCGGGCAGTGCAGTAAATTTGACTATGTCCATAGTAGCATCCACTTCAGAGCATTGTATTTCAATCCGTGACACCCACCGTACAACATAGTGTGGTCAAAAGTATGATGCTAAACTTCTCAAATCTAGAATGTTTCTAGTCAAAAATACTATAACTCTGGTTAAATCAACAGAAAAAATTTTCTTGTGTAGTTATGTTGACTATGTTTTGGTAGAGATAACAGATTAATGTAGTCGGTTGAAAATCGTTGATGCAGTTCTTAATTTTACCATGGATTCAGTAGTTTCTACAATAAAATTCATTTCAGTGCAGTCATCAACCATCATCATCGCCATAACTGACGACGATGATTGAAAAATCCCAGGTCTCCTGTCATTTGACCTGCTTCGTAAAATGGCTCATTGGGCACTTGGGTTTATTCACAAATTTCGTAACGCCAAAATGGCAATTTTCAACACCCACCCACCTTCTCGTTACGCATTTTGTAAGAATATTTTCCGAATGTTGTATGACCTGTAACATCTGGAAGACACTCACCCACCCCCTTCAGCGTTATGAAATATGTGAATGGGCCCTTATACACGCTTAAATAAATCAATACTAAAAGGCTTAAATATCCCGCATAGAAAAATACAATTTGCCACACATTTCCAACAGTAAGCTTCATTTATCTGTAAAGGTTACTGTATCACAAAATGTCGCTATTATGTGATACAGTATGAAGCCTGATGTCAAATACCATTAAAAGCCGTTTATGTATTGAGGATTTTGCCCTCTAATAGACTCACACCGAAATAATTTTGTCACACCAAAATATTCTCCCACCATGTTTGCCATATATTGGATGGCGTCGTAGCTAACAAAACTAACACGTAACGCACATGTAACGCATTATGTTGGATTGTACATTGAATGCAAGTGGCGTGCTTCTATGAAAGTGCCATAGAAACTGACGTGTGAGTATTTATTTTTCCACGTTCAAAATGTGCACGAGAATCTATTCCTCAACAAAACGAACAATAATCTACACCAAACAGTAACATTACATCAAGGTGTACAGAAATTGTTGAATTATATAGGAATGACGACTCCTGGGTTATGGTGGAAATATAACACAACTGTACCCAAAATTGTTCTGCGCAACAAAGATACACATGTGCATTTCACTATATATTAATATTTAGGAACAGTTTGATAAACTGTTTTACGTATTCATCTTCATTATGCACGCTCAAGGGGGTGGTCACTCTACACAATGTGCCTTGCGCAGCTATGGCACATTTCGGCGCACTAACTGGCACGATTTGTTTTATAGTGTGTTGCTATAAAAATCGCAGTGAACTGAAATTTTCGTCTCAGCAATCATTGAGTTTTCTGAGTTGTTGTTATCTGACAAACATGGATATCGCGAAATTTTCAAGTTGGTTTCGAATTCAAAAGAACCTGCTAAAATTAAAAAGTGTCGATTTTACATTTATAAACTTTTCTTATTTCAGAATGAAGCTATCGTGTGGCACCAAACCTGCAAAGCCCATAGAACTGAACTGAATGTGATGGCATCTGCTTTGTGTCATGGCTACTAAATTTAAAGTGAATAAAAAGTTAAAAGGATAAAATATATACCTATAAAAAAGCGTCAGTGGCCTTGTCACCAACTGTCAAGACTGAGCAAACCAATCGTAGTAGCTTTAGTTAAATATTCAATCATAGCAATCATGTCTGTAATTGGAATAAATAAAGATCACTTACAATTATACCGTCACAAGAAGCAGTTCGACTTTTCATTAACTCTGCTATTCAAGACAGGTTATGGGTCCAGGATATCGTAACCTTGGAGACGGAAGATTGTTAGGCTGAAGAAATTTTTTCACCGAAGAAGATGCAAGCCGAATTAAAGCCCTACCTTTTCGACGGGAAGAACTTCCCGAATTGGAGTTTCCGGATGGAGACTTTATTGGAGGAGCGGCAGCTGACCGATTGCATTCGACGGGAAGCGGACGAAATTCCGGAGTTCCAGGTAGCTGAGGAAGACACGGCACAGGTGAAGGCTGAGAAGGAGACAAGACTGGCGGAGCGGAAGCTTCTGGAAGCACGTTGCAAGTCGTTGCTGGTGGAGAAGATCGCTGATTCGCAGCTGGAGTACATCAAGGGCAAGTCCACTCCGAAGGCGATCTGGGCAACGTTACAAAACGTGTTCGCGAAGAAGGGAATTTCCGGCCAGTTTTACCTACTGAAGCAACTGGCCGTGATGAAGTACAGTGAAGCGGAACCGATGGAAGAGCACCTGCTGCGATTCGAGCGAATTATCCGTGAGTTGGCCGCGGCGGACATCGTGATGCACGAGCGGCTGGTGGTGTTCAATTTGCTACAAACCATGCCGAAATCCTTTCAACAGCTGGTGACAGTTCTCGAAACGCTACCGGCGGAACAGTGCACGCTCGACTTTGTGAAGGCCCGGTTGCTGAGTGAGAACGTGAAGCGACGGAACATTGGCGAGACGGAGAGCACGTTGGATGGCGAATCGGCGTTCTATGGTGAGCGAACAAAACTCAAATGCTTTGCCTGCGGGAAAGTGGGCCACAAGAAAGCAAGTTGCCCAACGAAGAAGGACACCGAGAAGCGGAAGCCGTCCGGGAAGCCCAAGAAGGAAAGAGCAAACGCTGCTGGTTCCGAGGTGGCATTCGTGATGGAGCCGCATGGTGACGCGACGGGCGGAGGTAAGAACGCAAATCATTTCCAATGGATTCTGGATTCGGGCGCATCGGAGCACATGGTGCACACAGCGAATTGCCTCCAAAACGTGGTGAAGTTGGACCAACCGGTCCCGATTGTAGTCGCATCTGGCAAGGTAGTGTACGGTCGGCACTCTGGAACCGTCAAGATGGTGTCGATGGTTGGTGGCCGGCGGATTAACAGCGTGGTGAACGACGTTTTGTACGTGCCGGAACTGCAGTACAATCTGTTTTCCATTCGGCGTGTCGGCAAGCTTGGGATGCGTGTGGCGTTTGGAAACGATGCAGTGGAAATCAAGCGCGGCGACGAGGTCGTTGCCACTGGTAAGCTATCCGGCAAGTTGTACGTGCTGAACGCCATTGTCGAACGTGGCCCGGTGGACGACGCATTAGTCACTCTATCGGTGAACGACTACGAGCTTTGGCATCGGAGGTTCGGCCACATAGGCAAGAGTGGTCTGAAGACTCTGGCGCGCGATGAGATGGTCAACGGCATGATGCTGAACAAGGAAGCCTTCCGGGAGAACGACATTTGCGAACCGTGTGTGCTGGGAAAGCATGCAAGGCAACCTTTTGGAGACGTCCCAGTTCCGAGATCCAACAAACCGTTGGAACTGGTGCACAGTGACGTGTGCGGTTCCTTCACGCCGTCATCCTGGAACGGAAAAAGGTACTTTGTTACTTTCACGGATGACTTTACTCATTTTAGCGCCGTGTACATTCTTGCGGCGAAAGATGAGGTACTGGGTGCATTCAAGCAGTACGCGAGCATGGCTGAAGCTCATTTCGACAGCAAAATTTGCCGCCTCCGGTGTGATAACGGCGGAGAGTATGTGGGCAACGAGTTTCGGCAGTTCTGCAAAGACCGAGGAATGCTGCTGGAATACACCGTTCCGTACACGCCACAGCAGAACGGCGTAAGCGAGCGTTTGAACCGGACAATCCTGGACAAAGCGAGGGCCATGGTAGAAGATTCTGGCCTTCCGAAGAAACTCTGGAGCGAGGCCGTTCAAGCGGCGGTGTTCATCATCAATCGTAGTCCGACTGTGGCGTTGAACAAGAAGACGCCATACGAGATGTGGTATGGGCACAAACCAGACGTGTCCAAACTCCGCATCTGGGGGAGCAAGGCCTTCAGTTACATCCCCAAGGAGAAACGTTCCAAGCTGGATTCACGTAGCCAAGCGTGCTGTTTCGTGGGCTACGGTGTCAACGGATACCGTTTATGGGACAGCCGTAAACAAAAGGTGTACCTCGCTCGGGATGTGATCGTCGATGAATCAAGATTTGAATCGACAAAAGTGGTCAAGAATACTGAAGGTATCGAAGAGCAATCAATTTGGATCCGACCGGAATCGCCGGTGGAAGTTCGTGATGAGCAGGAGGCCGAAATTGATCAACCGATCGACGACCAGGATGACGACAATGATGGGTTTGTGTCTCTGGAAGATGAAGAAGAAGAGGTTAATCCACGGCGCAGTGCACGTGTCCGGAGGCCCCCGGCAAGATTGGACGATTATTCATGTTTGGCGTACGCGCTGAACGCTGAAAATTATGCGCAAGACCTGCCGGATACCGTTGAGGAGATGAAGTCTCGGGAGGATTGGCCACGGTGGCGTGAAGCCATCGAAGAGGAGTTGAAATCATTAGCGGCGAACAAAACCTGGGAGCTGGTAGACCTGCCGGAAGGAAGAAAACCGGTAGATTGCAAATGGGTGTTCAAGCTCAAGATGAAACCGGATGGCACCATCGACAAGTACAAAGCGAGACTGGTCGCTAAAGGATTCTCGCAGCGATATGGATACGACTACACCGAAACATACGCTCCGGTGGTGAAAATGTCGACGGTTCGGATGATGCTGGCATTAGCAAATCAGGAGAATCTGCTGGTTCATCAGATGGATGTTCGGACGGCGTTTCTGAACGGAAATCTCTTGGAGGAAATATTCATGCGACAACCTCGAGGATTTGAGGAGGGGAACCAAGTCTGCAAGTTGAACAAATCCATCTACGGTTTGAAGCAGGCATCGAAGGCGTGGAATGACCGATTTCACGAGTTTGTGTCCCGGATCGGTTTTCGACGATGCGAGAGCGATAGCTGTCTGTATATTCGTGAGCGCGGTGGCGAGAAGGCTTTCCTGCTGCTGTATGTGGACGACATCCTCGTCGTATCACGTTCCTTTGTCATGATTGGCGTCATCAAGAAAATGTTGAAGACGGAATTTTCGATGCAAGACATGGGTGAAGCGAAGATGTTCCTTGGTTTGAAGATCAGCCGCGACGTGCTGCTGGGACGAATGACGTTGAGCCAGGAGCACTACACTCGGTCCATTTTGAAGCGTTTCGGGATGGAGAAGTCCAAGCCCGTGTCAACTCCAATGGAAGCGGGTCTGCAGCTGAAGAAGAGCGAGACTAGCGAGAAACTGGATAAGCCCTACCGTGAGCTGATAGGGTGCCTTACCTATCTGATGGTTACATCCAGGCCGGATCTCAGCGCGTCGGTGAATTACTTCAGCCAGTTCCAGAGTAACCCAACAGAAGATCACTGGGTGCACGCCAAAAGGATTCTGCGGTACCTACAGGGGACAGCCGATTACGGATTGGTGTACGAACGGTCAACCGTATCAAAACGCCAAGTGATTGGTTTCGCAGATGCAAACTGGGCGACTGATGTCAATGACAGGCGTTCGGTTTCTGGGATCCTGTTCAAGCTGCATGGAGCCACAGTTTGTTGGAGTACCCGGAAGCAAAGCACCGTGTCCTTATCATCGACCGAAGCGGAATGTTCTGCTCTGGCAGATGCAGCATGCGAAGCAATCTGGATCCAAAAGGTGTTAGGTGAGTTGGGAGTTCAAGAAGGGCAGCCGCCACTGTTGTACGAGGACAACCAATCAACTATTGCCATAATGGAGTCAGCTGGACCTTCGAAGCGACTAAAGCACACTGACGTCAAACTTCACTTTGTGCGTGAATGTGTAACGATGAAGAAACTCGAAGTTCGCTATGTGCCAACGAATGAGCAGCAAGCAGATCTTCTGACGAAAGGTTTGTCGACGACGCCGTTCCGGAAACACCGTTCAACTATTGGAGTTCTTCCACGATCAGTTTGAGGAGGGGTGTCAAGACTGAGCAAACCAATCGTAGAGTTCAAGAAGGGCAGCCGCCACTGTTGTACGAGGACAACCAATCAACTATTGCCATAATGGAGTCAGCTGGACCTTCGAAGCGACTAAAGCACACTGACGTCAAACTTCACTTTGTGCGTGAATGTGTAACGATGAAGAAACTCGAAGTTCGCTATGTGCCAACGAATGAGCAGCAAGCAGATCTTCTGACGAAAGGTTTGTCGACGACGCCGTTCCGGAAACACCGTTCAACTATTGGAGTTCTTCCACGATCAGTTTGAGGAGGGGTGTCAAGACTGAGCAAACCAATCGTAGTAGCTTTAGTTAAATATTCAATCATAGCAATCATGTCTGTAATTGGAATAAATAAAGATCACTTACAATTATACCGTCACAAGAAGCAGTTCGACTTTTCATTAACTCTGCTATTCAAGACACCAACTAATAGTAAATATCAAAGCCGGGTAACTGGGAGAACATAAGTAGGGGAATCCAACGAAAAAAATGAGTCAATACCACTCTTTACACGAAAAATCGCATGGGCAAAAAGTTTTAACATCTTTTCGAAACCTAACAAAGCAAGTAAATTTCCGAAGGTTTTTCAGTCTAAAGGCTCGAACGCACTGACCGCGAAATGTCCATACTCTCCCTTCATTAGATAGTCTCTGGTTCTGAACATTCCCTAGTCCTAAAACTGTACTTCTGCACGTCGTGTTCAAATACCCATATTACAGCGAATGCACAAATATGAGCAAAATCTTCTTGGAATTAGTCAGGCTTCCTATTAGACGCTACCACCGACTTTACGCCCACCGCAATTCCTCGGCTATCTTGCCGTGGGAGGAATGATGATGGCAGCGTCTTATAGGAGATCTGACTGTACATTTCTTGCCTCTTTTCAAACTCGATATCACGCCCACCACGCCCTTGTACATAATTGTTCACGCTTTGTATCGCAAATTCCGTAAACTTCTCGTAACAATGTCAAATGCATTCCCGAATATGTAATGAAAAATTCTGAATTTTTCAATTTACATATGTCAAAGATTGCTGAGATCGTTTTTCCATAATTTCAGTTCATTGTTTTTTATGGTATGTAGTATTATAGCACGTTTGGCGCGTTTGGCGCACCTTGGCGCTTTGAAGGCACAGCTGTGCCGACTGAAGTGTGTAGAGTGACCTCCCCCTTGTGCACGCTTGAAAAATATCAATGACTGGATCTGTGAATCAATGAAACTTTTAGTCAAACATAACGGATTTTTTTTTATCTAAAAGATGCATGCGTGTGTCCATTTCTACAAAACTTTCGTATCAAAATAAGAAAAAAAGAAGAACAAAACATATTTTTTACATATTTTTTTTTATGAATATGCAGACACTGAGGTGTATGTTTTTTGAGCGTGCATTTTTCCGCAGCGTTTCCGAAACCATCAAAATAAAAACAAAGTGAATTTTCGTTCCGGACAGTTTGCTCCGTTTTTTCCAAACGACAGAAACGGTGTTCCAGAGAAATAGTGATGAGATCCCATAATTGGCAGAAGAAATACTGTAAGAGCAGCCGTAACGGTGCGCGACTAAACTAAATTACATAGCGCAGTATCATTACGCTGATCCGTACCGGGCGCTGCTAACCGGGGTAGCAAAATGACAGCGCTGCCTTCGGAAAGCATCGGGTGAGCAAATTTAGCAGCGCGATAGTTGCGCTGCTATTCGATTTGAATTCAAGCATACGGTGTGGGATATGAAATTCTGGTCGAAGTTTTGGAAATCTGATGCATGATGCGCATGAAGTAGAAATTTCAAAATTTTGGGAATTCGGGTAAACCTTCAAGATTTTGATAAGAATACTAGGAATCTGATGCAATTATTGGAAATCCGATAGAAGTTTATGAAATATTCGAAAATCCTCGTAAGAATTTATCGATTTCGGAGTATTATGGGATTTCGGAATTCCGACTGGAATCCTTAGAATTCCGACTGGAGTCCACGGGATTCCGCCAGGAATCCTCGGGATTTCGACTGGAATCCTCGGGATTTCGGCTGGAATCCTCGAGATTCTGACTGGAATGGAAAGAGATTTTGATAAAAATACCGACTGGAATCCTTGGGATTCCGACTGGAATTTTTGGGATTCCGACTAGAATCCTTGGGATTCCGACTGGAATCCTTTGAATTCCGACTGAAATCCTTATAATTCCGACTAGAAACCTCCGAATTCCGACTAGAATCCTTGGGATTCCGACTGGAATCCTTGGAAGTCCGACTGGAATCCTCGGGATTCCGGCTGGAATCCTTGGGATATCGTCTGGAATCCTCGGGATTTCGGCTGGAATCTTAGGGATTCCGGCTGGAATCCTCGGGATTCAGATTAGAGTCCTCGGGATTCTGACTGGAATTCCAGTCGGAATCCCAAGGATTCCAGTCAGATTAATAATAATTACGGTCAAATTTGCAATATTTCTTGTAGGATTTACAAGGATTCCGGTAGAATTGGCAAGGGTTCCAATCAAATTAGCATCCAGTTGGATTCATAAACAATCTCAAAAATTTCCGATGGAATTCTAATAATTCCGCACCAGAATATAATAGATATTCCAGCAGAGTTACAAAAATTCCTAACCTGAATTGATCACCATTATTTTCACAACTCATATGTTAACCCAAAAAGCAACGACCGGTACGGTAACGAGTTACTAAATATGGTAGCCACCGGTGTGAGAATGAGTGACTAAACTAAAATGACAACTCTGGGGGTGATCATTTTAATCACCCAAATAGTCGCCCCCGTTAAAGATGCTCTAAGTTTTTAAACGTAAGTTAAGTTTATAACAATATACACATATTCGCTTTTTCCTTTGCAGCTCCCGGATTACCTAGCAGTCTGGTGCCACACGAAAAACAGGCCCCCTGAGGCACGGCCAAACCACAGTCTACAGCCATGGAACCATTGATAGTTTCTATACTATCGAGTAAGTTTTGAGAACATTGTCATTTCCAATTGTGAAACCTGATTTTTTCATGTTGCAGTTGCTGTGTAATCGATCCAATGAAACAGATTTTCATCTACGCACAAGGAAAAATCAAGCGCCACCAGAAGGTCATCCAAGCGCAAGTTTTACTAAATCACCGGAGGTACAAGCGATAATGCAGAGCTGCAACAGGAAAACTTCGGCTACATATGAAACCTAATCGGGAAGCGATGAGATATAGGATCTTGAAGTGGTGTACCATTTCTGGGACAAGGATTAAGGAAGCATCCATTTGTTACGTAATGATGAACCCCCTTCCTCCGCTTCATAACGTCTTTTGTACGAAAATTTTGAATAAGTCATAACGCTTGAGCCTATTTCCTCCCCCCCCTCGAACGTTACGCAATATGTGGACGGCACCTAACTATTTAATTCTGAATTCCGACTGAGAATTATTTTTATTATTGAAATCATTTTAAATTAATAAAAGCATGGTATGAAAAAGTTGAGTTAAGTATGTTTAATTATTTCAAATCAGAAATAATGGACCAAATAGAACGTGTAGCATAAATCAACTTCAGAAGAGAAACAGTTGAAATTGTGATTAAATTGCATGATCTGTGTACGTTTCAATTGAAGTTAATTTTTCTACACGTATCTAATTGTTTCATTATTTTGATTCATTCGAAAAGGATTTTACCTACATATAAACATATCAGTACAGTACAGGATACGGTGAAATTACTATAACATACCATATTTAAATAATTACACAAACATTCTCCGTTTTCAGTCCAATTTTATAGGTAACTGTTTGCGTTATAGTGAAATGGGTGCAAAAATGAACAACATATTATGTATCCGGTAGAAATCAAGACCAACATTTATTTATAATTATTATTTTCTCGGGCCCCGTGCGTCGCAGCTAATATGTGAATAGTGCGCTGTGTTCATAAAAATCGTAAGAATGCAGCGCCACACTAAAAAACTGATTTCAAAATCGCGCGAGTTGAGGCGCGTCGCGAGTCTCACTGGCGCGATCCGGTTTGGTGGCGGTGCGACAATATCCATCATTTGGGAAACTGTAAACTAAATAATTTGTTCGAGAAAATCGACGTTTTCAAATTGTTACATAACTTAACCGCCTATTCCCCATATTGTGATTTCCTGGATTACCATTCGCCAAACTGTCAAAACAGTTTGGGGTACAGGTGATTTATTGTAATTTTGGATGTTAAAAGGGATTGTTCCAAAATTGTTGTAAATGGTTATGAACAGTTTGTGAAACAGTAGAAATACAGTTCCTGATTATGCGGGATCATACTAAAACCATATTCAGTCTATTCACCCCATGCAATAAATATTGTTTAATTATACCCCCCATAGTATAAACGGTTTTTATCAATCATAATGCTTAATTGTGCGAAATTATTTGGCGGCCGTTGTTTTTTGTTTACATCCAAACCACATGGCCAGAAATATGCAAATTAGATAGGAAAATCAAGAATTAATCAAAAATATTACATTTATTCAAAAACAAGCTTCATTACCGCATTTTTAACTGAACGACGATGCAGTGCTCCGATCATTTTAGAAATTAAACACAGCTGCTTTACCCAGGTATGATCGGAATTCTCGGAATCCTTTCGACGTCTTGCAAAGTTCCGGATATGTCTGCCATCGCAACCTCCTAAATGCCAACGCGCTCTGGCACCAGTACCGTCCGGTCACATTCTGCAGATTGCCGTCATTACTCCATCCGAAAACACACGCAACCGATTGAGGAAGATGTCGAACTATGTCTTCCAGGCGGCCCACCCGGTCAGATAGAATTTCCACCTGTATCCGCCGTTTCTGCAACAGTTTCTGCGCCAGGTGGCTGAAATTTTACAGATGTTTGTTAATCGTACTCAATTTGTTAAGTATAGCTTTTAATACTTACTTTGGGACACTATGAGTCCGAAGAATTATTGATTTGTAAATCTGAATGCTGACAAATTCAGAAAAAAACTAACGAACACGTTTTTTAGAAGCGAATGGTTGCAGCTGAAATTGATAACAAAAATCACCAAGTCCCAAGTATAGCACGCAATAGTCAAAACCCATTGAAGGTAATAATTTTCAAAAATGCATGGTAAAGTATAAAACATATGTTGATGATGCATATTTCATACGCTGGACAATGCTTAAAATTTTAAAATGCCACAGTTGTATTAAATAATACCCTAAATAGTATTTCCAAAGTTCTCCGTGTACAATAGGCAAATATAATGCGCCACCATCAGGTCCGTCACACTCGAGCTCAGATTGTGTACCACTTCTAGTACTGAATTTGGTCCCTCGGTAGTACAAAAGGTACCCAAGTCTGACAGATCGCAGTACACTTTTCACGGCATTCTAGATTAGCTTATGAGTCATAACATTTTGGGCAACTGCAAGGGACATCGAGGTCTTTAATTTGTCTTTGCCACCATCATAGAGGTCGCTGGGGAACAACGAGAGAAATCGCACTGAAAATGTTTGTCTGCGTGCAAAATTCAATTTTCCAACCCAAAAACTTCCAGTGGCATAATCATTTTGAACTATTATGGGCCTATTCACAAATTTCATAACGCTGAATGGGGTGGGTGGGTATCCTTAGCATGTTACATATAAAAAGCGTTAAGAGGGGGTGGGTGAGTGTCGAAAATTATCATTTTTGGCGTTATGAAATTTGTGAAAAACCCCTATTCTTGCGATACGCGTTATTTCACAACCAATTTAACCGCTAACGAAGAATCCGGAAGTTTATATCATCTGTTTCCAAACACCAATTTTTCAATTTTATCCCATTAATCATACATGAACATTGCTTGGATCTGTACATTTTCGAAGGAAATATAGTTTATGTTTTTAAATAGGGTAATGACTGTTTATTTCGTTCTTAAACGCTGACAGTTGGCGCCAGCAGGAAAAAGTACAGGCAACAGCCTTTCGAACATTCAGTTTCTTTAACTGGCCGCCGAGCGACGACACTGTTGTTTGTATTCCACTCACTGATCGCGCTACGCTGGATTCTCAAATTTCTCAAACTTTCAACACAAGCGCATGGAAGAATGGTAGTCGGAGAACTGTCGAAACGTATGGAAAATAACGAAAAACGTAAATTACTTGAAATTAGGAAATTAGATCAAAAATGTAGTGATTAGAAATCAAGTGTATAGTGAATTCCGAGAAAAAGTATAAATTGTGTGCAGAAGTTTCTCATATAATTTTGTATGGGGAAAGGCATCAAATTTCAAATTTATTGTGAATGAATGCTTTAATAGCAGACAGACGTTCAAGTTAGACTCAGCAACATGTGTAAAAACATGGCTGCCACAAATCTCCAAGTGGCAATGGACCTATGCACGAGTTCACTAATTTGACGTTTGAGCGGTGCCGAATTCACTGGTTTCCATGGTCACATAAATAACACGGCACCGCTAAAACGTCAAATAGTGAACCTGTGCATACACTGAGAACAGCGTTGCAGTTGAAATTACTATATTAGAGGGTTAAATTAAATACACAACGCCACTTGATTTGTGCACACTAAATTTGCATTTATTTCTAATATTTTGTGCAATCAATTTTACCATGGTACCATTTCGACAGTAAAAATTACTATATCATGGTTAAAAACTTGCAGCAAGCCAGAATCGAACCGAGGATCTTGCGATTGTCAAGCGCGAACGCTTACCGCTCCGCTATCGATGCGGTTGGATTGAGAGGGACCAAAACGCAAATAAAAAGCTTTCTTGATAGCTCAATCATGATTGGAATAGTAAATTTAACTTGTTCATGGTTCTCATTACTGCAACGCTTGTTTCAGTGTAGGTCCATAGGCTAGGGGAAGTGGTTCACCTAGCATGAATGAGGGATGAACTTATCGCTGAGAAAAAGTAGATTTTGTATGAAATTTGACAAGTATTTGAATGACAGATTCATCCTTGTTCATCCACTTCTCCTAGCCTATAAGCTAACAGATGGCGTTAGTGGCGTATGCGTCCCGCCCTCACCCCGATCACACAACATGGACAGCATGTTAATTTTTATGCCGTAGTCCATAATTTAGACTTTTTGAAAAGTTATGCGAGACATCTGCTTTCTTTGACAGCTATCGTATCGTACGTTTCGTACGATCCACCATAAACGTCACGTCTCCAGAATCCATCTCCATAACGCTCAGTTGTGTGCGTGCACCAACTTGCCTGTGAATGTGTTTGCGCTACGTGGTCAATTTACTTGTGCGGTGCGAACGAAGGAGAGAAGTTGAGTTGAATCGAGTGTAATTTTGTCACTAGCGTTCGATCCGTCGCATCCGTTTTTTTCCTCTGTGTGTTCCAATAATCCTGGCTTCCACGGTGGAGAACAAGTTTAAATAGTTATTGCGATTAGCCGGTGGTTTTCGAGGACGTGGAAGTGCTGCTAATTAAGCATCCGCAGTAGAAGGTGAGCGACATGAATCCGGGTTTTTGACCATCTTCAGAGCACTCCCCGAAAGACAAGCAGTGAAAGAAAAAATGAAGAAGAGAATGTAAAGTTCCAGTGCCACTTTCGGTCTGTGTGCTGCGAGCATTTTTCTCATTTAGTTTTAAATTATTCGCATTAATGCGATCCGGTGATTAATTGAATTGTGCGTAATCGAGTGAAGCGTATTTCGCTGCATAGTTTAGTGTCCGATTCATAGAACCGGGTAAGTTCCGAGCGTCGGAAAACGGTGCCTTTGCTGATGACGACGGATGGTAAAATTCTTTCGCCTATCCCGGAGAGAGAGACAGCCCCGTATACCGTGGAAGAAGCATGATGGCGGCCGTGTTCCGACATACAAAAATATATCCGTGCAGTTGTCGGAAGAAATCCGGTTACCGGAAATCTGTGTGCTTCATTCGGGATTTTCGGGAATTAGTTTTACGATGGGTTCGAGCTCTGGGAAATCTGCGATTTGGACATGTGAAGTGTGATCTAAACTCATCAAGCAGAAGAGTGCTCTCGCGATAATCATCGACAGGGGTTCGCAATTTTTCCGAATCGGCGACTCATTTTTTGAAAGAAGATTTAAATTCTCACATTATGTTTAGTGTTATCTAATTTTTAACATTTTCTGAATGTACGATAAAAATTTGAACCAGTAACACAGTTTTCAAAAATTTTGATGCCCTGGATTTAATTGCTGTTGAAGGTTATATGGAAAACATTTGAATCACCCACCCTCAACAAATTTTACTTCAGAATGAGCCGTCAATGTGAATCGAAACGTGAACTGAAGACTGAAATCTTTTTTTATTATTTCAATAGCAAAGTTCAGACTGACGCGTAAATAAAGTCTATCGGACTCAGAAAAAAAAGATCTTTTTCGAGCAAGATACAAAAATTAAGTTTTTCATTATCAAACAATCTAAATTGCTCAGATACAACGAGTTCCCCTTTTGATTACCGATGACTTTGAAGGCGTTATGATAAGTTATGAAAGAATCGTTTTAGGAAAATTCAAATTCGCAAATATATTAGCTCGTTTTGCAATTTTTCAGTTAAGGCGAATTAGGCCGTCATTGAAGTTTTAAAGAGCGAATTAAAGAAAATCACTTGGTTTTGCACTGACATACCTGAAAAAGTATCAGTATACTTTCTGCATGTTATCGCAATGAGGGATACTTTTCTGAATCAATACTACTTATGATGACTGAGTTTTATCACTTTGAATCCCAAGCTGCAAAATCAAAACGAATGACGGGCTACTTAGCCTTAAAAGTCGTTATTAGGATTAAGGCGCTCAACTGCTGCCATGGTATTACTAATGACAAAAATACCTGCCTTAGACTGGCGCCGTACAATAATTACATACGTGCGCTTCGTACAAAGCTTAATGAATTGGTTTGCCTGAACCTGAGGGTACTAAGGGAATATTCACAAATGACGTCCATCGTTTTAGGTATTGCAGGGCTGTCACTTTTCAGTGACTTTTTTACTGGTCACTAAAAAATCATTATTTGCAACAAAAACTCTTCAAAGTCACTTTTTCAGAAAAAAAAAATCACCTCATAAACTCAAGTAGCAGAACAGTTTACTGATGTTTGTTATTCTAGTACATTATTTTGCTTTGAATATCGAAATGTCGAGACATTTCCTACTGAATGCCTGAAATCATTTGTTTGAATTTTGGAAAGAATTTGTGGTAAAATTTGAATGTTTTGATGTTAGCTGAATTTACTGGCGAATGTACTTGAAAGTGGTTTGACAGAAAACAATTCCGAACAGACCTGCTAAGTGAATTAAATGTGAAATTTCTGGAATAATCAACACCCAGAAGGTATCTCTCGACTTACCTTTTCGTGGAATCTCGACAAAAGTCTTTCAAGAAAAAAACCTTGACATTGCAACCAATAATTTTTAAAAAAAAATCACCAAACATTTATCCATAAATTAGCTCTCCAATAAACTCTCACAGAAATTGAATAAATTCAAGAATTTTACTAAAAAAATCAACAAATGCGCCAGGCAATTTGTTGAAATTTCGCGAATTAACCTTCCAGTCGACGCGCGGTTTGCCACCGCACGCTATGTTTAAACCAACAGATTATGCAAATTGAATGTGCCTCGGATTTTTTCCGCTAGAGTTCAGTAATTGGGTTATAGTTTCATAATCGGAAGGTTTTAAAATATTCCATCGGTGAAATTTTGATTTTTTCCACTTTTTAGCTATTTTTTTCATATACAGCCAGCCTATGAAAATCGCGTTTTCTTACACATTTCAGCCCATACAAAATGTATGGGAAAAATTTCACCGATAGAATATTTTGAAACCTTTCGATTATGAAATTATAGACCAAATACTGATATCTAGCGAGAAAAAATCCGAGGTACATTCAATTTGCATAATCTGCTGGTGTAGACATAGCATGCACCGTCAGAACTACCACGCTGCTGCTGTGTACGAAAAGCGAGGTTTTTTCACCTGTGTTGTACACAATACAACAGCGCGACGACTGAAGTGTTAATAATTCTAATTCAAATAGACGGTGTTCGAAAGAGTGGTTAAACAAGCATTCGAAATCAATTTCAAATAAGTATTAATTGTTAGTCTTTAGTTATATGATTATTGTAGGTACTTTAAGTACTGAATGATATATTGATTTTTACTAGTATTTCCTATTTACTATGGCACAATATTCACATGATTATTATCGAATATCAACGCTTAAGTCGTCAATGTTTCATGCGATACCAACGTGAAATCAAACGTAAATTCAAATTGAAGCCAAAATCTTTCTGGAAATACGTTAACGAGCAGCGGAAGACGTAAGGGCTGCCATCTTCAATATCTTCAATGGAATTGAAGGGGAGAACGGGTTTGCCAGCTATTCACAGAGAAGTTCTCTATGGTTTTCAGCAGCGAGACTTTAAGCAGTCATGAAGTTTCACTTGCAGCCAGAAATGTTCCTTTGAACGACCAAGCATTAGGTGCAATCGAAATAGACGATGGAATGATCTCAGAAGCAGCAAAGCTACTGAAAGCGTCCAACAATCCTGGATCTGATGAAGTACCGTCCGCACTTCTAAAGACATCGCCGGCTTGCTGACCCCCCTTCTTTTTTTATTTCGTTCGTCACTCTCGAGCGGCATATTTCCTTCTAGCTGGAAGATTGCACACATGTTTCCGGTGGAAAAAAAAGGAAGCAAGCGCAACGTTGTGCCAGTCTCTCTAGTTGGTTCAAAACTTATTTAACCGGTTGCCTGTTGAAGGTGGCGAAAGGAGATTGCAGATCTGGTAGCTTTTATGCTACGTCTGGCATACCCCAAGGTAGTCACCTGGGGCCATTGATCTTCTTAATCTATTTTAATGACGTTCATTCGGTCATCAGAAGTCCTCGGCTATCATATGCAGATGATCTCAAAATGTTTCTTAAGATCCACTCCATTGCCGACTGTGGGTTTTTGCAACAACAGCTTGATCACTTTGCCGATTGGTGTTTCCTAAACCGTATGGTAGTTAACCCAAAGAAGTGTTCCATTATAACGTTTACGAGGAAAAGACAACCGATAATATTTGACTCTGTCTGCTGGAAACTACAATCGATCGTGTGAACCAAGTGAAGGATCTCGGGGTGATTCTGGAATCAAAGCTGACATTAAAGCCGCATGGTTCGTACATTGTCGACAAGGCATCGAAAACATTGGGATTCATCTTCAGGATTGCTAAGAACTTCACAGACGTCTACTGCTTAAAGTCCCTATATTGCTCGCTCGTGCGCTCCACTTTGAAATACTGTTCCGCGGTCTGGAGCCCCGCTTACGACAACGGCTCCGAAAGGATTGAGTCCGTGCAGCAACGCTTTCTTCGGTTTGCACTTCGGAAACTGCCATGCAGAAACCCGTTCCAACTGCCAAGCTACGAGAGTCGATCCCAGCTGATTGATTTAGAGCTTCTTCGCACCAGAAGGGACGTTTGCAGAGCTCTTACGGTTGCAGACACGCTACAAGGACATCCTGGAAACAAAATGATTTACACGCCCAGTCACGATCACTTCGGAACAATGTTATGCTACGCTTGCCACTACAAAGAACTAATTACGGAATGCATGGGACGATCATTGATATCCAGCGCGTCTTCAACAGAATTGCCCTACTGTTTGACTTCCATCTCACCCGTGAATCGCTTCGTCGAAGATTTTCGAAGTTTTTTGCTGGTAGAAGCGGATAAAGAAAACGATTATATCAATACAGAGTCAGAATTAGGGCGAATGTGAACACTAATACATTGTCAGTAATATCGGTTAGAAGTTCAGTGGATATAATTTCAATTCTATATTATGTTTCCGATCGATTTAATCGCATGATGCATTTTTGTATGATCCATTACAATATTACTTTTGTAACAAACCATTTGATTTATTTTCATATTATGAACAACATGTTAAAATAAATAAAACAGCATCATGCGCCATTCATCAAAATTGAGGATTGTTGCGCCCCTCGGTTTTTCGTCTTCTTCAGTTTGACAGCAGCGATTGCGGCTTTCTACCTCATCCTTCTGGTTTGACTATCATCAGCTTCGCCGTTTTGCTACGCTCTTTCACACGAACCTTCTTCACTATCGACCTTCTGCATACTCAGTTTTAAATGCACCCTGCTGCAACACTCAATCGCAAATGCGCCCGGTTACCGCAGGGGGAGAAGGTGAGCAAAATTGACATCAGAGCTCGTATCGAAAGAGAATATCAAATGCGCCTTTATGTTTGTCTTACTTATTTTGTGAAAAACGTTATTTTTCAGAAACAGTTGTGCATTATATGATTGTTTGTAGTTTATCAAATAAACTGTTAGGTGAACAAAACTCAATTTATTTGTTTACATTTGTCAGTTAGGCCGTTGTTCTGGTACTGTATTGATATGTTAAATGTTATTTTTTAATTGCCTGACAACGTTTATGATAATGTTTGAGACCGTGACCAAGATTATGTTTGTGATTTAGTTTTTTTTTATTTGTATTGCTGTCCTTAGTTTAAACAATATCATCGGGGCTACAAACCCTGTTGATGAATTTAATAAATAAATAAATTTTCTTTCTTTACTTTTGAATTGTACATTCTGCTAGGAACTGCACTAGATTTTTACCAAAGCAATTTTCATTCTTTTAAGGATACCGCCAAACATCTTCCTAAATCGTAGATTTGCTCTCCAAATTTTCCTGAAATTTGTCCAGAAATGCGTATTTTTTTGGCATTGGAAAATGCATGACAGAAGGGAAGAAATTCCTAACGACGTCATTTTCCAATCTTTAATGATCTTGTAATGCAAATTTAGAATTAGTTCAGCATTTGATCCAGTATTCACATACATCGTTATTAAGATTCGTGTATCGTGATTGAAAATGTCAAATTATAGATTCATTCATAAATTTATCCTAAGCTTAAAAATGAGGACTTTGAATTACATACTTTATTTTTTAATGGACTCACCCATAATTTACTTAGTCTGAATTTTGAACAAAATCTGTCTTAATGCTGTCATGGAGTTTATGTTTTAGAGCAGGCCTACCCAACGTACTGCCCGCGAAGAGTTTGAAGACTGCTCATATCTGGACCGTTGTCCAGTTATAACATGCCAAGACACAAATTTCAACTTTTGAATCATTTTTAACTTATGTTTCTGATTTGAAGCGCATGATAATGAAAATTCGAGTAGTTTTTATCAATTTGAATAATATAAAAAAAGACACGGACACTGTCTTCAGCCATTTAGCTGCACAGACTGTAACTTAACACTAGACAACGGACAATCATGCACAGCCGAGAAACTTTTTTGACGAAAAGTTTCAATGGCTGCAGCGGGAATCGAACCCACACCCCATGACACGATTCGCTTAGATGCCTGACGACACTAACCGCACGGCCACGTGGCCGAACAATAAACAACGCATTTTTTTCCTTATGACTTACTTCATAGAGCGTTTTAAAGTAAAATTAAATGAATTGCTATCATGTTGCGACAAAATTTGAAAAGGACAAACTGGCCAAACTTAATCTTCTGAATTAGTTCCATAAAAAGAACATTCTGCAGGATTTTTACATGAGTGTTGCTCACAAACTCTTGGGAACAGAACGCAAAGACCCCTGAGTTTGATTGTCGTGGAAAACTTAGACAGGGTTCCACAGAAGCTCAAACAGAATTCCTCAGAGTCCTAACCAGAATTACTAACACATTTAGGACAATATTCTTACAAGGACTGGTTTTCACATAATACTAGTTTTATAATAAGAAAAGGCAAGGCGAGATTTTGATAACATTTTCAGAAGGATTCTTTGAAAATCTCAGACAGCGTTTTGAGCATTCACTTTCCATGTTGCGATCTCAGGTGTCGTCCATTAATTACGTAAGGGCTTATGGAGGGAGGGAGTTTGAGATTGGATTGGATTGTTTTTTTAAGCACTCTTAAATAGATAGAAGCTCACGAAATGCTCTGAGCACAACTTACTTTGAATGCTGTACAAGTTTGTCACAGAATACAGGGATAGGTACTTACAGAGTTTTATCCGCATGTAACATTTTTTTCCATTATGTATTTTATCATCATTCGTCTTTGGTACAATTTCACGAAAACGTTGGAATCTAGCCCGCGGTTCAAAAGGTTGGAGATGTATGTTTTAGAAAATCCCTGTGTTGAAGTGAATCACATTCATTTTAACTTTTAAGAACTATTTGTAGCTACTTTTGTGATTTATAGTTTTCCAACTGTAGTTTTCTTAAAACACATTTTTTCATGAACTGAAAATGATAAAAATCGCCAGAGTATCGTTCCTACAAACTAAATTATAGTTATAATCTTATATGCTAGGCCTGTACATCTGCTTGTCTCTACAGAATTAAAGTAAAGTAGGGAAACGTCAATGTTCTCGATTTATTTCCAGAACATTGGGAAAATGTTTTCTATTCCGGGCTCTTTTTTATCCCTTCATCAGTTTTTTTAGTTATTGGGCTCATCGTTGGCACCGATATGCTTCATATGCGATTGCCTCAATGCAATGTTAAACATCATAGAATTCAAATACCTGTAGCCGTGACGATGGCCCGATTCGTGTTCTTGGGATTTCAACAAAAGACTGAAACACGAAAGACTGAATGTCCATTTTGCTGAACACGTAAGGCTGAATCTCTGACATCAGCAGAGGACTGACACGGCTGTCATCCTGCACACATTTCAGCTCTTCCTCACACCGGTTTTGGTACTTCGCGTTTTGGTACCCACTTTCTGGTCGGTTTGTCATTACTTGGTCCTGTTTTTTTAGTATACGGCTCATGTACTGCTAGTGCTAGTTTTTGACAATTAAATATATTGCTTTGAATCGTCGTATTTGATGACGCTTTTCCTCTTTTCAACATTTTGTTGAATGTTTTACGCATCAGTAAGGTATGTCTCCTATTCAAAAAATCATATGTTTTGTCAGTCGAAAAATAATTAAAACAAATACACTGGACGCTATGTTAAATCAATGTTTGATAGATAATTAATGGCTCATTTCACCCTCCTGGACATCAGCATATTGATTGGCAGAAAATGTGCAGTATGAGACACGTGCCCTACAAGTACATTCTTAGCATATATCTTTACGTTCTGAAACATTCAAAAAAGGCCTGACAGGTGAATTTTCCACGATTTACTATACTGCTCATAACTGCATATTTGTCACATTCGACATTTTTGAAATTTTCGGGTTAATACCGGAGAGAGTCATCAAATGACAAATACTTTCGATCAACTCACTGAAATCTGTGAGTTTGTTCTAGAAAACCCGAAAAAATACCAAGTTATTTTGTCACATTGAGATTAAACATGAGTCCAGTAATGAAGTAGCGATGAAATTTCCATCAGAATTATTTTTTGACTGTTCACCCAGTATGCGATATGAGTTGTATAAAATTTCAGCCTCAAATAAGCATTTTTGAATTCTTGGTAATTTTTAGAAACTTTAGTTTCTTCCCATACTGTTATTAAATTTACACTTGGTATTCCATTTACTCAATGCCTACTTTTGTTGGATGTTACAAATATGCAGTTATGGGCAGTATAGGAGTTTTGATTTTGGGGTTTGATTGGGCTACGTCTAGTTTTTTATCCAAATAATGCCTTCAAAGCTGCTACCGCTTTACCGGTTTCAATCCCAGGCCCGTCCCTTTCCTCGTACTTTGTAGTTGTATCTTTCACTTGCTTCTATATTCCCACTCTTAATATATCAAAGTTGATCTATTCGTTCATAGCATTTGCCAAAAAAACCGTTTCCTTATGCTTCCAATCTCCATCATTATAGCACGCCTTTTCTTACGCCTAATACATAGGCAGTCTGCTAACCAATTAGCAAGCCTCTCTGCCATAAATTTATCACCCCTACACCTTCCCGCATGAACTGGAGCAAACGCAGTAGTATATACGGTCTACTGTGGGAGCCAATTTTAATGCATCATCATTTCCCCTCACTTCCCCTCATTGGTCTGCATTCTGACATGGCAGGCACCATAGTTGCCTAAAAATAAAAAATCACCAGTACTTTTACATTGACGGTGTCTGTTAATCCCAAACATTCATCCGTTTGGTTCCTTGCTCAATCTTAGAATGAGTTTTTCTTACGAAAATGATTCATTTTTTACACTCTTCTAAAACTGTTCAGGAAATTCTTCCCATTAAAAAAAATCTTCGACGATTGAAAATGTATAAGAAAATCAATTTATAAATGTTTCGATTGACAAGAGATTATTTTCAAAGTCTTCTTCAAACAAATTGAAAATTTAGGCCTAGTTATTATACTTACTATTTTAGTAGTCACTCTGTTTTATCTTGTACAAGATTTCCGAGACTGAACAAACAATTTCACCAGAGATGTCATCAATTCAAATGAACACGCCTAAAAATCAATTCTCCCAGTTGATTGTGTTTCAATAGATTAACCCTTAGGTTACTTAATGCGATGTTTGATAAGGCGTATTAAGCTATTCCAATCATTATTGAGCTAATCGCATCAATTAGATTTAGCTAGCGTTCGTCGAAAATCGATGGTAAATTTTTGTTACAATGGGAAAGAAAGGGTTAAGCGAAGGGGAACAGAACATTATTGAAATTTGCATCAGTCTAATGACCAAGGAAATAGCACGAGAAGTACACGCTTAGAATGAAGTACACTACTGGCTTGTTTATTTCCCTCAGAGGGATGCTTATCCCAAGAAATCATGATGCTTAGGCTGCAATTTATGCATAAGTACGGTATATATGAAGCAAGCATTGCTGTATAACAACATTTCAAGTTGATTTGAGTTGGGGACTGGCCCCACAAATGTCGAAGTTATGGTATAAATTATAACTTCAATATGGCTCTACTAGGGCCCTTTCCCACTTTAAATCAACTTTAATTGTAGCTATACAGTAATGTTAGCTTTATCTACACCGTATTTATGTATAAATTACAGTTTGAGCAGCATGATTACTTATTTTGTTTTTAACTCACAATAACACTCAAAGAGGATTAACTCATGGCTAGAATATTATATAAATACTCTGTTAGGGTCATGATGAATGAGAGAAAAAAATAGTTCGCTTCTTTCCGACTGAAACTAACAAACTCGTAGTGTAGTTCATTCTAAACGTGTACAGTATAGCCTAACACTGCCAAAAATATGTTTTATTTCCTTATACAAATATATTTAAGAAAATGAAACCATAATAAAACCGTAGAGAGCCAGTAAGCGTCCTATCGGTTGAGAACCTCCGATCAATGAAAACGGTTACTAACCGAGTGAGAGGTGTTAGCGGACAGGAGAAGCGAATGAACTCTCCTCGTCGTCGCCGCATACAATCGAATCAGTATACCAACCATCACGATGGCTATATTCGCTTGCTTATAGCTGGATCGCCTGAACTGAATGTGCGGCCTGTGAATGGAAGAGCTGGGAAAACTCGAGAGAGAACCGTCGTCGTCATCAGATTTCGTTTAAGCGTAAATTTACAAGTTCAACCACTGACTGCGAGCATAGATAGTACTTAATAGGTCGGAAACACTGATATAGTGATCGCGAATTTTGTTGTCATTAGCCTATTCCTATGACTCATTTAAAATATTTACAGTTAGATCCACTTATCAATGTATGAAAATCTATCCATTGTGACTTTCTGAATGATCACTCTTTTCAAAAAATTTAAATAGCCAAAAAATAATAAGAAATTCCTTTCGGAACGGTTATCAGCTAAATGCAAGATTTTTTTTCTACTGGGCTAGGTCGCCTTGTTTCGAGAAAGCTAGGCTATAGCCCAGTAACCGGTAACCGGTCTTCTCTTTTAACGAAAATACTTCCAAGACAGAAATGAAGTAAGCAAAGTATGTATGTATAAGGAGAACGCGAATAGCCGGAGAGTCGAAGCGATTTGCTGCGGCTAAAGAAACGGTATAATGTACGAACAGACAACGAAGACAACCTATGGCCAACAATACCCCGAAATGACCGGTAGGTCCTACGCAAAAGGCTGACGTGATGAGTTGCGCGAAAAGCGATAAAGAACATAGGGTAACCCGGGGCGAAGCGGGTTACTTGAGGAATGAACCTTCGTAACTGAAAACAGTAGTCACCCACAATTATGAATCAGAGTTGGATTAAACGGAGAATATCTCATCAAATAGAGTTGCAATTACGAAGGACACATTTTACCTACATGAAACATAAATATACACAGCATCGCAATCAATTATAATACGCTTAAGCATATTTCGACACTGTTGCTTCATAAGGGGTTATCTGACTCCATCAATTCTCTCATTACCTCTACTCAATAACTTCGCGAAAATTAATACTTCCGAAATATTTTTTTTACAACACTAAAAAGGGATTAGAGAAGTGCTTCCGCTTACAAAATTTCCAGTGAGGACGTAATGCCAAGAAAATGAAAATTCCTAAAAGCGTTGATCCATAACTGTGAGCCATTTAAAACCATACCACTGTTATTAATCAAAGATAAGATGATTTCGAAAGAAAGGCCAAAACGGTGGTATGGTATGTCCTTTACCTCGCAGATAAATTGCTGTTATAGTGTTCTGATTCATAATATGAGTCGATATAATAAAGATTGAGCTACAATGATGTGAGCTACAAGTTTTGACAGTTAATCTATACATTTTCTGTCAAAACCAACCGCGCCGCGTTGCCACTCACAACATTGTATCCCAGCCTTGAGGCCCCTCCTCTCACGCTGATCGTCATCTGTGGAATTGACAAAGTTTGAGATATCTATAGAAATCAACACGTTTCCGTAAATCACCGCGAATTTTGAGATTTATTCTCGGAAACATTTTACAAGCAAGAAACGGATCGAAAAACAAAATAGTAATTTATAGGCTGTTGAATTAAAACATGCTGCTCAGCTGACAAAATTATTCATGTCATCAAATAAGGTATGTTGCACTCAAGCATGTCACTGACCCATCTTGCCTTGTGACCCATCTTTCCCCGCGTTACCCTACAGTAAGCGAGCTGCGGAGAACAGCGAGAGAGAAGTTGCTAGATTAATTGACCAGTTCAGTCCATTGACTGATTGAGCAACGGGATTTCCAATGGGGTACCTACGCATACATTCGTTAGAACAAGCTTAGAACAAATCTTACGTTGGCGTGGCGCTTGGATGTTGAACACAATCGTCTTTAAAAATCATGCCTGTTACATCAATTATTGGATTGCCTCATCGAGCACAGCAAAACGATCGCTGGAACAGCTGTATCTTCAAATACAAATAGCTTTTTGATTGAATTTATTCACATGCTCCAGAGAAACGTGTTGCTGACTAATTTAAGCACATATTTGAATATGTACCGCTCTGTGTCATGCGATGGTATTTTTGCCATGACTTAGTTTTTAACACGCGTAGTGAGATCAATGATAAGAATAGCCTGGAGTGAACTTCCGGATGCTGGTTTCTCAGATAAAGAAATATACAGTGCTGTTCGGAATAATAGCAACGTATGTCAAATTTCACACACAATGTCAACCTAAACACTCTCTAGTTTTATTTCATTAGAGGACAACTTTGTCCACAGAACTACAAATATCTTTAATTTTCTGATCACAAACATATATTTTTTCTCAGTCACTGTCTGAAAGTGAGGCAGATATTTGAAGAAAATCGAAATGTTGCTATTACAAAATTGAAGATTGTTTGTAGTTCTATGTGGAAACTTCAGATTATTACAAAATAAAGCTACAGCATGTCAACATTGACCAGTCTGTATAAACACTGGCATGCACTGCCCTTTTATCTCGTTCACCAATGTAGACTAGGGTGTTAGCAGGTCTTATTTTAGAGACTTGATCACAAATGATTTTAATGCAACTCTTCAAAAACTCTCCTTCCACTCTAAAGTCTCTTTAATAACAAGATGTTTTTTGTTACATCAGTTTTTTTTTTAATTTCCCGAAGAAATTGTCATATAATATTTGGCATTTTAAACAAATTTCAACAAAAAAGACAATTTTTACTAATCTCTCAACCGCGTTTAAATGATTATCATGATTTTTGGTATTACCACTTCTGTAGTCGCGCCTTTGTATTTTGTACAACATTTTTGGAAAATCTCGCTTTTGTGCACCTTCTCGGCGGGACAAGTTATCGGTTTCAATCTCTTGATTGGAATAATGCTTCGGAATCGATTGATTAAACTTCCAGATATTATCCGAGGAATTCTCAAAGAACTTCAAAGCTTTTTTTCTGGTAAAGCTTTTTGAACGCTTCCTCCATATATTGCGCCATGGAACCCTTCAGAATCTTTTTTTAAAGAAAATTCCACGAAAATTGCTGTGTTGGTTCATGAAGAAATTCTCAAAGAGTCTATTATACAATAATGGACCAATTTCTTGGTTATCTGATCAAAACAGAATTTCTGCTAAAAAAATATCGAAGATTCCTTAAAAATAATCCTGATGTAAATCCTAGAAAATACAAAAATTCATTTATAGCTCTTCTACCGGTTCTGCAGAACCCCTTCACAGATGCTTCGAGGAAAAGCCATATTTTTTTCAGTGTCAGAGTTTCCCCAAGAAATACATTCTGGGACACACGTAGGGATCTCTCTAGAAATCCAAGTCTCAAGTGATTTCTCCAGCAATTTGTGCCGGTGCCAATAGTGGATTATCTAAGCAAAAAAATCATGACATAATAACGGAAAATTCTAAAAGAGATCTTTCGGTGTCAATCCTAAGATTTCAACCTCTACTATAAGGAAAAAATATAAAAAGAGAGATCCAATTTTGTTTTGAGCATACAATCGCCTAAGCCACTATTAGGACACATACTCCAGTAGTCGCGCTAGAGGTTCAGTAATAGCCGTTCGGCAATGATTCAAGGAATTTCAAACAAAATAATTGATTTTTACATAATATTTTTTTCCTCGGAGCAGCAACTAAAATCTTTCGAATGGAGTCTAAAAATCATCTTTGTGACATTTCTTCATTTTGATACTTTTATTTAGAAAACTGCTTCCCTCATTTGATCCACTAGACTACTGCAACACGACGGCCACTAATGATGCAAGTGAGCTAAATTCTAGCGACAGCTGAATTATTCATATGACTTTTTGATAAGATAAAAAGCTGAAATTTGGCAATTGGACTAAACTAGGGACGATCTATCCATACAAAATAGCGCATGTAATTTTTATGGTCTAACTAACTTACCCTACGTGGCTAACCACGTTTCAACGAAATTTGAAAGCGAAAACCTATGTATGACCCCATCTACAAATTACGTAACACTCTAGGGAGTGGGGAGAGTAGGCTCAAGCGTTATGGTTCATACAAAAATTTGAAATTTTTCATACAAAAAGAGTTACGGTTGGGGGCAAGGGGTCGAAAACTACCAAATTTTAGCGTTACTTATTAAATGAACACTGCCTATAATCTTTCAAAGTGCACAATACTAATGAGCGCAAAATTGCCTAAATTCATGCTCTGACCATACTCCATCATGCACGTGGCCTTAATGTTGTTGAAATGTTCTAATATGAAATAATTACAATGCTGCATCAATTTCTCCCCCTTCCCCTGATTGGTTGCATTCGGACGTTGGAGGCGCCATTGTTGCCTAAGCATAGAAGATCACCAGCACATATACACTGGGGGTGTCTGTTAGTCCCAAACATTCATCTGATTGGTTCCTTGTGTAAGTGCAGCTGATACTGGAGTAGCAACCACGGACGACCTCCGCTCAAGCTCAAAAGTATACGTTTTATTCCATAGTCCATTACAACCATTGGTACCGGCACTGGTTTTTCATTGGATTTCTACAAGAATTCTTCCAGAGAAGAAAACATCCTATTAAAATTCCTTTAGGGTGAGATCATAAATAAAGCATGAATTATTCTAGTAGATTTTTTTGAAGGAAGCTCAGGAGAAATCTTTGGGATAACTCCTAAAGGTATCATCTGAACAATGATTTTGAAGGAAATCCTGAAGAACACTGAAAAACTGCTTTGGAAATTTGGAAAAACTTCTTTTCACGCATAGGTGGCGCTGCGATGAAAACTTTTTTATTTCACGTCCTAGAGTTTTAGAACGTGTAAAAATAAGAAAAGTTGCCGAAGACACCAAAGTTCTAGGACTTCGAATAACAAAATTATGTTAATAAAGGTGAAAATCTCTTAAATCAGTTAATAAAAGTGGAAGTGCTCATAAATACACTAAACTGAGAAGTAGGATCTGTTTCAGTGTGTCCCAGTAATGCCAAGAAGAAGATAAATCCGTGATAGAATGGATGAATTCCTGGACAAATCTTGGGGGTAATAACTGGATGAAATTTTGTGCAAATGACACAATTAGTTTGTAAAGAAATTCCTGGCGAAATATGTTAAATAACTCCCTGCTGCATGACTTATTTAAAATAAAAATCGTTAAGTCGCAAGGAATCTCCAAAGCATTCCTTAACAGTGTGCTCTGAAAATAGTCTGCTAAGATTCTCTAAAGATACTTATTATAACATTACTCTTGGAGTATGCCATGTTTCGTATCTTCTACTCTACGATTGTTCTCTATTTGGTTTATTTTATTATATAAGACAATTATTGTTAATGTTCCATGAAGAACAAACGGCGCAGTCTAACTTTCTGTGTTTTTTTTTTAAACTTTTGAAAGCAGTAAATAACACACATATTACGCTTTTCGAAATCTCTCCGTAACAAAAATTGATTCAGTCACTTCGGGTGTTGTTTAAATTATGTAATGGGCCTAATGATCCAAATCTCGGTTCAAACACTGATGAATAAAATTCGCGATCGAGAGTTGGTTTGATCAGTGGCGAACGACTGGGATGTCCATCAAACCACCGCTACTAACGATTCCTCTCTACCGCCTTAAACGCACCCACATCGGCTTTTTCTATTTGATTGCAAATAATTTCGCGTTTCTTTCCGGGCCATGTGATGTTCGCTCAATTGTGTAACAAGTTATCATCAAATTAAAAATAAAAGTTAATCAATTATTTCTCTTTCTATCTCTTTGCAGTGACTGGCATCGGCAAACGTGTTCATAGTGCTTAGGCCATTTCGTATTTTGTGTTCGTGTGGTAGTGTCCTTCATTCCTCGACCGGAATAGTCTATTACCCGTTGTCCGTGAACCGAATCATGCAAATATGGATCTGTCTATCTTTGTCGTAATCCTCGTTGGGACCCTGGTCTCGCTTTTGGGACTGCATTTCTTCCTGCTCAAGCCTCTGTCGGGCAAATCGTTTGAAGAGGAACTGAAGGAGAAGCGTGAGATGCGCGAAAAGATTCTGGGTACAGCCGGAACGGCCAAGGCCGCTTCCACCGGTAAGGACAACGCGCACAAGAAGGGCAAGAAAGTGAACAAGAAACCGCAACAGCAGAAGCAAAAGAGCGCTGCGGCTGTGAAGGAATCCGACGCGGCTGAAGCGGAAAGCGATTCGAACTCTTCCGAGAGTCAAATGGAAGAGGAGATCAACCCGTTGACCTATGCTAGCAAGAAGACTAACGCCAGTGTGGAATATGTGGAGACCGAGGCATTTGCGCTGACCGATTCTCAACATAAGGTAAGAAGATAAAGAAAATTTGAAAATGATTGTGGATCAATGTTGCGATTGCCACATACCACGATTCATTTTAGAAACTTATTAGGTGCTCTTCTTTTCTGGCATTACGTAGCAAACTGGGACAGAGTCTGCTTCATAGCGTTATGTTATATGAACACCAAAGCAGAGCTTTCTTTGCCACTGTTGCATTGCATATCGAGGATATTTTGTGCCCTTAGAAGTAGTATTGGTAGACTCAAACTCAAATTTTAATCATTGAGTTCTCCCGCGAGAGCAAACTTATTCGAAACTCACGCATGAGATATTGGTGGAAAATAATTTGTTTGCGCTCAGGCCTTAAAAAATGATTCAATCATAACTCATCGAAAATCTGTTAAAACCCAAAGTTGTTGTTCACATTACAAAGGTTTGTTATATGTCTAGTAGAATAACAAACGATAAGTGCTGTGCATACGTCTCATACATGATGTTTTGGCTGTTGCGCTGTGTGAGCTACAAATCAAGCGTGAAAATCTCAAGCATGATCCCATATCATTTGAGATTTTCGTAACGCAACTGCTTGCGAAAACAACTTCAACGCAAAAAGATCCTCGACCCAATACGCATTGTTCAATAAGTGATTGTGATAAATCTCGATCGTTTTTTTTTTTTGGAGATAATTCTTCTTCTTCCTGGCGTTACGTCCCACTGGGACAAAGCCTGCTTCTCAGCTTAGTGTTCTTATGAGCACTTCCACAGTTATTAACTGAGAGCTTACTATGCCAATGACCATTTTTGCATGTGTATATCGTGTGGCAGGTACGAAGATACTCTATGCCCTGGGAAGTCGAGAAAATTTCCAACCCGAAAAGATCCTCGACCGGTGGGATTCGAACCCACGACCCTCAGCTTGGTCTTGCTGAATAGCTGCGCGTTTACCGCTACGGCTATCTGGGCCCCCAGATAACGTGTTTTATTATTTAACAAGTTGCCAACTTATCCGAACCCATCTACCGGCATTGACTCCCTAGATGGGTTCGGATAAGTTGGCAACTTGTTAAATAATAAAACACGTTATAAAGTATTGTATTATTTTGGAAATAATACAATACTTTATAACGTGTTTTATTATTTAACAAATTGCCAACTTATCCGAACCCATCTAGGGAGTCAATGCCGGTTATGGACCCTTTGCGTATTATGGACCCCCTAAAGAAAAACAAAAAAACAACACTCAAACCAACCTTATTCCTATGAAAATCCACCGGGGGAACTTCGATTGCATTGTAAGTCAGCAGTTTCAGGCAAAATATTTGGTTAGGCGCAATAGGCACGTCGGCAGCAAGCCGGATTACATGGGAATCAAATGGAGGGTCCATAATACGAAACGTCAAATTTGTAAACAATCCTATTATGAACCCCAGGAGGGTCCATAATAGGCATTCGGACAACAGTTTTAAAAATGTATATTTCGCTGGAAAAATCGAATGATTTTGTATGCTCTATAGGCGTACTATGAAGTAAAGACATTGAATTTGTTGTTAGACTCCACAAAACGTATACCGGTCTGAGATATCATTGCGGAAAAGCGTCGCGAATGAATTTCAGCTACTAAGGGGTCCATTACTAGCATTGCAACCCTAATAATTTCCATGCCAGTACCACCTTTCTTACCTTACTCTTAGGTCAAATAAAATATTAGTCTCTTTCGACTTCATAAACAAAGTTTGTCTATACATTTTGACCTTATTGTTCTTGAGGTGACGATAAAAAAATGATCGAATTATGAATACTATTGAGTGACCTGAATCTGATTTTCCAGATTCGTACGTTTTTAAATTGAAAGCTTATTTTCGGTTTATCTTTACCTTAAGTTGTTTCACTTTGCTTGTTCGATAACTTAACGTGGGTGACGGCACATCGCCCTTTTTCACCGTAACGATGCTGTTATGACTTCTGTCATGCCATTCAGGTGTTCGTGGTAGTGCTCTTCCACCTTTCAATCAACTCCCTTAACACGATAAATTGCGACTTGACACTCCCTGTCCAACCAATCGTTCCTATGGAATCCAATGGTTGCTTTACTCTAGATGCTTCAACAAATCCTTACCCCTTGCAATCCTTGAGAGCTATTTCCAGTGGTGTATGCACAACCTCAAATCTTTAATAAGTCTTGTCGCTCTTCGAGCATGAACCCTTAGTTGTGAGCTGCATTATCGTTTATTTAATGTTTGCGGAATAATTATTAAGTACTTATATTTTAAGTAAATAATTCTTTAGTACAATGAAAAAAAAAACAAACATTTCTTCTGTTTATTTCTAGAAAAAAGACAAGCCAAACCAAGGCAAAAAGAACAAACAAAAGGGAGGAATTCTTCTAAACAAAACGGAACCCGTTCTCGTCAAGCAAGAACCAGCTCAAGAGATCAATCATTTTGAAGAGATTCATCCCAAAGACGCCCTCGAGATTGCCCGCCAGCATGTACGTAGTCAAACATGTTATCTGATCAAATTTGATACAATCCTAATTTCTCCATTTTAATTCTATACAGAAAGAGGAAGAATCCAGAGCCAAGCCGGCACCCAAGGAGCAGCGCAAGAACAAGAATAAGGACCATGTCAAGCCATCGCCGAAGGGCAGTGCAGTCGAAGAGATTCCCATTGTTCCTGTCGTGGCCCCTGTCGCTACCGTTGCTCCCGTTGTAAGTGAACCCAAACCAGCAACAGCCAACGTTCAATCCAACAAGGAAAAGTCCAATAAGAAAAAGAAAAATGAACTCATCACGCAACAGTTGTCTGCTGAGGTCCAGGACGCTGCCAATGTGCAATCGTTGGTTCGAATTCTTGGCAAAGCGGACCTTCCTCGTAATGACATCCAAATCTTGATTGACTTTCTGCTGAACAAACAGCAAGACACGTTGACTAAAGATCCGTCCGAGTGGAACGATCCATCCGATCCGCTGCAGAAATTGAAGAAACAGTTGCAAGAAAAGGAAAACCAATTGCTCGAAGAACAGAATGCTGCTTCCGGATTGCATGCCAAGTTGAAGGAACTCCGCCAAGAGTTGAACAACGAGAAAACTCACAATGGCGCGGCCCTGAAAAGTTTCACCGAAGAGTTGAACGTTAAGCGCTTGGAAGTTCAAAACCTTACCCAGCAGATCCAGCTCGTTTCGGAAAAGTTTGCTGCCGAAAAGCAAACGCTCTCCCACCAGTTCCAACAGCTGCAGGCTAAGTATTTGCAACTCTCCGAGAAGCATGCCGCTGCGCAGGAAAGCGCCGCCACTCTCACCCAATTGAACGAGAACATGCAAATGCTCCAACGTGAACTGATGACCAAGGGACAGTTGTTGAATGAAAAACTACAGGTCGAAGAGGTAAGTTGGGATTGCTGGGGGTTGTAGCAGGGCTGGTTGCAAGGAAATTTCTTTGTTGAGACTTGATCTCTATTTTAACGCAAGTTTTCAAAAACTCCGAATATTTATGTGCTAGAGTCTTCAAAAGCTTTTACGTTACTATTCCACAGGTTCTTCAGAAATGTCTTCTCAAATATCTCGAGGAAAAGTTTTAATGATTCTCATATCCACAGATTTCTACTAGAATATTTTCAGGGATACCTTCAGAGACTTCCTCCACCAATTCGCCCAGGAACACGTCGATCATTTCCTCCACTAGTTTTTGAAGGAATGCTTATAGAAATTTCTTCAGAATTTGCTACAAGAAATCCTTGAAAACTCCAATGGTACCGTTTTGATTCATATTACGGACACTTAAGGCCTCAATGAAGTATAACCCATCAGGAAGCATATAAATTAAATTAATCTGTATGATTCTTCGGCGCTATCGAGCCTTCAAAACACTTAACTTTCGAATGGTGGGTGAAGATTTTGTTTCTGATGCATGAATAATTTCAAATAAATAGAAATGTGTGGACTGTTCATGATTCTTATACCGGGCGCTTCATTACTCTTGCTCCATATTCCGGGCACTTTGATTCAAATTCCGGACAGCTCATGAAAATCATAAAAAGACAAGTAAAATCATTATTTGAAGTTGACAAACCACTAAAGAGGCGTCTAAGGTAGTCGAGTATTATACATTTTTATAGATATCTATAGAAAATTTTGATTAAAATGAGCCTCGAAAGTGTGAGTTTCTGAACGGCAAAAATTGAAACATTTCATGTGAAATGTTTCCCATACAAAATAGAGTGTCCGAAATAAGAAGCTGTCCGTAATATGAATCAAAACGGTACTACTTCCAAAAATTTCCGCAGTGTTCTTATAAAAAATGTCTGGATTGTATCAGGATCTCCTCGAAAGATGTTTCCATTGATTCTTATATAGATTTCTCCAGCTGATACCCTAGGAGACCCTAGGAATCTTTCTTTTGGAGTTCTTCCAAGAAAATTAAAAATGATTTATTCCATAGTTTCGATAACATTCGTTAAAGGAGAACCGTACCTAAAAGGAAGAATTCCTCACAGTTTATACCCGATTTAATCCAGTTCTAGTCATTTTCATGTGGATTTGTTCAAGAATACGTCCACGTTTTTCCCAGGATCCACTCCGAAAATCCATTGTTTGATGAAATCTATCAAAATATCTTCCAGGAATATCTTAATAACTTCAACCAGGGATTCTTCATGAAGTTTCTCTAAGTAGGAATCAAACATTTCTTCAGAATGTTTTCTACCGTTCGATTCAGCGCTGACTTATGTAGTTTTTCCAAACATTTCTCAAGTAACATCTTCGTGGATTCTTCAAAAGTTCATCAAAAGTTTCACACTAAAAATTACTACAGCAGTTATTTCAGTACTTCCTCTTATCATTTCTACACAAATTTCTTCAGGGATTTTATCCGATTTTTTCGAGAAATACCTTCAGAAAATCCTGCAGAATATTATCCAGGGATTGTATGTAATATTTTTGGAAAAAAATATCAATTAAGTGTGAAAGGGTTAGTAGTGTGTGGTCGTTCGATTCTATGGCATGCTCCTGTAGGGTGAGCGACAGAATCAAGACCAAACGCGTACCGAAACGTTGTAAGAGTGCGAAAAAAAAATCGCGTTTCTCAGTTAGTCTGTCTATATGCTTCAAGTAAAGCTGAAAGTGGATTGTGGCTGCTCAATCGAGGATGAAGAATCAATTGGTGAGCTCGTTTCATGTATGGTTGCACATTTGATCATTACGGTGGGACTTAAATATAATTTTTCAACAAACTATGAATGGTTAGTCACTGTGAGTGTCGGCATAGGGGTCTATTTTATAAGTCGAGTCGATCAAAATGACTCGACTGGAGTCACTGTCGACCGGAAAATTTGCTCGACTCAGCACTTTCACTCGAGTTTTTAAACAGTTATCACTCTATGTGACTGGATTACTATGGGAGTCGACGGGTGACATCTGAAATATGCATGCTTGCTTTGATCGACAATGAATATAGACGAGTCACATGAATCTTCTCGATTTACAAAATAGGCCCCATAAACTCTCATTCATAAATTATGATCGTTTTTTTTTCATAACACCCCTTTCCTTTAACATTTATGTTTGTACTTTAAAAAACTGAATGGATCGACACTGTAAGTGGAGACTTGCCAGACGTTCACTTTATTCAACAAACTTTGAAAGGCTCACCACTGTAAGTGTCGGCATAAGCGTGTTTTGTGATGGTCCAGCCAATAGATTTTTTTTCTTCTCTTATGAGTAAAATATGGTAACACATGCTTTCCTCCTGACAGCTGTGAAAATTGTGTTTAGCTATTTGTTCAACAAACTTTGAATGGTTCGCCACTTCAAGTGCCGACATTTTATTTTTTTTTTTGTTAAGGCTGGTTTGCTACTGACAAGAAAAGGAATCGCCTATCTCGATGCGTGGAAAATTTCTTCCAAGGAATGGTCAAGAAAATCACATTTTTCTGATCGCAGTACGCAGTTGAGAAGAAATGTCACTTCAAAGGGGGCTCCCTGTAGGAAATTTCTTGACCCATTCAGTCAAGGAATTTCTTTACTTTTCTTGAGCGAAACAGCGTACTTAGCTTTAGAGAGAATTTCAGCCAGAGGCTGGTTCGTCTCTATTATTTTCATATAATACAACATTATTTTCATTTTGTTGAGCAATTTTTCGATTTACTTTTTCAACGCTATGAACTGTTATACCCTCGTTCTTGCAACCCTGTGGAACACACATCTTCTTCGGGTCGTTTCTATGCGGTCGAGTTGACAATCGCCGTTTTTTTGTTTCAGTTACTTCGCTTGAGGTTGAGCCGGTGTCGCTTTTGTTGTCCGTATCTGTTTTCTCTTTTTTGGCATTAGCAATAGGTTCTTTTGCACAATGCGATCCAGTTTGATAGGCGACAATGGGTGCGACATTGTGTGTTAGTGGAGTGATTTCTTTTCCGTTGATATCTGCCGCTCCAGTCAAAGCAGGGAAATCGATCTGGTTGAAGAGTGATGTTTCGGTTGCTGGTAGTGATGGTATTGTTTCTGGTGCCAATTCCGAACACTTACGATTCGGATGGGTTTCTTTTTGGCAGAACCGGCAACTCTTAACCTGATTCTCGTAAGTCACCAGGGTCTGCTGGTTTTCGATTTCGATGTAGGATGGTATTGGTTTGGAGAGATGCATCCTCAGCAAACGAACGCCATTCGGGATTCCTGGAAAATAATGTTTCCAACGCTCTCTCCCAATCGAAAGTACCACACCGTATCTGTCCTCCATAAACTTTTTCACAGTTGTATGAGGAATGTCTGATGGCAGATCGTGAATCCGAACAGTGACCGCAGCATCATCAACATAAACCGGTATCTTGAAACTTCTTCCCTCGTGAACTATTACATGCTTTAAATTATTACCGTTCTGATACAGTTTAGCTAATTCGGCACTATTTAGTTCGATCAAAATACAGTTCTGTATGGTATGAAACTGTATTGTTGCGACGTCCTTCAGTTCAAGTTTAATATTCTCGCACAAAAATTTCTCGATGTTGGCAATTTCCGGCCGCACTGGAAGAACGCTAAAGTCTACGACGAGAATATTTTTGCGAACGTTCGCCATTGTAGAAAGCTCGTTGAAATCGCGGGAAGAAATATTGAACACGTCCGTAGTCTACAAGTGGTGACTGTCTACTTGGATATTTTTCATAACAATTGAAAATATTAAACTTAAAATCATGTTTATATTTCACAAATAATTGTTTACCATAGTCTTATCAAAGTGAATCATGTGACCCAACGATCCTCCCCATTATCAAACATCCCTCCCAGTAACCTTTGTGGAGATGCAGAGGCAAACACGGTCTCCGAATAGCAAAGGTCACACACTAACATTACTTCCTTTATTCCCACCTGATTGCAAGGACGTGGCCGGTGCCGTTATTGATCCTTTATAAATAGAATGAATTATGCACACTGAAGAAGATTATGGCCAATCCCAGCCGAACTTATAGTTGATTCTTTGTGCATCTTCACTGACCTTGGTCAATCACGGAATATCATCCTGGAATACTGAAATCTTAATATAATGATTAGTTTTTTGGAAAATTCAAACTGTCTGGCCATAAAAGACTTCCCCCTATTGCTAGATACATCCCTGGAAAAAACTCCTTTCTGCACTTCCTTGAAATTTTGTTGTCTTTAAATTTATGGAGGAAATCTAGGAACGAAATCCTGAACGACAGTTCTGGAGGAAATCCTAAGACATTCCTTGGATCATATTATATCATATCATATATGGATAGGAATTACTGGTTAAATGCTTAAAGAGGTCTTGTCAAGAAATCTTGAAGGAAATCCTATTAAAATTGATGGAACAATTACTGAACGTATTCATAAAGGAGTATCATGAGGAATTTAAAAAAGGTTTGGGTAATATTTCAGAACATCTTGAAAATCAAATTCTTATCTCCTGATTTGCTTCTTTTAGTTTTCTTGATTCCTGTTTGGTATCTTCTCAATTCCTATGTCCTCTTTTTGGTCCCTGTTTGGTCTCCTGTTGGTCTCTAAAGTTCTTATTTGAAGATAATTTTTCACTACCAGCCCTGTTGTAGTTACTGGCGTACAAACTCAAAGATTTTTTTTTGTATTGCAGGAGTTGCTCAAGAAGAAGACTGAATACGAAATTTTGCTACACCAGAAGGACGAAATCATCAACCAACGCATGCAAGGTACGTTAAACGGAATATGCTTTCTTGATCATTGTTCATTTATTTGACAAACACGTTTATTCAATTAGAGCTCAACACATATGAGAACGAAGTGAAGCAGCTGCGAATCCTGGCTAGCCAAAACGAGGAACTGGTCAAGACATGCCAACAGCAAGGCTATGAGCTGGAACAGGTGAAGGCTCAAGTCGGCGAACTGCAGAACAAGCAGAAGCAGGCTGCCGCTGTGATGGCAGCAACAACCGCTGCCAACACCCAGGCCGAAGAGTGCAGCAAGGTGGAAATCCGAAATCTCCAGAATGCCTTAGATTCAAGCAAAACCGAACTGACCGTGTGCCGTTCCGAGCTTGCTGAGCATAAAACAAAACTGGCCGAGCAGGAGCAACAGGCCAAGGAACTGCGTGCCCGCGAGGAAGATTTGCAGAAGCAAATCGAGGAGCAGAAGGCCAAGAACAATGTGAGTACCGTTCCTTGTTTCCATTGATTTATGTTTGATACTTACAACTTTGTGTTGATTTTGCTGTAAATGCACAGCTATAGAATCGCGTCTGGAAGCTTTTGTAAATTATCGCGCTCAGTATGAGACTTATGTTAGACGGAATTACAGCGTACTTTTGTTTTCTTTGTTTCCAACCCTTGTCCGCGTCCCTTCAACAAACAACGCTGGAACCGGATCCGGCACCATCCCTCACGCTTCCCACGTCCTCTCTCTTACGTTGGCCTGTTCCGATTCAACTGCTGCAGGATTTACGCATGAAGAACTGGAAGTTGGTAGAAGCACTGCAAGTTGCGCAAAATAACACCGCCAAATCGAGCACCACTAACACGAATGAAAGTAGTAAAGTTGTAAGTTTCAAGCAACCCTTTATTATTTTCTAAGAACTGTATCGAAAAGTAATTGACAACATATTTAGTTGATCCAGCAAAGTTGGGTCAATCCTACCTACTGTCTTATGACTCTAAGTGCTATTTTTGCATTATATATAGTGTTACAAAAGCTTTTTAAATTAACTTCCACTTGTCTTAAAAAATGCACACACCTCAAAATGTTAAAAATAGCAAAAACTCTGCAAAGATGACTAAACATTTTTCAGTAAATTACGATTATATATTCTCAAACATGTTTCCAATCAGCAAGACCACAAAATATAAATGTTAACTGTTGTACCTACCATCAGTGCACCAGTATCCGCTCAAGCCCCTATTTCCGCTCACAAGTTTAAGACCCAAGTAAATATGGTGCAAGAGTCAAAACTGAAAAAGCAGTTTTCTCTCTTTAAATAGACAAATCGAAAAAAATAAAAACACAACTCTTTTATTTGCTAAATAAAAAGGCTGTATGTTTTTATTTTCATCAATTTGTTGTTTTAAAAGGAGAAAACTGCTTTTTCATTTCTGACTTTCGTGCCATTTTCTCTTGCGCCTTAAAAATTGATTTCTCGTGTCAAAAACCAACATTTTTCGAACGGATATAGCAATTCTAGAAATATTAACACATTTCAAATGAAGTCGTCTGACATTATTTTTGTTTGATAAAATAATTCTTTATATTGAAAACACAAGACCTCGTGAGCGGTTATTGGATCGCTAGGTATTTTTGTGTGTTCCAATAACCACTCATGCAAAAAATTAAACTAAATTTTAAAGAAATGTCGATTTTAGTATGAAGCCTTCTTTATTGCAGTAGTAGTTATGGTTTGACTATAAAAAATATCAGGATAAAAAACTAAATTCGAAATAACAAATTTTAGTAAGTTCGTCACGAAATCTGTTCACCATGAGCGAAAGAACACTTAGATGCAGTAACAAATGCAATTGAATATTTTTTTATGAACATTTTTCAAATTATTTTTATTTTGCCGCTGATTACCTATACTTCGATGTACCTACATTGTGACATAAAATAGTATTGATCGACACAAGTGTTCATTCTTCAAAGTCTTGAATTTCATCTAAGAGAACAAACTAAAAAAGGCATGCTTTCTTCTAAATATACACATTTTAAAAATGTTTCAAATCAAACATATCAGAATTTTTTTTCAAAAAATTCAGATTTTTTCTCAATTTTTTTTTTCAAGAACTTCAAAACTGTTGGATTTGAATTATTAAAAAAACAGCCCAAATTTTAGGTCAATCGGTTAGTTAGAAGACAGGCCAAACTCGAAACTTGACCATTTTGTATGAAAATCTACCTTTGTATACTTTATCCTTGCCAGTACTATACTACTACCCATCTCTAGCTTAGCTTAGCTTAGCTTAGACTGACTACACATATCAATGGTTGCTATTCCGTGATTGACCGAAGTCAGTGAAAATGCACAAAGAATCAACTAGAAGATCGGCTGGGATTGGCCATAATCTTCTTCAGTGTGCATATTTCAGTGCCTCTATTTATACATGGTCAATAACGGCGCCGGCCACGTCCTTGCAGTCAGGTGGGATTGGGGGAAGGAATGTTAGTGTGTAACCTTTGCTATTTGGAGACCGTGTTTGCCTCTGCATCTCCACAAAGGTTACTGGGAGGGATGTTTGTTAATGGGGAGGATCGTTGGGTCACAGGATTCACTTTGATAAGCGATTAGACCATGATAAATAATTATTGGTGAGATATAAACATGCTTATATGTAAATATAACATTCTCATTTGATATGAACAATATCTATGTAGAGAAAAATTATGCCGACACTTGACGTGACGAACCTTTCAAAGTTTGTTGAATAAAGTGAACCTTTCGCAAGTCTACACTCGTAGTGTCGAACCATTCAAAGTTTTTTTTTAATTACAAAAATAAAGGTAAAAGGAAAAAGGTGTTTTGAAAAAAAAAATAGACATAAATAATTTATGAATCAGAGTTTATGTCGACACTCACAGTGACGAACTTTTCAAAGTTTGTTGAAAAATTATATTTACGTCTCACCGTTGCAACGATTAAAGGTGCAGTCATACATATTTTATACATTAGAAATAGTAGCATGAAACGAGCTCACCAATTGATCCGTCATCCTTGAGCAACAACAATCCTCTTTCAGCTACACTCGTTTGCTCGGCTATATAAAAGCACTCAGAGAAAATAGGCGCGCGACCCGTGAGGGAAAACAACTGTCGACTGCTCGGGTTTTCTTGACGCACTGCCCAGGAGCAAGCGTCACCGTCGAAAGATCAAAAAGAACTAATCGAACGCGGCACTTTTTCACTTTACTCGACCGATGCGCGACATATTTGATCCTGCCCTCATCGCCGGCTCCCGCAGGAGCAAGCGTCAAGGTCGAAGGATCAAACACAACTAAGAGATCGTGGTTTTTTTTTCACTTTCACTCGACCGACGCGCGACATGTTTGATCCTGCCCTCATCGCCGGCCCCCGCAGGAGCAAGCGTCAAGGTCGAAGGATCAAACACAACTAAACGATCGCGGTTTTTTTTCACTTTCACTTTACCGACGCGCGACATGTTTGATCCTGCCCCAATCGCCAGCTCCCGCAGGAGCAAGCGTCAAAGTCGAAGGATCAAACACAACTCAGTACTATACTACTACCCATCTCTAATACAAAAACAATGGTGATTCATCCATTTTGAGGCGAAATTTTCTGAATTACACTACCCGTCATAAATACGGCCTCACAAAAATAAGTATTACAACACCTTGAGGTGGAAACAGGAAAAATCAGCAAAGTTTTTCAACGGCTCAAGGAAATCCGGAA
This sequence comes from Aedes aegypti, assembly GCF_002204515.2. Lineage (NCBI taxonomy): Eukaryota > Metazoa > Arthropoda > Insecta > Diptera > Culicidae > Aedes > Aedes aegypti. Next base: position 109,977,027 of record NC_035109.1, read on the forward strand.
GGCAAACAATTTAGTTTGTAATTTTGCCGCTAGGTGGCGCTAGTGAGCATGTAAAATTGAGCATTGTTTTGATCCACATGACATAGAAAGTTCGAGTCTTCGGCTAAGTTGTCCAGAAAGCCAAGGGGCTTTTTTTTGTATTGACAAATGACCACGAGAGGGAGGGGTCTGAAAATAAAAAAAAAATGAATTATCAGACGCCTCCCTCTCGTGGTCATTTGTCAATTAAAAAAAAAATGTATTGACCGTTGTCATTGGCCAGAGACCCCCTCCCCCCATAAATGTCCACGTGGTTTATGGACGACCCCCAAGAACATTTGGAAGAAAGACGATTTGGTTCGCAATTTCGCTGCTAGGTGGCGCTAGTGAGCATGTCAAATTGAGCATTTTGAGCATGTGTTGTCTTGTGTTCTACATGAGATGAAAAGTTCGAATCTTCGGAAAAGTTGTTCAAAAAGTTAAGGACTTCCGGATAGCAGACAATTTGGTTCGCAATTTTGCCGCTAGATGGCTCTAGTGAACATATAAAATAAGCATCTATCTCATGATCCAAATGAGATAGAAAGTTCGAGTCAGTTGCACCGGATGTCAAGGTCATCCAGAAAGCAGACCTTTCAATGCTTGGTGTCGCTAGTGAGCAAATAAAATTAAAGATTTCAAGCGAGTTATATCGTCTGATCTAGATAAGATAGAAAATTGGAGTCTTGAATATCCAATGATTTAAACCTGAAACATTAGGAATTCAAGTGCTTATCAGAACTGAATCACTTGATAATGAAGTTAATCAGACCTAAAACTCTTGAATATGATGTCAAACCTGGATTACTTAATTATGTAATAAGTAAATTAAGTTAATCAGTCCTAAACTGCTTAAAAGACATGCATCACTAGGAAATGGAGCTGAACAAAAAAAAATAAAACTCGAAATGAATCAGACCTGAATTACTTGAATGTGAATGAAGTAATTCAAATCTGAATCACGTGAATATGAAGTAATTCAGACCTGTATTGCTTAAGTATAGAGCGAATGGAATTGAATCACTTGTATATGAAGTGAGTCAGACCTAAATCACTCAAAGATGAAGTGAATCAAACCTGAAACACATAAATATAAAGAGAATCACACATTAATCACTTGGGCATGAAGTGAATCAACATGAATCACGTGGATATGAAGGAATCAATCCTAAATCACTTGAATATGAGGAGGTTTTGACTTGAAGACTTTGAATATGATGTTAGTTCACCCACTCTCACATGAAGTAAATCGTACCAGAATCACTAGTAGATAAATCATGAATTTTAGGTACGGTCAACTTTCCATAACTGGATGTTCCATTCGATATTGAGTTGGAGAACAAGAGTAAAAGTTGGTTTTCATGGCTATATTGAACCGTAGTAACAATGATTATGTGTTTTATAACGGGATCATCCCTTTAATTTCAAGCTTAAGACGCTCAATTTCACATGCTCATTAGCGCTACCCAAAGGGAGAATAACAAATCAAACTGTTTGCCGTCCTTGCTATTTCATCAGGATCACAATACAGAACTAGCTTAAAATTGTCAATTCAACAGATTCAACATGTTCACTACCGCCACCTAGTGCAAAATTATGAACTAATCTGTGTGCTTTTCGGATTTCCTTGACCCTCTGAACAACCTTGCAAAAAACTTTTTTCTTGTCAAAATCATGAGATAAAACTAGAATAAAGTACCTACCCATTTAAACATGATCAATAGCGCCACCTGATGCCAAAATTATTAATCAAACTGTTTCCCGGATGTCCTTGATTTTCCGAACAACTTTGCCTAAAACTCGAACTTTCTATCTCATCTGGTTCACAAGATTGAATTTGATTAAATATGCTGACTTATGCAACTTAACGGTAAAATTAAGGACGGTTTGCCTTTCCGATTTCCTTGACTTCCTGAACTGCCCATAACTGCATATTTGTAACATTCGACAAAAGTAGGCATTGAGTAAATGGAATACCAAGTTTGCATTTAATGGCAGTATGGGAGAAAACTGAAATTTCTAAAAATAACCAGGAATTCAAAAGTGCTTATTTGAGGCTGATATTTTGTACAACTCATATCGCATACTAGATGAATAGTCAGAAAATAATTCTGATAGAAATTTCATCGCTATTACATTACGAGGCTCATTTATAATCTTAATGTGACTGTTATGCGGTTATAATTACCAATGTGACAAAACAACTTGGTATTTTTTTCGAATTTTCTAGAACATTCTCACAGATTTCAGTACGTTGATCGAAAGTATTTATCATTTGATGACTCTACATGGTATTACCTCCAATTTGTCAAAAATGTCGAATGTGACTGTTATGCAGTTATGGGCAGTGAACAACTTTGCCGAAGATACGAACTTTCTACCTTATCTGGATGAGGATCTGGTTTCCAGAGATTTCAGTACAAAAAATGCATTATGTTTGGCGAACGACCGTCTTGAATGTTGCTACCATTAGTGCACCAGTTAGCCGCTCATGCCTCTATTTAATAGAGTCTATTATCACTCACTAGTGTAAAAACTGACATTTCGTGTGACAATGCTATCTTTTTCGCACGGATATCGTCTAGTAACATCAACAAATTTCCAATGATGTCATCTGCCATTATTTTCACATGTTGAATAATCATTTACCTACCATCAATGCATCAGTATCCACTCACACTGAAAAAAGATAAGTTTACACAAAGTTAATTTGAAAACTATAGCCGCTATACGGTTCAAATCGACAAATTGAATCACACTGTGGTCATTTTATTGTGTATTTACTCAAATTACCTTACTTTTTTAACTCGTGAGCGGGCTACTGGAACATGAGCGGATACTGGTACGTTGACGGTACATTACAAGCACAATACTCTGTGAGCAGCTATTGGAGCAGTAAGAATCTTAGTGTGTTTCAATAACCATTCATGCAAACAATTTATGAAAAATACTGACGATTTTAGTATGCAGTGTTACTGTTGTAGTGATGGTTTGACCATAAAAAAATGTCAGGATAAATAAATAATTTCGAAATAATGCAAATGCAAAAAAACTAAATTACCTTAGTATGTTCATCATAAAAACTGTTTATTGTGAGCAAAAATAGGAACAGATGCAGTAACAAATGCAATAAAATATGTATTTTATGAATGTTTTTCAAATTTATTTTTTTTTTGTCGCTGATTGCCTATACTTTACACTACATCGTGACATAAAAATAGTATTGATCGACTCTACAGTGATTTTGTAATCAACATTTGAACACATAACTTTCCTTAAATAAGCGGAATCTGGTGCACTGATGGTAATTACTTTTCGATACTGTCCTTATCCTTAAATTAGTTTAGGTATTGTTAATGCTTAACAAATGTGTATTTCTTCCTATGTTCAGGAACTCGCTGCGGCCGCTAGCAAAGCACAACAAAAGTCTAACCATGTTGCAGAAGCACCTCCAGCCCCGAAGGTCGACATCGACAAGGTAATACTGGAGGAACAGAACCGAACAAAGGACCTGCTGGTGAAACTGCTCCCGCAGGAAATAGTTTCGGCACTGCCACTGGACGCCACCAACTTCCATAGTTGGCTGGAATCGGCGGTCACCTGCATCCGGGAGCAGCAGGAATGTGTTCGCCTCTCGGCCACCACCACCCCCAGTAATAACAGCACCGAATCGGTGCACCACAATTTCAACAACACTAGTAGGAGTAGTAACAATAGTGCTAACAATAATAGTAGTTTAAATGAACAAAATGATGCCCACGACGGGAAAACCGACGAGGGCAGTAGCAAAAATGGTGCACCGGAGTTGGCGGACACTGCCGAGGATCAGCAGGCACTGGCGCTGAGGAACGAGCAGCTGCAAAAAACAGTAGATCAATATAAGATAATTATAGCTGATACTGTAAGTATTTCACGTTGCACAATGGTTCAAATCGACAATTTGGCAAAAACCTCAAAATGACAAGAATAACGAAGCTCATATGAGGAATTAGATCAAAATTGTCATCGTCAAAGTTGTTCATAATAAATTTTGTTTTTGCTTTTTCTTCCTGTTGAATTGTCGATTTGGACCACTATACATTGGAACACCTTTTTGCAAACTATTTAACTTACCTTTCGCTTCCTATACAGCAAATCATACTGAAAAACTTAGAGTCGAAGGTAATCGAACAGGACATCCACTGGAGGTCGGTGGTGCAAGCGAAGGAGAAAGAATTGAACCTGCTCAAATCGGCCGGTGCGATGCAGTAGTACTAGTAGTTTGTAGTAACAACCATCTTAGTAGTAATGACAACAACAACAACAAAAACAACAGAACCCCGGTGGTTAACCTACCAGTGTGGATTTGCCAGCCGGTGCCGCGGGAGGGGCAGTTGAGAGAATTTGGATAGATGCAGAATGACGCGGAAAATGAACGCCTGGTGCTGTGGTGTATTGTCTGTGCGTTTAGTAGTAATCGCAGTGATATCACCAGGGAGTAGAGGTAAGTCATAATCGACCTTTTTTGTTGTTGCGAATACGTGCTTCTTTTCTCCTACTCGAGCTTTCATCAAATGATATGAGCAATAATTATCATTGAATATCTTTTCATATAAGGAATAATCAATTGAAAATTCAATGCAGAATTTGTTTTAGAACAAAGCATGTATCACAAAACTATACTAGAAATATTTTTGATCAGAGTGCAAGCTTGTTAGTCTGTTAAAAATTCCTTTCTGACTTCGGTTACCTTAAAATAATTTTGTTTATTTTGAAAAAAAAAAAGTATTTTTGAACCAAAGTATGAAACAATTCTTGGAGAAATATGTGTTAAAACCTCTAAAGAAGGATTTCTCATTGATAGAACTTCTCAAAATAACTGACAAAATCTTAGGTAAATTACTATGGGAATTTGTTATGTATCTGCAGAGTTTGATTGAGGAACGCATGGTGAGAATTCATGAAATTGTTCTTGAATAAATTTCATGGAGGATCCTTGAAAAATCATTTAATATACCTTCCTGGGCAAAATCTAGAAAGGGTCCCTGGGAGAATCCTTGGAAAAAATATGATAAAGCCAAAAGGAAAAGGTCCTCGGAATCTTTAGAATTTTTTGCAGGACACTCTGAAGGAAGTCCTAGAAGTATCCTTATTTGCAATTGAGCAAGAGGAGTAGATAACAAAATCTCCTTAAGAAATCTCTGAAAAAATCTCTCGGAACATCTTTGAATCTTTTCACCTGGGAATGCTAATAATGGACCTTCTTGTGTGGTTTCATTTACAAAATTGTTCACATATCTGAATTCATGCACTTCATACCCAATATTTTGCCTGAAACTGCTACCTTACAATGCAATCGAAGTTCTCCCGGTAGATTTTTATAGGACTAAGCTGCCGTGAATCGCAAGTCAGTCCCATCTGTAAAAAGTAGGAATTGAGAAGATGGGGTGTGAAATTTCCAAACTCGTTTTTCATACGAATAGTAAAAAAAATCAGAGGGTTGGAACATGTTCAAATCTTAAAGAAACTTTCACAATTTGCTTTTCACTACGGTATCTATCTAAAAAAAATATTAAGATGATCAAAACACGGTTCATTTCTGTGTTACACGGTGTGGCAATCTGGAGTGGGACTGATATGCGATTACCTTTCATTATGGGACAATTTGACTTGTTATTTTTCCTACTCGAACTCTTGAACAATTTGTTGAAGGATCCCGTATAGAAAGTCTTGGTGAAAACGTGAGGAATTACACCAGGAATTCTTTCAGAGACTTTTTGATTCTCACAGGAAGTTGACAGGATTTATCATATAATTGGAATTTCTTAAGCAAGCTATTTCTCCTGATTGTTTTTTCATGCATACCTTGTTGGATTCTTCCAGGAATCACTCCAGGTATAACTTCAGAGAATCTACGATTCATGCGAGAACATCATAAAGGCATAAAGATATGCTTTAAGTAATGTTTGAAGGAAACCCTCGGATGGATTCTTAGAGGTATCACAAATTTTGGAGATACATTTCATTACTAATCTCTAGAGAAAGAGATCTGTGGGATGGATTTTTGGTGGGACTTCTGGAGTCATGGTATCCCAGAATAATTACCAGGAGTGGTGAAAAATCCTATAGAAATCCTCGGTACTAATCCCTAAAGGCATTCAGGGTATAACTTCTGCAATTTGAGTTCTAATTGGTAGAATTCTTTAAGGTGACACCGGAGACCGTGTTATTTTCCCTATCTTTTGTCTCACTCTAACAATTATCATCAAAACTTTGTGGAAGAAAATCTCGAGTTTTAGTGAACCGATGAAGCTGAAAATTTATTGGGTTGTGCACTACATGTTTAGAATCATAGTGATACATTTTCGCATCGATATATGGAGTGGTTCTTGGGATTTGCTTCTTGAAATGGATAGGGTGTCGTCCCGTGCGGCCTTAACGAATTCAAAAATTCTTCTGGTGAGTACTTTGAGAAATTGTCCATGAATTCTTCCTCCAATTTCCAAATTTGTGTCCAAAAAGCCTGAATGTACATCTGATGAAATTCTTGAACAAGTTTTAAAAAAGTCCTTGTGTAATACCAGGCGCAATGTCATGAGGAATTATTAGAAGGAAGTACCCTCTAAAAATAGTATGCTGGGGTTCTCTAAGAAATCTTTATAAAATTGCTTTTGGAATATTCTGTGGTTCCTTTTGGGTCTCTTTTGTGAGTCCTTTCTTCTTGAGGTTTCTATTCTTGGTCTCTACAGTTCGCATTTTTAGACACTCAATAGTTATCAGCCCTGCTTATCTATCTATTTATTAGCCACATACATTTCGAACATTTCAAGACCAACGTTTTCAACGTTAATGAAACGCGATTTTTTATACAAAATCATGTCACTCCTACCTTATATTTCTAGATTAATGTGTGAAAAGAACGAAAAATTGTTTACAAACCAACACCTCTCCTGTCCACCACATACGTATTTAAATGAAAATAATTGAAAATGGTTAACTGTAACTTTTCCTAGAGGAAAGCCAGCTCTATCGTTTAATGATGAGAATTTACATGATTTAGTTCAAATGCGTCTTTAAAAGACGGAAGAAGCTTCAGTTTTAAGCGGTTGTTTCGTTATTCTCACATGTTGGTCTAGATTTGATCTTTTTTATTTCCTTCAGTTAATTGAGTGCCGGATTCGCGTTGGTCGATTTTGTTCATAACGATAGGATTGCTTCTAAGTCAACCTTAATTTCTTCAAATAAAAATTAGACCCGTGTTTTCTCACATTCTATTTCTTTCCCTTCTTTTCAGACCACTGAGGTGAGAGGACTGATACAAAGTTATCGAAAATCATCATTATTTTTGACTAGTTTCTCCAGACTATATTTTTATACCTTCAAATCACTTGAGCCTTTTCCCAACACAAATCCCTTTCCACAGCTTCCCTCGCCCTCCCCTCTCAGTTGAGTCGCGGAAAAAAATGTCCCACCCTCGGCACAGCATTTGCTCCTTGAACCAAACTCTAGAACGCCTCTTCCGATGCAAAGTAGCGACGAGTAACGCAAAACATTGCACTAAAAGCCGGTCTTTATGTGTAGATAGTTGACACTCGAGGTTGTTCTGACCTACGTATTATCTGCGCAGCGAAAGCAAGTTTCATTCCTATTTGCTCCTACAGACAGGCGTTTCCTACAAAAAAAAAAAAAACGAACAATAGAAGTATGTACACCCAAACTCCACTTAGATTTGCTTTTACGCGATATTGAACGGATCATGGAAACCGCGGGTAGGAGAGAAGAAGGCATCCGTCGAAAGCTGCAATAGGTTAACGTAATGAGCTAGGGGAAGTGCAACACTTCCAGAATTGTAGAAGTCCATTCGGTGGAGTGGAAGAAACAATATTATTTTTATAGGACCTTCTGAAGATTGAGAGTAATTCAAGAATCAATTTATAGTATATTATGTTAAATTGCATTTTGTTCACAGTGTCGCAAATAAGAAAATTACTGTTGTACGTTATTTTTGTGAGTAACTATTATTTAAAAATAAGTACAGCTTGATTTTTTACTATTGTTTACAATAATTACATTGACCCAACAATTGTGGATGTTAACTGAACGAAATAAAACACATATACTCCTCTGGAACAGCAATGAAGGGAAAGCTGCTGATTGATTTTATAAACGATGGTTGATTTCTGATTGATTATTTTCCATACGTTGCGTTCAGTGCCCTTCGCATGAAAACTGTCCCTCGCAATGTTTGATCGTTTTTGAACGCCAAGAACCACTTTTAATATTTGAAAGCGTGATCCAATATCTGATCTTCTCAAGTACTACTTAAAGAGATGCATATCTCAAAATTCGAAACAAATATCAAATTTGTGAAATAGGATGTTGAAGTTGAATACTCAAGTTTCACACGAAACATTAGCCTCAGTCTTCATACACAAATTTATTATCTTCAAAATATCACTCGTTGGACTTATTGTTTTTTGTGCAAATCAGCGTTGCCGAAGGGTATGCAGTAGGTTTTAATATTCCTCATAGATGCACGACCAATTGATTTTTGAAGAAAAGGGGCTACTCAAGTTGATTTTAAAATTATCGCTTCCCAAATAGAACAAAGCTACAACGTTTGAAGAGTAATGGTTCGTCTAACTTATAAACCCTAAAACTCCAAGCAATCATACTACAGCAACTAACAGAACAAAACATCCGTAGTACTATAATCTGGTAAGCAATGTTTACCACCTCATTTATAACCTTCCTTAGCTGCAAATGTTCTCTTTAACCGCCTTGTGCTGTTCGGTTGTGTACAACTATAGAGGACAAGAGATACAATCCGCGTTCCGAGAGAAACCGACTCTTATTTATTTTTGAAGACTAACATCAATTTTATTATAATTATTATTGCAAACCTGCGTAATATTACCGATAAAAGCAAAATGGAACGGGGAAAAAACAAGTAGTTTCAAGGTTGAAATTCACCATAACTTTATGGGAAGTTCGAACTATCAAATGTGGAGGGTTGCCGAAAAGACACGTGAAATATTATTTTTTATACATAAAGCAAGAAATAGAATTATTGAAGTAAAAAAAACTAGCTATACAATATATATACTATAACTTCTAGGAGAAAAAAAATCTAAATAACGTGAAAAGGAATAGAACACGCGCAAAAAAAAAAAAGACGTGCGAGTATGAACGCGAGCAGAAATTCAGAACGAATAATATTTAAATTTAGAACCTGATTGAGACAGAGAGTTAAACTGAAAAAAATAATAATATAAAACAGACACACACACATTTAAGCTATCCATAAAGAAAGAAAAAGAGACAATGAAAATAGACTCCGTTTTTTGGAACATTGACAGACGCGTTCACATCCCAGCGCAGAGTTCTGAAATAACATTCAAGCAAACAATGGCTACCATAAAAAAAACATGTATTTGTGAATAAAATTGTTTTTGTTTTCTTTTCCCCAGAAACAGGTCGTAAACAAATAAAAACGAATACATGAATTCTAGAGCATCATCTTCCGTATTCAATCGATCCGAAACATTCCCTTCTCTCGTATATGGTTACGGAGGTAGAATAATTTTCGCATTCTGATCTCGCCCAAAAATCCATTGGTAACCGAGTGTGTAGCTCGTCGTTTTTAAGCAAATCAATGAAAAAAAACTATAACCACTGGGAGATAGAGAAGGATTTTCTCTTCATCTAAGCATTGTTAAGTATCGCATAAATCCATTCGTTTGTTCAGTAACAACACGTCGTCTTGTGCCGGTCGGATTGTTTTCGAGAACCATTTTTACCGGATTGTTATCCGACATTCTGGTGGCATGCCCGGCCAACCACAACCTTCGAATTTGTGCGGGATGGACGATGCTTGGTTCTCCCAGCAGCTGGTGCAATTCATGGTCCATCCGCCTTCTCCATGTTCCGTCTTCCATTTGCACTCCGCCGTAGATGGTCCGCAACACCTTCCGTTCGAAAACACCAAGTACACGCATTTTTCGACCCGCTCGATTTCATCACCGTCAATATGAACTCAAGATCGGGGGCTGCCGTGTACTCTGTTAAGTCCCTCGCTGTCATGTATCCTCAAGCGATTCGAGTGAAGGTGCAAAAAATGCGAGGTTCTCTCTATCTCTCTCTCGATGCTTCAAAAGAACTCTTAGTGTCCCGCGCGAACTAGACAGTCCTCGTTTTTCGTTGGTTTCCTTGTTTCGTTCCCTCGCACGGTGTTTTATTTTCTCGATTTCATGCGCTTTTTGAATAGCGCCCAAACAGTTAATTTTAGCGATATAGTTTGTTCGGAGAAGTTTCTTGGTGTATTAAAGCGCATCTTTTGATGCAAAAAGTTTTGTGATCAATTCACCTAGCAGTGAAATAGAAAAACTGTTTTTTTCAAAACATTTAGATAGACATATGGTGTCTTCGGCAAAGTTGTAGAATTGGCAATTTGAAACAACTTTGTCGAAGACACGATTTTTCTATCTCTTATTCATGTATGCATACATGTATGTGAATGGCCCCTAAAAATCATACTTTTTTCCAAGATTTTTAACATTTTTTGTGTTTTTTACAAATATGTTTGTCATGAAAAAACCCGTGTTTTTGCTGAACATATCTTCACTAGACTGATGCAAATTTTGAAGTTTTTGTTCCCCTATGCTTAAACGATGTCAATTATCATGAAAATGATCCTTCCAAAATTTGAAGTGATTTGGAAGAAATTTGGTTGTGCACACGCTATTTGAAGTTTATAGGGAAATTACTATGGAAAAGGCAAACCTTTTGTGTTCAGTCCTCTAACTGCTCGTCATAATAATCTATGGAAAAGTGAACACACTTTTCTCATGTAAAAACTTCCCAGCTACAACTTTGCCGAAGACCACATTTCGATGGGACGTAAGGATAATTTGTTATTATTGATAACAAAGTCTAAATCATGCTGAGATGATCATTCAATTATTTGCAGAGCAACACTGCTTTTTTGCTGAAGAACATAGTAGCCTGGATTACTTTGATCTATTCTTCCCGTCAGAAGCTCCAATGTTGCCTGCCGAACAGTTGGTGAAGCATGCTACATGCAAACCAACTTTATGATGATGAATAACAATTTATCCTGAGGTTCTATCAAAAAGTGGTCTTCGGCAAAGTTGTAACTGAGAAGATTTCACATTAGAAGAATTTGTTCACTTTTCCATAAAATATTATGACGAAGAGATGGAGGGCTGAACACAAAAGATTGGCGTTTTCTGTAGTAATCTCCATATAAACTTCAAATGGCGTGTGCACAGTCAAATTTCTTCCGAATCACTTCAAACTTTCGGAGGATGCTATTTACCATAATTAAAATCGTTCAAGCATAGGGAAGCAAACATTTCAAAATTTGCATCACTCTAATCTTCACCCTATCTTTTGAAGTAACAAAGTTATTCATGAATTACTCTTTTTTAAGGGGTAGCTTTACCCTCTATAACTGGCTTCGGCGCAAAATGGCGCAGACAACTCTTACAAATCATGAAAGTACCGTATCTCCCCTTGTGGCAGTTAATAAAAACTTTTGTCTATAAGCGTCTTTGCATTGGTTTTTACTATCAAACGAATAAGCCTTATTAAAACGAATTCGACTGATAATTCTTCTCCTGTAAGAGATAGAGAGGTGCGATGTTCAGCTAGGCTGACCATACGTACCGTATTTAACGGGACAGTACCGTTTTCATCACCTCGACGGGCTGTCCCGTCGTTTTATGGAAAATGCTCGAATTGTCCCGTATTTTAGGAAATGGAGAATCGGCACATAATTTTCAACACCAGTAAAACAATAACATTAAAAACATAACAAACAGTTTTTAGAAATATTTCAGAGTATATTGTCTTACTCATCTACTTTCCAAGCAATTATTAGTTTCTCAAACAGAGTTAAACTTGATCCGTACATGCTTCTGCTTATTTTTTTTTTGCATTTCTTTACTCATATTTATGCCAAATTTTGGAGGATTTCCAAAATACTGCTTCTTAGAAATCAAAGATTGCGCTTCAAGGTTCTTACGTGATTTTTATTGAATCATACAGACATGTAGCTTGGGATTGCATAATCTGGTTCTGCTACTTTCCCTCGGATGGCGGTTTCCTGAATGTCGTTCTCCCGCCAGTTCTCAGAATGCTAGTTCCCTGTAACCCCGTACCCCGAACAGCTCAGTTCTCCGAAAAGTCATAACATTCATAATTGTCAGAACCTTTCGCATTTCAAGGTGGTGAACAATATGTATGTTCGGTAATATGTATTTAGTCCAGAATGATCAAATATCTCCTTCTTTGGTAGCTTATCGATCTTTCTAACTCAACACTATCTCACTACCCGAGCAGAAGCAAAGTTCTGACCATTAAATCGAGATATTGATTTGATAGACATAAGAGATGAAAGCATGATAATGTCAAAATTTTATTCCTAGAACTTCTGAGCCATAGCTAAATTTGATGTTGGAAGATGTAAGGAAAAGCTCGCTGATATTGGTGAGATCTTATAAAAGCTAAATATAATATGCTAATAGTAGTTCAGGAGTAAATTTTAGATATTATTTTCGGATCTTTTATCTCTTATATCTTTCAAGTTAATATAACTTTTGTATGTCCATATCAAAATTTGCTATTACTTAGCTGCTCGGGTAAAGACTATTATTGCACTTTTTTGAGCTGAATTGCTTTACAAGGGAACGGGCTATTCGGGGAAATGGCTTCAGAGAAACGGGCCATTCGGGGAAAAGTAGCACAATCGCATAATCTATGTCTTTTAAAATTGTCCCGTTTTTGTTTATTATTTGTCCCGTTTTTATCTGGTTGGCTTATGGTCAGCCTATGTTCAGCAAAAATACGCGTTTTAAGATGTTCAACAACTTTGTAGAAGACATGAAAAATGTTAAAAATCTTGTAAAGGAGTAACACATTTTTTAACATAAAGTACACAAATTTGTATGGAAAAACTCGTTTAAAATCATTTTTGTTCATAACTTTTTACTTAAATTTTTAACATTTTTCATGTCTTCTACAAAATTGTTAATCATCTTAAAACGCATGTTTTTGATGAACATCGCACCTCTCTATCTCTTACAAGAGAAGAATTATCAGTCGAATTCGTTTTAATAAGGCTTATTTGTTTGATAGTAAAAACGCATGCAAAGACGCTTATAGACAAAAGTTTTTATCAACTGCCACAAGGGTAGATACGGTACTTTCATGATTTGTAAGAGTTGTCTGCGCCATTATGCGCCGAAGCCAGTTATAGAGGGTAAAACTACCCCTTTAAAAAGAGTAATTCATGAATAACTTTGTTACTTCAAAAGATAGGGTGAAGATATGTTCAGCAAAAACACGGATTTTTTCATGACAAACAACTTTGTAGAAAACACAAAAAATGTTAAAAATCTTGGAAAAAAGTTATGATAAAAAGTATGACTTTTAGGGGCCATTCAACGGCAATTCAACATACAACGGCATACATCTCAAAAAGAATGAGAGATAGAAAAATCGTGTCTTCGACAAAGTTGTTTCAAATTGCCAATTCTACAACTTTGCCGAAGACACCATATGTCTATCTAAATGTTTTGAAAAATTAGTTTTTCTATTTCACTGCTAGGTGGATTGATCACAAAACTTCTTGCATCAAAAAAATGCGCTTTAATATACCAAGAAACTTCTCCGAACAAACTATGTCGCTAAAATTAACGGTTTGGGAGCTATTCAAAAAGCGCATGAAATCGAGAAAATAAAACACCGTGCCTCGTAAAGAGGCAAAAGCAGCACGCTGCTCTAGAGTATGTCACCGAACTCGTATGATGTTGATGAATTTTATCAAGCCTCTGCACTCCCGTGCATAAGTTTGGGTTCACCCCCTAAAAAACATACAAAAGTGGTCAATCCATATCACTGTGATTACCAAGGGGGTGGCAAGAGCCAATAATTACCAACCCAACACCAATTCAACATGGCGTCCAGTGTTCTTGTTTTGATTATTTTGGGATGGACAAAACAAAGTTTTTATGGGTAGGAGACATCAATGATACCTCGCTGATGCACAAAACAATAAACAAAATTATGAACAAATGAAAAGCGTATTAAAATACGACGATTTAATGCGATATGTTTAATTGCCAGAATCTAGCACTAGCAGCGTATGAGCCGTATACTCGAAAATCAGGAGCAAGGTTAGGGCCAGTGATGAGAAAAGTACTAGAGCAAACATTTACCGCCTCTACATTTACATCTTTCTACAAGACCATCAAAATCCAAAGCAAACCATGACCGTTCAAAACCAAAAAATGTCACGGCTCTTCAAAACTGTAATCTTTTTCTTCCTAACGTTTTTCAACCCCGAATGCGAAATGACTCGAGCACAGTGGTGACACGATTTTAGCTGCTTTCGGGGTTTTGCATTTTTGCTCGATAAAGGTAGCATGAAATTGAACTTGTTTATATGTATCGCAAAGGAATGATTGTGCTCTTTCTGTTAGAGCTAATAGATTTCAATTAGTTGAAAACACTAGCGAAATATTAGCGATTGAATGATTTAACACTTTTTTCAATCATTCACCTTGGAATGGCTGCCCGAAAACGGTCATAGTGGAGAGACAAAAACAGTCAAGCAGTGTGTGAACCGTTGGCAGCGCAACGCCTGATGATATTGATGCTGCTGCTACTTTGTGTTTTGGTTGAATGGCAGAATCGATGAACTGTGGTGAATTGTGGTCACAGTTCCCAAGACTGGTTAGGGCAAACTGACCAGAAAGTGGGTACCAAAACGCGAAGTACCAAAACGATGTGAGGAAAAGCCGAAATGTACAGCTAAGAACAATAGTCTAGATGAGTCGCGCCGACCGAGGGGTCGCAACCAGAGCGTTAATGACTAACGGGTCGCAATGATTGATTAAGTGATTAATGATTACATTCAATTTTATCATGATTAATGATTATGATCATTGATTCAAATTTCTTAAGTCATGATTAATGATTGTGATTGATTTTTAAGCCAGAGTATGATTAATGATTATGAATTTTTTTTTTCTATATTTATTAACGAGATTTTTAGCCCTGGGCTAGTTCATCTCGGGCTTTACTTCCCTTCCGAAGGAAGTCGTCACTGAAATTTTTAGTGACTATCTCGGGGATGGGATTCGATCCCAGGTCCTCGGCGTGAGAGGCGTGTGTTCTAACCACTACACCAGGTCCGTCCCCTTGATTATGAATGATGATTAAATTACAATTTTAGATGATTAATGATTATGATAAATGATTAAACTCAGTATGATTAGTGATTATGATTAATGATTATGATTAACCCTTACATTAGGCATTGTCAAATTTGATCAAAATTTTCAATTTCAAAACAATAGTTTTTTTTAATTATCATTTATCGTATTTATATTGTGAGCTCATTGTGAGCTTGCACTATACAAATCTCATCAAACAAGTCGTTGGCGAGTAGTGTGTGATTATTGAGATGGAATCGAATTCAGGTTAACTTCTGCATCCGTGAGTCCTCTCGTGGTGTATGGATAACGCACCCTATCTAGTGAACAGGGAGTCGTGAGTTCGATTCTCACCAAGAAGACGTGTAATTTTATCGCCAATTTCACATATTTTTTTTCATTTAATCCATATGCGAAGTAATTGTAATGTTGTTTTTGAAAATTATGTTTTTCAGTCGTCTTCTAACGAAATTCCGTAAATATTAGGATTGCAGTTTGTCTTTGAAACTGCGGGTATCGATTCGTAAATTACGATAGTTCCGAATTCATGATGAGAGCTATTTGATTCAGTTTTTTTAATCATAAGTGTACCGATAAATTTTAAAGAGTGTGATCATTCGTTGCATACTTAAAGGTTTTTTGGGCATCTCATGTCATTTAATTATTGTTTTTATGATTAATCTTTGATTAATCATTAATCATTCAATAACGAATGATTAAATACCCGAAAATATGCACTAAACGACTTAAAGTGTGCAACCAGTGGGTTATATACTAACACTAGAAAATAATGAATATTACTCATGATTAACAAACAATCATATATAAAAATCTTCTGAACTTCGCTATGGCAAATTAATCACAGTTTTCATTCACAAATCGTGATTAATTGCTCTGATTCAAGAGCCAGTATCCTGGAGGTAGTGGTCAATATATCGGCTCTGTGGAGCGTAGCTTGCTACATATCCAACTTCATGAATTATTAAGCTTTAAGCGGAAGTTTCAGACGTTAATGATAAACTTGAATATATGCCGGGTTGTTAAGGTGAAGTTGCATCGAAGCCAAACCTCAAATTTTCAAGAACACAAATCTAGAGAAACGGACAGCTGTTTGAGCTAAAAACTTAATCGGTTGGTCACTCGTTGGTGGTGACCCATCAATTAAATTTTCCGCTGTAACGGCTGTTTAGTTCTCTAGATTTAAGCTTTTGAAAATTTGAGGTTTGGCTTCGATGCATCTTCACGTTAAGGATTGTCGATTTCCCGGGAAAAGTATTCACAATATTGGTGTTGTAAAAATCATTAGTAAGGCGAGCAAACCCCGGTATACTCTAATATACTGCTAATCATGTGATTATATTATAATTATACATATAAAAGTTTAATGGTATTTGCTCGCCTTTCTAGTGATTTTCAGTATTCTTTTTGTAAAGCGAAATGTTAAAATTCAATAAGTTGTTTATTCATACTCCGAAAATTCCTCCAAAATGAAAGTGAAGCACTATATAGGTAGTTCTGAAATCTAGCTTTCCATATATTAGACTTCATGAATTTTACAAACCAAGCCATTGAATTAATTCTCAAGTGAATTATCGAAATATTTGATATCGGACTTTTCGAAAGAATTGGCTTGTTCAGAAGTATCCAGTTTTTTTTTTGTATTTTCTGAATCTTCATTTACCCTACATTAAAGTTTGAACCAGAACCCAAAATTTCAAAATCGTTCGTGCCCTGAAACTATTTTAATAACGCGTTCGATATTAGTATGGGAATAACTTTTGAATCACCCCCGGCAAATTTAGTTTCGCGCGAGCTGTCATTGTTTAAATTAAAACATCTACAGATTGAAATCTTTTTTGATATACTTGATATACTTAGAAAATGTGATCTTTCGAACAGGCTACGAAACACTGCAAATATTTCATCACTAAACAACCCAATTCTTGGAGAAATTTTGAGCGAAATCAGTTTGAACATTTGGCAGGTATTTCCTAACGAGATCTTTATGAAAAACTTGGATAAATATTTTTTCAAGAAATTTCCTAGATTTGAATCATAATTTTTTAGTAAAAATGGTTCGCGATTAATAATATTGCTGTAACGAAGTTCAAAAGATTTTATATCAGATTTATTGCTAATCAAGGGAAAAATTCATCATTATATAATGTATACCTTGTCTGTTGCATACTTCAAGGCGTTTAGAGCATACTTTTGGGCATTAATTCATTAGCTTTTGGATGACTAATCAATGATTATTAATAAAAGAATAATTTTTAGGGGAAAGGTATTCAATATCGGCAGATAGAGATATGTTTGCCAAATTAAGTGTAATTGTGGTAACATTGTGCTAAAAGATTATGTAGCCGGCGGGACTTGAACCCACAATTTCCATTCTGTACACGGACGCATTACCAATTGGTAATGCGTCCGTGTACAGAATGGAAATTGTGGGTTCAAGTCCCGCCGGCTACATAATCTTTTAGCACAATGTTACCACAATTACACTTAATTTGGCAAACATATCTCTATCTGCCGATATTGAATACCTTTCCCCTAAAAGTAAAAATAGCTGACTGCAAAAGTCGAAAATAAAAAAGAGAAGAGTAAACCCCTTTGATACGGATGTATCATAGCCGTCGTTGGTCAGTGTGTACGGCAGCAGCCACGCACCTATTCCTCAGCCGAATCGACAACCCGTGCGATCATATGGGGATGTAGGTACAATAGTGTTGCGTTTTCTCACACCGACTGTATTCAATGCCGGCAGATAGAGATATGGTGAGGGATAAGTGTGGTATATTGGACTAGTAAGATTGTGGGGCTTGGGGATGCTACAAAGGTCATTAGCCAAATACTTCAGTTTACCGTAGCGTAGCTGTAGTATAATTGGTAATGCGTCCGTGTACAGAATGGAAATTGTGGGTTCAAGTCCCGCCGGCTACATAATTATTATAGATTAATCTTTTAGCACAATGTTACCACAATTACACTTAATTTGGCAAACATATCTCTATCTGCCGATATTGAATACCTTTCCCCTAAAAGTAAAAATAGCTGACTGCAAAAGTCGAAAATAAAAAAGATAAAAAAATAATTAAATGGCATCTTCCTAAGGCACCGTCCACAAATCACGTAATGCTCGAAGGGAGAGGGGGAGGCTCATACGGTGTGACTCAAACAGAATTTTGAAAATGTTCATACAAAAAGCATTTTTCCAGGGTTCAAAAACTCAATTTTTAGCGCTACGTAATGAATGGATGCTACTTACACGCCTTGAAGTGTGTAACAAATGGGCCATAAACATGAAAATGAATGGCTTTACTCATTATTGAAGAAAACTGCTACATTCAGTGAATTTCTGCAGGCGATGTTAGATTGCAAACATCAAAAGTGAACAAAAACAGCGAGGAAGTATTGACAGAAATACCACCTACTAGGGGAAAAGGACTAATTTTTGATCTTGAAAATGTTATGCCAATTTTCGGATTTTCATACAAAGTATACAACAATCTTATGAACGGCCAAGAAACTAGTGCTAGGTCGAAATGTTGTGATCTGCCCCTATAAACAGCAACTCACAAGCTCACAAACAACTCACAAGCTTCCAACCGCGTCTTCGGATTCGGATCATATACAACTAAGAAATGCACCGTCTTACATGGAGGAAATATTTAAGAGTCTTCGGATACAAAGCAAAGCCATGCTGTACCTGGTTGGATATCGACGTTCCTTGGGCATAAACTCTCATTGTTCGTGCCACAAGATATAAGAAATGTAAAATTTATTTATACATTAGAAGGCAATGTTGTAAAATTTGTTTAATTTTGTTCAATGATTGATTGATGATTGATTAAATGTTTGACTTATGATTAAGATTATGATTACTGAATAAAATTAACGATCTTTATGATTATGATTAATGATTAATGATTAAAACATAAAATTGCAATGATTATGATTAGTGATTAATGATTAACTTTTGATTTTTTGTGATTAATGATTAACATTTTTGATTAATCATAATCATTAATCATTAATCATGATTAAATTTATGATCAATCATTAACGCTCTGGTCGCAACAAGTTTAGTATACAAAATACAAAAAAAGTTTTTGGAAAAATACATACGAAGTAAGAAAATAACTCTTTGCCGTTTTGAATGAATCTTAAAGGGTTTCAATTAAACGTGTAATCACAGATATATGATCAGAATACTTTTGTATGTTTTTGAGGGGGTGAACCCAAACTTATGCACGAGAGTGTATATACAATGGTTGCGCTCTGATGTGTTTTCACGTTTTGCAGTTTAAAAAAATGAAGAGGAGCAGCGTGTCATAATTTTGCTCGCGCAGCAAGAGAATCCGACCTTCTCGCACGAAACTTATGTGAAGGCGGATTTCAAGCAGCTTCCAGGACACGATTTTTGTACCGCATCAGAAAAAGGTAAGGAGGCCGAAATTTTCAAAACCATCAAACTATCTGAATTTCTAAACAATACCTTGTCCGGCATTACATTTTCACGTGTAGTCTCAAAAGTGACATGTTCATCGCTACGGGAACCATCAATCAAGAGATCTACGTCTAGAAGTGTCTCAAAAAGCGGCTGCTACCATTTCTGAAGCAACATAATAGACCTGTGCTGTTCTGGCCAGACTTGGCAAGCTGCCACTATGAAAAAAAGGTATTGTGATATTAAGAACTGGGCGGATGGGCCAAGAGAAAGACCCACTCTCAAACAACAAAATAAACACGCTAAACTTGCCACGCTCAAAAATGAGTGCCGAGTACACAAAATCAGCCTCTCTTCATACAGCACAGATTCTGTACAAAGGGGGCTGTACACAGTTTTGTGTAAACGGTGGTAAACAAACCGAATGAGTAAAATGCG
The DNA here is from genome assembly GCF_002204515.2 of Aedes aegypti. Taxonomy (NCBI): domain Eukaryota; kingdom Metazoa; phylum Arthropoda; class Insecta; order Diptera; family Culicidae; genus Aedes; species Aedes aegypti. Next base: position 109,997,151 of record NC_035109.1, read on the forward strand.
TACAGAGGAGGAACGCTTGGAATGCGGAATTCGCTTCCATTTTTATTTTGCTTCTGAAAACATGAAAAAAACATTCAAATTTTCATGTTTTCAGAGATTTTTTTCATTCGAACAGCCGAAGCGGAAGCAAATGGGGAAAAAACTTTCACATTTGCGACCATTTTCCGACTTTTCGCCTGAAAAAATCCCGGAAAACTTCGCATCCTACCAATGGCCAACTGTTTGCTGCCGCGCGGGAGATGACTGACAGTTCCATTTCCATCGATCCGCGCACAGCCTATGGCCAACACATCGGTAACACATAGCATGAGTGCGACTTACACAGAATTTTCACTCAGCCAGCCAGTCCTGCATTGGTTGCCTCATTCTGTGTAGTTTTAACACATGCGCTGCGTTGAGCAGGCTTAGCGTGTAGCGCTTGTTAGTTGGGTTTATTCTACGAGTGGCGTGAGGTGACAATTTTCGGTGTCGTATAGCGAGGTGACAATTCTCGACTCGAGTGAAGTGACTCGCCGTGTAAATCAAATGGAGAGTCACTTCACTCGAGTCGAGAATTGTCACCTCGCTATACGACGCCGACAATTGTCACCTCACGCCAGTCGTAGAATAAGCCCAAGTATCTTATGGCTTGCTCAGCAAGGCCTACTTCTTCACCCCCTCTCGATTGTGGAGTCCAATGGTTCGGCGTAGATTTTTCAAATCTTGCAATGTCCAACGCTTTTGTAAAAATATCTACTAATTGCCTGTCTGTGCAAACCGGTTCCACCCGAATGCGTCCGGCAGCAAAGGCGGCCACAGTTTGTTTCTTGCTTGACCAGCAACGTAGTCAGTGCCGCCTCTGACCACAGGTTCTTCGGAGCTTTTGAATCGTTGAGCATTGATCTTACCTTTTCCACCAAAGTTCGGTTGAACCGTTCAGCTACTCCATTTTGTTGAGGGGAATAAGCTACTGTGGGTTGTACCTGAATGCCTCGCTTATATTAGTAGCTCCTTTGTTCGTTGGAAAAGAATTCACGGCCTTGGTCCACGGTAAACTTGCATATTCTTGTCTGCCATTGAGTTGGAGCCATTGCTTACTCCTTAAAACATTGTAGCCATTACTACTCCTTAAAACATCGGTATACCTCAGACCTGCGCTTGATTGGATAGATTACAGCGAAATGTGTCCAGTCATCCATGAACGACATGAAGTACCGCGATCCGTCCCGGGCCGGGGGATCAATAGGGCCACACAAGCAGGCTGTGCATAGAATGACGCACATCGGTGCCAATCGAACATGTTAGTTAGAGAGTTGGGTTTATTCTACGAGTGGCGTGAGGTGAGAATTGTCGGTGTCGTATAGCGAGGTGGCAATTCTCGACTCGAGTGAAGTGACTTGCCATGTAAATCAAATGCAGCGTCACTTCACTCGAGCCGAGAATTGTCACCTTGCTATACGACACCGACAATTCTCATTTCACGCCACTCGTAGAATAAACCCAAATGGCTTTGCAAGACGCTGTTGGGCTCAATTCAACTGGATCACGATCACCAATACCACTATCAGGATGAGCTAAAAAGGGCTCACCAGCAACGTTTCCGAAAAAAAGGTCCTCTTGTGCCCTTTTCAAATGTTTGTCCAGACATGATATATTTCTTTTCATCGATCCTTCCTTCCGTGAATAAAGAAAACAAGATGCAAATCATGTTTTACACTAGAACGCAAGATTGCATTGCTGTCTAGCGTTCTGAGTTAAAAATGTTCAACCACCTTTATTCATAAAAGCGAGGATCGATTGAGAGATCGATCATGCTACTAACGCCATTCATTCTAGAACTTATTATTGAGAAACATGGTAGGGGAAGGTGGGGTTTGTTTCGAAGAATTCTCCTGTAAATAAAACAGAACGATTTTTCTTGTTTACCTTCTGCATAGAATTGTCTATTTTTGACCTTTGTTGCTGCTATTTCTGTTGTGTTATCCTGTCAGCATAGTAGTTTTACTCTATTAATGAAAATAGTACTGGGAAAAGTGCAACAGTTGTGTGTTTTGTTTTATATCAAATGTTCATGGTTTCCAAATTTAGTTCTGTGCTTGACGATGTTATACCAATTCTACCTTTTTTTATACTTCCTAATTCTGATGTTTACAGACAGTCCTTTTCGTTCTGCACTATATCACTTCTTGTTCGTTTTAATAGTACTTTGTGTATTTATCACCGCGCGTCCCAAATTCACTTCACAGTTCTCTAGTTCGTGTGTGTGTTAGTTAACCCGTTCAGAATAGTGTCAACGGTTTGGAAGAAGCGATTGGCAGAATTTCCGCGAAGGTAACCCTTGTTTAGATTTTTTTTTGCCCAACGGATGTTTAACTTTTCTCAATGGTTCTGTTGATGTAAGATCTTGATTTTGTTTTCTCTGTATATATTTGTATTATGTTGGTGAATAATGTTTTCCTGATATTCCAATTGTAATGTTTGCTTGCAAGTATGTTCAGTTTTGTTTATCTTTTTCCAAGCGAGCCAGTTGTAAGATTTTTGTTGTTGTTGTTTTTAAAACGTGTCTGTTGGTTAATTAGATCAATATAAATAATATGCTTTACTAACTTTATATTTGCCCTTATGCAAATTGTTTAAAGGGCGAGTGCCTTTCTTCGTTTATCTTCTATTCCATTAAGCCGGCTGCATAGACTGAAAAGAAATATGTTTTTTTGTTTGTTTGACGGATGACATTTTCTCTACTCTCTGACTGGTTGTCTGATAATAAACTATTTCTTTTCTTTTTTTGCTTTTGCATTTTTGTAACGATAATTTAGTGTGGGTTCATTTGTATCTGCTGTGTACTATGTGTGTTATAGATGTTGTGTTTGTGTATTCTTTTATCTTTCAAGTTATTTCCATAAGCCTGTTGGAAATTGAATTCCCGGTTCTCCAACGCGGAAATTGTTGCTTTACTCGTTCCACCAATCGCTGGCGGCACCGCTGTTGCTGTTGCTGTAGCTGCCACCATAACTACCACCGCCTCCGCCGCCGCCGCCGCCACCACCGCCTCCATTGCGATAGTAGCTTCCTTCGTCACGACCTAAAATTGAAGAAACAATTTCGATACTTAGAATATGACTTCCATCTAAACTATTACTGTCGGCAAATACCTTATTCAGGTATATTGAGGGTAATTTGGCAAAAAGCTATTTGGCATAACATTGTTTCGTCAAAAACAGAACATATTCTAATCATATTAGATGACCATTATACCAAATGGCCATTTTCCAAATATTGACATTATATCCCCACTGGGAGAGGACTTGTTTGTCGGTTGAATATTCGCAAACACTTCCAAAATATTTAAGTAAGAGCTTTCTTCGCTTGTTATCTTTTTTTTTTTTTTTGTATGGTATTCAGTTGGAGCTGCCTGACAGCTTAACTTGTCAAGGCTGAACCCTCGGTCTGGCTTTTGCCAAGTTTCCCGTCTACCAGGACCAATACTCAGACGGACTAGGCAATGGCGCCCACATGAACACTGTTTTTTTATTAGTATTGTGACGTGGTAGTTTTTGAAAAGTAGGGGGACATGGGGCAAGAAGGACACCCGGGGCAAGAGTGCCACCTCTAATTTCACGTAGTTCAAATCAATTTTTTTTATGTTTAACGCAGGATAAGTATAAATTGAGTACTAATTGAGGGTTGTGTAAATATTACAGTTTAAAATGTTTAGTACAAAAATTAGAAAAATGTCTTTAACTCAGCAACGTAAAATATGCGAAATATTATAAGAATGTAAGACTGAAAAACAAGGTTTGACTCCCAATAAATACAAAACATATTGATTTTTCCGCACAGTATTGATGATTTTCAATTGTTTAATATAGCTGTGAGGAATTTTTTTCCGAAAAAGTCCTTTTGACATTAAATTTTACATATATAATAACAGTATGTCTTATGGGGCAAGAGGGACACCGCAATTTTCTCATATAAAATCAAATGACCTTTTATTTTTCTTGTTTAATATTGCATTCAATCAACGTTTTCTACTAAATAAAATCAAAATAAACCATCTTGGACATTCAAAATAGTTTCTGAAATTTTTACTATTATTGTTACAGTCAAAAAAGTTGAAAACTAAATTAATTTCGTAAAATTACTTTTTAACTATAAGTCAACTTTTATACCTCAGTTTTTAGCTTTACTTACTCTACAATTTATCCTTTAGGCGGGGAAATAATACTATACAAAATTTGTGGCATTTTGCTCTGGTGGTCTTCTTGCCCCATACGAGTGGCACTCTTGCCCCGTGCCTCGTTTAAAAACCTCATAAGAAGGGACATCTTCAAAAATCTCAAATCATCATGTGTTTCTTATATTTTTGAAATCTATCGATAACATCATTTAGAACAAGAGCTGAGCTTGCCCCTACACTGGAATAATCTTCAAAAATTGTGCTAATCAACCATGATTTGAACCTATATATCTTAAGGTGTCCTTCTTGCCCCCAGCCCCCCTACCCATATTCCCTTGCTTCTGAGAAAAGGAAGCATTATGAAAATCAGCAGCTCCATTAGAATTTGTTTGAAATAGTAGTGCATTACTAATACTGTCTAGTCGAAATGGTTTTGAATAATTTGTCATTCAAGTGCTATTCTGATTACTATTGTCTTTTACGTAAGATTAGAGTCTTAAATGTCAAGTGTCGTCAAGTCTTAACAAAATTAGGCTGTTTAGTAGTAGTTCTAGTTAATTTCATTTTTTGTTGTTAAAAATATTTATTGGTCATTACGTTCATATATCCTTAAAGAAAAAAGTCGCTTTCCTTGTCTGTTCAACAATTTTTCGAAACTAGCAAGTGTACCCTAATGATCGATCTCAGCGTCTTACTTTCCATAGTCATTTTTATAGTGAATATTGAAGAGTAAAGTTACCTTAGGCTTCTATTACAGTCTCCTACAAGATTCACTTTTCGGTGGCAAATGCAATGCTTCACAACGCCTACTTTCTACTTGTAAATTTTGCGAAAATGAAGCTGGAATTAGATTTATTTATACCGCTGTTACAAAAGAGGTATTTCTTATTATGGCAATGTAAAAACCATATTAAAATAAGATTGTCGCCACTCATTTCTACTCAGTGAATCTACTAGTCATTTTCCTAAGAGTTCTTAAGTATTCCCTACGTCGTATATGATAACGATGTATCTAGCTAGCTAATAGTAAGAGTGGCTACGGATCATTCTGGTTAGCAAAAGGCAAACTGAACGTCACCAATAGTATTAATGTCCACTTCGAATAAATTAATTATTTGAAATGGGCATCAATTCTATCAATGACGCAGAATGTCCGTTGGATCACATCCGAGATATTATTGCGTCTATGCCATATGAATTATGACGCGGCTTTAAGCAAAAAATGCCAAAATGTGATACCACCACTACAGGTTACGCCTTTGGTTTCCATCATATGGGCTAATGGATTATGCCCTCCCATCGCGGCAAGGTCGCATAACCAAGGGGAGGGCTTTCTTTGCTTGTTATCACTCCATAATTTATATTTTTAGGAAATATAAATTGGCAGTTTTAGAATAATTTTTGTAAAAGCAAAATGCCATTTTTGCAAAATCAGGCATTGCAGAATTCGTTCTCACTTGATTTTGAATAACGATTGAAGCAAGCGAAGATCCCATGTGTAGCGGTCCATGATCGGCAATGTATCGCAAGTTGTAACAACTTTGATAAATAAGAGCAGCGAACGAGAGCCCCGAAAGAGAGAGAGAGCGATTGTAAAATAATTTTATTGCAATAACAAGAGTGCTCCGCGCGTTTGGGGCTTCTTTAGAGGGGTTTTATCATGCACTAACAGGGTGTCTACTCATTTACAGAATTGTAATTCCTCAATATTTCCAGATTTATTTCAGATTAAAAAAAAATCCATTTTTAAGAAATGGCGAATGATTAAATTTTGGTGATTAAGAATTTATTTTCAAGCATAGGTAGTTTGGCTTCAAAACAATTAAAATATTTTAAAAATATTGTTTTATCTGTTTGTCCTAAATGTGTAAACAACATACGAAAAAATAGTGAAATTTGGCGATTTTGTTTATAAAATGATCTGAAAGTCTTTAATCGTCAAACTCAGACCTGAATAAATATTTTATTTGATCCTAAAGAAAAAAATAACATTTCACATAAAATGGGATTCAGATTTATGGACATTCAGAGAGGTACCCAAAATATTTGTATGGATGGCGCTTTTTTATTATTTTTCCTAAATAAGGGGTGCTGCCACTGATGTTCTTGGAAATAAAAACTTCAGAGAATCCTTCCCTGAAAAAGAAAAACAAAAATGAACCAAAAAGAGATCAAGGAACCACGACATGAGAGTTTGATTCCTTAAACAGACATTTCTCCAAGAATTTTTATAATACTTTTTTTTAATTCCTCGTGACATTGTAATACTTGTATTACTACTCCTTGTACTGTAAATTCATTTCACATATCACTCCAAAGACCTCGTCAAGAGTTTGTTTTGTGATTTTTACGAGCATTTTTATGTAATTCTTATAAGAATCATTTAGATACCATCAAAAAATCAACCTGGATTTTTCTAAGAGAAACCACCGTCCTGCAGCGACCACGGCTGTTTTTCCTAATGCTATTGGTTGGTTCTTTCTGCTGCGTGCACTAGACTAGCGAGCTCGATTTTGCGCACTGGGTCATCTACTCCTAATACCATTAGGGCGGTTGGGGGACCACTTAGCATCCATGTACGGACTTCAAATTATTACCTGATTTTTTTCTTAGCAAAACGAGCACTTTACAATGACGAACTTATAACATTTCGCATTTTCGAAAAATCAGGGACAGCCTACTGAACACTCTATAGTAGGTTTCAGGTGCCCTGGGGGAACTGGCCAATTAGGAACATATCTGGAGCCATATCAATATGGGCATCAAACTTCAATATTTTCAAAGGTTTATGCTTCTGGAAACATTTTCAGCACCACCGGCTGCCGTGACTACTCTATAGTAGGTTCCAGATGCCCCGGTGGATGTGTCCAATTTAAAACTTGGCCGGAAACACATCAATATGGGTATAAAACATCAAGATTTTTGAAGGTGATGTTTCTGGCAGTATTTACAGAGCACCTTATGTCTATGACCACTGTATAACATAGTATAGTAGGTTCCAGGTGCTCTGGTGGAAGTGGCCAATAAGGAACATACCTGGAACCATATCAGTAGGGGTATCACACTTCAAGATTTTCGTATATGATGCTCCCGGGAGCATGTGGCCAATTCGGAAGCATCACCTTCTAAAATCTTGATATTTGATACCCATATTGATGTAATTCAGGGCATGTTTTAAATTGGCCACATTTTTCGGGGCATCTAGAACCAACTATAGAGTGGCCATGGTAGCCGATGGCGCTGAAAATGCTTCCAGAAGCATCATCTTTGAAAATATTGATGTTTGATACCCATATTGATATGGTTCCAGATATGTTCCAAATTGGCCACTTCCCCCAGGGCACCTGGAACCTACTATAGAGTGTTCAATGCATCTAATGATTCTGAAAATGCTGCTGAAAGCATCATTTTGAAGATTGATGCCACATGCACATAGCTCCGAATAATATTTACATGATTGGTAATAATAACATGACCGACCATATTTTCCGGAACCAGTTTTACGGAGATTTTCAACGAATCTTAATGCGTCCGGCGACATTCAACATCCTATTAGTTCTAGTTTTGAGGAAAATTGTAAACATCTATACAACTTCACACCGAACAAAAATACCAGCGACATAAAAAATGCCATTTGGACATGACCTCGGAAAAACCGGAATATTGCCGGTGGTCAGTGGCCAATATCCATTGTCAAGCAAGTTCCTAAAACTAGACTAAATTTGACGTCGAAGTTATAAGCATTTGAATTTAGGCAATATTTTGCCTATCCCCTGTACATTGGAGGAATAGCTTCAGGGTATCTTCAGCAAAGTTGTAGATTTCGACGAGATGAACTACCGTGATGCTACCATATTTCGCGCATGCTCCTAATTTCGCTCACTGACATTTTACCCATATTTGTTGAAATTTATTGGGCTATATAATTGCATGTTATGTAACCATGGCTGAAGTAGGATTATTAAAATACTAACTAACAAAAATTTCTTACGCAGAACAAGTTCAAAATGTCAGTGAGCGAAATTAGGAGCGCGCGCAAAATATGGGTACCTTACGGTAGTTAGCTGAAGACAGTTTTTGTGTAGGGCTAGCATATTTTGAGATAAACAGTTTTGAATTTTTCGTCGAAAATGCAACTTTAGCTAAATCGTTATTACATTCCAACTCGGGATTGGAAAAATCATTTAAAAATATATGTCAAAATTCAAGTTATGTCTAATGTTCTGTGAAAATTTCATTCGAATCGGTCTATAAATAACTGAGATCTAGCTTATCAAAGTTGGTCATTTTATTTGGAAAATCGAAAAAGTTGCAAATGTTTTGTCAAATACTGTACATGTTGAGGAATAAAAAATCGCCAAAACTGACGAAAGCTCGTTATTAGAAACTGACTATGTCAATCCTATCATTTGCACCTCAAAGGTTCTCACCGACATCTCAAATCCACATTGAAATATTAGAATATGTATTAAAATCCTTGGAAAAACAAGATTTGTACAAAAAAAAGGATCTTAGTGGCATTAATTTCTAAAGATTCTAACCAAAACTTTTGGAATTAAACCAGATTTTTTTTTATAAAAAATATTTGTATGGCGAAATGCATCCAACGAATTATTTCTCAAAATTGAGATCTTCGTAGACGCGCGCTGAACGAATACAAAATGTTTACCGTAGCTACGCGTAGTTCGAGCAAAAATTTAAGTACAGTTTACTTTCGTTCGTAGCACTAAACCTGTAGCCCACTTAGTGAAAGACTTTCACTATCTTTCAAATATTGAATAAGAGAAAGCACACCTAAAGGTAGTGCAACGAACGAAATTTGACTGTATTCTACTGGAATCTAAGCCTAGGATTTTTTGAATCGCAATGGTTGCAATAATCTCAAGAAATTCTGAATAATTATTATTTATTTATCTTTATTAGAGAGATTGTCAGCCAGAGGCTGGTTCATCTTTGCAAGGTTCTGAATAAGGCTACATTGTAAATTGTACACTTCAGGATAATTATCAGAACTTCAAATCTGAAAGTCTTCATAGAAGAGCTGGTGTTCCTCAAGGGCGGAACGTCATTTGGCATAAATTAATTTGGCATAACGGCCGTTTGACATACAAGTCATTTGGCATAATTGAGGTTTGGATCTTTTGAACACAAGCTGTTTTTTTAAGAAGCACTATGTCGATCTTCTAATTTTCTTTATTTTATGCCAAACGTCCATTATGCCAAATGACAATAATGCGAAATAACCTTTAATGGCATAAATCTTGCCAAATAACTCCTCCTGAAGGCAGCATTTTGAGAACTGAATTACCTATGTCATCCGCAAACATCCCTGAGGAAACTCAGGTAAGTCAGATGTGATATCGTATAATATTGATCCTAAAGGCAGCATTGAGAACAACAGCTCTTTACACGTAGACTTTCAGATTTGGAGTTCTGATAATTAACCTGAAGTGTACGATTTGACAGATAGGTAAGTAGGTAAGTGAAGTATTCTAACAATGTATGTTGGAAAATTAAAGTTTTTAATTTTACAATCAAGCCTTCATGCTAAACACTTTTCTATGTCTAGAAGAGCAAAACCAGTAGAATAGCCTTCAGATTTGTTGTAACGAATCAAATTTGTTGCACGTAAAAGTTGGTGAGTGGTCAAATGTCCATGTCGGAATCCGAACTGTTCATTGGCAGACATTGAATTTTCGTGGATGTGGACCACCATTCTGTTCAAAATGTTTACTGATGGAGGAAAGCAAACTCATTGGACGATAGATAGAAGCTTCTGCAGAATTTTTGTCCGGTTTCAAAATTGAAACAGCCTTGGCATTTTTCCATTTGTCAGGAAAATATGTCAACTGAAAACATTTGTTAAAGTTGTTAACTAAGAATGATAAGTTATTTTTTCTTGATGAGGATGTGAAAACTTCCACCATCACCAGGGCTTTCATTATGTGTGTGTGTTTTTTTCCAAAACGTTCTCTTGATTGAGAATGCTTTCGAAATTCTGAGTAACCCCTGATTTTCTTAAAAAATCCTAAATTAAAATTGTGCGCGCTTTGGAACTGCACTGACACTATCGAAAAGTTGAAATCTATTGCGACTCAAACATATTCAGGTAATATTAAAACTGTTGACAATTAGCATGAATTTTACTCACCATAGCCGCCACCACCTCCGCCATAACCACCGCTTCGGCCGCCGCCACCTCCGCTTCGCTGATCGCGGGTATTGCCACGGCTACTTTGTTGACGGTAATCCCTGGAACCGAACGTAGAGCTGGATCCTCCATAACGCTGATTGCGGCCGCCACCTCCACGTCCACGGCTTCCCCACGAGCGATCACTGGTCATATCTTCCAGGAATGACGGAATCTCCTGCTGGGTTTCCTGTAGCAGTCTAACTAATCCATTGGCCACATTGCGGTTTTTATCGTTGAAGAAGCTGGTAGCAATACCCAGGTTACCCATACGTCCGGTACGACCAATACGGTGCACGTACTCTTCGATTTCGGCTGGCAAATCAAAGTTGATAACATGTTTGACGTTCGGTATATCCAAGCCACGGGCTGCCACTGCCGTTGCAACCAGAACCGGGCATCGTCCAGAGCGGAAACACTTGAGTGCGTCTTCTCGTTCCTTCTGGGTACGATCACCATGAATGCTGGTGACAGGGTGGTTGTAGTGATAAAGAAATTCTTCCAACGAATCAGCGGATTTCTTGGTTTCCACGAAGATAAGCGTTAGACAGTCTTTCTCGTCGCCTTCGTTCTGTGCTTTGATGTTCGATAGTAGATCTAGCAAGTGTGAGCGCTTGTCGTTTTCATCAACCCAGAAGATCGACTGAGTGATGTTGACAGAAGTGGATCCAACACGACCAACGGCCAAAAAGATGTAGTTGTGAAGGAAATCGCTAGCTAGCTCCTGGATCGCTTTCGGGAACGTGGCTGAGAACATCAAAGTTTGGCGTTCTCCGGTCGGTGGCATTTTGCTTTCTTCAACGATACGACGAATTTGTGGCTCGAATCCCATGTCCAGCATACGATCGGCCTCATCAAGAACAAGGAAACGAATATTGTCGAGTCCAACTTTACCACGCATGATCATATCTTCCAAGCGACCCGGCGTAGCAACGACCAGATGACAGCCACGATCAAGCTCACGCATTTGCTCCTGAGTATTGTTTCCACCATAGAGTACGCAAGGACGCATGCGGGAGCGATAGCAGAATTTCTTAGATTCTTCAAATATTTGGGTGGCCAACTCACGAGTTGGTGCCAACACCAAACCAAGTGGGAATTGCTTGCGTCGATTGGATGGACGAGTCGGTGCAGGAGCAACTCCATGCTTGTACATCTGATTCAAAATGGGAACCAAGAATGCGGCTGTCTTGCCAGATCCTGTCTGAGCACAAGCCATCAGATCGCGTCCAGACATAATAATAGGGATAGCGTACTTCTGGACCGGTGTCGGTACATCGTAGCGCGCTAATTTAACATTGTTGTCGATGATCTCTGTCAGCTCAATGTCATCGAAGGTGTTAATATGCTGTGGTACGGAATCACCCGTCGCCTCCACGGGAATATCTTCGTACTTGCTGAAATTGATACCGGTGTTACCGTGTTTGAAGAGCTCACTTTCCAAACGCTCATCACGCTCGGTAAGCTGCGTGTAGTCGATGTCTCCTCTGGGGCGGTCGTTCCAGCGTCCCCCCATACCCGGTCCGCGATCGTCTCTTCCACCGCGATAGCCTCCGTAGCCACCTCCACCGTATCCTCCTCTGTTTTCTCCATTGGATGGTGGTTCTTGCCATCTGTCGTTCTGCGGCGGACGATTATCCATTGGCCGATCGCGGAAATCTCCTGGGCGGCCACCACGTGCATTGTTATTCCAATTACCACCGCCTCTCGGTTGCTCGCCACGATCGACAAATTGATCATTAACTGGTTCAGCGCCATTTTGCTGAAATTCTGCAGTCGGTTGTTGTTGCTGTTGCAAATCTTGTTCTGGGGCACGGTCTGGTGGGGGTCCACGGTTGTAACCTCCACCACCACCGCCAAAACCTCGGTTATAGTTGTCCTGGTAGCGTCCACCGCCGCCACCACCACCACGACCACGGTTGAAGTCACGGTTACCGTAGTAATCTCCGCGGTCACGGTTGCCGTATCTTGATCCTCCGGAATAATCGTCGCCACCACGGCCGCCACGGTCGTAGCCACCACCTCCACGGCCGGATTGATTATCGTTCTCAGGACCGCCGCCGCCACCACCACCACGGCCACTTCTCAGCTGAGGTGGAACGTAACGAGCAGACGAAGATTTCAAATTACCCGAATCTTGCACGCACTGCGATTGCTGCAAGTCCAGACCAGCAAACTAGAGAGAGAAAGAGATACGAGAAAAACGATTAGTTATTGAACAAGCTAATTGAATATGATTCTGCATTTGTTTTTTCAGCTTATGGACGGATTCAATTATTTGTTAATTGTTAGTCAACCTGTTGCAAGTTTTTCCCCCGTGACACAATCTGTTTCAACTTTTTCATACATCCACTGAATTGTAGTAAAAAGGATCTAGGAGAATCATCAAATAAATTGTAGAAGAAAATAAAACTCTTAAAACAATCTTCCTTTACATTTCATAATATACCTTCTTCTCCTTCTTCAAGGGTGTCTACTCATTTACAAAACGGAATTCCCTGATATTTCCAGGTTTTCCCAGGGTTTAAACAATAATTCCTGGTTTAAGAAATTCTTCAAAATACATAAATGATTGACGAATATTTAATTTGAGGCTAAGTAGCCCGTCATTCATTTTGACTTTTCAGCTTGCATTTCAAAATGATAAAACTCAGTTTTGATAGTTTATATTGACTTGAAAATGTATCACTGTACGCACTAACATGCATAGAGTATGCTGATACTTTTTCAGCTGTATCAGTGCAAAATCAACTGATTTTCTTTGTTTAGAAATCGTGAGATGAATAAGCAACAATCATCAACGTCACGAACATATTTCAATGACGGCCTACTTCGCCTTAAGATGACTAAAATTAATTTCCAAAGATAGGCATATTTGAAAAAAAAAATTACCGCAAATTTCGAAGTATTTTTCAGTTCGAAACGTGTGAACAACATAGGAAAAAAATCCAATATATTGGTGATTTTTATTTAATTTCCACGAAAAAGGGAATGATTAACAAATTATTTGAAAGTACGTAGGACGGGTAGCGACTGATCGGCTTGAAAATAAGAATTAAAGAATTTTTTTCGCAGGAAAAAAAAACAATTATGAACCAGACCTTTTTATAAAATTATTTCTAAAACATTTTTTTGTGATTCCTCGTGACATTACAAGTATTACTGCTCGTTTTACTGTAGATTTCATACAGATATTACTCCAAAGATCTCTTTAGGAGTTTATTCTGATTTTTTTCACGAACTTTTTAAGTAATCCTTCAAAAAAATCGTTTTAAACACCTTGAATTCAATCTGGAATTTTTCACCAGAAATTACTACGGAGATTCCATCAAGAATTCCTCCAAAGGTCGTTTCAAACATTTTTCAATGAATGCTCAAAATAAATATTCCATTTATTTCCTTAGGACTTCCTCCAACATTCTCGTTTAGAACAACTTCAAAATATCAAAATTTCGTAAGAAATTCCTACATTTTTTTTAATAACTCAAGGAAAGAATTTATCTAGTAATTCATACAGGAATGTCTCTAGGGAAATTACAAGAAAAAAATTCAAATTGTTTTGGAGAAATTGTTAAAAAATATCGAAAGAATATCCTAGAGTAATCTCAGATGAAGCTTGTGTGAGTTAAAAGTATGCCTTGATGAATTTATACAAGGATCTCTAAAAGAACTTCTATATAGTTGATAAAATTCTTCCTAGATTTTTTTTTGATAAATTGCTTAGATAACTGGAATTAAATTACAATCTCTGAACAATGTCCTACAGGACGTTTTGAAGAAATTCTTTGATGAAATCCGGTATCATCGGAGTAATAACTGTAATAACTGATGTGGAACCTTGAATAAAGTATTGAAGAATACATATAGATTTGGACATCTTAGGAGTCATCCAAAAATGACGTCCATCATTTTGGGTTTGGGGGTCTACGCAAGTGTGACAGTTGGCATTATTCTACGAGTGGCGTGAGAGGAAAATTGTCGGTCTCGTATAGCGAGGTGACAATTCTCGACTCGAGTGAAGTGACTCGTTGTGCAAATCAAATGAAGGGTCACTTCACTCGAATCGAGTTTTGTCACCTCGCTATACGAGACCGACAATTTTCACCTCACGCCACTCGTAGAATAAACCCAAGTGTAGGGGGATTAGGGGCATAATGAACATACGGGGCGAAATGGACACCCCCTCAATATCTGAGAATATGTATTAGAGTAGTTCAAAAAATCGTTTTTGCTCCACACCGCTTATTCGATTCAATATCAAATTCTGCGTGTCCTCCCAAAATTTGAGCTCATTCGGATGAGAATTGAGACTGCACAAGCCCTTATAAGTTTATATGGGAATTACTATGGGAAAAGCAAGCAAATCATGCAATTACAGAGACGTACGATTTGAAAACGGTCTTCGGCAAAGTTGTAGCTAATAAATGTATCTTACATTATCAATGCAGCTCTAGTCCCCAAGAGCACATGGGCAAACGCTATGACCGATTGAATGATTTGCTTGCTTTTCCCATAGTAATTCCCATATAAACTTTGAAGGGCTTGTGCAGTCTCAATTTTCATCCGAATGAGCTCACGTAGAAATCTTTAAATAAATCGGTAGGAAAATCTCTAAAAGAAATCCTCAAATCAGGATATAACCACACTCTGAATATTTTTTTAGAGTAATCCCTGGGAAATTACAGGAAGTACCTAGTTGCGTTGAAAAAATCCCACTAAGCATCACTTGAAAAATTACTGGACAGTTTCCTGTATTAGAACTGGTGGGGAATCTCAAGCAGAATTTGTTGAGGGATGCCCGGAAGGGTTCATGAAAGTATTCCAAAAGTAATCTCTGGAGAAATAAAAAAAAATCCCGCAGCTTTTGCTTGAGAAATCTGAGAAAAAATTCCTGTAGTATCAGTGCTATTATCGGGTCTCTGAAAGTTTTTTCCTCCAGGATACTCTGCAAGGATAAAGAGGGAAATCTCGAAAACTTATTCATACAGATTCAAGTAAAAAAGTGTACAAACTTACTTTATCGATCCGACTTGTTCCGCAGACGAAAATCTACACATTTCGCTCTGAACCAACTCGACTTTTCACTTTTAGAACGTTTTATTTCCAGATTTACAAAACGACGAAAGTAAGATTTTCAACTTTCGCAACTCAACCACTACTTTCGCCGCCCCGATGTATGGAGAGACAAAGTGACTTAACCACGAATCAAAACAAAACACTACTTGAGTCGATTTTACACTGGTAGAAAAACTTCGCAAGTAACTGAATAAAACGGCTTATCATTTTGTCATAAAATTCTTGTGTAAAATAATAGGAACTCCATAGTTTTCGAACGGGAGCTCATTGTATGCAAAATTTAAGCAATGTATACGTCGAAAAATGTTAAAAAGGTGATTCATTTTAAAACAGTTTTAGAAGACAGGATGTGATTCTTCTGAATTAATTTTCTCAAAACCGTTTGGAAGTTACTTAAGTCGATTTGAAAAAGTAATCGAGAAACAGTGACTTTGAAGACCAGGAGACCTTTCCAGGGTGTCCATTCAAAATCAATTTTTCGGTTCCCGGATTTTTTTCGGATGACTGAATGATCCTTCGACTTGATATTTTCGTTTTTGTTTCATACAAAATGGTCAAAGATGGAAGACTTGATCTAATGTATTATTTTTAATTAAAATTATAAACACTGTGAGTTCAAAACGGTTTGAATTTCGAAAGAGTTTTGGAGAAAAATATGTGAGCTCTTTGTTGAAATATCTAAAAGACCGTCCACCCCTTTTATGGGATGTTCAGAGATTTTTTCTCTTTGTATCTTAATTTAGACTATATTTTCATAATTCAACCCATTATTATCTTACAATGCATTGCAATTATACGTTAGATATGGCCCATGGCCGATTCTTGGAAAAATTCTTGATCTGATGAAACTTTTATTGGATCCAAGGAGAGATCTATTTAACTGGAAACATTTCTCGCATACTCTGAGATAACGCCCTAAAAACCATTGGTAATCACGTGTGTAGCTCGTTGTTTCTGAGCAAATGAAAGAATAAGCATCCAAACCAACATCACGGGCAGGTAGATAATGACCCTTTCTTCCCCATAGCGTTGTTAAATAACATGAAAATCCATTCAAATGCTCAGAAACAACGAGCTACACACATGATTACCAATGGCTTTTAGGGCGAGATCAGAAGTTATGCGAGATTTTATTGATCTCTTACGAAGATGTCTACATGTTTGACATAAATCCAAAACCAAGCAATCTGTCAAAAATTTGACAAAGAATCTAATGAAGAACTGAACAAAAAGGACATCGCTTTTTATTTATCCACCAAAGATCTTGCCATGAATTCATAAATAATTTTTTAAGCAATTTGTTGGGATTGATTGGAAGAATTCACTGTAAATTTGCAGAAATCCATGTAAAATCTCGTTATGGACCTCATAAGAATTTTATCATACAGCTAAACTAGTACATATTGTAAGTTCAATCATTCATTAGAAAATTCAAGTCGTCGAAGTTGGATTTTTCTCGGTATCCATGCAAGATACCCCACTTCGGAAAAAGGGCGCATTAGTGCGCATCCAGATGCGAATCGATAGCACCACTTCCGCAGTAAGGTTTCTCGCATGGAATCTGAGAAAAATCCAAATTTGGTCATGAACTGTTTCTAACTGTTAAGCGCGTCGACTAGAGTCCACCTAGAATCAGAATCAACAATAACTTCAGAAATCCGCAAACGGGATTCTTAATGAATTTGAAGTCATCTTCAGCAGATCTCCCAAGAAATGTTACAAATATTTTTTAGGCTCAGCATTTTGTCAACCTTTACACATGTATTGAGATTTTCAAGCAAACTCAGCTAAGGAACTCTTCTAGAATATACTAAAAATCTAATCATAAAATTTTTAGTGTCAGAAAGAATTTTCAAAAAACTGGTCAATCATAGCCTCCATTTCCGTTAGGATTACCGTAATCCGGGGTATCATTGATCAGCGGGGTAACATTGATCGGAATGACTCATCTCGTTAAAAGTTCGTATCATCATTTATTGATGGAACATTTCCAAATTACGAATGGTGCTTCTCTTTCTTATATTCATAAGCAAATGTAAGTGAGGATTTTTGCAAAAATTGCTTTTACATTATGCGTAAATTTGTCAACTTTTCGAAACAATGATTTCAATGGGTAAGGATGACAATACCGGAAATTCATGTCTCACATAACTTCTGCAAACGATATGAGCAAGGAAAATGCGGTTCTTGCTAAAAATGGCATCGCCGAAAACGATTCCGTTGTCCAAACTTTCATAAGTATGCTCAATTAGGCAACATTAACGAATTACTGTAAAGAATATAGAATTCCCTTAGGAAATTGCCTACCTTTAGGCGTATTCCGTGGTTCGAAGTGTTTTTAATTTTAAAATAACTCAAAAAGTAAATGACTTGTAAGTGTTTGGCCTTCATATTCGGCTTCGGGAGCCATGATTTAAGTAAGTAACGATATTTTCAATATTACCGAACGTTGTTTACATAGGTGATCAATGTTACCCCATATCAGCTAAATCAAAAAATCACTTAAAACATTTTTTTAAACATGCTTAAATCTTTCATAAAACAAAATGCAGTATATAGTCACGAGCTATGAGTGACAGTACTTGTTTTAAAAATATAAAATTGGCAACATTTGCATTTTCAAACGAAATATTTAAGAAATATTCAAAAAAATGATCAATGTTACCCCGGATTACGGTACAGCAAAGATTCCATCAAAAGTTTGTCGTGAATCTGAATGGAAATTTAACAAGCGCATCACCAAGAATCCTGTCAAGAAGCACAAAACAAGCTATCTCTACCAACTCACCAAAAGATACGATCACCATCATGATACGAAGAACGAATTGACATACATGCACCTTTTGGAAAAAAAAATCTAGTTTCACTAAAGAGCTTGAAATTGAAACAAACCGCTATACATATGTTTGAAAATACATAATGTCCCGGTATGTTCTCCAAATTCCCAAGCCTGTTTGCAACTTGCTGAAGTTATCGACATTTTTGTTCAAATTGTATGATTTCCAACACCACACATCTTTGTTGAAGAAATTTTACGTTACATCGACATCGACAAGAGGGGACATCGAGTTATGGAAATTTGAAGGGACTCAAAAATCCATCGAGTTAAAACATATCGAGTTGTGAAAAATCGACTGTACTTCTAATATCGTTATTGATAGGAAAATCGTTTCTCCTTCATATGTCCCATGTCCCCAGTGCAGAGCGCCGTATAACCCAATCACCTCTACGAATACAAATATAACGCTCGACCGAGATAAAACCAACAGCACCTTAAAATTGGGTGAATAACCTTTGACTCATCTACTCATCCGCTTTCGTTCCCAGGCGTTCTTCTTGCAAACGAGCGACCCGTCTCGGATTTTTGGTCTCTCCCTCACAAAAAGCAATCTGATGCAACGGTGCACGGTAAGCAAACAAAAAACAACGGAAAGCTTGCACTCGTCTCGATACAGTCACAGTGGTTAGGAAATTTCCTTCGAGCATACCCTACCTGTGAAGTACATTCGAGCGAATCTAAATAGGGCTATTGACTGACTAGCTACACTGAAACGGAACCTATGAGGGACACACAGTTTTCTTATGGAATAGCGACATAAGAAGTGTATTGTCTTTCGATTCGAGAATCTTAGAAATATTCACAACAAACTTATAAATACCCAAAAGAGACTGACAATTTCATATGAACATAAATGAATTACAAGTATCGATCTTAATGACAACGTTAGCTAGCGATAGATTCAAAGGCGTGCTTATGACGAAGATTAGTAATACTTCTGAAAATGCGTCGCCCTTCTATATAAAACAATAATTACATACGAATAAAAGCCATAAGAAATAGCTAATTAGACATACAAGAAAAACTTCCATCGATCATTGTGTTCATAATTTGAATGGGTCTCATATCGTAAAATACTTCAATGAAGATTCAGAGATATCGATTATGGAATTCTTTAGGATTATTATGTATTTACAGAATTGTCCTTTTAATTTGAGAAGAAAGAAATAACTACCGAAAAGCTAAACATTACATATAATTTGCAATTGGATTAGATGGACAAATTGATGTGAAGATTTGCGAAAAAGTTACACGTCTTCTCAGTGAGAATCGAACTCACGACTCCCCGATCTCTAGTTGGGGCGCGTTAACCACTACGCCATGAGAGGACTCATGAACGCAGAAGTTAACCTGAATTCGATTTCAGCTCAATAATCACGTGGTCCTCTTTCGCGAAGTGCACCTCTTTCGGAAGAATTAGATGCCCATCCAAACACAACGCTTTCTATATATATCCAATGCCTAGCCCGAGAGCGCATTGTTTTTTAGATATAGGAATAGCACACTACACTAGCCAGCAACTGCGCTGGCTGAGGTTTCTATTGTGTGGGCTTCCAATGGGTCGCGACGTTCTCAAACGACCGGTTACGGAACATGAGTCCGTTGCTCGATAAATACTTGTTTTAATTATGAATCGTGGTTTACGGCCAACCAGCCGAGTGGAAGTTTAACAACTACCGAAAAGCTAAACATTACATATAATTTGCAATTGGATTAGATGGACAAATTGATGTGAAGATTTGCGAAAAAGTTACACGTCTTCTCAGTGAGAATCGAACTCACGACTCCCCGATCTCTAGTTGGGGCGCGTTAACCACTACGCCATGAGAGGACTCATGAACGCAGAAGTTAACCTGAATTCGATTTCAGCTCAATAATCACGTGGTCCTCTTTCGCGAAGTGCACCTCTTTCGGAAGAATTAGATGCCCATCCAAACACAACGCTTTCTATATATATCCAATGCCTAGCCCGAGAGCGCATTGTTTTTTAGATATAGGAATAGCACACTACACTAGCCAGCAACTGCGCTGGCTGAGGTTTCTATTGTGTGGGCTTCCAATGGGTCGCGACGTTCTCAAACGACCGGTTACGGAACATGAGTCCGTTGCTCGATAAATACTTGTTTTAATTATGAATCGTGGTTTACGGCCAACCAGCCGAGTGGAAGTTTAACAACTACCGAAAAGCTAAACATTACATATAATTTGCAATTGGATTAGATGGACAAATGGAGCAACGGACTCATGTTCCGTAACCGGTCGTTTGAGAACGTCGCGACCCATTGGAAGCCCACACAATAGAAACCTCAGCCAGCGCAGTTGCTGGCTAGTGTAGTGTGCTATTCCTATATCTAAAAAACAATGCGCTCTCGGGCTAGGCATTGGATATATATAGAAAGCGTTGTGTTTGGATGGGCATCTAATTCTTCCGAAAGAGGTGCACTTCGCGAAAGAGGACCACGTGATTATTGAGCTGAAATCGAATTCAGGTTAACTTCTGCGTTCATGAGTCCTCTCATGGCGTAGTGGTTAACGCGCCCCAACTAGAGATCGGGGAGTCGTGAGTTCGATTCTCACTGAGAAGACGTGTAACTTTTTCGCAAATCTTCACATCAATTTGTCCATCTAATCCAATTGCAAATTATATGTAATGTTTAGCTTTTCGGTAGTTGTTAAACTTCCACTCGGCTGGTTGGCCGTAAACCACGATTCATAATTAAAACAAGTAAGAAAGAAATGTTTCTAGTTTATAAGATCTCTAATGACAATAAAACACGCTACAATCGTGCTCCTATGGGATTCATACGTCATTTTCGACTCAGTGTAGTCCTCATGGTTGAAGCCTTGAGAGCGACGGAACGGAATTGTAAGCTACAGTCACGAGGAGCGAGTAAAACGATGACGATCGACAACGACGACATCAAACTGGCTGACCTAAGCATATTTCGCATCAGCTTGAAACGTGCAATCGCGCAGCGACCGTCCATCGAATACGACTTAAAGCTTGAAACCGGCTTGGCTTCATAACGTATGAACATCGAGTCAAGTCTAGTAGTCACCACCACCGGTCGATGAGTAAGACATTCGCTTTTTGCACTTGACCGCGAACGAACGCCTTCGTCTGAGAGCGATTCAATATATGCGTTTTAATTTTAAAGCGATACATGGTTATCGAATACTACTTGTAGAGGTTACTACAACGTAGTCATTCAGTTTGTGCCTCGGAGATAACGTTTCATGGCGAAACGACAAAATAATAAGAAATTTCTCCGAGAAAATTTGCGTGCAATGATCATTCATACGCCGTACGTGTCTATCTAGACTCGGTGTATCTGCCTACCTATTATCATTCATTATCATGTGTAATTCGTTCCTATTCCTTTTGTTGGATCGCGTTACAATTTTCGCGCGGAATCGCTCATACACATCATTACCAAGGGAAAGTTTATTCGTGGGTTTTCTTTGTTACGCTGGTTAAAAATTGCAAATTAAATTGATACCATATGGCAGAATATTAAACCTGTGTAGACCCGTAACACAATGGAGAATCATTTTTTTATGGGATTGATGGTTTTTGATAATGTTTCTACTACGTCGGTGGTATACATAGTTCTACTTCCTCTTGAATCACGCAATCAGATCGTGACGGAATGGTTTAAACTTGAGTTTTGTCGTTCTGCTTTTGCTTTGTTCATTGTTAGTAAGCTAGTAAGCTGCATCAACACCATCAGAAAGTCAATCTTTAATGTTCAGTGTTGCCAAGAGCTTAGTTTACTCACTCAGTAAAGGCTATGAATATACCAAGGCTGGACAGTGTTATAAGCACAAAGTATGATGATCTACCATTTACTACTCCGTTATTGATCTGTAAAATCAAAATTGCACAAGGAGCTAATAATATAGACAGAGCTTGGAAGTAGCTAACATTCTCAATGTAATGTTAGAAAGTTCCAAAACCTTCAAAAATTAAAATTTGACGACTTGTAGGGTTTCAAGGCTAGTAATGGACCCCTTAGTAGCTGAAATTCATTCTAGACGCTTTTCCGCAATGATATCTCAGACGCATATACGTTTTGTGGAGTCTAACAACAAATTCAATGTCTTTACTTCATAGTACGTCTATGAAACATACAAAATCATTCGATTTTTCCAGCGAAATATGCATTTGAAAAACTGTTGTCCGAATGCCTATTATGGACCCTCCCGGGGTTCATAATAGGATTGTTTACAAATTTGACGTTGCGTATTATGGACCCTCCATTTGATTTCTATGTAACCCAGCTCGCCTCCGACGAGCCTATTATGGACCCACCTGGAAATGCGTATTATGGACCCTCTTGTGTGGTGTCATTTACAAAACTGTTCAAATATCTGTATTTTTGCGTCTCAAACCAAATATTTTGCCTGAAACTTCTGACTAACAATGCAATCGAAGTTCCCCCGGTGGATTTTCATAGGAATGAAGTTATTTTGAGTGTTAATTTTATGTTTTTCTGTAGGGGATCCATAATACGCAAAGGGTCCATAACCGGCATCGACTCCCTACATCTTGTGAGAATTTACCGTCAAGTCAACAGTCACCGTGCACATAGGGTGCAGAACCACTTGGGCACTTCCATGATTCACTTTGGCATGGGGGATTTTTCTCGGCCGAATCGTCTGAAACTTTGCAATACGAAGCGCTTCAGTAAGACGCACATTGTGGCCCAATATGAGCTCTGTAGCTTTCAGGGGGATCACAGTAAGCTGTGCGCGTGAGAGGATGCGTTTTTGAATTCGCTCTACGTTTTGTTTCGGTTTTGTGTTTTTCTCGATTCGGCTGATGAAGCTACGAAAAGTCTGATGGTGCTATGCCACCCGGTAAGTGTTTTAAGTAAAATAACTGTGGAAAATTATAGTGGAGGATGTTGTAGTAAAATTTTTAAAATGTGAGTGTTGGAATTGCGATTACACCCGATATGCAGTGTTTTGTGTTGAGTGTTCCATTTTTTAAGGTCGAGTTTTCGCGATAGCGGCAGCAATTTGGCGGATAATGCGCCAATTGTATTAAAGTGTATTGGAAAAGTAAATCTTTGGAGACTATTTTGTTTAAAACGGTTGGCATTTAGTTAAAATGTGTGCGCATCTAACTTGTGGTCTTGCGATGACAATTAATATACAAGAAAAATGAAAATAAGAAAATCTCAATAAGCACCCGGGAGCTTTTTCCATGGTGAAAGCAACGCCAAAGCCGCCTTGGATAAGTTTGAACTGAAACAAAAAAGCGAATCTAGAAAACGGTAAAAGCCCAATGGACGGAACGAGTATATAGTTCGAAATTGAAGACCACAGAACTTTGGTGAGAAATTTCCATTTTTATATTGTCTATTATAAAATTATAAATATATATTGAATATGAAACTAAATACGTGCCAAAATCAAAGCTTCAACTTTGATTGAGGAAGTATTAACGCATTTCTGATATCCGTCTGATATCAGGAATGCCTTAATGCGCACACTTAATTCAGAATGCCGAATCTCGGCCAATTTTAACCGAGATCCGCACAGCCGAGCAGTGTTGTGAAAAACTCAATTTCTCACAACTCACGCTTAAGATTTTTCATGCGTGAGTTGTCAATCATGCAACTCAGCAGTCAAAAAATCATGGATGAGTTGGCTCACCTTTTTAACTCATTGTCTCGTATTTCCACAGTTTACTCACACACGGCAATAATTTCTTGTTAGTCTGATAAAATTATGCTAATCCTTTCTAACGTGAACAACAACATTCGGGTTTCACGAGTTTTTGCCGACTGAATCATATTTAACGGTTTGAGTTGATTGAGTTGATTTTGCATCAAAATCTCAAGCGTGAGATTTTCGAAGCAGATCTCTAATGAGTTTGCTCTCACGGGAGAACGTATTGATTGAGATTTTGAGTGTGAGTCTATCTACACTGCAATCGAGTAGAGATTCAGTTTCTTTCATAAAAGCACAGTGGGCGATGGATTGTACAAACACACACAATATGAGCTCTGTAGCTTTTTTTTCCTCATCTGTAGAGCCTTTTCACCACTGCTTCTATTATTTAGGAATATTGTGGTATGACCCATATTTTATTTGGTGCTCATCAAATATCCTTTCACAATTGAGATGTGATAGACATTGGTTGATGTGTCACACTGTCCCAACTGGGCACAACTCGTTTTATAAAGTCTATTACCCTATTAAGACCTGAGACGAGACTCGCGAAGACGGTCTTCTTTTTCTGTGATTGCTTAGTTTTTTTCTTATTCCACTTTGTGTTTATACCAATTATGCGCATGCTGTTCAAACCCTCACATGTACCTCTCAGCAAAAAAATGATTGAGTTTGCATCACATCGAATCATAAATAGCCGTTTGAGCGAAATTTCATGCCAGCAAACGTAGCAGACATTAGAAATAATTAATCTTCTGCTTAGATTCATCAGCAACTTTGGAAAAAACTGCTCCGCCGACTGAGGTTTTTAATAACAGTTTACTTTGAACACAATACTTTTCACTTTTTCAGCCATAAAAACGGTGGGCTGCATTTGACGTATCGTGAGAGGGGAATCTGGGCTGCATATGACGTTGATATTTTTCCTCTTCGCGAGTCTCTCTCAGATTAGGACTACCTTGCCAAATTTCAAAGGGCTCTAATAACCCTTTTCCAAATGTTAACACTCTTTGATTAAGCAATGCTCCGCAGTTGCAGAGTAAATGCTCAGCAGTTTCGTTTTCAGCTTGACAAAAACGACATTCAGAGGATTGTATTTTTCCTATATTTTTAAGATGATACCTACTTGGGCAGTGACCGGTCATCAGGCTAGTTATTACCCTAAGATTTCCTTTATTAAGATTCAGTATAGCCCGGGCTTTAGCTAGACTGGGTTTTATGAATCTTTTCGCTTGCTTGGATGTATCCGTAACGTTCCAATTGGATTCTACCATGGACATTTCCCAATTTTTCAGTTTCATCCTGAGAGTGCACTCAGGAACACCACAAAACGGTTCAGGGCCGACAAAGCTCGAAGCTGCACCCTGTCTTGCTAGATTGTCGGCGATTTCATTCCCTTCAATTCCGCAATGGCCGGGCACCCAGTACAATGTAACTTCGTTCCTACTGGCCAATTGCTTCAGAGAAAGAATGCATTCCCACACTAACTTTGATCTAGGGGTACCGGGGGCAGAATGGACACCCCCTGTATCTTTGCATATGCGAATAATTTTATACTAAGTAGATGAAAAAACCGAATTTAGTACTATACCATTTAATTCCACTAGAGTTTGTATCCTTTGACAGATACGCGTATTTCGACCTCAACTGTAAGGCCGTCTTCAGTGTCGTGTACTAGACTCGACTTGAAGAAAACCATCGTATGCACACATTATATATTAACACTAGGTATAACCGTATTTCCCTACCCATTATTATTTTTTAACTTAAAATTTATGAGCTTTAGGTACATTCCATCCCTCTTTTGTTGAAACTTTAAATGCTGAAAGGTACATCACGGGAACGATTAGTAGGTACCAAGTTGAATAGCCATGTATTGCCGTTGCCGTTGTCTCTGTTGAGTAGCGTCGTAGGTACCTGTTTGCAAATTTCCAGACTCTCCGCCACATCCAGTTTCCAAGGAGAAGAAACATTTCTCAAAATTTTGATATCGGCCGTCGTAATTGTATGTCCTTCTGAAAAGATATGTTCTGCCACCTTAGATTTGAAATCGTATGTCATCCCCTTGTCTATCGTCTTCTGAGCTTTTCCTATTTCCGCTAAGTGTTCCTTGAATCTAACCTCGAGAGACCGCTTTGTTTGACCAACGTAGACCTTATTGCAGTGGGAACAGCTGATTTTGTAAACACCAGCCTTGTTTAGTGTGTTTACCGGATCCTTGGTAGAGCCTAACGAAGTTCTAAGTTGGTTGTCTCTGCTGGAAAATACCAAATCGATTCCGAAATTCCTTAGCTTTGGGCGGAGCTGTCTGCTGATGTGTACGTCGTATGGGATGGAGACTCTCTTCATGGGTTCGGTGATAGGGGTTAGTGTCGTCAAAGCATTCCGAATTCGCTGTCTTTCCTTTTTGTCGATGATAGCTTTTATCGTCCTTTCCTTGTATCCGTTGATCCTTGCCGTCTCGTAGATATATTCCAGTTCCTTGGTCTTTCCGTGTTCGCTGAGGGGTAGAGTCTGCATCCTGTGGATCATGTGGTGAAACGCTGCCATCTTATGCTGGAACGAATATATCTACGAGACGGCAAGGATCAACGGATACAAGGAAAGGACGATAAAAGCTATCATCGACAAAAAGGAAAGACAGCGAATTCGGAATGCTTTGACGACACTAACCCCTATCACCGAACCCATGAAGAGAGTCTCCATCCCATACGACGTACACATCAGCAGACAGCTCCGCCCAAAGCTAAGGAATTTCGGAATCGATTTGGTATTTTCCAGCAGAGACAACCAACTTAGAACTTCGTTAGGCTCTACCAAGGATCCGGTAAACACACTAAACAAGGCTGGTGTTTACAAAATCAGCTGTTCCCACTGCAATAAGGTCTACGTTGGTCAAACAAAGCGGTCTCTCGAGGTTAGATTCAAGGAACACTTAGCGGAAATAGGAAAAGCTCAGAAGACGATAGACAAGGGGATGACATACGATTTCAAATCTAAGGTGGCAGAACATATCTTTTCAGAAGGACATACAATTACGACGGCCGATATCAAAATTTTGAGAAATGTTTCTTCTCCTTGGAAACTGGATGTGGCGGAGAGTCTGGAAATTTGCAAACAGGTACCTACGACGCTACTCAACAGAGCCAACGGCAACGGCAATACATGGCTATTCAACTTGGTACCTACTAATCGTTCCCGTGATGTACCTTTCAGCATTTAAAGTTTCAACAAAAGAGGGATGGAATGTACCTAAAGCTCATAAATTTTAAGTTAAAAAATAATAATGGGTAGGGAAATACGGTTATACCTAGTGTTAATATATAATGTGTGCATACGATGGTTTTCTTCAAGTCGAGTCTAGTACACGACACTGAAGACGGCCTTACAGTTGAGGTCGAAATACGCGTATCTGTCAAAGGATACAAACTCTAGTGGAATTAAATGGTATAGTACTAAATTCGGTTTTTCATCTACTTATAGGTATTCTACTAAACAGCTCGAAGATTTATTATCAATTTTATACTTTCGATGCAAACAATATTTCAGTTGCCTGTCGAAAGAGTAAGTTGTCCACTAAAATTTCAGGAAAATTATTTTAAACATTGATTTTTTTTTTATTTTTTTTTTTTGTATGGTATTCAGTTGGAGCTGCCTGACAGCTTAACTTGTCAAGGCTGAACCCTCGGTCTGGCTTTTGCCAAGTTTCCCCTCTACCATGACCAATACTCAGACGGACTAGGCAATGGCGCCCACATGAACACTGTTTTTTATTAGTATTGTGACGTGGTAGTTTTTGAGAAGTACCCATATTCCCTTGCTTCTGAGAAAAGGAAGCATTGTGAAAATCAGCAGCTGCATCAGAATTTGTTTGAAATAGTAGTGTAGTAGTGTCATTACTAATACTGTCTAGTTGAAATGGTTTTGAATAATTTGTCATTCAAGTGCTATTCTGATTACTCCTGTCTTTTACGTAAGATTAGAGTCTTAAATGTCAATTGTCGTCAAGTCTTAACAAAATTAGGCTGTTTAGTAAGAGTTCTAGGTAATTTAATTTTTTGTTGTTAAAAGTATTTATTGGTCATTACGTTCATATATCCTTAAAGAAAAATAGTCGCTTTCCTTGTCTGTTCAACAATTTTTCGAAACTAACAAGTGTACCCTAATGATCGATCTCAGCGTCTTACTTTCCATAGTCATTTTATAGTGAATATTTAAGAGTAAAGTTACCTTAGGCTTCTATTACAGTCTCCTACAAGATTCACTTTTCGGTGGCAAATGCAATGCTTCACAACGCCTACTTTCTACTTGTAAATTTCGCGAAAATGAAGCTGGAATTAGATTATTTATACCGCTGTAACAAAAGAGGTATTTCTTATTATGGCCATGTAAAAACCATAAAATAAGATTGTCGCCACTTATTTCTACTCAGTGAATCTATTAGTCATTTTCCTAAGAGTTCCTAAGTATTCTCTACGTCGTATATGATAACGATGTATCTAGCTAGCTAATAGTAAGAGTGGCTACGGATCATTCTGGTTAGCAAAAGGCAAACTGAACGTCACCAATAGTATTAATGTCCACTTCGAATAGATTAATTATTTGAAATGGGCATCAATTCTATCAATGACGCAGAATGTCCGTTGGATCACATCCGAGATATTATTGCGTCTATGCCATATGAATTATGACGCGGCTTTAAGCAAAAAATGCCAAAATGTGATACCCCCACTACAGGTTACGCCTTTGGTTTCCATCATATGGGCTAATGGATTATGCCCTCCCATCGCGACAAGGTCGCATAACCAAGGGGAGGGCATTATTTTAAACATTGATTTTAAACCAAAAAATGGAGCATGATTTTATTGGGTTTTAAAATTATAACATTCACACCTCACCAAATAAGGTTTCAGAGGCAAATGACTGCAAGCTGACCAAAAATGTAGCTCTTGACTGAATCTTCAATTATTTATGCTAGATTCAAAAATAAAGCAGATTTTTTCTGCTACTTTGAGACACTGAAAAACTTATATGAAAATTTCCTATACTGTTGGGGCAATATGGACACCGAGTGACAAAGTAGAGCTGACACTTTAAAGAAAAAGAAAAGTAACTTCATACACAAAACTATCCACAAATATTTAGCGTGCAATGCAATGATTATGATTCGAAACCACAAATCGGTTGAAAATCGTCAGTTCTGTATTAAAACTAATCTGAAGGCAATATTGAAAGCATCACTACGAAAAATGTCGTAAATTGGTTTTAATCCTGTTTTCAGTGGCACAGTGATCTATCACTATGGTTTCCTGAATGTTTCCTTCATTTTTCGAGGTTTGGGAATGATCGTGGGACAATTTTCCTATAAACGTTTAGGTGTTCATACTGCCCCATGGGGGTGTCCACTTTGCCCCGCTAGCTTGATGGTGACTACCAAATATAAGCTTTTTTTTAAACCATTTTTGCAAACAAAATATTTTTTTCAAAATTTTGCAACGATGTATAACAAATGCTTGAGAACTCTAAAAAGCATACTGAACATGAAAAACTGTATAATATTCGTGTCTTTACAGTCAAAATAGGAAAATTCCTTAGGGTGTCCATACTGCCCCGTGTTCCCCTACATGTGAATGCCTTTAGAGCATTCAAAGCTGCTTGACTGTCCGAGAAAATACAGATCTTTGCAAATCTACAGTTTCTTTTGAGACAAACATTTGTACAGTCGATGGCTTGTATTTCAGCTTGGAACACAGTGGGGCTGCGCCCCATAGCGATTACCTTGCTGATACCAGGGCCGAAAACTCCAGCTCCGGTATTGTCGCCCATCTTTGACCCGTCGGTATAAAATACAATAGAACCTGCACGTAAACTTGGCCCACCAGAATCCCAAGTATAGCGGCTTGGTTTAACCACTTTGAAGGGAACATCATAGTTGGTCTTCGTTATCATCCAATCTTCTATTGTTTTGTTATCTGTTAGTATTTTATCATAACGAATAAACTGCAAGGCATTTTTTGCAGCTTGCAGTTTAATGAATTGATGCAAAGGCAGTATATTAAGCTCTGTAGCTTTCAAAAAACCTCACTGCCGAGGTGAATCAAAAGTGCCAAGAATAGGATCCGGCTCTCTATGTATATGCCTACATAATATTCACATGATTTTTACAAATTATTGGTCTGTTATTAACATATGGTAAAACTGATTAAGGTGAAGATACATCGAAGCCAAACTCCGACTTTTCAAGAGCACAAATCTGGAGAACCAGATAACCGTTTGTGCTGAAAATTTAACGCACTGGGTCAATCGCAGGTCGTGAATAGTGAGAAACCATTAACGCCTAGAGATTCAGCAAGCATCGCATCTTCGGTAACGCCTTTTTTTTATCTGCGTGAATTATAACCAGCAAGGAAAATAGTAGCAAAGGCCATTACAACAGGACAACGCAGCAGGGCAGACCAGGACGAGACGAGGATCGTAATAGTACTTGAGGAGAAACCAGTGTTCTACATCAAGGAGGATAAGGACAATGTCATCACGGACAAGACGGAGCATAGAGATGAAAAAAAAGGGTAAACGTAGGCCCCTGCCGACATTTGAGAGTGGATCCACTACCCTTAAGGACAAAACTCTGAAGGACAAGACGCATTGGCTAGGCTCGTTTGAAAGAGGCTAACCCCATTCTTCCACGAATCAAAGGACTTTCGAAAATTCACAAACCAGGAAAAGATATGCGAGAAATCATTTCGGAAGACGGATCCCCCACACTAAACTGGCGAAATGGTTTGTCAAAGAATGCCAAAGTATGCGGAATCTTTTCCCCACTATATTAGTTTAAAATTCCCAGTTCTCTCAGAAACTATCAGAACCAGTAAACATCGAGAATGATGAGATGATGATTTCTTTCGAAGTAAGGGCCGTTTTCCCCAGCGTTAAAGAAAAGGATTCCCTAAATCTTCTCGACAACAAGGACGGATGCTATGACTGACAAAGACACCGCGACGAAACAAAGCCGTAAAAAGTCGACTAGGAGCTTGATTGACGGTAGTTGAGTGTCGTTAGTCGCGCTGAGCTGAGACAGCGACGAAAACTTTTTATTGTTCGTCATCGTCACTGATAGTCTGGCGACTAATAACATCTCTGGCCATCAATGCATCAATGTCGTCTACGTTGGTGAAACAAAGCGCTCCACGATAATAAAAAATCTCAAAAATAATTAAATTTCACACGAATATTGAACAACGTTTAGAACGGTCGATATTTGGAGGTTATCAAAATCAATCATTGTAATTTAGAATGAATTTTTTTAGAAATTGGCTGGAAAATTCGACAATGTATATTTTTTATTTTCAAAAATGGCTTGTTCTTCGAAAGCGTCATCAATCAGAAGCCTGATGGAAGAAATCAAGTTATTTTTGGAGCACCAATTTTACAGATAGGGAGACTTACGGCTTCAGCACCATTCGACTATTATCGGCAATCAAATTTCAAACGCCAAATACACAGTAATTTTCTATCAAAACACACTAATGAAAATATTCAGATGATAATTCGCTCTGTCAGCTTCCCGCTGACGAGATTTCCGAGACGGAATAAACAATATTACTAAAGATGTCCCCAATTCAAATGAACAAGCCTCAAAATGCGACTGATTTGGAGCTGCCGAACAGATTCGCCTGCAGCGCTTATGGGAAAGTTGTCGAAGAGAATGAAGCTGCCGACAATAGTCACACTGACAAGAGATGTTCGCAGCGTTGTAAAAGCGTTTCCAGAGAGATTTCAACAAGTCTGTCGGTGTGAATCGATAGATGATTGAGCAGCGCATGAATGTAAACAAACAAACACGTAATTTGGCTGCTGATGTCCGAGAAAATTACAAAAGAAGCGCGACATCGGCTTAGACTGCCGAGAATACGTAAGTTCCCTATAATAAAATTATTTTCCCCGATATTTTTAGATTTTTTTTTTTAATTTGAAGTTTACTGTAATGAGTAGAATTTTTTGGATTAAAGTACGTCCTGAAAGTACTAATATAGTATTAATATGAAAAACAAGTTACGCTTCCAAAGTGTCATTAACAAGGAGGGAATGTATACCGAAAGAGTTTCAGATTGATGTTAATAAAATGTAGGTTTGATTCCAAAATTACCTTTTTTACTTCAAATACTCCAAATAAAGCATAGTTTCAACACTTCGCATTGCAAAATACGGTTTTGGACACTGAAATTCGATTTAAATTGCAAAACCGTGCATAAGTCCTCCATAACACTGCGGAACACGTTTTTGTCTCTAGCATCAAAATACCGCTATTCACTTAATTAAGGGTTGCTGAGTCGATTGCCGTTTTCAGAAATATCATAGCACGTCCAGTTTTTGAGATATTGACTGTTGAAAATGCAAAAAATGACTATTTCAGCCAACTTGCATGCAAGTTTCCCAGCTTGTAAGGTAATATATTGGCTTAATTTGCCACTGAATTCAAACTTTATGTGTATAACAATACTTATCATTAAAGTTTGTATTATTTTCGATACGGAAAAGTTATTTTTTGATGGTTTAGAGAATTGTTGTATTTTGCCGTATAGAAGAAACGAAGAATTTTGTATGGAGACTGCAAGCATGTTGAAAAAATCGGTTTAATCGAAATTTAATCGCGCAATTTAAATCAAATTATGTCTGAAATGGAAGTTCAAGTTCTATTTTGCATGTGTGGTGGATTAGATTACAAAAAAGTATGATAAATTGTACTTTAAATTTCATGTAAACATTAATAAAAGCAGTGCTTTGTACAACTTTGGCGACCTGTAGCTAAAAATTGTGACGTGTTGGAACATTTCTAAGAACGGCAACAGATTCAGCAGCCCCAAATCTACTAGAGACACATAATTTGGTTCTTGAGACACGCAAACATGTCATTTTTGTTACGCTGTGTAATAGGACGGATACCTTACCACTGTTGCAAAATGATTTTCCGTACAACATATAAATCTGAACTGCACAAAGTACAACAGCCCGAAGGTTGAGATTTTAAATTTTTATTAAAATTTGAATGTTTCAATAGACTTTTCCTGAGAAGTAGTTCAAATTTATTACATTTTTTTTTTACATAATACGCAACATCGAGTGGAGAAAACCTCGACTCATAGATATGTTGACATATGAAGAGCGCGTTTTATGGAAATTTAAACTCTTAAGGGACCGAAAATTCCATCGAGCTATAAAAAGTGTTGTGGAGAGTCGACTGTGTGTTGAAATATATGTAATGTTTGAAATGCTGTGAAAATCACATTCAAATCGGTCTAAAAATAACTCAGATCTAACCCTCCAAAATTGTCTATGGAGAATCAAAACAGTTGTCAAAGTACTGTTCAATACTGTACATGCATACTTTTGATAAGAAAAGTAATCAACCAAAGACGAAATTTCACCTTTGTTTCAAGAGTAAATGTGTAGGACGTAGGTGTATTCGCCCTTCTATACAATACTGTCAAAATTTGTACCAAAGAGATGAAAACTAGAGCATGGCGAAGACAAGTGCATTCACCCTATAATATACAACAGTTACATCCGGAAGACAACCGCCGCTAAAAAGAACAGACTAGCAGCACTGGCCCGTATCCAGTTGGAAGAAGCGGAAGGCACAAAGGCGAAAAAATCGGGTTAGAATTGTGCAACTTTCTCCCACTACATTGAAACGCGCTGGCGTTACAGGAATACAAAGCATCTTACGAATGATTTAAAATTGCGATCATTGCAATGAAACTTACCTGCTGCTCTAGACCTGTACCATTTTGGTTAATAGCATTACTCATATTACTACCAGCGTTCGTATGGTTTTTTGTCTTCTGCGTTCCTGCGATGCTAAGATGAAACGTGCCAAAAAACCGATTGGGAACCACACTTAGGGAGTCTTTTATTCTAGTGTTCTACACTTTGTGAGTATCGCGCTCTGGCAAGGGGGCACAGGGGGACACTCCGCTTTACGGCGAATCTTCCTCCTATCGATTGTGACCGTAATGAACTTGCAGGGCTTGGGATTTCACCACTCGCACACAACGATAACTCTCTTTTTCGCTTCGCTTGTTCTTCTTCTTCTTATTCTCAGCTGTCCTGGTATTGCTCTTCTTCTTCTTTCTTCCAACACTCCACGCACTAGAAAAAAGGCGAACGAAGGTATAGTCTCTCAATTTCACGATCTTTAATCCCCAATTTTGGGCACTTTTAACCGCTTTCGGTTACTACAAATATCACACGCGCAATGCGCAGCACTTCCGCCACAAACTGCTGGCCTTCCTACTTCCAGGCAAAACGGTTTTAACGCGAATTTGTACCTCAAAAGAATTCAATGACGAATTCGTCCAACTTATGCACTGTTCGGAGTTTTCTCCAAAGGGAATGGGTTGCACAGGGTCGGCTGTAGGAAATTTGTTGGCCGCCCACCAAATCGTTGATGTTGGCAGCGCGTCACATTTCACACACGCAATTTCAGCCGCCGACCACGCCATGAAATATTTCACACCGGCGTAAGGGCATCTCCACAGCACGCTAAGATCAGTTCACCCAAAAGCAAATACGTTATTGTCGCACCGCCACCAAACCGGATCGCGACAGTGAGACTCGCGACGCGCCTCAACTCGCCGCATTTTGAAATCAGTTTTTTAGTATGGCGCTGCATTCTTACGATTTTTATGAACACAGCGCACTATTCGCATATTAGCTGCGACGCACGGGGCCCGAGAAAACAATAAATAATTATAAATAAATGTTGGTCTTGATTTCTACCGGATAATACTTATATTGCAGGTTATCTGTGTTGCAGGTTTCGTTCACAAATTTTATAATGCTAAAAAATAAATGTTAATTTTTCGTCACACGCTACCAATAAATGCATGAATAGATGCTCTCGAAATGTAGAATTTCGTTTTCTGGTCTACGTTGATTGCAAGGCAGTGACGATCCGGATCCATGACCTTTCGCCATCGATGAGTCGAATGAGTCACTTCACCATCGCTGATCAATACAGTACCAGCATAACGGTCTAACTGACAAATGTAAACAAACTGAGTTTTATTCACCTAACAGTTTATTTGATAATTTACAATTATGTATTGTGTATTCAGATTAACTTTAGACCGAAGTTCTTAATAATAGAAATGAAATATCACCAACAAAAGTTCGCCGAAGTGCGGCGTCGGCATTCTAACAAAGTGCTACGCCGACAACGGGTTTATTCACTAATTTCATAACACTGAAAAGTGCCATTTTTGATACCCACCCACCCCCTTGTAATACTTTTTATACCACACGCAGCGAACTGGACTATCGAATTTCATACATTTTATGTGTTGGAGCGATTATTGCAATATGAACGCTTTATGTATCGTTTTAGCATCACTGCACATCAAGGCGTCGATAGGCGCGTGGTGTACGCTCGGGCCTATCGATCGCAAGGTTCTTGGTTCGATTCCAGCTTGCCGCGTAAACGTTTTTTTGTTTTCAAATTCTGGTTTCATAAGGCAAATTTATGAATTTCAATCCAATTTCTTGTGGCGAATTTGCATAAGGGGTTCCTATGTTTATCGATAGTCCATTTGTCTGAGTGCACTATTTTACAAATAATGTATGAACTGTAACATCTGAATTTCACACACCCACCCCCTTCAGCATTATGAAAATTAATGAATGGGCCCAAAGGCTTTTCTTATGCGTGCGCGAAGCACAAAATTATAATTCCGACGCCGTACTTCACCGAAGTTTTAACTGCTGAACTTCTAATTGTCACCAGAATTGTCAATAATGCACAGCTGTTCCTTAAAAATAACGTTTTTAACAAGTTAGTGAGAAAAACCTAAAGGCGAATTTGATATTCTCTGTAGATACGAACTCTGATGTCAATTTCGTCCATCTTCCACCCCCCTCCCGGGCGCATTTGAGATTGAGTGTGGCAGCAGGGCGCATTTAAAACTGAGTGTGTAGAAGGGCGATAGTGATGAAGGTTCATGTGAAAGAGCGTAACAAAACAGCGAAGCTGATAAAAATCAAACCAGAAGGACGAGGTCAAAAGGCGCAATCGCTGCCGTTAAACTGGAGGAGACGAAAAACCGAGGGGCGCAAAAATTCTAAATTTTAATTAATGGCGCATGATGCATGTTTATTTATTTTAAAATGTTTTTCATAATATGAAAATAAATCAAATGGTTTGTTACAAAAGCAATATTGTAATGGATGGTACAAAAATGCGATATACTATTAAATCGATCGGAAACATAATGTAGAATTGAAATTATATCTGCTGAACTTCAAACCGATTTAACTGAGAATGCATTAGTGTTCACATTCGCCCTAATTCTGACTCTGTATTGAGGGTGTTTGGGACTAAGGCTTCTACATTCACCCTGAATTACAACCCTGAACGAATGGAATCGATACATTTTTCAAACCAACACTACAACCCCCTTCTACCATCCAAGACAGCCCCGAAGAAACATGAGAGAGTCGTTCATTTGAATGGGGAGAGAGAGATGGTGATCGATTACGTCATCACTTACGATGATAGGATGCTGGACAGCATATTTTAGATGTTAAGATTGTATCAAATTTAGTGTCTATCAAGACTCCATGACAAACGGTTGTGCTTAAATGTTAAATATTAGAATTGTATAAATATATGTAAATTGTTCTTCCAATAAAGTGTAATGAATAAGGTCAATAAATGTAGTTAAGTGTTATGTGTGTGCTACTGTTTACTATCTGGATGGATGAAGGAAGATTTCCTACAAGGAATTGGAAACCCCATGGTGGCCACTACACCAAACAACCTCCCCCCTCCCCTTTGGAAAGGATTCTTCCGTGGGCATGAACTCCAAAATACGTGTTGGGGCTCGGGCGAAGGGAGCTCCCCGACATAATGGTCCTTCGAACCGGATGCCTTCGGAAGAACGGACGGATTTGGATCCCGAGGCAGGACATGGAGATCTGCATTGTTCAAGGCAATCGAATGGGAATCAGTATGGCGCTTCTGTGGATGGGAACGCCATCGTACATCTTTGGAAGGAGGAACAATCAACGGCGATGCCATTGTCCCAAGGCAACAAAGGATCTTCAGATCAAGAAGTTGTTCTCTCGATCGACCATAGTGGAACCAGCTGTATGTAGAATCAATCGGAATCGAGATCTTCAATTCAAGGCTGGATGGTACATTGACAATACTGAGCCAGCGCGGAATCCCTTTGCCCAGGTAATTTATTTCATATGCTCAGTATATGTCTATGCCGAAGCACGACAGGCACGTTGCTAACACTTGATTTTCGATATTTTCAATGGTATTCCATACGGCATGGCAATCTATTGGTGCGGATCCATTACCATTCCAACTATGGTCTGTGGCACGGACTAAGCGGAGAGACTTCCCAATCAACATGCGACGTCATCGAGTTTAATCCATCGCGGTATTGCGGTAATCCAATGGACATGGCCTTGTATCGTTCAACCACATATTGTTCATGGAGGAAGGTCATCAACCTACAACAAGGAAGGAATTTATCAGCAATTTAAGGCACTACATCCCCGGAAAATCGGAACAACATCATCATATGCTATGACGATCCAACATCAGTCGACCCAACAAATGGAGAACAACCAATTCATATCTCAACTCTACAGTCCACAAGAAATGAGCTCGGTAAATAGCACTTCTAAAAGGTATCCATGAAGTAAACGTTCATCGCCGGAAAATCAACTGGTTCTGGAACGGAAGGTAACATCGGCTACGTTCTGTTACTTGTTTTTTTCGAGAACAGAATATTGGAGAACACGGAACACTGAACAGGCAACAAACCAGATTACCCAGGTAAATATACAAGTTCAGTGTATGTCCGCCAAAGCGAATAATATTCATCTCACTAACACCAAATTTCAAGGTTTTCAAACTGGACAACAATTTTCGTTGGAGCAACATATGATGGAGTATGTGTACAGCAGATCATCCTGGTATTGCTTGCCAAACCAAACACCCAACGTCGTCGATCCATGAACTACAATGATTATAAAAACCACACGATCGGATAACAACTATACCAATTGCAAAACGCACTATAGATGTCTTGGACATTGGATATGTAGAGGTTGCAGTGAGAACTGTTTTCTCAGGTCAGTAAGCACACAGGTATATGTCGATATGTCGGCCGAAGCATGGGCTTCGCTACTGCACACTTTAATCCCATTCAAACCTCTTCGTCACAACAACACATACCAAACTTATACCCCGATAACACGGATCGACATCTGGGTCGATACATACATGAGCTGAGAAGATCACTTTTGGCAAAACATCACTCCACTACTGGTTGGAATCGTATTTTGTTGTCTCGGTAAGTGCTGCAAGTATATGCCCTGCCGAAGCCATCTCCTCTGGATACTGCAAGAAAAATTCTCTTCCTCTTCATCCCCCACAATCTATTTTTAAAACTGGAGACACGCGATCACCTATGATGAGGAGTACACTACCGATTGCACGTGACACGGCTACACCTATTACACACGGGTCGAGAGCAGAACTACATCCAATATTCTGTCGGCAATAGTATTTGCATAACAACATTGGATTTCAGGGTATCCCAATTTGGATCGCTCAGTCTGTATGTATACAACTGGACGATGGTCAACACGGGGTCAACTGTTTGCGTAGGTCAGTACACATGAGTATGTGTCTGCCGAAGCTTGGGTCATGACGGTATACTACAACGAACTATTTCTCTTCTCTTACGCAATTGCTACAACGCATGGGTATGGAGCAACAACGCTGTGGGAGCCGAGGACCTGGGATCGAATCCCATCCCCGACATAGTCACTTATGACGTAAAAAGTTATAGAGACGACTTCCTTCGGAAGGGAAGTAAAGCCGTTGGTCCCGAGATGAACTAGCCCAGGGCTAAAAATCTCGTTAATAAAGTCAAACCAACCAACCAACGCTGTGGATCATCCACGTCACTACTAATAAGTTTGGCGATAATCAACACCAGGAAGGGTTTGTTGGCTAGGCATGTCAACAAGAAGCGATATGTGGAGCTACGGATGGTGAAAGCGAATGAATGGTCGTTGCGCTTATATTTGCCATCAGTATGGATGAAAGTTCGAGGTCATCATTTCTTTCGGAGTCCTTTCGTTGCATGGAGCAATGAAGATCGGCTTTCAACGGTGGTTGTTGTCATCACGGACGATACAGCAATCAACATCCAATTAGCGATTGCATTGACATGGGTCATCGATTGCTATCAAAGGTTTATGAGTGAAGGCACTCATAATTTTCCGGGACGGTGTTCCCAAATTTCCAAAGGCAGGTGTGATTTTCGAACGAAATCGAAAGGCGATAAGGAGTTCGAAATCACTTTTCCATCTTCTAACTGGATGAAGATCGGAACCTCAATTCCAATCCCAAGGCGCTGATAGGTCAGTTCCTGCCAACACCAAGATCAAATGGTTGGAACACTGTTTGATTACGGACGAGGACGTTTTTCCACAATTTCAGCACGGATAGCTGTACACGCTAAGAAAATAAAATACTGGATAAGTTAAATACCATTCTAAAACCATATTTGGTCTATTCACTCATTAGAATGAATATAAAAGCAATATGCATTGCTAGTATAAACGCTCATTATATTTGAGCATGCTTATATCAAGAATAATCCTTCTGGCTGATAAAGATGAAAAAAACTATGAATTTGATAAAAAACTGTTTTCATATCATTTTGGAAATATGAAAACAAAATAACAAACATGAAAGTGAAAGAAAACGATAATTTTATTCATAATTATGATGTAAAGCACCTCTTGCTGACACGAACATTTAATTATTACACATTGAACTATGCCAGTGAAGGCGTTAAGGACGACCCAACTTGTTCCACTCGTCTACTCTTGCTCAATAAAGTAGTTCGGTAGTTCCGCACCATTCTTATTATCTGCCTAATTCTGCCAGGCAAAATCCTGTCGAAACGTTTCCGCTGGTGGTGTCCATCGTTGCACTCCAGATCCAATGGCCGGAACTTTTGGGTAGAATTCTGAATGAACAAAAATGTTTCCTAATGATGCAATTACGGAGCCGCTGAATCAAAGAACTTACCTATAGCAACACATGCTAGTTCCATATGAACAATTTATTATACTTTTCACTTTTTTAAGGGAAACAATTATTAATTTAGTAACGCACGATCACCTGGCTTGAGGACAAGCGAAAACAAAATGTCTGAATCGAATTGGGTGATGTCGGTTATTTCATTAGGTCCCCAGACTAAAATTAGCCGCATAATACGCATTGAAAATAATATATTATCAAAATGTTTACAAATGCATAAAAGATATTACTGCAAAGCATATCCTTTATTCGTTACAATGAATAAAGATGTGTAAAGATTATAAAGTAATATATATTACACTAATTAGCATTTTCCATTTTATCCGTGTAGATCGGCGTCTTCCACGGAAAAGTAGATCGTCAAGGGGCGATTTACGGTATCGGCAACCCAACTGGTTCAAGGAAATGATCACTTGGATATCCAGCAACAACAACAAACCGACTGGCAAAGGAAGGCATAACGACTGAACTTAACATATGCAAACATCTGCAGATTATTTCGGATTCACAATGACTGGACTAGTATAGAAATCGGAGAGAAACAAACCACCACTTGCGTATCAATATCTCTCGATGGTGGGTGAAAAGATACGTGCTATGGAACGACGGTTACTTCTACGATCGTACTCAATAGATAGAGAGTCCTCTTAGTCGTTAACAAGGCATACACAATACACATTTACTCTCCCCTCCCCCACTTCCCATCCTACGAAGAGGGTTTTGTTTCATATTTTCAGAAACGCACGGCATTTCAGGGTAGGTGAGGATGTTTGGGACTAAGGCTTCTACACTCACCCTGAATTACAACCCTGCACTGAAATGAATTTTATTGTAGAAACAACTGAATCCATGGTAAAATTAAGAACTGCACCAACGATTTTCAACCGACTACATTAATCTGTTAACTCTACCATAACATAGTCAACAAGAAAATATATTCTGTTTATTTAACCAGAGTTGTAGCACAGACAAACAGACGTCACACTTAGAACAAATCTGGATCAAAATCATAGTCACGAGGACATGTACGCCCAATGCTAAAATCGGTGTTTTTGGCCGACACGCCAACAGATGGCGGTAGTGTGTAAACGTCAAACACGAACAAAAATGATGCGAGCGCTGCGGGTGGCGGATTGGCCACCTAACATATTTTTAAATTGACCGTTAAAAAGGTGGTCGATGGACAATGATGAGAGTGTGACGTCTGTTTGTCTGTGGTTGTAGTATTTATGACTAGAAACATTCTAGATTTGACAAGTTTGGCATTGTAATTTTCACCATACTGTGTTGTACGGTGGGTGTCACGGATTGAAATACAATGCTTTGTAGTCGCGGCTACTATGGACATAGTCACATTTACTACACGACTCTGTGATTTTTACCAGATTATAGTAAACTTAACAGATCTTTGTAGTCGGTTGAAAATCGTTGGTGCAGTTCTTAATTCTACCATGGATTCGGTAGATTATACAACAGAATTTATTTGCGTGTGAACGAATGGAATGGGTACATTTTTCAAACCAACACTACAACCCCCTTCTACCACCCAAGACAGCCCCGAAGCAACATAAGAGAGTCGTTCATTTGAATGGGGAGAGAGAGATGGTGATCGATTACGTCATCACTTACGATGATAGGATGCTGGACAGCATATTTTAGATGTTAAGATTGTATCAAATTTAGTGTCTATCAAGACTCCATGACAAACGGTTGTGCTTAAATGTTAAATATTAGAATTGTATAAATATATGTAAATTGTTCTTCCAACAAAGTGTAATGAATAAGGTCAATAAATGTAGTTAAGTGTTATGTGTGTGTTACTGTTTACTATCTGGATGGATGAAGGAAGATTTCCTACAAGGAATTGGAAACCCCATGGTGGCCACTACACCAAACAACCTCCCCCCCTCCCGTTTGGAAAGGATTCTTCCGTGGGCATGACCTCCAAAATACGTGTTGGGGCTCGGGCGAAGGGAGCTCCCCGACAGAGGGTTTATTCACAAATTTCATAACGCCAAAAATGGTTATTTTGGACACCCACCCACCCCCTCGTAACGCATTTTGCATGGATAATTTTCAAATTTTGTATGAGCTGTAACATTTTAAGGACATCCACCCACCCCCTTAAGCGTTATGAAATTTGTGAATGGGCCCTGATATGTTTGTAGTACATCCCACCGAGCTTTCTGGTACATTTGACAGACACCTTTTTCGTCAATCTGATTTCGCTTAAGTTAACCCCCAAAAATGGTAGCTTCTACCGCATAATTTTTCGCGTGTTCCAACCAGCGAATCCCCGCTGTACACCTCCTCTGTTGGATTCAACCACAACACGATTGAATCATTTCAACGCAAAATTATTTTGCGTTAAAACAGCTCCAGGTTTGAGTAGATCCCTGTTTCCGTGTAGGTAGTCATCAGTGATATCATCAGAGCTTGATGATGACATGTTTCAATCAGTAATAATCATTGAATCGACGCGTCATCATAACAAAACACTGTTTTCATACTTCCTAGCTAAAAATATGTAATTTTAGTAGATTTCTTCAAATTTAATTTTCTTTTGAATGCACCGGTAAATAATGATAGAAATTACTGCCCGGTTGATACGTGATCAAAGTGCAGTTTTCCTGTGCGGAGAAACCGTGGAATGTTTGATAACGTTCACCAATCCTTCGCTACCCGAGCATAGAATTAGCCAGAGTAACAGGTAAGTGACCATAATAGATTATCAAGATTGAGCAATAATCTAATCATGTCTACTTGTTTCAGTGATATCCTGGAAAATTTGGCATGGGCCACCGTACAGATCCATTGTTATTGCAATTCTACAGTCCAGGATCGTGGAGGCTCCGGAACGGAAGCGTCGAGTGCCATGAGCAAGAATGTCATCGGTTCCACATCGCTGAATGCTAGCAACCAGCTAAAAGGGGAAGTGCTCAAGTCCACGGATCCCAAGATTCTGTTTTGCGATCTGCGGTTG
Organism: Aedes aegypti; assembly: GCF_002204515.2. Lineage (NCBI taxonomy): Eukaryota > Metazoa > Arthropoda > Insecta > Diptera > Culicidae > Aedes > Aedes aegypti. The sequence continues at coordinate 110,040,206 of NC_035109.1, forward strand.
TCTCCGGGGGAATCCAGACAATGTAAGTGGTGGTTTCATACATACAAGGAACCACATCATTATCGAACTTGTATAAACCTATATTTTTTTTTTCACAGGGTTTTATTTTATGGAAACTCTTGGCCTAAAATATTCTATCGGTGGAAACTTGAAAAAATCGTGTTTGCAGGGCTGGTAGAAGGTCTTTTTTCGAGACTTGGTCTATATTTTAAGCAAGTCTCTAAAAAGTCTATTTTATTGGAAGATCTTTTCTTTTTTGAGCAAAATGGTCTCTAAAGTCTTTTTTTTACTTTTTATCGAATTTTGTATCAGATTCCGAGTATCAAGAATTTTTCTGGTGAGATATATCCTGGAATACTTTGAAATTCCTCTAGGGATTTCTCATAAACGCGTCTAGGAAATCGTTCAGAAACTTCTCCAGATTTTTTTTTAATATTCAAAAGTTTCTTTGAGGAACCCAATGCAAGTACCTACACTAGTTTCCACAGGAATTACTCTTATTTTTTCCCAGATACTATTCCAGGACTTCCACCAGTTATTCTAGCAGATCTTTCAAAGAATTCTCTAGTTCTTGCAAGAAAATCTTCTAGCTATTGGTCTCTAATGTCATTATTTCCGTCAAGTTGTTTCAAGAAAATTCTCAAGCTTATGTCTAGAGTTTTTGAAAAAAAAAAATCGGCTAGAAATTTTTCCCGGAAACCTTACAACAACTCCTCAACTCCAATTACGAATTCGCCAACAGTTTCTTTCAGAAATTGCTTCAAAATTCCTCTAGGTGTTATTTCAAGAAAAATATTAAGAGCTCTACCAGGAATTCCTCAATTATTTCGACCAGGATTCATCATTAGGTTCCTGACCATAACCATGACTTCCTCAGGAATTAGCAAGTTCCTTTGAAGAGTTCGTCAGGAACTTTTACAAAGATATCTGTAAAGATTGCTAACAAATTGTAAAAATCTTCAAAATTCTTAAGATAAATTCTAGCAGTACTTTGAGACATTTCGCAAAAAAATGGAAGACTTACTAAAGGAATCTTGAGTGGAGTCTCTGGAGTAATTTCTGATGGTATCCTTAGACAAATTTCTGTTTGAAATCTTTAAAAAATCCTGAACCATAAACTAAAACTCCGTGAAGAAAAATAGTACATATATGTATCCAAGTACGATAATGTGGAGGTTCCATGTACGCGTTAGCTTGTTGCACTGACCAACTGATGATATAACTCTGTCGTTTCAGTTATGTTCCGCGAAACATTATCCATGAATACCCCCCCAACGTATCGTGGAGTTATGGTAAAGTATTACTATAAAATAACGGTGGCCACACAACGTGTTGGGACCACTGTACAAGCTTTGCACATCCCGATTCGAGTGCTTCCCCTGCCACCGATCAATTGTAGCGACGAGACGATAACCTTAAACGATGAATCCAATGAGGACCTGGCGCCAAATAATCCTTTTATCGAAAAGAAAAAAGCTCCCTCGAAGATAGAATACGCATTGCACTATCTTCAGAACATCACCGCGCGGAGGAGACCCAACTTCTATTTGATTTCGAATAAAAGAGGTAAGGTGGGTCGGTTCTGTTTGTTTAAACCAATCTACAAACTCGGGGAAGACATTGTCGGAACGTTGGACTTTAGCTGTGGAACCGTGAAATGTGCGCAATTATCGGTTACTTTGCAATGCGAGGAAATCATCAAAACGAAAACTACAAAGGCACCAGAGCAGTCCGCCGCTCCGGGTCAAGAGAAGGACAATGCTTCCCTCTCGGTTGGGCGCATTACGAACTATACGAAGCACCACGAGGTATGCCTGGGACTGCTGCAAACGCAAATGATATTGCCCATTCCGCTGCACGTTACCCCGACTTTCGAGACGGACCTGGTGGATGTGAGGTGGCGTCTGCATTTTCAGTTCGTTACCAGCACCAACGACGAGCTGAACATGGAAGTCGACAAGGAAACTCTGGAGTGGCAAGCGCCAACGGATATTTCCATCGAAACTATGATATGGAACCTGCCGGTTACGCTGTATCCCACGGCTCCAGTGCAGATTCCGCAAGCCAGCGGAACATTTACGTTGAACATTAAATAGTTTCTGAAGTAAAATAATCGAATTGTATGTTACGTTGATCTTAATAAATTAAAAATATTAACAATATACGGAGAAAGATGTTTTGTATGTAATATGTATTCTTCGAGAATTTTATTCAGTTATGTAGAAGTCTCGCCTCGGAGAGAGGATTAGAAGCAGAATGTCAAAATGCCATAGCCTTACAGTAAAAGTTACATTGGAGTTTAATTTTTTTTTATTGTGAGGTCCAACAGTGTTAAGGTTCCTAGGGTATTTCAACATGGAAATTATAGGAGAAACGCAAGAAACCTCACTAAAAATAAAAAAAGGATGTAGCATTGATCTTTCTGACGGAATATATAATCTGTTCCTGATTAAACACTATTGTGATCATTGCGGGAACATGGTCTCCCGATATCGGTTACGGTAGATCCTCAACGCGATACTTCTAGAACACCATGCACTTATATAATTCAATGGCTCAAAATTTACGTTCCAACAAATCTGACGGTTATTCTATTGGTCTTGCTCTTCTAGACATAGAAAAAGCATTCGACAGTGTTTGGCATGAAGGTTTGGTCGTAAAATTTAAAAAACTTTAATTTGTTTTACCAAATTAGGATGATAGTGTTGTCAAATAACACAGAACACCTAAATATAAGAAATGAATGTAATGTTTAAAATTATTGTTGCTGCCAGCACTGTCCTGCAGTGTGACCGTGACTGAACCGCTACAGGAGATGAAAGGTAGTCAGAGACGTCAGTGGTCTGCGAATGTCTATCATTATCATTCCGTCCATTCTGTAGACAAAGAAGGCTTTATTGAATAGTGCGTGAGTCTTGAGATACCGCCATGCGGGGTGACATTGGGCCTAGGGGGTGACTTTGACCGCCCTTTTCGATGCATCTCATGGCTAATGTGGGTGTCAAAAAACCAACCCATGACCATTCAGTGGCTATTTATAACGTATTCTTGCAACATGCTACATTGTTTTTAATATTCGGGTTTTAGTTTGCTGTAAAAATCTTGGCCCAAAGTCACCCTTATGGACCAATGTCACCCCGCACGACGGTATTGAATTTGTTATATTTTATTGAATTTCTCTAAATACTTTTAGTTTGAACTAAATGTCATATCTATATTTGAACTTAAATTAACTTATCCTAAGTGTATCACAGTTAGAGATTATCACAGTTAGTTTGCTATCACAGTAAGTTGTACTTAATCTAAAAGGAAACAATTTCTAACCTAAAGCTAAATACAGATTGTACCGTGAACACGAGGGAAACGAACATTGAAAACACATATATTAGGCTCCAAGACCGATAATTGTGAGTATGACAATTTGTTGCAAAACCTAAACCTAATAAGAAATAAAATTTCAGCTTAAAGCTGTCGTCACACCCAAATTCCTGGAGTTTTGTGAGCTGCTATTAGAAATCGGCAAGAGTCCCTTTGTTCTCTGAACAAATCTTTAAGAATTATCGTTATGTCGAACCCGGATCATTCAGCCAACACCTCAAACCCAGCAACACCGGCCAATGAACAAACCACTAGCTGCGAGTGTTGTGATCGTCCGGAGACGATCGATGATTGCGTTCAATGCGATCAATGTAATGGATGGTGGCATATGACGTGTGCAGAAGTGACAGCATCGGTAGCAGATCGATCGTGGACCTGCAGTCACTGTTTACCGTTGAGTGTTTCTTCGCGAACGACAACATCTAGCGTTAAAGCGGCACGTTTGGCTTTGAAAAAGCAGCAGCTATAAGAACAACAAGCGATGGAGCAACGTCATCTGGCCGAAAAATACAAGCTTCTCCAGGAGGAGCTGAACGAGATGGATGAGACCGGTAGCAACAGAAGCAGGATCAGTCGGCGAACGAGTTTGGACAGGGTGAAACAGTGGCAGCAGAAATGTGCTGAGCAGTCTGAAGGCGCGCAGGGTCTACCGCCGGTGAACCAATCGGTGAACCTTGCAGCAGTTCCTCAGGCATCACTAAACGACTCGAGAGACGGCAGTTCGATGCAACAGGTTCCATCAAAATCCAACGTTTCAGCGGTACCTCCAGCGGATCCGAACCAAACACAGCAATCAGATGTTCACACATGCAAGCTAGTTTCGGTAGGCTTGACTCAGGGATACAGTGAGCATAAGCCTCCGTTGAGTTCGACGGTGAAGGCATGTAGTCTTCCGAAGTTCAACCACGCAAAGAGAGATCAACAGCAGTACACCGGCGCAATCTCTAAGGCTATTCCGAACCAACAACATTTAGCCAACGCTGTAGGTAAATCCCATTCCCAAGAACACCCCGTAGCACAACAAGGTAAGCCACTTCGTGATCCTTTTATCATTCCACCCCAATCATCAAAATATGATAACTCCCTCCAACAAATTGTAAAACAATTCGAAAGTCTGGCACCATCAGCTACGGCTTCCTCTTTCCATACAAACATGCTTCCATTTGGAACGAATACTCTTTCACTACCAGAAACGAGTGTTGGCATTGCGCCACCGGTAAATCCGAATCAGAGTTCCATATCAGCCTTTCCAGCAGTGGGACTATCGAATGTTGGCCCTTCGCCACATGCAAATCCAACCTTGTATTCTGGACCAGTCCCTTCAGTTCCGGGACTACAGAATGTTGGCTCTTTGCCTCAACCAAATCCGGTTACATCTTTCGGAATATTTCCCCCACCGTCGGGACTACCGATTATTGATCAGTTTACTCCCTCCCCCTCGCAGTTAGCCGCGCGTCAAGTTATGTCACGCGATTTACCGCCGTTTTCTGGCGATCCTGCTGATTGGCCTATATTCATCAGCAGCTTTATGAACAGTTCGCTAGCATGTGGCTACAACAGTGCTGAAAATTTAGCGCGACTTCAACGCTGTTTGAAAGGCCCCGCGTATGAATCAGTCAAAAGCCGGTTATTACTTCCCGATTCAGTGCCCCAAGTGATTGATACTCTTCGTTTGCTGTACGGTAGACCTGAATTGTTAATCAACGCCTTACTACAGAAAGTGCGCAGTGTTTCAGCACCGAAAGCAGAGAAGTTGGAGACCATCATCGACTTTGGCATGGCAGTACGTAGCTTGTGCGATCATCTGGAGGCTGCTGGTCAGCGTGAACATCTTTCCAACCCAACGTTGTTGATGGAGCTAGTGGAGAAACTGCCTGCACATACCAAAATGCAGTGGGCGGATTATATGCAGCAGCACCCGGTGGTCAATCTCCAGGTGTTCGGTGATTTCATGCTTGGAGTTATCACGGCAATTGAAGCAGAAAGCGGCAATTAACGCCCACACCAGTGAAACAGATCCCGTCCGTGAGCCAGTACGAGAAAAGGAGCGAGTGTGTGTTTGCTGCAAGAAGGTAGGTCACCGAGTAGCAGAATGTTCCATCTTCAAGTCATATCCTGTCGACAACCGTTGGAAGTTTGCGCAGAACAATGGACTGTGCCGGAGTTGCTTAAACGCGCATGGTAGAAGAAGTTGCAGGAATGCAACGCAGTGCGTCTTCGAAGGTTGCCAATACCGACATCATCCGTTGTTGCATTCGAATAGATCCGCTTCTGGTGCACGGTCGTCGCAACAATTGTCAACCGTGCAGAATCACATTCACCGACAGTACAAGCCGGTGCTTCTGTTCTGCATTGTACCGGTCATTATATTTGGGCCTCAAGCAACTGTCGAAACATTCGCCTTCTTGGACGACGGTTCAGACCTTTCGCTCATCGAGAACAGTTTGGTGGAGCAATTGGGAGTTGATGGATGGAGGAAGCCGTTATGTCTAAAATGGACAGGGAACGTCACCAGAGTTGAATCGGATTCAAAGCACGTACGGATACTGATCAAGGGAGCGAGCAGCCAGCAAGAATTCTCTCTGAACGACGTCCGTACCGTGGAAGAACTCACTTTACCAGAACAAAGTCTAGACTACGGTGAACTGTCGCAACGCTACCGTTATCTCAAAGGTTTGTCGGTAGTCAGTTATACCAAAGCAGTACCTCGTCTGTTGATAGGCGTCAACAACGCAAGTCTCACTGTCCCACTCCAAGTGAGAGAAGGCAAGAAAGATGAACCTATTGCAGTAAAAACTAGACTAGGATGGTGCATATTTGGCGGTCATGGTAAGAAGGCATCACATTCGCTGAACTACCACGCCTGCGAATGCTCAAGTGACCAGGAGCTGCATAACGCAGTAAAAGAATACTTCGCAATAGAAGATGCAGGAGTGAAGCCACCAGTTGTGCTGGAATCGGAAGAGGATAAGCGGGCTAGGAGAATCCTGGAACAGACGACTGTTCGCATTGGCGAGCGGTTTGAAACGGGTCTACTGTGGAAGTACGACGTCATCGAATTTCCGGACAGTTACATCATGGCGGTAAAAAAGCTGGAGTGCTTAGAACGCAAGATGGTACGAGATCCAGAGTTGGCGGCTAATCTGAAGAACCAAATATCAGAGTATCAGCTGAAAGAATATGCACATCGAGCGACACGGGAAGAGTTAGCGCAAGCAGATCCGAAGCGCGTGTGGTATCTGCCGTTGGGCGTAGTAACGAATCCACGGAAACCGGGCAAAGTGCGGCTCATATGGGACGCAGCTGCTAAAGTGGATGGAATATCCTTGAACTCCATGCTGCTCAAGGGTCCGGACCAACTAACTTCGCTTCCTGCAGTTCTATCACGTTTTCGTCAGTTCAAGGTGGGCGTATCTGCAGACATTAGAGAAATGTTCCACCAGCTACGGATCCGTGAGTCCGATCGACATTCTCAACGTTTCCTATTCCGTAGCGATCCGATGAAACCGATAGAAACCTATCTAATGGATGTGGCAACCTTTGGATCCACGTGTTCACCTGCATCGGCTCAATATGTGAAAAACAAAAAAGCCGAAGAATTTTCCGAGCTTTTTCCGCGAGCTGTCGAAGGAATCCTGGAAAACCACTACGTGGATGATTACCTTGATAGTTTTGTAAATGAAGAGGAGGCTGAACGGGTGTCAAGCGAAATCCGATCAATACACCAAAGCGGAGGGTTTCAACTCAGGAACTGGCTGTCGAAAAGTGCCGTAGTCCTGCGTGGGCTCAATGAGGTGGACCCTAGGGCCAGTAAAAATCTATGTTGGAACATAAACTATAGTAGTGATCGGGTTCTGGGCATGCTATGGCAGATTGCTGATGACGAGCTCAGATTTTCAATGAAGCTGAAAGAAGAGGTTCAACAAGTTATAGACAGCGGAAAACGGCCCACAAAGCGACAAATGTTAAGATGCTTAATGGGGATTTATGATCCCCTGGGTCTTCTAGGCGTTTTCATAGTCCACGGTAAAATACTTCTTCAGGATGTTTGGCGAACTGGTTTACAGTGGGACGAGACGGTGCCAGACGAAATTTTCGAGCGTTGGATAAGGTGGACCAGCCTGTTTCCCAAGATCGGAGACCTGCGGATCCCTCGATGCTATTTTAAAGCAGCAACTGATAAAATGTACGAGCGACTACAATTGCATGTCTTCGTTGATGCAAGTGAGGCCGCATTTTCCGCTGTGGCGTACTTCAGGGTTGTAGCCTACACGCTGCTCAGTGGAGGAATTTCGCCTAGATGCACTTATGCTAGGCTAGGATAATATTACTACCATTTACGGTAATTATGTTAACAGGGTCGCTTATGCTGTCAGTCGGTTACACTCACACTACCACAATTATGTTCACCGAGTGGGATCGCTGGGAGAAATAAAAAACGATGTTACGCTGGAAAGATGAACCACAGACTTCTCACGGAAGGGTTGCTCAAAAACCACACTATCTGCCCTTCAGAACGGTCCAATCAAGGCGAGGCCTGGGGGACTTATTAATGTACACGAAAAGCCGAAACTAACCAAAAGAGGTGCAAATTACCCAAATCAGGGATAACTAGGAAAGAACTATGCCACTGATTCAAATTTTAACAACATGCCTGATTTTATTCCTAACATTGGCTTAATATTGAAGTGACGTCACTCTCTTAACTCTAGCTAGCGGTACTTGCGGTTTAACACTTTTTGCAGTGGTTTATAAAGGTGGCGGCGGGTTGACATGCGGTGGAAGTGGCAGATGGCAATGGTGGTGGCGGCTGGACGATGGTGACAAATGGTGGTTCAACAATGGCGGTGGCTAATTCGTCCTGAACAGGACACGGTTCCCTTATGTAGAGCTTTGTCGTCTTCCAAGGCTGGGATACAATTTCTGTCCGTTTGTCGTAAATCGAGATTTCTTGGCGTTTCCCGATCCTTCAGTCCTCGGATGTCGCACAGGTGGCTCTGGGGAAAATATGGGCTTACCAGCAATCGTCCTGGATAAGTCACTTGAACAGAGAAACCAAAAAGGCCCGCTGGACGGACCTTTTTATAATGGTTGTTGGCACACGATTGTTTCCTATTCTTTTTTGGTTTTTACAATAGGTTTACAACGTACTAATAACTGGTGATACTAGATTTAAGGCGATTTTAACTACTTTTAGTTTTTTGCTTTTAAGTTTTATCTTTAAATTTTAAGGACACGTCGCGCACTTCTGACTCCTTGAAAGGTCACGGACAGAAAAGCAGAATTAGATTTAGGCCAAGCTCAGAAACGTTAAATATGTGAGAAATGGGCACGAAGTTTGCCGAACATTTGTTAAATTGCCCTCCGTGGGTTACCTTTCGTGCCGTTATACATTGTGTCTTGCATACAAGTTTAAGATTCAAACCGCTGCAAATGAACTAAATTGGGCAGGTGAGTGACTGTCAGACAACATGAGTGTTTGAGTTCTTTTAATTAGGACAGGGTCGAATGGTACTTTTGGTAAGAACTCATAAAGGACAAATTAGGAAAAGGAAAGCATACTTGTGGTGGAGCTACAAGCATACATTATGGGACCAACGGTTACATTACCCCACACTCCCTCTTCTTAAAATGGATGAAATTCATTTTAGAAGTTGGTATTGGGGACACTACAGAGATTACACGTCTTTTCCGTTTTCAATTTCGAAATATTTATCGTGAATAAATAATCGAATTGTGAGGAAATTAATCTGGCTACACTGCTGAGCCTCTGAGTTACTCTTTCCACTGAATGGAAGAAAGTGAGAGGTCATTTACCAACACACGTACATTACAACTGTCAAACTCATCATTTACAACATCAGCAACATAAAGTAAACAGAAACTTAAAGTGAAACATAATTCGGAATAGTTAAGTGATTAAATCTAATCTGTAGGTGAAATTGAATCGTGAAAGAATGCTGGCAGTTTCATCGTTTATCTTGGAGGTGGACCTACGCGCGCTAGTCTCGGCAGTTCCGTTTTCCTTGGCCGGTGTTATTTACATTGATCGGTGTTGGATACTGCCTTCCAAGTTTATTGACGAAGCTGTATACACTATGGAGAGGTAAGTTATTGAGCAAGAACGTGAGCTGACTAAATTTCGTGGTTGTTTGACCTAATTATGTTTGTTTACATTCGCAAGGTGCACCGAATTGCGAACGTCGCGACGGGTCAACATAACTTTATGCTGCGCAGCTGTTTTCGGGAATCGAAACGATAAGTATTCGTTTAAATTGAATCGGACAACGTTTTTTTTTTTGAAATTTTCTTTCGTTTTAGGAATCATCGGGCTTGATGTCGGCAGCTGAGAAAATTCCCAGGGATTTGCCTTGTTCGTTCGCCAGCTCGTAGGACGACGTTCCTATGCGAGCCATTACCGTGCATGGGAGGTACATCGGACCGAGTTTCGCGTTGTAGAAGTCGATCGCGGACGATTGTTGGAAATTCCGTTTCAGGACCTTCTGTCCAACCGCGTACGATTGCGTTGAAGCCTTATTCCTGAGATTGTAGATGTTCGCGTTCTTTTCGTAGTTTTTTCGAAGATTTTTGTAAACGATATTGTGGATTAAACGATCGATTTCTAATTTCCTGCCTACCCTTTCCTCATCCGAGACCTCATCCACATCCCTGTCCATTCTATGCTCATCCCCTTTTCCTATAATTTCGTGACCGAAAAGAATTCTATAAGGACTGAAGCCTGTGGAACCGTGTGGTGTACTATTAAGAGCGAATTCGATTTCAGAAACCCTCGAATCCCACATTTTCTGATCTGTACGAACGTACGTACGGATGCACGCGTTTATCGTTCGGTTAAGTCGTTCGACTGGATTCGACTGACTATGATGTCGCGAATTTCTCCAGTGCTTGATACCATATTTGTCGAGAAGTGCTTTAAAGTCCTTGGACAAGAAGGTAGTAGCGTTATCACTGATTAGGTATTCCGGAGTGGAGTATCGTCTGAACCAGTTTTGTTCTAATATCTGGCAGACTTGTGGAGCTGATATTTTGCGTAGCGGAAATAGAAGACAGAATTTTGAAAATATATCCATTATGACTAGTAGGTGTGCGTTGCCGGTCTTGCTTCGAGGCAAGGATTGGATGAAATCCAAGGCAATTAGTTGAAACGGTTTGGTGGTTATTCTTTGTCTACCCATTTCGGGGTGTTGTGCGCGATTTGATGGTTTGCTCTGCTTGCAAATCGTGCATTTTTGGATGTGAGAGCGTACATCTTTGGTCAACTGAGGCCAATAATATTTCCTTTTGACCTTGGCTATGGTTTTATCGACTCCTAAGTGGAGAGCATCGTCATGCTCTTCCACCAAAACTTTTTCTCGCATATCGGAGGGGAGGCATAACTTCCACTCGAAGCGATAATCGAGGAGGTCGTTTGAGGTGGCTACAAACTTCTTAAGTACTCCATTATCAATACGAAAGTCTTTAAATCTTTCGGGTTCAGTTTGAACCTTCTGCATCATGTTGCTATACCACTCTTGACTTGTCGGTGAAGCAGACAGCTCTTCAACAGACCTCGATAGAGCATCAGGCACCACGTTGTCAACGCCTCGGCGGTGCTTGATGATCATATCGTGTCTTTGTAGCTCTATGCTCCATCGACACAGTCGAGATGAAGTACGCCAAGTACTGCGAAGAATGTAGGTGAGGGCAGATGCGTCAGTATACACTGTAAATTTAGAACCTTCTATATAACACCGAAATTTTTCGATGGATTTTAGCACAGCAAGGGCCTCTTTTTCGGTGGCGAAATAGCGTTGTTGTGCCCCTGTTAATTTTTGAGAAAAGTACGAAATGGGTTTATCTACTCCATCATGTGATTGAGTTAATACGCCGGCGATCGCAGAGTCGCTCGCGTCGCAATGAATGCAGAAAGATTTGCTAAAATCTGGGTTCGTTAGGATTGGGGCACTGATCAGTAACTCCTTCACTTTGATGAACGCCTTTTCAGCTGGATCACTCCAGCGTACCGATTTTGGCTTATCTTTCAGGAGGTCAGTTAAGGGTCGTACTAAATCACTATAGCCGGATATAAACCGTCTATAGTAATTGCACATTCCTAAAAAACGTCGCAAGGCCTTGAGGGAGTTTGGACGTTCAAAATTGACAATCGCCTCCACTCGGTTAGGGTTCGGCCGGAGTCCTTGCGTACTCAGAATATATCCGAGGTACGGGACTTCCAAAACACAGAATCTGGATTTATCGATATTTATGGACAAGTTAGCTTGCCCTAGACGCCTTGCCACTTCTCGGAGTAACTTCATATGTTCTTCGAATGTGTCGCTGATGATGATGATATCATCTAAATAGATAAAAACTTTTGGTTCTAGTTCTCCTCCACCAAGGACACGGTCCATTAGTCTGGATAGGGTTGCCGGACTGTTAACCAGTCCGAAAGGCATCCTCGTGAAGTGGAAAAGCCCACGGCCGAGTACCGAAAATGCGGTGTATTTCTTTGATTTTGGGTGTAAAGGAACCTGTAGAAAGGCTTTTGAAAGATCGATGGTGGATATATATTTACACGGACCTAACCGGCTAAGAATCCGGTCGGCATGTGGCAACGGATATGAATCACGGACTGTCCGCTCATTAAGTAGCCGTGCATCGAGACATAATCGCACCGAATCATCTGGTTTGTCGACTGGCACTAATCGTAGTGCCCAGTCACTATACGAGCGTTCTATTATTCCTGCTTCTAGCATCTTATCGAGCTCCTTATTTATCTGTTCTTGTCTTTTAGGTGAAGTGGGGAATGGATTTATACGAACGGCTGATTTCTTCCTGGCCTCTTCAGATAACTCTATTCGGTGGCAAATGAGAGGAGTAGTATCTAGCTTTCCTTCTTCGGCCACTTTAAATTGAGCTTTCACAGACTCTAATTCTGAGAGTTGTTCTAGGGTCAAGTCTGGAGTTGGTGGTTGTACTTCAAGTTCTTCTACCGTATTTGAGGAAACTGAAGGCACAATTTGAAAGGCTTTCCAAAAATCAGTACCTAAGATAAGCTTTCTTTTTAACTCCGGTACTACCAAAGTCTCAATCAGTTTCGTTTCGCCATTGAACGTCATGGGGAGGTTTACACATCCCTGGACGCTGAGTTTTTGGCCACTAGCCGTCACAAGATCGACTTTAGTGGGTAAAAGCTTGAGTTTACTGGCGTCTATGATTTTATGCGATTCGGCTCCAAGTATACTACGGTGTGCACCGCTGTCGAGTAGGCCTGTGATTGGTATTTCGAAAATTTTTATTTGCACGAAGGGCCGCTCATCATTCTGTAATTGGATGAACAACTCTTCAAGCTCTTTAGGTTCATGGTCGTAATCATTATTCTCAAACGGGTGGAACCCATAATGAGGTAAAGCATTACTGAGGTCCTTCGTGTTAAGGGGATTTCTATGCCTTTCCTGACGAGCCCACCCCTGCTGGCCGTCTATTGTGCGTTTTTTGCACAAAAAGGACAATTATTAGTGTCGTAGTTTAAGAAACCACACTTTCGACAAAATTTGTGTTTTGGCCCCTCGCAATCAGCTGCGTGATGACCAGGTAATCTACAATTGAAGCAAGTGCCTGGGGCGGGTACTTTATACTTTTCAACCAGGACCTGCAAACCTTTGTCGCTCGTTTGGGGTTTTGATGTTGGCGGTTTCGCGGTTTCTTCGGTTTTCTTCTTAGTGGGTTCTTCATCTGAGCGTTCGGGTTTTGATCGGTAAAATTGACGAGATTTGAATTTTTTATTCGAATCTTCAGCCGGAGGGTTTTGCCTGGGTTTTTGGCCGAAGCTCACCTCGTTCACTTGCGCACGGTTTCGCGACCCATTCGTTTCTTGCGTATTCGCGTTAAATTTAAACCAAAACGTTGCGTCTAATTGACGACCGAATTTCTTGAGGTCCGCGAGGTTATCAATGTTCGACGCGATCGCGTGAGCCTTATAATCGGCGCGAAGATTCCTGAAGACAATTTCAAATTTCTTCTTTTCCGTCATGGGTCTAGTTAGGGAATTGAAGATTCGTTGCATTTCTGCAAGGAAATCAGAAAAACGTTCTTTTGGTCCTTGTTTGCGTGATATTGCGCGCGTTTCATTTACGTGATCGTGGTCAGGGCTGAGAAATTCGCGTTTCAATTCCGATAAGAGTTCTTTCCACGTGGAAAAATCCTCGTTCTCAATGCCCGACATGAACCAGACTTTAGCCTGATCCTTAAACAAATATATCGCGGAACGAAACAATTCTTTATCAGATACTTTTTCGGACTTCGCGTAGAATTGCACCTCTTTAATGAAGCGCATGAGGTTTTGTCCGTTATCTTTACCATCGTATTTCAGATTCCACTCAGATACCGGTCTGCGTTTTTGGGAATACCGGCTATGACGACGCGAACGCGCTGAGGGAACCACCGAGTTATTCGAACTATCTGATTCCACACTGGAAACAGAATCGGAGGTTTCGCGTTGTGGAACTTTGTTCCTACTCGAAATCGGTTCTAAGGAAAATTTACTGATAAGCCGTTCTGATCTGACCTGAGAGCTACCACCGGAATGTACCGGGGAGATCAGGAGACTTTTCGACCCGCGATTTAACGAGTTCAATCCCGACTGAACGTTAGTAGTTTTCCGTAAAGATTTTAGTGAACGACGACCGGAAGGATTTGCAGGTTCCCTTTGCTGACTACCTCCTATTGCTTCATCTAGCAAATTATCATTTTTATTAGCATTTGCTTCTTCGCGTAACTGATTTACGGATCCTACATTGGTGTTCGACGGAATGAGGTTCAAATCGGAAAGGGTCTGGACAATTTGTTGAATTACTTGCTCTTGAATTACTTCATTTGGACCTATGGATGGAAAGTGCGTGTTCATCGTTTCTCTAATAGTGCAAATTAGTTCATCGAGGTCTCGAAGATCTTCTTCTTTATCTGCAATTTGCTGTACTCTTCTTGTTCTCTCGAAATAGTGTACTAAGCGCGTTTTTAAACTCTCGCGAATTCCTTCGAACCGTGTTTTGTTTTCCAAAAAATTCCTAATTTGAGAAAGATTTTCATCTATCTCTTTGATTTCGGCCTCGACGGATTTGAAACATCTGATAAAGTCTAAATCTGCTAGACTTTTCTCTCTTTCTTCTTTTAACCGGTCGCGTAATCTTCTCTGAATCGCGGCACGTGTTTCGGTAGGTTCGAATTGTACTGCTCTAATAGTTAGTTCATGCTCAATCTCCGATCTCTCTAAGTGATGAATAAGTAAGTTTTTATACAGGTGACTAAATTCTAAATCCATGATTATAGTTTTTAAATTTGAATACTAGGTAATAACAATCGTTGTTTAACGACAAAATTTGAATAAACTAGTTGATTTGCTATCGTGGGTAAACGACAAATTGAATTTGAAAAACTAATTGATGTACTATCATTTGTTCACGACAAAATTTGAAAATCCTAAAGCAACTACTATCGTTTGGAGAACGATGTAAATTTGAAAAAAACTAGATTTTTTTTTCTCTCCCTCCACGGGATTGAAGTTGTGAATCACGTGTAACACACTGTAATGTAGAATTTGCTGGGCGCCAAAATGTAGCCTACACGCTGCTCAGTGGAGGAATTTCGCCTAG
The DNA here is from genome assembly GCF_002204515.2 of Aedes aegypti. Classification (NCBI taxonomy): domain Eukaryota; kingdom Metazoa; phylum Arthropoda; class Insecta; order Diptera; family Culicidae; genus Aedes; species Aedes aegypti. Next base: position 110,055,235 of record NC_035109.1, read on the forward strand.
ATGCACTTATGCTAGGCTAGGATAATATTACTACCATTTACGGTAATTATGTTAACAGGGTCGCTTATGCTGTCAGTCGGTTACACTCACACTACCACAATTATGTTCACCGAGTGGGATCGCTGGGAGAAATAAAAAACGATGTTACGCTGGAAAGATGAACCACAGACTTCTCACGGAAGGGTTGCTCAAAAACCACACTATCTGCCCTTCAGAACGGTCCAATCAAGGCGAGGCCTGGGGGACTTATTAATGTACACGAAAAGCCGAAACTAACCAAAAGAGGTGCAAATTACCCAAATCAGGGATAACTAGGAAAGAACTATGCCACTGATTCAAATTTTAACAACATGCCTGATTTTATTCCTAACATTGGCTTAATATTGAAGTGACGTCACTCTCTTAACTCTAGCTAGCGGTACTTGCGGTTTAACACTTTTTGCAGTGGTTTATAAAGGTGGCGGCGGGTTGACATGCGGTGGAAGTGGCAGATGGCAATGGTGGTGGCGGCTGGACGATGGTGACAAATGGTGGTTCAACAATGGCGGTGGCTAATTCGTCCTGAACAGGACACGGTTCCCTTATGTAGAGCTTTGTCGTCTTCCAAGGCTGGGATACAATTTCTGTCCGTTTGTCGTAAATCGAGATTTCTTGGCGTTTCCCGATCCTTCAGTCCTCGGATGTCGCACAGGTGGCTCTGGGGAAAATATGGGCTTACCAGCAATCGTCCTGGATAAGTCACTTGAACAGAGAAACCAAAAAGGCCCGCTGGACGGACCTTTTTATAATGGTTGTTGGCACACGATTGTTTCCTATTCTTTTTTGGTTTTTACAATAGGTTTACAACGTACTAATAACTGGTGATACTAGATTTAAGGCGATTTTAACTACTTTTAGTTTTTTGCTTTTAAGTTTTATCTTTAAATTTTAAGGACACGTCGCGCACTTCTGACTCCTTGAAAGGTCACGGACAGAAAAGCAGAATTAGATTTAGGCCAAGCTCAGAAACGTTAAATATGTGAGAAATGGGCACGAAGTTTGCCGAACATTTGTTAAATTGCCCTCCGTGGGTTACCTTTCGTGCCGTTATACATTGTGTCTTGCATACAAGTTTAAGATTCAAACCGCTGCAAATGAACTAAATTGGGCAGGTGAGTGACTGTCAGACAACATGAGTGTTTGAGTTCTTTTAATTAGGACAGGGTCGAATGGTACTTTTGGTAAGAACTCATAAAGGACAAATTAGGAAAAGGAAAGCATACTTGTGGTGGAGCTACAAGCATACATTATGGGACCAACGGTTACAGGGTAACTAATAAGGAAAGTTACTCGGAATGCACTTTAGTTGCCACAAAAACAAAAGTTGCACCACTTAAGCCACTTTCAATTCCTCGTTTAGAATTGCAAGCCGCAGTTCTAGGCAGCCGTTTGATGTCCTTCGTTCAGGAGAGTCACAGTATCGAAGTGAAGCAGCGATACCTATGGAGCGATTCAGCAACAGTATTAGCCTGGTTGCGAGTGGCTATTCTTGCTACAAACAGTATGTAGCTTGCCGGATAGGAGAGCTACTGTTCACGACAGAGGTAGCAGAATGGCGATGGGTGCCTAGCAAACTCAACCCAGCAGACGCAGCGACGAAGTGGGTTAAAAATGCTTGTCCTGATGTAACAGATGTATGGTTCAAGGGACCGAATTTCCTTAAAGAACCCGAGGAGAACTGGCCAAAGCAAGTACGACTTGCAAATCATCCAGAAGAGGAATTACGACCATGTTTTGTTATCCAAGAATCAGTTATTCCGGAGTGTGTGGTGGATTTTACGCGCTACTCAAAGTGGCGACGACTGCTAGGTACAGTAGCGTATGTGCATCGTTTCATCGATAACTGTAAGCGTAGACAGAAAAAGGAAAATTTGCAGCGCCTACATACAACTCAGGAGGAGCTGAAGAAAGCGAAAAATACTTTGATGCGAATCGTGCAGTGGCAGGAGTACCCAGATGAGATGACTCTATTTTCGAAAGGATTACGTGAGCTGCCCAAAACAAGTACCTTGTACCAGCTGACGCCAACAATGGACGAGTATGGAGTACTGCGCGTCGATGGAAGAATCGGGCGGCACCGCACGTTACGTTCGATGCTAAGTTTCCGGTGATCCTTTCTAGGAAACATCTGGTAACGAAACTTCTGGTGGACGATTTCCATAGAGCCTTCCGTCACGGGAACTCCGAGACAGTTGTGAACGAGATTCGCCAGTATTATCACATCTTTCAATTAAGAACGGTAGTGAAACAAACGCCACCGCATGCCAATGGTGCAAGATGCTGAAAGCGGCTTCTAAAGTTCCAAGAATGGCATCGCTACCGGTAACACGTTTGTCGGCGTTTGTTTGACCATTTACGTACACCGGAATTGATTTCTTCGGTCCGCTGCTGGTAAAAGTGGGAAGAAGTTCTGCCAAACGTTGGATCTGTCTATTTACATGTCTGACTACCCGGGTCGTTCATGTGGAGGTTGCCTATAGCTTATCCACGCCTTCCTGCGTCAAGTGCGTCCGCCGTTTTGTCTGCCGCCGAGGAGCACCGGCAGAGATCTATACCGATAACGGTACAAATTTCCTAGGTGCCGAGCGTCTATTGCGAGAACAACTTAAGACGCTACACAGTGATTTGGCAGCGACTTTCACCAACGCAGATACCAAGTGGAGCTTCATTCCACCAGGAGCGCCTCACATGGGTGGTGCTTGGGAAAGGATGGTGCGGTCAATTAAGTCGGCCATGGAAACGGCCTACAACAGCGATAGGAAACTCGACGATGAAGGACTGGAGACATTGGTGGTCGAAGCCGAAGGAATAGTTAATAGCAGACCGCTCACCTACCTGCCTGTGGACGCCGAAGAAGGAGAATCTCTCACACCAAATCACTTTCTTCTCGGAAGCTCTAGAGGTGTCCGCCAGCCTGCATTGCCGTTCAACGACCCTGCTACAGCGGTGAAGAACTCCTGGAACTTAATTCAACACCAGTTGGACATTTTCTGGAAGCGATGGATTCGAGAGTATCTCCCGATGTTAACGAAGCGTATGAAGTGATTCGTAGAAGTTAGGCCTGTAGCCGTTGGAGACCTGGTACTCATTGTGGACGAATCCCGGAGGAACGGATGGACTCGTGGACGAGTTCAGGAAGTTATGACTGCCGGAGACGGAAGAGTTCGACAAGCTATCATTCAGACTGCGAGGGGGATGTTACGTAGACCGGTATCGAAGCTGGCCGTGTTGGAGGTAGAGTCAGGTGGTAAAACTGGGACCGATGGCCAGTGTTACGGGGGGGAGGATGTTGCTGCCAGCACTGTCCTGCAGTGTGACCGTGACTGAACCACTACAGGAGATGAAAGGTAGTCAGAGACGTCAGTGGTCTGCGAAAGTCTATCATTATCATTCCGTCCATTCTGTAGACAAAGAAGGCTTTATTGAATAGACCGTGAGTCTTGAGATATTGAATTTGTTATATTTTATTGAATTTCTCTAAATACCATGCCCCACACAGTTACGGATCACCCACAGTGACGGATCACTTTGACGTTCAACAACGGATAACACGTTCAAAACATAAACTTTGACGTAAAACATATTTTTCCCATGTTATACTATTAGTCTTCTAGCATTTGTAAAGTTAAGCACAACATTCAACCGCTTAATAACGGTGTATTTGACAAATGTTTAGTTGGTACCACACAGCTATCATTATATGGTCGTTTTCTGTAAGAAGTGCCGTCAGCATTCATAAGCTCCCACAAGTGGTAAAATTCATATGTTATAGCATAAAACATGCTCGTTCGCTTCAATTTAGAGTGAATTCATCTTTAGAAAACAGTTTTCTTGATTGTTGATTCTATATACCGAATATTAGCACTCCTAACTAGTGATCCATAATATGGACCAAGAAATGATTGTTTACCACGGTCATGGATCACTACCAAAGAAATGTAGATTTCTACCATTTTAAGCATTGGATTCGACATTTTCAGACAATAGCACTAAGGATAAAACTAATACAACATCAAGGTTGGTAAATTTCATCCCAAGCAGCACATATTGTTACAAGTAGCTTACAGCAACGGCTACTTAACATATTCAAAAGTTACAATATGATACATTTGCAACATGGAAAAATACTGCTATGTAACCGAAAAAGCGCAAAAAGTCGAGCCTTATGTAACTTGTTTGTTCGTTACATAAGAAGTTTACGAGCAACTGCTATGTAATTTATTGATTACGCATGGGTTTTCCTGCGACAAAATAAATGAAACTGCGTTGAAGTTGTTGTTACTTTCTGACATTTTTGGAACCGAACAACCATTTTAGAATTGAATGTCAATAAAAGTAATACGTATGATTTTCGAACGCGTTATTATTCACAAGTACATATTAAATTTTACATGCCGATTGGAATTTGTGGTGAAATCAATCATTTAACTTGCTCAAAATTGACGCGCTCATAAAATAGGTGATAATTTTATATTGAATAACGCATGCTACCTGGATTGTTGAGATATTATTCCATTAGAACTGACACAAAAAATGGAAATTGGCACTGTTACCCAAATCAGCAGTGTTTTTGATTTTAATTTAATTGTTTGTGAAGATTGTGATTCCAAAATCACGTTGTTTCGTGTCCCGCAGTTGGATTTTCTGGGTTGCCTATCATAAATCGCCATATTATTTCATCTTGCTGCAGAAACACTTCCGAATAACTGTTTGAGGACAGCCAATCTAAAATGATGAAAACTATTGAAAAGCTGTTAGAGAGGCTGCAAATTGTAAATTCAACAATTTTAATTAATCACTGGAAAAATATCAATGAAAACAATAACTAGTCATAAAATAGTGAAGTTCTTATATTCAAAATTCCCAATACGTATGAAATTTTTTTACATGTAGTGTTGACCACTGTCAGCAAGTTACTCGTTAGTTACACATTAGTTACCCTGAAAGCTTATGTTATTTTGAAACTGATGTGTAACTATACTGAAACTGTCAATAAATTACACAGCTGTCAAAAGGGGAATGGGTATTAAAATGAACACCTAAACGACATCGTCTTGCTTATAATGGGAAAAAACGATGAATTTGCGATAAATCATCAAATAATGTGCAAAAATCCCCTATGCCAATTGTCTGGAACCTTACAAAAGTATGAACATTAAATGCTCCGTCCAATTCCGTCGATTTCTCTTCATAGGTCCTCTATTCTGTGAATAAAGGTGACAATATGCGGGTTTGTTAACAATTTTTCACTACAAGACGCTAGGAAGTAATGCAATCTGCGTCCTGAGGTGAAACAACGAATTGAATTTAGAAATTGATCAATTTATGCCAATATTAGAGACTGAAGGTAATATGCCCATGATAACAGTTCAGTTTATTTTTATCCGTGTTTCATTGCGTTTCGGCTTAAGTAATAAAGTGATTTAGTGAGGAAATCAGTTAAGTGTTTTTTAAAAAGCCCGAACCGCCAGCAAACCCAGCAAACCCAGGATCAGTTGAGTCAGTCGTCGGGTGTAGACGCATTTTTAAGCGCTCCGTAGTTATTTTAAATTAATTTTTTTTGCTGTTTACAAACATCGCGCGCGACCGGTAAAAATGCAGTGTAGTGTTAAATCATGCAACATCAGTGACGATCGCTTCCTATGGAAGTGCGAGTTCTGCTGTAAAAATTACCACGCGGCATGCATTGGTGTGCAACGCCATCAGGAGAGTTTTATTTTATCATTTATGGTACCTCTCTGCGGCGATTGCCAGCATCATTTGAAAAAACGGAATTGACACCCGCAAAGTGCTCCATCAACAGCAGCAGCTAATCGATTCAATTAGGGCACAAACTGACGCCAATCTTCGAGTAGCCGCCGATCTAAAAAAGCTCAGTGCAATGGAGGATTTATTTGACCAAATTGAGCTTCAACTAAAGGAATCGGTGCTGAGTATTAACAACAGCACATCGTCGATGCGTCTCAAATGCTGTGTCGGCATTTATCGCGTGTGGCTGAAAAAAAACTCAACAATAAAAACTGATACGCCCAACAGTGATTTACTCGCAATAAAAAATCATTTGACCGGCTTTTAGACATATCTATGAAATCTTCAAAACAGCACATTGAAGATTTTGTTGAAACGTTGACTACAGATCTAACCGGCGAACTAAAAAAGATCTGTTCTGAGTCCAGTCACTGAGCAGTCTAACCATTGAGATGGCTGCTCATTGCAACGATCATAATGCCAGTCAGCCACACATGACAACGGATGCGATAGTTGAAATGCAATCGATCGGCAATGAAATTTTGAGTGAAGTTAAAGTTTTAATCGATACTGTTAACTCACCACAACCAACATTGGCGCTGTTCGATTCGTGGAAGATGAGTCACCCCCTAGCCTTTTAGATGAGTTGGCTGATCAAGGAATCGAAAACTTTGAACCCAGGCAGAAATTCGAATGGCACTGCAGGTTGGCGTCTGCTAGGAACAAAAAAGGTTTGGCGCTCTGATTGGACAGAATATGACAATCGTCAGCAGTGTCGTGCATCACAGCAAAAACCTAAGGAAAAGGCCCAAAAACGGAAGAAAGCGAATAAACACAGAGGCCATAACAACAGTACCAATCGAAAAACAAACACCATTTTTTCAAAAACTCCCTCCAAGCACACCAGAAGTAAAAATGAACGCGAAATAATACCTCACAAAAATGGTTCAACTACAACGATAGCAACATGAAGCGCAGAAAGCAATGGAGCGGTTTCTACTGGTCTTCCCTCGGATAAGGATTTACTCGCAGCAGCAAAGCTGACTTTTTCCAAGCCTCCAGTTAAGCAATGTGGGATCAAATTTCAGAGAGGCGAAATTTTGATCCGTATCCTGTCGATGATGCATTCCCTTCGTGCTCAACCTCTAGTTCCAACTGGTTGTTTGGTCCTGCCTTAAGAAACTCCTTTTCGCAGCATTGTTCCTCGTGCTCCTGTGAAAAAACGTGTTTTCGATCAACTTGACGCAGTCTTCAGGACGTAGACCCTGACGATCCAATCGTGGCTGATGAACAACCAGTTGGTAATATTTTTAAATAATGACAATGTATCTAATGATAGATCTGAACTTTCAAATATTGTTATGCAAAGGGATGTGTTACCATCAACTTCTTCAGAAGCAAATGCTACCGAAATTTAGTATATTGCCAAAATTTTAATCGCATGAAGAGTGCATCTAAAATGAACGAAATTTATAAAAAGAATTCTAACTTCATCCTTCTCAGTTGTTATGGGCACTGAAACTAGTTGGAATGAAAAAATTAAAAGTGAAGAAGTTTTTGGTAATAGTTTTAATGTATCAGAGACGACCGAGATTTGGTCCTTACCCAAAGAATGTCTGGTGGTGGAGTTCTCATCGCAATATCTACTAAATTCAATTCAGAATTAATAATTTCATCAAACATAAAGAATTTGAACATGTGTGGGTGAAAGCACACATCGCCGGAGAAACACATATATTTGCTTCTGTGTATTTTCCGCCAGACCAAGCTTGCAAATCATCATATGAAATTTTTCTTTCAAACTGCTGAAGAAATCGTATCCCAGTTATCTCCAGAATTCAAAGTGCATATCTATGGCGACTTTAATCAGCGTAATGCTGATTTTATTCGTGATTCCGAAAAACGAAAAGCATTCTGCTTCCGGTTGTCGGTGAAAACGAATCATTACAATTTATTTTTTGAAAAAGCTGCATTTTTAGGTTTAAATCAAATAAATCATGTGAAAAACCGGCAAACTGTTATTTGGACTTCTTATTCTCAAACATTATGGAAGATTTCTGTGTGAATGAATCTGTTTCTCCACTATGGAAAAATGAAAGCATTTCACACAGCTATTGAGTACTCAATTTTTGTTCACAATAATCACAATTCTGGACAACTGTGACTTTGAGAATTTCTTTGATTATAAAAACGCCAATTATGACGGAATTAAACGAAAATTAAATAGAATAGATTGGCAATCCGTTTTGAAAAACCAAGGAGATTTAGAAAGTGCAGTGACGGATTTTTATTCAATTTTGTCGGAAATTATTCAGATGGAAGTTCCTCTATTGCGAAGACGTCGTAGAAATGGGTCGAAAAACCCTGTTTGGATTAATAAGCAAATAACTAATTTAAAAAATCGTAAGCAAAAGGCTCATAAAATTTACAGGCAACAAAAATCTCGAGAAAGTTTAGAAAATTATTTGTATATTGTCAACCAACTTAATCAAGCCATATCCGCTGCACTTGAAGAGTACAACACAAAAATAGAAAATGATTTAAAATCTTGCCCTAGGAATTTCTTCAATTATGCTAAATCGAAGATGAAGTCCAACAATTTTCCATCTAAAATGACATTGGATGATAGAGCAGCAGATAATCCAGATGGTATGTGCAATCTTTTGCTACTTTTTTCCAAGAGACTTTTACTAACTTTTCGGATAAAGATCGTGACTTTGAATATTTTACTAGTTTTCCTGATTTCACAAGCGATATCGGTGTAAGTCAAATACTGGTACAGGACATTTTAACAGGACTGAAGAATTTAGATTCCACAAAGGATCAGGGCCAGATGGAATCCCACCTATTTTACTGAAAAACTTAGCTAATGAATTTACAGCACCATTATTTTGGCTATTCAACATGTCACTTGAAATGAGCAGATTTCCAAAAGAATGGAAAAGATCGTATCTCATACCCATTTACAAGTCTGGTAGAAAATCTGATGTTCGAAATTATCGTGGAATTGCTATTATTTCATCCATTCCGAAACTATTTGAATCAATTATAAATAAAAAATGTGTTCAGCCAAATAAAACATAGAATAACGAATACACAACATGGTTTCTATAAAGGTCGTTCTACTACAACAAACCTTCTGGAATTTGTAAATTACACTTTGAATGCAATGGATAGAGTAACCACGTCGAATCACTTTACACCGATTTTAGTAAGGCATTTGACAGACTAGACATTCCTATGTTGATTTTCAAGCTCAATAAAATGGGAATTGCGATGAGACTCCTCAACTGGATTGAATCTTATTTAACAGATCGCCAACAAATAGTTAGATTTGAGGGAAAAATGTCTAAACCTGTTCACGTTACATCAGGAGTTCCCCAGGGTTCGCATTTAGGTCCATTGTTATTTATATTATTTGTTAACGATATTTCATATGTGCTTAAACATCTTAAAATTCTGATTTATGCCGACGATATGAAACTTTATATGGAAATCAATAGCAACAAAAGATAGCGACATATATCTGAATGAAATAAGTATATTTGATAAATGGTGTAGCAAAAGCTTACTTCAATTAAACGTCAAAAAATGTAATTTAATCACATATAGCAGAAAACGGAATACACCACAGATTACTGTCTCTTTAGGAAATCAAATTGTTCAAAAGTGCGATAAGATTAGAGATTTAGGTGTCATATTAGATTCTAAACTTACCTTTACTGATCATTATAATACGATTATCCATAAAGCAACCAATATGTTGAGCTTTATTAAGCGTTTTAGCTACAATTTTCGGGATCCATATACGATTAAAACCTTGTACATTGCTTATGTAAGATCAGTTCTAGAATATTGTAGTATTGTGTGGTCTCCGCATATAAAACACATGGTGATAGAATTGAATCAGTACAGAAGCAATTTCTTTTATATGCCTTACGCAAATTAGGCTGGACAACGTTTCCACTGCCATCATACGAGGCTCGATGCATGGCTTATCGATATTCAAACTTTAAATGAGCGTCGCGAAATAGCCATGATTTCATTTGTCAATGATATTGTATCGCAGCGTATTGATTCCACCCAATCTTTTTATCATGTTTGAATTTCTACACGCCCGCTAGACAGTTAAGAAATCGGAATTTGTTTGCATCAAATAATCAATCGAACTAAACTATGCAAAATTAGGCCCAATGAATCGAATGATGTCGCTTTATAATCAGCATTGCACAGGAAATTGATCTGACCATGTCGCGAACAAAGCTAAGACAATATTTTAATTCCTTAAGATATAATACAACATAGAATTAAGTAACGTGTTAGTCTACTATTGATTGACGAAAAAAAAAAAATAAATAGATAAGGAAATAGCGATTTAGATGAGAAAAACATGCTATTTCATTATAATCGGATATACAAATAAGTCCTCTATCAAATAGTAGAAACAACATCCATCCATTTGAGTATTTCTAGGTTAATAAATCAATCAAAAAAATGCGTGCTTATGGGTCATCCATAAACCACGTAGTCCATACAAATTGTATTTTTGTGTATAGACAAATGACTACTAGGGGGAAGGTGGGTCTAAAATTGGGAAAAAACCGCGTTTTTAATGGTAGCCCCTTGTGCATTTCTGTGCTGTCACTTCAATAGGGCCTAAGTAACATGAGTGATTTTTCTTTATCGATTCTTCATATATAATGCATACCTACAGGCGTTTGTTCTGATGTTATTGTTCAATAATAGATACATGCTGATGCGAAAAAAATACATTTGTAAGGTTCTAATTTAGAGGGTCTGTAGCCTTGAGGTTACGCTTCCGCTTCATAAGCGAAAGGTCATGGGTTCGATTCCCAGCCCCTCTACAAAAAACCCCGTCCAGCCACCAGAAGACGCCTCACGGAGCACATCCATCCTCCGTCAGTATCAGATGGTGACTGAGACAAAACTGACCCTCTTCGCAGGCAGCTAGCCTCACTAATAGCAGAGCTCTCTCCTACCTGCTCGGTGTTGAGAGTAAAAGAGTAGGAGAGAGTGAAATAAGATGTAAATATAGATAAGTTGAAAATAGATCTGTATCGATAAAGCAGCTACAGATCTAAAAAAAAAAAAAGAAAAAAGGTTCTAATTTGCGCGTTCTTAAGCGTGACATTACGTTTGGTAGAATTTGAATTCAACAGCTGTTTTGGTGTTATGAAATAGGGTTTGAGGGTTTTGCCCTACGAGTTTAGGTCCTTCGATAAGTTTTTCAAGGACAAATTTTACATATTTATTGCATGTAATACAAACTATGACAGTGAATAAGTGGACCCTGTCGGAGTTGGAATCCCAGAACAAATTTCAACAAAGAAGACAGCCACTGACTGCCGTCGTCTAAAAAGTAATTAAGCATAACAAACTCAATCATTTACGGGATTGACTGTTTAACGAGAAACTTGCGACGATCGACGCGCCACAATGATTCGTGGACGGAGGGTATTAGAACTAAGTTGGAGATGCTGATTTCGAAATTTTTGAAGTAAACATCACCTCCAAACACTAGCGATTATGCGGTGGAATGTTAACGTTTGATTGCGAATTGTCTAGAGGACCCAAACACTTTAACGTTTAAGAAATCCGATTTCGATGATTACGACATCGAAACTTCAACAGCCATTTTTCTGTTCAAAACTGAAAATGTGTTCACTGTGTTTCGGGGTGGAGAATAAAATACAGTGAACACATGAATATATTCATGATTTGAACGAAAAAACTGCTTTTGAAAAATATCGAGTTGATGACGGATCCCCTCAAACGAGTTCTCGTCATTTTGTGTCATCGGCTCAAAGTTTGGCGTTCCCCACAAAAGTAGAAAAGAGAACATTACAAATGTAACTCGATGTTCTGTGATATGTCTACTTGCATAAATTGTCCTTTATTTATTAATTTGTTTATTATTTATAACTAGTTCTATCGCACAACATCAGAGATGTTAATCATCGCAGCGACACGAATTAAGACTAAGACAGCTAAATTTTCACATACTTTCATCGTCATTAAAATATTAAGGAAATGTTCATTTCATGTTGGTGGTAATATACACAAGTAAAACAAACATTTTTGATTTTTTTTATCACAGTCCTAAAAATATATCTATGAATGATTATAATCCCTTCGAAACAGTTCTAAAGTTTCTGCTTTGACATCATATCATTACGATATTCACCTCATTGAAAAACCTCAACATCTCCGTGCCTAAAATTACATCAGTTTTAATTTCTGAACGTGGTTCTGACTTCAATTTATCTCCGTATTAACAAAACCACTCTTATTTATGCTCTAAATCATCCGTGTGTAATAAAAATTATTGAAATTTGTTGTTCATGCGTAACAAGTTCGGTGTTCATTTTACCATCCTGTTCATATTTTCACCCCTTCCCCTATGACAAATGGTAAACAAACTTCATGCTGTTACACACATGTGACTTAGCAATCTGTATGTAACCTAGCGTGTTATTTGTTTCTTTGCAACCACAGATTCAATTTCAATGTAACTTATTAATTTTTGACAGCTCTAGGTTAAGTTACATGCAAGTAAAAATGCAAACACCTATGTAATGTAAACAAAGCGTATGTTACAATGTAATAGTTTAGTAACCAATAATTAATAAGATATGCTACAAACTATCTGAAATGCAACGGCAATGTAATTTGTTTTATTTTTCTAAAATATTGCATTTGTTACCAGTGCTACTTGGGATTGTTTAGTAGACAAAAATGGTGGAATACTTGATGTGGAGCGAAAACAGTTCATGCCTCAGTTACTACAATGCAGTATATCACAAAAAAGGACATTTTACCCTTGTTTCCAGCTCTAACAATGCTATTTTTGGCAGTAATATGTGACACATTGTTAACTTTCACCAAATCATGCAATACAGATGCATTGAGTTTAAAATCTCTTGATTTTGCGCACTGATCCGTAATATGTCACAATTTGATCCATAATATGAAAATTGATCCATAATATGGTTTTCAGAAACCGATGCCATTTTTTAATTTTTATGCAATCCTATGTAAATATTACACTCAAAACAGTTTGCTAACCGAAATTCCAATTCGAAACTATTCAATTCGTGCTTTTCAATTACAATTTTACTTTTTTCCATGTCGTTTTATTGAATTTTATAGTTTGGACTCCACACTATTTGATCCATAACTGTGGGGTCATGGTACTTTAGTTTGAACTAAATGTCATATCTATATTTGAACTTAAATTAACTTATCCTAAGTGTATCACAGTTAGAGATTATCACAGTTAGTTTGCTATCACAGTAAGTTGTACTTAATCTAAAAGGAAACAATTTCTAACCTAAAGCTAAATACAGATTGTACCGTGAACACGAGGGAAACGAACATTGAAAACACATATATTAGGCTCCAAGACCGATAATTGTGAGTATGACAATTTGTTGCAAAAACCTAAACCTAATAAGAAATAAAATTTCAGCTTAAAGCTGTCGTCACACCCTAATTCCTGGAAGTTTTGTGAGCTGCTATTAGAAATCGGCAAGAGCCCCTTTGTTCTCTGAACAATGATACTTATGCAGAAATTAAAAAAAAAGCTTTAATTTCCCAAACATACATTGTTTAGTATAATTGAAAGTTATCTGTCAAATCATACACTTCAGGTTAATTATCAGAACTCCAGGTCTGAAAGACTTCCCGTAAGAGCTGGTGTTACTCAAGGTAGCATTTTGGGACCAATATTATACAATATTTTCACATCTGACTACCTGAGTTACCTCAGGTTGTCAAAAATCCTTGTTTGCGGATGACACAGACCTGTGCGACAAAGGACGAAGTCTGCGTGTCATCTGTTGTCGATTGCAAAAAAGTTTGGATATTTTTCTTCATACTTTGCAAAAATGGAAGATTTCTCCTAATGCTTCCAAAACTCAACTAATAATATTCCCACATAAACCAAAAGCTCTTTATTTGAAACTTTCAAGTAGACATGTTGTCACGATGAGAGGGGTTCTAATAAATTGGTCAGATGAAGTTAAGTATCTAGGGCTCATGCTAGAATCTAACTTTCAAAAATCACATTGAGGGCATTCAAGCCAAATGTAACAAATATGTCTCTATCCCTTATTAATAGAATATCAAAACTTTGTCTTAAGAACAAGCTTTTGATATTCAAACAAATTTTCGGGCCAGCCATGTTGTATGCTGTACCAATGGACTAGCTGTTGTAATACCGAGAAAGCTCTTCATTTTTTTCAGTTTTTTTTATTGGGTTTTCAGCTGCTTGACAGCTTCTTTATCTGTACTGGACCTCGTAGTGCAAATTTTTACCTCTTACGTTTGGCCAATATTTAGACGGAATAGTCTATGTTGCCCGCTTTAACACTATTTTGTTTCAATATTGTGCAGAAGTTGTTTTATGAAATTGTTTTTGCTTCAGTTTCTCTCCCGTTGTCATGTTTGTATAGTCAGCCTTTAGTCCCGAGCAATTTGGAATCTTGTTTACGCATGGAGCAGCGACATGACAATATATGTTGTTAATGAATGCACTTCTTGGAAATAACATACAGGGCTATGTTGTAGTCTATGTTGACAAATTGTAGCACAGATGTCATCTTCAAGCATCGTTTGACCATAATAGACAGAAAATGTTAATTATATATCAAACTAGTGGTTCCGGCCTGGGAGGGAGGCACAGATACTACACACAAAATATACAACAACGTATGTTTGAACTGCAAGATAACTCCAGCTTGCCAACAACAATCAAGGCAGGCTTGGGGAAAATCTCTAGTTTTCTTTTGTTGTGTACTTTCGATCTTTCCTGACAAACATGGAAAAAGGGCCACAGTTTTCTATGCACTAAATATTGTCGCACCACCACCAAACCGGATCGCGCCAGTGAGACTCGCGATGCGCCTCAACTCGCGCGATTTTGTAATCAGTTTTTTTGTGTGGCGCTGCATTCTTACGATTTTTATGAACACAGCGCACTATTCACATATTAGCTGCGACGCACGGGGCCCGAGAAAACAATAATTATAAATAAATGTTGGTCTTGATTTCTACCGGATACATAATATTCATTTTCATTGGAAAAAGTAAAACTATGCTTTTTTCAATGCTTTATATTCAATCAGATTTAAATGTGCTCACGTGACATTACTTGCATTATGTGCATCATTCGATTTTTGTCACTTAATCAAATGCGAAAATGTGTTTTAATCAGTTACGTGCTTTTTCCATGTTAGTCCAATGTTTCGAGATCTGGGCTCCACAGTGACATTTCGTGACAAGCGGAATCTTGGCTCACTATGACGTTACAGAAATTTTGTATTGGTTTCTCCCTCCCAGGTTCCGGCAAACTTCGTCTTGCCATCAAGTAGGCTGTTGAAAACCGCTATGAATCGTCCCAGACAAAATGACAGTTCCGTTCATTTATCGTTTTTTCCGACTTTCCCGGTGAATATCCTGGAACTTTTAAAACATTACAAACACGTCGAAACCCTTGACGAACAAAATGGAGAAAGAATCATCCAAATCCGTTGACCCATTTGTAAGCCATTTCGTGACATACAAACACCATTCCATTTTTTATTTAATATATAAGAAGAAGATAGAAGATAGATAATATCAAAACGATAGCCATTTGATGGAAGATCCATTTTCCCGAATGGACGTTATTGAAGTGAAATACATGAAATGTGCTTCCATCTATACGTGAAACAAGAACTATCTGAAGTGCCTTGTCATTTTTCGGGCCTTGTACGTCAACCATTCTCTAGTATTTTAGTCATTTATGCTCTGAATTAATCTGAAACGAGGTCAATGATATAACTATACGAATCAATTCCAAATTTTGAGTCAAGTGTTTGGTTTTAAAAAGTCTTATCTTCCGAAAGTCACGCTGGAATGCTAATGAGGAGAGATAACTGTCTATGTTGACAACTTGTAGTACCGAGTCCAAGTTTAAAGATAATAAATATGAGAAGAAGTACACTCAAAAAAATCCAAACGTCATTGCTACGCTGAAAAATCACGTAGATCATTCCAAATTTCATTTTGCCTCCACTTCACCTGACTAAGATAAAGATCACTAAGCCATTCATAACCATCAAATAGTGAATCGGTAATTGTTACTGAGGTTACCTATCGCACTTACGTGAAAATTCACGTAGGTGCCTAAGTTCATTTTGACATCTACATATTGTACGTACATTCGGTGTTGAGCGCAAATCCTAAGATGGCGCCCGCTTGATTTTTGCAGAACTTCAGAAGCTGCTGAACTGTAACCCTGTGTTAGATTGATTTTAAGGTAAATATGCTTTGAATACCAAAGAATCCCTGCATTACTTCATATTTTACACCTGATTTATAACCTCTATCAATTATAGCACGCGAAGGCTGCAACAAAACAGAACAAACTCACAACATTTGGGAAACAAGATTCACATTGCTCAGATTGAATATAAAAATATCACAATCTTTAAGTTTGTTTATATTTTCCAATTGGGAATTAGTTTTCTTTCAAAGCCTATTAGAAATAAGATTGGTCTTTATTACCGTTAAATTTAATACAAAACCATCTAGATCATATTGAAACGCTTCGTAAAGGCTACCGGAAAATCCACGTAGCTCTTACGTGTAGCGCCGGTGGAATGGACAAGTTTAAAAGTTCATGCGTTCATTCTGGCTACCTATGATTAACGTAAGAGCTACGTGAAAAGTGCGATGGAAAAAAACCACGTATGTTTTCACGTAACAATGACGTTTGGATTATTTTGAGTGTATGAAATCGAAATCTCGCGTTCAGTATCATAAGGGCGTAACTGCAGTGATCGATATCTCTTCGTCGATTTTCTCTTTAGCTAATCTCTCGGCCGAGCGACTGTTTTCAACTACTATTTTTGATTCAGTAGAAAGTACTCATCGCCCTTCGTCATGTTGCAGAGTGAAATATTACGAAAATCGATTGAATTTTGTGTACTGTTGCAAAGAGAAAATTGACGAAGAGATATCGATCACTGCAGATACGCCTGTATGATACTAAACGCGAGAAATGTACTGTAAAGGTTAACTTTCTAAGGGATTCCTTCAAGAATTTCGTTCAAGATATCTGCGAGTATACAAACCTGGATTGTTTTCTAAGAATAACTCCAGAGATTCCACCAGGAATTCCTTCGGAGACTCTTTCAGAAATTTCTTCAACAGCTCCTATGTACTCCAGTAATTTATTCAGTGATTCATCCATAGATTTCCCTTGAATTTCTTCCAAATTTTTGTTCGATTCGTCAAAAAATCAATGAGATCTAGAGCTACCGTGGAAAAGACAGGATTAAAGTAATCTCTGATGAAACTTCTGTAAATATTGCTAATGCACTCCTGGACCCGTAAGAAAGTCTTGGAGGATTTCTTAGCTAGGATAATTATTGAAAATATACAAACGATTTTCAAAAGGAGTTCCTAGAAAAACATCAGACGGTTTCCCTGAAATAATTTGTGCCAAATTCGGAGATATTACCGGAATAATTATTGAAGTATTTGCTTCACTTTACAAGTTGCTCGATATGTTATGAAGATGTGCAGAAATGTTACCGGGATTAAATTTTTGGAGGAACTTCATGAGGACTTCCTGGTCAAATTTACTGAGGAATGCTTGATATATTTTCTGGGATAATCACTGCAGGATTTTCTGGGAGAAACCGTAATTGAATTCTTAAAGCAATCAATACAAAAGTGGCTTGAAGAATTCTTGAAAATTTTCGTAGGAGCTCCTGAATAAATCCTGGCTTTGACTTTTCTTAGAAAACTCCTGCAAAAATCATAGGAAGATCTCCTATACACTATACGAATAGTTAAAAGATCAGTGGAGGAAATTCTGGGATAGTCCCTGTTAAAATTTGCAGAGTAGTCCCTGTGGAAATTACTGGTAGTAGCGTTCAATGCTGAAGGATTTACTAGATAAATTTCTCTGAGCATCCTTTAAAAAATCGCTGGATTCGCTGTTTGGAGCGATCGAAACATCCATCGAGATTCATAGTATTTTTTTTTCAATCCTAGTAATTTCTTCATAGATACCTCAAGGTAGTTCTTAGAAGTTCTACAAGGTGTCCCTATATTATCGGAACAACAAAATATGGGGAAAATTATCTTTCGTTGTTCATAAACCTTTTTCAATTTGTCTATACCTATGTTCACAAAAAATAGCACACTAAATAGTTTCAAAATGCTTCGTAAAATTTTTCAGGGACATTATTCCTGAATGTCGCTAGCCATTCTAGAGATATGTTTTCCCTCAATTCCAAAGCATATGAATCCAATGAAGGGCATTTGTCAAACGTCATCCAGCTCGAAAAACAATGTTCGTTAAGACTGCTTAACACATATGGCCTAGTTTTACAAATATTTTTTTTTATCTAGGAGTTAAAAAAATCTTCTAAAGACTGGCCTGTTGTGTGTATTGTTCATGCACATGCCAGTATACAGATTTGGCGCTGTGTGGGATTCACTTGAGTGCCTACCCACTAAAAAAAACTCTCCTAGGATCCCTTTCACCTGACTTCCCCTCCGGCACCACCTTGAAGTATTACTTCGAAGGAGAGATGTTATGTGCTGTTTGCACCGCTTCGTTACTTTTCGGCATATTTTTGCCATGCTGAGCCCTTTGGCTCCTGTTAGTAGTTAGTAACTCATTTTCGCCATTTAGCGACCCATATCAAGACATTTGCCCATCATGCTAAGCCCTTTGGCTCCTGTTTGTAGCTAGTTACGCTCTCATTACCGCCATTTAGCGACCCGTATTAAAACACCCGTGCCAGAAACTCCCTGACGAAGGAAGTTCTCTCGGTGCTGGACGCGTGCCATTTAGCACTCCAGGTTCTCGCGCACTACTCGGATAGTCCCCGGCGGTGAATCTACCCTACCCCGACGAAGAGTTCCCCGGAGGTGGAAGTTCTTCCGGTACCGATACTGCCCGGATAGGTGCCGAGGTCGGTCCTGCGATTCCGGTTGGCGGATGACTTCCGGTTCACAGATGCCCTGACGACCAATTTCCGGTGCTTTTCCACGATCTACTCGGTCTTGTCCCCGACGGTGGATCAAGCCTA
This sequence comes from Aedes aegypti, assembly GCF_002204515.2. Lineage (NCBI taxonomy): Eukaryota > Metazoa > Arthropoda > Insecta > Diptera > Culicidae > Aedes > Aedes aegypti. Next base: position 110,074,134 of record NC_035109.1, read on the forward strand.
CCTACCGATTGGGTGCCGAGGTCGGTTCGGCGATTCCGGGTGGAGACTGACTTACGGTTCACCGGCGCCTCAACGACCCAGAACCAGTACTACGTCGCGTTCTACTCGGTCTAGTCCCCGGCGTGGATCTAGCCTACTCCGGTCGCGCCGCGTGCGCCATTTAGCGCTCCATCATCTCGCGCTCTACTCGAATGGTCCCCGACGGTGGATCCATCCTACTCCGACAGAAAGTTCCCCGACGTAGGAAGATCCCCCGAAACCGACCGGGAGCCATTTAGCTCTCCAACATTTGTGCGCGGCTCGGGCAGTATACGACCGGGCTACGAAACCCGACCCGAGTTGTTGCCGCGTGCACTTGCTTGTTCCTCCCTCCACTTCCGCTGAAGCAATGACATTATTTTCGTCACCGCCATGTTCACCGCGTTCCACAACACCTCATCGCTACACATTCTATCCACTATGTTGTCTACGGTTACGTCAGCACCACAGACCGCTGTCATTTCGCTACGTTCCGCAGCAAAACGTGGACACTCGAAAATGACGTGTTCCGGCGACTCCTCTACGACTGGGCACAAAGCGCAGAGCGGCGACTCTGCGTGGCCGAACCTGTGCAGATATTTCTTGAAGCAACTGTGACCTGACAAGAACTGCGTCAAGTGGAAGTTGACTTCTCCATGGGATCTGCTCACCCATTTCGCCAGATTTGGAATAAGGCGATAAGTCCACCTTCCCTTCTCAGCGGTATCCCACTCGCGTTGCCATTTCACCATCGTGTCGGCTCGGGCAATCTTCCGGGCTCCTCTGGTACTACTAGCTTCGTAGCACTCCATATCCTCTTCCAAAACGTAGCCGATAGGGGTCATTCCGGCAATCACGTATACTGCCTCCGAAGATATGGTTCGGTAGGCACTCGCTACCCGCATGGCCATCAGCCTATACGTGCTGCTAAGCTTGACTCGGTTTCTCTTCGTCTTCATTGCGGTTCCCCACGCTGGGCTAGCGTACCTCAGGATTGACGTAGCCACGCTAGACAATAGCCTCCGCTTACTGCTGCAAATCGCTGAGTTATTCGGCATGATCCTGGACAGCGCCGTGGCTGCCCTCGCTGCTTTCTCGCACGCGTAATCGACATGGCAGTTGAAGTTCAGCCGATCGTCGATCATTACGCCGAGGTGTTTTAGCTCCCGCTTTGAGGCTATGGTGTGTTCTCCCACTGTAATCTCAGCCTTCTGCACCACTTTTCGGTTGCTGATAAGCAACAGCTCCGTTTTTTGGTGGGATATCACCAGTTTCTTCTCGTACATCCAGTTTTCGACTGCGTCCACTGCTTCTGTAGCGAGAACCTCCACCCTTTCCAGTGAGTCACCAATGACCACAAGCGTGATGTCGTCTGCAAATCCAACGATTTTGACGCCTGTTGGCAGCCTAAGCGTCAGCACTCCGTCGTACATAGCATTCCACAACGTTGGACCCAGGATAGAGCCCTGTGGAACTCCCGCATTTACCGACCTCGTCTTCTGTCCTTCGCTAGTGCTGTAGCTCAAGACCCGGTTTTCGAAGTAGCTTCCTAGTATCTTGCACAGATAATCCGGAACCTTCATTTTATGTAACGCCACAGCAATGGCTTCCCAGCTTGCACTGTTAAAGGCGTTTCTCACATCTATCGTCACGACAGCACAGTAACGGTTACCTCTTCGTTTTTTTGTCCTTGCTTTGTCGGCTGTGTCAATCACTGTTTTGATGGCATCTACCGTTGACCTTCCTTTCCGGAATCCAAACTGCCACTCCGACAGTCCACGCTCTCCCCCAGTGAACGCCATCAGTCTATTGAGGATGATCCTCTCCATCAGCTTTCCGAGTGTGTCGAGCAAACATATCGGCCGAAACGAGCCTGGTTCACCGGGGGGCTTACCCGGTTTCGGTAGCAGAACCAGTTTTTACAAATATTTGTAATCAGAAATGTGTCACACTCACTGCTTAAGGGTATTATCAAGTAGTTATGATCAATTTGTTCAGTTCAATTACAATTTGGACACTCTTACTAAATTTGTCGTTCAGAAAATATTTTGAAGATTTCAACCAGAAATTTATGTTAATATACCTTCACGGCGAGATGGATCTACATAGGTCCGAACCGTGTCCAAATCGGACGACACAGCAAATAAAAAAAATACCTTCAGGAATAATGTTGATAAATTTCTCAGAGAAATCTCCAATGACCTCGAATCTAGGAATTCTTCCGAAGATGTCTCCAAAGAATCGTTAGATAAATTATTCACAAATTATTGGAGCAATTCCTAAAAATTAAAAATAAAGAAATTCCTGAAATAATAATAAAATAATCTCTGATGAATCCTCTGTAGAAATTCCTGATGAACTCTTGCAAGGATCTCTTGAGAAAGACTTGGGAGGATTTCCTAACTAAGACAACTATTAGGAAATAATCCATCGAATTCCTCCTGCAGTCCCTTAAGTAGTTTGCGTGGAAATGACAGGAGGTATTACTGACATAACTGTTGTAGTATTAGCTGATGTGAACAGTTAAACTACTTTTGTGGAATCTATGATGAATTGACTTCAGATATTACTAGATAAAGCCTGATTTGCTGCTGAAAAGGAATCGCTGAAGAAATATCTCGCCGATTCCTTGCAGAAATTTTGAACTGACATTTATTTTCAACTGCGTACTGCGATCAGAAAAAAGTGCTTTCTTCATCGTTTACTTGCAGGAATTACCCATGCATTAAGATAGGTCGAGAAATTACTTGCCAGCAGCGAATCAGGCTTAAATGTTTGAAAGAACTGCAAAAGTATTTCCTGAATGAAATGCTGGAAAAAAATCCCTGGTTAAATTTATTGAGAAATTCATGGAACACGGAGACTGGATTTAGCTTAAGTTTAAGTTGTTTCAACGCAATTCCGTAGTTGAGCCCAATTACTAAATTTTGGCTAAATTTCTAAGATCCCGGCTAGGTAGTTTGCCTTTAATTCCATTAGAAAAATATGAAAAATATACTCAATTTTGGGTTGCTTTAACACAAAATTGAGTTCTTTCAGTCCAAACATAAGAGAAATTGCATTCACCAAGTTCGGGCCAAAGTACCCAAATTGAGTAGCTGGTGCTCTCTCTATTTTTGACAACATTCGTGAGGAAGAAAGAGAATGCCGAGATATTTTGGGTTGAAAGTATAATTCGTATACTTAATTGTAGATAACAAATTTTATTCATAAAGAGTTCCTAACAGATGTCTTCCGTTTTTGTTCGGATTTGCCACTGTAGCTAACATGAAAAATGGATGATGCTAGGTTTCGGTTCGGTAGATTTTAGAGACCTGTAGGTGAATTCCGGCGAACAATTTCTTCAAAGAGAAGAAATTTTCTTCCATTACTCACCAGCTAGAAAATTTGCTTTTCTAGGGAGAAAATACGCGCCAGAATTCGCCCACTGGTCTCCTGCTATTGAAAATGAAGACTTGCACTGAGGTAAAAAAACTTAATAATTTCTTAAGGAATAATTATGATTTGGCGCCACAACGATTATTGTTGAAATTTTTAAGCTTTACTTATGATTTTGGTGAAGAATTTCAGTAATAAATTTCATAAGTCAATCAATGAAATTCGGTAATAAACGCAATGATAATATTTTAATTCGAATAATCAATCGGTAATATTGTTCGCCTTTTATTTCAGGCGTGTTCAAAAATTGACATGTTTTGATAACATGTGATCTACTTTCGAATAACTTGTAGTCAACATCGAAAGTGGAGCAGTTCTTTTTAGCGATTGCTATGATAATTATTTCAAGTAATTGTTGTTAAAGAACTCAAAGCTCTCACTTATGAAACTTATGATTCCATTTTCGAAATGTTTAAGCGTGCAATTAGGGGCCCAGATAGCCGTAGCGGTAAACGCGCAGCTATTCAGCAAGACCAAGCTGAGGGTCGTGGGTTCGAATCCCACCGGTCGAGGATCTTTTCGGGTTGGAAATTTTCTCGGCTTCCCAGGGCATAGAGTATCTTCGTACCTGCCACACGATATACGCATGCAAAAATGGTCATTGGCACAGTAAGCTCTCAGTTAATAACTGTGGAAGTGCTCATAAGAACACTAAGCTGAGAAGCAGGCTTTGTCCCAGTGGGGACGTAACGCCAGAAAGAAGAAGAAGAAGAAGAAGCGTGCAATGAAACCATAATTTGGTTGCTTCAAACCTAAGTATTTTTGCCTCAGTGTGCACTAGCATAGTGATCATTAGTGTGGGACAAAATTTAGATTCTCGCTCCAGTCCACTTTTTGGATTGCATTTAGGTCCCATAACAACTGTGCAAAATTTCAGCTCGATCGGAGAAACTATATTTTAGCGCCAGCCGTTCAAAGTTTGTATGGGATTTACAGGGATTTACTATGGGAAAACTTACCTTTACAAAGAAAAATCGCCAGAGATCGTCCATTGCCCTCTATAAAAATTCTGAACATAGATCTCGATAGTTATTTTTACGATAAGAATATTGCCGTAGACCGCGAAGCAATCCGACACTTGTGAAAAAAGTTATTCAATGAAAACCTATTGACAAAGCGACGTTGATTAACACGTAAAGGAATAATAAAATCGCGCGAAATTTCCATATAGTCTATGCTTAATAACTTTTTTCACAAGCATCGGATTGCTCTTCGGCAATGTTGTTCATCATAGAAATACCTATCGAAATCTGAGTTTATAATTTTTATAGAGGGCAATTTTAATATAGGGCGATCTCTGGCGATTTTTCTTTGTAAAAGTAAGTTTTCCCATAGTAAATCCCATACAAACTTTGAACGGCTGGCGCTAAAATATAGTTTCTCCGATCGAGCTGAAATATTGCACAGTTGTTATGGGACCTAAATGCAATCCAAAAAGTGGAATGGAACGAGAATCTAAATGTTTCATATATCCGTGTCCCAGGCTAGTGATCATGTCTCTGAAAAGAGACGCACACTCAAAAAAATTCAAACGTCATTGCTACGTGAAAAATCACGTAAACCATTCCAAATTCATTTTACCTCCACTTTCCCTGACTAAGATAAAGATCACTAAACCATTCATAACCACCAAACTCGGTAATGTATACTGAGGTTACCTATCGCACTTACGTGGAATTCTCGTAGGTGCCTAAGTTCATTTTGACATCTGCATAGTGTACGTACATTCGGTGTTGAGCTCAAATCCTAAGATGGCGCCCGCTTGATTTTTGAAGCACTTCAGAAGCTGCTGCTGCTTTAAACACGGTGTAAGATTGATTTCAAGGTGAATATGCTTTGAATACCGAAGAATCCCTGCATTACTTCATATTTTATACCTGATTTATAATCTCTATCAATTATAATTATAGCACGCGAAGGCAAGACAGACCAAACTAACAAAATTGGGGAAACAGGATTCAAAATGCTCAGATTGACAATAAAAATATCACAATATTTTAAGTTTGTTTACATTTTCCAATTGGGAATAAGTTTTCTTCCAAAGCCTATTGAAAATAAGATTGGTCTTTATTACAGATAAATTTAATGCAAAGCCATCTAGGTCCTATTGAAACGCTTCGTAAAGGCTACCGGAAAATCCACGTAGCTCTTACGTTTAGCGACGGTGGAATGGACGAACTTCCAAAGTTCATGCGTTCATTCTGGGCTACCTATGATTTACGTAAGAGCTACGTGAAAAGTGCGATGGAAAAAATCACGTATGTTTTCACGTAACAATGACGTTTGGATTATTTTGAGTGCACTAAATAGGATGCGGTTTGCTATAAACTACACTCAAAATAATCCACACGTCAGTGCTACTTGAAAACATACGTGGTTTTTCCATCGCACTTTCACGTAGCACTTACGTGGATCTAAGGTAGCACCGAATGAACACATGAACTGATGAACTTCATACGTTCCATCGAAGTTTCACGTAACAGCTACGAGCTTTTTGATGATTATAATATAAGTATGATTATAATATAAGTAATGATCACCACGGCATATATTATATGCCGTGGTGATCATTACTTTATTCAGGTAAAGTCAGGGTCAGGCGTTGCAGAATTCGCTCTCATTTGAGAATGAAGCACGATCAAAGCAAGCAAAGAAAAACATCCTATCTGTTGCGGTCCACGATCGTCATTGTATCGCAAGGTGTAACAAGTCTGATAAATGGAAGCAGCGAGCGAGAGCGCCAACGAGAGAGCGATGATAAAATCCATTTTTCTCGGTTGTTTACCGTTGGGGATAGGTGTTTTTCTTTACTGGCACGATAAACAATCCACGAACTTCCGATAACAACAGTGTCCCCCAGGCTTGGAGCATGTTTAGAGGGGTTTTATCATGCACTACTATCCCCCCAATCTGATCAAACTTGTAGCAGTATACGATAAACAGTCTCTCATAATGTGCAGCATGTTATGATAGTTACAGAGAGCGATACGTGAGAGATTCTCTCAATTTTCTCAGGATTCAATCCCTGGTCAGGGTAAAATGAATTTGGACTGGCCTACATGATTTTCCACGTAACAATGAAGTTTGGATTATTTTGAGTGTACTGTAGAATATGATATTATAATGCTAGATTAATAACCTTCCAGATGTCGAGCGACTGACCGTCACCAGAATCACCACGCTAATGATGTGTATGAATAGTGAGGTTTCTCCACCTGTGTTGTACAAAATACAACAGCGCGACCATTGAAGTGTTGAATTTGGTTGATTGCAATTCCTTAATAGAGAAATACATGCTGCATTTAGGTGAAAGTTCGGCATACACAGATAAGTCACGGCGAGCTCATTTATACAATTTAATCCGAATCAGAACTTTCGTCCATGGGATCCCCAACGTTTTCGTCCTTATCACTGTCCTCCTTATCCCACCCTGATTTCTTCCCAGTGAGAAAATCCGCTCTCAACGCTCCCCACGTCGACTTTGGCTCGTCATCGTCGGATTCGTCCTCGGATTTGATTTCATCCTTGACCTCTTCCTTCTTGACCAAATTGTCCACCAGTTCCGACTTTGCCCGGGGTCCACTCATCAGGACGTTCAAAAATTCCTTCTTACTCAGGTTCTTCAGCACTTTGTCCCGTTTGTACTCCAGTTTTCCGGCTTCGTCTAGCTTTTTGCTCACGTCCCGTTGCTGTTGTCGGACGGCGTTGAAAAGCTGCACAGTTCCCCGGGTGGCAATCTTCTTCAGCGCCCGTTCCCTTTCATACTGTCCAATCGAGGGTTTGATCCGCAAACCAAGGATGTCCTTTTGTCGTTCCTTTTTGAGCAGCGCTTTCTGGCGCAGCAACTCTTTAGCCATTTCCAGATCATCCGGCTTTTCATCCTTCTGATCTCCCGCTTCTGCCGGCTTCTTCTGTTCGCCTACCACTTCAAATTTGTAAGTTGGTTTTGCTTCCTGGCGCCTCTTTTCCAGATCGACTTCCTTTACCGCTTTGGACAGAATCTGTGCATCATCCGACTTCCTTATGTATTTTGCCAGCGTTAGTGCCCACTTTGATGGCCCCTTTTCCTCCTCTGCCTCTCCATCGGAATCCGCTTGCATCTGGTCATCGTCGGACATCGGAAACTCCTCGTCGGACATGTGCTGGTCATCTGCCACTTCATGATCCGACTGATCACTGGCACTGTCGGTGTCCGGTTCCGGATGTGATGCTGAAATGATGAATGTTGTAAGTTTTACTGCTTGTATCTTGGAAACCAAACATTTAACTAGTTTTACTTTGCATTTTTTTAGAGGTTTTCACTTTAGCAGTCATTTTTAAAACTTATTTAAATATTTTATACGAGAAATTTGTAAATCAAACGCACTTTTTATAGAAATTTCATGAACACACGTGCGAACAGCGCGAAATGTTTTGAAATGCTCTAATCAGCAAACAATAAACGTGCTTCGCTTCCTTCGTGCGATGATTGTTTTAATGATAGATGTGAAGTTAGCCTTCGTGACTTCCGTGAATTTAGCCAACTTTGAATCATTCTTTGCACAAAGAAAAATTTTGAGTTAAATTTTCCCAAAATTAAATATTTCTCGCTCAATAGCAAAACTGAAAAGGCAATAAGATGGCTCTTTTTCAGTGGTATATAAATATTGTGTATCCCTTCATAATCACTCAGATTTCTTATAGGAATAGACTCATAGCGAAAGCAATGCGCAAGTTCGATTTGGAATCACTAAACTCATACAGTCTGTACTAATCAAAGGGGCACTGCACAAAAATATTCATCTGTCTGTTACTATGACTAAACATTTATAAACAAGGCCAGTAAGAGTCAAAGTCTCATTTAAAATCGAAAAAATGCATCGCTCCATAATAAAAATGACCAAGATATCCTCATCATCACTGTCACACAATTTAGTGACTCCATTACATCGTTGTGCATCGTCTCGTCGGCCTCGTCGGCTCGCTTCGTTTTATTTTGTTTGCTCGTAAACAAAAACAATGATTTTTCCAGGATCAGTTTTAGATTTCAGTTTCGGGGGGTCCCAAAATGTTTAATGAAATCTGGTTTTTATTTAATAACAAGAGCATGTTACTGCAATTACTTTAGCAATTTTTTCTGCTCAAATAACGGTTATATCATGTTTAACTTTAATTTAAAAATTGGGTCCATAAATGAACCTTGTCACTTTTGATCATGTTTGACGTTCGCTTAGTCGACAAAAACACCACAGGGGTTTTAGTTTTAACACTGGGGTTGTTCCTATCCTATGACAAAATCTATAGAAACAGGAAAACAAGTTTTTTTTGGACTGAAACCAACGGTAAACATTGAAAAATTGAGTAAACATGTATTTTTGGCCTAAACTTATGCGCTTGACACTAAAAAGAGAGGGCTCTAGGACCCTATTGGGTCCTAATGAAATCTTGGTTTTATTTAATGACACGAAAGAGCATGTAACTGCAACTATTTTAGCAATTTTTCCTGCTCTTATAACGGTTACTTCATATTTAAACTTTAATTTAAAAATTTGGTCCATAAACGAACCTTGACACTTTTGATCATGTTTGACGTTCGCTTATTCGACAAAAACACCACAAGGCTTTTAGTTTTAACACCACAACGTGGAGACAAAATTCATAGGAGAAAAAGGGTTCGAATAAAAATCGGAGAAAAATAAATTGTAGGGTGCCGCGAGTTTTTCATTGTTTTTCAATAGTTAGGGGCTTCAAAACATATGGGTTCCTTGGGAAAGTTTATTCAGTAAATTGGCAGAAAGCATATAAGCCATTAAAAAAAATCACGGAAATGGTCTATTCCTTTTCTTGTCAGTAGCAAACTAGCCTTAACAAGAAATTATAGTCATGTGTGAGTAAACTGTGGAAATACGAGACAACGAGTCAAAAAGGTGAGCCATCCATGATTTTTTGACTGCTGAGTTGCGTGATTGACAACCCAGATAGCCGTAGCGGTAAACGCGCAGCTATTCAGCATGACCAAGCTGAGGGTCGTGGGTTCGAATCCCACCGGTCGAGGATCTTTTCGGGTTGGAAATTTTCTCGACTTCCCAGGGCATAGAGTATCTTCGTACCTGCCACACGATATACACATGCAAAAATGGTCATTGGCATAGTAAGCTCTCAGTGAATAACTGTGGAAGTGTTCTTATGAGCAGGCTCTGTCCCAGTGGGGACGTAACGCCAGAAAGAAGAAGAAGATTGACAACTCACGCATGAAAAATCTCAAGCGTGAGTTATGAGAAATTGAGTTTTTCACAACACTGATGTTGGGTCGGTGCATCTCTCCCTGTTTTTGACAACATTGTTGTGGCGACAGAGGCGAACAGCCCAAAACTGAACTAAATGCAGTTTACTCAAATAGGGTTCTAAAATGTTTAATGAAATCTTGTTTTTATTTAATAACACGAAAAACCATGTTACTGCAACTACTTTAGCAATTTTTCCCGCTCATATAACGGCTATATCATATTTAAACTTCAATTTGAATATTGGGTCCATACATGAACCTTGACTCTTAAGATCATGTTTGACGTTCGCTTATTCGACAAAAACACCATTTCGGAAGGGACACGGAAAACAAAATACACCCAAAAATTTGAGTTTAAGCCAAGGGGTGTGACAAAATCTAAAAAAAACATAAAAAAAATTGTGGGCTCAAATAAACGAAAAAACATAAAAAAAATTGAGTAAATATGTATTTTTGGCCTAAACTTAAGCGTTTGGCACTAATATTGGAACAGGTCTTTAGGACCCTATTTAACTTATTTTTAAGGTAATCTGATTTCTTCGTGTTTGAAAAATTTCATGTCGGTGTTAATTCGCGGAACGGTGTAATCTGTTTTTTTTTTCAACGGTTGGCAACTTCAAGGGTATGTGCCATGGCTAAACTAAAATCCCGTCTGTCATCGAATATGTTTCGAAGTTTTGACAGCTTCTCACAGCAGACCAATCCAGTGCGAGAGAAAACGTTCAAAACAACGTGTTTCGGTGTCGAGTGCGATTCGTGATTTTTTTTTGGTGATACAAATTTCATAAATTATTAAAATTACTGAGGGAGTTTTAGTACCTCTTCATTAGGAATATTTGCCCAACGATGGCATCTACAAGAATAAAGTGAGTGTAGTAAAATTTAAGTTTATATTAGCACCTTAAATGATTCATTTCTTACCTGTAGGAAACCAACCACGCGTCGTGGGAAACGATTCCTGGACGAACGGGAACCCAAAACGATAGAGAATCCCAAGAAAACCTTGATCATGGAAGGGCGAAAGTGTTCCAACGAAATTCGGCAGGCGCTGAAGGATTTCAATCTGCTGAAGAAGCCACTGGTGAGACTGATGAGAAGGAACAACGACGTCACTATGTTTGAGGATTCGACACCACTGGAACAGTAAGTACCTACACTAGGGTGTCCCAGGAAAGAATCAATGTCTGAAAAATCAAGGTGCTCAACTAGAGCATGAAAGATATGCTTATTTATAGCATTTATGTACACTGAGGAAACGGAACGTATGAGGTACATAAGATTTTCTTATGAAATAACGACATAAGAAGTATTTTTCGAGAATCTTATTAAATTCCATTGCAGACTTATGAAACAATACCAGGGTGTCGATTACCTGGAAAAACCTGGAAAGTCAGGTAATGTCAGGGAATTCAATTTTAGACCTGGAAAGTCAGGGAATTTCACTAGAGGTCAGGGAAAAATATAAATACTACAGCATCAAACAAGTTGATTGTCTGCAAAGTTACTGATTAGGCCAACTCAGCAATAATAATCATGATGTTTACCTTTAATACGATTAATGGAAACAAAATTGGTAATCACTCTTTCAAAATAGTAGTACACCATTGAGAAATCGCTTTCTTGAAAAAAAAATTTCTGGAATGAAAAGCATCAACAATGCCCTTCGAAGTTGGCGTAGATTGTTCCAAAGATATTTAGTTCTAAATTTTCCTAAATCCACTCATTGCCTAGTTCCGCTTATTTTGCTCGAAATCTTGAGGAAAAATTGAGTTCACTCCATCGTATCATGTCAAACATTACAAGTTTGCTCAAAATATCGTAGTAAAACTGGTAAAACGATAAATAGAGAAAAAAAATGAAGGTCCTTATTTTCAAAAGCACGAAGCTGCTGGACAGGATTTTTCCAGAATTTTAATCAGGTTATTTCTAAAAATAAAGTGCTCTTATACTGATATTTTTCCATTTTGAAATTTCTGAAAATTGCGTGAATTAGAGTTCGAGCGTTATTTCAGGATTTTTATCAGGAGCTTAATTACAAGTATGTCCAGTTTGTTTTTCATAGATTGTACTTGAAAAAATTCTCCTGAAATTTGGAAAATTTCTTTGGGAAGCTGAATTTTCTGGAATTTGGTTTGAAGTAATCTGCTCGATTATCCATTGGCAGTATGTGAGATTACTTGGAGATACTCATTGAAAAATCTTGAAAGAGTTCCTCCGAGCATTGCTAGAGGCTCGACAAATTCAAGGGGAACATCAGGGAACTTATTATTAGCGCGTTATTCAATATCAAAATGCATTCCATTGAAAATATATTGATGAATTCGAGAAAAAAAAAATCATATCGGAATACTTAAATATCAGCTGAAATAAATAACCTGTAACCAGGGATGGGGTGCGACTCAAATCTCTTTCGGTGCTACACGCGCTGCTGCGAGATAGCACCCAAAATTCGAAAGAGACGTGCAGGAGTATTTTTCTCTGGACTGCACCCTGGCTGTGCTGACACGCAATGTGCTTTGGGATGCATGGTATCGAGTTGTCTCATTTTCACTCTTTGCGTTTCGTACACGCGTAAACAAATTCACTTGAATTCATTTCATTAATATGTGACTGTCACAACTCTTAAACACGTTGAACATAATTCGTCACCACCTTATGTTTCTGACTTTACCAAATATGTCAAGATCCACAACAATAAGTTTTTGCAAAGCACTTATTAAGCTTATCCGCTTTCAAAGCATACTTTGTTGAAAATATTCTAGAGTGGATTATGTGCTATCACGAAAGAGACTGAAAGAGTAGAGATTGTGCTTTGCTTTGTCTCGCACAAAAACAAATAGTCTCCTGCGCCTTGCTCGCAAAGAATGGGAGACGCACAATCAATTTCTGAGTGGCACGCATGTTTTTGGCACTGCACTGAGTTTTCAGACATTCCCTGCCTGTAACGAATCATTTTGAAAAGTTATTGGAAGTATTCTATGAAAAAAATGAATACATTTTGCAAAAAAAAATCTTTGTGATTACTGAAAAAAAATCATAATGAACATATTGAGCGAATGCGTATTTTAAGTCCATAAAAAGGTAATAATTTTCGATTACTCTCGGCTAGTTTTCAAGTTTTATATAAGTACGACGTGTTGCATTCATTCATAGTGATGATAATCACATCAAATGTCAGAAAAAAAGAAATAGAAAATTAGGTCGGACAACATGAACACTTTCGTGAAATTTAGTGAATACAATATTCTTAATGACTGATAGTCGTTCTTTTATGTTAAAAGGCTCTTCCTTAATCACAATAGCAAGAAAAAGCTTCTCTGGATTCGTTACTTTGAACAAAAAATAGATTTTTCCACCGCCCTGTCTTAATTTACTCATTTGAAGCTGAGAAAAAGTTAAAGCCAACTTTAAATGGACAATTGAAGCAAAACATAAACTTGTATACCGGCAAAAAATTCATAAAGAATACGGATTGCATACACTGTAAACATTTTTGATGAAATATGTATATTTTCAAAGGATAAGGTCCATCTTGCCCCATAAGCTCATCATGGCCCTAATCCTCCTATATTTGAAGGAAAAAGTTAAGGAGTTTCTGAAAGAAATATTAGAAAAGTTCCTGAAGAAGTATTGAAGGAATACTTGAAAAAATACGATTGAGAATTAAAAACAGGAATTTCTGAGAAATATCTGTTGAATTCCTTGGAGCGATTCTCTAAGAAAGTTCTTTGTCAATGGCTGGAATTTTTCTGAAAACAGAAATAGTCAACATTCAGGTTGAATGTAATAGTCGTTTATGCCAGAAACTTGTGAAATCATATATGAGTTAGCTGAGTATCCGAGTACATCCTTTTTTACAACTTTAAATGCATATTTTGCGCTTGAAGGTTTCAAATGGGTATGGTCAATAGATGATAGTATTTTCTGAAGTTGTACTCAGCTCTTTCAGGTTTATTCATACGAATTATCAAGTTTGAAATGTAAATACACAAGTGCTCATTTTTTTCATATCATTTTGAATAAACGCTCAAGAAAGTTATCTGACAGGTGTATTTAAGTAAAGTAAAAGCTTTTGCTCAGTTTATTCATACGATATGAAACATACCAAACCAACAAATCAGCATGGTCTGGAATTTTTCTGGAAATTGACTGGAAGTTCAGGGAAAATCAGGGAAATTTATTTTCAAAATTGAGTCGACACCCTGAATACTCATTACATAGATAGATATAATTTCATACGAAACTCTTTGGTTATCATACGCATTGATCATTGGCTTTCATAAGACAATCTAATGGAGTACGATTTTCTTAACAATTTCATACAAAAATCTTATGAATTACGTGGAGCGATGATAGTAACATAATATTCACGATAGAGATTCATAAGCACGCGTATGACAATTATTATTAACACTTGTGACAAACAATCGACTTCCTATCGAAAAACACGTAAGAATTTCATACGATTTTCTTATGGAATAAAGACATAAGAAGCATCTAATGAGACTCATAAGAAAAACTTTTGAACTTCCATCGATCATTGCGTTCATAATATAAATGGGTATAATATCATAAGATACTCTTATGAAGGATCATAGATATCAATTATGGAATTCTTTTTGATCATTATGTATTTAGAGAATCGACAAGAATTTCTTGTGAATATCGGACGTTTTGTTTTTCATAAGACTCTTATGAAAGAGAGAAAACCAGTCAAGAAATCAAGAAATCAATTCACAAGCGTTCTCTTATGAAATTCGTACGTAATTTCTGGCACAGTGTATAACAACACAACTTTCTTAAAAATCCTTTCGAGGCTCTGCCGGATCGATTTATGAAAAATGATCATTTTTGATGAAATTTGTTATATTTTTAAGATATTTTTAAAGCCTACTAGGTACAGTTGACTCTCCACATCTCGATGTTCTTCACCTCGATGTTCACTCTTCCTATGTCTATAATTTGTACGGTCCCTTCATTCTGCATACATTTTCACTCTCAATATTTAAATATCCTCCTTATCTCGATATCTCCCTACGTCGATAGGTTTTTTATTCCCCATTTTCTCTCGATGCTTGTTACAACTTGCGAAACATTGCCGATCATGGAGCGATAGAGATGAAATGTGCATCTTCGCTTGTTTCGTGCTCCCAAATCAAATTCTGAAATGCCTTCCAGGGGTGGCTGGTTCGCTGGAAATTATTGTCTTTTTTCCGGGAAGTTTTATTATATTCATCCTCATTATTATTTACGGCGGATACAACTTTCTATCGAATCCTACGAGTCGGGTTCGGGCTTGGTGCGAATGGATCATTGAAGGTAGTTTTTGTCAGTGCTCATCGCATCAAAACAAAGGCGCCACTGTATATGGGATTTAACATTGTGACAGCATTGCTGTTCTGTCAAACACACAAGGCTACGGTGGCGCTATCTATGCTTTCCATTGCGGCCGTTTTGGTTATTTTGATGATCCATTGTGAAAAGAGTAACAACCTGAAAGCTTCCCTATGCATCAGAAACGATGAATTTATCATCGTTTAGAACACGGGGTTTTCCTGCAAATAATTTCGGGTTTCGGGTCGGGTTCGGGTTTGAACAGAGACATTTTTCGGGTTCGGGTCGGGTTCGGGTTTGGAAAAACTGAAACCCGACCATCTCTAGTATCTCGTGTATACAAAAACACGTTCCTATAATGAATGCTTAAACATTGTTAGACAATAATACTTAACCAATAGTTATATCAGTGGTTATTGCTTAACGTCAATTCCACCTATTCATGAATTTCAACAACAAATATGCAATTTCAATCATTTACTGTTTGCTGTATAGTCGGGGTTCTGCTGAACCGCATCAAGCGCAATTTTATTTCAATCAAGTTGTTTATATCAGAAGACTTAAAAAATAATCTGTCTTCCATAGAAATATCGAGTAATTTGATCAGTCCTTCGTTATCTTAGATCACAAAATATTCTCTGGCAGGACATGTACCGTAAAGTGCCCAAATTCAGCGCATTGCCTTATTCCGCGCATTTCATACAACATTATTTATATATGAAAAAACACATTAAAATTACCGCAACTACGATTTAGAATAAGTTTGAATCACAAATAAAAGCAAATAATGATTGTTTTTCTCAAATTTTGAAAAATTATTCATTCATTCGTGAACTGTAAAGGCCAATCGAAATCGAACGGATCTTGTAAATCATACAAAGATTCGCAAATTCCATAATAGTTTTGCACTTAAATCGACTTAAGGTGGCCAAACTGCCTCAAATTACCCTTTACGAAATTAACACGTGGGGGAACTGGAGGTAAAATGAACACAATAAACAATTTTTATGTTTTCTTGCTTATGAAGCTATCAGATTATTATTCAATTGCTCAGAATTGAAAAGGATGTTTATGCAATGTAACAAGTTGAAAAATTGTGATGAAAATAGAATTTTATTACCATTTTTATAATTTTGGAAATTCGAAACATGTGGGTAAAATGAACATGTAACGGGGGTAATATGAACATTTACTTGGGGGTAATATGAACATATAATGGGGGTGAAATGAAAACCACTTAAATTGAATTAATTGCGGCATGATTCTCAGCATGTGGTACATGATCAATGCATAGCTCACACATTCCGTAATCGATGGAACGTTTAGCCGCGACCATTTGGCTGTCAATGTCTGTCTTTATATTTCCTCCGAAAAACTCGCGGCATCTGAAAAAAAAAATCCGGTAGTAATCGTCCAGCCAATGTGTTCATATTACCCCCATCTCGAGTGGTTTATTTTACTCCCAAAAAAACAACATATTCAAATCACTTGTTCTAATAATTTAGAAGATAAAAATACTTGTAATTTCCATCTACTTATCATTAACACTTTAAAGATATGATGTACTACGCATTTCAATAGATTTTTCATGATTTTAATCATAAAAACCTCAAATTCCACGAGTGAAAATTTGCATAATATGAGAAAACTTATTTTTTTTATTATTATCTTTATTAAGGAGATTTTCAGCCCTATGGCTGGTTCATCTCCGTACGAGAGAGCGTCATAGTGAGTGGCTCCCCTGGGCTAACTATAAATCACATTAGTATTACATAGTTGGTTTTAATTTGAAGACAAAGCTTTAAAAGTTGATTAATTTAAATGTTCTAGTGTGATGTTGAAATACAATTTTCCTTTCTCATTGTCAGGTTTCGATGCGAGGTCCAGTTGATTGGAGAGAGATGATTATCAGATTTGGTGGTACAGATCGATGTGTTTTAGGTAATTCATCAGTCGAATTATGCAATCGGAGTCGTTATTGAGCGCGGAGCGAATGCTTTCAGCAATGTGATGCTCGTGCCGCTAGGTATTGCGGGCAGTTTATGAGAAAGTGTTCTACAGTGTTTGGAACATTACATGCAGAACAGATTTTTCTAAAGGGTCCGTCAGACCCCATGTTATGCGAAACTTTGGTGTGCCCAGTTCTCAATCTAGAGAGGATCCTCTGGTCGAGATGCTTTTTTGGGTCTTCCCAGCGTGATATATCGTTTTTAATTTTTCGCAGGAAAGGTGTTCGCATATTGTGCCAACTCACTGCCCAAGAACTTCTTAAAGATGAGGAGATCCATCGTCTTATATCATGTCCAGGAACCTTTCTTGTGTAAAACGTAGCGCTTCTACCAGATGCTGCAAGCCGGTCTGCTTCCACATTTCCACGTATTCCACAGTGGCCAGGAATCCATATAAATACCGTTTCAGGAGGTGCTTGCATTTGGATTGCCTGAATCCAAGGATGTCGTGCTACATCGGATGATAAGGCTGTGACGACACTGGCTGAATCAGTCAGTATGGCAATTGGATTTGGTGATGGGATAGTGCAAGCGATTAGGACAGCCGCGGCTTCCGCGGAGAAAATAGAACATGGATCAGGAAGACGATAGAAACGGCTGTTCTCATGGTCGGTAATACCCATGCCTACTTTGTCCTGTACTTTGGAACCGTCCGTGTAGCGGTGTGTATAGTTTTGATATTTACTACCAAGAAGCTCAGCTACACTAGTCGTCACCGCCTGGGAGTTTGCACCAGCTCTAAAACGAGTTTTTATTGACATTTCCACCTTGAGACGTGGCGAATTCCAACTCCTGGCTCCATTCCAATGAGTTTCCGCCACTGGAGGGAGCACTTTGTTGGCGTGTACTTGGAGGAGTCGGTTCGCCTCATCAAGGAGAAGAACTCCACCACTGCATGGTGTCGTCTTTTCTAGAAAACTTACTGCCCGTTTGCATACCGTCTCCGTAACTAAGCGTTCGAAAGGAAGCCTGCCGCTTTCTACGCACGCGGCATCAGCAGGTGTGGACGGCAACAACCCGGAAATGATACGGATTGATTGGTGATACACAGGGGCAAGCGTGGTTGTTAGTGCATCTGTTGATAAACATGTTAGTTCAATTCCGTAGAGGAGTCTGCTGTCTAGAATTGCACTGGCTACCCGAAGACGTACATCACGATTAGCCATTTTGTGGCGCTTGGATAAAATTCGTAGGAGGTTCAACCGAGTTTTACAGCTCTGTTTCACTTTCTTAAAGTGATCGTGGAAAGTCAGATGGCGATCTATGTTAATTCCTAGAACCCTCACTGATTTTTTCAAAGGGATTTTTTTTTTTTTTTTCTGATGGTCCCATTGGGCCGTATTTGGTCCCACCTCCACCCCATACGCTTCGTTTGTAGTTGGGAGGCTTATTGGACGAGTTATCATAGTGATATTTGGTTTTTAATTCATGTTTCTTCATTTTCTTTTTAACTTTCATTCTTGCTCCCGCGTATGTCCATCATCATGATTCATATCAATCCATCTTTGACAAATCTTATACACATTCTCTTGAATGAATAAATGCTGTTTGCCTGCTTTACTTCGGTAGGTAGTCGGTTGAAGAGTTGGAATCCTTTGAAAAAGAGACAGTTTTGAGTTCCAGTTTTCTTAAAGTTCGGTAGTCGTAGATCCGATGCTGCTCTTGTGTTATAATTATGTATATCCGTTCCATATTGAATATTTTCTGTCAAGTACGTTGGTAGTAATTGATTCTTAATTTTGAATACGAATTCTAATGTTCTTACAATGATCCTCTCCTCGACATTCATCCACTCACGCATCACTCATCGACACTCACGCATAGTAGCTGAAGAAGTTGTACGATGACACCCTAGTATAAGTCGCATAGACTTGTTCTGTATTTTCTGCATTCGACGTTTTTGTCTTCTGTTGGCAAGGAACAGCACAGACGGACAGTATTCAAAATGTGACGCCACGATTGCTTTATATAGCATGATTTTTGATCCGACATCTAAAAATGAATTAATTCTGCAAATAACACCTAGCTTTTGTGCAGCTTTTCTTATTGTGTAGTCCACGTGATCATTGAATGAAAGCTTATCGTCAAGAATTACTCCTAAGTATTTTAAGTTATCCACTCTTTCTATTTCTTGTCCATCGATATGTAGCGGTTGAATATTTCCTTCCTTAATTTTGTTAGTTATGACTAAATATTTTGTTTTCTTAACGTTGAGCAAAAGCTTTTTAGATTTCAGCCAATTGCTTACTCTGAGCAGTTCTGCTTCAAGTGCATTATACGCCTCAACAAAATCATTAGCGATGATGAATATTACTGTGTCATCAGCAAACATGTTTACTTCACCGTTCGTCATAATCTCCTTAATATCATTCATATAAATAATAAATAACAAGGGTCCTAATACACTTCCTTGAGGAACTCCCAACTCCACATCAATGGCTGCTGATTCTCTTCCATCATACAAGGTTGTTTGCTGTCTGCCGGTCAAATAGCTTTCGAACCATTTCAAGACTGAATCTCTCACGCCAATCTTGAACAATACCCCTAACAATTTAGTCCTATCAATAGTTTCAAATGCTCGCTTTAAGTCTATAAACACTGCTAGGATTACTTTTTTGCTTT
Source organism: Aedes aegypti (assembly GCF_002204515.2). Classification (NCBI taxonomy): domain Eukaryota; kingdom Metazoa; phylum Arthropoda; class Insecta; order Diptera; family Culicidae; genus Aedes; species Aedes aegypti. The sequence continues at coordinate 110,093,820 of NC_035109.1, forward strand.
CAATTGCTCGTTTCCACTTCAATAATAATAAATTGAGTGCTGTTTCACACGAGTGATTTCTTCTGAAACCAGATTGTTCATTAATCAAAATGTTTTTATTCTCTAGGAACTCGCATAGCTGTTCTTTTACGACTAACTCTAGCACTTTTTCGTATAGTGGCAACATGTTGATAGGCCTACGATCTTCTGGTCTCTTTGATTGAGCCACTTTTGGTAAAGGCACAACCAAAGATTTTTTCCAAGATGAAGGAAATTCTCCCCGCATCAACGACTTATTTATAACACATAAAATACATTCTTTATTGTTTGAAATCCATCCCAAAAGACTTTTGTGCTTAGATTATTAACACCTCCGCAAACCTTTAACCCATTTACTACTTTTTCCAAATTGGTCATGCTTATTTCATGAAATACGTTCCACTCTACAACTCCAATTTGGGGCAACTCAACGTTTCCTTCAACTATTGGTACATCTGGAATACTGTTATGGATATCTTTGATGCTCTCAACGAAAAATTCATTCAATTTGTTTGATTTCACTGTTACGTCGATTTCATCGCTGGCGTTTTCAAATTCTACTCCTGGATCACGATTTCTGATAGGTTTCATCATCTTTTTCAAAACTTTCCATACTTTTTTAGAGTCACCTTGACATTCCTGTAAGTCTTTGCTTATGTATTCAGCTTTCGTTTTACGGATTTCTATAACGTACTTATTTCTCAATCTTTGATACAATATCCAGTCTGTGGCGTCACCTGTCCTTCTAAATATGGCATATGCCCTGTCCCTTGATTCCTTCATTCTATGTAGCTTTCCATTGTACCAATTACAATTACATCATATATTTCAATCTCTTTATCTATTATCATTTCATTCACTGCAGACTCCAAAGAACATCCCAGAAGTGCTGCACTTTCGTCAGTTGAATCAAGCAAATTGAAATCACGCAATTTGTGTTGCAGTTTGCTACAAAATTTTTCCTTGGAATATTGTCTCCAGCTTTTAACGCTAATTTTTGTCGACTGTCTTAGCTGGTCCGTTATGTTGAATTTGAGTCCAATTGTTTCATGGTCAGATAATTTGTCATCTATCAATTCAATAGCAGTTATTCTATCATCATTCGTGAATGCCAGGTCAATCATAGTACTACTTCTAATACTTACTCTAGTGGGGAATTGTATAATTTGTCTCAATGACACAGAATCCATTACATTTTTTAGCTCACGTCTGTCACCTACCTTCATCCAGTTAATATTAAAATCTCCAATTATCAAGTTTGTTCTTTCGTCGTCAAATACGTTCGGCAGCCACGAGTCTTCAAGATGCTGTAGAAATGCGGCATCACTTGCATTCGGTGAGTGATATACTGCACCATAAATCCCAGAAAAATTTCCAGTCGATACATCAATCGCGAGAAACCAATTACCGGCAACTGACTCGTTTGAAATCACTTTTAGTTTGACTCCAGATCTCACAAACATAGTTACTCCCCCAGTGTGCCGTGATGTTGATAGACAATTTATCATAGAATATCCTTGCACTTCTAATTGATTAATATCATGATCACCTGTCAGATGCGTTTCTGTTAATATAGTCACTACGGGTCTTCGTCTTTTCAACAATAACCTTATCTCTTCAATGTGTTTGCATATCGCTACATTCGCATACAACACCTGTACCGATGATTGCTATACACTATAGTCAATCATTTGCCTTTTGCGCTCCTTCATTCTCATATACAGCGGACAACGCTCACTCCACGCACAATGATTAGAATCCGCATCTTTGTCACCATTCAATTTTGATCTCTCGCAGTTAATGCACTTCACCTCAGAAGAATTGCACTCTCTTATCAAATGTTCACCAGCACAACGTGGACAAGCTTCTTTTCTCGCCGTACATTTTACAGATTTATGATTAAATCCACAGCATTTGTAACATTGAACAACATCTAAGGCGTCTACCACTTGGCATCGCTCCCACCCACACATAATTTTCTTTTGTTTCAGGACCTTGTGAAAAGTGATCGCATCAACCTCAATAATTGCATCAAAGTTATCATTATTTTCTTTATCTTTTGCAACAATACTTTTTACCTTGAAATGCTTCACGTTTTCCATAACTTCATTATTTTCGATCAACGTTGTTTTGAGTCTTCGTTCATTTCTTCATTGATCCCCACTATCTTCAATGTTGGTTTTAAAGTATCGCTCATTTCGACTTCACAGTGATCACACAATTCTTTTTCTATCGTCTCCTTTAACTTCAACATCGTGGAGTGATCCTGTACATCTACAAGAATACTACCATCTTTCCGTGTATAAATATCTTTGACCCTAAAGTTTGATGGCTTGACTTTCTTGCTAAGCAACTTTTTTGTTTCACTCGCATTTTTACCAGTTTTCGGTTTGATTACTATTCTTGAGTTTGGTTTCTTTGGTGATACAGCATGAATAGCTTTATTATTATTTTCTTCATTTTTGGAATTCAACGTCTTGGGAGTATCTTTCGATAATACCACAGGCTTACTAGTTTTCACAACGTCAGCAAAAGAATAATTAATATTGTTATTCACCACAGTACCGTTTACTGGCGGATTATTTCTATTTTCCATCCTTCCATTTTCCCGCTTAGCCTTACTTGTCGACCGCAAATTATACCGGACAGGATCACAAGTAGGAGTTACAGGAATTTTCCCGCTTTCGACTAATTCTTCTCTAACAATTTTGCGCACCCTAACATCAAAGCCTTCAACAAAATCGAGTACTCTCTGTAGTTTCGCTACACCATGCAACACTTCATTCATTTTAGTTTGCATCTCTTCTGTATCATCAAACTCGTGCAACGCAATACACGTATCACATGCGTATACAGCATTCTTCATCTTCCGAAGTACGTCTAGCTCTAGGGATTGGCAGGCCATTTGCTGAAACTATTGAACGGATTGGACGGTGAGACGCTTTACACAGATGCATAATGGCACTTTTATCGGTCGATATTACAAAGCCCGACTTAGTTGCCCATTTGGCCACTGCGTTCACGGATGCCTGTAGTTTTCGGCGGAGGGCCTTTTCAGTTGATCCTACAGCGATGAGCATAATGTCGTCCGCATAGACGAAAATGTAAATTTCCTTTGGGAGGCTCGTGAATATATCATTCATCGCCACCAAGAAGATGGTGACGGCTATAACTGAGCCTTGTGGCACGCCAGTTTGTTCCGAAAAGTGTTTGGAACGATGATTTCCAATACAAACTTGAAAAGTTCTATTCTGGAGAAAATTTCGCAGGAAATGCAAAATGTGACCTGATAGACCCCATTTGTTGAGCTGTTGAATGACTCCAGGTGTCCAGGCGCGGTTGTATGCTTTCGCCAAATCTAATGCGGCGAGTTCGACGTGATGAGCTTTAGTTTTGGCGTCGCTTAGAACTTGCGCCAGAGTAGCAAAGTACGTACCTGTGCCGTGGCCGGAACGAAAGGCGTGCTGCCTGTGATCGAGGAGTTCATTGGATTCTAGGAAGTGGGTTAGTCGCCGGTTTACCATTCTCTCCATTACCTTGCTGATACAACATGTTAAGGAGATCGGACGAAAATCTTCAGGTGCAGAGGTAGAAGATCCATTTTTCGGAAGGGGGATCACCAAGCTACTCTTCCATTCTTGTGGTAGTGTGTTTCCTGACCACTCCTTATTTAGCAGTCGAAGGAGGGTAACTTTTCCTCTAGGTGTAAGGTTTTTTAGCATGGGGTAGCCTATCTCGTCCGCACCTGCGGATTTACCTTTACATTTGGCTAAAGCCATTTCGAGCTCAATTAAACGGAAAGGTTCGTTAATGGGTAGGCCTGCAGTGTCATCAGGAATTTGTATTCTATCGAGATCGTCTACGGTGGCTTGATTTTGTCGAATGCTGACAGGGATGCAAAATAATAGCCTAGTGCATCAGCGATGATACCAGGATCTCTGGTAATAACCCCCTCATGGCGGATAGCCATGCCGCGGGTTTTGCACTTTCCACTGAGAGCATTAACTTTTCCCCATATCTCAGATGAAGATTGATTGGAATTTATTCCATCTAAGAAATTTTCCCAACTCTGATCTTTCGCGTCTCGAATAACCTGTCGACATTCATTCCGTTTGATTTTATATAACGAAATGGCTGACTCTTTGTCAGGGTGATCTACAGGCAGACGCTTCGCAGCTCGTAACGCCTTTCTCCTTGCTTTTGTTGCTTGTTTTGTCTCCGGGGACCACCAGGGCAAAGCTTTGCGGCCGGGTTTTGCGCTAGTCCTTGGAATACATGTTGTGGCAGCCTAATAAATAGCTTGTATGAAGTCTTGAAGATTGTTATGTTCGGAGATGCAGAGATATTCGTCGATTGCTGTTTGGAAGGAGGTCCAATCCGCTTGATCGTATATCCATCGAGGGCGGCGCGTTGTCTCCGGAGGTAATTGGCAAAGTGAGATAGTGATTGGATGGTGATCGCTGCCGAGCGGGTCGTCGCCAATACTCCAGAGTAATCGACTGACTATGCTAGGGCTTGCTAGCGATACATCAACAGCGGACTCGTGTTGACCCTTAGTGAACGTGATGGAGCCATCGTTGAGTATTACCAGGTCCCTAGCTTCTGTGAGCTCAAGTAAGGTTTCCCCTCGCTTGTCTGATCTAGGGCTTCCCCATGCAGCATGATGACCGTTGATATCGCCGAGAATCAGTTTTGGGCCTTGTATAGATCCCAAAACTTGTGAAAAGGCATTTTTCAAATTTGGTATTTTGCCGCATGGCAGATAAACACTAACCACCGTTACTGGAAACGGATCATTAAGCGTAACGGCAACGATGGGAAGGATTGTATCTAATTGTATTGTAGAGAACTGAATGGATTCTAGTACTCCAATGGCAACTGAGTGGTAAACATTTGAATTCCTTTTGTATGTCCAACGGTAGCGACCGCCAAGCGATCGGTTCATTTTATCCACGGTGGTACGGTGAACTTCTTGGATAGCCAGGATAACTGGTGGGTTGCTTTGTATAAGGCATTCTAGGTCGCTGATGTTATTATGGAATCCGTTCATATTCCATTGTAAAACGAAAGAGGTCCGTTTGGAAGCGTTGATGGTGGCCATGCTGTTTGGAGATCCACTATTTGTCGAAGTTGTCGTTCTGTTCCTTCTTGGTGATGATGTAGTTGATGATGAGCTAATCATTTTGGCAGACGGAGTTTCGGAAGATGGGGAGGACACAGGGTTATCTTGGGTTACTGCTGCTCCAACGTTGTCCTTTAACGGGGACGAGTACGAATACCCTTGTGCGTCCCGTTGACAAAAGATGTTGAGGTTGATGTAGTCTTGACTCCCACGTTGTCCACAGGGGGATAGGCATTTCTGCCCTTGTGCGTCCCTCTTCCGGAACTTCCAGGATGACGAAGGTTGTCCGCCGGTTCCGGTGGTGGTGTGGCTTCCGCACCGACGGGGCCTCGACTGTCCTGAAAGATAACCGGGGAACACGTTGGCATGTCGCTGCATTTACGGTTATCGGCCTTGTTAACTTCGATACATCTTTGTTCGGGTTTGGTGGTATTTAGCGTTGAAATGGTACCAGTAGGCTCCTCTCTTGTGTTTAGCGCGCTATTATGGACAGAATTACAATCGATGATTGGGATTAGAGACTTGCTGTACTCAATTATACTGCATGTTGTATGAGGAGCACTGGTTGGTTGAAGCGTGTTTTAATCATTCTGACATGCCCTCGTCACCACCCAATGGGGAGACGTTGGCATAGAAATCGCTATCAGGAGTAGTTATTTTTGTTTTTGGCCGATCGAAGGAGTCATCGGAATCAGTCGTAGAGTGATCTCTCTTTGGTGTTCTCTCCGAAATTTGACGAGGTGGTATTGGGCTGGTGTCGCTTTCATACATCAGGGTCGGCTGCCATTCTTTTTCTTCTGCTTCTTTTCTTTTTTTTGGGAGAGTTGTTGCTTCGTTTTTTCTGCAGTCTGGATTCGATCTTGTGTTGACGGTATTTCGCTAGATGAAAGAGCATCCTTGGAATCAGCCAGTTGATTTTTCCGATTGAAAATGGTTCGGAGCACGTTCACTTCTCGCTCTTTGTGGCTGAGCTGCTCTTCCAAATGGGTAACCTTAGAAACTAGTTCCTCAATGGTGCCGTGTTTTCGAACCAATCCCATGCGCGAATTGTTCTGCAGATCCGATTCAAGTGCCTGGATGCGATCATCTTTTCTCTTCATTTCGCTGGTCAGCAAGTCTACCTTTTGCAGTAGATCCGCAATCATGCTACTGTTGTCGGTGCTTAGGCTAGATTCGAGAGTCACGATTCTTCTATCCTTCTTTTCCATCTCCTGCTGGAGCTGGTCCACCTTTGAGGATAACTCAGCGATTTGCTGATCCTTTCCGGCTGTAGTTACATTTGAAAAACTACTTTGCCCGTGTGCCTGTTCGTATCGTCTCCTCGCTTGCGGGTATGATATACCAAGATCAACTCGGATCCTTTGGATATCATTTTCTTTGCAGTATACCGGGCATTTACGGCTTGACAAAGAGTGGCTGTGCCTGTCACAACGTTTGCAAAAAACTTCAGCTGTGCAGCGGGTTTCTTTATCGATGACGTGGTCCTTAGAGCATGTTCCACAAGTTGGACGTGTTTGTTGGCAACGCTTACTGGTGTGCCCGAAATTCCAGCAATTATAGCACAACATTGGTGCTGGATAGTACGGTCGGGTTTTGCACCGTATCCAACCGAAATCCACGTTTGGGGGGATCACCGTTCCACTGATCGTAAGAACCATTGTTGACGTGTTTTCGACTTTGTCTCCGTTTCGTCTGGTGATACGGCGAATGTTGCGAACTCCCTGGTCAGCTAGGCCTTCTTCAATCGTTTTATCGTCAAGGCCGGCAACCAACTGGCAATTTACGACGCAACGGCAGACATTGAGGGTCGGGTGTTCAATAATTTTGATTCCGGTTCCGTCAGATAGCGAAGTCAGTCTCAGGAGCTTTGAGATCTGATTTTTGCTACGAATTTTCAAAGCGTAGGTTATGCCATCTTTCCCTTCCGGGAAAGCACCGTCAATTTTAGCACCCACACATTTCTCCACCGATGAGCGTAATAGAAAAGGGTCATTCGGTAATCTTCCGCTAGTTGCTTCCATGCGCAGAACCTGGATTGCTCCATATGTGCCTTCGGGATCCATGTAATTCGGCAGTCGTGCTCCAGCAAAGTCGCCATCGAAAAAATTGGATGAACCTCCTCCAGGGTCCCCGAAGGAGGGAAATTCATCCGGTGCCAACGCCATGGTTGGCCACCCGGGGGTTGTTTTTATGAAAACAGCCTCAGCTCTGAGCTTCTTGTTGGCACCGCAGGCAACAGATCAGTGTAGCTCCACTATACGGTATCGCGCACTCACTACGAAAACACTGTCAGATTTTGTGGGCGATGTCCCTTTAAAAATCGCTCGTGTCGCGTCCGAAAGACGCGGTTGTCTGACCACGGGGAAAAACTTTTAGTTCGGTATCCGGATGGTCGTGAAATTGGCTCCGAAATAGGCCGCGATAATGAAAAACTTGATAAAAATCGAAAACAATTGTTATTTGGATATAAACAATCCCGCGTGTTGCAAAAACGTCTGTTCGTCTCAACAACGAGCTGTCAACTGATATGAGAAAACGAAGAAGCGTACTTTGTTTTTTATTTAATTTTCCAGCTTTTGGCAGTTCAAGATCGCGCTAAAGTGGCCAAAATAGCTCCTTAGTCTGAAGATTACGGATGGTGCTATGTTTTCCTTAACTGCGCTGAATTACGGCACTTGACGGTACATTTCATCTCGGGTCACTAATTGGACACTGTTAGTCACATGTGAGATACAAGATTTTAAAATTAGTCGTCCGCGATCAACCAGTACCAGTTTAAGAATTTAAAGTAAAATATCTCGAAATAAAGTTTTTGGCGCTTGGTGCGACCCCGACCATATGACCTAAGTATACAAAATTAGGGTAATAGATCATATAAAACGTGAGGTTACGAGTCGCCACTGGGAGATATGATAATTCATTTATTGAAACGTTCTGTTGGAACGCATGGAATCATTTTCTGAGGCTTCGTCTACAAATTACGTAACGCTCTAAGGGGAGGGGGAAGCGTTATGGCTCATACAAAAAAATGAAATTTTCCATACAAAAAGCGATACGGATTGAAGGGGGAGGGGTTTGTTCACAAAATTCCAATAGAGGCGTTACGTAATAAATGGACGCTGCCGAATTGCTTATGAACAATATTCATCTAATTCGGTTAGTTTCAATTTCATCAATAATCAATTGTGTTCTGGAGTTATTGTTCATTTGAAAGGAAGGGTTTAATTTTACAGAAATGTTGGTACAAATTTAGTGCCAACAACCAAAAATCTCGATTTATTCCACAGATTTGTAAAGACATGCTTCAAGTAACTCGTTTTGTACCTCTACTTCAAAATATTCAATGCATTTTTGCCAGTAAGCTCCTAATAAACCGGAATTTAGCTAAAAATTCTATTGCGAGTTTTTTTTTCCAGAGTTCATGCATTTGATAAACTAGTATTTTTTCCACGACGGAAATCGGAAATGTGAAATAATAATCTATACCAAGCTAATAATCGTCTCTTAAAAAATGAGGAGTGAAATCGCTAAATTTCAAATTTAAGGCGATTGGTAAACGTTTTCAACCAGAATGTGTTATTCTGTGCAATCATTGTTCTCTATAACAGCTTACTTTTTTTCCTAATACACGTACACCCTCTTAATTAGACAATGATTTCTTAATTTTTCGACGATGTCCGGTACTGGGGGGGTCTCCTCCTAACATATAAGGTACAGTGGGGGAAGTGTATCAGTGGGGTAAGTGGATCATTTGTCAATATAAAACCTAAACACTTGGATATGTTGAATGTTTTCGCACCATTGCTACGTTTTAGGTTATATTCTTACGCCCACACTGATACTATTGCAAAACTGGTACTACACGTACACCAACACAAGCAAACTTGTTCGCTGTAAAAAGTAATTAATTTGAAAATTGTTTTCCATCAATCAAAAATCCATTGTATCTCTGTCTAAAATCAAATTCTATTATTTTTTTCGACACATGGTGAGCATTTCAGTTCTAATTGAATGAATCACAATGAAAAATATGTCATTTTTATGAATAAATACAAATATATTGGACATGGTACACTTACCCCTACTTTTTAGTGGGGTGGGGTAAGTGGATCAAGAATAATTATCATTTATTGGCAGACTGCTTAGAAGACTTTTAATAAGCTTCAATACCCGCAAATGTTGTTTTCCTTTATTTTGTTCCATTCCCAGCTTGAATTTGTTAAATTGGCCGTAGAAAATTTGAATTAATCCACCTAAAAGTTTTTTTAACCTTTCTGGTATAAAAAAATATAAAAAGAATAATAATTTCAAAATTCACACGAAACTTTTCGTGGTTTATCTAAGCTGAGTTGTAAAAGAGCAAAATATACTAATTTTCCAATCGAAAGCATAGTCTCATACATGATTTGACCATATAAATTGTTCTAGACAGATGATACACATATATTCATAAATAAAACAGAAGGATTTCAGTTTGTTATTCAAAAGTGACTGTAACTAATATTTTTAAACCAAGAGTGCTTTTTGAAAATATCGTTAGGAATAATCCTACAATACTTCTGTATAACTTATGCGTATAAATGGATGAATTTTCTCCAAACTTTTCTTTGTTTTTGTTTTGTTTTTTTTGTTCTAATTAGTATGAACTAGTATATACATACTTTTTATTATATTTTGATTAAATAAAGATACTTTTTAATTTTAAAGTAATAAAATGTAACATTACTAGCACTACTAACAAGTGCGAGGGTAATATCATTCTTAATAAACATAATCATACTACATTTGTTTCGAAAACAGATTTTTTTTAATGGTGATCCACTTACCCCACCATGGTGCAGCAAGTGGATAATTTGGCGCAAATTTTTAAGTCTCTCATTCTCAAAACATAACAATCAGAAAAATCAAAATAAATGACGATTTGAAGTATAATAGTCCCTTATTTGTTATCCACAGAAAAAAGTTTGAGTTAAACTATTCACGTTAGCTGTACATAACAATGAAGTTAACTATTGATTTTTCTGTATCCACTTACCCCACGGTACCTTATCTAAATTTTATCACTTTGAAATTGCAAGCTGCAGAGTCTTCAAAAACAAATGTCGGGCTACTTAGCCTTGAAAGAATTGAATATTTCTATGAACTAATATTGCAAAATTATCCAATAATGCACATAGAAAGATTTTTGATAAATATTATAAAATATAAATTTTGTAATATTAAGTTACTTCGAAATATCAGCACAAAACCGAGGCGAATGACTCAGTAGCTAAAATCTCTCTAATGAATAAGTTTAGGTTTTAAACGATTTTTTAGAAAGTTTTTTTGCTCTACCAAAATACTATACCTACATAAGCATATTTTTCATTCTAGGGTTGAGCTCCTTGATTTTATTTTCTAGGACACCATTAAGTACACATTCGGCAGGGTATGTTAACGAAGAAGCTAATTTCCTGTTTAAATTTCTAGATTGGCCAAATCGAACGATTGTCACCTTTTCATGTTTGGTTCGTCATCCAAGAAGCGCCCGAATAATCTCATTTTGGGACGAATCTACGACGAGCAGATACTGGATATGGTCGAACTTGGTATCTCTAACTTCAAAGGTCTGCAGGATTTCAAAACCGAGAAGATCTCTGCCTTCGTGAAACCGGTTATAGTGTTCAACGGCTATAAATGGAAACTGACGGAAGAGCTGCGACGTCTCCGGAGCCTATTGCTGGACATGTTCCACATCGACAATGTTTCCACTATGCGACTGCAAGGCATTGAACACGTGATCAGTTTCACGATCACCGAAGATTTGTCCATTCTGATGCGTTCGTACCGAATTCAGTTGAAAAAGAGCGGCCAGAGGACTCCCCGCATCGAGCTGCAAGAGATGGGACCGTCGATGGATTTCTCGATAAGGCGGACGAAGATCGCTTCGGAAGATCTGTTCAAAACGGCCATGAAGCAGCCGGCCATATTGAAGGTCGCCAAACGGAAGAACGTATCGCGGGATGAGTTCGGTAACGTGCACGGTCGGGTACACGTTGGCAAGCAGGATATCAACGCGATACAGACGAGAAAGATGAAGGGTCTGAAGAAGACGGCCGAGGAAAAGAAAGCAGGGCGTGCCAAAAAGAAGCGTCAATCGGCGGGAAGTTCGGCTGGAGAGGGCTCGGAACAGGAATACGACAACGAGGGTATGGATGAGACCGGAGAGGGCTCCGGAATGGACGTCGACAGCGATTAGTGGATCGAGATGTTGACAGAATGAAGTGAGCTTGCAGAGATAAGCTTCAATCTTAGCGTAAGTTAGGTAAGAAATATTAAAAATTTACTATTTCATTTAAATTTCTTTCAATCCTCGAAAGAAACATTCCTGTAGATATTTAGATCTGAATGTCTAATGCTACTGACGATGAAAAAAAAAATACTTAGGTCAGTGATATGTCCCACCTAGGAAAACTCCTTCAAGGTACCGTAATCCGGGGTCAACTTTATTCGTTTTATTTTATAAATTTGCTGACAAACATGCAGGCAATCAACTTGGATAATTTTGTTGGACAAATTACTCTCAAGCCGATTTCAGCTGAATAAACTGTTATTCAGCTACTAATGTTACTTGAGATTGTATGAAAGCTGTTCGAGAGGCGTTTCCATGCATTCAGATTGAAATGAATATCATCATCTAACGAATTGCTGAAATGCTCCAGCAATTACCGTGAATTGGGGTAACATCCTGATAGCAGTTTTCTTTCTAAAGACGTGGTCACATTGGTCCCAAAGCCATATCAATACAGTACCAGAACAACGGCCCAACTGACAAATGTGAACAAATCGAGTTTTATTCACCTAACAGTTTATTTGATAAACAACAATCATATAATGCACAACTGTTTCTTAAAAAAAAACGTTTTTCACGAAATAAGTGAGAAAAACATAAAGGCGCATTTGATATTCTCTTTCGATACGAACTATGATGTCAATTTCGCCTACCTTCCCCCCTGCGGTAACCGGGCGCATTTAAAACTGAGTGTGCAGAAGGTCGATAGTGAAGATGGTTCGTGTGAAAGAGCGTAGCAAAACGGCGAAGCTGATGATAGTCAAACCAGAAGGATGAGGTAGAAAGGCGCAATCGCTGCTGTCAAACTGAAGGAGACGAAAAACCGAGGGGCGCAACAATCCTCAATTTTGATGAATGGCGCATGATGCTTTTTTATTTATTTTAACATGTTGTTCATAATATGAAAATAAATCAAATGGTTTGTTACAAAAGTAATATTGTAATGCATCATACAAAAATGCATAATGCGATTAAATCGATCGGAAACATAATATAGAATTGAAATTATATCCGCTGAACTTCAAACCGATATTACTGACAACGTATTAGTGTTCACATTCGCCCTAATTCTGACTCTGTATTGATATCTAGGAAGACAAAAATGATTGCGCCTAAACCGTCAATTTTAGATATATGGTGTCTTCGGTAAAGTTTCTCCATATTTTTCAGACATTTTTTTCAGAGATGTGAAATTAGGGTGGCCCACATGGTTTACGAGATCAGCACATAAACTTTTTTGCTGATGCATTTAGGACTACACAATGTTCTACAATGTTTTAGAACAACCGATTTGGAGCAACTTTGCCGAAGAACCCAAATTTCTATCTCTTATGGTTCGCGAGTTATGATTTTTTTTTAACAAAAAAGTTAGGGTGGTACTGAAAAATGAGTTTTTTCTTGATAACTTTTTATACCATAATTTCTCGCAAAAACTTTGTTACGAGCACTTTTAGAACTTTTCATTGCGCAACTTTTTGCCGAAGAGCTATCTCGAATATTTTTCAAGTTATAGATAATTTTCGGTTAAAAACATATTTTTTTCAAAATTTTGTCAATCTTTTCAAACAAAAAACGTCCTCACAGTTTTTTTTTCACCATAAACAGATAAAGAAATAATCTTTCTAATGCCGACAAAAGATTGAAAATCCGTTTGCGCCTTTCGGAGATATCTGCATTTGAAAACAACAATTTTTTCGAAGAAAATTTCTGATAACTCTGTAACCATAAGAGATAGAATAGTAGTTTCTTCGGCAAAAAGTTGCGCAATGAAAAGTTCTAAAAGTGCTCGGAACAAAGTTGTTGGGAGAAATTATGGTATAAAAAGTTATCAAGAAAAACTTTTTTGTTAAAAAAAAATCATAACTCGCGAACCATAAGAGATAGAAATTTGGGTTCTTCGGCAAAGTTGCTCCAAATCGGTTGTTCTAAAACATTGTAGAACATTGTGTAGTCCTAAATGCGTCAGCAAAAACGTTTATGTGCTGATCTCGTAAACCATGTGGGCCACCCTAATTTCACATCTCTGAAAAAAATGTCTGAAAAATATGGAGAAACTTTGCCCAAGACACCATATATCTAAAATTGACGGTTTAGGCGCAATCATTTTTGTCTTTCTAGATATGGCTTTGGGACCAATGTGCATTGTAGTCTAAGCTAAGCTTAGCTAAATAAAGATTTCATACAGTGTATACAGTGTTGACCAGACTCATTTCCCCGAAATTCGAATTGTGAATCCATGAACTGTTATAACTGTGCGTTGTATTCCTGAGATGGAGGGGGAGGTGGTTGGGCTTGAGTGTTGCACATGGGATCCGACAGTTTCGATCTCGGTGGGCCGCAATTCAAGTTTCGGTGAAATGATTCGCACTCACTCACTCACTCATTTCATTTCACCGAAACTTGAATTGTGGCTCTCTGGGATCAAAATTGATCGATTTTGTGTGCAGTACTCAAGCTTAACCAACTGCTTTTCTATCTTAGGAGGATAGAGCATGGTTGTAGTAGTTCGTGGCTTCGTAGTTCGGAAAGTGTTATTTTCGGGGAAATGAGTCTGAACAACACTGAGTGTATAACATTGTAATGAAATATGCATATTCTCAGATAAAAAGGGGTTTGTCCATTTCGCCCCGTATGTCCATTATGCCTCTAATCTCCAACAGCGCGACAGCCCGAAGGTTAGAATCGTATCCTGGACCTCCAACGCGTGTCCCATCAGTTGAACAGACAACTTACCAGTGGATAACTCATGACCCATATCATCACCAATCATTCAATGATCGCAGTTTGACAACGTTGATCGATGATGACAGCGAACTTGACACTTGCAACTTGGAGCGAACACACGCACACCAATTCGACGAAAGCTGCGGAGAGGTTGGTTGTTGTTTTGTTGCGCAAAGGAAATTTGAGCGCGGGCGGGTGGCAAAGTGCAGTGGGGGACGTATATTCCGACGGGTGCGCGGACGAATGTATCTTTTATTGTACTCACGGACAGTGGCGACAGCGGCGGTGGTATCAGTTGCTTAGGGTGCGGTACGCGTTCGAGAGTCATCATCAGCAGCTTCTAGATATAATATATGCGAGGCCAGGCAAGCCAAGAAGAGTTTCGCTAGTCGAACAATCATCGGTGAACCACCAATCAGTCCAGCAGGACAAACAGGAAAGTGCTGTGCATTTTTTCGCATTTTTAGTGGAGGAACGAATCCGGGGACAAAGTCTAATCGCGTTTGTGTTTCTCTATTAGTTAAAGAAGGTGTTTTTTCCTGATGCGCTGAATATCGCCCAACGGAGCGGAAAAAGCTAATATTTTAATTACCAATTAGCACACGGTGTTGAACATTGCGCGGGGAGCGATTCCTCCTGTCGTCCGGTTTTCCGTGGAGTTAGTTTGGTTTAGTGAGTGGAAGAAGCTAACTAGAAGTTTGGTGAGGTGAAGTGCTGGAGCTGCCATGATTTAGCATCTGGTTTCAAGTGCACCGAGCAGCAGTGAAAATCCTTGGGTTGGCTGGGATTTGCAGAGGGAGGATAATATGGTCGCGCGATAGAGGAAACTGATTCATTGTGATACAGTGATTCAAATTCGTATTCGCACAGTGTAGGTATACTGTCTTCACAAAAAGTTGGTCAATACTTTCAAATGATGTGTCGAGTTTGTAATACTTTATGAATATTGAAGGTCATATGTTAAATCTATTGATCAACAATCATAAACTGTTTTCATTTACTTTTAAATTTGGCATAATAGGAACGTATGGAAATTGTGTCCAAAATTGATTCAATACAATACAATGAACACCTTTCGAAATTCAAACATACAACATCTAAAAGTAAACTTTAATACTCTCTATGATTGTTCAAATCCTCTATAACTTGGCTCAGATGTATTAGAGTACATTTGCAGGGCTGGTAGCTGTTTAGAGGCTTTGTGTCTATTTTATTACAAGTCTCCAAAAAATCTCTATTCCTAATGGCAGGACTCTAAAGTCTCTTTTTAACAACAACCGAAAAACTAAACATTACATATATTTTGCAATTAGATTAAATGGACAAGTTGATGTGAAATTTGCGAAAAAGTTACACGTCTCCTCGGTGAGAATCGAACTCACCACTCTCTGTGTAGTTCGATTCTCATAGAGTGTTTGTCCGTTCAATCCAATTGCAAAATATATGCAATGTTTAGTTTTTCGGTAGTTGTTAAACTTGCACTCGGCTGGTTAGCCTTAAAACCACGATCATAATTAATTAAACAAGTCTCTTTTTATCCAAAATCCTTTCTGAAGTCACTATTTGTCTTGTCCTTGCAGTGAAATCTGATTCGAAATTCCTAACGATTAATTGCGACTGACTTGAAAATTTTCCAAAATGCTATTCCCTTTTTTTGAAGAAAATCGGTCAAGGTTTTTTCAGGAACCCCTACAAGAATATCTCCAGAAGTTGGTACGCCGATTTTTCAGTTATTTTTACAGCCATTTTCATTTGAATTGTTTCGTGAATTAAGCTTCGGTTTATCTCAGGAATTGCTCAAAAATTCTTCCAGCTATCATTCCTGAAAATCTTCAAAGAACTCTTTAAACCAGTGATTTGTCTTTAACACGCTCCAGTGGCGCAACCAAGGGTCCAAAACCACCCCTCTAGACTCGAAAAAATATTTAAATATTTTATATTTTTGAATTTCAACACTACACATCGACATCATACAACTACAAAGTAGTAAAGTTTGATTCGTATGAACATTGTGAATGTCAGTGGTTTTAATTGGTATATTTTACTGAATACGTGAATTAACGTTTTAAACTCATGCGTAAACCTTTGAGGCCATTGAGAACATTACGATAGGTAATAGATTTCTGAGATTTTTCAGCCATTATTGCACAATAGAGCGAAAAATTGTTACCTTGTCAACTATCACTCCGTAACAAGTTGGCGGCGCGCAATCTTATTTTAGTATTTTCATCGGAAAAAAAGTTGTGCAAAATAATTTTCTGTACCACTTCTAAGTTGTTCCGTCTGACAGTTTTAAACTGCAATAAAAAAAGTTTTAGAATTAATTCGACATATACCTAAAAATAATTAATGTTAAACACCGTAAATTTTCTAATCACGTGGGGCAAGTGAAAAGTTTCCCATTAGAGATTGAATTTGTGTTTTCTCTTTTGATAGCTATAAGCACAGAGAAACAGACGTAACACTTAGAACAAATCGTGATAAAAAACATAGTCGCGAAAACATGTACGCCCAATGCTAAAACCACTGTAGTTGGCCGATTGACCAACAGGTGGCGGTAGTGTACAAACGTCAAACACGAACAAAAACGACGCGAGCGCTGCGGGTGGTCGATTGGCCACCTACCTATATTCGAATCGATCGTTAAAAAGTTGGTCGATGGACAGCGATGAGAGTGTGACGTCTGTTTGTCTGTGCTATAAGTATACAAGGTTCGCAGTTATAGGGTGCCGGTGCCATTAGTGGACTACTTAAGCTATAAAAAATCAAAACAAAATAACGAAAAGCCCTAACAAAGGTATTTTGGCGTCAGCAGAAAGATTTTAACCTATACTATATGAGAAAAATATGAAAAGAGTGATACAACTATTTTTTTAACATAAAATCGCTGGAGCCACTATTGGTACACGTGTTCCAGTAGTTGCGCTATTGCTCCAGTAGTAGACGTTCGGGAATGATACAAGGAATTTTAAACAAAATGGTATATTTTTGCACAGGTTTAACATTTTTCCCTCGGAACAGCAACTAATATCTTTCAAATGAACCATAAAGATTTAACATTTTTCCCTCGGAACAGCAACTAATATCTTTCGAATGAACCATAAAGATCATCATGGCCAAATCATGGAAATTCTCTAAGAAAAGGTTGCCAAATATTACGATATTAATATGTTTACTTTGGACAGCCGATCAAAAGGAAGACGTTGATTGAAAAGTTCCAATATAAGAGAACGCACGGAAATCTCGTAGAATGTCTATATAAAGCTAGTTCAAAACATAAAAAATGGGGTATATGTGTATCCACATAAAAAAGTTTTTATATACTTTATTGAAGGATTCTATTTGATTTCTCCTGAAGAATTATCCGACGTCATATCCATTTTTCTTAAAAACGGTGGTAATTCTACAGAGCAGAAATGCAATTGCTGTCCCATTATGTAAGAACTAACATTGGGAATGTTGCAGTTATAATGTTGTCGAATCGACAACAGAAAAAAATTCAAGTAATAAGAAGAAAATTTTCTTTGTTTACATGTTACTTATGTTATTGTTCATTGGGACGCCCTTACAAATGTTAAAGGTAATAGAAATAGTGAATATAACTGTTAGTTTTTGAATTTATTGTTCAAAACGATAAACTTTTCACTTGCTCCACCTGTGGAGCAAGTGAAAAGTAAGGAGACGTTTTTCAAAAACTTTTTCTGTACTTTTTTTTATCAATTTCAGCATACTGCTTATATTTGGTGGGAGTCAAGCTAAAAAATATACACGACCTCATTTGTTTTAATTTAAAGTATCTAGAATTTGAAGAATCCCAACTATGTGAAATCCATTACACACTTGCCCCACGGTACCTTATCTTTATTAAAGAGATGTTTAGCTCTGGGCTAATTCAATTCGGGACCAACGGCTTAACTTCCCTTCCCTTACTGAAATTTTCAGTAACTATCTCGGAGATCGGATTCGATCCCAGGTCCTCGGCGTGAGAGGCGTGTGTTTTTACCATTACACCAGGTCCGTCCCCTGTGTTTTTTATTCTTAAACTTTTTAGGCAGTCTGATAAAAACAAAATCATCTGGTAACTACCTGGGAGGGAGGCATCGATGCTACACACGAAATATAGAACAAAGTTTGTTTGAACTGCAAGATAACTCCAGCTTGCCAACAACAATCAAGGCAGGCTTGGGAAAAATCGCTAGTTTTCTTTTGTTGTGTACTTTCGATCGTTTTTGACAAACATGGAAAAAGGGCCACAGTTTTCTATGCACCAAATATTAATTTTCATTGGAAAAAGTAAAACTATGCGTTCTTCAATACTTTATATTCAATCAGTTGAAAGGTGCTCACGTGACATTACTTGCATTATGTGCATGAATTGATTTTCATTAAATTTTTGTCACTTATGAAAAAAATCCACGTGCTCGGCTGGGATTTGAACCCAGGACTCTTGTATGCTAGACGAGCGCTTTACCAACTAAGCTACCGAGCCACTTGGTGACCCAATAACTGAGTTGGTTACAAGTTTAGAATTCAAATCCCTACAGACCACGCGGACCCCTTTCACTTGAGTGAGAACGACACGTTGATAGCCTTCCTTAGTGGTCAGAGTCGATGTTAGCGCCACGATAGGTCCTGATGTCGATAATGCCGCAGAAGTGCCGTCCATCGATCAAAACGTGGTCGATTTGTGATTCCGTCTGCTGCGGTGATCACCAGGTGTACCGATAACGAGAGGCTGTGCTGAAAGTAGGTGCTACGAATGGCCATTAGCCTGGGACACGGTTATATGAAACATTTAGATTCTCGATCCAGTCCACTTTTTGGATTGCATTTAGGTCCCATAACCACTGTGCAAAATTTCAGCTCGATCGGTGAAACTATAGTTTTAGCGCCAGCCGTTGAAAGTGTGTATGGAATTTATTATGGGAAAACCTACTTTTGCAATGAAAAATCGCCAGAGGTCGCCCATTGTCCTCTATAAAAACTCTGAACACGGATCTCTATAGGTATTTCTACGATGAACAACATTGCCGAAGACCGCAAAGCAATCCGAAGCTTGTGAAAAAAGTTATTAAGCATAGACTATGGAAATTTTGCCTGATTTTGTTATTATTGTTATTCTTTTACGTGATAATCAACGTCGCCTTGCCAATAGGTTTTCATTGAATAATTTTGTGTTACTCTATGCCATTTCCATTACGAAAAGATCCTGGACCGATCGGGAATCGAACCCACATACCTTCAGCATGGCTTTGCTTGGTAGCCGAGGACTTTACCACTAGGCTAAGGAAGGCCCCTCATAGAGAGTATTAAAATGAAGTTTTGATTGTTGTATATTTGATTTTAATAGGTGTTCCAATATGGAATGGCGTCAATTAAAGACGAAAATTTTATACTTTTGTATTGTTATAAAGATTCACGTAAATGGAAACAATTCATGATTGTCGAACACGTAACACCTTTAATATTAAAGTATTTTAAAATCAATATATCATTTGATAGTTTTTTACCAGCTTGATCTGAAAACAGTGCCCTGTACGATTATTAATTTGAATCATTGTAGGTGTTATAGTTAAAAGTGCATAACTTGACGGAATACAAGGATTTGCTGAAGAAACGATCCCCTCAGTACCACCAATTTCCGGTCAATTTTGTGTGATTAAGTGTCTACATTTCCCGACGTGTGCCGTTCGTTCGATGAATTGCAGCGCTGGAGCAGATTGTGTCCGTGCAGCAGTGCTACCGTCAGTGTCCTCCTACCGCCAGCCGCTTCAGTAACATTAGAGTGTCCCAGCAGTCGAGAATGCCATTGGCCAACTCGGTGGACCCATGGAGAGAGAAAGTCCCACACAATATCGGCGGTATCGAGGTATGTATGTGTTTTGTTTTTCGTCTTCTGTGGGATGAATAATCTCTTTTGATTGTCCGATAGTTATCCAATAGACGTTTATCTTAATGTATTCCTATTTATTTTTCTGTTAAGTAACTATTTGCGTGTCAAAATTTAACAACTATTTTCTCGACATAATTATGCGTTTGCATTTGTGCTTTGGTTGTTTGCTGCCCCTTTTCGCCATACAAATAAAACTGATAACTATTCTTTTACTTGCCCATATGTAGTAGTTCTCTCTCGAAATAAATGTGTGAATTAGCCTTCTAAGTCAGTCAAACAAAATACAAACAAATTTGTTTAAACTTAAAAGCAAAAATGAAATTATTACTGTCAATTACTATTGACGAGCTATTACTCATGTAAAAACTATGATCATCGGATGCCTGACGAACCTGCAGTTTATAGAAGAAATCTGAGCCTGTCTACAACATATATTGTCAGTGGTCTTGTAAAAATTGTGACACGGACTCTACATTGTCAAAAATTGTCAATATTCCGTGAACTATGTGAATACCCCTCTAAGGCCGTTGCTAATGCATGTGAAAACCAATAAGAGGTTGCCACTGTCGTAAACATTGGTTTTCCGAACATATCATGAGTAAGACAGCATCTAGAATGCCGAACTAAGTAACGAAAAGAAAAAACGAAAGCAAATGCCCGTGAAATTAGTGTCGTTTAGGCTATTCCGAGCTGCACCAGAACGACGTAATGGTCTCTAATCATGGTGGAAAATAATCCTGTATGCTTCATAAAGCACATGAAAGAAGAGAAAACACACTAGGAACTGCCCAATCATTATGTAAGAACGCTGGAAACCTCAATGTCGTGCTACACTTGTTCCATACCCGCAGAGCCTAGTTATAGCCAGAGTTCGATAGAATGTCGTTCGCGCGCGCGATAGTAGAAGAGCTTGTCGTCAGCAGAATAGTTCCGTTATGTAACTGATTTGCACAGGCAGTAAATGTACTGCACGTGCTTCGCATTTATTTGTACGAAGGTTGTTTCAACTCTCGCAGTCCGATGTCCTGCTCGATTCCATAAAATCTGGAAATGAAAAGAAACGGTTAATCAGAACAAGTCGTTGCTGACCAAGTAGGACGCTTTTGATTGAAATCGCTTACAGTGGGTGGAAACTGATATACAGTCAACTGTGTATAATAAGACATTGAAGGAACTTCCGAGTTAGGGACATGTCGCGTTATATAACGCAAAATCAGTGCAACCATCGAGCAGTGCGCATCGTACCTTCGTGCTGTGCGTACACGAATTCTCTCTGCTCTTGGAAGTTTTCTTAAAAACTACCTAAAGCAATAAAACAGTACTTTTCAGTGCTACAAAAACAGTACTTTTCAGTGCTAAAATTAAAAACGGTACTTTTCAGTGCTACTAAAACAGTACTTTTCAGTACTATTTTTTCTACTATTGATCCCTTTACGATCCTTGTTTGGACCCGTGCCTTCGATTTTTCGTTGGACCCGTTGGCGAAAGCTAGCGGTGGTAATCCTTCTTGGACACCGTCTTGGGAAAAAAACCTTTCGAAGGTCACGTCTTCTTTCGTTTATTAATTAAACATGGTATCAACAACTAACAAAAGGAAGGGTGAATCTCTGAATTCACTACTTCCTTCCAAAAAAGTGGGTTTTAAAACTGTCACTACACGTGGCAAGAATGGAAGAAAGGACGTTTCCCCGGAATGCGAACTTTCTTCCAAGGGTGAAATGAATAATTGTATCGAAATGAGCAATCAGTTCGATGCTCTAGACAAATTTTCCGAACACCAAATCGAAGCAGCCTCTAGCCCAGGCTCTTTGATTCAAGTGAGGAAGCAAAGAGTGCCGCCTATCGTGGTCAGTTGTTCCGAATTTGGGGGATTTAGGCAGGAGATCTTGAACTCCATTAGGGGAATCAAGGTTTCCTTCCAAATCGCAAAGAAAGGAGACTGTCGCGTTTTGCCGGAAACTCTTAAAGATCGTGAGCTTCTTCTCAAACATCTTGAAGAGAAGAAGCACAAATTTTTTACTTATGACGACAAAACTGAACGTTTGTTCAAAGTTGTCTTGAAAGGTCTCTCAAGTGACTATAAATCACCTGAATAGATCAAAAATGGAATAAATGATTTACTTGGATTTTCCCCAGTCCAAGTAATCATTATGAAAAAGAGAACCCAATCTGGCATTGTTCGGAAAGGGCTTTCTCAAGAATTTTATTTAGTTCACTTTAACAAAAAAGAACTAAATAATATTAAAGCTTTAGAAAAAGCAAAACTTTTGTTTGATGACCGTGTGACATGGGAACATTTCCAGAAACCTGGAGGAAATTACCAGAACCCCACTCAGTGCCGTCGATGCCAAAAGTGGGGTCATGGTACAAAAAATTGTCGCATGGATGCTAAATGCATGATTTGCGGAGGTTCTTCTCACGCCAAAGACGTCTGTCCAGTGAAGGAAGATACCACCAAATTCATATGTTGTAATTGCGGGGCTAACCATAAGTCCAATTTTTGGAATTGTCCTTCACGCAAAAAGGTCATTGAGGCTCGTGCCAGGCAGATGAAAGATAATATCCGTTACGATAACGGTCGTTTCCGGAATTTGCCTGGTAGAGTATCGAACAATGCTCATTTTTCAGTTAACGATCGCTTGATCATGAATCATACCCATCAGGAAGATCATAATCATGCTCATTCACAAACTAATTTTATTCCGTCGGGTAGCCGTTCGAATCTTTCTATTTCGAATGTATCTACCCACGGAAAATCCTTTGCCGATATCGTAGCAGGAAATTCGAACTCCTCCCCTGTTCGATCCATGGGTACACATTCTACTTGTTTCAAATCAAATGGAAAAAACCCTACCACCATAGGTAACTCCGCTTCTTCGTCTACCGGAAATTCCAATGGGAAATCACATGACATGTCTGCCTCTGATTTTAATTTTCTAACTGAACAATTGAATCTAATGATTGATGCAATGTTCAAAGCCACCACTATGACTGAAGCAGTCCAAGTAGGTGTAAAATTTACAAATCAAATTGTTATTGGATTACGTTTTTCTAATGGATCCAAATAATAATTTAAATATTTTAAATTGGAATGCTCGTTCTCTGAATGGTAAAGAGGACGAGCTGTTTAATTTTCTTACGGCTAATAACGTGCATATAGCAGTTATTACCGAAACGTATTTAAAACCTGGATCTAAACTCAAAAGAGATCCTAACTTTTTTGTTTATCGTAATTGTGGGGGTGGGAATGCCAAATTCTTTAGAGCAAACACAGGGTTGTAGTGTACTGCTTAAAGCTACAAATAAATTTTATTGTAAGGTAGAATCTCTTTATGTAAATCTATTGTCACTTACATATTTTGGTGATAACCTCCGAAACGTTCGATTCGTTTCGTCGACTGCTGATGATACTTGCTTCCTACAAATGTTTATTACTTGTAATATTTCTTTTTAGGATCATTTTCTATTACTTACTGCGTGTAGCCAAACTCTAGCCAAAGATTAAACTGTGATCTAGTATTAAGTTGAATTTAGGTTCTAAGTAAACGATATCGAGATCAATAGAAATAGGAATTTAGTTAAGTATTATTTCACAATTCTGCATAAAGGTTTTACTCACTAGGTTTAAGAACACTAACTGCATGAATTCAACACTAGATTAACTTGATAATTTAAGATTTGCTTAAGAAATTTTAGTTCACACTGACTGAAAATAACTTGATTGTTCTATTCAATTTATTTAGCATGATATGCAAAATCACTTATCGATCTGACAGTCCACGTCATCGACCGTTGACATAACTCCTCTTCTTTCATCTACGGCGTCGCTGCAACGAGGGGTTTGCCGTCACATTCCCCCTTCCGTAAATCCTGGAACATCCGAGGATCCGTTACCAGGTTTTGCTTCATCTAAGACGTCCAAAACTGCTAGATTCACCGCCGCTCGTCGATGAACTCCTGAAGATGTTTTCACCATTGCTTGACGAACTCTGCCATCTTTGCCTTTCAAGACTTCTACAATTCTCCCGCGCACCCATTGACTTCTCGACGGACCTCCAATAACCATCACCAAATCTCCTACTTCAAGGTCCTTAACATTTTCAAACCACTTTGATCGTCTGGTGATGATTGGAATGTATTCCTTAATCCATCTCGTCCAAAAGCTGTCCGTAATGGATTGCGCTAATTTCCAGCTACTGCGAAGATTCCCAATAAACTTTAAAGGTTCCATCGGCATCATTTTTGATCCATTAGAACTGCCCAATAAAAAATGATTGGGCGTTAAAGATTCCTGATCTGCAGAGTCTAAAGGAATGTAGGTGAGAGGACGACAATTGATCATCGCTTCAACCTCGCACAGAATGGTCTCCAAAGTCTCGTCATCCGGTTTCCGTGGCGCTTCTAAAATTGTTCCAGCTGCTACTTTTACAGAACGCACCAGGCGTTCCCAAACACCGCCCATGTGTGGTGTTGCGGGAGGAATGAATCTCCACTTTGTATGCGCACTGGTAAATGTAGTAGAGAGTTTATTACCAATTTCTTCTTGCAATTCCCTGCTGGCACCCTGAAAACAGGTCGCGTTGTCTGTATAGAATTCTGCTGGTGAACCGCGTCTTGCCACAAATCGTCGTACTGCCATAACGCAAGACTCAGTTGAAAGACTATGCACGACCTCGAGGTGTATAGCCCTTATTGCCAGGCAGGTAAATAGAGCAACCCTTTAAGTTTGTGGGGTTGTCCACTTCGGTCATGTGGAAGTTTATCACTGCTTGGGAAGAGCCAGCATCTGGTTTGCTGCCATAAATACCCCAACCTAGTCGGCATTTTGCAGCAATCGGTTCTCCTTGCCGTCCTTGACGGATTTTTAATGGAACACCCAACTGCAGATTATCCAGTCCAATCAAAAGTTGGGGTTGGATCCGTGCATGATCTTCTATCGGAAGACCACGCAGATGAGGGAATTTTTTTGCCAATTCTTGGTATCTCATGGACTGAGAAGGTAGGGACAGACTACTTACGGTATGAGCACCGACCAACTGATGCTTTGTCTTCCCTTTTTTCCCGGAGATCTCCAAGTGCACCTTTTGAGATTTTGCTTCCCTTCGGGTCACGTTTCCAGTCCATTTCAATGTTAACGGTTCATTCTCGCCATTTACGCCCAATTGACTTGCAACGCTCGCATCGAGAAAGGTGAGCTCCGACCCCTCATCAATGAAAGCAAATACCATGACTGATTGCTCTTTATAATGCAGTACAACGGGTAGCACGCGGAAGAAAGTATACGTACCTTCAGAAGACATGGAGACATTAGAAGAAACATTGACTGAGTGCGATGGCGCAGATGGAACTGGACAGTGGAGCAATGTATGGTGCTTATTGCGACAATCTTGAACACCACATCCTTGCCAGGATTTACATGGCCATTTCCCATGATTATTCAAGCATGTTCTGCAAAGTCCTTTGTGTTGTATGGTTTTCCATCGCTCGTCCACATTCATCGCCTTGAACTTGAGACAGTCGCAGACTCTATGACCCTCACAGTCGCAAACTACACAAATCTTACCAGTTTTCCTACTGTTAGTCGAAAATTTGGAGGAAGAACTAGTTTGTATTGCAGACCCTATTGAATGTGCTTGAATATGGGCCTTTTCTCTAGGTTTATATCGTTCATTTTTAAAACCACCGCTAGCGACCGGTAAGTCGAACGTAACTTCACTTGCTGCGCTGACTAATTGGGACATAAATTTACCAAATGTCCGCAGTGTGGGCATGGGGTAATGTTTCTTGTATATTCCCCAGTCTAGCCTGAGAGGACCTGGTAGTTTTTCAACCAATTGTTGTATTAGAATAGGATTGGTTAAATGGCTTTCCTGATGCGCTGCCTCCAGGTGGTCTACTAAGTTTTGTACTGCTAATCCAAACTCCATTACCGATTCTAGACGGTCGTGCCTTGGAGCCGCAACTTGCTGAACCTTTCGTAGCAAAGATCGAATCAGTAACTCTGGACGACCATATAAAGTGCGTAGCGTTTCGATTACCGAGGGAACACTGGACGGTAGCAATAGGCGACTGCGTACTGCCTCTAGTGCAGGTCCTTTCAGGCACCTTTGTAATCGGATTAAATTTTCAGCATCAGAATACCCGCAGGTGATTGTTGTTTGTTCGAAGCAGCAGATAAATATGGGCCAATCTTCGGGATTGCCACAGAACGTAGGTAACTCTTTACCCATCACTTGACGAGCTGCTATGTGTTCGGCTCCAAGCACTGTCGGCGTGTTGTTTTCGACCATTCGTCCTATTGGTTCCTCTGTCGCCATGGCACGATACCTAGATGGAATCCAAGGATTGTCGTGCAATGCGTGTTGATAGTTGAGATCTCTCTGCACTGGATTTGGAGGCGAAAAACGAGTAGAACCGTTTGGATTCGTTTGATAAACATGGTGAACGACAGGATTTTTAACTCCCATTCGCGAGGTAACCTGAGGATTGACTGCATCTACGGGGCCAGTAGGAATGCCAGTAGGGCTTGGATTGACGACTTCCTTATGTCGCCCTTGATTGTCCTCGCCACATTCCAAGGGTCTTCCAGTAAGTTGCAGATCCGCAAGCCACGATGAGACATTATCCTGAACGTCGACCTCGGATGCACATTTGCTGCCAGCGTTGCTTTCTGCGATTTGCCGTAAGAGTGCTTTCCTTTTCGTCAAAGAATCCTGCCGAATCTGCTGCTGCTCTTCTTGAATCTTCCGTTCTTCCGCTAACTGCAGCTGTCGTAACTCGGCTTCTTCTTCCAACAACTTTCTCTTTTCCTCTAACTGACGCTTCCTTTCCTCAATCTCCTTCTTCTTCATTTTCTCCTTTTCCTTCATTTCCTCTTCTTTCGCCAGACGTTCCTCTTCTACTATTTTCAGCTCCGCCTCCAGAACAGCAACCCGTTCAGAAACACGAGAGCCAGCCTGGCTTCCAACCGGAGTTTTCAGCTTTGTTTTACTCCGCGTGGTCATTACGCTACGGGAATCCGAGTGTTTGGGTCGATTTTCGCGTCCTGCCGTTCCTTTATGTAGCTGACCTGATGTTTCTCCTGTACACTCCTTACAAACGTACGATTGATCTCTTACGTTTCCATCAACATTTGCGCAACCAAAATGCTCCCATTCGTGGCATTTGTCGCAAGCTACCATTTGGTCTTCCGCTGAATTCGGTCGGGTACATCGCTTGCAATTGTGGCCATCTATCGAGTCGCGAAGATCTTCCATTTCGGAACCCACGTACAAAATATCTTTAAGTTTGTGGGGGTGGGAATGCCAAATTCTTTAGAGCAAACACAGGGTTGTAGTGTACTGCTTAAAGCTACAAATAAATTTTATTGTAAGGTAGAATCTCTTTATGTAAATCTATTGTCACTTACATATTTTGGTGATAACCTCCGAAACGTTCGATTCGTTTCGTCGACTGCTGATGATACTTGCTTCCTACAAATGTTTATTACTTGTAATATTTCTTTTTAGGATCATTTTCTATTACTTACTGCGTGTAGCCAAACTCTAGCCAAAGATTAAACTGTGATCTAGTATTAAGTTGAATTTAGGTTCTAAGTAAACGATATCGAGATCAATAGAAATAGGAATTTAGTTAAGTATTATTTCACAATTCTGCATAAAGGTTTTACTCACTAGGTTTAAGAACACTAACTGCATGAATTCAACACTAGATTAACTTGATAATTTAAGATTTGCTTAAGAAATTTTAGTTCACACTGACTGAAAATAACTTGATTGTTCTATTCAATTTATTTAGCATGATATGCAAAATCACTTATCGATCTGACAGTCCACGTCATCGACCGTTGACATAACTCCTCTTCTTTCATCTACGGCGTCGCTGCAACGAGGGGTTTGCCGTCACAGTAATGATCGACTTGATGGGGCATGTGGGGGAGTTGCAATCATCATTCATAGGCGTATAAAACATCAACTGTTTTCATCATTTGAAACTAAAGTTTTTGAAACTTTAGGTGTTTCTGTTGAAACACAGTTTGGTAAATATACTTTCATAGCTGCCTATTTGCCTTTTCAATGCTCTGGGCAGCAAGTTAATTTGCTCCAAACTGACTTGCGTAAATTGACTCGCAATAAGTCAAAATTTTTTGTCATTGGTGACTTTAATGCCAAACATCGGTCATGGAATAATTCTCAAAGTAATTCCAACGGCAGAATTTTATTTGATGAGTGCTCTTCAGGATATTTCTCAATTCAATACCCTGATAGCCCTACATGTTTTTCCTCTTCTAGAAATCCATCTACGATTGATTTGGTCTTAACCGACTCTAGTCATCTTTGTAGCCAACTGATTACTCATGCTGATTTTGATTCTGATCATGTCCCTGTTACATTTCAAATATCCCAAGAAGCGATTCTCAATCCTATCAGCTCCACTTTCAATTATTTACGAGCCGACTGGAATATATATAAAACGTATGTTGACTCCAATCTTGATGTTAACATTTCTGGTGGTGTGTGGCGATCGTATAGCTTGTTTCGTTTTCGTAATGCTGTGATTTGTTTTTCGTGAATTCTATACTGTTATGCCAACGTTTTAATACCGCATTATGAAAATTTGATCGCGTCTTGTGATATTCCATCAGATGCAGCATAAAGCAGCCCAGTGAGACAACGAATCGAAATTTGCAATCAATTTCTATATACCTACGACGCCCTTAACAAGTCGGACAACAGGAGTCCATTGTTTATTGCTTCTTCAGTCGTATAGTCGAACCACACATCTCTGAAGTTGGATACTCGCAACGCGCTGCCAGGGTTTACCATACCGCATAATCATGGATTATTGCTACGCCTGCAAGAATGAAATTCGAGTCGAGGATATTGTTGTGTGCTGCGAAGGCTTCTGTGAAAATCAACACAATTTTCACGCCAAGTGTGTTGGTTTAACTTATGATGAGGGCTGCGCCTGTTTACACAGCAACATATTTTGGATGTGTGATTCGTGTCGGCATGCCATTGAAAACGGTCGTTTCAGGAAGCCTGCTAATGCTGTTGGAAACGAACCTGCAACTGCATTGGAAACGAGCAAGCTGGCAACGAAAGATGAAGTCGAATTTTTGAAAACGGAGGTACAAAAAATCAGCAAAATTGTATCACAATTGAATTCAATCTCACCTGTTTCGTTTACTACGTCGGATGGATCAAATTGTAATCTACATGCCACGAACTCTTCATCGGCTTCTTCTTCACCATTGACTTCAACAAAAATCAATGCAGTGCGTTCACTCAACGAGCAACCTCCCAATACCAAGGAAAATTTGCAACTTTACGTTTCAAACATAGCCAATGACGTCACCGAAAACGAAATAGATTCCATGGTGCGCGAGGTACTAGGAGCCGATAAAGTTTTGAATGTCAAACGCTTAGTATCTCCGTGGAAAAGCATTTCTCCAATGGATTACGTGTCTTTCAAAGTCGTTGTCCATGCACAATATCGTGAATCAGCCTTCATTGCATCGAACTGGCCCACTGGTGTACGTTGTCGTGAGTTTAGAGATCGTTGTAACTCAGTATGGAGACCAAACCGAACAATGCAGCAATGATTTTGAGTTCTACAATATGTGTTTATGTTATAATTTGTGAAATTCTTGTTATATGTACATTGTTCAATTTTAGTAAAAGTAGTCTGTGCGACCCAGTCGAAGACGGTATAAATAAATCAATATTTCTTTAGAAACTAAACTTGATATTGACAATGCTCTTGAAACTTTAACACATTCCATTGTTGAAGCCCGGAGCATTGCAATTCCAAAATGTGAAGTAAAATTTGAATCCGTTATTATAGACGATGATCTTAAACTCTTGATCCGTCTTAGAAACGTGAGGAGAAGGCAATTTCAACGCACTCGCGATCCTGTTATGAAAATTATATGGCAGGATTTGCAGAAAGAAATCAAGAAACGTTTTGCTCAATTAAGAAACAAAAATTTTGAAAATAAAATTTCTCAATTGGACCCTGGCTCTAAGCCCTTTTGGAAATTATCGAAAATCTTGAAAAAACCTCAGAAGCCAATACCGGCATTGAAAGAGGAAAACAAATTATTACTAACTAATTGCGAAAAAGCTCAAAAACTTGCTATGCAGTTTGAAAGTGCGCACAATTTTAATTTAGGACTTACTAGTCCAATTGAAAATGAAGTTTACTCAGGAGTTCGAAAATATTCTCAATCAAGAGAACGTTTTCGAAAATGCCTGGGAGACTGATTTGGAAGAAGTGAGAACTATTATTAAAAAAATCAAAAACATGAAAGCTCCTGGCGATGATGGAATTTTCTACATCCTCATCAAAAAACTTCCAGAAAGTAGCTTATCATTTTTAGTTGATATATTTAACAAATGTTTTCAATTAGCATATTTTCCTGACAAATGGAAAAATGCTAAGGTTGTTCCAATTTTAAAACCAGACAAAAATCCTGCAGAAGCTTCTAGCTATCGTCCAATCAGTTTGCTTTCCTCCATCAGTAAACTTTTTGAAAAGGTTATTTTGAACAGAATGATGGCCCACATCAACGAAAATTCAATTTTTGCCAATGAACAGTTCGGATTCCGCCATGGACATTCGACCACTCATCAACTTTTACGTGTAACAAATTTGATCCGTTCCAACAAATCTGAAGGCTATTCTACTGGTCTTGCTCTTCTAGACATAGAAAAAGCATTCGACAGTGTTTGGCATGAAGGTTTGATTGTAAAATTAAAAAACTTTAATTTTCCAACATACATTGTTAGAATAATTCAAAGTTATCTGTCAAATCGTACACTTCAGGTTAATTATCAAAACTCCAGATCTGAAAGACTTCCTGTAAGAGCTGGTGTTCCTCAAGGCAGCATTTTGGGACCAATATTATACAATATTTTCACATCTGACTTACCTGAGTTACCTCAGGGATGTCAAAAATCTTTATTTGCGGATGACACAGGCCTCTCCGCCAAAGGACGAAGCCTGCGTGTCATCTGTAGTCGATTGCAAAAAAGTTTGGATATTTTTTCTTCATACTTGCAAAAATGGAAGATTTCTCCTAATGCTTCCAAAACTCAACTAATAATATTCCCACATAAACCAAAAGCTCTTTATTTGAAACCTTCAAGTAGACATTTTGTCACGATGAGAGGGGTTCCAATAAATTGGTCAGATGAAGTTAAGTATCTAGGGCTCATGCTAGATAAGAATTTAACTTTCAAAAATCACATTGAGGGCATTCAAGCCAAATGTAATAAATATGTAAAATGTCTCTATCCCATTATTAATAGAAAATCAAAACTTTGTCTTAAGAACAAGCTGTTGATATTCAAACAAATTTTCAGGCCAGCCATGTTGTATGCTGTACCAATATGGACTAGCTGTTGTAATACCAGAAAGAAAGCTCTGCAGAGAATTCAAAATAAAATTTTGAAAATGATTCTGAGGCTTCCTCCCTGGTATAGTACCAATGAGTTACATAGAATATCCAATGTTGAAACATTGGAACAAATGTCAAATACAATCATTAACAATTTCAGGCAAAAATCGTTACAATCTTCTATTGCCACGATTAATGCGTTATATGTTTAGGTTAAGTATATTAAAAACTTTTTTTTTTCTCTTATAAGCAGGTGAAAAAAACTGAACTGCTACAGCAAATGAAATGTAATATGTTGTTAACAAAATGTTAATTAAATCTTAAATTTGTTTTACCAAATTAGGATGATAGTGTTGTCAAATAACACAGAACACCTAGATATAAGAAATGAATGTAATGTTTAGAATGATACTAATAAAGAAATTAAAAAAAAAAAAAAAAGTGCAACCATCGAAGTAGTTTTGAAAATCAACTGGATATTAAGATACGGAACAGCTAGTTATGAAGAGTTGACTGCACTTCCGATAAGATTCGTGTTATCTTGATACGGATGGCGAAACGATTGTGAGAGTAGTACTTATGTCAATTGCATACAATGAAGCTGCGAGAAATCGCCATGAGGTTCTTGAAAGCTAATCAATCAACAAACCTCGGATAAGTATTCAAATAGACTTATCTCTGAAAAGTAAACAAACTTGGTTTGTCGATTCGTCGTGTTCCGCAGACAAATTTCTACGCATTCCACTCTGACCGAAAAGCTTCCCTTCAAAGGTTTAATTTGTAGATATACATAATGACGTAAGTAAGATTTTCAATTTTCGAAACATAATCACTACTAACGCCGCTCCGTTCAATCAAAACACGAATCAAAACAAAAAACTACCTGCGTCGATCTTACACTACTGGTACAAAAACGTCGTAAGTAATTGAAGAAAACGGTGTATCTCCTTTTGTCATCAATTTTTCGTGGGAAAATAATAGAAAATCACAATGTTAGCTTTGAGTTAATGTATGCATAGCAATGCACACGATGGAAAACAATAATAGAGAGAATTTATTTTAAAACATTGTTAGAAGAATGGTTTCGATTCTTCACAATTAATTTTCTCAAACCGAAAGTTTTTTACGTCGGTTTGAAAAAGTAATCGAGAATTAACAAATTTCCAGAACAAAACCTTTCATTTTGTTTCATGTGATGGAAGTTAAACCGAAAATGACAATTTTCGCGTCAAAAACAACATAGCCACAGCTTTTGATTTTTTGGATTGTTGAAGTGAATACCTACTTCATTTAAAAGTGATTGAATGAACGTTTAAATGTTGTTCATTTGTGTTTGGAAATTTATTGAGGATTATAGTTCTCGAAATTGTTACTGTTATTTCTTCAGTAATTTATAAATATTTTTTTCAAGAGTTGTGGGGATTATTTCAGGAACTCCTCGTTATATTCCTCCATAAATGTTATCAACATACACACATTCTGACAGGTGTGATGAATCTTTGCAAATATTTCAGTAAAAAATATGTCAGGCTGTCTCGATTAGCTATTTCCGATTTTAGATAATAAAAAGCTCAAAATTTGGGCGTAAAATCTAACTAAAAATCGAACTTGTGACGCAGTCGATTTTTTGAACCACGCTCATACGTATAACATGATAAAATACAAAATTAGGAAATAAGGCGACTCATGCTTCAGTTGGATTAATATGGGAGCATACAACAACATTACAGAACAGAGGTCAATTTCATTCGTTAGACGTCATTAACATGCTCCACCTACACTTTCCAGCATGTTGGTTGGCATGACCAGTTACCTTAATTGTCTATCACGAACCCCGACCAAAAGAAGATGATGTTCATCCGTTAGTTTATTGCTATTTCGTGAGGAACACTTTCGTATTGTCACGGGAGGGCGATGATTCACTTTTGGAAACATTTGTTAGCGAGCCGCTACGATATTGCTCCGACTGACCAAAAGCAGACGCACATACATTACATTCTCGATATCGTGCGAGAGAGCGAATGGCACAAGCTGTAACTTTTTAATTAAAATCAAACATGCTTGTTTGGAATTACATTTGTTACAACCACATCATGTGTGTAATGATGTACAGTCAACCATGCAGTCAACTCTCTACAACTGCATGCCTCATAACTCACTATTGGGTAGTAAAACCATAGAAAAAGTTGGTTTACATACATGGCCAACTCAACGGTCCGTTAAACCGCAGTGGAACTGTTTTTTTTTTATTTCTTTATTAGTATAATTCCAAACATTACATTCATTATTTCTTATATTTAGGTGTTCTGTGTTATTAGACAACACTATCATCCTAATTTGATAAAACAAATCTAAGATTTTATTAACATTTTGTTAACAACATATTACATTTCATTTGCCGTACCAGTTCAGATTTTTTACAGGTGAGTTGATTTCACCTGCTTATAAGAGAAAAAAAATGACGTTTTTAATTTACTTAACCTAACTTAACCTAAACATATAACGCATTAATCGTGGCAATAGAAGATTGTAACGATTTTTGCCAGAAAATATTAATGATTTTGTTTGACATTTGTTCCATTGTTTCAACATTGGATATTCTATGTAACTACCACTATATACCATACCGATACTATACCAGGATGGAAGATTCAGAATCATTTTCAAAATTTTATTTTGAATTCTCTGCAGAGCTTTCTTTCTGGTATTACAACAGCTAGTCCATATTGGTACAGCATACAACATGGCTGGCCTGAAAATTTGTTTGAATATAAAAAGCTTGTTCTTAAGACAAAGTTTTGATATTCTATTAATAAGGGGATAGAGACATTTTACATATTTGTTACATTTGGCTTGAATGCCCTCAATGTGATTTTTGAAAGTTAAATTCTTATCTAGCATGAGCCCTAGATACTTAACTTCAACTGACCAATTTATTGGAACCCCTCTCATCCTGACAACATGCCTACTTGAAGGTTTCAAATAAAGAGCTTTTGGTTTATGTGGGAATATTATTAGTTGAGTTTTGGAAGCATTAGGAGAAATCTTCCATTTTTGCAAGTATGAAGAAAAAAAATCCAAACCTTTTTGCAATCGACTACAGATGACACGCAGACTTCGTCCTTTGGCGGAGAGGCCTGTGTCATCCGCAAACAAGGATTTTTGACATCCCTGATGTAACTCAGGTAAGTCAGATGTGAAAGTATTGTATAATATTGGTCCCAAAATGCTGCCTTGAGGAACACCAGCTCTTACAGCAGGGCTGCCCAACGTACGGCCCGCGACCTCATTTTGTGCGGCCCGCGGAGGGTTCCAAGATTCTTCTCATATTTGGCCCGTTGACTATTCTACAAACCTCAAGTTACAACATACTAGGACTATTTAGTTTTCAATTCAGTTTCAACCTAATATTTTAGCTAGGTAATTATTTAAATTGTTTTGTTTGATTTAGTTTATATATTTTATTTTATGCATGATTCAAACTCTAAATCTCAAATTCTGGGAATGTATTTACCATGATTTTCTTTGACATAAAAACATATGTAGGGGAAAAGCACCAATTTTCGACCTAGCACTAATTTTCGACCCATTCATACGATTTTGGCCTACTTTGTATGGAAATCCGAAAATTGGCACAGATTTCTTTTGAGTTGAAAATTAGTGCTTTTCCCCTAGCTTGTACAAAACTTATGGGCAAAAGGCTAAATTTTCATACATGATTGCACTGATTCATAGGCTAATATTCTCACAGAATCCTGGCGTAATTCACGCAGAATCCTTGAAAAGTATCATAAACAATACGGGCTTTTATCGAAACCTTGAACAGGATTTTAATAAGAATTCTGGATTCGACTTTGATGGAAAACATTGCCAAGATTCTCACAGAAATTCCACCAGGATTACAACAACATCTAGCCAGGATTTTCAAAGAATTCAATAAATAATTTTCTAAAATTCTGGGCTAGATTACTATATAACTCTATGTAACTTTTGTTTAAAAACTTAAGCGAATTTGTAATACAATTTTGAGCAGGTTTCTTTTGAATTACTGTTTACCACTCTCAAAGATTTCAAGCTTTCTAAATGATTATTGGTCATTTTCGGCGCTATGAAATTTGCGAATGAACCCTAGGTCGGATTCTGATAGAATTAAAAGTATGATTTTTATAAAATCCTGGGCATTTTCACACAAGATCCAAAATTCTAGATTATTCAAAATATTCTGAACTGGATTATTATTTAATTTTGAAAGGAATGCCTACAATATTCTGCAGAATTCTTAGCATAAATTATCTGTTTTTCGATTACTTAAAATAAAATTTACTTTATTCACAGATGTTTGTCAGATTGATTTTATGAATTTCATTTGATGACTTTTGTCAGATTTCATGCTAATATTTGGGCGTTTAAAAATGTGGCCCGCGACACGAAATTGTTGATTTGGCCCGCGGTTGGGCAGGTCTGTCTTACAGGAAGTCTTTCAGATCTGGAGTTCTGATAATTAACCTGAAGTGTACCATTTGACAGATAACTTTGAATTATTCTAACAATGTATGTTGGAAAATTAAAGTTTTTTAATTTTACAAACAAACCTTCATGCCAAACACTGTCGAATGCTTTTTCTATGTCTAGAAGAGCAAGACCAGTAGAATAGCCTTCAGATTTGTTGGAACGGATCAAATTTGTTACACGTAAAAGTTGATGAGTGGTCGGATGTCCATGGCGGAATCCGAACTATTCATTGGCAAAAATTGAATTTTCGTTGCTGTGGGCCATCATTCTGTTCAAAATAACCTTTTCAAAAAGTTTACTGATGGAGGAAAGCAAACTGATTGGACGATAGCTAGAAGCTTCTGCAGGATTTTTGTCTGGTTTTAAAATTGGAACAACCTTAGCATTTTTCCATTTGTCAGCAAAATATGCTAATTGAAAACATTTGAATTTTGAATATATCAACTAAAAATGATAAGCTACTGATTGAGAATATTTTCGAAGTCCTGAGTAACTTGATTTTCAATTGGACTAGTAAGTCCTAAATTAAAATTGTGCGCGCTTTCAAACTGCATAGCAAGTTTTTGAGCTTTTTCGCAATTAGTTAGTAATAATTTGTTTTCCTCTTTCAATGCCAGTATTGGCTTCTGAGGTTTTTTCAAAATTTTAGATAATTTCCAAAGGGCTTAGAGCCAGGGTCCAATGCAGAACTCTTATTTTCAAATTTTTTGTTTCTTAATTGTGCAAAACATTTCATGATTTCTTTCTGCAAATCCTGCCATATAATTTTCATAGCAGGATCGCGAGTGCGTTGAAATTGCCTTCTCCTCACGTTTTTAAGAGGGATCAAGAGCTTAAGATCATCGTCTATAATCACGGATTCAAATTTTACTTCACATTTTGGAATTGCAATGCCCTGGCTTCAACAATGGAATTTGTTAAAGTTTCAAAAGCATTGTCAATATCAAGTTTTGTTTCTAAAGAAATGTTAACATCGAGATGACTATCAGTATATGTTTCATATATATATTCCAGTCCGCTCGAAAATAATTGAAAGTGGAGCTGATAAGATTGAGAATCACTTCATGGGATATTTTAAATGTAACAGCGACATGATCAGAATCAAAATCTGCATGAGTAATTGATTGACTACAAAGATGACTATATAGAGTCAGTTAAGACCAAATCAATCGTAGATGGATTTCTAGAAGAGGAAAAACATGTAGGACTATCAGGGAATTGAATTGAGAAATATCCTGAAGAGCACTCTTCAAATAAAATTCTGCCGTTGGAATTACTTTGAGAATTATTCCATGACCGATGTTTGTTATTAAAGTCGCCAATGACAAAAAAATTTGACTTATTGCGAGTCAAT
This sequence comes from Aedes aegypti, assembly GCF_002204515.2. NCBI lineage: Eukaryota > Metazoa > Arthropoda > Insecta > Diptera > Culicidae > Aedes > Aedes aegypti. Next base: position 110,131,175 of record NC_035109.1, read on the forward strand.
TTTCGCAAATCAGTTTGGAGCAAATTAGCTTGCTGTCCAGAGCATTGAAAAGGCACATAGGCAGCTATGAAAGTACCAAGCTGGGTTTCAACAGAAACACTTAAAGTTTCAAAAACTTTAGTTTCAAATGACGAAAATAGTTTATGTTTTATACGCCTATGAATGATGATTGCAACTCCACCACATGCCCGATCAAGTCGATCATTACGATAAACAAAAAAGTTAGGATCTCTTTTGAGTTTAGTTCCAGGTTTCAAATACGTTTCAGTAATAACTGCTATATGCACGTTATTAGCTGTAAGAAAATTAAACAGCTCGTCCTCTTTACCATTCAGAGAACGAGAATTCCAATTAAAAATATTCAAATTAATATTTGGATCCATTAGAAAAACGTAATCCATTGTTATTGGATGATTTGTAAATTTTACATCAACTTGGACTGCTTCAGTCATAGTGGTAGCTTTGAACATTGCATCAATCATTAGATTCAATTGTTCAGTTAGAAAATTAAAATAAGAGGCAGACTTATCACTTGAAGTGGGTACATCTGATGATTTCCCATTAGAATTTTCGGTAGACGAAGAAGCGGAGTAGAAGTTACCTGTGGCGGTAGGGTTTTTTCCATTTGATTTGAAACAAGTAGAATGGGTAGTACCCATTGGGTACTCATAGTACGAACAGGGGAGGAGTTCAAATTACCTGCTACGATATCGGCAAAGGATTTACCGTGGATAGATACATTCGAATTCGAAAGATTCGAACGGCTACCCGACGGATTGAAATTAGTTTGTGAATGAGCATGATTATGATCTTCCTGATGGGTATGATTCCTAATCAAGCGATCGTTAACTGAAAAATGAGCATTGTTCAATACTATAGCAGGCAAATTCCGGAAACGACCGTTACGTAACGGATATTATCTTTCATCTGCCTGGCACGAGCCTCAACGATTCTCTTGCGTGAAGGGCAATTCCAAAAAATTGACTTATGATTAGCTCCGCAATTAGAGCATATAAAATTGGTGGTATCTTCCTTCACTGGACAGACGTCCTTGGCGTGAGAAGAACCTCCGCAAATCATGCATTTAGCATCCATGCGACAATTTGTTGTACCATGACCCCACTTTTGGCACCGACGGCACTGAGTGGGGTTCTGGTAATTTCCTCCAAGTTTCTGGAAATGTTCCCATGTCACACGGACATCGAACAAGCTAAAGCTTTAATATTATTTAGTTCTTTTTTGTTAAAGTGAACTAAATAATATTCTTGAGAAAGCCCTTTCCGAACAATGCCAGATTGGGTTCTATTTTTCATAATTATTACTTGGACTGGGGAAAATCCAAGTAAATAATTAATTCCATTTTTGATCTCATCAGGTGACTTATAGTCACTTGAGAGACCTTTCAAGACAACTTTGAACAAACGTTCAGTTTTGTCGTCATAAGTAAAACATTTGTGCTTCTTCTCTTCAAGATGTTTGAGAAGAAGTTCGTGATCTTTAAGAGTTTCCGGCAAAACGCAACAGTTTTCTTTCTTTGCGATTTGGAAGGACACCTTGCTTCCCCTAATGGAGTTCAAGATCTCCTGCCTAAATCCCCCAAATTCGGAACAACTGACCACGATAGGCGGCACTCTTTGCTTCCTCACTTGAATCAAAGAGCCTGGGCTAGAGGCTGCTTCGATTTGGTGTTCGGATAATTTGTCTAGAGCATCGAACTGATTGCTCATTTCGATACAATTATTCATTTCACCCTTGGAAGAAAGTTCGCATTCCGGAGACACGTCCTTTCTTCCATTCTTGTCACGTTTAGTGACAGTTTTAAATCCCACTCTTTTGGAAGGAAGTTGTGAATTCAGAGATTCACCCTTACTTTTGTTTGTTGTTGCAACCATGTTTAGTGAATAAGAAGACGACCTTCGAGAGGTTTTTTTCCCAAGACGGTGTCCAAGAAGGATTACCAACGGGTCAACGAAAAATTGAAGGCACGGGTCCAAACAAGGATCGTAAAGGCATCAATAGTAGAAAAAATAGTACTGAAAAGTACTGTTTATGTAGCACTGAAAAGTACTGTTCTATTGCTTTAGGTAGTTTTTAAGAAAACTTCCAAGAGCAGAGAGAATTCGTGTACGCACAGCACGAAGGTACGATGCGCACTAAACCGCAGTAGAACTGATTTTATGATCTGTAACACGATATCTTCCTAACTTTTTGACGACTTCGATATTGAGTTTTCTTTAGTATACATTATTCGGTGCTGAATCAAAAGTGAAGGGCCGTGCATAAACCACATCGTTGGTTTTTCGCTCATTTTATACCTATTTCCCCCCATGTCGTAACCCTTTTACTAAAACTAACTATAAACTGGTCGTGGTTCTAGATTTCACATCACTTCTTTTTTTCTTATCATACTTACCATAGCAAACACTATTCAGAAGCGCGATGTCTTTTTCACGCTCCAGTTCCGGTCATTCGCTAAGCCAGTGGTTCCTAACCTTTGATGTTGCTGCACCTTTGAGAATCCACACACGTTCCACTGCCCATTAGAGGGATGCAAAATTCGAAGTTTTGGCTCCACTATGCGATGCCAATTATGGTAAATATCATCCTCCCAAAGTTATTTGATTTGATTTGAAAGAAATTTGACTGTGCACACGCCACTTAAGGTGACGATGAATCGAAGCCAAACTTCAAGTTTTCAAGAGCACAAATCTGTAGAACCAAACACCCATTTGAGCTGAAAACTTAATCGATTGGTCACCACCAAATAGTGACCAATCGATTAAGTTTTCAGTTTAAACGGATGTTTGGTTCTCCACATTTGTGCTCTTGAAATTTTGAGTTTCATCTTCACCGTAAAGTTTATATGGAAATTACTATGGGAAAGGCTAACCCTTTAACTTCAGCCAGACAACTCTTCATTATACACTAAAAAAATTGCATGAACTTAAGTAAAATGTTACCAGCTACAACTTTGCTGAAGACCACATTTTGTTAGAACCTCTGAAATTAATTTTGATAGAACCTAGAAAAAGATTTCGCTTTAGAAGAGTTTGTTTGCTTCTTCGTATTACAAAAGATTGGCCTTTTCCACAGTAATTTCCATATAATGTAAATTTTCAAACCACATAAAGAAAAATAATTGAAATTACATAACTCTACGATTGCTCGGGCACGGAACAAAATTAAAAATCTTCAAAACTATGTAACTTTGTTACTATACATGAACAAATATCAATTGGCTCAGGAAAACTTTAGGAAAATCAAATCTTGCAGTACTGATTTATGAAAATTTTATTGAAACACAGGTATTGGGTTTTTCTTGAGATTTAATTTTTATTTCTGGGACTAACAAATGATCTGTTTTATTGTCATAGGAGGCAAGCACCATATCCCTCCTTGGGTTGTGCTACTTTTACCCGAATGTCAGTTCTCCGAATGTCGTTCCCCAAATGCCAGTTCCCCGAATGCCAGTTCCTCGAATACTCCGTTTACTTACCCGGTTCTTTCGAGTTACACCGTCTTCAGCATTTTTGGCAATATTTGTTGAGTCAAGAATGATCAAATATCTCCTTCTTTTGATTGCTGATTGTTCTTTCTAGTTCTACATCCTGTTACTGAAGACTATTCGTAAACCGTTTCGAACTGCATACCTTTTTGGGGAAACGGGTCATTCGGGGGAATGGCTTTCGGGGAAACGGGTCATTCGAAGAACTGTTATTCGGGGAAACGACATTCGGGGAAACGATATTCGGGAAAACGACACTAGGGAAAAAGAACTACTAAACAGCTCGTCCTCTTTACCATTCAAAGAACGAACATTCAAATTCAAAGTATTTAAAAAAAAATTGGAATAGAGAAACATAATCCAATAACAATTTTATTAGTACATATTACACCAGCATGGACTGCTTCAACCATAGTGGTGGTTTTGAACATTTCATCAATCATTTGATTCAGTTGTTCAGTTAAAAAAAATAAAATCAGAAGGAGACATGCTACTAAAAGTAGGTACATTTTCTGATTGGGATTTTCCGTTGATGAAGAGACGGAATAGAAGCTACCTGCGGCGGCAGAGGTATTACCATTTGATTTGAAACAATTAAAACGGTTACCCGTAGAAAAAACAATTTCAAGTGGAGGAACTGAAATTTTCTGCGACAATATTAGCATAGAAGTTTCATGAAGTAAATCCATTCAAAATTGATGAAAGAAAAATAGCTTGTGAATAAGCATTATTACTTGATATGTATGATTATTAAGTATGCGATCTTTAAATGAAAAATAAGAATTGTTGGAGATTCTACCTGGGGAAGTCCGGCTACGAAAAAAAATGACGATCATCTGCCGGTTACGAGCCTCAACGATTCTTTGCGTGAAGGGCATTCCCAAAAGTTAGTTAGTTTGCGCATACAAACTTTTTGGTATCTTCCTTCATATGATAGACGTCTTTAGTGTGAGAAAAACCTCCGCAAATTATGCATTTAGTATCCAAATCCATAATGCAACTAATTAGAACTATACCAGGGAGGGAGCTTCAGAATCATTTTCAAAATTTTATGTTGAATCCTGTTTATGTTGAATGCAGAGTTTTTCCAGATAGTCCATATTGGCACAGCATACAACATGACTGGCCTGAAAATTTGCTTGAATATCAAAAGCTTGTTCTTCAGACAAAGTTTTGGTTTTTTATTAATAAGATGTCTCTTTACATATTTGTTACATTTTGCTTGAATGCCCTCAATGTGATTTTTAAAAGTTAAATTCTTATTTAGCATGAGCCCTAGATATTTAACTTCATCTGACCAATTTATCGGAACCCCGCTCATCGTGACAACATGTCTATCTGAAGGTTCCAAATAAAGCGCTCTTGGTTTATGTGGGAATATTAGAAGTTGAGTTTTGTAAGCATTAGCAAATTTTTTTTATTTTAACAAGTATGAAGAAAAAATATCCAAACTATTTTGCATTCTACAACAGATGACATGTAGGCTTCGTCCTTTGGCGAAGAGGCCTGTGTCATCTGCAAACATTTTTGACATCCCTGAGGTAACTCAACTTTGTAGAGATATTACAATTAAAAAAGTATTTACTAGGTGACGTTAAACTTTTTGGGTCTGTGGACCACCAGTTGGAAAACGCTGCACTAGACGATATGCTCCTATCCAACCACAACCATAATCGTCATTTTTTTCGCGCGAAAAACTTCCAGCTTTCCGCCATCTACCTATAGCGATGCAGACCATCGAGTTGGTGACATTTGCCTGCCTGGACAAACCATATGTTGATTGCTGAAAGCGTCTGTTATTGGCATGTTGTGCTGCTGCTGCTAAGCACAGTCACTGTGCCGTTGTAATGGCCGAGCCGTTTTTTTCCATAACGCCGTTCCGACAAAATGAACAAAACCGCGAAAATCTGGAGACACACAGCGTTCACCGCGTTGAGCTCCGTGGAAGCAGAGAGGAGGCGTAGATATCATCGATTTTCCCACCCCTTTGGAGCTCTTCTGTGCGGTACCCATCTACCCATCTAGTTCCGTCTGTGTAGGGTGAAGTGGTTCAGAATGCCACTTTAGGAGATTTGTGTCGCTTTCTGCAATCAAATTCACATCTTCTTTGCCTCTCCGCTTAGTATTCTATGGACACTTCCACAATTATTAACTGAGAACTTTCTTCGCCTAAGATTTCATTTTCGCATTTGTATATTGTGTGACAGGTACAATGATACTCTCCGCCCAGGGAAGTCGTGGAAATTTCCATTACGAAAAAAGGGAAAAGTTCATTTCTTTGGGAATCATAGGAAAATCTATGAGTTCATTTCCAAGGCATGTAGCAGAAACTTTTAGGTAAACATTGTTTGGCAAAGAAGGGCCTATTCACAAATTTCATAACGCTGAAGGGGGTGGGTAGGTGTCCCCTTGATGTTACGGTGCATACACAATTTGTGGAATGTTCATACAAAAAGCGTTACGAGGGGGTGGGTGGGTGTCAAAAATGGACATTTTCAGCGTTATGAAATATGTGAATGAACCCAAATACAAATTGAATTCATCTAAGATTTCATCAATCAGTCGCGCATTTTACCCCATCGATGCATATTGGGCCACGTTCCCCTAGGTAGACCTGTGTTTTAGTCGTTTCCCAAGCGTGAGCGAGAAAAACTTCGACCCACGCGAGACTGACGATGACGAGGAAGGCTGTCCGGAAAAAAGTTGGCTGACTGTTGCACTCGTATACCGAACAAGAGTACACAGCAGCCGTAATAAGATAACATATTCCTTGACCCCGTGGTAGATGATGTGGTTGGTGCACATCAGTTCGCCCTGTGGAAAGTTTTTGATTTAAAGTTTGTATATTGAATTTTGCCGCTCGTTATTTGCATGTGATTAGAAATAAACAAGAATGTGACTTTTTCATTATGCTACGTTACCCTAGGGGACTTTTGGGGTTTTCTTTTCCTGGTTTTTCTCAACGGGAGCCGAGGCTGGTTTTCAGTTGTACAATGAGCACAAGAATATTCATAACCGAGATTTTCCTTTGAATGATAAATTGGAATTCTTTTCCTCTCGAAAATATATGCGATTCTAGCAGTCGAACGCTGTAACCATATTGTATTCTAACTGAGATGACGAAACTTGCCATTTGTTTTCTGGGGTTTGTTGTTGGAATTTAACTTGTACGAATATCAAATAACTTTTGTATTTGTATTTCATTGTCATCAATCATGTTTGTAGACCGTTAAGTTACAGATAATGTCTTATGCGCAATTTTCACTAACATATTCAATTACCTATTTTTCCTTCTTAAGATAATGTGCGGAAGCATTGTTTTAGCTTCGCCTTGGACCAAGTTAAGTCAATCGTAATGTTTATTATGAACAGTCATCATTCGAATTTTTAATAACTACTCAAGTAACCGTACAGCTGTATATAGTTGCATCAATATCATTTTATATGCTTCTATAAAATATGGCATATAAAGTCATACTGCATTACATGTCTCATTAATGCAGTATTAAAGTGGAAAAGGGCGCTATTAAAGCTTAAAAACGGCTACAATTCCTAGCTCTATGTTGGCAATTACTAAAGTATAGTTACAGTCTGTACCGTATAAAAGCTTTAGCCAAAGTGAATATTTAATGCATGAAGGAAAGGATGAAAATAAAAATACAAACAAAATTTTGTATGTTTTTGTTCGTTAGATGTCAGGTCAGCGTTGCTTTTTTGGTATGATTCATATGTATATTTAGTTTACTTCCTTTTGCTGGGATTTGAACCCAAATTAATTGTGTGATGTTTTCGATGACTCGCCGCGCCTATCCTCCGGACTATGAATGCTGCATGTCTTGGCCGGGAAAATTGTGCAACTTCAAGCAGCGTCCTTTCGTTGCCAGTGATAAATATTGTCGATTTCACTCCAAGTTGGATCTTCCCAAGTGTGTAAGTTCCTTTAAAGTGTGTAAGCAGCTCAGGGTTACGTCGAATCATGATGATGTTTTTAGTGCACTTATTCCTTGTGGTTCAAGGACCAAGTGTACCGAATACGTTTTGATGGTCCGATGCAAGCGTGCACATTTATCCCACTTTTGTTTGCATTCTACAAATTTTGTGTGGGGCTAAATCTTCACGTTTTATGTATCGTTTTAGCATCTCGGCACATTGAATCGTCGATGGCCGTGTGGTGTACGTACGGGCCTATCAATCGTAAGGTTTTTGGTTCAATTCCAAGTTGTTGCTTAATTTTTGTTTTCAAATTCTGGTTTCTCGTAAGACAAATCTACGAATTTCAACAATATTTTTTGCGAATTTTCATAAGGGATATATAAGTATTTCTATAATCTATTTGTCTGAGTGAGGGAAGGATTGACGATAAATAGAGCAATGAAATCTTGTCATTTTTGTTGCGATGAAGCATTGAGTAAGATGATGCAATGAAACATTGAATGGTGACCGTATATCACCCATTAATGCATATCTCATTGCTACAATAGAACAATGCTACATTGCATTCATAAAATGGAATTAAAGCATTACTGCACGCATATTGCAGAATAAGAGCAATGATGCATTGCACTCGTTGAATTAAAGTTTAAATACGGTAATACCGTAATGCTTGTGGTTACTTGGGTAGTACGGTGATAGTTAATTGCAAATAGTTCTCGATGGTGTACACGCCGAGATGGTACATAAAAATTTTATTTAGATAACAATTCTGGTGAATCAATACTATGGGAAACAATATCGTTTATAAATGAAATCATTGCACTGAAAATATATTCTTTTATATAACGTAATCGTTCGTTTGAGCTAAGAAATTATTCGTTGTTTCTGCAACGAAGCAGATTCGTAGCATGTATGAAACCAGTTTCGTGATGAATATCAAGTTTCAAATCAAAACAAACAATTATTGTTATATTGTACCAATCATTTTGTAATCGAAATTCGATTATTTCGTATTGAGAACGAACAGTAACATACAATGTTCGAATCATTCGTAAATGCAATACTTTCAAAGCATTCGACGAAATGGGTTCGTACATTTAACAGGATAGATGATTTACTATACGAAATTCGATTATTTCGTATTGAGAACGAACAGTAACATACAATGTTCGAATCATTCGTAAATGCAGTACTTTCAAAGCATTCGACGAAATGGGTTCGTACATTTAACAGGATAGATGATTTACTAGGAATTTTATGTACGAATATGAGTTTGTGTCACTATACAATCCTTTTTGTAAATTCTACTTGCATGAAACATAAGAATAATCTAAAACACCAGTCCGCTCTACTTCAGAAGAATGAAACGGAAGCTGTTGGTGGCACCGATACCAGGCCTTTCGTACTTGTCTGGGTCTTGCGACTCCTCCAGGTAGTGGCCGATTATTGCCGGAATGATGTCAATATCTTACGCAAATGGGTCTTTATGATGGCTTGTTTCTCATTTCGTGGGGCGTTTCTTGGCCATACCAGCTTCTCCAAATACACTCCGCGGTAAGTGAACTTGCGGAACACGCACTTTATACGATGTGTCTACGAAACCTTTCGTTGCAGAAAACAATGAATGATTTCGTAGATTGAACGATCAGTTTCGTAATACAACACAATTTTCGATTACTTTTTCAAATCGACGTAAGTAACTTTCACACGGTTTGGAAAAAAATTGCCTACTTTTTCTAAATCTATTTCAACATAAATCTACATTTTGATTTTTTTCCATTTGTAACCCAAAAACGTTACATGCAAGCACATTCATTCATTCCTCACGAAAACTTAATGAAAACATGATACACCATTTTTCCTGAAAATTTCATCAAGATCGATCGAACGATTGCGAAGTTACAGAATTTTGAAATTGAATTTCTGGCTCCAGTGGAACAACTACATTCACCTACGTATAAAATTTATTCAACAGTTGCGGAATGGTTGAAAAAGCGCCTTCCGAAAATGTTTTACAGCTACTTGTCCGATAATAGTCGAGACAAAGCAGTAATCGGTATGCATAATAGCTGCCAACATAGCTTACACATAGTTGGGGATTCACCAGATTTATTGGTAAAAGGATCGCATAGATGCTTTTGTTTGTGTGTAAAGCACATTAGCTCAGCATAAAGTCGTATAAACAAAGCATCTTGAATGTTTACACCTGCATTGAATGTTAGTTGGGAAAGGGCTTTACTAATACAAACAACTTTATATAAAACATTTTAAACCTCTATACCTCTAAATGTATCTTTCCGCGTAAATTTACTTTCTGGAGCACTGTGCAGTGTACGATTGAATCAAATATTGTTTTGTGTTAACTCGTGGCTACGCCGTGATTCCGAAAATTGAACGTTATAAAGGTGAACATCGAGTTGATTCAGAGCAGAAACAATTTTTTTACTCTTTTGACATACGACTGTTTGAAAAAGTGTTCGAGAATTTTCATCCAGTGCGATGAGCGTAGGTGAAAGACAAGCGCAGAAAATACAAAAACGTTCATCTACGAAATGTGAATCCTACATCTTACGAATATTTCATAAAGCTACTGAAACGTGAATTTCTGTCAATTACCAATAGTTCGTATGATGTGTTATATGTACGAAATATTGTTTTACGAAATCGATTTTGGATAAAATACAAAGAGCTGTTTTCATTGTGCATATTCACAACGCTCTCTATGAAGCAATATTCAAGTACTGATTTAACATACAGTCAGTGACAAAAGTCAGTAACCAAATGCTGTTTTTTCATACAAAATGCCAAAGTTTGAGGCTTTATATCTCAGTTCCTGGTAGTCAGAAGTGGCTGAAATTTGGATGACGAACTACACATAACCTGAAGTTTAATGTACGCTAAGTTTATTACATTCGGTCATTTTCTAAAGAGTTTCAGAGGATTGTACAAAGACAAAAATAAGTACTCGATTTTTCGATTTAATTCAAAAACGATATGTTGTAAGTGGTTAGTGTGTTCTGCAAGTTTGTGTAACTTCCAAAAATGAACAACTTTGCTGAACAAACTAACCAACCACAACACATCGTTTTAAAATTATTTAAATTTATTTTTTCATTGTTTATGTATAGTGAAAGTAATATCAGAAGCATTTAATGAAGCCTGACATGTTATATTGTTATTAGCTTTGTTTATCATAGTATTATAGTGATCAATAAAAGTCAGTTTTGAATCTAAAATAATATCTAAGTCATGGATAATTATTTTTCAACAATTTGATAGCCTAATGTGATTCTTATATTAAGAATGTTTGTTTTCCTGTTAATATATTTTACTTTTTACATTTTTTTACATTCAGTTGTAGTAGTAAAGTATATATTTCCTGTGCATTTTTTATTTCCAAACAAAGTATCATATTGTCAGCATAAATTAATTGCATATTAATGAAACCAACATCATTATTCAGGATGGAAATCGAAGTATTCATAATAACGGCCAGTATGTTGGGTAAACTTCTTGAAAAAAATCTGAAAATAAGTTGCATATTTCTTGAGATCTATGACAAGCCTTATCGTTAAAATACATTGTAAAGGCTAAATTATTTGATTTTAGTTAGGATTTAACATAGTTGAAGACATGTTTTCGGCAACTTTTGATTTCTTGCTCGGATTTGGTGTTGTATTTTTCATATGCCAATCGCATTGCTCAATTGAGCTGGTCGCAAATGTTCAAATATAATACTAAGTTCTTTTGGTTTTTATGATTTTTGTAAATTTTATGTGCTTTCTGCTTACGATTCTTCAACATTTAACCACCATATCTTTTTTATAACAATTGTTAACTCTTCTAGTATTATTTTGAACAAAATGTTGTGGAAAACTTCAGTTGAACTATTAACATAATCTTATCAATATCGATTGTTAGTCAATATTATTTACCCCTCATAAGCCCGAGACGGATTTTCAAATGGCCTCCATTTGGAGACCAGTATATCAATTGTTTTGAAATAAATTCTAAAGTAAATGCGGTTAGTTTGCCTTACAATCCTTAGGTGAGTCATCCCCCTGACCCTTCTACCTTTTCTGGGTAGCGGAAAAATCGTGAATACGAGGGGTCTAAAATTACTACTATCAACAATTCAACGCATATATAAAGGTCCGAATGAGCTAGAAGGTTGATGTCTTCGGTAAAGTTGTTCAGCAAATCAAGGGCATACTAGCAATAGAACATTTATTTGAGAATTCATAGCAATTAATTTGATTCAATCTTCTGTATCTGAAGATCTTGCTTCAGCTAGAAGGTTTCTTTGGCAAAGCAGGTGAAGGGCTATCTGGCGGCGAAGAGTCTGATTGAGAATTCATTCGCTAGGTGGCGCTAGTAACAAATTCTCTTCAATCGTCTGTGTCTCAAGATCCTTAACAGCTAGAAGCAGCTTTGGCAGGTGCAGGGCTATATGGCGGTGAAGAGTCTGATTGCGAATTCATTCGCTTGATATTCTGTATTTCAAGATACTTAACTTTGTCTTCGGCAAATCTGTTCAGCAGATCAAGGACTAGCTTGTGGTAATAAATGTGAATGAAAACATATCCGCTAGGTGGCGGAGTAGTTTTTTCTTAATTCTTCTCTATATCAAGAACCTTTTCAGCTAGAAGATTGGTGTATTCGGTAAATAAGTATGTTCAGCAGATCAAGGACTATCTGGTTGTAAAACACAAAATTAAGAATTCATCACCTAGCGACGCTAGTAACTTTTTTTAACCCCTGAATTTCCGGGAAAAGTTTGAGTTTTCTAATGGTCATAATTTGGAGACTGGTAGATCAATTAATTTGAAATAAATTTTGAAGTAAATGCAGTTAGTTGGTCTTACCATCCTTGACCCCTCCCTCTTTTCAGTGTAACGAAAAAAGCGTGACTACTATGGGTTCAAAATCGTGCTTATTATCCACACCAGGAATATCTCAAAAGCCCGATAAGGATAGTGTATTCGGCAAAGTTGTCTGGCAATGAAAAAATCTGATTGAGAATTCAGTCGCTAGGTGGCGCCAATAACATATTTTATTTAATCATGTGTACCATGCCCACACAGTTACGGATCACCCACAGTGACGGATCGCTTTGGCGTACAACATCGGATAACTCGCTTAAAACATAAACGTTGACCTAAAACATAGGTTTCCCATATTATACTATTTGTCTTCTACCAATTGTAATCTTAAGCACAACATTCAACCGCTAAATAACGGTGTATTTGACAAATGTTAAGTTGATACCACACAGCTATCCTTATATGGTCGTTTTCTGTAAGAAGTGCCATCAGCATTCATAAGCTCCCACAGGTGGTAAAATTCAAATGTTATACTATTATAAAACATGCTCGTTCGTTTCGGTTTAGTATGAATTCATCTTTGGAAAACATTTTTCTCGATTGTTGATTCTTAATACCGAATATTAGCACTTCTAACTAGTGATCCATAATATGGACTAAGATATGATTGGTTATGGATCACTTCCAAATAATGTAGATTTCTGCCGTTTTAAGCATTGGATTCGACATTTTCAGACAATAGCAGTAAGGATAAAACTAATAAAACATCAAGGTTTGTCAATTTAATTTTTAGCAGACAAAAATTGGTGAAAGACTTGGTGTGGAGCGAAAACAGTACATGTCTCACTTACTACAATGCAGTATCACAACAAAAATGGCATTTTATCCTTGTTCCCAGCTCTTACACTGCTATTTTTCTCAGTAATATGTGACATATTGATAACTTTCGCCAAATCATGCAATACAGATACATTGAGTTAAAAATCTCTTGATTTTGCGCACTGATCCGTAATATGTCACAATTTGATCCATAATATGAAAATTGATCCATAATATGGTTTTCAGAAACCGATACCATTTTTAATTTTAATGCAATTCTTTGTAAATATTGCACTCAAAACAGTTTACTAACCGAAGTTCCAATTTGAAACGATTCAATTCGTGCTTTTAAATTACAATTTTACGTTTTTCATGTCGTTTTATTGAATTTTATAGGTTGGACTCCACACTATTTGATCCATACTGTGGGGTCATGGTATCTCAAGATCCTGATCAGCTACAGAATACAGATCATCTATTTTTCGGCAAATCTGTTCAGCAGAAGAAGGGCTATCTCGTTTCAAAGAATGTAACAATTTTTCTTCGATCTTCTGTATCTCAAGATACTCATCAGCTGGAGGTTCTGTGTCTTCGGCAAAGCAGTTCAGCAGGTCAAGGCCTATCTAGCGATGAAAAACTTGATCGGGAGTTCAGATGCTAGGTGACGTTAGCAAATAATCAATCTTTTCGAGCTCTAGATCTTGATAAGCTAAAAAGTTAAAGTTTTCGGCAAAGCTGTGCAGCAGTAGAAGGGCTGATGAAGCAGATCTGATGGTGAAAAATCTGATTGGAAATCCATTTGCTTGGTGCCACTAGTATTAAATTTCCTATAATATTCTGTATCTTCATATCCTGATCAACTAGAAGGTTGATGTTGTCGAGATCAAATCCTATATGATGGTGATACTCTTCAGAGAATTCATCCACTAGGTGACGATAGTAACAATTTTTGTTCAACTCCAGTATCTCAAGATACTGTAAAGCTAGAAGGTTCGTGTCTTCGGCAAAGTTTTTCAGTAATCTGGGGAAGGATGGATGCCATGGTTCGATTCCCACTTCACCTTGTGAAACTTGTGGAGATAAAGGTTTCTCTGTGGTGTCATTGGAGCGTAACTGTCCATTGTCTAATCGCAGAAAAATGGACCTACCACTGACAAAATTTCCATCGACCACTCATTTAACGATCAGCTCTAATTCGCTATGTTACAAAAATCTCACAACTAGAGGCTTGTTCATCGTTTTTCTGCCCGTCTTGTTGCACGAAAGAGTGTGCACACCAGATGATAATAATATAGAGTGGACGATGAATTTGAAAAAAAAAATGTTCTAAGCGTTACGTCTGTTTGTCTGTGGTCACTGCTGATTGACGTATAAGTCAGTAGCTCTCTAGGTGATGTAAAAACTATTTCTTTTCGGTGAATTACAATCGGTTGTGAACGGGCAAGCCTCATTAGGATCTGCGTGGTCTTAGCGGACAAGCTCTCAATATTTCTGATTAGAAGTGGGTCCATAAGTGATAACAAATTTTGTTACTGATGGCAACACTGGTAAAAAATATTTGAATTAAGAGTTATGAAAATATTTTTACAATATCAAACATCAACATTAAGTTAATAAAATTGTGTAAATAGATTTTACTCGTGTTTAATAAACCGAAACGCAATAGGATATTATGCATAACCTTATTCGCCACTCATCACATGGTGCTTCAATATACTGTCAACTGTACCTTGCTCAATATTTAAGGGGTCATCGAGTGAGGAAGCTTACAAGATTATTTATTTTATTTAGTTGGTGTTACATCAATTAATTTTATTAAACCTCGTTAACGATATTACGCAAATATACTCGGTCCAGGGCTGTGTCTTTCCATCTTCAATTTTGGCCCACGTTCTCCAGATCTTGTTGCACCTGATCAAGTCACCTCGCTCGCTGTGCTCCCCGCCTTCTTGTGCCAACCGGAATCGACGCGAACACCACTTTGCAGGATTGTTGTCCGGTAGTCTTGCAACATGCCCTGCCTAGCGCACCCTTCCGGCTTTCGCAACCTTCTGGATACTGGGTTCGCCGTAGAGCCTAGCGAGCTCGTGGTTCATTCTCCGCCACCACACACCGTTCTCCTGCACTCCGCCAAAGATCGTCCTAAGCACCCTTCGTTCGAACACTCCAAGAGCTTGCAGGTCCTCTTCCAGCATGTACAAGCTATCGGATGAATTTCCAATTAGAACCATCCGATAGTTCTTCATCTGCTGTACATGCTTGCCGAAAACACCAACCTCCTAGCGGATGTGTTTCAAATCTCATTTTCTACCAAAAGATTGCTACACAAGAATATACTAATTTACTACTGTAAATTGAAGCTAAATTATGTATGCTTTTTATTCTTGCTGGTATATTATTCCAATTTAAAAGCTTGTCTTTGCCGAATGCGTAGTTTTCTATGAACGCTTTCACTGTGATTTCATTGCTGGAGGGCATTCCTCGTCGTTTTTACCAGTTTTGTATTCGTTTATTGTTCAATAGACACGAAAACATTGTAATGCCTCGAAAATTTCCTAGAATACTGCTGTATGCAAACCCGGTTATTACAATCTGACACAATTTTGACACATACTAACATACCATTGTGGGGACTTCTTTAGCCTAGTGGTAACGTCCGTGGCCAAGAAATCAAAGCCATGTTGAAGATGACTGGGCTCGATTCCTGGTCGATCCAGGATCTTTTCGCAATGGATATTCCCAAACATTCCTGAGCGTAGAGCATTATTGTACCTGCCAAAGTTACATGGCAACGAAAGCTTTTGGCAATAATAACTGTGGAAGTCCTCATTAAACACAGCTGAGAAGCAGGCTCCGTTCCAGTGAGGACGTAATGTCAATAAGAAGAACAGCCATTCAGGTCCTTGACGTCAACCCGTATCGCAGAGATTTCCTTATTTTATCACGTTTCTAGTTGTGCCTCACAATTTCTTCCCGTCAGGTTATACCTTGGTATGTACGTTCCCATTGTTGAACTCAATCAAACAGTTCAAACATCTCTAGATTACATTTTCCATTGCAGCACCCACAACAGGTGGATGGATGGGTTTTTCTCCGGTATGCATATGCCTGTGTGTATTTGGGTTCTCCTTTGCGCCACGATGTACCCACATATAGCTCATATAGTGGAAAGTGGGGCAAAAGTTTCTTTACAAGATTTCTAACTCAATTCAGATCACATGTTACAAATGTCATGATGGTTCCAATGCTATTAATGTATGAGACAAATATTACATATCGAATGAGATTTGGGAAAGTTATGGCTATTTGTTGTTTTTAGACGTGTAAATTGAAATTTTCGGTTTACTTAATCTCATTCAATTTCTATGTACGGGCGTTGCTGAGCCTATCATAAGGATGATTTGAGTCGTATTAGTTTTTGCATAAATGTTTGCAAACCAAATTTGGCCCATGGAGGAGCAAAAGTACAGCGATGCTTCGAGCCATATATTATTTCGCGAAAATACATTACCTAAACTAAACATATCATCTTAAAATTTTGCGAAACATGCGTGTTCGTGCCAAAAGTCATCAAAATTTCACGTTTTATCAACATTTTTGCGAAAAACGGACATTTTGGGTACATTTAAAAAACAATGTTTTTCGTTTAAAATAATTAATTTTAAAACTGTTATAATTAAAAATAGGGAAATATTTGAACACAAGTTATTTCAGCAAAATTCTAGTAAATATGAAAAAAGTATAACTGTGTTGTAGAACCTTCTTTTCAACAGTTTTTTTTTCAAGGATATGGCGGAGGAACCCAATGCTACCAGCAGCCGTCAGCGAAAAGCGCCTCGTTGACGGCGCTCTTTATAATCAATTAATGAACAGAGTGTGCTACAATAGGCAAGCCTTCCGTGGCACATACATATAAGTATGTATAGTTCACAACTGTCTGCTTTAGCTATTTAAGTTTACTGGGACTTCCTTTTCAGCAGAAAGGGTGTGGGTCTTTAGACTCGCGCAGACAGCATCGGGGGCGGGCGTCTTTCTACTTGCCAAGAATAACAACTAAGGAAATTGAATTGTGGTGAACAGGAGGTGGAGTGGTTTCGATTAGATATGCGTACATATATCTCACAAGAACCATATTTGGCTTTACCATGATACGACACGGAGAAATGTAACGCATCATCACGAGAAACAGTGATACCGTTTGACGCTATTCAGTTCAGATGTTCTCAACTATGTGTGAACAAACCGTTTAGATAAACATTATCAAATTTAATCTGGAGTTACACCTGGGATCAGGGATGGGATTACCACCTCGACATTCACATTTTTCTACACGACCATCAAAATCCAAAGCAAACCATGACCGTTCAAAACAAAAAAATGTCATGGCTCTTCAAAACTGTAATCTTCTTCTTCGCAACGTTTTTTCAAACCCGAATGCGAAATGACTCGAGCACAGTGGTGACACGATTTTTCCGGTTTTCGGGGTTTTGCATTTTTGCTCGATAAAGGCAGCATGAAATTGAACTTGTTTATATGTATCGAAACGGAATCATTGTGCTCTTGCTGTTAGATATTAGAATTAATTGAAAACACAAGCGAAATATTAGCGATTGAATGATTTAACATTTTTTTCAATCATTCACCTCGAGATGGCTGCCCGAAAACGGTCATAGTGGAGAGACAAAAACAGTCAAGCAGTGTGTGAACCGTTGGCAGCGCAACGCCTGATGGTATCCGCTCTAACGAAGGTACGAAAATTTAACCCGGCAAGGTTTAGGAAGTGAAATTTTAAATGCTTATATAAAATTAATTATGAGAGCTATTTAAATTCTTCTCAGTACTTGTTGATAGGCTATTGATGGGCTACATTATGGACACATTATTTTGATTTTTATATTTTATCCTCAATATTCTGCGGATTCTATAGCTTATCATAAATCTAACCCCGTACACTTAACAGAATTTAATTAAATTTAGTTTTGAATTTTTAGAAGCATTTGAAAATTGACTTCCTATGCTTTGCCATGTAAAGAAATCGGAGCTTCACGCATACGGTCAACTGTGGTAATTGTCCTGTCATCGCGAATTGATGCTGCTGCTGCTACTTTGTGTTTTGGTTGACTGGCAGAATCGATGAACTGTGCCAAATTGTGATCACAGTTCTCAAGCCTGCCCGGGCCACTTAAGGAATTATATATATATTTTAGTGCGCATCGTACCTTCGTGATGTGCGTACACAAATTCTCTCTGCTCTTGGAAGCTTTTTTTAAACTACTTAAAGCAATAGAACAGTGCTTCTCAGTGCTAAAAAACGGTACTTTTCAATACTACTTTGCTACTATTGATTCCTTTGCGATCCTTGTGAGGACCCGTGCCTTTGATTTTTCGTTGGACCCGTGAGTGAAAGCTAGTGGTGATAATTCTTCTTGGACACCGTCTTGGGAAAAAACCTCTTAGAAGGTCCCTCCTTTTTTCCCTCGTTTATTCACAAAGCATGGTTGCAACTACTATCAAAAGGAAGGGTGAATCTCTGAATTCACAACTTCTTTCCAAAAGAGTGGGATTTAAAACTGAGACTAAACGTGGCAAGAATGGAAGAAAGGACGTTTCTCCGGAACGCGAACTTTCTTCCAAGGTTGAAATGGATAATGTTGATAATTGCATCGAAATGGGCAATCAGTTCGATGCTTTAGACAAATTTTCCGAACACCAAATCGAAGCAGCCTGTAGCCCAGGCTCTTTGATTCAAGTGAGGAAGCAAAGAGTGCCGCCTATTGTGTTCAGTTGTTCCGAATTTGGGGGATTTAGGCAGGAGATCTTGAACTCCATTAGGGGAATCAAGGTCTCCTTCCAAATCGCAAAGAAAGGAGACTGTCGTGTTTTGCCGGAAACTCTTAAAGATCGCGAAACAACTTTAAGAGAAGAAGCACTTTTTTTTACTTATGACGACAAAACTGAACGTTTGTTCAAAGTCGTCTTGAAAGGTCTTTTATGTGACTATAAGTCACATGAAGAGATCAAAACTGGAATAAATGATTTACTTGGATTTTCGCCAGTCCAAGTAATCATTATGAAAAAGTGAACCCAATCTGGCATTGTACGGAAAGGGCTTTATCAAGAATATTATTTGATTCATTTTTGAAAAGTGATCTAAATAGTATTAAAGCTTTAGAAAAAGCAAAACTTATGCTCGATGTTCGTGTGACATGGGAACTATTCCAGAATTCTTACGGAAAATCATCAGATAATGTACCCACTTCAAGTGATATGTCTCTCTCTGATTTTATTTTTCTAACCGAACAATTGAATCAAATGATTGATGCAATGTTCAAAGCCACCACTATGACTGAAGCAGTCCAAGTTAGTGTAAAATTTATCAATAAAATTGTTATTGGATTAGGTTTTTCTAATAGATCCAATAAATAATAATTTAAATATTTTAAACTGGAATGCTCGTTCTTTGAATAGTAAAGAGGACGAGCTGTTTAATTTTCTTACAGCTCATAACGTACTGAAACTTATTTTACTTATTTGAAACCTGGATCCAAACTCAAAAGAGATCTGAACTATTTTGTTTACCGCAATGATCGACTTGATGGGGCCTGTGGGGGAGTTGCAATCACCATTCATAGATGTATAACTGTTTTCGTCATTTGAAACTAAAGTTTTTGAAACTTTTGGTGTTTCTGTTGAAACACAGTTTGGTAAATATACTTCCATAGCTGCCTATTTGTCTTTTCAATGCTCTGGAGAGCAAGTTAATTTGCTCAAACTGACTTGCGAAAATTGACTCGCAATAAGTCAAAAATTTTTTGTCATTGGTGACTTTAATGCCAAACATAGGTCATGGAATAATTCTCAAAGTAATTCCAACGGCAGAATTTTATTTGATGAGCGCTCTTAAGGATATTTCTCAATTCAATACCCTGATAGTCCTACATGTTTTTCCTCTTCTAGAAATCCATCTACGATTGATTTGGTCTTAACCGACTCTAGTCATCTTTGTAGCCAACTGATTACTCATGCAGATTTTGATTCCTGTTACGTTTCAAATATCCCATGAAGCGATTCTCAATCCTATCAGCTCCACTTTCAATTATTTACGAGCCGACTAGAATATATATATGAAACGTATATTGACTCTAATCTTGTTAACATTTCTTTACAAATAAAACTTGATATTGACAATGCTCTTGAAACTTTAACAAATTCCATTGTTGAAGCCAGGAGCATTGAAATTCCAAAATGTGAAGTAAAATTTGAATCCGTGATTATAGACGATGATCTTAAACTCTTGATCCGTCTTAAAAACGTGGGGAGAAAGCAATTTCAACGCACTCGCGATCCTGTCATGAAAATTATATGACAGAATTTGCAGAAAGAAATCAAGAAACGTTTTTCACAATTAAGTAACAAAAATTTTGAAAATAAAATTTCTCAATTGGACCCTGACTCTAAACCTTTTTGGAAATTATCTAAAATTATGAAAAAACCTCAAAAGCCAATACCGGCATTGAAAGAGGAAAACAAATTATTACTAACCAATTGCGAAAAAGCTCAAAAACTTGCTATTCAGTTTGAAAGGGCGCACAATTTGAATTTAGGACTTACTAGTACAATAAAAAATCAAGGTATTCAGGACTTCGAAAATATTCTCAATCAAGAGAACGTTTTCAAAAATTCCTGGGAGACTGATTTGGAAGAAGTGAGAACTATTATTAAAAAATTCAAAAATATGAAAGCTCCTGGCGATGATGGAATTTTCTACATCCTCATCAAAAAACTTCCAGAAAGTAGCTTACCATTCTTAGTTGATATATTTAACAAATGTTTTCAATTAGCATATTTTCCTGACAAATGGAAAAATGCTAAGGTTGTTCCAATTTTGAAACTAGTCAAAAATCCTGCAGAAGCATTTAGCTATCGTCCAATTAGTTTGCTTTCCTCCATCAGTAAACTTTTTGAAAAGGTTATTTTGAACAGAATGATGGTCCACATCAACGAAAATTCAATTTTTGCCAATGAACAGTTCGGATTCCGCCAGGGACATTCGACCACTCATCATCTTTTACGTGTAACAAATTTGATCTGTTCCAACAAATCTGAAGGCTATTCTACTGGTCTTGCTCTTCTAGACATAGAAAAAGCATTCGACAGTGTTTGGCATGAAGGCTTGATCGTAAAATTAAAAACACTTTAATTTTACAACATACATTGTCAGAATAATTCAAAATTATCTGTCAGATCGTACACTTCAGGTTAATTATCAGAACTCCAGGTCTGAATGACTTCCTGTAAGAGTTGGTGTTCCTCAAGGCAGCATTTTGGGACCAATATTATACAATATTTTTACATCTAACTTACCTGATTTACCTCAGGGATGTCAAAAATCCTTGTTTGCTGATGACACAGGCCTCTTCGTAAACGGACGAAGTCTGCGTGTCATCTGTAGTAGATTGCAAAAAAGTAATATCCAAACTTTTTGCAATCTTCCTACTTACAAAAATGGAAGATTTCTCCTAATGCTTCCAAAACTCAACTAATAATATTCCCACATAAACCAAAAGCTCTTTATTTGAAACCTTCAAGTAGACATGTTGTTACGATGAGAGGGATTCCAATAAATTGGTCTGATGAAGTTAAGTGTCTAGGGCTCATGCTAGATAAAAATTTAACTTTCAAATATTGCATTGAAGACATTCAAGCTAAATGTAACAAATATGTAAAATGTCTTTATCCCCTTATTAATAGAAAATCAAAACTTTGTGTTAAGAACAAGCTTTTGATCTTCAAACAAATTTTCAGGCCAGCCATGTTGTATGCTCTATCAATATGGGCTGGCTGTTGTAATACCAGAAAGAAAGCTCTGCAGAGAATTAAAAATAAAATTTTGAAAATGATTCTGAAGCTCCCTCCCTGGTATAGTACCAATGAGTTACCAATAATATCCAATGTTGAAACATTGGCACAAGTGTCAAATAAAATAATTTATAATTTCAGGCAAAAATCGTTACAATCTTCTATTGCTACGATTAATGCGTTATATATTAAGGTTAAGTTAGGGTAAGCAAATTGAAAGCGTTTTTTCTCTTATAAGCAGGTGAAATCAACTCACACATGTAAAACATTTGAACTGCTACGGCAAATGAAATGTAATATGTTGTTGGCAAAATGTTCACAAAATCTGAAATTTGTTTTACCAAATTAGGATGATAGTATTGTCTAACACAGAACCCCTTGATATAAGAAATGAATGTAATGTTTGGAATGATACTAATAAAGAAATAAAAACAAAAAATCAGATCATTGTTCATCAGTAACTGTTGATGAGTTGTCATCCTAAGAATGAGTTGAAACCTACTGGTCTATTCAATTATCAGGCGATTTTTTCTCCTACATCACAACAAACTGAGTGTGTCGTGCTGTTTCCTATTATGCTATTATGTGCTATTAACGTATTTATAAAGAGCAAGTGTGCGATGCTGCTGGTTTGCATCCGCTGTTGCTCTTCTCCTTATTCGTGAAGAAACGCGTGGAACGCGTGAGGAAGTCACCCGCGGGTTAGAACCGATGGTGACTGTCGAAGTCGAACGAGTGTGTTGGAAGCTTGATCGGCAAACCGAGAGTTAATGAAGCAATATGAACTCCTCGACGCCGCGCGACGACTGGTGAGTGGCAATCACAAGACCGGAGAGCTGTCAACAGAAGCCCTTTGATCTGTGCACTAAACACGCTCCGTCAATTGGTTACAACTAGGTTCACTCCGAAGAGTGCCACATGTCAGACTTCATGCTAGGAAAATTGATTTGGCCAATTTATTGGGGTGATAGCAAGGGTTTGACGGTGGGAATGTGTTGTGGGCTAAATGAAGCCATTTTAGATTATATCCATTTCAGTTAAGAAGCATGGGAAATGTCTCGCGATAACCGAGGGGAAAGGTGAAAAGTTTAGTGTGTGTTTGCCACCGACATATTGCGTCACACCCGTCACGGGCTTTTGATAAGATAAGCCCGCTTCGGCTTATTGGCTTTCGTCTGGCTGTTTCGCAGAACTCTCCAATTTATGGCCCTCCAAGCCCTGTGAGAGTTTTCCGTATGAATCACGTACTTCAATTTTTCTTTTATTCTTCTGTTTCGAATTAGGAAGTTAACGCTGGAAATTGTCCTGTGTTTAACACAGAGAACACTGAACATTTCCTCAGTTAAATTGTAATTATTTCTACTTCTATTAGTCTATGAGTCCAGATAGCCGTAGCGGTAAACGTGTAGATATTTTGCAAGACTAAGCTGAGGGTTGTGGGTTCGAATCCCACCGGTCGAGGATCTTTTCGGATTGAAAATTGAACGAAGGAGGAATCTGTAGATAATTTGTATTTAACTACAAAAATACCGTACAAAACATCCTCTTTCTATAAACGAAAACGAATTATTTGTTAAATAACTGATATACATTTGGGATTGCATAAATTCCCAAAACTATCGTTCGTAATCGTTTCACAATAACTTTTTGGTAATAATTTTGCATTAAACTTATTCATATTTATTAACGAAAAATTGTCTAAATGTAAATACTATGTGAAATCCACGTTTATGCAATTCACGTTTGATGCTTGATTGCAGGATTTGATGTTTTACATAGAACTTCCAAAACACATCTGTTTATGAATCACCACAACCAGTCTTGCCAGAAATGCTAGGTGTCTGCCACTTTCTATGTGGCACTCCTTTGGCTTCCGTAGCCGGCTACAATTTTCCCACAATGTGGTGATGTGCCCTTGCTGAAAGCTCATAAATATTACAACGCGGTATAAAAGTGTTTGTGTGTATGTGCACACTGTCTGTGGGCGAAACGAATTATTGCCAAATCAGAAACCGTATATTGTAGAGGAGGAAAATTGAGGTTACATTATTACATAACATCTTGTAAGGGTTCGTCTGTAAGTTATGCAGAACGAGTTTGTAAACAGATCTTCTAAAATATTGACTCTGTAACACCTATGTTTCTAATTACGTCGTTTTAAAAGCAATACAGTTGGCTTGCAGGTTGTCTTGATGCATATGTAGCATATGTAGCCTGGATTCTTCACACAATTTTGCACACCTTCCTTTTTTGTTCTTATCAGTCTTGTGAGCTTCCCAGGAAAGCTGTTCTCGTCCATGATTTTCCATAGCTCCACACGGCCGACACTATCGTATGATTCCACACGAATAAAAATCTGATTTTTAAATTAAGATTCACAAGTCATGAATTCATAGAAAATTGAGAATATCTTTCATCTATCGCTCTTTGTAATAATCATGATCCGCAAAACATCATGAGAGTCTATTTATCGTCTACTGCTAAAATTCTGATTTCGGGGGGATAACAGTGCATGATAAAACCCATCTAAAAAAGCTCCAAACCTGGGAGGCACTATTACTATAGGATGTTCGGATGTTGTTTATCATGTCAGTAAAGTAAAACACCTACCCCCAACGGTAAATAAGCGTGAGAAATGGGTTTTATCATCGCACTCTCTTTGATGCTCTCCTTCGCTGCTGCTATTCATCAGACTTGTTACAACTTGTGAAACATTGCCGATCATGGACCGATACAGAACGAATTATGCAATGCCTGATCATGAAAAATAATCTTGTTTTTTAATTCTGGTTTCTATCCGTGCATCAAATCAAATCAAATTAGGACCTGGTATTCCCGGCATTTTTGAAGAATTTTCTGTACAGTAAAAATCTGAACCGTTGTCGATCGACCGTTAACGAATCCGGCTCGATAATTTGCCACGAACTTGTTTGCTATAGGTAAAGCTTTTCCGAGCCCATCTTTATGAGTTCAGCTCAACTACTATCCTTACCAGCTGCTTTATTGTTCTTGACATCCTTAATGTTCCTCAAAGTGGGGGCTAGTTGATAGCTAGCGCCCGCAGTACTGACTTTCCACCGTTCACCATTACTTGCGGTTTCTGAACCATTCAACTGTCCATAGAAGTACTGCTTCCACCTTTCGATCACATCGTTCATCGGCCAAGATGCCTCGGCCAATGACGTCTTTTCGGCATGCACTGAGCTTTTAATTAGATTTTCACGTTTCTTCAGTATCATTCAGATGTTCATCGAAGTGCAGCTTCCACCTTTCGATTACATCGCTCATCGGACAAGATGCCTCGGCCAGGAAGGCTTTTCGGCATGCATTGAGATTTTGATTAAACTTCCACGTTTCTTTAACACTAGAGGCCCCGGATCAAATATCAGTTGTACCTTAAAATTCAATCAGCCATATCTCAGCAACGGTTCAACCGATTTTCAAAATATTTCCTCGTATCTCATGTCCATATTCCAAAGTTTAGAACGGTAGTTCTTAGGGGTGCTCAATTTTTACCTAGAGCAATTAAACTGATACAAATTTGTTTTGCACATTGACGCGACATGAGTGTGTCAAATTTACCCGCAAATGTTATAATTTAAGGTTTTTCAAATCCGAATGACCCTAGATAACTATATAAATAATGTATGTAAAGTAAACAGATATTTTGAGCATCCTTAAGGAGGCAGATTTGGGTAAGTCGCGAATTTCGCATGCCAAAACCTTTAGTGTTCCTGATGTACATGCTAGAGGTTTGGAATCTTCGACAAAGTATTTTCGAATAAGTTGTACTACATGTTGATCCCTTTGGATTTGATCTAGATAATTTATAACTCATCTAGATGGGTTTTTCCTCCCGAAAGAAAAGTTCTAGTTTAAATTTCCTTCTGTAATGTTGTTCAATAAGACATTTTTGATGTTTTTAGATACAAATTTTCCTGCAGAATTGCAGAGAATATGTTTGAATTGAAACATACATTTTTGATTACACTCAAAATTCAAATTACTGAAAAAACATCGGAAATACTTTTTTCTCAACTGTTTGTCTGTGAACCAAAATTGAAAGCACTGACCTATAGTTTTTCGTTATTAATTTCATTGCAGTAGTCTAGAAAATGCTTCGTGGTGCCCAAGCGGGACGGTTCATTTTTGCATCGTCGGAGATGTTTGGATCTCGGTTTCGCGCGTGTTTTCGTCGCCGGAGAAACTTTTCTTCCTGTTTTCGTGCGTCTTGCTGGGCAGTGCTTCGTGGAGCCCAAGCAGGACGGTTCATTTTTGCGTCGCCAGAGATGTTTTTTCCTTTTTTCTCGCGTCTTGCTGAACTGTTTCGCGAAGCCCCAGCAAGCTTGCTCGTATGCTTCAAGCTTGTTGGTGACGGAATTTAAGTATTTTGGAGTTTCCCTGTCAGTGGTAGGTCATCAATTGGTGAGCTCGTTTCATGCTTATATTTATATAGTGAAATAAATTTACACATAGTATATAACTCGGACATGCATATAATTTGGACAGGCTAGTTGTTGTTTGCTCATTTCCATTGAGATGGTGAGGGATTTATTAACGAGAAATCATGTATTGCATTACTGATACACTGTGCTACTTATCAATGATGACCATTTGGACAATTACAAAATTGCTTCGAAAATATCAAAAATTTAAATTGTACCAACAGAATATCTGTGAAACCTACGAATGCAAAAGGATGTGCATTTCAAGAGCATACATTAAATGCAATAATAGCGCTCAAAATTAACATTCATAAAAAGACTAAAAGTAGCAACATGATAAAATATGTCTAAAGTTTTAGCTTAGTTCATCTAAAATCTTAACATGAGTATATAAGGCATAAATCAGATGATGTTTAAAATAGATTATGGTTTTTGTTCAGTTGATATAATTTGGCCATCTGATGAAACACACTGAAATGTCGTATGCATGCATACTTGCAGGCGTTTTCGTGGATCGGATGATATTTGCTTGCATTAAATGAAATTATTGATTATCACTAATATATACATCCAATAAACGATAAAAATGCATAAGTCTCATGTAAACTCTTAAAATTTTATGATATGATCGTCTTTTTAAGAAAGCATTGTATGGATTTTGAGATAACGGCCCTGTCCAAATTATATTCACATGAGGGTGTCCAAAATGTTTACTAATACTACAGATTGTAAGCTTTTTCTCCACAGAAACTCAAAGTACAATGGGACATTAAGCATATAAGAAGTAACATTAAGTAATGAAATATTAGTATCTAATGCAGTTTATCGATCGCCCTACCCAGACATATCCTTAGCCTATCCTAAATACATGATTTACCCTATATTTATCTTGAAAACGGAATGAATGTTGCATTTTTGTATTTATATAAAAAAACACTGATTGGTTCGACACTCTGTGTTTGCGTACTATAATTTATAGTTTACCTAATAAATATGTATTATATGACACATACCTTTACTTCTGCTTGTAATTACATAAAAACTTGGAATAGTTCGACATAATAAGTGTCGACAGATGATTATTTCGGTGCATGTTCCACGAATTGAATCACTTACCAAGCGCAACAAACTCTTTGAATGGTTCGTCACTAGTGGTGTCGACATATTTTTGTACAGCATAATAGAATAAAATAAGACTATTTAAATAGATAAGTTTTTAAATTGAAGTTACATGAATCGCATCACTTACCAAGGTGAATTCAGGTTGTGTAGCTTCTGAAGTCTTCCCACCAACAAAAACTCCTTCCCGTAACAACCGTGAAGATGCAGAGGTATACTTGGTCCGCACCTCAGTAACAATGGATGTCACGCTAACATCTCTTCCCTTCCCCGATGACCGTAATGACGTGACCGGCGCCTTTATTGACTTCATAATATTTGGAATTCTCGAAATTATACACTGAAGAATCATCTTCAGTGAAGATGGTAAGCCACTCCCAAGCTCCATCTGTTGGTTCCTTGTGCAATTTCGATTAATCTGGTAGCAACTACGAATTGTACGGTCAACAATGTTATGCTCATTAATTTCATTGCAGTGGTCTACAAAACATTTTCAAGAAAAAATAAAATTCGAGATTACACTAAAAATTTGTCTCTAAATCAATTTTTAAAGTAATGACATGTATTTTTTGCGCTATGAATTCGCCATTAGTAGCTCAGTGAATATGTGTGAGCATCAATAGTAATTGTTGGATACACTAAAAATTTATTTTGCTGAACATCTACGGAAATACTTATTTTATTATAACTATTTGCCTTCAAATCGAGTTTCAGAGCGATGACATGTAGTTTCTCTTCATGATTGGATTGTGCAGAAGCAGTGCGTATATTTGAGTAGATAGATAAATGTTGAATTACACTCGAAACTGGTAAAGCAGTGATAGATTTTTACACTTTAAATTTTGTTTAACTTGCTTGAAAATAAACATCCAAAGCAATCTCTAAGATGTCCATCATCATAAATAGTAATTTTAGATTACACTAAAAATGTCTAGTACGTAAAATCTAAGAATTTTTTTTTTTTTATGCAAGCCTGTTTGCCTGTGAATCAAAACACAAAGCAATGACATATGTTTTTTCTGAATAAAAATTTTCACGCGTCATCGCATTAAATTAAAATTTACAGAAAATGGACAGTTGTTACAAGTAAGGCTTTCGTAATTTGTAGCAAAAAATTGAGTGTAATTAAAATGTTTGGTGTGGAAATGATTAAATTGTGTTCAATTAATTTCAACAAGCACAATAACAACAAAACAACAAGACTTAATGTAGAAAAATTACAAGTCTTCGCTATTAATTTTGATTTATCTGTAAAAAGTTTTTAAAATAGGAGTTTCCGTAGTTTCTTAAGTAAAATAAGTTTTAGGTGTAATTAATTAACAGGCAAACAAGTTTAACATTAGACATTTCGATGATTTTTAAGGAAAAACAGTTAACAGTCTGAATTAGAAATCCTCTTTCTTCTCAAACGTATTTTCTGTTCTTGTATCATAAAATGTATGTCGTAAAACTACATGTCGTCGCTTCGATACTTGTTTTAAAGGCACACAATTGAAACAGATAAGTTTTTTCGTAGTTTTTTAGTAAAACAAATTTTGAATGTATCCAAAAATTACTATTTTCTGCCTATATATTAACTTGATTTTACAAAAGAATTTATGCCACAATAATTACATGTCATTGCTTTGAATATTGTTTTACATGCAAACAGGATTCAAATTTAAGATTTCTCGTGAGTCTTTCAATAGAAACAATTTTGAGTTTAATCCAAAACCAATATTTTTGCTCAAACATGTTCACTGAACTCATTAAGTATATTTTATGCAGAAAAACTACATGCTATCACTTTAAAATTTTATCTTTATTAAAACAGGGTAAAAACCTAGGAATTCTTGAAGTTTTTAAGTAAAATAAGTTTTAAGTGTAATTTCCAATTTCTATTACTTATTAAAAATGTTCTCTGGACTGCTGCAATCAAATCAATGTCGAAAAAACTACATGTTATTGCTTTATATTTCGGTTCATAGGCAAACAGTTAAGAAAAAAGGTATTTCTTAGTTCTTTTCAGTGAGTGTAATCAATAATTTATATTCATGCTCAAACATGTTTACTGCACTTATACAAGCAATTTAATATCGAAAACATGTAAAAAATGTATCACTGAACAACATTGCAGAAGGAAGTTTTGAAGTAGGACGTTCATAATAAAATATAAAAATGATCTAGATCAGTTATAAGTAATGCCATTACCCCGAATGTGCCATTACCCCGAATTCCTTCACCTCGAATGCTATTTCCCCGAATTTACAATTATATTGACATGGTGACCCGATTAAGGGTACATAACAAAATTATATCAGCATATGTTATTATGTTATAAGTTTTTTCAAACATAGGTTGTTATAAACTTGATGCAGGATGTTGTTAAAATAACTAAAATTATAACAAAAAGTGTATGAAAAGTAACATAAACATAACAAAATGTGTTTTAATTATATCAAAAACATATCGAACCAAGTTATAATGTTTGATACAAAGTATCAAAATTATAATACTGTTCGTTATACGATAATATTGTAT
The DNA here is from genome assembly GCF_002204515.2 of Aedes aegypti. Classification (NCBI taxonomy): domain Eukaryota; kingdom Metazoa; phylum Arthropoda; class Insecta; order Diptera; family Culicidae; genus Aedes; species Aedes aegypti. The sequence continues at coordinate 110,161,198 of NC_035109.1, forward strand.
ATTATTGAAATGCATAACTATCTATTTATTTTGTTATAAAGTAGTTAAAAATGAACAAAAAAAATCTTAAAGGGAAATATAACACATTATGTTATATTTCTGTTTTATTATGTTCTGTGGATAACGGAGCCTAACAAAATTATATCATAATATGATATGCATATCATATTCCGATAAAATTTTATTATATTTTTGTTACTAGTCGGGGACATTGATGACATTTCCCCAAGATATCTGAATTCGGGGTTATGGGTCGTTCGGGGATATGGAATTCGGGGTAATGGTATTCGGGGTGATGGGGTAGAATCGATCAAAATAAAGTGCAGCTGATTTCAAAATACTTTGTCGAAGATACCAAACCTCTAGCATACATATTCAAAGCACGAGAGGCTTAGCTGTTGAAATTGGCGATCTACCCAAATTTGTCTCGTTAGGGATGCTCGAAATATTTATTTTCAAATACATGTGTCATTCTTCTTATTATATACGATTATTCGAATCTGTTAAACTTAAAGTAGTCACTTTTTCGGTAAAATTTGACACGATTCTCATGCACTTTCAGTGTTTTTCAGTATCATTCAGATGTTCATCGAAGTGCTGCTTCCACCTAACTATCGCATTGTTCATCGGTCAAGATGCCTCGGCCAATGAAGCCTTTCCGGCATGCATTGAGCTTCTGATTAAACTTCCACGTTGCTTCAGGTTTTCTTCAGTACACACTTCTTTCAGAAATAAGTAAGTAAGGGAATTATTGCCGTTGGTCCTGAGATGAACTAGCAAAGGGCTGAAATTTCATAATAAAGATACATAAAAAGGGTTTGTTGTACTCACAAAATAATTCAATACATTATAGCACAAAACATGACTCATATTCAGAAGAACCCTTCAATATCTTATAAAGTTAATGTAAGGTTCATGTACACAAAAGTGTGAGTCGCAATACAGTTTTGTATTGAAACCTCAAAGTACAGTATATGAAAGGATCTACTATTACATTTATTTTTAATCTTGTTTGAACCTTACATGGTTGATTATTTGGTTTGAGCTATTCGAATAAATCTTCTTAAGTTTATAAAGTGCAGCTCTCATGCAAGAGTCAAATCCCGTCTTCCTCCACTTCTGCCATCCAGAATCTAGCAAAGAAAGCCAAATGAGTGGTTTGGAGTGCATCGATTTTCGTACCACGTTTGTGTGCGCCCATGTCAAAATTCAATTTCCTTTTCTATAATGGCTCTTGATGACGGCTCTGACTGATGTGATGGACAGAAAAGGTTAAATAATAATTAAGTTATTGGCCAGCCTTTCACTGGTGGAATTCTTTCATCTTGTATGTTGACCGAGAGTGTGTTTTCATAATTACAAAAGTATCGTTGGGCCTATCACACGATGTACGAATTCAAAAATGGTAAATTTAGCAAAGGAAGCTCTTAATTAAAAACTGTTAAAGGGCTCTTAGAACACTTAAGCTTTGTCCACCTTCAGGTAGTCGTATATGAATATCGAACCTATGACAAATAATCGAAAGAAACAACTTTAAAAGGACAGAAAGACGAAAGACAAAAGGTCGAAGAGGAAAAAAGGAAATCATTTTCGATCTTTTGTCCTTTCGACGTTTTATCTTTCGACCTTCCGTCCATATCTATATTCATGGTATATATCATGTTTTGACGCTAAAGATTGACTCAATAACAACTGTAATCGATATCGTCGTGTTTACTTTTGGAACCGAGCGTGACAAATGAAATCAAACAAGAAAAAAAAATCGTGGCTTAGTAGATAGCGTTAACAGACATCTCAGCTAATAACACAACACTTCTGTTATCATATTGCCAAACTGACATCAAGTAGTATAAGAGTTCATCCGGATGAAACCGACATATTGCATGATATCGCCGAATTTTCAGTTTCATATAGCTAAGTTCGCATACCACTACCCAGCAGCAACGCACCACAGTAGATAATAAGCAAAATATGTCCAATTGGCATTCTTTTCCTATATTGCATTATCATTGCGTTCGTTTCAGACTTGATTTTTCTATCATACATTATTTTGGACTTGTAAATTCTCATATAGCATAACTTCCCGTGCTGCCCTCCGATCATTACCACGAACAGAACAATATAAATTTCCATCCGAGTATCGCTCTCATTCACTTATATTGTGTTTTTTCAGCGCACGGCGTATCTAACTCGATTTCAGGTCTCCGGATAGTTTCTGTACGTAAAAGTCATCTCATTGAAGTGTCCTTTTTTCACTTTATATCTCGTTTGATATCGTTCCCTTATCTATCTTTTTGCTTGTTCAATACACGTACTCACTGCTTGCACATCTATTTAGACAGACATACTCTCACAAATAATTTCGCTGTATCTTGCATTTGGTTTTTGATCACTTGATGTGACGACATCTTTCCTTTTACTTGCTGTCTGATCAAATGTCATGATGATGTCAGTTTTTCCCCCTTTGAAGTCAAGTGCATCCCATTCCAGTCTCTGAGTTTTCTTTCATGTATTTCATTTGTTTTAGATTGTCTTTTCTCCGTGTTTAGTCAGGTTGCTCTGCATTATCAAAATCGGAGTACTGTGTTAGGGATCAGTGTTGTTAGATTAAAAGAATACATTGAAGTGTCATGTGTTAAGCGATTTAATTGGACTTACAACACTATAAATTAAGATCTTACAACACCAACCACTTTTAAATTTGCACGTTCATCCAAACAGATCTACAATATTACAGTATATTATATTCTTATTCAGATAACTAGATTATTATTATAACATTATCAATGTCTTGCATGTTATACGATGACACACTTCTTTATTGTATAGTTATGAATTTCTCTTTACCTGAGCTAATTGCAACAATTTTTTCGTGACCTCAAAGCGATACCTATTTGTAACCATTACCACACCGCTGCCCATAACTGCATATTTGTAACATTCAACAAAAGTAGGCATTCAGTAAATGGAGTACCAAGCGTGCATTTTATGGTAGTATGGGAGGAAACTAAAATTTTTAAAAATTACCAGGAACTCAAAAGTGCTTATTTGAGGCTGATATTTTGTACAACTCATATCGCATACTAGGTAAAGAGCCAGAAAATAATTCTGATAGAAATTTCATTGTTATTACATTACGAGGCTCATTTATAATCTCAATGTGACTTTTATGCGGTTATATTTACCAATGTGACAAAACAACTTGGTATTTTTTTTTCGAATTTTCTAGAACAATCTCACAGATTTCAGTAAGTTGATCGAAAGTGTGTGAGCTTCGTAGCCGTGCGGTTAGTGTCACCAGGCATTTAGCCGCATTGTGCAAGGGAGTGTGGGTTCGATTCCCGCCTCAGGCCGGTAAACTTTTCGTGAGGACTGTTTTCCGACTGTGCCACTGGGCGTTGCATCCGTCCACACTAGACGGTGCTTCCTTCAAAGGGCATAAATGCCCACTAGAAGCATTAACGTGTCAGTGTCTTTTTTAAAGTATTTATCATTTGATGACTCTCCATGGTATTAACTCCAATTTGTCAAAAATGTCAAATGTGACTGTTATGCAGTTATGGGCAGACCGGTTGCGTGTTTATTTCAGATTGCCGCTAGTGAATTCCCCAAACTGGGGAGCAACCATTATACAAATAAAAATCCATTTTTATAAACGATTGTGACGGAAACACTTGATGAAAAATGATGTGTTTCAAATGACAACGATGATTTTTTATTTGTTTTGACATGATTATCGAGATTTATTCGCTTCGAATGATTTAAATTAGGAGATTTCACCAAGTCTAGGGCAGGTAAGGTTTATAAGAACATCGCGTTTTAAATGTTGCAATAACTACGAAAAATAACAAAAAATATCGTTGTTAGGACTGATCATGATAGCTTTAAGTTGAGAAATGATTTTCGTTATTTGGTTGCGTTATTAGTTCAAAAGGTATTGAGCATTAAAAAAACATGTCTTTTGAGTGCCGACTCTAAACAGCTCTACACAATTTTTCCATCGTATTTTATAGTCGCGATATAAAATATCCAAAATCTTCAATTGTGGTTGCTGAATTTGAGCCTGAAAACACGAATTTCTTAAGATGACATTCGTTTTTACGTTTCTATTGAATCTTTTTGATGACATCAGGCTTATTGTGGAGTAAATTGATACAAATGTGCTCTTGAATAAACTAAAGCATATTAGGAAAGGTATTGCCAATAGTATTTTATTATTTATCCAGAAGTTACCCTTCTTTCAAATATTAATTCTTCTTTTGAGTTTTGCTATTGGAATAAAATTTTGCACAGAAAAATTTGATATATTTAGTACAAATTTACCCTTCTTTCGAACATTTTTTTTTCTAAATATCTTCTTCTTCTTTCTGGCGGAGTCGTTTTTCGTTTCGCAAGTTTTGCTGGGCAGTGTTTTGGAGAGCGCAAGCAAGACGCTTTGTTTTCGGGACGCCGGGAGTTGTTTTTCGTTTCGCGAGTTTTGCTGGGCAGTGTTTCGGAGGGCCCAAGCAAGACGCTTTGTTTTCGAGACGCCGGGAGTCGTTTTTCGTTTCGCGAGTTTTGCTGGGCAGTGTTTTGGAGAGCGCCCGCAAGACGCTTTGTTTTCGGGACGCCGGGAGTTGTTTTTCGTTTCGCGAGTTTTGCTGGGCAGTGTTTCGGAGGGCCCAAGCAAGACGCTTTTTTTTCGAGACGCCGGGAATCGTTTTTCGTTTCGCGAGTTTTGCTGGGCAGTGTTTTGGAGAGCGCAAGCAAGACGCTTTGTTTTCGGGACGCCGGGAGTTGTTTTTCGTTTCGCGAGTTTTGCTGGGCAGTGTTTCGGAGGGCCCAAGCAAGACGCTTTGTTTTCGAGACGCCGGGAGTCGTTTTTCGTTTCGCGAGTTTTGCTGGGCAGTGTTTTGGAGAGCGCAAGCAAGACGCTTTGTTTTCGGGACGCCGGGAGTTGTTTTTCGTTTCGCGAGTTTTGCTGGGCAGTGTTTCGGAGGGCCCAAGCAAGACGCTTTGTTTTCGAGACGCCGGGAGTCGTTTTTCGTTTCGCGAGTTTTGCTGGGCAGTGTTTTGGAGAGCGCAAGCAAGACGCTTTGTTTTCGGGACGCCGGGAGTTGTTTTTCGTTTCGCGAGTTTTGCTGGGCAGTGTTTCGGAGGGCCCAAGCAGGACGCTTTGTTTTTGGGACGCCGGGAGTTGTTTTTCGTTTCGCGAGTTTTGCTGGGCAGTGTTTCGGAGGGCCCAAGCAAGACGCTTTGTTTTCGAGACGCCGGGAATCGTTTTTCGTTTCGCGAGTTTTGCTGGGCAGTGTTTTGGAGAGCGCAAGCAAGACGCTTTGTTTTCGGGACGCCGGGAGTTGTTTTTCGTTTCGCGAGTTTTGCTGGGCAGTGTTTCGGAGGGCCCAAGCAAGACGCTTTGTTTTCGAGACGCCGGGAGTCGTTTTTCGTTTCGCGAGTTTTGCTGGGCAGTGTTTTGGAGAGCGCAAGCAAGACGCTTTGTTTTCGGGACGCCGGGAGTTGTTTTTCGTTTCGCGAGTTTTGCTGGGCAGTGTTTCGGAGGGCCCAAGCAAGACGCTTTGTTTTCGAGACGCCGGGAGTCGTTTTTCGTTTCGCGAGTTTTGCTGGGCAGTGTTTTGGAGAGCGCAAGCAAGACGCTTTGTTTTCGGGACGCCGGGAGTCGTTTTTCGTTTCGCTAGTTTTGCTGGGCAGTGTTTCGGAGGGCCCAAGCAGTACGCTTTGTTTTCGAGACGCCGGGAGTCGTTTTTCGTTTCGCGAGTTTTGCTGAGCAGTGTTTCGGAGAGCCCAAACAAGACGGTTCGTTTTCGGGACGCCGAGAAGCTTTACGGTTCGCGTTGTGTGAGTGCGAAAAGATATCCGTGTTAAGTCGAGGATGGATTACCAACTGGTAAGCTCGTTTCATGCTTATAATGACACATATTTTCATGAAAACGTTATTTTATTTAATGTTCAAATAAACTTTGAATGGTTCGTCACTACAAGTGTCGGCATTACGCCTGTTTTATATGATTTCAATATACATATATTTTCTCTCTTTAACATTACTAAAAACTTCTTTTGAATGGTTCGACATTATGGATGTTGACGTATATTTTAAAACTCCTATCAAAAACTTTTCATCTCGAGACAATAATGTACAGCGTTACTCTTCTGTAATTTTCAAACAAACTATGTTTGGTTCGTCACTAAAAGTGTCGGCATCGTTCCTTTTTCATATTATTTAAAATATATACATATATATTTTTCTTTTTGCCATTACTTAAAACATTTTTTGAATGGTTCGACATAATGGATGTTGACGTATATTTTATATCTTCTACCGAAAACTTCTCGAGACAAAATGCAAAACTAGCTTTAAGTTTAAGTTGTATTTTCCCTCCTTATCCATGGATCGCATCACTGACCAATGGTGACTCCCAGATCTTTTCCTCCCTCACTAATAAACACCCTCCCCGTGGTGATTGTGGAGATGCAGAGGTATTCTCGGTCTCTAGAAGCAACAATCATCACACCCTAACATTCCTTCCCCATCCCAACTGACTGTAAGGACTTGGCCGGCGCCGTTATTGATCAATAATATTAGATCTGCTAAAGTTGTACTTCGAAAATAAGCGGAAACTCCCATCCCTTATTCATTTGGATCGTAGTGCAATTCTTACCAGTTCCGATCAATCACGGAGTAGCAACCATTGACATGTACAGTCAGTCTATGCTATGCTATGCTATGCTAAATATCTTCTTCTTCTTTCTGGCGTTACGTCCCCACTGGGACAGAGCCTGCTTCTCAGCTTAGTGTTCTTATGAGCACTTCCACAGTTATTAACTGAGAGCTTACTATGCCAATGACCATTTTTGCATGCGTATATCGTGTGGCAGATACGATGATACTTTATGCCCTAGGAAGTCGAGAAAATTTCCAACCCGAAAAGATCCTCGACCGGTGGGATTCGAACCCACGACCCTCAGCTTGGTCTTGCTGAATAGCTGCGCGTTTACCGCTACGGCTATCTGGGCCCCACCTAAATATGATGTAACCATAATTATAGGTATAAAAACTGTTGATTTTAAATTTAAATAAATTTCACCTTCTATTATACATAGGCTGGTATTTGGAGCTATATATTTAGATATGTTTTTGTTTCCAACTGACGAAAGGGCGACAATCGATAACATTGATCTGCTCAAGTTATCAGCGAAAAGAGAAATCGATTACTTCAGTTACTTCGATGGGTTGTGTTACTTTTCCCCAAATGTCGGTTCTCCGAATGCCAGTTCCCCGAATATCCAGCTTCCCCGAATAGCCCACTTCGACGTAAAGCACCATTTTTAGGGAAACTGATCATTCGGGGAACTGACATCTTAGAAACGACATTCGGGGCAAAGTAGCACAATCACTACGATGATTCTGAACGCATTGTTTTATATTTTTTCGTTCTATTATGCCGCAATAATTTTTGGCGCCCAATTGTATTGGTTTAATCATAAATTTTGCCTTTTTTTAAAATAGGCTGTTCATTATTTTTATACTGTTTTAAATTTTATTATTTAGTTAAGCTAAATGTTAACCTTTTTTTTGATTTTTGCTATTTTTTCTTTTTTTCGATAACAGACAGTGTTTTTGATGTACACTTTCAAAATTAAAATTTATATTGAATCGTTCAAAAGTTTTGCCACAAATATTTTCTTTCAAAAATGTGTTGTTCATTTGAGTTATGTTGTGAGAAAATATTTTGCTTTGAAGCCCTAAACATTTTAAACGAAAAATAATCTGCTCTCGTATATAGGCTATTTTTGCATTATAATGCAATAATAGATCTTAGAATAAGAGTTTTTAATATTTTGCAAATAATTTTTCGCTTGTTTTACCAAGTAATTTTCATCAAGTGTTACGTCCAAACTGGGACAATGCTTGATCTGCGGTGAAATATTCTATGAGCGTTCCCTTTATTGAAAACTGCGAACTTTCTTTGCCAATTTACTATTTTCAAATATGAATATCGCATCAAATTCAACGATACTCTATGTTCTTGGATGTGGAGAAAATTTTTATTCCGAAAAGATCTTCCGCCAGACCAGTCACAAGTTTTATTTAGTTATGCTCTCTATTGTCCCTTCAATTTTTGATATCTTGGAATATCTCTGAACGACCACCACGCTTTTTAAGAACCCACGAATTTTTTTTGCTTTGGGCACGGTGGTGTTGTAAAAAACTTCGAAAATGTCGATATTCATTATAAGTCAACCATTATGCCAAACGACTTTATGCTCAACGGCATTATGCCAAACGACCTTATGCCAAACGACTTCATGCCAAACGGGTGGTTAATTTGCTTTAAATTGAAATGATTGTCATCTGCCCTATCAACCATGAAGTTTCAATTAGTGAGCTCATTCCATGCTTCTAATTCAAAAATGTTTTATATGTATGCGCAGATCTTTTTGTGACATCGGTTTCAATGTTACGTTTTTGCATTTAAAAAAAAAACGATGATTATTTCGTTACTCCAAGTGTCGACATGTTCTATTTCATATTTTACATAACATATTGAAATAAACAAACCTAGGCTTTTGTTTTTGTAAGTATAAAAAATACTACGAAAGGTTCGATACAAAGAGTGCCAATGTTTTATTAGGATAGGCTATCTATTAAAACTATATGATGTAACTTGTGAATCCTCCCTATTAAATAAAAGCCTTTTCCTGTGATAATTGTGGGGATGCAGAGGTATAGTCGGCCCCTAATAACAATGGATATTACAAACATTCCTTTCTTCATATAACGACTGTAACATGTATTTACAAAATCTTTGAATGGTTCGTCACCATAGGTGTCGACTTATTTTATATTTAGTCTTCATTTTTGTCAATAGATGCCTTTTTCAATTGAGGTTACATGAATTCAATCACTTACCAAGGTGAATCCCAGATTGTGTAGCTTCTGAATCCTTTCCACTACCAATTCTCCTTTTTGCGACAACCATGAAGATGCAGAGGTATACTCGTTCTTTAGTAACAATGGATGTCACACTTGCATTCCTGCCCTTCTTCAATGACCGCAAGGACGTGGCCGGCGCCGTTATTGACTTTGAAATGTTTTGAATTCTTTTCACTGATAATAGTAAGCCACTCCCAAGCTCCGTCTGTTGGTTCCTTTTGATTGTTTTGGTCAATCACGGAGTAGCAACTACGAATTGTACGGTCATCTATGCTTATGCTCAGTACCCAAAAATCTCTTCTACAGTATGGTCTATAAAAAAATCGAAAAAAAACTCTGTGTGTTAGGATAGTTTTTATAAGGAAAATAAAAACGAAACATAAATTTAATATACTTTTTCATTTGTTAACTCTGTCTAGATACTGTTTTACTATTAAAACCTTGTCTCGAATATTCGCCTATGTCAAAAGATAGAGGAAATTTATATCTTGAGCGCTGAAGATCATAATATATCGTAGTTTAAACTGCCTATTTTGTAGACCTTCGATTTAGGTTTCATTGAAGTGTGATTGGTTATTTTGCTGTATAACTATAAGCCAGTGTTTTACTAAATTTTCTCTGATCAAAAGAACAGATTGCCTTTTTTAGAAATTCGTATAGTACTTGGTATTTGCTCTTTATTGAAGTTTGACGAATAATGAAAGTACATTAAATCCACAATATGCAACTGCTTCCAAAACTATGACTGATGCAGAATAGTTTTTTGCAATTTCTCATCGTAATAGGCTGTTTTTCATCACGTCAATCTGCCATGAAACGGCCTACTTTCTTGCACTGAAGTATGCAGTGCGGGAATAGTCATTACGCAACTGAAATCAGTGCTGTAATGGACTTTCTTGCACTGAAGTATGCAGTGCGGGAATAGTCATTACGCAACTGAAATCAGTGCTGTAATGGTTCATTACGCAACTGTTTTGAGTTGCCTAATTAATCATTACACTACAATTTTTCAGAAATTGTAAAATGTTGGTGAATGCATTGCGATATAATTTGTGATATCCTCAAGTGGTCTTCTACAAAATTGTAAGCTGCAAGCCTCTTAGGATAAATTTACGACTCGTGCTGTGAAAATCAACTAACTTGTTTCGTAAATTACTATTATGTTGAATATGAAAAACACGTTTACTATGATATTCTACATGCCTTGAGAATGAACAAACTTATATACAGACGTATATTCTATAGAGGTCACTAGCACCAAGAAATTAGCACAAAGAAAAACAACCGATCGGTATCTATTGAAAGACGCCAAAGGCGAAAAAGCTCAGAATACACTGTGAACGACGCATGATGCGAAACCATACATACACCATTTGTACCTTGCACCTTGATGACCACAGCCAGTGGTTGAAAGCTTCATGCCGTTTACGCAAAATGAATTAATATTAAGCAGGATCCACGCTCACACGCTCACAAACCAATGGCGAACGATTTGCTCACAATTTCTTGCATTGGAGAACCAGAACAAAACAAATGTAAAAAGAGCGTGATTGCTGGATGAGCAGAGTTTGCTCGCAACCGTTCTTTTCCCGTTCATAACTATTTTTGTAGATAATCGGGTGGATTATGATTATAATAGATAGATTACAATCGAATGTACGACAGTGTACGTTGCGGCAGCATTTTTCTGTAGTGCATGAACAGACTTTGTTCGCCGTTTTGCACCACTGACCACAGCGTAGCGTCATGCCATTGCCGAGCGTATTGTAGAGCTACGAAGTCGCGACACCTGGTTTCCTGCTAAATATTTCTTTCGACATTCGCAGTAAGTGATCAGCCGCTCAATAATATTCCCATCTTCATACACTTGATACAACTCGTGATTCATTTTCTAGTTTCCCACCAAGTATTGTCCGTGGCACTTTACGCTCGAAAACATCGAAGTATTTCTGGTCTGCCTCTTTCAATGCCCACGCTTCGAGCCCGTAGAAAGCCACCGGAAAGCCTTCGATGTTTTAAACAGGACGAATTTTGTTTCCGTTTGTAAGTTGCGGCACCTATTTGCAGCCGCAACATATCTTTGCATTTCGCGTGAAACGTCGTTGCCACATGTCCCAAGCGTTCCAAGGTAAACAAATTCTTCAATAACTTCAAACCCATACCCATCAAACACTACCTCAGCACCTACTTTACCAAACCTGCCTCTCTCTTTACCTGCATCGTTTCTGTAGAATTAATGGTCAGGCCTATCCTCGCTGTCTCCCTCTTCAGACGCACGAAGGCTTCTCTACTGACCTACGATCGATTCCAATAAGGTCGTCCGTAAAGCCGAGGAGTATGTACGACCGTGTGATGATAGTGCCGTTTATCTGCACACTAGATATCTTAATAGCACCCTCGAGTGCAATGTTGACCAGAAAATTCGAAATTGCGTCTCCCTGATTCAATCCGTCTAACATCACATACGAGGTCGACACCTCATCTGCAATCCGTACACTTGATTTCGAGTCATTTAACATTGCACGTATCAGCCTAATCAGTTTCGCCGGAAAACCATGTTCATACATTATCTGTCATAGCACATTTGTTTTCTTCCGTGCTTGAGAAGCTTGACCGAGATCTCGTGCTTCCTAGCAGCCTTACTGTTCTTCAGCTCACTGACAGCCTTTTTAATCTCTTCTTTGGTCGATGCGTCCACAGCTTGAACGTCTTCATGAATATTTACCATATTTCTCGCTACATTTTCATTTTCGTCGTTCAACAATTGCTGAAAGTGCTCCTTCCACTTGGCAGCCATCGCCGTTTTATTGGTTTGCAAACTCCACTTAAGATCATCCCACATGGCGGGCACTGGTACGGTATTGCGCCGCGCGCTATTGATCGTTGCGTAAAATCTCCGCATATCGTTCTGGTTCATGCTATTTTGAATTTCATCTACCACACTTTCTTCGTACTGGCTTTTCTTTATGTTGTGGATTCTCTTTCCTTCAGCTTTCGCTGCCCTGTCTAGCTGGAACTCGTGACGCAGGATAGTCGCACTCGAATTTTAGCAACTACGAGATAATGATCGGAGTCGGTATTAGTGCCCCGAAAGGTCCTGACACCTACGACATCTGAGAAATGTCGCCCATCTACCAGCACGTGGATTATTTGGGGGTCGCCAGGTTAGTTTGCCAGTTCTATTTGCGTGCAAAGTAGGTACTGCTGATTTATATCCCTATAGCAGCAGCGAAGGTTACGAGCCGCAGTTCATTATCATTGGTAACGGAATGAAGGCATTCCGTTCCAATGACGTGTCGGAAATAAACTTCTTCTCCGCATTTGCATCGCCGATGACTATCTTGACATCTCGGGCACTCTTCGTAGGCCTCCGTAGGTCTCTCATAGAATTTATCCTTCATGTCATCGGCCTTATCGCTCGTTAGCGCATATGCTGATTACGCTGTAGTTAAAGAACTTGCCTTCCATTCTCAATATACAGATACGGTCGCTTACCAGTTTCAACCGAATAACTCGCTTCATCTGCTCCCCAATCACTATGACGCCAACTCCACGTTCTGCTCTGCCGCCGCTGTAATTCACGTTCTCTGGTTTTCGGCCAGCGTATTTCCTGGACAGCTGCCACGTTCACGCCGACATTCCGCAGTTCACGAGCCAGGAGCTCAACGTGCGGGTTAATTAAAAGTTCTCACGTTCCAAGGTCCACTTTCCAATCGTTGTTCTTTATTCGGTGCCGGGTCTGTTGCCGTAAAATCAATCCGTACTTGGTTGGTAAATAGTTTTCGATAGGCCACCTAACCAGAGTTGCGCTCCCTACATCGTGCCAGAGAAGCTGTGTCAACCACCCACCTTTATCAGGGCTTTGAACTCGTTGCCTTGGTTCGCTATAGTTTCAAGTTCTTTCGGACATGCAAACTATGGTCATTCAGCACCCATAAAGTGTTGAAAACTCCTTCGTCTGAAAAAGTAAAGTAACCATAATGATTTTCGTAATTTGGATATCCTTGGATTTTGTTTAACCTACTGACTTCACTAAATCCGTAAGTATTTATATTGCCGGATTGTTCAGCGATTGAAGAGCGTTCCTGTAATCGACTTAAACAACTCTTATCCAGTGATCGGTCTTTTCTACATTGTGTCCTGAGTTTAGTCGGATCGGAATTTAACTATGTGGTTTTCACAGACAGCTGACAACAAGTTTCTTCAAAAGCTTTTTATCGCCATGATCAACTCCCTACATGTCAAAAGAACTGACAAAAGTCCTTAAGCTACCCTACTAAATATTTCAAACAATTTAATTAGCTCTAGCTGAAAGTCCTAGCTTGGATGCCATAAATAAAAATTGAAAGTGAAACATAACCATTAAAAGCTGCATCCAAACAAACCTGGATCCGACCAAAATTGGATTAATGTCACCCACGTCAGTCAGTGTCACAACGCTTTCGCCGCGATCTAATCTATAATTATCACTCAGCACTTCACAGGTTGGCTCTTCCCGCCGCTAACTTCAGTTGTCCAACGCAAACATCCTAATTGGTGTGTTGATGACAAGCTTCGATGAGAACTGCCGAAATGGTTGTCAGTCAACCAGTTTGGTAAAGCGAGAAGATTAGTTCGTGGAAAGCCCCAACCCACACCCCAATTCGCGTCGACAACCCTTATGGATTGGGTGGTGAACTTCATCGGTACCGAATCATTGAAACCTAAAAATATTCAATTTTGCTTCCGTTTCTGTGATGTTTTCCATCTTTTGGAGGAATTTCCGGCTCTGTGTGTTCCATTGACTGAATCGAACCGTTTCGATGAAATAGGTATTAAGAATTGAATTGACACTGATTGATCTGTTGACAGAGGTCTGCACGACCGCCGTGACTTTCCCGGTGACAAAAACGCGGTTTTTGATGTTTCAATTTGAAACGGTTGCCACGCTTTCAAATACAGTGGGATTCCGTTTTTGGCATGCTCCGTTTTTGGCATGCCCCATTTTTGGCACCCCCCGATTTTGGCAACAAAATGGATCCGTTTTTGGCAACATTTTTTAATACCATTAAAATTTGTAAATTTTTGTAAATATTATCGTGTCTGTTGCTTTGTTTATCTGAACAGTAGGTCAACTATGCACTTATTACGTTCCAGAGCTCAATTTTCGTCGATATACCCGCAAATCTCAATAACTACTAAGGGCTCCCGTACGCGCTCATTTACTTCAGGATGGTCGTTGGTGTTGCGTTCGCAACATTTCATGAGGTCATCAATCTCCACCAGAACTCAACAATCTCTTTGGCATTCATACTGAGTGACCAGCCCACTTTAGTCTGCCAGTAGGTGATACACTAAAAAGAGTGTATATTTTACTATATTGTATGATGTTGTAGAATTCCAATGTGCCATTCAATACCGGCATCATGAAAAATGCGAACACAGTCCAAACTACACTTTATTCTCAATAATATCAATGCGGCATACGTTAAAAACGGTTAAGTGTATTTTAACTTTTGTTTGTGATATTAGAGTGTATATTGATCTTTCTGCGTCAACTTTTAAGAGCTACGTTCCCGCTTTGTTGGAGGTTCTTCAAGACGTTAGGTTTGTTAAGAGACGATCCAGAATTTTGTACAAGATTTTTAATCTAGGATACGGGTCTCAAAATAATCAAAAGGTTCCTTACGAGCTGGGTCTATGAATTTCCTAGCTAAACTCTGGAGAATCCTTAGGAGACTCTTGGTTCTTAATGGACTTCTCTGACATTTTACCGGACTCTTGAAGATGTCTGCAGATTTCTAGCGGACACTGACGGTTTCTTGCGGGATCCTGAGAATTTATAATTGATTATTAGGGATTAAGTTAAAAGTTTGGTGATTCCTAAGAAACTCTTAAGCAGGATCCTGTAAATATCCGTTGGTTCCATAAAGTAGGTGTAAAACATATATCAAGCTCAATTAGAACTTAAATGATAAAAGCATGGTTGTGTTTTCTACAAAATTGTGAGCCGCATTTATGGATCATGAGATGTAGTTGTTCATGTTTGCCCTTTTGACTGCAGTTGCATTATTGAAATGCTCTCTTCTTCTTTCTGGCGTTACGTCCCAACTGAGACAAAGCCTGCTTCTCAGATTAGTGTTCTTATGAGCACTTCCACAGTTATTAACTGAGAGCTTTCTTTGCCAATTGACCATTTTTGCATGTGTATATCGTGTGGCAGGTACGAAGATACTCTTATGCCCTGGGGATCGAGAAAATTTCCTTTACGAAAAGATCCTCGATCAGCGGGATTCGAAACCACGACCCTCAGCATGGCCATGCTGAATAGCTACGCATTTACCGCTACGGCTATCTGGGCCCCGATGGAATTCTAAACTTACCGAGTTTTTTAAAATTTAATTTAAATGCCTAAAAGTTAAACTGATGTATAATGTTCATTAAATAAAAAAAACTTATGCCGTTTTGCAATATCCAGCGATTTTGTTTTGTAAATACGTATTGATATGAATACAGTAATATATTTTATTTCTTTCGTATTCTAACACAGTTCCAGGAAAATGTTAAGTTCTTGTATAAAGGTCACTTTTGCGAATATTGATTTTACATGGCCCACTCATACAAATAGTGCGTATGAAGCTTCTTAAAATCATTAAAGACGTTCAGGCGTAAAAAGTTTGTATGTAAAACGTTTGCTACAATTAGCATTACGGCGCTATAGATTCATATCATAGTACAACCCTACGGAAAACTGCTTCGAAGTGAGCCGTTTTGAAGTCTAGATGCCATATAGTTCCATAAGGATGATGTAATAACATTCTAATGATGTTTTCAAAACCAATAGTTGAAAAATAAAATTTAAAATAAGGGTTCCGATTTTGGCACGGTTCCGTTTTTGGCAACTGAAAATTTAGATTTTGTTGCCAAAAACGGAATCCCACTGTACCTGTTCAGCAGAATCTTACCAGTTCGTTGAGTTCGGTTTACAATTACGCCTGAATAATTGCAATAAGTCTTCTTAGCCTTGTGGTACACAATCTTCTTAGCCTTGTGGTAATATCCGCGGCTACGCTGAAGGTGCCTGGGTTCGATTTCCGGAGGGTCTAGGATCTTTTCGTAATGGAAATTTCCTTGACTTTCTTGGGTATGGAGTATCGTACCTGCCACACGATATACGAATGCGGAAATGGCAACTTTGGCAAAGAAAGCTCTCAGTTAATAATTGTGAAAGTGTTCATAAGAACACTAAGCTGAGAAGCAGGCTCTATCCCAGTAAGGATGTTAATGCCAAGAAGAAGAAGCAGAACAAGCAGAATAAGCAGAACAAGCAAAACAAGGAGAAGTTGATGCTAATATGCAGGATACATGCTTCCTCAAAATACTTTGTCACTGTATAAAATAACCGTTGAGATGAAAAAAAATAATACCTTGTGAGACAAAATTTCTCTAATTGAAACACACAAAAAAAATGATATTTCAGTGCCAGGAATATCTTTTTTTCTTCTTCTCATTCTTGGCATCATGTCCATCTGGGATTCTCAGATCTTCTCAGTTTAGCTTCGAGCTTCTTAGCTTAGTTTCCGCACAAATATTAAAAAAAATCAGGGGATTGAAACATCTTTCACAATTTGCTTTTCATTCCAATAACTTCTAGAGAAAAACATAAAAATGATTAAAACATGGTTCATTTTTGTGTTACACGATGCCGAAATCTGTAGTGATATGCAGTTACTTTTCATAATCGGGCAATTCGACTTGGTGTTTTTCCCTAATTTTACTGAACAAATCTAGTGGTCTTGCTAGTGCAATTGAAAGAATAATCAAAGGTATGTTGAAAAATGATATCAACTTAACATTGACCAAACTGTAGATGGGACTGACTAACGATTCACGGCAGTATAACCAAAGGAAGAAGGGCGATGAAAAGTTTTAAACGTTATAAAAATCTGGTTGGACGATTGGCAAAGAAAGCTTTCAGTGAATAACTTTGAAAGTGCTCATAAGAAATTTAGCTGAGAAGCAGACTCTGTCCCAGTTTGGACGTAATGCTAGAAAAAAAAGAATGGTAAATTTGTTGAAGTGCAGTTTATCAATATGACGACGGAATAAAATTCGTCTGAAGTATTTGTTTTATTTTATAAACAAAACGAAATTTTTGAGACAATATCCAACAATCAATGCGAAATTTGAGGCATGATTATTCGTTTATTTATTAAAACTCACAAAATTTTCTCACAATTCTAAATGTATAAAATACCCGTAACGCTGGTAGATCACCTTTTCGTGGTGCGTTACGGGGTAAGATCTACCATATTGTACTCTAGTTGTATCTGTTCTTGTGAATACTTATAAATTACGGTCGGAAGAGTATAACAGAGTAACAAGCCACTAAGACCCACCTATTTGTCCTAGATGATGAGGAGGTCGAAGTGGAAAAATGGCTCAATCAGCATCGGAGGTTGGTTTCAACTCATGGCACAAGTACTTTCCGAGTTCAAGAATTTATCTTTCGATATCTAGGAGGGAAACGATTCCGAATCAGTGGAGTAGTAGACCTCCTAACTAGTAAAATAAGCTTCTTGTTTCAAGGAATCTAAATGTCTCATGCGATGAAACCTGTTCACAGTTTCAAAAAACGACTTTGAACCTCATAAGTAGAAGCAATAATTTGATACGCTAGAGTACCGATGCATGGTCAAAATCAGTATCATTCAACCAGCTTAGTGGCCGAACCTGATTAAGGGGCGCGCTTTTGAAAGTTTAATGATGATAAACTGTTTTCTCCAAAAGGTATAAATAGCGGTATCTTTTTCTAAAGAGGCTCTATGCAAAATAGTAAAGAATGATATTTGTATAAAAAACGACTACTTCATTATTTCTCAATAGTAATGGAGTAGAACGACATGCACTAGACAAAGGACACGGGTATACCACAAAAAATCAAAGAAAACTGGTTGCAGTGGTGCATCCCGAACAGAAACAGAAAAAAATGTATAAAAAATCTACTTTATACAGTTTTCTAAACGGCATTATCTTCCTAAACCAACCTCCATGAGTTGATATTCCATGAGTTGAAATCGACTCCTGAAACCATACAAAACAAAATTGATGATTACTTTACTAAGGATTTTTGTTCCATGACTCGATATTTTCTTGAGTCGATGACTTCTACAGAAATCATGGAGCATTGACTGTATATATGTTTGCTCAAATGCCGTTTTTTTGCGATTTACACGAAGAAGGTGATATTGTGGTCGGAAGAAATCAAATGCCAACTGAAAATAAGCTCCACTTCTAAAATAGAACTCAAAACTTTTCTTATCAGCGTTATTTATAGCTTTTTATCAACACTCCGTTCATATCTGAACCTGGTTTTATGTATTTTATGATTCAGTGCAAATCGCTACTTGGTTCGAGTTCGATTTAGCAGAGGCCTCCTGCCATATTTTCTCTTGTCACGTCTGACTGCTGCAGTGAAGAATGAATAAAGATTCCACGAAGCAACTTTCGACAGCTGTTATAATATACAGTCACCGCCAAAATGAAGTGTTCACTTTTTTATTCTTTCGAAAAATGATGTAAAATTAATAGTTTAAATGAAAAGTTAATGTTAAGCTAATGTTTTTGTGCTTATAATTTCATACTTGTTTATATCATTAGGTCATTTTTCAAATGAATTGCTTTGAGAAAAGGTTACAAAATTACGTAAATAGCGTCTATTTCTATTCAGAAAACTAATATATTTGGATATACATTTTTAAAATATATCTCGACATGTAATAGTAGTTATTGCAATTTTTCATCTTAATAGGCTGTTTTTCATTACGCCAATCTGTCATGAAATGGCCTACTTCCCTGCACTGAATTACGCAGAGTGGTAATAGTCATTACGTAACAAGTTGTAGAATAAGTGCTGTAAAAATCGAGTTCTGCAACGAGTTACGTACAACGCTTTTTGCAATTTCGTAGAAGACCACTTGATGGTATCAGAAATCATATTGGGGTGCGCTCCTCATTATTTTGCACATTTTGAGAATTGTTGCGTTACTGATTAATTACGGTACTCAAAACAGTTGCGTAATGAAAAAGCGTTGCGTAATAAACCATTTCGCAACTGAAAATAGTTTGCACTTGCATAGTTCAGTGCAGGACAGTAGGGCGTTTCATGGCAGATTGGCGTAAGGAAAACCGGCCTATTACGATGAGAAATTGCAAAAAAGATATTAGCATTAAGGCTAAGTAGCCCGTCATTCGTTTTGGCAGCCATGTTGGCATAGCAGCTCGCAATTTCAAAGTCATACACCTAAGTCCTTATAGATCATATGGATACGGAAAAGTATCACTATATGCGTTGACATGCAGAAAGTGTACTGATACTGACATGCAGATAGTGTGCTGATACTTTTTTACATGCATTAGTGCAACACCAACTGGTTTTCTTTAATTCGAAATTGTGGCATGATTTAGCAACAATTATCAACGGCACGTACACATTTAGGTAGAGTTTTTCGCAAGCCATTTTTCCCAAAAATTGAAATCAAAGATCGATTATGCATTGGCTGGGTACCCTTATATACCCAAAAAAGCTGTTTAGTAGGGGAAACTAGGAGTACTTGACCCCTTAGTGCGACGATAAATCTATTGTGAAATGGGAGTTCAAGGATTTTTTGGAAAGGAAACTTGTTCATGAATTATGAGATCTTCTAAAATACTGTTAAAATCTTCGAAACTTCGTTTTTTCCAATGATATGTTCATACAAATGTTTCCCCTTTTGAACGCATGTACCAGATTAAGGGTTATTGAATTCGGATAAAAAATGTAATATAATTTCGTTTCATAATTATTCAAACTTCAACGCTCAATTATACCTACATTTTCTAGAAAATACAGTTTTTATTTCATGTTTTGCAGTACTTGTACATGAAATCCAGCGAAGCCTTCATTTTAAGACGACTATGAAGAGCTTAATTCCAAAAATTCAATTCCCCTTTTTCAATAGCTCTATTTGCATTCTTCAAATGGCATCGAACAAAATGCAATTCAAAATTATTATAGTAAAGGTAGTTTACGTTATTCGCACTTACTATCTTTTTTTTGTCTAAACAAACCTCTGTCATGAGTTCGCAACATGATTTCCTGACACCACTTTACTGATGAAATTATGTTTGCATCGTAATTTTGTCGCAAACTGTCGTTATATTTTCATTGATTTTTCTTTGTAGGGGGAGATCCCCCAGTACCGGACACTTAAGCCACTAAATTCATAATTAAAAAATATTGATTTTATGGGCTCGTGTTACCCATTTATGATAAATATTATCATTTTTATAGTGTACAAAAATAAATTTGAAAATATAAATATGAATTTTGACATTGCGTTTTGATGATGTATTTCAGTACCGAATTGATCGATCTTGAAAGGTGGCACCCAATACCGGACACGATCTGGAAATGCCTCGAATTCTGTAAATTTGAACATCATTGAATGTGTACACTATAGGAATAGTTTATAATTGCCAATTCAATGCAATTGCAACATTTACAAAAATAATTTGAGTTTTTCTTAATTTGCAAGATGCCTATCAAAAACCTCTTTCATATATGATGAAAAATAGCACATTTTACGATGTTGTTATGAATGTCCATTCTTCTTAATTTTATTGCATGTTTGATACCATGGTCGACGGGACCCATGAAAAATGAAAGTATTTTGAGACACTGATGCAATAATTACAAAAATATCATATAACAAATCAAGCTGTCCGAAACTGAGGGACAGGAGGTGCTTAACCAAAATTGTAATTTGTCCATATTCACTTCAATTATGGTACAAAATACATTCATACTATCAAATTAGGATTATGTTCGATCATACTTGCGGGATCCAAAGTATTTTTTCATATTCGAAATAATTACTAAATAGCCTCAAAATTAAGAAGATACGTTAATTTTTTAAAGATTTTCAAACTTTTATACTTTTTTAAAAAGGCATGCATATTTCAAGGATGTGTTATTCTACGTAAACATTAGTCTACATAATAGCTTTCTTTTCTACTAATACACCATCTTGATTGGACCATGTTTTTTCAATGTTTCGACTTTGTCCGGTATTGGGTGCTGTCCGGCACTGGGGGATCTCCCCCTACAATCTATGTCAATTTGCCGGAAATGTGGAACAATAGAGAGATTCATAAAAGATTCATACTTTCTAGGAACGTGATATCTTTCAAAAAATTACAAACTTTCTCTGAATAAATTGTGATTTTTACTACTATCATTGGGTATATGGGCTTTTTAAATCATCGATTTAATGATTCTGTTTCTTTTCATCACATTTCATAGAGATTTCTAGATTCGGGCGATATAAAATTCAAACACGTTCAAAATATCATATGGAGCAAAATAAGAGCAAACGAATTCAAAAACATCCCTTCTTCCATCTGTCAGATTTAAGTTCTCTTTTCAGCAACTTCTCTTATTATGCTTTGAAGAATGATTTTTCACTACGAGTTGATAAGTTTGTACTTACATTACAGTACTAGCGTGTTTGAAGCATATTTCATTGTATTTCCATAGTAATGTTTTGCCGAATTTGGCATTTCACAACTACCACTTCAAAACTGAAGTTAGCACAAATACTAATTTATGCTTCGACTGCACCTCTTAATACCCCACATCACCCACAGGCGTTTGTTCAGATGTTATTGCCCAATAATAGTACACAAGCTGATGCAAAAATGCCCTTTTTTAAGGTTTAAAATTGCGCGTAACTTCAGTGTAGTTTTTTTTACGTTTTTCTTGAGTTAACATATACAAATATATAAACAGAAGCATTTTTATCCATTTTCTATAATCTAGGGTGGAAAAAGCATTCAAAAACACATCGTTCGTCCTAATCAAGGATGGCGCGCTTTGTAACTTATGGGCAAATTACCCCCAGTTTCCCTACTTGTTTTTGAGATAACTGCTAATGGAGTAATTTAACGGAACAAGTGGCTTAGATAAAAGTGGCTCATTTAAATATGAAAAAATAAAATTAAATAAAACGAATGATCGGAAAGCTTCTTCAAATAATTCTAAAGCCATAACCCACAAAAAAAAAATATTCACCGCGAAGAAAATATTCAAATCGCTATATTTTTTTTTGTTTCTGGATATTTTTGCCTCATTTTTTCACAAGTTCTCAGAAAACTTTTCTATTTTTGGAATCTGTGTCTATATTGCCCATTAGTCATCCGATTTTGAAGATATTCTAGTATTCCTTGGGGGACCTACACTTCTTATATACATGTTCTTTGGCCGCCATTTTGTTTTTACCAAATTCATAAAAAAATGTGTGCTATACAATATCAGGTAATGAAGAGTTTCTCTGAAAAACTCATACAAATCGGTTGAGTTGTCTCCGAGAAATCCCAAAATTACTATATCAGGTTTTTTGAAGGTTTCAAGAATTGATTACGGTTACTGTTTTATTATTCTATTTTTAGGCAACATTGTAGACCGGATATACCCCTGCATCTACCCCAACTCATGCGATAAGGTGTTGGGATGGTAATTTTATGGCAGAGAGGTTTGCTGTTTGGTTAGCAGACTGCCTATGTATCATATCGTATCGTAAGGGAAGGCGTGCTAATGATGGAAGAATGGAAGCGAAGGGAAACGGTTTTTTGTCCGTCTCTGGTTCTATCAAATGCTATGAACAGTGATAGATTAACAGTAGAAGATAGAAGTAAGTGAAAGATACATTTACAAAGTACGAGGAAAGGGACGGGCCTGACATTGAACCCATGACCTTTTGGTTATAAAGCAGAAGCGATAGCCATTAGACTAGCAACCCGACTCAATACATTATGGGCCACCATTGCATTTCGCTTCAAAGTTATAATTATTTGAATTTAACTTATAAGGTTTGTCACAGTCCTCAATATATTTTATCGCTACATATATCATAATTCAAGGAATTATAATTTTCCGAATATATAACCTGTAGAGTCCATATTAGTCGTGGGATCTAGCATTTCCATCATATTTCTTAAAAATGGATGCGAATATTGAATCATGCATTTGATTTTACATATTTTAATCTTCAAATTGTAAAAATTTGAGATGTTGTGATAGAATACACGCAAATGTATTAGGAATTTTCCTGAACATAAATACGAACAAACTATTCTTAAAGTTATGAATTTCCAGCTCTAACATTGCCTTTCGTCTATACGGCTTTCTTCAATGTCACAGAATAACTCAAAACAAAAAACTGTTACAAGAGAATTTGATTTTTTTTTCTATTTATTACAACAAATTTTATTGAATAACTGAATTCTATACGAAAAATAGAGCAAACGGAACACTGCAAAATAGAACCACATATTTTTTAAAAATTAAAACAAATCAAACACAACACCAAAATTAACTTTGGTTGCGACTGTATAGCCTGAAATATCCTGTACAGCCAGGTTATTGATCGTTGAGTTCGGGGAATCCACGGTCATGTTGTTTGAACTGTTCAGCGTATCCGTGTAGCGTAGAAATTTACATGGAACTGGTTAGTTTATTTTGCTTGGCATAGCATAGCCTGCTGTTATCGTGGGAAGTCAAACATTTCAATCGAAATCATCTGCTCTGTATCCTGGGTAATAATTCAGACTGCTTCAATAAGTAGCTTAAAATAACTCGTGAACGTCCAGCTTGTAATCTGATTTTTAGTAATATTTCGTTTCAATTATTTGCAAATTGAATTTATCAATCAAAATGGTTTTTGGAAGTCTCTTGTTTCCAATATATATTGAAGTATAAAATCAGAATAGTGCGAATGTTGGGGCCTTCCTTAGCCGAGTGATTAGAGTCCTCGGCTACTAAGCAAAGCCATGCTGAAGATGGCTGGGTTCAAATCCCAGTCAGTCCAGGATCTTTTCCTAATGGAAATATTCCTGACTTCCCTGGGCACAGAGTATAATCGTACCTGCCTTACGATATACGAATGCAAAAATGGCAACTTTGGCAAAGAAAGCTCTCAGTTAAGAACACTATGCTGAGAAACCGGTTCTGTCCCAGTGGGGACGTTAATGCTAAGAAGAAGAAGAAGAAGATGATGATGATGAAAAAGCGAATGTAATTCTGTACAAAGATAGACCGTTACGTATATTCGACATTTAAAGCTCTTGTTTTACTTCTAATGAAAGCTTTACTGACTTGATAATTTGTTCATCATTATTCGAAATAATGCCACCAAGCAGATTATTAACTTTTTAGAGAATTGTAAATTATTTCAGTATAAGATCGAACGCAAAATACGAAAAAGTTCTTACAAAATTTCTTCAATTTTCATATTGATAGATGCTATCATGAATACATTTACTGGTTGGTATGACTAAGGTATTGAAAATTTGCCAGCTGCAATTATTGCTCCTGCATAATGTACAGCCGTAAACTTGCACGATAAAGCTTCGGTTCGAAGTTTGATAGATAGCTAGCCATCAAACAAACCGATGACAACAGTCTTGCGTGAGCAAGTTTTAATTGCTCCTTGGAACCCATCCAGAAAACAAGTGACACTCGTAGCAAGTTTATTACACTTTTCCAACGAACCGGATGGATGCTGTTCTGGAAACTGCGCTACTAAGTCGGTCCGTCGGTCGATAGGGATGAACACCTTCTTCTTCTTCCCGAGCAGCGTATTGCAGCAGAATTATAATAGATTTTTAACGATTTTTCTGGCTGGACAGTAGTTAAAAAAGTGAAAAATTATAATAAATTTTCTTCAACATGATTATCTGTCAATAAATGTATAATGGCCCTACGTGAACAGGAAATCCAGCAAATCTGGGATAGACATGGGTTTACAAGCAGTTCTTTAGTTCCCCATAACTGAATTATGGCAAAACTTGTTATATTCTTTAACTGCCCATAAAGTATAGCCGTCCTAAGTAGGTCACTAACGGGAAGGAAACGACCCTCATATAATGGTTAAGGACTGCACCACCTACGAATTTGTGCGAATTGCTTAGTGCTAATGCTAATAAAAGCATAACCGTCCCATATAGATTTCCGAACTTGCAATTCTGGTAGCAGGTGTCTTTTTAGAGGCTTGATGTACAGGGTGATTACTAATTCCTGTCAGTAAAGTAAATGATCGTAGAGAAAAGATGTATGTATGAATTTTGATTTCCAGTGTACATCCTGTTTTGTACATCTATAAAGTTTGTTTTGACAATGTAAAGATTAAATCTTTTTTTCATTTACCTTAGTTTTTAGTCATATATGTTGTATAAAGGCATTGCATCTGGCACGCATGTTTTCCACAGATATGTATTTTTTACTAAACTCCACTGAAAAGTTTGCCTGATTGAAACAGCATGTTACAACAATCTTTTAGACTTACTAGGGAATAACATAAGAGTGATTATTGAAAATTTTAGCGAAAAAAATATATCTTTTTTGGTTAAAATATATGCTTCTGGATAACGTGTGTGTTAACTGTAATGCTTCTGAAACAACGCATGTGGCTGGAAATTAAGGTGAAAAAATAAATATGTTATCTATGTATAGTGAAGGCAAATGTTATAGATGTCCAAAACTGGATATGCACTGGTAATAAAAATTCATACAACCATCTTTTTTCTATGATTACTTATTTTACTGACAGGAAATAGTAATCACCCTGTATATATTAATGCATGTCTCTAAAAGAATAAAAGGTATTCATAGTCTCTAATTCAATCCAAATGGTCTCTAAAGTCACTTTTTTTTCCTTATTTTACTTGCAGTGAATCTTGCTACCGAATTCTCGAGATTCCAGAGAATCTTTAAGAGACTATTGTACAGGTTCTTCAGGAATTTCTTCTCAGATCTTTCGTAAAAAAACCTGAGGAATTCTCGCCCCAATACTTCCAGCACCGTTTCAAGTAGTGCTTAAAGGAATTTCTTCAGAATTCGCTGCAAGAAATATTTGAGCACTCAAGCGCTTTTACCTCCAATAATTTTCACAAAGATTTCTGTCAACAATTCCCCAAAGATTATTTCAGGTTTTCCTCCTGATACTTTTTTACTAATTCTTCCACCAATTTCCCCAGGTTTTACGATAAGTGATCTTCTCAATATTCCTTCAGGAGTCCTCCCATGAAAATCACCAAAGGCTCATTCCAGAGCAGGGTTTGATTGCTGACAAAATTGGGTGTATCTCTCCCTTATCGCTCTCTGTACCAATCACGATCCGCATCACATCATGAGAGTCTGTTTATCATCTTCTGCTACAACTCTGATTAGATCGGAGCGAAAACAGTGCATGATAAAATTCATCAAACATCAAATCATATAATACATTTTCCCTCAAAGTTAAATAAGTGAGAGGAATGGGTTTTATCATCGTTCTCTTTTGGGGGCTCTCGTTCGCTGCCGTTATTTATCAAGCTTGTTACAACTTGCGATACATTACCGATCACGGACCGAAACAGATGTGATGCTTTTCTTCGATTGCTTTGATCGAACTTCAAAATCAAATGATAGTGAATTCTGCAATGACTGTTCCAGAGTTTTTGAATTCATTTTTCCAGTTATCCTTTCGGCCTAAAGACATGCACCCGTTGAATTTCGAGGCTGATTTTGTTTTCATTGTGTTATGATTCCCTCCACCAATTAAGTGCTTTTAACAAAGATGAATCAATATTAGTTATTCGTAACGGTTTTTGATAGAATTGTGATAATGTTTTAATCCACTGCTCGGGCTTCGTTGCTGTTCATTTGTTTCCAGGAAGATTCTGACAGCGAATGGGTAGCAGCGTGGGCGAAGGAGCCTCACTCTACAGGTGGTGCTTCCGCCTTTCGCAAGCGCCCACGCTTACGCCATCATCGTCATCTTCTCTGCAGAGGCAGCCAGCCAGCCAGCCACTCTTTGTTTCTTGAAAAACAAGACGAAAACTTCCTAGAACCACGTTAATCTCCTAATTTGCTGTTACTAGGATAGGCATCCAGGTTTATTTGTGTCGGACAAATTCCGACGTAGTTCAAAGTTATTTTGTAGGAGTCTGATGGGTGTTACTGGAAACATGATTTGTTCTGTAGTGGGCTGTGTAAAAGTTTAAGAATTTGAATATTGAAAAAAATATTCTCAACTTAAAGTTCTTATGTTGTAACTTAAGCATATGCACAGTTATTAACTGAACGCTAAGAAAATATTTAACCCCTGAAGATAATGCTAATTATAGTGACATTCAAATTCACCTTATAATCTAAAATCATATTTAATTTGTACAGCTGAATATTTGACCTTTTCAACACTTCTCCGAAAACTCTTTCGCAATTATTTTATTTTTCGAAATATTTAGCTCATTTACTTCCACAATACCAACATACAACAATGCGCTCAGATTGCAACAGAAACTTTTCCTTGTGTTGTCGCTTCTAACACCACGCTCAAACGCTACATCATCCCAAGAGCAGTTTTCCAATTAAGCTCGCATTCGGTTTCAGTTGATGGGTCACGACAGGACTTGCTGCACGAGCCAGCTGCTTTTACGCTTGCCTTACCAGTGGAGTGAGATACTGTCGTCAGGGAAAATCCTCCGGATATTCTGCGAAATCAATTGGCCAATAGCAGTGAATTCAACTTGGCAACAGAAGGTACCGTTTGGATTCATAATATGGACAGATATGGTCTCTATGGTATACTTTTTGTGGAAAAGTTTACATGTGCCTACAAATATATTAGTTCAAATTGCATAAAAGTTTTAAAATCTCGATCCTCATACGATTTTTTAATCTCTAAAACTCAATAAGAGTACTGTTATGACGTTAACCTGATACATTCAGAAGAAGAATACGAAGAGTAAGAATAATAATACTAAGAAGAAGATCGACATTCGCTCGGTCTCTTCAATCGAAATATTTCAGAGCTACAAAACAAAGAATACAAACGATATTCAGGATATTTATGATCCAATTTAGGATTTACTTCACATTTCCGATCAAATTTCTAAAAGTAATCAAAATGCACAAACCTTTCGATTTCCTTTCTTATTTGTGTCACAAGATAATTGTTTTTTAAAAATATAAATTCCGGAAACAATACTGAACTAAATCTGAAATTGCTTCTATATGACCAGAATTCCCTAATTTTACCACCAATAGTGTTACTTTTTTGAAATTGTTTTATTGATCTTCTGGAACCGCAAAGAAACGTTCAGTTTTTTTTTAGTAGCACAATTTTTTATTTGAAATTAAATATGGAACATTCCTAGCAGTACGGAGTATGGTTCACAACGGTTTTAGAGAGAAAGCTGTTTGGATGCTGAAATAGTTTGGTGCAGTTCTCTGAATCGCGAATTTGCAACACAGTTCTCTGTTAAAAGCAGTTAATTAATTGGCGACGCCGGGGTGTTTGATAGCTGTGTTTCGATTTCCTGCAGGTAAGACTTTAGCCAGTACATAATCGTTATTTCACTTGGGTAGATGTACCGGCTTAAGCTATGCAGTGAAGTACATGATTGCCATGAAGTATATATATATTTTTTTGTATTCACGGAGCGAATCATCATGAATAAATTTGTGTTGATAAGATTATTCAACTAATCAATTCTCATGATACAGCCGCCTTTATTAAGAGGAAAATAACCATCATTTCACTTCATATTTCTATCAATTTTAACGTCCATTTTTAGAAGTCAAAGACGGTATTGGCGAGTTTGGAAGTAAAAACCTGGAGTCAAAATGCGTCATACGTTATGGTTGCTCAAAAACCATAGATTGAAAATGATTCTGAGGCTTCCTCCCTGGTATAGTACCAATGAGTTACATAGAATATCCAATGTTGAAACATTGGAACAAATGTCAAATACAATCATTAATAATTTCAGGCAAAAATCGTTACAATCTTCTATTGCCATTCTATTCTAATGCGTTATATGTTTAGCTTAAGTTAGGTTAAGTATATTAAAAACTTTTTTTTTTCTCTTATAAGCAGGTGAAATCAACTCACCTGTAAAAAAACTGAACTGCTACGGCAAATGAAATGTAATATGTTATTAACAAAATGTTTATTAAATCTTAAATTTGTTTTACTAAATTAGGATGATAGTGTTGTCTAATAACACAGAACACCTAGATATAAGAAATGAATGTAATGTTTGGAATGATACTAATAAAGAAATAAAAAAAATAAAAATAAAAAAAAAAACCATAGATGCAATGAAACTTGTGCCACAGAACCAAGAACTGCATAGTATTTGGTGCATGCATTATAAATCGGAAAATAGCTGGATGTTGCAGGCGTTTTACCCCACACGTTTGAAAATCGTTGTTGTTAGTTTCATTGCTGGGATTTGATTGTCTAAATAGTGTGTTCTATGAGCGACAACAAAATTTTTAACGGAGAACATTTCTATGTCGTGTGGCAAGCATAAAAATACCCTAACTCTGGCAGGTCGCGAAAATTTGTATGTTACTTCATAAAATTTTTGAACGGATCGCAAATCAATTCAATAATAATATGTGCAAAGCTTGTTCCGCCCTTTTTCCATATTAGTCTAGAGTTGATAACGAATCTTGTTAATCCCAGGAAATGTTTGATGTCAGAAAAAAATTGACAATTGACTCGAAAAGTTTTGGCATGACATAATAGCAATACCGCGATAATTTCAAATGTCCGATTTCTTACCTGATTTATATATTGGTATGAGGAATGATTTTTTCCATACCTTTGGAAATTGACCAGTTTGAAGAGACATATTGAATAACCAAAATAATGGAGTTGTGAGATCAGTTGCTAAGCTTTTTATGAATCCGGGTGGAATTTCACCTGGCCCTGATTCTTTAGTGGCGTCCAAATTTTTGAGACCAAACAAAATGTCTTGAACATTTATAGAATTAACGTCAACATCACTCGAAAAGTCAGCAAAATGTGAAAAGTAAGAATAATCTCGATCGTTTTCCGAAAATGTTGAATAATTTTCTTGAAAAAAAAATTGCGAAGAGATTGCAAATATCTTCAGAATTATTTCCTACTTTTCCATCCAAAGTCATTTTTGATGAAAAGTTGCAAATTCTTTGGACATGACTTTATATCATTTTCAGTTTTTATGTTGTACTCGGTAAGTGCTATAGAAATGGCTAAATTGAGTTGGTCGCAAATAACCAAATATTTTTTCTAAATCGTCTGGTTTTTTATATCTTCTGTAAACTTTGTGAGCTTTTGTTTTCGATTTTTCAAATTTATGATTTGGATTTTTTGAGTTGTGATTCCTTCGTCTCTTCTTAACATACTTCCTCCCTAATGGTTTCCCACAATAAATTGTAAAAGATTTCTATTGCACATTCAATATTATTTTGATTTCTCAAAACAGATTGCCAATTTGCGTTATCTAATTTTAGTCTAATATTAGTATAATTGGCTCTACTATAATAGAAAATATTCTCATACACATATTCGTGAGGAGTATGATAAACATGCATAAACATAGAATATTCTATTGCCGTGTGAAACGCTTCATTTTTCCATAATGGTGAAATTGACTCACTTACACAGAAATCTTCATGCATATTTGTCAATAAATAAAAAAAATCTAGGTAACAGTTTTGTTTATTTTTAACGTGATTTATTTGATTAAGGCCTAAGGATGCAGTTTTGTCAAAAATAAATTGCAAAGTTTCATTATCGCCAACAGCAGGGAGTAGAATACTCTCGTTTTCAAAATCAGGAATGAAATCTGCATTACGTTGATCGAAATCGCTATAAATATGCACCTTGTTTTCGGGAGGAAGTTAAGTTATGATTTCTTCTGCTATCAGGAAAAAAATCTCGTATGTTGACTTATGTATAAGCCTGATCTGGGGGAAAGTAAACTGATACAAAAATATGAGTTTCATTATTACGCTTTGCAAGAAAAATTTTGAATCCTGGAAAATCTGGTTGCTTTGAAGTGAAAATTTTCCTTGCTTCCAATCTAAGTCAACTATGCTCGTTGTTAGGTGCTTTTGCCTGTTTGCAACGGTTTGACGTTTCCTAATTTTCTCAACATCAATGAAGCGTTTTTTTTTTCTAATATTCATAGCTTTTTTACTACAATCAACTAGTAAAAGGGAACATTCGGTTCAAAAAGCGTTACATATTATATGTTCATCTAACAAAAGCAGTTCGAAGTGGTTAACTTTTTTTTTCTACTCAAACAACTTGTTTCGAACGATGCCTTTGAGCTTTGCAAAGGGAAGATTTCAACAAAATGATGTTCTTGATTTTTTGGCATTTTTTTGACCCCGCCCCATATGTTACGCTTTTTCTATTTCAAATACATGAACCGTCACACTTTCGTAGACTGCCCCCTTATGATGGATGTAGTTATCACATGTTCCCAAAAAGAAACAGCTTCTGAAGCCGTTTTGAAATGATTGAGTCTGAGTTTTCTTAAAATAGTCTCCATGCACGCAGCTCGTATCTTTACAGTTCCAATCATGGCGTCTAAAATGAACACAATTACCCAATGATTTTTGGAAATATCCAGTCAAAACCTTTTGCTAGCAGCATTACCGTGATGCATCATTACCCGGACACTTAAGCAACGTCGAAAGTTCAAATGCGGTTTTAAATATGTTTCTGTCACATTTAGTATGAGTGTTATTGCTATTCACAAAGGTACATGCCAAAGCTTTGAATTATGGACACAAATTATAGTAAAATATACAAATATAACATGTAAAACATTAATTTAATTAGGCATGTCCTGATCTTAAATCCGGACACATGCACCGAAATGCCGGACGCGTTTGAATCGAAAACCGGACACGTGCATTTGGGTTGAAAACATACATAAAAAACTAATAAAAGATGCGTCATACTTATTGAAAATCTCCAATATAATAGAATTAGAAGCATAAATATGCTTAGAAATATGTAGAGGAACAAAATGTAGTAATATTACTATTGTTTTACCTGCACTCCTTTTCATCAACCTGCATTTGCGGTTCATAGAAAAGATCCTCAGTATTAACATTTTTCTTGCGTACACCCACTTTCTTCTGTCTTTTTACACTTTTTGTTATAAAATTATACAGTTTTTCATCTTTTCACATCAAAATATTTTTCAAACGCACTAAATATTTGGTTTCCACGATATGTCCGGGTTTATGATCAATAGCCTATAAATCCGGACAGCGTTTGGGACAGCCTGTTTTCACACTAAAAATGCTTATATGCATCAATTTTTCTCTCTCTTCGATATACACAGTTGAAAACTATTATTCTATACACTTCACAGATACGCACAGCACTAAAATTGTATAATTTAGTAACTTCATCGTAGCTCAAAAGTGGCTGACGTTCTTATCGAGAATTTCACTGTGCGATTAGGTTCTTTGGAGGAATGATGTTCAACTGGTGCCACCTATTTGTTTTTGTTTTTAATATATCTTTGCAAAGGCCTACTAGATAAAACTATGATTTAAAATTAACAGAAATATTGAAAGTTATGAGAATAAATTAAAACCTCTATTTACTGTAGGATTTCATATTTAATTTATTAATTACAATCAAAGAGTCCGGATATTGGTACCGTCCGGATTTTGATTCACCACGGTATCAAGCTTACATGTGACATACAGTGAACAAGTTGATGATTTTTCATGAGCCAACGTTCAACGCACACTATGTGACTTTTGTTCTGTGCGGGGATAACTCACTGCGCGTTATTTCCGCGAGGCTATCCAAATTTTTAAATTTCTCGGCAATACCAATATTTGATTTAACCCACATATTCTCAAATTCTTTAAATTTAGGTGAAGCAATGATCGCGATATCGTAAGATAGAAGCATTGTGGAGGTATTTTTTGGTACTATTTCAGGAGCACTTTCACACAATTGACCTGAGAACTTTCTTTTTGTATATGTATGCATCAGTCTCCAAACTGCAACAGGTAGTACATTATTTCAAATAGATCTATTTATAATTGTTTTTCATACATTTGATAAGCATTTTTGTATTTCCCCACAATAATACCCTTGGTAGCCCATAAAATTTGCACTGAAATCTGAAACTCTCACCGAATTCATAATTTTCAATGCGTATATCAAATAACCTTTTTGTGATTTTTCTTAAAAAAATCATCAGAATCGAGAGAACGATGGTGAAGTTACAGAATTTTGAAACTTTGATGTCGGTACCCAGTACTGTAAACGTTAAGCCAATAACTTCTATCTATATCTAATACTTTGAGAAATTCCTAGACCAGTGGCATGTACCTGGAGGAGTGCCTGAAAAATGTAGAATATGAAACAGTCGACCATATTCCTATCGCCACATTCATAAACACCCTTAGTACCCTAATCAAAACACAGATCGTTTTAATACATAGTCAGTTAGAATCTCGTTTCAAAATTTTCAAAAACCCTCTATTTCTTTTACCTAACCTGAATTGGTACACCTATCCTAGTAGAAAAAAGCCCACTCTATTCCCATGATGGCATATGCGATGCCGTACGGATGTCTATCAGTACCTATATCATGCGGTCAAACAGTTCGGTTTCTCCTGTTTGAGCTTTGCATTTGGGGGAAATCGGCAAACTTTAGTAATTACGTTTGGTTATCCTTTTCCCGTCGCCATCCTAGCATATCCGTATTTTCCTCCTTCTTAGTAGCCGTCAGAACGTATACGTGTTTTAATCATCGTATCCATTTTGGCATCCAGAGGATCGCAGAAGGATGGGCTTTAATTTGATATGCTAATGTAGAGGAGATTGTGATTTCTGAAGTGATTAGTTGGTATGTGGCATATGAGAAAATTTTTTGAGTAGGCGCCTACCTTCAGCTCAGCATGTGTTGAAGTGGAGTTTGAAAGAGGTGTGTTGTAATAATGGAGGAGATTTCTCATTTTAATTTTCTTTTTTTCTGACATCAAACATTTCCTCGGATTAACAAGAGTCGTTATCAACTCTAGACTAATATGGAAAAAGGGCGGAACAAGCTTTTCACATATTATTATTGAATTAATTTGCGATCCGTTCAAACATTTTGTGAAGTAACACACAAATTTTCGCGACCTGCCAGAGTTTGGAGTATTTTTATGCCACACGACATAGAAATGCTCTCCGTTAAAAACGTTGTTGTCGCTCATAGAACACATAGCTGAAAAGCAGACTCTGTCCCAATAGCAGTGTAACGCTATAGAGAAGAAGCAGTGGGCTTAAAAATTAGCAGTTGTTCTACGCTGATATGCCCAAACGGCTCCGTAAAGGAAAAAAGCGTACGTTTCAATCCTAGAGATGATACCAATTACCATATATGTACACATGTCTCTCAGACTAAGTTGGAAGGCAGACAATAAAACCGCAAAAACAAAATCGGAAAAATTCTCGCCGACTTCTCCACATATCAGGTTATAAAAAATCACTAGGGTGACTGATGTGCACATATCCGCATAGTTTTCAATTAGATAGAAGCATTAATTCAATGCAATAAACATACACGACATGGCATCGTTCCACAATACTTTCCACATATGTATCCATCCATGTGCCCAGATTGTATGGATGGATACACAGCTCTCTGCAGAACCAGAATACACACATCTGGCTTTCTACGGTATGGAGTTTTTCCACTGCCGGTTGAGTGGAAACCAGTGTTGGGAAACTCGTGAGTACTCACTGAAAACTGCAAACTCACTCGCGAGTATGAGTTGTACAGCTTGAACTCTCGTGTGAGTATACTCAGGCGTGAGTTTCAGTTGTACAGCTCATACTCGCGAGTGAGTTTTCGACTAACACTTACTCACTCGTGAGTAATTTTACTCACTTGAAATATTGTAAATATACTAAAAGCTTGCGAATGGCCCAAATAAATAATAAGTAATAAGTAAGGCTATTCTTGGGGTTACCTTATTCAAATGATAGCATGAAAATTTTATTCTGAAAACCATTTGATGCACGCAAAACGTTACTATGATATGAATTCATAACACAAGCTGTAATTTATTTTTGGTATTTCGCTGCGCATGTTGCCTCGTAAATTCCCTTTTCTTCTGACGTTACACCTCTACTGGGTCAGATTCTGCTTTCGTCCTTGACGTTTCATGCAAATATAAGGTTTTGGCGGAAAAAAATGTATGGAAACTTTTTTTGCACGGCCGTATAAAAAAATCCGTGCAAAAACAGAATTGGGTGTATTGTGCTCTGCAAGATAAATCCACGTAATGCGATTATCTGAAAATGTCGATAAACCGTCGCAGTGATAATGAAAATCACCAAATGATTCAGATTTAGAAAATTTGCAGAAATTGCATCCTTGAAGAACGAAAAAATCAAAGCCTACTTGAATTTTGACGTTGCGTTTGAATTGCGCACATACCTTCTGTGCGTTACCGCCACCGCTGGATGTGGATTTAATATAAGCGCCGCAATACTGCAATAATAAAAACCTGAGACAGAGACTCGACTAAACGTATCTGAGTTTCGTGCAAAAACTAATGAGCCGCTGATTGGTCTGCCAAACAGCGTTGCCAGCAATATTTTGTGCGACAACTTCAGCACCAGCTTTTTTCGCTCTTCTTTTCAATTTTCATTATTTTTTCCCGGTTTTCTGATAAGACATAGATCATAAAAGAGGAGCAGAAATCTAACAATAAGTGAGGTGCTACATGTCTTAGATAGAAGCGAACAAAAGAAGTTAAAAAAATATTTCAGAAAATTATTTTTTTTTATCCATTTTGGGACTAGATCAAATTATTCCTAAAATTCAACCATGTCATGGCCCATGACTCTTGAGAAGTCGATAAACTTTCATACCCAAAAAGATCCTCACTGAACAGCTCAAGAAGCGTTTTGAGAGCAGGGCAGCCGAAATATGTTGGCTTTGACGCGAAAATCCTTTGTCATGAACATATTCAACCAGTAAAATACTGCCTCGCAAAATTTTCCTCATCTCCTGAGAATTCCACGTTTTATTTTTGCTATCAACTCTACAAATGTCCGTTATGCCAAATGAGCTAGACTTGATTTGAATTCAATAACTGTGGACCACAAAAAAAATCCCTACTTACCATCGTTCAGCGCTTCCAAACTGGGAAGTAAATTAACCTACTCGCCGTCATCCGTCTAATCCACACTCTCCTCGTCATGACCGTTTTCATCAACCGGAATTCGGTTCCCTTCCGGCTGACGGACAATTAGCTTCTGGTCTTGCACCTTGTTAATGTCCAAAGCCACCCTCGGCGGCGACTCTTCTCTCTGAGTTCCGGTATTCCTACCCGAATGGTTTTGAGACTTATCCGTCGTTTCTTGGCATTTTGCGCTCTAGATTTGGCGAGATTGGCATACTTATACCATGCCCACACAGTTACGGATCACCCACAGTGACGGATCACTTTGGCGTTTAACATCGGATAACTCGCTCAAAACATAAACGTTGACGTAAAACATATTTTTCCCATGTTATACTATTTGTCTTTTAGCATTTGTAAAGTTAAGCACAACATTCAACCGCTTAATAACGGTGTAATTGACAAATGTTTAGTTGGTACCACACAGCTATCATTATATGGTCGTTTTCTGTAAGAAGTGCCGTCAGCATTCGTAAGCTCCCACAAGTGGTAAAATTCATATGTTATAGCATAAAACATGCTCGTTCGCTTTGATTTAGTGTGAATTCATCTTTAGAAAACAGTTTTCTTGATTGTTGATTCTAAATACCGAATATTAGCACTTCTAACTAGTGATCCATAATATGGACCAGGAAATGATTGTTTACCACGGTTATGGATCACTACCAAAGAATGTAGATTTCTACCATTTTAAGCATTGGATTCGACATTTTCAGACAATAGCACTAAGGATAAAACTAATACAACATCAAGGTTGGTAAATTTCATTTTTTAGCAGACAAAAATGGGTGGAAAACTTGGTGTGGAGCGAAAACAGTCCATGCCTCAGTTACTACAATGCAGTATATCACAAAAAAGGACATTTTACCATTGTTTCCAGCTCTAACAATGCTATTTTTTGCAGTAATACGTGACTCATTGTTAACTTTCATCAAATCATGCAATACAGATGCATTGAGTTTAAAATCTCTTGATTTTGCGCACTGATCCGTAATATGCCACAATTTGATCCATAATATGAAAATTGATCCATAATATAGTTTTCAGAAACCGATGCAATTTTTAATTTTTATGTAATTCTATGTAAATATTACACTCAAAACAGTTTACTAACCGAAGTTCCAATTTGAAACGATTCAATTCGTGCTTTTCAATTACAATTTTAAGTTTTCCATGTCGTTTCATTGAATTTTATAGGTTGGACTCCACACTATTTGATCCATAACTGTGGGGTCATGGTATTTGGGAAAATTGTCCAGCTTAAATCTATTGGGATCGACTTCAAACCTAGCTTTCAGTCCCTCGCCTCGCTTGAGGAAGGGCTTCGTCGGAACATTCTTGGGGGGGTGAATCGGGTAACTTACCCCTCCGTTTTACTGGTTCCCTCTCAATCTCCTCGTCACTTTCAACCGGAGGTTGTTCCCTAGCGCTTCGCCTCCATTCCCCTGCATTCGCTGCATGTTGGTCTGTTCAAATTCCGAATCGTCCTCGTCACTAACATGCGGTATAGGGTCATTTTCCCCTCCCCCGTGATTCAGCCCCAGAATGACGTACATTTTCTGCTGTTCCTGGCTCAGCAATTCCCGCTGGGCCATTTGGTTCTGCAACAAAAAGCGCTGCCTTTCCTGTTGCCATTGCTTGAGCTGTTCCAACCGGGCCAGGATACTTCGCGGCGTGTTGGACTCGCACATAGCACAGATGTCCCCCGCGGACGAAAATCCGGCTTTTTAAACACGAAAATCAAGAAAATACAGACGAACACTTCACGAACTGCAGCGGTTTAAAAAACGGTTGTTCGTTTACTCGCGGTTGTGATCGTTGCGATCCACCGCGCGAGTTGTGCCTCGCTAGGGGTGCTCAGATAGAATTCAGTCATTCGATTAAAATAGAGTCGGCACAAAAACCCCGGACTAACATTCAAAGAGAGCCCTTTTAACATCGGTAAACACTGGGAGGGAGAAACCGATACGAAATTTATTGTACGTCATTATATTTAATTATATGTACGTCAAGGTGAGCCGAGATTCTGCTGTCACGAACTGTCTCTGTGAGCCGAGATCTTGAATAATGGACAAACATTTTATGTCACTAAACGAAATAAATTGGTCTGGAAAGTATTTGAACACAATCGGACTTCTTCAAATATAACTTGTTTATCCATTTTGAAAAACTGACTCTGAAATCGGTAAAGTTTAAACAACCATACTAAATAACTGCATATCACAATACACACTGAAGTCGACAGCAGCTGTAAACACTTTGAATTATTTAAATTTACAGTCTTCCACCTAGTATAGAACATACTAATGTACAATTTTATTTTGCTTTGGAAATTGGTTACTCACCATACTCACAAAGAGTAACTTGCTCACTCACCCGAGAGTAATGACGTCATACTCACTGCGAGTATTACTCTTTACGTGAGTAATACTCGCAGTGAGTTATGACGTCATACTCTCGCGTGAGTTAGAGTAAGGAATGAGTGACTCACAGCGTGAGTATTACTCGCAATTGAGTACGAGAGTGAGTATTTCTTTACTCGCGAGCACGAGTTTCCCAACACTGGTGGAAACAGAACGACACTTTCCCATATGGTCGATCATCACCTATCTGCCTCTGCGAACTAACTTGGTATCGTTGTAGTTGGCAATTGTGACACATTTCCAGCTAGGAGCTAATATGGTCATCGTCCACGGTCGGGTTATGGCCATATCACCGCATTCGTACTCGTCGATGTCTGTAGACCCAGTTCTGCTTTTCCTACATGGATAGGCGGGGAAAATTGTCCCTTCATTTCGAACGCATGTCGGTAGAAGACCTTGTTGGAGACCTTCACCGCAAACTTTCTATCGCTACGTGAATTTGGACCGAAAGGTCCAAACCACCTGCACAGCAGCAGTGGTCCATATTGATCATATTGATGATGATGTGTGATGAATTTCACCATCGAGGCGTGAAATGCCTATGGGTTAATGCCAAATCAATTTGTGTTCTAGAGTTTGTGTCAATAACTGTGGAAGTGCTAAGAAGCAAGCTCTGCTCGTGACAGAGCAAGCTCTGCTCGTGACAGACAAAAGAAAAAAAAACATGTTCTGAATTGTTTCGTGAAATTTTATTCTCTTAAAAAACGTCCAACATGGTGCCTGTAGTACGTTTAGTGCACTAATGTACTGTTCGGTTCATGTGAGTAAACAAGGGTGCCGTCAGTCTTGGTCAGTATTTCCGAATTTAATGAATTCAGCCTGGAGATCTTGAACTATTTTAGAAACTAGATGTGTGTACGAGTACACTGACCAAAAACATTGGAATCTGTTAAGTATTCGTTGAGCAGTAAGAGTTTTAGTATTTTTACCAAGACGCTATTTGAGATGTTCAGTCCTTTTTTTTAGTGATTTTTATTTCGTCAACATAAAACATGATTAGACAAAAATGAAAAATTTAACCTTCCAGTCGTCGCGCGGTTTGCCTCCGTCAGAGCCACCTCGCTGCAGTTGAGAACGAAAAGCGAGATTTTTTCAGCAGTATTGTACAAAATACAACAGCGTGACGACTGAAGTGTTAAGATTGACAAGTTAGTTAAGGCAAGTGCAGTTCCCAGTTACAGATGGGTGTCGTTCATGAGCATATGAAACTTGGTTGAGAACATTTTTAATTGGTTTACAAAAATGTTTTTCGACTATTCCACAAATTCTTGATGATATTTTTCTCAGTTCCCAAGAAATGCTTCAGGTATTCTGGTGATTTCTCCTTCTGAAATACCGTTATGAA
This sequence comes from Aedes aegypti, assembly GCF_002204515.2. Taxonomy (NCBI): domain Eukaryota; kingdom Metazoa; phylum Arthropoda; class Insecta; order Diptera; family Culicidae; genus Aedes; species Aedes aegypti. Next base: position 110,200,953 of record NC_035109.1, read on the forward strand.
CTGCCCCAGAGCTACTACCAGTAATATTTCAAGGGATGCTTAATTGATATTTTTCTCAAATCTTGCAAAGAAAATCGTTAGAGCACGGTATTACCTCCAGGAATATCCACTTCCTCGAAGTTTGATTTCCAGAATTAGTTTACTTTTCTGAATAATCCAAATAATGCTGTTCCAGCATAAAAAAAGCATAATAACAGCATTCTGAATTCTCATGTTTTAAGAGGATACCCTGCTCGAGTTGTCCGGTGATGATAATTTACCTTATGAGCATTCACTAAAGAAATCCACTTCAACTGGTGTAATGTCCGAAATAAATAATTGAAAAAAAAATAGACTAAATTAGTGCGATTTTTTGTCCAAATAAGGCTTAACTTGCTAAGAATCTCGGCATGGTTTTCTTCCGATGAGAACTTGAGAAAAATTTAAACTGGTGTGAAAAAATGTAACAAAATTGATCATAGTGTTTTATTTCAGCAATAAATTCTGCCTTTGATTCTGATTCAATTTTTGAAGTATTTTCGCATAAATTAATTTTTTCTTAAACTATATTTTCCCAAGCGAACTTATTGTTTCATAAATTATTTGATCAATTTCCAACAGATTTGTAGCAAAATTGTTCAAAAAACTTTTCGATATTCTTTGTGGAATTTTAGTATAATCAAATTCCTCAAGGGCTATTGAGGGGTGGCTTCAGAACTTCTACCAATCTCTTGGAAAATAATAATGATAATCAAATGATATTGTGGGACATGTTTATCGTTCAAAGCGAATTCCTCCTGGTGGACATCCATTCTTTCTATGTCTACCTTTATATTAGCAAATTTATTCCGGAAAATGTTCCAGAAGTTACCTAAAAAATGTTACTTAATCTTTCAAATGTTCAGTTTTCCCTCGCAATTCCTCCAAAAAATCATTGATTCTTTCAAATTTAATAATGAGATATTTCACTGAAAATTGTATTAGAAATCGTCTGTGAATTTCTTTAAATAGTTCTCCCAAAAATTTTATTATCCGTCCTGCATCTCCACAAAGGTTACTGGGAGGGATGTTTGTTAATGGGAAGGATCGTTGGGTCACAGGATTCACTTTGATAAGCGATTAGACCATGATAAATAATGATTTGTGAGATATATACATGCTTATTTGTAAATTTGTTCATGAATCAGAGTTTGTGTCGACACTCACAGTGAAGAACAATTCATAGTTTGTTGAAAATTCATATTTACGTCCCACAATTGTAACGATTAAATGTGCAGTCATACATATTTTATAGATTAGAAATAGTAGCATGAAACGAGCTCACCAATTGATCCTTTATCCTTCACTGTGCAGCCACAATCCACTCTCAGCCTCACTCGTTTGCTCGGCTATATAAAAGCACTCAGAAAAAAAGGCGCGCGACCTGAAAAGGAAAAAAAACTTAGCTTTCTTGACGCACTGCCCAGCAGCAAGCGTCAAGGTCAAAGGATCAAAAAGAACTAACCGATCACGCCACTTTTTCACTTACTAGACCGACGCGCGACATGTTTGATCCTGCCCTCGTCGCTGGCCCCCATAGGAGCAAGCGTCAAGGTCGAAAGATCAAACAGAACTAACCGATCGCGGCACTTTTCACTTACTCTAACCGAACTAACCGATCACTTTTTCACTTACTAGACCGACGCGCGACATGTTTGATCCTGCCTCCGTCGCTCGCCCCCGTAGGAGCAAGCGTCAAGGTCGATAGATCAAACAGAACTAACCGATCGCGACACTTTTCACTTACTCTCTTAGAATAGCGGTAAAGAAATCTATAGACAAACATGTTTAAAAATAACTGGGAAAAGATTTAATTATATATTCATAAAGAAATTTATATTGCTCTTCCTTATAACACTTCTTTAGAAATAATTTTGCCAATTATTGGTAAAATTCATATTCTTGATTTGAATTTTTGTGCGATACGAGGGCGGAATTTCTTGAAGGTTTTGGCAGAATTCTAGAAAACCAGAAGTCAAGAAAGGATAGCTTTCAAGGATAATTTCTAAAGAAGATTCTGATGGACTTCTTCTTCTTTCTGGCGTTACGTCCCAACTGGGACAAAGCCTGCTTCTCAGCTTAGTGTTCTTATGAGCTCTTCCACAGTTATTAACTGAGAGCTTTCTATGCCAATTGACCATTTTTGCATGTGTATATCGTGTGGCAGGTACGAAGATACTCTATGCCCTTGGAAGTCGAGAAAATTTCCAACCCGAAAAGATCCTCGACCGGTGGGATTCGAACCCACGACCCTCAGCTTGGTCTTGCTGAATAGCTGCGCGTTTACCGCTACGGCTATCTGGGCCGGATTCTGATAGACCTTCTTGATAAATTAGTTTTATTTGTAAATTCATTAGAGAGGTTTAAAAAAAATATCTTTCATTTCACCATTGCCCAGCTATTGTTCTTCCTGCATCAAAATTTTGTTGTTTCTCTTTCCTTCGCATAACGCTTTGAGAAACTTCGTACAAAAATCTATCTATACTCTAAAGAGCAACATTTTAAAGAATCTAAAAAAGGTAAATTGTAGAAGTTTTGAAAAATTTCTGAATTTTTGAACGTATGGCTCCTGATTCCTGAAAGTCCATCAGGAATTCCTCAACAAAATTTTGAAAATAGTGCAAAACTTTCCCCTAACATTTAAATTCATTAAAATCTTAAATTCGGTAATGTTCTCAAAAAATACCGGTATTATATTTTCGCGTTAAACTTCTACTGTACTACAACATTATTATCGATTATTACCCTTCAAATAAGTTTTTTTTTTTAATTTTTAAAGGTAGGAAAAAATGGGTTCTACATCAATATGATTCCGATATGAAACTTCGGAGTTCATACAAAATATTATCTAATATTTTAGTTACAAACACTTTCAGTAAAAATTCAATCCGTTTCAACACCAATTATTTTCTATTATAAAAGACGTAGAAAAAATAACAAGAATTTTTGTAGTAAATCCTACAAGAATCACTTCAACTTTTCTGTGAGGAACATTGTCAACAAGATTCCAAAATTCTAAGGTTCAATTCTTGAATTTTACTACAGGAATTTGACAACAGTTTCCAAATTATATTTAAGCTGCAATTATTCAAAAAATTACCAACGAAGTTCTTTCAAACCTTTTTTGTATGTGTTTCTCTAGAAATCTGATATGGAGTGATTTGTAGAGGAATTCGTAAAGCAAACCCTAAAAATATAGAGATATTCCTGGAGTAGTTTTGAACAAAAACAATGGAGAGTGGATAAATTTTCAAATGTTATTTATGGAAGAATCCTGATATTACCATTTTGCAAAAAATGGAGTTATTTCTAGAACCTGAAAGAATACTTGATAGAACTTCTTTTTTTTTTAGAAGTTCAAGAATAAATTGCAAAATCTTAAAAGAATCGTTAGTAAAGTTTAAAGAAAAAAAAAAGACTCTGGAAAATACTTAGATGAATCTCTGGTAATTTTTTAGGAAGAATCTTAGGGAAACAATAATATAATTCTCTATGTAATCCCTGAACAAATTACTTGGGAAATCTTTGAGTGTTTTCGCGCAAGAGTTTTTGAAAGAATAGTTGAACGTATTCCGCTAGGAACTTTATAGGAATGTTAGAATTCGTTAAGGTGAAACAGTTTGGAATCAATTTCTAAGATTGGACTAAAACTTCAAAGGCACAAATCTAGCGAAGAAAGCATCCAACAACAGTGCACTTATTATTTTGGCCTTGTGCACTAGCAGAAAGCTTAAAAAAAGAAGATCAGAAACATTTGCCAACTATTTCTCCAGTTTAGTGCCTTTGAAAACGTGAGTAGGGCACAAGTCGGCCATTGTGCTGGCCATCTTTGGATTCCGAGATGTTTCACCTTAAATATTTCGAAGTTAGGCATTTTTGAATTGCTCATGAAATTCTTGTGGAATATTACGAGGAATCCTTACAGTAACACTTGGAAAAGTTTTTTTTTGCAACAAGTCTGGATAATTTTTGCTGCAATTTTTTTAAACGTTCATGTAGAAAAACTTTATGAAGAACTTCAAAAGCAAAGTTGGAAAAACTGTTGGCGAACTTTCTGAAGAATTCGTGGAATGAATCCTTGCTTGATGATCTTGTAGATATTTTTGACGAGTCTCCTAGAATTTGTTGTACTATTTTCTGGAGAAATCCGCAGTAATTTCTGAAAATCCTAAACAAATTATTAATGAATAAATGGAGGATACTTTAAACTAACAATTGGAATTTATATGTAATAAGTACGTAGAAGACCTTTCAGGGGAAATTATTAAAAGAATTTCTAATGCATTCTCTGGCAGAAGAGATTTTTTAAGTAATTCGATAGAGATTCTTCGAGAAATTTTCTGGTGAGATCAGAAAGTCTGGGAATGATTTTCCATGCCAATCCCAGCACGAACTCAGTGAAAATTGGTAAGAGAAATCTTGGAGAAAGCACTGAAAGCACGAAAATAATTCATGAAGAAATTCCCGTAGGAATTCTCAGAAAAATCTCTTCAAAGCACATGGTTAAATACCTGAACAGTTCGTGGAAAAATCACAAAGGACATTCCTTATAAGTTTTTTGCTAAAATATTTGAAGGATTTTTAACTGGATTACAAAAAGAATGAATCGAAAATTGAAATTTACAAATATCTCTGATGTGCCGCAATAAATGAAATCAATACAAATCTGTTACAGCTACGAAATTTGTGAAAATCGTGATTATTGCGACCGACATTACTTCTGTAAAACAAGTATTTGCTAGGCCCCCTAGGTCCCTTCAGAAAAAAATCCTAGCTACGCCAATGAGAAATCCTCAATGAGTTCCCCCAGAAATTTCTCTCGGAGTTTCTCAGTCATTCCATCAACATATTATTGCTGTGGTTCAAGCATTTGTTTAATATTTTTTCAAATCTCCATGGATTCTTCAACACTTCATTCAATTTTCCTAGCTTTATTCCAGTTATTACTACAACAATTCTCACAGGTATTTTTCAATTATTCATACTTAAATTTCTTCACGGAGTTTTTTTAAAAGAATTACGTCGAAAAAGCTTGTTATCCTTGTATTTTATCAAGAAAATCTTAGGAAGACTTTCATCAAAAGTTTAGAAGTTCTTTCAGAGGTTCTCGTAGGAATTCATCAAGGCATACTCAGAAACTCACACAAAAATTTTCTTTACAAATTTACCGCGGATTTTTTCAAAATTTTTCCATAATAAATCTGAAAAAGATCCTTGATATCTGAATAATTTTTTTCTCAAAAAAACAAAAGGAATTTCTGAATGAATTTTCAATTCTTGAAGTTGCTCTAAACGGGAATGTTGGAGAAAGTCCTAGGGAAATCAATGGTTACATTTCTTAACAACTCGGGACTTCCTTTGAAAATGTCTCTAACGGTCTTCGAAGGGATTTCACTTGCACTATCTTTCACTTGCCTCTATCTTCCACTCTTAATATATCGCAGTTCGTAGAATTTGCTACAACCAGAGACGGGTTAAGAAAAACTGTTCTCCTACGTTTTTATTCTTTCATCATTATAGCACGCCTTTCCTTACGCCTGATACATAGGCAGTCTTCTAACCAAACAGGAAGCTTCTCTGCCATACCTTCCCGCATAAACTGGCGTAGATGCAGGGGTATATCCGGTCTACTGTGAGAGCCAGTTCAATGCATCATCAATTTCCCCTCTTCTCCTTATTGGTCAGCATTCTGACGCGTCAGCATTCTGACTGCCACAGGCGCCATTATCGCCTAAAATAGAAGATCACCAGGACTTATACACTGAGGGTGTCTGTTAGTCCCAAGCTGTCCCAAGCAGTCATCTGGTTGGTTCCTTGTGTAATGTAACCCGCCAACCCGTCGCGCTTCCCGTTCGTAAGTGGATGGCTTTAGCGCCACTCCTAAAAGGAGACCACCCAGCAGTTTGCAGGTTTGCCCAGGCCTTCTGTTCCCTTTCCTCTACTCTAACGTGCATTTACTCTCTCCTACTTCATTCCTTCTCTTCGACGGCGCTTGCCGTGCACGGACTCTTCTCCTGCGTGTGTGTTTGGTGGCTACGGGTGTGGGTTTCGGTGTATTGGGTCTAGCAAATACGGCTCAACGAATCATTGATAAATAACGTTCGAGACGGCTACGGGCTATCGATTTGTGCCGTTCTGTCTCATGCGCATGGACGATACAACAAAAACATGCATGCCTGGTACTTACTCTACCATGGATTTACGAGTAGCGGGCGAATTACGGATGGTGGGGGTGGACACGGAGCTGCATTGGCATCTGCTCCGGCCTGAACACGATCGCGGATGCGATCAACGGTCCATTCCGTTGGTCCTTACTGGATCCGCGGACTTACGCGCAAACGCGGCACGTGCGTTCGTTCGTCTCCCTCCTTCTTGGCGGTTGGGTTGATGTCACGGATGAACTTGCTGACGCTGACGATAATGCGATGGCGGCTTGCCTGTCTAGGGCGCGCAGAATGGCGCGGCGCAACCCTCTTCCGGTCACGTGTGCCCCGGGAATCCTCCGAAGTCGAACGGTGGGGTCAAGAGTAAGGTTTCTGGTGGATGGTGGTGTGCCGGCAATGGCCACTGCTGCCACGAATCCTATCACACAAAAGGGTCACAACGCACATTTTAGACTACAAACCCACAATATAGCAAAGTAGCCTCTTACCCGGAATATTGGTTTAAACACACGCACTATTCACCAATCTAGAAATCTCCTACTAGTCTTAAGCAGTTGAACTAGCGCTACTGGAAAGGGAAACTAATTAGTATTCCTACTTAGAACTTCCATGTAGTTAGACTTCACCTAATAAAGCACACCACGACGCGAAACAAGTACTTTAACCACTCTTGCCTCTTCCACAGTTCGAAACGAAGTGGACGATCAAGGCTGGGAATTGTCCTCAGATACCCGCTAAATTGTGACCTTCGGCTTCGAGGTCGCGAAATGGGACGAAGTCCAATTTCGCGAGTGCAAAAATTCTCAAAATTTGGACCCGAAACTTCAATGGCATTGCGACCTCTCTTTCCAACGGCCGCATTAGCACGTTAAGGCAAATTCTCTCCCCAAGTTCGGTAGGAGTGTGCCAAGCCGAACGGGAAAGGTCATTGGATCCTGAAAGGATTTTGGGCAGGTCGATGTCCGCCGAGAGACATCGCAAATATGCGCGCGTTGACAATTTGGGCTGGCTTGGGTTCTTTTCTTAGGCGCGTGTAACAGCTGTAGGGAACTCATTTGTGCAAGCGTATGCCATTTGCAACTCTACAGAAGGGACGATCTAATGCGGTGAATTTATATATGAATAAATGATAAAAACGAATGGACATGCGATAACTATTTAATGGAAAACATTTAACGAATACATGGATAAATATTAAATTAGAAAGCGTACTTGTTACAGTAAGTGAAGCTGATCTGGCGATACTGGAGTAGCGACTACGGGCGGCCAATCAAGCTCAAGCCAAAAAAAAAATAAAAATAAAATGAAGTTTCCAAGACTTTATTCAAATTTTATATTTTAAACCGAAAAATATTGAAAAAAATCGCATTAAGGCATATAAGTCACTTTTGTAGCTACGACTGACAAGTGACATATTTGCAAATAACTTCTTACATCATTATGAGTAATTTAAGTACAACTTGTAAAGTTTTTCATGAAATATAATGAATTTGGGATAGTTTTGAGATTATGCGTGTCATTTTTGCAAATTACAGCTCTTCTGACTAAGAACATTTTTTTATGAATATTAAATCCAACTGATTTTTACAGTTTATACAAACGGAAGCTAAGATGAGTAGTTTGATAATTATGCCAAAAATTTAGTTTAGTAATGCTTTTTTAATTTTAATTCTAATCAGAATCGTGGAACGATTCTAATGTGAATCTTCGAAAGTTTCAGATATTTATTTTATAATTCTCATTCAAATCCTCTCTGGAGTCACATCAGAATCGTTTCTGGATTCTCATCAGAATCCTCTCAAAATTCGCATCAGAACCTTTCTCATTACATGATTCTCATCGAATCCTTCCAGGATGCTCATTGCGATTCTTCCAGGATTCTTCATTTTCCAGAATTCCATCAGTTACCAAGATTTTCATCATAATTCTTTCTGGATTTTTATCATAATTGTACCAGAATTCTCATCATAACTGCTCCAGAATACTCATCACGATTCTACCATGATTATCATCAGAATACCTCCAGTATTCTCTTAAGAATCCTCCCAGGTATTCTCCAGGATCATTCTAGGGCTCTCATCCGAATATTTCTAGTATTGCTGCAAGAGACCTTCAATGATTTTTATCAGAAACTTTTCAGGATCCCCAACAGAAACATTTCAGAGATTTCATTAGAAATCTTCTAGGATTCTCATTAGAATCATTCCAGGGTTGTCGCAAAAATCTTTCCAGTATAATATCAATGTCAAGATTGATCTTTCGCAATCAAAAAGTGGAATTTTATTACTAAACCAAAATTTAGGCATAATTTTTGACCTATCAATAAAATTCAATTTAACTTGCATTTATACAAGATTGTTAATCCTTCTCCTTCTTCTTGGCATTACGCCCTCACTGAGACAGAGCCTGCTTCTCAGCTCAGCGTGTTCAACGAGCACTTCCACAATTATGAACTGAGAGCTTTATTCGCCAAAGTTGCCATTTTCGCATGCGTATATCGTGTGCCAGGTACAATGATACTCTATGCCCAGGGACGTCAAGGAAGTTTTCATTACGAAATGATTCCGGACCGTAATTGTAATTTAACAAGTTTTAAATACCACGATACGAAACGAATATATAAATAATATTACATGAAACTGGGCAAATGTGTATCTTGATTTGAATCATATTGAACTTCATTAAATATACTTGATTTCTGATGAATTATAACTCAATTAGAAATTGTCACTAACTAAACCATATTTTCCTAACTGTGGATATAAGTTAGGAAAATATGGTTTAGTTCGTGACAATTTGTAATTGAGTTATAACTCATCAGAAATCAAGTATATTTAATGAAGTTCAATATGTTTCAAATCAAGATAAACATTTGCCCAGTTTCATGTAATATTTTTTATATATTCGTTTCGTGCAACCCATCAAGTGAGATGTAGGAAAAAAGAATTCTGTTGATTGCAAAAAGGTCATCAACAGTTGCTTATAAACGAGTGCAGAGTTCTATGTAATTACCACTCCTCGTCGCGTCGTTCTTATTCTATTGAGCAATCATACATCCACACTTTCTAATCATGCAGAATGTTCTTCCGTGCAGTAACAGGTTGTCTGTTGGGAGCAACAGTATCGCTGTTATCTATCGTAATCTACAGACACATTAACACTGCATAGGGCACTCCCAGTTAACATCCACAGTCCGCTTTATGGCCAATAAAGTATCGGATCGTTAATTACATGACACGACGACCGAAGGTGATATCCACCTTTCTTGCGCTCGTTCCGTGCTATGTCCGTTATGTTTCCTTTTTTGGTAGGCAGCTAGCTAAATGGCACTCGCAAAAACAAATCACGCGTATCACTTCAGGCGCGCGGTAATTCGAGAGTATCATGTTGCTTGGTTTCCTTCGGCAAAATTCGCGCAGAGTGGATACCTACCAACATAATCTCGCTTCATCCAAGTGAATTTAAGGAAAATAACCTCAATTTCCCGTCGTCTCAAGCGCTTCGTCATATAGGGGAAGATCCCCTAGCATCGAACAGCATCAAATACCAGACATCATCAAAAAATGCAGAAATCATGGTCCAAACAAAATGGAATACCTAGAAGAAAGGATTAGTTAGACAGCCTGATTTAGTCGAAACAAATTAGGATAAGAGTATTGCCTAACATAGAACACTTAGATATCAGCAAGGCTGGTAGCGAGTCACTTTTTAGTGACTTGGTCACTTTTTTTAGGCTAGTCACTTTAAAGTCTCTTTTTAAAAGCCATTTCAACTAAAGTCACTTTTTTCGTCAAAAAGTCACTTTTTTTAACTATTTGGAGCTACATTTTCGGGAGAAAATTATGAATCGAGCTTTTTTTTTTAATTTAGTTTGTTTTAAGTTAGATCACCACCTGAATAACTTCATGTCAGTTTCAAAATATTGGTTCATGATTTTCTTGTGAAAAAAGCTTGAAAAAAAGACAATATTTTTGTAATTTGTAATAGTATTTAAGTTTTTATTAGTATGGTGCAAGTTCATTGTTATATATGAATATGAATTTTTCAAACCTTGTGGTGTATAACTAGATGTTAATCTTCTATTGCCGAACAACATGTTTTTAAAATATGCATCCTAATTATTCTCTTTGTCTTCGAAAATCGTTTTATTAACCAAGCCATCCTGGTATAAAGCATATTAGGTCTTAAAAATTTCAGCACTAGAACTCAAAACAAAAGATAATTACTTAATGTTCTATTTGAGAGTAAAATCTTTTCATACTTCTTAGCACAGACTTTGACTGCAAACCAAACCTTTAAAAATGGCCGGAGAGATCTTAGGTAGACTATACAATAATTTTTTTTAAACGTCGGTCGAAGTACCGCGTAAAAAAACACGTCATTTCGAAAAATAACGTAAAAAGTCCTCGTGTTTTGAGATATCATGACCATACGAATCGAAACAAAACATTGTTTTGCACGGAAAAAATTTACTTAAATTTTTCTACGTCGTTTTTCTGATAACGTGGGTTTATATGCGGTACCGTGTAAAAACATTACTGTGTATTTCCTTTTTTATTATGCATGTTATTTATTATACATGTTATACTATGCATCCATTTAGGGACGTATTTTATCAATTGTTTCAAAACATAATTTTTTAAAGAACTTAAACATAAATTTCCAAAGAAATGTTAGGCGTTGGATCCTTTTCTTAGCTTTTTTTTATTCAATTCGGCAAAAGGTTTTTGAAAGCCACATATATTAGATTTTACAATAATATGCCGGTATTAAAGTATTTTGTATTGAATAGTTTATTACAATTCGACCGTCATGTCAAGTGAATCATCAAAGTGTCCAAGTCGTTTTGATTGAAATATTAGAAGGTTAGTGCTAATAACTATTTTAATAGAATAACTCAGAAAAAACAGCCTATTAAATTATTTTTTCCATAATCTTGATCTTGAGCGTTGAAGTAGAATCTAATGAATCCAAACAGAAAGTATTCTTCTGTGAATATTGCATTTGATGTAACTCCATCTAAACGCTCATAATTCTACAAAATTGAATCTTAAATTCTTATCGACTTGAAGTCATGGAAAAATTTTGGGAAACACACAGTTTTTAATGAATAAATTTTAACGGTTTTTAAGATATATATTTTTTTCAGAGTTCGAATGGAAATGTGGAATTAAAAAAAATAATTGCACAAAGAAAATTTACAAAATAAAATACTTGGATGGTATAAAAAACACAAAATTTAGAAAGAATTGGAAATTTGTTAGATAAAAGATTATTTACGTTAATGTTATTTTTCTGGAAAATTACTGGATGTTGGAAATATCTTGAAATTTTGGAAGTACGATAAAAATTTCCAGATATGATACTCAATTAGACCTACTACCTGTAGATCATATTGAGTACATGGCATATTTATCGTAAAACAGAATAGTAGAATTGAAATAAAATTGATTACGGTTTGATTTTCAAGTCACTTTTAGTCACTTTTTTCGAGAATCAAAAGTCACTTTTTAGTCACTTATTTCTCAAATCTGATCACTAAAATAACTTTTTTCGGGTAACACTTTTTGCTACCAGCCCTGATATCAGGAATGAATGTAATGTTAAAATTACACTAACAAAGGAATTTGAAAAAAGTCAATCAAAAATCAATATCAAAATTCCTATTTATATTTATTAATTGATTTTCTCACGTTACAAAAATGAAAACATTTATCATGAAAGGGTAACCAGATGGCATAAAACCAAAATTTTGGAATTATGAATTAATCGGCATAGGTATTCGGTACTGGGGGATCTTGCCCTATACATCTATCGATACAGTTCCATTCTTCAATCATCATCGATAAAGAAAGCCAACCGCGAGGGCGAGGGCAGAAATGCTGCCAGCGCTTGGAGAAGTTACAAATCAAATTTGGCGGCGACGACGACAACGACGATGACATGGGAAGTGAACTCCCCGCAGCTGGCGGGCCCACTCTTGGCAAACAGATATCGTGTCATGTCAGACAAATTGTTCCGGCTGATTTCCTCGAAGCGGGGTGCCTCTCAAAGTGGTGGTGTTAGCGCATATCGTACGATTATGAGCTCTGACAAGGTTTCGGCATTTCCGATTAAAATGATGGGTATCCAGGGAAACGATTTATATTTTTTATCATTTTCTCAAATGTGGACAACACGCCAGGACTAGTGTTGGGCAAGATATTTGAATGATATTTCACTTACAAAAGCCTGGTAAGTAGGTCTGACAGGATGGACATTTTTATGTACAAAAATACCTGTATACGGCAGTCAAAGGATTGCTCTACTTATGATTCAACAAGAACAGCAGAATCCGTTATGAAAAATCAAATAAACTATTGATTTTCTGTTTTATACACATATGGTCGGCGCTAAGTCAGAGGGACAAGTACAAAACTTGGGAAAAATTGCATTATTCTCTCATTAGATGCTTAATTATCTTACCTCCATTTCACTTTGATCAGATTTGATGAATGATGTATACTGCGATGATGTATTACTTTGAATGATCAATAAAAATCGATAAAAGAAGGCAATCAGAGTGGACCAAGTACTTATTACCATAACAGCGAAAATGATCAGCGCTCTGAGGAATGCGAGGAAAAAAAAACATTGCAAGAGATTTGCCCGATTTTCGACATTAAATGATTCTTCTACTCATCCATCAAAAGAAATTCATAAATATTACTTAATTCGATGCATTTGCTTTTGATTTTTGACCATTTACCATATTTGGATGGATGGTCAGAAATTGCAACAATTTCTGTGCAGACAGAGCGGACCAAGTGTTGAAAAGCAATAAACTGATTGATTATTGCATTTTTTTGTTTGAGTACATTTCAGAGCCCGAGAGAAGTTTATGGTAGTTCTATTGTGTATGTATGGAATGTCCTAGAACCCCGTTTATTGGACCAGTATTTTTTGGTCGGTACTCAAGATTTTGACTTGGGCCACCCTGATTGAACGCATATTTGAATATTTCTGGTCTTCAATGCTTTGTCCCTGCAAAACTTTAATTTTCAAGCTATCGTAATGCCACTGATTTTGGTATTGAAGATATAAATTGCATAAAATATTTTTTTCAACAACTTTTTGTAATAAAAACTGCGCAGACGAGAATCACATTTCATTAAAATATACATTCTTTATTAGCTCATCCCTGAAACAATTTCAAGAGGAAACCATTTGAGTTTTCCTGGCGCAATCCTTGGATGAGTTCCCGAAGAAAAAGATGGAGAAAGTTCTGCAGGAATCCCTGCAGAGATTTTCCTTGAGTAATCCCTGGAGGAGTTTCTGGAGAAACTCTTGTAGGAAAGATTATCTAAGTCAATTACTGAAGGGATCCTAGACGCATCTCTGGAGAATCCTTCGAAGTATCCCAGAAAGGAGCACTGTAGAGATTTCGCCGGTGGAATCCCTAGAGAATTCTCTGGAAAACACATTGTAGAATATAAGTGTCAATTTATATTAGAGTGTTACTGCCTCTCTGTAGTAGTCATGTCGCCACTTGAGTGAGAACGACACGTTGATAGCCTTCCCACATCTTTACTCTTCCACAATACAGATGTTGTGAAAGCGATGTAGGTACGATAGGCAAACAGTTTCAACACTAAATAAATCGCACTCGCTCTCTCCGCGTGTGTAGGAACATGAGATGGATGGATATGGGTTATGAAAGGTGTCCGCGTGGTCTGTAGGGATTTGAATTCTAAACTTGTAACCAACTCAGTTATTGCGTCACCAAGTGGCTCGGTAGCTTAGTTGGTAAAGCGCTCGTCTAGCATACAAGAGTCCTGGGTTCAAATCCCAGCCGAGCACGTGGATTTTTTTTAATAATTTCACCCATAATTTGTCCATCTTTACCACACGTAATGAGTTAATTAATTTAATAACCATGCAGATTGGATTACCGTACAGCTCAATATAAGTGTCAATTTACATTGTAGAAATTTTTGTGATGAATTCCCTGGAATTATCCTTGGAGGAATCCAAGGAGAAATTTCTGTAGGAAACCCAGGTGAAATCTTTGGAGGAATTCATGGAAAGATTTTCCGAAAGGAACTAATGTTGAGATTTTACTGAAGGAATTTTCGTAGACATTTTCGTAATGGAATGCCTAGAGAAATTCTTAGGATAATTTCTGATGAAATTCCTGCCGAAATTCATGGGAGATTCTCTGAAAGAATTCTAAAAAGAACTCTTGGAGCAATCCCTGGATGATTTTTTGGAGGCCAAGACCGAATCTGTTGAGAGATCCCTAGAGTAAATCTTGCAGCGATTTTGCTGGTGGTAACTTTAAGAAAATTCTTGGATGAAATTATTGAGGAATTTGTGCGTGGTAGAACACCTGGAGGATGAAATCTCTGAAGCGAGTCGTGGATGGAACCCGGAAAAAATCTTCGGAATAATTCCTGGATGAATGCCTTGAAGATATCTTTGCAAGTATCTTTGTAGAGATTTTTCTAGAGGAATCCTTGGAGAAGAAAAAAATCGCTTCAAAAATTCCGGAGATTCACTGGAAGAATTCCTGAAACAGATCCAAAAATTCAAGTAAAGATTTTACTATCTATAAAAAAAATCACTGGAGACATTCCTGTAGAAACTCCTTGCGAAATCTCTAAATAAAGGAATCATTGTACAAATATCTCTGAAAAAAATTCCCTGAATAATCCTTAGAGGAATTCCTGGCGAAACTAAACTGAGGGGTATGGGTTCGAATCCCACCGGTCCAGGATCTTTTTGGATTGAAAATTTCCTCGACTTACCAGAGCATAGAGTATCTTCGTACCTGTATATCATGTGGCAAAAGTGCAAAAGTGTTTAATTGACGAAGAAAACTCTCAGAAAATAAATGTAAAACTTCTCATAAGGAAACAAAGCTGAGAAGGGGGCTCTATCCCGGTTGGGGCTTAACGCCAGAAATAAGAAAGTTTTTTGTTTGATTTTTGTCATGGCGTCTCATGATATTTTTGGTGTGTATTTGGTGAGACTCATTTGATCGCTGACACCACTTCTATTTTAACAGAATACCGTAAAATGGGGTGAAGTTGATCACTTTTGAGCGATTCTGTTCTACAGTTCCTAGTAGGATACATGTATTATCATTCAAATATTTTTAAAACCTGTACTGGTTGGATGTTTATCGAATTATAAAAAACGAAATTTTGACAAAATGTTCCATAATAATAAAAAACATTTCTTAGAAATCAAAATGTGGTGTTTTTGATTCCGGGGTAAAGTTGATCAGTTACTGCAGTCAATTTCCTAAAGTAAAGAGTTACGCTATATACTCAATTTGGGGTCACTGAATCTGAATCAAGTCTCAAAAATCTTACAACTTGTTGATAAATCGGTCAATTTTCGAATTGAATGTTGCGAATTACAGAATACACCCACAGTAAACGCCTAAAGGTATGCAATTTTTTTTGAAATTAGCGACTCGCTCACATTAAGAACATTATTTTCTCTGAAAATGATTTTTCATCATCAATGCAAATTCAAAATTCACAGAACATATCTGGAATGTATGTAATAGTTTATTTAAATGATATCTTTATATAGCCTTGGCAACAGCCGATTGTTTGGAGGAGAAACCCTTCAACAGTCCATCAAACATTTCCTAAAAAATATGTTTTTCCATGGTATAATTATCTTAAATGTCAAACCAAATATAGGAACACCAAGAACAGCTATCAGGTAATGCGACATCATATAAATTGTGATAATTGAAATTGTATCATAGCTCTCTTAACAGTTTATACATGTGGATACATGACTGATCAACTTCTCCCCACTGATCAACTACACCCCGAATTACGGTACCAATTTTCAGAAGGAATTTATTTAAATTAGCATAAGCATAAGTATTGATGACCGTACAATTCGTAGTTGCTACTCTGTGATTGACCGGAATAATAAAAAAAAGTACAGGGAACCAACAGATGAACCTTGGGAGTAGCATACCATCATCAATGTACAATTTCGAGGACTCCAAACTCTGTTATGTCAATAACAGCGCCGGCCATGTCCTTACGGTCACCGGGGAAGGGAAGGAATGTTTGTGTGATGTCCATTGCTACTAGCGACCGAGATAACCTCTGCATCTCCATGGTTTTCACAGGAAGGAGTTTCGTTAGTGGGAAGGATAAAAGATTACATGATCAGGATGTAATGTAATGTATTCATGTACCCTCAAATTAAAATAAAATATCTATAAAGCCGTCGAAAGTTTTATTGTCTAACTATTCAAAGGTTATTTTTTAGTATTTGCGACAAATAAATAAAAGAATATGTACGTGTAGCTCATTTTTTTTTATGAAACACTAATAAAAAACACTTACAGTGACGAACCATCCATAGTTTGTTTAACAAAGCAATGAAACATTGCCACGATACAAATTTATATTTTCCACAAGCATCAAATGAACTCACCAGTTGGTATCCTCGACGGAAGTCACAATTTCGGCGTCAAGCTTGCACAGCCACTTTCCAACGAACAATAAACGATCCAAATTCGACGATTCGACGAAATCCTCCAAAATTTTCTCTCTGAAGCCTGATTCGCTGCTGACAAGTACTGTATTGTCTCAAATTCCGAACAGACTCATATTCCGAACACTAGGTTTTTGTATGGCGATTTGGTTGAAATGTTTCGCTGAAATATGTCACCAAATAACAAGGAAATGGCAGTCAATTGCAATTCAACTTTAACGTCTCCAATATCATTTATACCGCAGGAGTAGTAATGATTCTCTAGTTTGGGAGCAGTAGAACAAGCTCAGATACATTTATTTGCGATATTATTCATTTGAATACGATTTATTCGTGCTGTTCGGAATTTGAATCAAGGTGTTCGGAATATGAGACAGAATGAACACAGTGTTCGGCATTTGAATCAAAACGTTGTTCCATACTTTAACGTAAAAACAATACTAAAACTAATTAAATCAACATTATTATCGGGACACCCAACAGCTAACAGTTAGACTTCGCGAGGAAATTAAAATTTACACAAATATCTTCCAATTTATGCCAATCAGATGCATTTGAAGTCACTGTTGGCCTTAAGTGTTCGGAATATGAGTCAAAACGGTAATTGGCCTATCTTGATGCATGGGAAAATTCTGTAAGGAATCGATCAAGGAAGCGCTTTTTCTGATCGCAGTACGCAGTTGAAAAGACCTGTCAGTCAAACGGGAGACGCTGAAAAAATATCTGCAAGGAATCGGCGAGAAAATTCTTTAGCGATTCCTTTTTCAGCAGCAAGCCAGGCTTGAAACGAGAAAAAACTGTCAGACGCAGAAAAAATAGCTTCTTTGGGGTGGTCCATTAATTACGTAAGGGTTTATGGGGGGAGGGGGTTGAAGATTTCTTACGCGCCATACAAATTATTTTTGGTTTTCATACAAAAAATCTTACCATGGGGGAGGGGGGGGGGTTGAAAAACCGCTAAAATTGTCTTACGTAATTAATGGACAGCCCCTTTCCTTGTCAAGGCCTACTACAGCTCCTCTTTAAAAGGAATTCAACGAAATTAAACAAAAAGTTAGAAGTTGATCAGTTCAACAAATTGCACAAATTGTCAAGTAACGAATTAATTCTTCTTTTTTTGACATTACATCCCTACTGGAGCAGAGCATGCTTCACAGCTAAGTGTTCTAATGAGCTCTTCCACAGTTATCAAATATGAGCTTGACCATTTTGCATGTGTATATCGTGTGTCAGGCACAAAGATATCCTTCTTCTTCTTCTTCTTCTTCTTCTTGGCAGTACGTTCTTACCGGGACAGAGCCTACTTCTCAGCTTAGTGTTCAATGAGCACTTCCACAGTTATTAACTGAGATCTTTTTGTCAAAGTTGCCATTTTCGCATTCATATATTGTGTGGCAGGTACGATGATACTCTTTTCACAGAGAAGTCAAGGAAATATTCATTACGAAAAGATCCTGGGGCCGACCAAGAATCGAACCCAGACACCTTCAGCATAGCTTTGCTTTGTAGCCGCGGGACTATATTCACTCGTCTTAGGCCCCTAGGAGATATCCTATGCCCTAGAAATACGAGGAAATTTCCAATCCGAAAAGATCCTGGACCGGTGGGATTCGAACCCCCGGCCCTTTAGCCAGGACTTTCATTTCAGCTTATTCTACCAAAGCTTTTTCCTCACTGATTCAATATTAGGAATTGAAATTTTGCTTCTAGGACAGTCATGATCATAATTAATTTGTTGCTCTGAGAAACAGAAAAGTTAACTTATTCAACTCTTGAACTCTTGAATGCCTACGGTAGAGTTGTAACACAGACAAACAGATGTAACACTTAGAATGCATCGTTTTGAAAACTTGTACCGTTTTGTCTCAAATTCCGAACAGACTCATATTCCGAACACTCGGTTTTTGTATGGCGATTTGGTTGAAATGTTTCGTTGAAATATGTCACCAAATATCAAGGAAACGGTAGTCAATTGCAATTAAATTTTAACGTCTCCAATATCATTTATAAACGCGGGAATAGTGATGATTCTCAAGTTTGAGACTAGTTAGAACAAGCTCAGATATATTTATTTGCGAAATTATTCATTTGAATACGATTTATTTCGTGCTGTTCGTAATTTGAATCAAGGTGTTCGGAATATGAGACACAATGAACACAGTGTTCGGCATTTGAATCAAAATGTTGCTCCGTATTTTAACGTAAAAATAATACTAAAACTAATTTAAATTAACATTATTATCGGTACACTCAACAGCTAACAGTTAGACTTTGCGAAGAAATGAAAATTTACACAATATCCGTCAATTGTTGTCAATCTGTTGACCTTAAGTGTTCGGAATATGAGTCAAAACGGTACGCCCAACGATTAAATCACGATGTTTAATGGGTTAATGGTTAAAATCACGATGTTAATGGGTCAATGGTGGTAGTGTATAAACGCACTGCGGGTGGCAGATTTGCCTCCTACCGAACCGAACGTTAAAAGGTGGTCGATGAACAGAGAGAGAGTGTAAAGTCTATTTGTCTGTGGTCTTCTTCGCCGTTAGCAATTACGTCGGGGGTTTCAATACACTTTTTGACTTGCTCTGTGTTCGCCACATTCTATCCTAGCATAAAATTAATTTCATTCGTAGGCCAAATTTACATTTTCCTTGTTATCCGAAGAAAAACCTGAATATATGTCTTTAAAAGCACGGAATGAAACAAGATCTGTCTTTTAGATAAACCTTAATTTGTTTTCTCTATTGTGCCCTGAAGCCCCTCTTCAAGTGTCGATTTCATCTGCAGCTCTGCAAATGCAAATCATCATCCTCCGTCAATGTATCATCTGTTTCCATCTGACTCCCCCACAAAGACAATGTTCTCTGAGCCACTTTCACTAACCGAACTGTTTCTGTTTTCTTTTCCCATTTTTTCCGTTTCGATTTATTCCTTCACAGTCACTGTCCCAGGACAATGTCGAGATGGTCGTCGATGAAGGTTACGAACCTCTGCACGGCCTGCAGGCGCCACAGCTCGATCCTGGCGGACAGCAACAGCTCCATCACATCCACCATCACCACCCCCAGCCTTATGGGGAACCAACCGGTGGAAGTAACATCATAGGCAATGATGGAACCGCAGGCATGATTGACGATACTACCGAAGCGATGGACCTTGATCCGATGGCCGATGGCACACTGAAGGCAGGCGACGAGCAGGAGTTCGATATCCGGGATGTGGTCCGGGAAGGTCACGACAAGGCTGACCCGTCGCAGTTCGAGTTGCTCAAGGTCCTGGGCGAGGGCTCGTTCGGAAAAGTATTTCTAGTTAGGAAAATTGTCGGCAAGGATGCCGGCACGCTGTATGCAATGAAAGTGAGTTAATTTATTCCGCTTGTTACGACGCACGGTGTTTCATTTACCGTTATTATATAAAAATAGCCACCTAAATTTAAAACGACTGTTTGTTTATATAGTTATTTTACACCTTCACACCATTTTAACCACTTTGTCTGTGTTCTGGGGTCAATATGACCCCAGAGCACTTGCCCTGTAACTTTTTATTAGTGAATCAATTTGTTTTTTTTTTACACATTAATGCTTTTCTGTGAGTTTAGTGAATGGATAATTGATTTTTTGAGTATCCTGAAAAAAACTGTTATGTCGAGCGTTTTTTGTTTGGAAAATAGTACGTTGTCTAAGCTTTGGGGTCGTAGGACCCCAGATTCAAATCGGGACAACTTCGAGAAATCTGGACGAATTTTTGATTTAACAACTGTTTTGGAAAAGAAATGAAGTTTTGAAGAATGAAGGTTTTTCTCAGAGCTTGTCCATTTGGCATCACGTTAAATGAAAAATTCCAGTCTTTCAAATTGCTCGCAGTTTCCTCTATCCCGGAAATTTGGCTTGTAAGGCTCAAATGAAACTTCACAATGAGGTTGTCTCATGAGACGGTGCACGGGCCATTGCAAATGTGATCGTTTGAGCAAGCACATTTCTACCGGAGATGTGAACTACAGAGCTGGTAGTGAGTCACTTTTTAGTGACTTGGTCACTTTTTTCGACCTGGTTACTAAAAAGTCACTATTTGCAACAAAAAAGTCACTAAAGTCACTTTTTTCAGCAAATAGTCACTAAAATCACTATTTTCGTGATCAGACGATAAAAAAAAAACAAAATCTGGGTCAACTTTTCAAAGTCAAACAGCAAGAAACACATATGAGTCTACAGACAAGCGCAGTGTGATTTGGAAATCAAAGTGTCAAGAAAGATCCCAACGGAAAATGTGTAATATTTCTTGGTAAATTTTGTTTGATGAAAAGTTTCCACCGAGTGGAGCGGGAATCGAACCCACGCTTCGTGGCAAAATACGCCTAAACGACTGACGCCACTATCCGCACGGCCACGAAGCCCACAAATTTTGGGTCAAAATCTGGGCAGATATTCGAATAAATTTTGACGACCAATATCTGATACACTTGAGCAATGAAATGCTTGTAAACTTTCTACAGTAATCTTCGACGTACAGGAATCAACTATGATGGAGGCTATGTTTCTATGGATTTTCGGCTTTCATGGTCTATAAAGATCATAATGATGTAGAACGGTAATCCGTTTATGATCTGTATAGACTGGAAGCCGAAAACACATCGAAACGTAAACTTCGACTAAAGTAGGAATCAGGAACCTATCTTCTGAAAGAACCTCAACATAACTCTTGCGGAAGGTAAGCTAGAAGTTCAGATTAGTAAATTTTAGGTTTGAAGAACAGGTAAAACATGAGGTAACATGTCGTCACTGAGTGCTATTTTAAGTGCGCAAGGCATAATTTTCTATTAACTAATGCACAATACTCAATTTATTCAGTTTACCTCGATTTCGTCAAAATTTAATGGCGTTCTAGATTTATTTTTTAGGGGAAAGGAAAGGTTTATTCTCAGAAATTGTGTCAAAGATTTATCCTGAGATTTACTTTGTTGTTTTCCAATTTTGGATTCTACCAAAATAATCTTCTGAAAATTTTTTCATTTTTTTAAAGACTTTTATAGTATTTCTCCTCGAATCATTGCACAATTTTTTTCAATATGATTCAAATGATTTGTTTTGCACCTCGAAGATATTTGAAAAATCTTCCACGAATTTCAGCTAGTATGTTCTTCATGAACAGTGTATAAATCTTGATTGTGGATTTCATAAAGCACGAGTTGTCTACCGACTAATATCAGAGATTCGAAATAGAAGTCTCTGTCAAGCATATTCGTCTCGTAAAAAATAGGTGTGAAATCTTCAATGCACCACGTTTTATATACATATTTCATAAATTAATTTCATACAATTTTACATGCAGAACGTATTTTCATTATAAGTCATTCTTGTTTTGACAAATTCTCTCAGTTTTGAAGTCACTTTCTAGTCACTATTTGGTCACTTTTTTTAATCATTATAGACACTAAAGTCACTATTATTTTGCTGTCTCCTGACAAATGGAAAAATGCTAAGGTTGTTCCAATTTTAAAACCAGACAAAAATCCTGCAGAAGCTTCTAGCTATCGTCCAATCAGTTAGCTTTCCTCCATCAGTAAACTTTTTGAAAAGGTAATTTTGAACAGAATGATGGCCCACATCAACGAAAATTCAATTTTTGCCAATGAACAGTTCGGATTCAGCCATGGACATTCGACCACTCATCAATCAGGAATTTAGATTTTAAGATGACGTTTAGATCATGGTTTTGATTGATTGAAGTTGAAAAGTGTTGCAAGTCACCCCGTTTGACGGTATAGAATAATTATCTGGCTATAAAAAATGACGTTTTAATGGTTATTTTTTTTTTGATAATAACGGTAAATGAAGCACCGTGGACGACGTCTTGTAACTTACAAGAGCACCCACGCGCTGTCGCCCACACCACTGACTATCTCTTGACTCGTCTGTCGTTTGCAGGTATTAAAAAAGGCCACGCTGAAGGTGAAGGATCGGGTTCGCAGCACCAACGAGCGCAACATCCTCGCCGACGTGGGCCACGCATTTATCGTTAAGCTTCACTATGCCTTCCAGACGCCGGGAAAGCTCTACCTGATATTGGACTTCTTGAGGGGAGGAGATCTGTTCACCCGGCTCAGCAAAGAGGTGATGTTCACCGAGGAGGACGTCAAGTTTTATCTTGCGGAGCTGGCACTGGCACTCAATCACCTGCACAGCTTGGGTATCATCTATCGAGATTTGAAACCGGAGAACATTCTGTTGGATCAGGTGAGGATTCTACTAAACTTATCTACAATTATTTAAATTGAAATCCAAATCTAATCCAAAACCAATTCAAAGCCAATGTAAAACTAATCCAAAGTCAATCCAAATCTAATCCAAATCCAATCCAAATTCAATCCAAATCCTTATTCAAGTTTATTACCTAGCAGACGCATTAACAAGTTTACTTTGCCTCTATTTTCAGGATGGTCACATAGCTTTAACCGACTTCGGATTGTCAAAGCAGCCGTTGGACGGTTCCAAAAACGTACAGTTTTTGTGGCACAGTCGAATATATGGCTCCGGAAGTGGTGAACCGCAAGGGACACACATTCGCCGCCGATTGGTGGTCATTTGGAGTCCTGATGGTAATGAATAGTAAAGACGTTCTTGGAAATAATATTATAATTGTATAAATATCCTTGTTTCAGTTTGAGATGCTGACAGGAAATTTACCCTTCCACGGCAGCAACCGAAACGACACCATGAATCAAATTCTGAAAACGAAACTGGGCATGCCGGAGAACCTGAGTCCGGAGGCACAGAGCTTGCTGCGTGCGCTGTTCAAACGGAATCCCCAGAACCGGTTAGGAGTGGGCCCCAACGGAATCGAGGACATCAAGCGGCACGAATTTTTCGCCAATGTCGACTGGGTCGCGTTCGAGCGTAAGGAAGTTCGGCCACCGTTCATTCCGGCCGTATCGCGGGACGATGCGTTCTATTTCGACTCGGAGTACACCAACAAATCACCAAAGTGAGTTTGGGTGATATTTGCTATTAGTATTCAAGTAAGATGAAGTTTGAGTTGTTTCAGAGATTCACCGGGCGGTCCGGTCAGTGCCAGTGCTCATGAGATTTTCCGCGGGTTCAGCTTCATCGCACCGGGATTATTGAACGAAGACACGCCAAACTTTGCCAATGGAACCGGTAGTTTGATGAATCAGCAGCCGAGCTCGAGGTCACCGTTTTCCAACGAAATTCCTGGAGTGAAACCGCAAGCTTTCGGAGACGAGTATTCACTGATGCAGGAGCTAGGCCGGGGAACGTTTTCGATATGTCGGTTGTGTGAAAATCGAGCTACAAAGAAGCACTACGCAGTTAAGGTAAGTATAGCTAAACGATGTGGATTTTGGTCTTCAGAAAGGCTGATTCACATAAGGTTTAACGATCGAACGGCTGAATATATAAAGGGCTGAAAGGTATTGAAGGTTTGGCATATCTAGTTTCTAAATCATCTAATCATCTTGCGCTTCAGTCCGAATCACACTAGCTAGTAACTTTCCCGAAATTAATATTAGCCTAAGGTATGGAAATATTGCGTGAAATCTAGCGGAATTTGGGGCAAGTGTGCCATAGGGGCAAGTGTGCCACCCCTGATTTTTGTAAAAACTACAAACTATATTTTTTATTTGAGCTTAACAATATGTTCCCTTCTAGTCCATAATACAATGGTCAAAATATGATGCAAATTGCTCTATTTTTCACGTATTTACATCGGCTTTTGTGAAAACTATAAAATTTCAGTGATTTTTTATAAGATTTCGTTGTTTCTAAATAGCATGGTGAAAGATAAATTAATAACGAATTTTAAATGTACTGTACATTGTGAAGCTATACAAATGAGTAAGTATTTGTGGAATTTGAACGAAAAAAATATTTAGTTTTACATACAAAATCCATTATGATTGAAATCTATACTTTTTGGGGCAAATGTGCCACCTATTTGGTAAACAAAAATGGTTGGGGAGAAATTCATAAAAATGTAAACATCATCAACAAAATCATGATAATGAACCAAAATGAGGCATCAGTAGTGGTTTTTGAAGTGTAGAAGAGGAATAGCGAACATTTTTGCTCTCACAATGATTTTTTTTCTCAAAATATTCGATAATAACATGGTTTTAGGCGTTTTAAGAACTATTTTACTTATTTTCATCAATATTTTACCTTTATTTAGTGCAGATCTAGTGTATATTATACAGATCCTTCATAATGAAAGAGTAATTCATATATCGCTTTGAATGGAAACAAAAAAAAAACGATTTTAGTTATTCGAATTGACTAGTAGAGAGTTCCGCATGTGATGAACCTTGTTATAAAGCATCCCCTCATGACGGTAAACCTAAAAATATTTTTAAAATTGTCAATTAGGCTCTGCTTTGTTAGCAATATTAACAGGAAATAACGAAAATTTCATTACAAGTAGAATTACATGAATGTTCATTCGATGGCCGTCTTGCCCCATAAGGGTGGCACACTTGCCCCATTGTGTTGAAAATCAGGGTATTTTGGATGATATTTGAGGAGCTCCAAAACTAATACTTTTTGAAATTATTTTCTTTTTAAATGGCACAGTGCTTATGAAAAGATGTGAAACTAACATCGTGAGGCTGAATTGGCGGGTTTTTTAAGCTTTAGACAAAGTTAGAGAACAATTTGCTTAAGGTGGCACACTTGCCCCAAATCCCGCTAATTAAGCGTTAGACACTGATTGTTTTTTAAGGTGATTATAAAACGAAGCTAAACTTCGAAGTTTCAAGTTCACAGATCTAGAGAACCGTTCATGTTGAAAATTTGATCAATTGGGTTGTATGCTGGTGATGATCAATCGTCGTAACTATTGTTAAATTGTGTGTTGTGAAGTTTTTTGAGTTGAAGAATGTTTATTACTATGAAAATAATGTAAAATTTTAAAATCATGCACGGTGCAGTATTGACAAACACCTATAAACTTCTATTTCTAAGCAAGGATTTGAACATGGTATAAACCTGAAAGTTTGTGAGGATGCTTGAGATATATCCCTAAACCAGATTTCATCACCAAAACTCGTACCAATTTGTTCAAATGGTTGAAATAATTGAATTTCTGTTAGATATCATTGAATTCCTTAGAAAATTGCATACATTTAGGCGTTTCCGCGAAATTCTGTAAATTTAACTATTCGTTATTTATTTAAATATTGCATTGTTAAGAATTTGACAAGCATATTCGGATTCAGGGAGCTCAATTTTATCATGTAGAGTTGTTTTGAAAACAAACAATAATGGCATTGACAAGTGATCAATTTCACCCCGAAATGAGATCCCCTGATTTTTTATTTTAGTGATATTTGATAACACTAAAATGACATTTGTTAGAAGATTTCGGTACATCAGTCGATGAGGCTTACCTTCGTACTTGTTTTCCTGCATTTAGTTGTTTGGCATTGTTAACATTTTAGAAAACAGACTAGAAAAACCATGAAAAATGATCAATTTTACCCGAAATTACGGTACCTTAAATACTTTTGGAAACATAATTAATTATGAGGTTAACTGAGGTTTTTGGGTTTTGAAACATCATATACTATTATTTTGTGTTATGTAGATGCAATAATACTGAAATTATTGCCATTTTTAATGTCTAATATTATTTTAACAGTATTTAAATAATATTTAAAAACAGTAAGTACATATTTACGATAAAGAAAACAGTATTTACTATTCTATAAAATAGGATTCTCAATAAAACAGCAGCTATAGAAAAATATTTCAATTATCGATCTGTATTACAATCTTTAAAAACTGAAATAGGGGAATCTAAGGCAAGTTGGGTTACAGGGTAAGATAGGTCAGCGCTATTTTTGAGAATAATATGCAACTTTTGATGATGTGAATAATTTTGTCAGATGACCGTCATGATTTTTAGTTATGAAAAAAAAATTAGGAACTTCATGGCCGTTATACGCATAGGGTAGGTGTACCAGCTATGGACATAGTGGTTCCTTATTTCGCCATACACGAATATTTGATAATCTTCAAATTTTTCATCATTCTGTGTGTTTAAGTTGTTTGATATTAAATATATCTTAATGTTGAAACATTCATAAATATTCAAAATGTGAAACTTTTCGAGAAAACGCATATGACCAAATAGGGAACGACTATAGCCATAACTGGTGCACTTTCCCTTTTTGTCTCGCGGTCCATAAGGTTTACATAAAACATGGGACAAGTAGGCGTAGAAGGGCAGTTTAGATGTGATTCACATCTATGCGATTGCATCAAATTCTCACATGAAGGGGTTTTACTACATTCAAGTCATTTACTATGGATTGAATAATTGCCTTAAAATTTTCGCCAAACTTTCAAGCGAAAGCCGTTTCGAATTTATCGTGACAGGAGATTCATAGAACAAAAAATTCCAATATTTTGTCAGCGGCGACTGAGATGATTTGGATGGAAAATTTACCGATCAACAACTTAGGATTTTCCTGCAATCAAAATTTTTCTTGCAACGCGTAATAATGTGTCTGTCAATCTATATAATGAATTTTCTTCTTTTTTTTTTGCTCATTATTGGATATAAGGGATGGTACACAAATTATGTCACGCTAAATTTCACCTTTTTTTTACACCCTCGCTCCCCATTTGTCACGTTTTTTGTATGAGTCCTGCGAAAATTGTGTAGGGCTTGTCACGCTTGACTTGACTCCCCCCCCTTGGAGCGTGACGTAATTTGTGCATGATCCCCAACAAGGAAACCCAAAAACGTTCATTAATATGATTTGTCTGATCAATATACTCCATTGAAGCCGCCCGTGTAAAGTATGCGTCTGGGTTATGGATTGAATATGAAGTAATCATACTTTCAATGAAAATAAAGATTGGCGACAATTCATTGATTTCGCACATACCTTCCATATGCCAGCTCTCTTTGCAAAAATTCATATGGGTTGGTACATCTATCAAATGAGGACATTATCTTGAGTATAGGAATCCACAGGATCCCACCTATAACACAGTTCGACAAAAAAAAGCCGATCTGAATGCACAGAGACCGGACACCCCGGGATTGAAAATATAAAAATAAACAAAAATAATGGCGTTTTCGGAATAACCCGACACAGTGTTTTATTTTCAGGACAGCAGAATTTATGTGCCATATTATGTTTTAAACTTGAAATTCAATATGAAAAGTTGTACTAAGATTTGCAGGCAGCCCTCTTTCTCCCATTATGTACCTCCCCATTTTTAAAGTATTGCAAATAATTGAATATTTGATATAGGGAGACTTACGGCTTCGGCACCATTCGACTATTTTTTTTTTTTTTTTTTTTTATAGGCACTCCGTGCTCGTGGCCACTACTGTGCCGGACTCAGTTGATCTGTAGCTTCTTTATCGATACAGATCTATTTTCAACTTATCTATATTTACATCTACCTTCACTCTCTTCTACTCTTTTACTCTCACACCGAGCAGGTAGGAGAGAGCTCTGCTATTAGTGAGGCTAGCTGCCTGCGAAGAGGGTCAGTTTGTCTCAGTCACCTTCTGATACTGACGGAGGATGGATGTGCTCCCCAAAGCACGGTCCTCCGTGAGGCGTCTTCTGGTGGCTGGACGGGTTTGTGGAGGGGCTGGGAATCGAATCCATGACCTTCCGCTTATGAAGCGAAAGCGTAACCTCAAGGCTACAGACCCCCCTAACCATTTGACTATTATCGGCAACCAAATTTCAGACGCCAAATACACAGTATTTTTCTATCGAAACACATCAGTGGAAACATTCAGATGATTCTTTCTGCCCGCTTCCCGCTGGCAAGATTTCCAAAACTAAACAAACGATATCGCCGGAGATGTCATCAATTCAAATGAGCACGCCTCAAAATGCGACTGATTTGGAGCTGCCGAAGAGATTCACCAGCAGTTGTTATGGGAAAGTTGCCCAAGAGAGTGAGGCTGCCGACAATAGTCACACTGACAAGGGATGTTCGCAGCGTTGTAAAAATGATTCTAAAAGCATTTTGACAAGTCTGTCGGTGTGAATCGATAGAGGATTGAGCAACGCATAAATGTAAATAGACAAACACGGAATTTGTCTGCTGATGTCCGAGAAAATTACAAAAGAAGCACGGCATCGGCTTAAGCTGCCGAGAATACGTAAGTTCCCCTAAATGAAAAGCGATTCTAGTGATGCTACTATCCACCAGCTATCTCTCCAGAAATATCGTGGTTTATGAACAACCCCTTTACTATACTGTGGAACCGTCCATAAATTGCGTGTTCAAAGGTTACGGTTCATGTAAATAAAAATAAAAATTTGAAGAGTTGACCCCAAGGGGAAGGGGGATGAAAAATACCAAAAATATAAGCACGTGGTTTATGGAGGATCCCTTGCAGGTTATTTTGTTTCTTGTTTACTGTAATGAATTTAAAATCTAACAGGCTAACGAACTCTTCACTTATTTCTATTAGTTTATATGCTAGTGTGATGGCTATATCATCTTTGCTTCATTTCTCATATATGAACAGCACAATGACAATTTGGTCACAAAAATGCCTTTTAATTGTTACCGGGCATTTAAGCAGTTTAACAAATATCAAAAAAATATACATTTTCAAAACGATTTTATTTATTATTCACGGAGATCTACAATTCCTTGGGGTAACAGTAGTGCAACTACATTATCTACATGATTGGCTATGTAAAAAGATATATATTGCACTATGGCTACAACTTGCGTATGGCCAAAACCGGTGCTTCTATCCTACCCACTCAAAAAAACAAGTTTGACAACAACAAAAATTCAAAAGTTTTTCATGTTCATTACAAATTGATCTTACTTGTACATCGTTAGCCAGGAGGCACAAGTATTGTTTGTTTTACAATTAATCAATGTGAAATGTACCGATTTCCAATAGCTTCAATTTAAGCATTGTATATACCCAGAATAAGGCAGTTTACGGGCACCATATCGATAGGATATTCATAAGAAGGTATAGCTATCACACAAGCATAGGATTAATTAAAAATTAGTTCTAAGTCCGTTGATCTGTCAGGGAACATTCATAAACCACGTGAACTTTTTTGGAAAAACCAAGATCCATTTTCCCCGTCGTGGCCTTTTGTCCATATTCAAATTTAAAAAGGCCACGTGGTTTATGAAGAGACCCTTGATCTAATTCGATATTGTAAACCCTCCCTCCTAAAATGAACAATCAAATTTATGGACGGCTGCATTGTATGGTCAAGGGGTTATGCATAACCCACGATATTTCTGGAGAGATGTGGATAGTAGTATCACTAGAATCGCTTATTTCAATCATTTATATCAAATATTACATCATTTGCAATACTTTAAAAATTGGGAGGCTACTAAAAGGGGGGAAGTGTGTCCATGCAAATCTTAGTACAACTCTTCATATTGAATTACAGGCTTAAAACACAATATGGCACATGAATTCTGCTGCCCTGAAAATAAAACACTGTGTCGGGTTATTCATTAGATTCGATATTTAAATAAAAATGCAACATGTTCAAGTATAGACGGATTTCACGCCAACTCGACAAAGGGATTGGCAGCTCCCCTTCAGAATTTAATGAAACTTTCTGGGTGTCAAGACTATGTGAAACTAAGATACTTTACATACTTTGTTTTTTTCAAAATCGATCTAGACTAACATTTGGAAAGGGTCAAAGTTTTTTTTTACTTTTTTTATGAACCCGTATAACTCGAAAACGGTAAGACCTACAAAAAAGTGTTGTATGGGGGACTGTCGTAAAATTCCCTGACGTTTTAGAGAAAAATATTGAAAAAAATAAAAACACATTTTCTACACTGAAAAAAAAAATATTCAAAACTTTAAAGTCGATTAAAAAAAACGGTTATTTCAGATTTTGATCATCCTTAAGCAAAAAGTTTCGTAATTAAATTTACTAAAAGTCGTCCATACATTGCAAATTGGGCATATTTTAGGGAAAAAAGTTTTTCTAACATCGATTTTTTTAAGTCCTAAAGTTTTTTTTTTACTTTTTTTATAAACCCGTATAACTCGAAACCCGTATAACTCGAAAACGGTAAAAAAGTGTTGTATGGGGGGCTGTCGTGAAATTTCCTGACGTTTTAGAAAAAAAATGTTGAAAAAATAAAAACACATTTTCTACACTGAAAAAAAAAATGATTCAAAACTTAAGAGTCGATTTAAAAAAAATGGCCATTTCAGATTTTGATCATCCTTAAGCAAAAAGTTTCGTAATTAAATTTACTAAAAGTCGTCCATACATTGCAAATTGGGTATATCTAAGGGAAAAAAGTTTTTCTAACAACGAATTTTTCAAGTCCAAAACTGAATTTTTTTTCAAAGATGTTGTTCTAAACCGTCAAATATGATCGTGTTTTCAAGTGATAAATGAGTTTGAATCAGAAATAAATTGTATTTCTTATTGAGAATAGTTAAAAAACGGAATTATGCAGTGATTATGTTTTTTTTAAATGAAGGCAATCTATGGATTTCCCCTATGCCTATGAGAAAATCAACTCCGTCTAACAATCCGACGGATTTTTATGGTTCGAAAGATTGCAAACATTGAAAAGGAACAACCTGATCCATACCCCATTAAATTTTCTTCTAGAAAATACTACTAAACGTACCTGCGTTACAAGCCAGATGAATAAGAAATAATGTTTGTATTGTTATCTACCTAAAATGTCCGTTAACGACCTGAGTTACTCAACAATCACCGCGTGAGTGTATAGAAAGATAGGTATTTAACTTATAATTGTCGTTCTACCTATGCATATAACTATTTAAGCTTGATGTCAATAAAACTCTTTTCATTTTATCTAAGTCATTTGTGAAAAGAAGTTAAAGATGGATCAACAAGATTTATCGCGCATTAAAATTTCGAGATGTTGCGCCGGTATAAACAATCCTAAGTGCAGGCGTATCCAGTTGCGAAACTTGTCACCATCAATGATCGAACACATACGTGCTATGGGATATAGTCATCAGCTTGATGAAACTATGCATATTTGTGAGTCATGACGCTTAATGATCAGGCTCCACAGAAGTCCGCCTAAGAAAAAACGACGGCAAAGGCCCCTGTGACGCTAGAGCAAGTCTTGCAAAAGACTATGGAAACACAATCGCAACTCCGCGAGAGCTATTCGACTGGGCAGTGAAACAAACTGATACATGTATCACCAAATTAAATTTCTATTATATATCTAATGAACAGTATGTTAAAATGTCAGAGGAATTGATGGAATTGTTTGATAAGGTTAAAACTGTCCCTGGTACCCAAAAATATCATTGTTTTATGCCTATTAGTGTTACACAAATTGCAGCCAAACGGTATACCAATTCAGAGGATGAACCAAAAATATTCAATTTATTCAGTAAAGCCCAAAAATAATGTAAATATTCATGTGCAGATACTACGTTTTAGGATATATAGCAATAATAAATATAATGATGCATGATAAAAAAAAACACGACTTTTTTATAAGCATAATATTGACCCTTTCCAGACACCTGTTAAGATTGGCTTTGACCAAATAAGAAATGAAATATTATTGTGATATCTTTCCAACCATTAAAAACCCATCGGATTGTTAGACGGAGTTCATTTTCTCATAAGCGGTTTGGTGCGAGATCAATTGTATTTAATCAAAAAAAAAACTCTGTATAATTCCGTTTTATTTCTTTTAACTACTCCCAATAAAACAAATATAATCTATTTTGTGATTAAAACTCATTTATAACTTCAAAATATGAGGAAAAAATTTTGGACTTAAAAAAATCGTTGTTAGAAAAACTTTTTTCCCTAAAATATGCCCAATTTGCAATGTATGGACGACTTTTAGTAAATTTAATTACGAAACTTTTTGCTTAAGGATGATCGAAATCTGAAATGGCCGTTTTTTTTAAATCGACTTTAAAGTTTTGAATCATTGTTTTTTTCGGTGTAGAAAATGTGTTTTTATTTTTTCAATATTTTTCTCTAAAACGTCAGGAAATTTCACGACAGTCCCCCATACCAGTGAACCGTATAATACATTTTTGATGCTATTGTCGCATTGCTGTTACGTTCACATGCAAGAGGTTTCAAAACATTCATTTGTGACATTCAGGTTGCTACTGATACATTCTTACTGCAGCCATGAATGTATTACCTGACATGGATAAGAGTAGCGTGCAATTCTTTTCAGCCTCCCATGAACGTTATGCTGTTGTGGATGACGGGAATGCGAAATGAATATAAAAAACAATCACGACGCAGCTGCTCTTCATTCGTTTGCTGCTGATCCAAATCGCCACTTCATCACAGTTGCGTTTTCACTGCTGCACAATGGACCGATGCACGAGTACACTATTTGACGTATGAGCGGTCCCGTGTTGTTTACGTGACCATGGTAACGAGTGAATTCGGCACCGCTCAAACGTCAAATTAGTGAACTCGTGCATTGGTTCATGGTCCTTTGCACGAGTTCACTAATTTGACATTTGAGCGGTGTCGTATTCACTAGCTACCATGGTAACGTAAATAACATGGCACCGCACAAACGTCAACGACTGAACTCGTGCATTGGTCCATTGGAGGAGAGGGCGTTCATTGGAAGCAACAAAAAAGTGGCACAAACGGAGCACCAGGGTTTTTTTTTAGGTTTGCTTCTACCCTCTTTATTCGTAGGTTTCTGCTTCGAGCCGTTCTCGCACAAGGTGCTGTCCATAAACAACGTGGTCATCCATGGGGGGAGAAGGACGGGGGTAGTTTGTTTGACCAAAGATCACGATCGGCACATTTTTTTTTGTATAGACGAAAAACCGATCGACGAAGGAAAAGGAGTCTAAAAATAGAAAAATAACCCGTGAGTTATGGACAGCCCTCAAGCTGGTGCGGCTGGTTGATACAAGAATGAAAAGAAAAACATATTTCAATCGGTGCACATTGTGAGTGGCACATTATGATAATACAGATTAATGTCTACTACAGTAATTCATTACAACCATGATACATTTATTGCTGACCAAAAAATAGTCACAGTCGCGCATGACTTTTATTTTCAGTAGCACATGAAAGTTTTTGTTGCATGAAAGTCATGGTAGTCTATGTGTGATTGTCACGCTCACTACAGTTTTTGACGGTACATTTTGGTTCACTGCCCCATACAACACTTTTTTGTAGGCCTTACCGTTTTCGAGTTATACGGGTTTATAAAAAAAGTAAAAAAAAAACTTTGACCCTTTTCAAATGTTAGTCTAGATCGATTTTGAAAATACAAAGTATGTAAAGTATCTTAGTTTCACATAGTCTTCACACCCAGAAAGTTTCATTGAATTCTGAAGGGGTGCTACCAATCGCGTGTCGAGTTGGCGTGAAATCCGTCTATATTTTAAAAATGACAATTATTTTTATTATTTTTATACTTTCAAGCCCGGGTTGTCCCGTTTCTGTGCATTCAGACCGATTTTTTTTTTATCGAACTGTGATATTCATTACCTACGTTACAGTATCGAACAGAATTATTTTTTGCTAGATTCAAAAGTGTTAAAGGGTTAAGTAATTTTATCTGGCTTACAACTGTCAATGGACAGAATTACATTTAAGGTATTTTTTTTTTAAATGCAACTCGGTAGGGTGGCTGAACCAGTGGTAGTGTGTGTCCCGATAATAGTGGTAGTGTGGTTTTAACCGTGTTATAGGCAATTTAAATTTTATGTGTATTTTTCTAACATGGCCCTTGTTAAAATAATATGAATGTATATAAACAATCTTGGATATCAGTAAAAAAGTAGTGGAAAACAATTAAAAACCTTAACTTTTTTGCTCCCTTGCACCAGTAATAGTGGGTCGTTCCTATAATAGTGAGTCTCAATGGGAAATCAATGTAAACCACTATTATAGGAACACAAGTTAGCAAATAACACTATTACTGGAACATGTTCCAGTAATGGAGATGTAAAAAACGACCTTCCGTTATTTTTTGGCGATTTTTTATTCCTCAGCCCGCTACTATTGCCTCTATCACTGGTACAGACTCCCTAATAATGTTCTCTTGAGATCAATTTAGGTAACAGGTTCTTCACAATTATTCATCGATCAATAGAACCGATACTTATTCTCAATGGCTTCGCGGACCCACTGAGTGAGAACTCGTCACGGCCGTCCACGGACGACCGGAAGCTCTGAAATAAAGCTTAATAGCAGTGAGAACAAGTTAATTTTAAACGTTTACTTCCCTTCACAATCTAATTTTTAACGATTTTTAGTTTTCCATCATATTGAAAGTTTTCAGCCTTTTGTTATTTTAACCTTCTATAATGATGTCCGGGTTTCAGCTTTTCGTGTTCAGCCTGTTGTGTTTTAGCTTTATGTTGGTACTATATTGTATACCTTTGTTATTTTTTTCCGTAGATAATCGACAAATCCAGCCATGACTGTAGGGAAGAAGTGGAGATTCTTTTGCGGTATGGAAACCATCCAAACATAGTATCTTTGTACGGAGTGCATGAAGATACCTCGTTCGTCTATTTGGTGATGGAACTTTTGAAGGGAGGTGAACTTTTGGATCGGATCCTTGCCATCCAGTACATGAACGAGGTGGAAGCGAGTGCGGTTCTTAAAACGGTAGTATCCGCCGTAGCATACCTGCACGAGCATGGTGTAGTTCATCGAGACCTTAAACCTTCGAATTTGCTGTACGCTACAGTTAATCATACACCGGAGTCGTTGAAGCTGTGCGATTTAGGTTTTGCCAAACAGTTGCGGGCTGATAACGGACTGCTGATGACCCCTTGTTATACGGCAAACTTCGTAGCGCCGGAAGTGCTGAAAAAGCAGGGCTACGATTTGGCGTGCGATATCTGGTCGCTCGGAGTTCTGTTGTACATTATGCTGGACGGAAAGACGCCGTTTGCCAGCACTCCAAATGATTCACCGGATATGATTCTGGCTAGGATTGGTTCTGGTCGGGTGGACTTGGAGACAGGGGTATGTATTTCAAAAGATATGTTGCGTGAACTTAATGTTTCATTCTTTCCACTTACAGAAATGGCCAGGAATCTCGCAAGAAGTGAAAGACCTGCTACGAGAGATGCTTCATATTGTACCGCATCGGAGACCAACGGCGGCGCAGATTTTGCGACATCCCTGGCTTTCCCGCTCTCGACTATTCTACAGTCAAGCCGGACTCCAAAATCAAGCACAGCAGAACGTACTGGGAGCGACATTGACAGCGGTTGTCCCTTCGGGAGACCTCACAGGTGGAACGCCCGAAAACACGGAAGCAATCAAGGGAGCCGTGCATGCAACATTCCGGGCGATTTCTTCTCCACAAGCAGCCAATCTGGGTCCGGTGGGAATGTCCGATCTCGCGCGACGGAGAAAGGACAAGATGAATCATTCGTAATTGTGTGTCAAATTTGGGGGGGTCGTCATTTATGTTTGAATGTTCGTGTGGTAGTCGTATTTTCCGATCAACGGATGTGTGTTTGTTCGATGTGTTGATTAAGTGGCGTGGAATGGAGGCGCCTGGTAAGATATTCGGAGCTCTTTTGGGGTTGTTTCAATCATGCCACCACATGCTGATATGTATATTGCTTCCAGATTGGGCAGGACGTTAGGTTCGTTCGATAACGAAAAATGCGTCTCGGTTAAGATGTTTTATCAATCTAACAAACAATTGTGTGCATGTACTATGAATCGGTTAACAGTTTTATAGATGGATCCATATATTTTTGTTCATTCAATAGTTAGCTTTATTTATTGCAGATTGCGTAGAATAAAATATAGGCTTCGTTTAAAACACAAGCATGCCTCTCATAAATACTTCTGTATGATATAGTGTTGCAAAAGCACTATACAAATATCATGCGTTATCTTTCGTTTTTGTTTCTTATTGCTTTCTATTTCTAAGAAAGTGGGGAACAACAAATTTCTGTGGTTTATTTCAAAGTAATACTGTGCCACCCCTCGCTATTTCTCTGTGATCCTATTTTGGTAAAGCAGATATTATTTTGTTGAAAAATCCTGTTAAATCTGTAGGTAAACTACTTGAAATGATGATAGTTTCATCATCACGAGAGCTAGCTGTATACAGCTAATACAGTTTGCATGTTTCAGGGGCCTTCTTTAGCCGAGTGGTTAGAGTCCGTGGCTACAAAGCAAAGCCATGCTTAAGGTGTCTGGGTTCGATTCTTGGTCGGTCCAGGATCTTTTTGTAATGGAAATTTCCTTGACTTCCCTAGGCATAGAGTATCATCGTACCTGCCACATGATATACGAATGCGAAAATGACAACTTAGGCAAAAAGAGCTCTCAGTTAATAACTGTGGAAATGCTCATAAGAACACTAAGCTGAGTAGCCGGCTCTGCCCCAGTGGGGACGTTAATGCCAAAAAGTAGAAGATGTCTCATGCTACGCCTACTCTACGGTCAACACATCTGGATCAATGTAACTTAACAGCGTTCTACCATGTCGCTAGTAAATAGCAGGACAGTTCAGTAACACACAATGAATTTGAAGCATAATCTGTCGAAAATTTTGTATCAAAAAACTCTACGCCCACGCAAACTGTTACATTATTATTGAAAAAGCTTTTGAATGTACAACCGCGCTGTTGCTTAATTTAGGCATACATACATAAAGATGAAGAAGATATAAACTATAACACACAAAGTGATGTGAGCTCAATCACGTCTGATGGTAAACTATCACATATTTCATTAATAAAAAAAATAATACGAAAAGTTCAATTAGTTTTTTGTAAGCATAGAAAAATTTCAAATTAGCTTATACTTTATACATACAACGTTAGTGCTGGCGGGTACAATTCACACATGCAACTTTCTACAAAACACAAGTTTATCATCAATCTCTAATGCAAACTTTTTGGGAATTCTGATAATTCCAATCAAACACAAACGATACAGAAAAATACTGAACAAAATTGACTAAAAAAATGTATAGACAAAAGAATTCAATATATTTACAATAATAACTGTGCCATACACCGCGTGAAAGACACTCACAGATAAAAAAGTAAACCGATTCTGGCAAAGCCACACACAAAAAGCGGGGGAAACAGTCAATGAAGAGGGTGGGTGAACTATTTCCTGTAACTAAACATTTTCTTGTGTCTTTGGATAACTACTACTATTGGATTTGAACGTGAGTGTGATGACAACTTTGGAGGTAACGTACGAAGATGACATGTGATAAACGTAGCGGTTATGTTAGATGCCCGTTGATGATTATTTTCCGCCGAACTGGAAGAGATACAAATATGGTTTTATTTAATCTTTGCCCATTGTGCCGTAGTCAAGATACTTGATTTGACATTTTCTAATATGTAAGCTTTATTACGTTACTGTGGCTTATTTTTTAGCGTGTTTTGGTTATAAACATATACGAATTACAATGAGTTGATTTAAGTGATATGTCCAATGAATTTTAATCAATTTACAAACAAGCAACCCTTTATCATATTGTTATCTAGTAACGTTCAAATTTGTACTTTTTATTATATAATATTATCTTTGATAGAGATGAAGTAAGGCGAACTATTTCTGATTGTAGTACGGGAACTTTGCGAATCACAGGCAGACTACTAACATTCTATGAAAATAAGTTATTTGATTATTGATGAAAAATGAAAGAATAACAAAATTATACATTAATCCACGAACATTTGTTCTCATTCGAAAGAAATATTTATCTTAATCGATCCTGATTATGTCATACTGGTCGCGATACAAACGGTCAAGGCATGGAACTACGAGTAGGAGTGCTTCGAGCACATTGGGACCAACGCCAGTACGACCTCAATTATGTATACTGGCAGCGAACGACTAAGGATAATTAACGGTTTATGTACTGAATAATATCACAGAACAGATAGAGTTATGTTTGATCCTTCGACCTTGACGCTTGCTCCTACGGGGGCCGGCGATGAGGGCAGGATCAAACATGTCGCGCGTCGGTCGAGTGAAAGTGAAAAAGTGGCGTGATCGTTTAGTTATGTTTGATCCTTCGACCTTGACGCTTGCTCCTACGGGGGCCGGCGATGAGGGCAGGATCAAACATGTCGCGCGTCGGTCGAGTGAAAGTGAAAAAGTGGCGTGATCGTTTAGTTATGTTTGATCCTTCGACCTTGACGCTTGCTCCTACGGGGGCCGGCGATGAGGGCAGGATCAAACATGTCGCGCGTCGGTCGAGTGAAAGTGAAAAAGTGGCGTGATCGTTTAGTTATGTTTGATCCTTCAACCTTGACGCTTGCTCCTACGGGGGCCGGCGATGAGAGCAGGATCAAACATGTCGCGCGATCGGTCGGGTAAAGTGAAAAAGTGGCGCGTTCGATTAGTTCTTTTTGATCTTTCGAAGTTGACACTTGCTCCTGGGCAGTGCAGCAAGAAAGCCCGAGCAGTCGTCAGTTGTTTTCCCTCTCGGGTCGTGCGCCTATTTTCTCTGAGTGCTTTTATATAGCCGATCAAATGAGTGAAGCTGAAAGTGGATTGTTGCTGCTCAAAAATGACGGATCAATTGGTGAGCTCGTTTCATGCTACTATTTCTAATCTATAAAATATGTATGACTGCACCTTTAATCGTTACAACGGTGAGACGTAAATATGATTTTTCAACAAACTATGAAAGGTTCGTCACTGTGAGTGTCGACATAAACTCTGATTCATACATTATTAATGTCTAATTTTTTTTTTCAAAACACCTTTTCCCTTTTACCTTTATTTTTGTAATTAAAAAAAAACTTTGAATGGTTCGACACTACGAGTGTAGACTTGCGAAAGGTTCACTTTATTCAACAAACTTTGAAAGGTTCGTCACGTCAAGTGTCGGCATAATTTTTCTCTACATAGATATTGTTCATATCAAATGAAAAAATAATATTTGTTTATATCTCACCAATAATTATTTATCATGGTCTAATCGCTTATCAAAGTGAATCCTGTGACCCAACGATCCTCCCCATTAACAAACATCCCTCCCAGTAACCTTTGTGGAGATGCAGAGGCAAACACGGTCTCCAAATAGCAAAGGTTACACACTAACATTCCTTCCCCCAATCCCACCTGACTGCAAGGACGTGGCCGGCGCCGTTATTGACCATGTATAAATAGAGGCACTGAATTATGCACACTGAAGAAGATTATGGCCAATCCCAGCCGATCTTCTAGTTGATTCTTTGTGCATTTTCACTGACTCCGGTCAATCACGGAATAGCAACCATTGATATGTGTAGTCAGTCTAAGCTAAGCTAAGCTAAGCTGAATAATATCACAGAACAGATAGCAAAGATGACAACAAAAACAGCTTCCAATATTAACGCGAAAACTAGCGCACCTGGTGGCGGTGGGCAAGCTTTTTACACAGTAAATTTTTCGAAAAATGTACTGAATTAGACAAGAAAACTCGTATAATTTTTTTTTAGATTTTTACTCCAAGGTTGTTGGAAAAAAGGTAGTCTCTAGAAAGAGTGGAACATTTTCATTGAACCCATGATGACCATGAAATTTCAATCGCAATTCAGACATAACTTAAATTTTACTTATCTAAAAATTCACAATTTTTACACACATTTTTTTTAATTATCGCAAATATCAAATTTTGCAAAAAAAATCAATTTTTCACTTTTAAAATATTTTGAAAAGAAGCAGTTTTACTGAAAAAAGTTATACTACAACCCAAATTTATGATATTTGTTATATTGCTCTTAATCAGTTCATTTAAGAATGATTGTTTATTCAAAATATTGTAATTTTTGCCTAAAGCCTGATTTGCTACTGAAAAGGAATCGCTAAAGAAATTTCTCGCCGATTCCTTAAAGAAATTTTCTACAGCAACTCCCATTTGAACTGACAGTACTTTTCAACTGCGTACTGCGATCAGAAAAAAGCGCCTTCTTGATCGATTCCTTGCAGAAATTTCCCATGCATCAAGATAGGCCGATAAATTACTTGTCAGCAGCGAATCAGGCTTAAATCTGAGTTTTGTTATATGTAACTCAAAATTTTGACTACACAATGTTGGTAATATCCAACTGAGCTAGTTCAAAGTTGCGGTTAAAATTTCAGGTCAAACGAAGCACTAAAATCCTGGATCCAATTGATTATTTTGTAAGTAAAATTGGCCAATGCGTAAATGTTGATGCAGTACAACAGTATAACAGTACAATGTGTAAGAAAATAATATCATGCAATTTTCTTACAATATTCCAGACTTTCATTTATTTATTTTTAAGCAACGATAACATTCCCTCAAGTTTTTTGCTTCTTTTTTTTCTACGATAAGCATATAAAGAAGTGGGTAAACCATCTAGAGTAAAGAACGATTTCTTAACACCTTACGTTTTTAAAATTAAAAATAAATGGTAGGTGGCTTAAACGCTTGATGTTTTTTGTAATTCATGAGTTTTCTAGATGCTTTTTTCTGAGATTCATAGGATTTTGAAAAAAAAACACTATATTAGATATTTTTATTTCTTATTCACTGTTTTGAACTATTATGCGGCTGTTACAGTGAAAATATTCTTTAAGTGTTCAAATTTCAAGGAAATAATTTTACAAATTGAGATGATTAGTTTAATATTGTATTGTCGATTCAAAATTTAGAGCAAGACAAACAAGCCAGAATGCAATGCAACTTTGACTAAAATTAAATAAACAATTTTCTAAACCAAAAGTCAGAAATTTACTGAGTTTGCCATATAAGATCTACTAATTTGATAAAATCCGTGTAATTTCTTGGAATTTTCTAAATTTCATGTTGTAGGAAAAATTTCGCGTATTTGGTGGGTTCCGTGAATTAAAATTGTCCTTATTTTTCTCTTGTTGTCTCTTGATCTGGTTCATGTTCATCCATGTAATTTCAGTTAATTCACGTGAAGTTTTTTTTTCTGGAATATTTATAACATACAAACATGAATTTTTCCGTTTATAATGATAAAAAATCAAGAGGAGATGGTTTTATAGTTTGCGACCATTATTATAATCACAGATCATATTTCAGTAAACACCTTGATTGAGCCATTTGTCTCATTTATGTCATCTTCAAAACCGAAAATTTCGAAGTTTGCAAAC
Organism: Aedes aegypti; assembly: GCF_002204515.2. Taxonomy (NCBI): domain Eukaryota; kingdom Metazoa; phylum Arthropoda; class Insecta; order Diptera; family Culicidae; genus Aedes; species Aedes aegypti. The sequence continues at coordinate 110,242,734 of NC_035109.1, forward strand.
AACCAGAAATAATATAAGAGTTCATGTAAAAAATCGTACCTGATTCCCAAGTAACCAGTAAGCACGATAATGCGGCACGGTAACAGCATCATATGCGCATATAGGGTAATCATTTGATGCATGTCAGTTTTATATACGCATATAATGCTATTATAATGGCAGAAAAGGCGTAATAGCGTGCCATTATAATGCCAAGATATAACCGTGCTTCTCTGCACCACTAATGCTGATATAAGACCACGTGAGAAACGTCAGTTGTTTTCGCCAGGTTTTTAGGGCGAATATTTTGTGCTTTCGAGTACGCAGCCTCTTTCTCGAATAATATCATCAGATATATTTGCGTAGCCTGTGTAATACAACACTTCAGTCTGACAAAATTTAGTGTCTCTTTTGCCTAATCCTGCTTTGCAGCTATCACTGATCTTCCGAGGATGAATACGTGGCGAAAAGCATATGGTTGATAAGGAAAAAGTGGTCGTCTCCCAGAGCGGAAAACCTGTCACGAACCAAGCTCCGCAATCAAGAAGACATGGCAACAGAGGAGAGGCCATCACCAAGCCTAAGGCCAAGAAAGCTAAGAAAAAAGAGCCACAGGATAGCCTGAATCAGACATGCATCCACAGGAACCACGGGCGCAAGGCAACAGCAACCCGTGGATACGAGTTGGAAATAAGAAACAGAGGAAACCGAACGGAGCCCAAGGAGAATGCTAAACCGAAACAGCGAAACGCAGGAATTTAGGCGAAGCACTCGTTATCAAAACGGAGGAAGCGAAATATGCCGAGGTTCTGAAGGCGATGCGAAGCACGGAGAAATGACTCTCCTGTGTAAAAATCTGAATGAGGTCTCGGCTGCCCTCAAAGAGCAGTGTGACATCGACGTAGCCAGTAAGGCCATCCACCTAAGAAAGGGCCCGCAGGGCACCCAGGTGGTGGTGATCAGGCTGGCGGTTGCAGAAGCCAACAAAGCAAAGATGGTTAAAAGGAAAAAGATGATCGACTCTTTATTTTGCCATACATTTTGCCCACGACACGCTATTCAAGTAACACTACTGCGATCTGTTGAGTCAATAGCGCGTAAACATTATATTCAGCTAAATTTAAATCATCGTGCAATCAAAAAAAGAAAAGTAGAAGAAATCAAAACAAACACGCTTGAAAAATGTTACACAGAAGTGAGTACGACTCACATAACATCTGGCTCTTCTGAACCAACCCAAAATTAGAGTAATTTTTATACATACTAAAAAATGTTCATGTGCTGTTATTTTTCTTTTCCCACATTTTATGCCATTTAGAGATAATTGGCAATATCGGACATCCTCGTCTGAGTTGTGTACCTTTTTTCAAGCGTGAATATCATAAACGAACACTTCAACATCTGGTGGTCACTAGTAGAACGTTGCATATTAGTTGGCTTTTGACTCACCAGGGCGGCACTATTCATGACGCCTAGAAAAAATGGGAGTCGGTTATCTTTTTCCTTCTAACCATCTTTGCAACAAAGCGATGAAATTGGGCATACTCAACGTTGGCTGGTCGGTTTGCCGGATGAGCATACAACAGCCTCCTGAAGTTTGCTTCAAGTGTTTCGGGAAGGGCCATAAGTCGTGGAATTGCAATGGACTCGACAGAAGTAAGATTTTCAGAAAATGCGGTACCGAACGCCTTAAGCAAATCGCTAAGTGCCTAATATGTGTCGACAGAGCAGACAACGGACACTTAACGGGCGGACCCAAAGTTTTCGGGCCCAAGCGGAGTACCAAAGCATCCAAAACGGATATAACATAGTTGAATTTAAACCACTGTGATGCAACTCAGCAGCTGCTTTGGCAGTCAGTCTCGGAAACGAAGACCATGGTGTGAAGACGTGGTGTTACTGTCGGACTCATACCGCATACTAGCCAACAACGGGAACTGGGTGGCGGATAGGCCTCAACAGCTAGCAGCTATAAGGACGACAGGACCAAAGACAAATTAAAGACCTCCATGTCCTTTGCAGTTGCACAAAATTGTATGGCTCATAAGGTAATCTAGAATGTCGTGAAAAGTGTACTGCGATCTGTCAAACTTGGGTACCTTTCGCACTACCGAGGGATCAAATGCAGTACTAGAAGTGGTACCCAATCTGAGCCCGAGTGGAACGGACCTGACAGGACGATGCCCAAACCAAGAAATAGTCTCTAACTCAAATGATGGTTTTGCGGTAGCAAAAATCAACGGCGTGTTCTACTGCAGTTGTGACGCGCCCCCAAGGGTGTCGATTGAGGAATTTTCTCATATGGTTGACCAGGATGATAGCCGAACTAGCTAATCGGCAGCCAGTAGTGATAGCTGGTGACTTTAATGCATGGGCAGTGGAGTGGGGTAGCCGCTGCACCAATCAAAGAGGCCAGCTATTGTTGGAATCCCTGGCCGCATTAAATGTAGAGCTGGCATATGTGGGTACAGTGAGTACCTTCCGCAGAAATGGTGTAGAATCGATTATCGACGTGACGTTTTGTAGTCCTAACCTTTTAGGTACCATGAACTGGCGCGTTGATGACGGTTATACTCATAGCGATTATCAATCGATTCGCTATAGTATAATACCGGGGGGGCGGATGGCAGCGCGATGTAACTCTACCCAAGCCCGAGGTTGGAAAACAGCGCGCTTCGACGGCTAAGTATCCACTGAAGCCCTGAGGCGCGAACGGAACACTCTGGACCTAAACGGTGAAGAGCTAGTAGCTGTGATATCACGAGCGTGTGATGCTTCTATGCTGAGAAAAGCCGCTCCTAGAGAGAAAATGCCGCCGTTGTATTGGTGGTGCGAATCAATTGCAAATCTTCGAGGAATCTGCCTTCGGGCTAGACGAAGAATGCAACGCGCACACACAGAAGCGCAAAGAGAAGAACGCGGTGCAGCATTCAGAGAGGCAAAGTTGGCTCTCAAAAAGGAAAAATGTCAAAAAATTCTATGCGAGAGTGCCAATTCTAGTCTATGGGGTGACGCCTACAGAGTGGTAATGGCTAAGACCAAAGGTGCCATAGCGCCCCAAGAGAAGTCGTCCGAGTTGCTGCGATCGCTAATGAATGTTCTCTGCATGGCTCCCAGCGCCATATGCGTCAGATGAAGAAGAAGATGTGACGAGGGTGACGAACGAAGAGCTGATGGAAGTCGTGAAATCATTCCCGTCAAACAAGGCACCGGGACCTGATGGTATACCGAATGTTACCTTAAAAGCGGCAGTGAACGCGGGTCCGGACATGTTCAGAACCTCGATGCAACGCTGCACACATTAAAGAATCTTCCCGGATGTATGGAAGCGACAGAAATTGATGCTAGTACCAAAGGCGGAAAAACCACCAGGTTGGCGTATATGTCTACTAGATACGACGGGCAAGTTGTTGGAGAGGTTGATCCTCAACAGGCTAGTACCGTACACGGAAGGTGCGTATGGCCTGTCTGACACCAGTTTGGATTCAGGAAAGCTAAACCTATTCTGGTTGCTATCCAGTCGGTCGTTCAGACTACTGAGGTGCCAATCAAGCATGAAAGGAGCGGCATCCGTTACTGCGTGGTTTTCACTCTGAATGTGAAAAATGCGTTCAACAGCGCATGCTGGAAAGCGATAGCCCACGCACTTCACCTTCTCAAGGTAAAGGCGGAAGATGCGTAAGCTTCTAGAAAGCTATTTTGATGGATGGATTCTACTGTATGACACAGAGGAGGGGCAGAAAAGTATTCGAATTACCGCGTGACCCCATGGGCCCGATGTTATGGAATACAAGGTACGATGACGTACTGAGGCAGCCCCTTCCGACGGGTGTTAAAATTGTTGGCTTCGCCGACGACATTACCCTAATGGTCTATGGCGAATCGATGTAGGAAGTAGAGTTGTCAGTAACGCAGTCTATCTCCATATTTGAAAAATGGACACAACAGTTGTTCGACCAATATTGGCATATGGATGTCTTGTGTGGTGGCAAAAGGGCGAAGTGAGAACAATCCAATCAAAATTGGGCCATCTCCAAAGGATGTGCTTGATGGCGATGTCTGGTGCGTTCTCTACAACTCCCACAGCAGCGCTCGAGGCTCTTTTCGACGTTGCGCCACTACACATATATCTTAAACAAGAAGCACTTTCTTGCTCTTACCGTTTATGGGTACTGGATCTACTGGAGAAAAATCCAGTGAATCGTAGATCTACACACACTTCGTTGTTTCCACTTTTGGTGAATTGGGACAAAATTGTCCTTGCTCCAAGTGATCTCACAATTGCTTGTCACTTTCCTTACAGGACATTTATCACACAATTCCCTTCACGGGAAGAGTGGACGTCTGGCTATTTGGAAAGAAGTATATCAAACAATATAGTATGTTACACTGATGGCTCCCTTCTTGAAGGTAGAGCTGGTGCAGGAGTATATTCTCGTGAGCTAAGGCTGAATCAGTTTTACTCACTTGGTAGAAACTGCACCGTTTTTCAGGCGGAAATATTTGCCCTTATGTGTGGAGTGCAATCAGCACTTCAACAGCGCGTAATGGGTAAAGTCATATACTTCTGTTCAGATAGTCAAGCTGCTATAAAAGCTCTCGCTTCGGCCAACTCAAGGTCGAAGCTTGTTATCGCATGTCGAACTCAAATTGAGGAACTGAATTCAGTCAACTCTGTAAACCTTGTATGGGTACCTGGCCATTCTTCCATCGTTGGAAATGAATTGGCTGATGAGCTAGCTCGCGATGGAGCATCGCATGACTTCATTGGCCCTGAGCCGTCTATTCCAATTTCGAAGTGCTGGGTGAAGCTTCAGATAAATTCTTGGGCGGCAACTCAGCACAAGCAATATTGGAATAGTTTGGAGTCATGTCGTCAAACAAAATTGTACATTACTGAGCCATCTCCAAGGGTGGCGAAGTATTTAACAAATCTGTCAAAGCAGAATTGCAGTCTCTTGGTCAGAGCGTTGACAGGCCACTGCCGACTCAACTATCACATGGCAAATATTCAGCGTGCTGACTCATTTGTGTGTGATAGTTGTGACTCCGATTATGGAACTTCGTATCACCTGATATGAAACTGTCCAGTTTTTGCGCAAATGCGATTCCAATTACTTGGTAAACACTTATTAAGTGAAACTGAATACAGAAGCCTGAATCTTCAGGACATTCTGTTATTCTTAACCCGCTGTGGTAATGAGCTATAGGCTCTCTTTACGCTCATGCGTTTTGCAGTGCCCTTTTTAGGGCGCTGTTCGAACCCATTGTGGTATGGAGCTACATGCCCTCATTTCGCTTATGCGATCTTCCCTCTTCAAGGGACCCTACTCCTATTTCCTCCCATCTTTCCCTTCCCTTTCCTCTCCCATCGGGTAGATGATGAAATAGGCTCAAATATGGCGATGGCACAAATCTCCCAACTGGTGGGGAACGTGCCTTTGGAGCCGGCCTTCTGATACCAATAGGCTAGTACCGTACACGGAAGGTGCGGATGGCCTGTCTGATAACCAGTTTGGATTCAGGAAAGCTAAACCTATTCTAGTTGCTATCCAGTCGGTCGATCAGACTACTGAGGTGCCAATCAAGCATGAAAGGAGCGGCATCCGTTACTGCGTGGTTTTCACTCTGAATGTGAAAAATGCGTTCAACAGCGCATGCTGGAAAGCGATAGCCCACGCACTTCACCTTCTCAAGGTAAAGGCGGAAGATGCGTAAGCTTCTAGAAAGCTATTTTGATGGATGGATTCTACTGTATGACACAGAGGAGGGGCAGAAAAGTATTCGAATTACCGCGTGACCCCATGGGCCCGATGTTATGGAATACAAGGTACGATGACGTACTGAGGCAGCCCCTTCCGACGGGTGTTAAAATTGTTGGCTTCGCCGACGACATTACCCTAATGGTCTATGGCGAATCGATGTAGGAAGTAGAGTTGTCAGTAACGCAGTCTATCTCCATATTTGAAAAATGGATGAAGTCTATGAAGCTAGTCTATGCAGAAACTAGACTGAGGTGGTGGTGATCAACGACCAAGGCCGAGCAACGGGCGCTTATCTCGGTAGGCGATTGTACTATAGAGTCCAAGCGATCGATTAGGCATCTTGGGGTAATGATCGGTGACACGCTCAGTTTCGCTAGTCACGTTGAATATGCCTGAAATATACGGCTATACCGTGGTGAATCAAAATCCGGACAGTACCAATATCCGGACACCCCAGCAGCACCCCAGACCATGAAAATCTTATAAATGTGATAATCAATTCGATGAAGGATATAATCCAGTTTTTCTACGAATATTTCACAATGTAAAACACGCCCTGAAAGTAGTCAGGATGAGATTACTAAAAAGAAACATGAATGTTGCTAGTATCCAATCTACGAAACTACGTAACTACGCTAACGCTAATATTTCACAATGTAAAACACGGACTGATTCCAAAGTGTCCGGGTTTAAAAATAAAGATTGCTTCAGGTGTCCGGATTTAAGGACAAGACGTGCCTTTGTATTTTAATAATTTTCATATTATAATTGTGATTTTTTAGTGGTAATTTATTGAAACAATTATCTGGTTCAAAACGGTTGGTAACATAAGGTGACTACATTTAAATCCAAAGCAAACATCTTAAAATTGAAGTTTAAACAATTTTCTCTGCTTAAGCGTCCCGGTATTGATGCAGCACGGTATCAGCGCTTTCAAGGATGAGCTCTGATGTAATTGCCAGCAAACGCAAGCTAGTAGCAGGCATGACGCATCTATACCCGAACAGGAACAAATAACTCCCCAATAACTTATGCATACCATATTTTGGTATCATACCAAAATTAGGTATTGTTCAGTTGTCAATACCTCAATTTGGTATTATAATGGTATTGGAAAAAATCATTAAAACAATTAAAAATACTTCATTGAGGTATTAAACAGCTATTGAGGTCTGCTGGAGGTATTGAACTACTATTGAAAAATTTCACTTTTATATGAAAATCCATCAAGTATTATTGAGGTATTACAATACCTGATCTAATTATCAGTTTGGTGTTCGTAGAATATGCTTGAGATATTATTTTAGGTATTTTACCTCTTATGCAGGGCTCATTCATACCTCATTCAGGTTGTAAGTATTGGAAATTATCTGGTATGGAATACCTTAGTTTGGTATTCAGAAGTTATTTTCTTCTGCTCGGGTACTTGGATAAGGAGGAATAATCTTATCAAAAGCGTTTGGAACTAGCATAATCCTAAAGTGGTTGAAAAGCAAGTGTAGGGGTTATCTACTCTGTCACTACTCGCATAACAGTCCCATTTATATAGGACATTCCATAGAAAATGGAACTGTTATGCGAGTAGGAACAGTACTTAAGAGTAGCAAATGCATACCGAACGTACCAAGAAGTCATGTGCATCATAGCCATGATGACGTCCATCGGTTTCATCATCAAGAAAGATGTTCTATGCTTCAACCAAAGAGGCAGCAGAGAAGTCCGTAACGTGTGTAAAGAGACAACGCTTAGGGGTTGACAGCTGGAATGGGATATCTCTACCAAAGGCAGATGGACCCATCGGTTAATACCAAATGTATCAGATTGGTAGAAAATAAACCACGGGATATAAAACAAACATCTGTGGTGAGGGATCCTCCGCTCCCTGAGTTACCTTCTCAGGGGTCTGATTGCAGATTTCCCTTCCGCAAAAAAAACCCCATATAAACTTAAAACAGCATGTCAAATGAATTCCAAAAAAAAACAATCCAATTCTTACTTCAAAGCATAACAATAAAAAACAGTTGAAGTTCAAAAGAAGGAAACAATCTGTTGGAAATGTAGAAGCTGAAATTATCACTACTAAAGATTGCTCATTACACTATCATAATTCATATGATTACATTTATTGAGTTATTTATGTGTATATTTTCGAAAGGATAAGTTATATTTCATGTACCAAATGACTGAAGTCTGGAAAATTTTATTTGCCAAGCTGAAGTCTCCAATGTCGATGTGGAACTTGACGAGCGCTCTGAAATAACGTTTGGCCCAATTTAGCGATATCTTATTTATCAATTGTTGCTACCCATATCCCAAGAATAAAATGGCGATTACTGAAATTGACCTGAAGCAGAAGATCTAACGCTCACACAGCATGAACACGACGAAAGAAAGAGATTGCGAATAAGACTTCCTTTTGTTCGTTAGCCAAACGTAAGAATAAATTCATTCTATTAGAGGTTCTTTAAGTAGGCAACCGCCATAACCCTGTATTTTTGGGTTGCCTCAATCAGATTGATATCCACAGAAGGATAATCTGTAGCACTCTTTGGTTTAGATTTCCACCATACAATCGATACAAAATTGCACGTGTCTACCTTTATAAAAGTAAAGGATGGCAACATTTTTTTGAAAGATCAAACATTAATATGGCTTCATACCTCGTCATTGACTTCCCTAACGTTCGCTCAATCCTAGATCCAACTAGGTATATCGAGAACAGACGACGGAATAGTCCGATATCAGGATGTTACTGGCTTCTATCCAGCAATCAACACCATTTTTATTCTGTTTGTCCATAGAAATCCCGAATAATGTGTCTTTCAATTTTTGACCCCTGTTTAGCAACAGCCGCAGTTTATGCGGGAGTCAAATTGAATAAAATTTCTCGCATGCTTGACGGCAGCAGCAGCGGCGGTAATCAACCGCGCAAATCCAAAAATAAAGAAAAAATCATCGAGTATAGGTGCGCATCACAGGCTTAGTGACCGGAGTTAAGCTTCGAGAGTTAGTGTTTGCCTCCGGGATTGTTACACTTTGTTGTGAGCCGTTGAAAAGCAGAGTGGCATAAACGACATGCGCATGGGCAATGAAGATCGTACAATTGATAGTAGCTGCGCTTGAAATTGTACGTTGATCCAATGAATGAGCTTGGGATTAGTTCAAAATTATCACGGTGCGCAAATCGATAGCTCCAAATTTGCAATAACACTGTTCGACAAAAAAAGTCGATCTGAATGCACAGAGACCGGACACCCCAGGCTTGAAAGTATAAAAATAAACAAAAATAACGGCGTTTTCAGAATGTTCGTGTCTGCCCCAGGTCATTTTTAAAATATACTTGAACTTTTAGCATTTTTTATTTAAAAATCTAATCTAATCAATAAACCGACACAGTGTTTTATATTCAGGACAATGGAATTCATGTGCCATTTAATGTTTTCAACTTCAAATACAATATGAAGAGTTGTAATAAGATTTTCAGGGAGCTCTCCCCCCTTATTTTGTACCCTCCCCATTTTTAAAGTATCACAAATGATGGAATATTTGATATACAGGGGGTTGTCAAAATAACTGGAACAGGAAAAATTGGGCGAAATTTGGAATGCTGTAACTTTGACAAAAATTGATATCCGGGATATCCGGTGGTCACAAAAGTGGCCACTGTAGTCAATTATCCACTTAAGGTCTACAATAGCTTTATTTAGTACGAGACATGAAAAATGAACTGTCGCACGATATGTATTAGAGTTCAATTTCAATTGTCCCTAATTACAGGTTCCCTCTGGAACATCCGGTGGTCCCGGAAGTAGTCACTGTAGTCAACTATCCATTTTGAGTCTACAGTTGCCCTATTTACGACAAGACATGAAGAATGAGCCGTCGCATGATATGCTTTGGTGTCAAAATCGAAATGTACCCTATACAAGGTTCCCCCGGGGCACTTGGCGGCGCCATGAGTGGCCAAATCTGTACAAGACTCATTTTCAATTTATAATAGGGTATTTAATGATAAGCTAAGGAGAATACAATATTGCGCGACATATTTTGAGTGAATAAATTGTTTGATCTTAATTCGGATTCACTACCGGCACCGATTCCGGGGAAATGGCCATATATTGGTGGTTTCTGGACCGATATTAATACTTGGCGCACCAATCGCTTCAGAATTTGATCTTCTATCTTCATGTGTAGTAAAATTATGATTTTTTAGCCGAGACATTTGCTAAAAACACATCATAATTTAACTACATAAGACATGCTTCCGGAAATCCAGATTATCACCGATATCCGGTGGTCATAGTTCATCTCCGTGGATGCACCTCAAAACTAGATTAGTTGACCCGTCCATTACTTCTTAAAGAATTGAAATCGGTCATTTTTTGTCAAAGTTACAGCATTCCAAAGTTGGCCCAATTTTTGCCTGTCCCAGTTATTTTGACAACCCCCTGTATATCAAATATTCAATCATTTGCGATACTTTTAAAATGGGGAGGGTACAAAAAAAGGGGAGAGGGCTCCCTGCAAATCTTATTACAACTCTTCATATTGTATTTGAAGTTGAAAACATTAAATGGCACATGAATTCCATTGTCCTGAATATAAAACACTGTGTCGGTTTATTGATTAGATTAGATTTTTAAATAAAAAATGCTAAAAGTTCAAGTATATTTTAAAAATGACCTGGGGCAGACACGAAAATTCTGAATACGCCATTATTTTTGTTTATTTTTATACTTTCAAGCCCGGGGTGTCCGGTCTCTGTGCATTCAGATCGACTTTTTTTGTCGAACAGTGTAATATGACACGGAACCGGAACCGGTGAAGAGTCTGATTGGGAATCATCATCTAGGTGGCGCAAGTAAAAAGAAATCTTGAATCTTTTCTATCTCAAGATCCTTATCCACTATAAGAATGGTGTCTTCGGCCAAGCCGTTCAACAGATTAAGGGCTATCTTGTGATGGAAAATATGATTAGAAAAAACATCCACTGTGTGGTGCTAGTAACACATTTTCTTCAATCTTCTGTATCCAGCCTTGTCGTCGTAAAATTTGAGCTTCTTAGTCGTCCATTTTGAGGGGGGCGTTGCTATAGCTCAGAGGGCGCTTCTACTCCCTTTAACTACTATATCAAAAACACTTAAATTTACATTCCAAACAAACAGAAGCGAACAACTTTAATTGAAACCTGTATAAACCCTTATACATTTGCACGTATTTAGTTTGTGCTCCATTTCAATTGAAATATAAAACAATATATAGGGCCAACCTCAGTCAGTTGAAAATTTGGGTCTATAAATTTCCCACAACTTGTACTAATACATGTACGTCTTTTTACAAATGTAAATGTTATATATTTAGAAGGCGCTCGAGTTCAGAAAAAGTGTTCTAATTTTGTCAATTAATAGAATTTATTATAAATTATCGAATTAATCCCCAGATAAGAGGTTCAATAAATAACATGGAGTTGCAACGTTTTGTTTACTGAACTGAGGGCAGGACAAGCACCGTCTTGGGAGCTCACTGTTTACTACAGTATTAACGTGCTTCATTAGAACATTATTAGTAACAAACTATATATATGAAAATATAAAACTTTTTAAGATCCCACAGACAAAATAAAAAAAAAACTTGCCCCATATTTTTTTTCTTTTGGCGTAATGTTTCTTCAAAGGAAGAACCATGTTTATATCTTATAATTCCATATGAACAATTATGCGTCATAACTTTTTAACGTTTCAAAAGGCTGATACGTGACCAGTGTTAGCTGATATTACTGTGGCTGCTTTAATTTGTTGAACATAACTTGAACTGAATAGAACATCATTCTGTATTTTAAAACTTTCTCTGATATTCAGGAATCTATTTATATGAATAAATCTACCAATACCTGGCATTTCTCTATATGACAAACAAAATATGGTGGGCTAATTCACATTTCTAAACATTTTAAATTCAAATATCTTTATGATATCTTGTCATTTATTTTTTTATGACTTCATTATTTACCAGCATGATTCAAATATTAATCCAGTCACTATTTTATTTTTTTCAGGATTTGTGCAGAGATTTATTTTAAAATTAAACTCATTTGAAACTAATCTACATGCAACATCATTTTTTTACTACAAAAATTTGTTTAAACTGCGATTACATTTAATATTTTTCGACATTTTGTTTCAAGTTCTCAAAAATCTCGTCGATGTTTAGAATATGTGGCGATTTTAATCATTGGTCTTCTTGTTCTGAAGGTATTTCAAAATTCCATTGATTTTTTTTTTAACCCACTTAACATCTCAAATAGCGTATGTACGACGTTTCCCTTTTAAAACAATACAATCATGAAAGTTTAGCAACAGTTTACAAGTAATGACTAATTATGTTTCTGATACCATTTCGCCCATATGAAGCTTTTAAAAGGTTAAAAGTGTAATTTTGTATTATTTTTACTTGTTTTGGAGACAACACAATTGAATTTTTTATTACATGATGTTTTATTTTTTGTTGATATATTGACTAAGAGCAAAATGGCGGTGAAATAAACTTTATATGGGAAGCGTAGGCCCTCCTAGGAACAAAGAAATATTTTCAAAACCAGGAAACTAATGATCAAAAGCCGCGCAGATTGTCAGAATAAAAGAGTACTTGTTTCAAATCAATTCCAATTTCTATTAAACATGATGAATACTATCTTGGTAATTGTTTTTCTATTCAAGCCTCAGAATTCAAACGAGCACGTGAAATCACGTTTTTTTTTATTAAATTCAAGATGGAAGGCAAATTCAAAATGGCCGCTTAAGTTATTTTAATTGAAACTACATCTTTCCTCTATACGATGCCACTAAATTTGCTATGTTCCTGGAGATACATGAGGAGATATATGAGATACGTGAAGAAATACATAACATTTATCGAACAAAAATGCAAAAATAATGGCAATCGTACGAGGGGACCACCAATTTGAATAAACAAAAACGCTTCTCCTCTAGTTATGAAAAATTGAAACGACAAAAAAAAATACTAATGATATGTGCCGATGGTTGCCTGGTTTCAGCGATAATTATTCTACCATAATAAACGAAACATTTACTGACGATGTATAATGTGTGTTCTCAGCCCTTTCGACTAAGAAAATTTGTAGACTATAGTGCAAAGAAAAGTTACAAAATTAGACAATATTTTTTTTTAAGATTCGATGTTTAAAACGTTTGGTTGTGTTTGAATGTGATGTAATTTATGAAGCATACTTGCAGAAATATATGATATTTTAACTTCAGTAATATAATTGAATCAAAAATTTAGTTAACAACGATTTCTAAAAGCAGGACATCTAGAACGTTTTAACTTTTATTTGGCTTTAGAAAAAGTGTTCAAACTTCAGTTTAATTTAAAAATAAAATGCCCCTCTTGAGGTGATATCAAAATAAAAAAATAGTTTACAATTGCTCTGGGTTTCAATATATTTCGCTATGGTTTTATCTACTGTAGTTTTGCTTCAGATGTATGAATGAATCTAGGAATTGCCTACTATGTATTACAAAAGGTTTTTCAACTAATTAAATCAAATTTTAAAAAACAAAAGTTCTGCTCTTTGTGCTTATTTGATAATGAATGTTTATCACTATCACATGAAAATTATTGGTCCAAAATGATCAAGGGTTTGAATTGACTATCATAAGAACACACTAGTTGAAGATTGTTTAAGCTTTAAACTTTAACATATTAATATAATAACTTCAACATCAAACTTCTAGAGTTGCTTGAGATATTTCGATCGGTAAGATGTACATCATTATTTGAACCTAATTTTGCTTTCCACACGAAAAAGGTAATTTATATATCAGGGAGGGATTTCAAAATTTATTGGTGACAATGGAACGATAATCCGAAAAAAAAAGAAACACTGGTCTGCATTCTTGTGCAAGTTTGAGCAATTATGTTTAAAAATTCATTGGATTTGCCTTGCATACTTTCAAATAATTCTTCAACAATGGCCCTAAGATTGAAAATTTTGCCAGAATTTCATCCATGATTTTTCTTTTAACAATTCGTTTATTGACTTTGAAGTGGATCATGAATGATGCTTGAGTTTCATCAAAACAATTAGGGGCTATGCATAAACCATGTTATTTAATTTTTGAGTTTAACGAACTCTTTCCCATCCCCATAGTCGTGGATTTTTATCCATAAATTTAAGTGAAAGGATCAGGTACATACTGTTAAATTCTTTTATATTGTAATATACATTTACTTAAGGGATTGTTCTGCTCTCCCCCGAATTTCGGTTCTCCAAATGTTTCCTCGAACTCCAGCCATCTGAATCCCAGTTCTCCGAATACCCTGTTTCTCCGACAATTCCATACAATTCAGAGTAATGAACGAATCAGTTTTCTGATATGCACTTTTATTTATTTGATTGGCAATTCTTTCGAGTTTCGCCATCCAGTTTTCTCAGTACGAAATTCAACGAAAAGTACCACAAATATTTGGTATGTAATATGGTAAATTAATATGCAACAAAATGTAGATATAATAAGACAAAATATAAAATACATTTCAACCGGAACAAATTCATCATTATAATAAATAAAATGATCGGCATAAGCAATGCGTTTATCACCATTGATCCTGATTGCATCGCACGATCCCACAACAAAAGGTGACGTTTTTGATGGACAAACACTACTATTCACTTAATTTACATACACTAATTAATAAAGAAAAAAAAATGTATTGTATAGGGCGTTAAGTTGCATCTGATCTACGGGAAACAAGGTTAATTTATTCCGGGGCGTTAACACAGATTGAAAATTTTGATGGATTCTTTACAGGGTGTTAAAATCCACTTCATCTATTTTGACGAAGGTTCAATTACTGCAGGGTGTTGATAAAGCCTTAGCAACATGACAACATGGAATTTTCGATTAATATTCTACAGGGCGTTGAGATGTACCTGATCTACATAGGATAAAGTCATTATACTTCAGAGCGTTGATATTGCTCAGCATGAGCAATTAATGTCCTACGAGGCGTTTAGATAATTTACATTAAATACGGACAATTACTTCAGGGCATTGATATATCTTGACAATTTTAATTGAGGTCATACAGGTCGTGAATATGCAGCTGATCTACATAGAATACCCAAGTAACCAGATATTTAGCACTTTAATTCGCCTTACGTGCCAATACAGTGCTATAATGCAGCTGACATGCCCTGTATTAGCCGATTGATAACGCTATAAGGCCAAAAAGTTGAATTAGCAGGCTAGTGGTTACTTGGTTAAGGTCAAATTACTCCAGGGCGTAGATACAGCTTGGAAAATTCCATTGATGTCCAACAGGACTTTAGGATGCAGCTGATCGACGTTTGACTATCTCCAACTACTCTAGGAAATTCATACATCTTGACAATTTCTTATGTTGTCATACAGGGCGTTACGATGCACCTGATCTAGGATGAAGTCAAATTACTCTAGGGCGTCGGTACTGCTTGAAAATTTCAATTAATTTTCAACAGGGCGTTAATATGCTCCAGATCTCAAAATGATCAATGTGGAAAAAAAAATCAAATAACTCCAGTACATGGATAGCTTGTTCGATTTATGTAAAAAAAAAACATGTATCTGAACTACGTGAAATAAGGCCAAATTACTCATCGGAGGCCGAATTTTCCTACAGGGCGTTGATATGTACCTAATCTACATGGAAGAAGGTTAACTACTTCAGAGTGTTGATACGGCTTGACATTTACAATTGATTTACTGCAGAGCGTTAAAATGCACCTGGTCTACGTAAGGCAATCTCTCCAGGGCGTTGATACAATTTGGAATACTCAATTGATGTCATACAGGGCGCTAAGATGCACCTGATGTATGTAGGATCAAGTCAAATCAACCCAGGGCGTTTATACTGCTTGAAATTTCGATGTTGTTCTGGATGGGCGTCAAGATGCAGCTGATCTATATGAGACAAGTTAAAATTACTCCGGGGCGTTGATACAGTTTGTTATTTTTAAACTGTGTTCTATAGGGCATAAATATGCACTTGGTCTCCATGTGATGAGACCAAATAACTAATGCTTGAATAAACTTCCATTAGAGTGTTACAGGACGTTTAGATGCAATTGATCTACATGGGAAAAGGTAAAATTACTTCCGGGTGTTGATACATCTTGGAATTTACAATTGATGTCCTACAGGACGTTAAGATGCAACTGGTCGGCATAGGACTATGTCAAAAATCTCCAGGGCGTTGATAGAGCTTGCAACTTCTATTGATATGATAGAAGGCGCTAGATGCACCTGATTTACATGGAACATGGTCAAATCACTCCAGGGCGTTGATTCAGCTTAGAATTTTCAATTGATGTCCTACATGGCATTAAATTGCAGCTGATGTTCATGAATCAAGGTCAACTTACTCCAGGGCGTTTATATAGCACAACAATTCCGATTTATATCTTACAGGGCGTTGATATGCGCTGATCTACGTGGCATAAGGTCAAATTACTTCAGGGCGATGTTCTACAGGGCGTCAAGATACACTTTGCTCTGAATAAGATAAAGTCAAATTACTCTTGGGTGTTGATGCGTAAATTTTGATTGATGTCCTACAGGGCGGTAATATGTTCCTGATCTCGCAAAGTTCTATGTGAGATAAGGCAAAATTACTCCAAAGTGATGGTACAGGTTGGAAATTCCGATTGATGTCTTATGGGGCGTTAGATTGTTCGCAAAGCTTTGGGTGTAATTTTCTAAAACAATCTGAGTAGAGCTTCTTAGTCGTCGACTAAGCGCGACTAAGCAGGACGACAGGGCTGTCTGTATCTCAAGATCCTAATCAGCTGCTCAAGTATTGGATTAGATGACTATAAAGTTGGTGGAAGTTGTATAAATTTTATGTAAACATTACTAAACCCAGAATTTTATTCAACTTTGGTGACCTGTAGCTCCAAACTGTGACGTTATGGATAATTTCTGAGAGTGGCATCAGATTCAGCATTCCCAAATTTACTAGAGACACAATAATCTCAGGAATTTCAGCTGGAAATCGTTCAACGATTCCACCAGCAATTTTACTATGGATTTCACTAGGAATTCCTTTCAGTAATTTGACCAAGACATTTTATCAGGAATTTCTATTGAAATTCCAGCATGAATTTTATCAGGGATGAAGAATTTCCTTCAGCGATTTCACCAGGAAGCTTTCCAAAGATTCCACCAGAATTAAAAAAAAACCTTTCATGTTTTTTTTTCCAACATTTCCTCTGGGGATATTTGAAGATTTCCATGGTAGAAACCCTGGAATTATTTCTAGCGGAAGCTCTTAAGGAATAGATTCTACATGAGAACAACTCGGGATTCCAGCGGGAAACTACAAATATTACCCAAGATTTCTTTTAAAAGTTTCGATAATATTTCCCCTCAAATACGTTATTAAAATGTTTGTTGGATGTTTGTCTAAAGGAATTCCTTGTAAAATTCCTGGGAAAAATCATGGCTGAATCCCGGTCGGAAATCTTGACGAAATCTCCTCAAGAATTCCCGAAAAACTCACTAGAGAAAATACTTTGTAGGAGGTTTGGTGGAATCATTGAAAGATTACCTGGTGTAATCGCTGAGAATATTCCTACTCGAACCTATTGAGTAATTCCCAGTAGAATTGCAAAGAAAATACAATCCCTGAAAGTGGTGTTTGTGAAACATTAGACTAAATTTTCGACTAAAAATTCTTTCAACAAAGTATATTATGCTTCTTAACTACACTGCGGAACACGTTTTTGTCTCAAGCACCAAAATACCACTATTTACTAATTTAAAGGTTGCTGAGTCCATTGCCGTGTTCAGGAATATCATGGCAAGTCTAGTTTTCGAGATATTGACTGTTGAAAATGCAAAATTTGACTGTTTCAGCCAACTTGCATGCAAGTTTGACAGCTTGTACGGCAATTTATTTGCTTAATTTGTCACAGAATTCAAACTGCATGTATAAAACAATCATTATTAACAAAGTTCAGAATATTTTCGATGGTAAAATGTTATTTTTTGGTCGTTAAGAAAGGTATTGTATTTTGCCATATAAGAGAAACGAAGAATTTTATATGAAGACAGCAGGCATGTTGGAAAAAATCGATTTAAACCAAATTTTATCGTGAAATTTCAACTGAATTGTATCTAATTTGAAAGTTCAAGTCCTATTTAGCATGTTTGATAGAGTATATTGTAAAGTCGCGTCAATCTCGGATCTACAGTAAATAATACGCTCGTGTACTCTCAACGATAGTCAGAATTCAACTGCCTTTATTTCCGTTCTCTCTCAACGTTACTCTACAACATCAGGTATGGTATAACAAGGTTGCATTTATAAAGGTATATCTGATTTCAAGATTGTTAATAATCAAGGTTTATAAAACATTTGTGAACCGATACTACATTCCTCCCTTACTTTTATTTATTCCACATTGCTTATTTCGAAATCTTTCAAATATAACGGTTTCTTCGATTCTCTTCGTGGCCGCAGTTTGTCAGCATCTGATCCAGGCTTAGAATTCAAAACTAGCTCGTTGTCCCCAGTATCACTAATGTTGGGTTCTTCCTGTTGCTCCATACTATTATTCGTTGCTGAGAATAGCTTCTTTACATGTGACACGTTTCGGTGGATGATTCTTGTAGATTCTTTAGACTGTAGTGTACAGTCTGAGCCCCTGCGATCAATGACCATATATTCCTCTGGATCAAACGTTGTTGAGAATTTGTTGTCTTTCTGGACTCGTTTCAAAACAACTGTATCTCCCACGGTTAGTTCATCAGGCTTTGCCATACGCCGCTTATCTGCATACTCCGCCTCCTTCGTTTTCTTAATGTGATCTCCTCGAGTACCGAATTCCCTTCGAGCATGAGACCGGGTAACTTGTCCTTTAGTCGTCTTCCAAACATTAACGACGATGGTGCAACGCCAGTTGTTGAATGGGGTGTCGAATTATGCATCAAGACAAAATTTCTCAGGTCCCACTGCCAATCAGAATCAGCCGTCTCTTGGCTGATCTTTAAACGCTTGCCAATTGATCGATTTATTCTCTCGACTTCTCCGTTTGCTTGTGGCCAGTACGGGGTTGTTCTTCTATGATCAATACCATATTGGTTGCAAAAATCTCGAAGTTCGTTGCTTATGAACTGAGGGCCGTTGTCAGTTTTGATGGACGCCGGCATTCCGAAACGGCAGAAAGTTTCATGCAACGCCTTTACCGTCAAACTTGCGGTGATCTGTTTCATAATGATAATCTCTGTAAACCGACTGATCACTAGAAGATTATGTCCGGATGGGAGAGGTCCAACAAAATCAATTGCCAGATCAGTCCAAGCATCCTCAGGCATCTTGGTTCGAATTAGCGGCTCAGGATGATTAGGAGTTGATACTAATGTACAAGCTTTGCATTTTTAACGAAGTCTTCAACCTGTTTATCTAGCTGAGGCCACCAGACTTTTTGTCTCAGTCTCCTTTTCATTGCAACCATTCCTGGATGCGACTCATGGGCAATTTCAAGAGTCTGGTTCCTCAAAGATCTTGGAATTACAAGTCTATCGCCCCGGAGTAATAAATCCTGTACGACACATAGCTCGGATGCAAATACTTTGAACTCCTTAACTGATTCGCTCCATATTCCTGTTGCTAGACTCTCGATAACCTTCTGTAACACCTCATATTTTAATGTTTCCTGCGATACTTCTTGAACCGTAATGGCATTGGGGATATCAGCTAGGGCCAGTTGATAGATACAACTATCGTCAGTAACGCTAAGCTCTGTTGGTTCCGACACGGACAATCGTGACAAAACATCTGCCAAGTTACTTGATCCTGGTTCGTATATTACTTCATAATCGTATGTCTGGAGCCTCAACACCCATCTCTCAATTCGTGCACACGGTTTGGTTCTTTCCTTAAACAGGAAATGTAGTGGTTTGCAATCAGTTACCAACTTGAACGCTTTACCGAGTAAATACAGCTGGAATTTTTCGACCGCCCAAACTAGAGCCAAGGCTTCTCTTTCCGTTTGGAAGTATTTTCGTTCAGTGTCTGACAAAGCTTTGCTCGCAAACGAAATGATACGTTTTTGACCTGCTTTATTTTGCTGTAGAAGTACGGCTCCCAATCCGACCGGACTTGCTTCTGCTATAACAATGCATTGATCTTTCGGGTCATAGTAACCAAGACATTTTGAGTTGCAGATGGCTGTTTTGATCTCTTCAAAGGCTTTTGAATGCTCATCTCGCCAATTGAACTTTTCCCCGATACGCAACAAATTTCGTAAGACTTCAGTTTTATCCGCCAGAAATGGAATAAACCGTCCGACATATGTAATCAAGCCTAAAAAACTTCGCATCTCTGATACATTTGCCGGAGTTCTAAAAGAAGCAATAGCGGCTACTTTACTTTCCATGGGACGAATACCTTCACTAGACAATTCGTGTCCTACGAACTCCATTCGAGACGCATTGAAAACACATTTTTCCTCATTTAAAAGAATACCATACTCCTGAATACGCTCCATTAGAAGAGCCAGCCTGCTATCGTGCTCTTTTTGCGTTCGACCTGAAACCATCAAATCATCTAGGTAGACGACAACTCCATCCAATCCAGCAATTATAGACTCCATCACTTTCTGGAATAACTCTGGAGCACAGCTTATTCCGAACATTAGTCGTTTAAATCTGAACAGACCCTGTTTAGAAATGAAAGTAGTGACTTTCCGCGAACGTTCGGCGATTTCTACTTGGTGATACGCTTCCTTGACATCAAGCTTTGAAAATCGAATAGCTCCGTTTATTCCACCAAACAGTTCCTCGATAATCGGCAATGGATGCGTTTCTCGTAGCACAGCTCTGTTCACTCGGCGCATGTCTACGCACAGCCGAATCTCTCCATTGTCCTTGAGAACTGGAACAATGGGAGACACCCATGCGGAAGGTTGATCAACTTTCTCGATGATATCTCGATCCAACAAGCTTTGTAGTTTCTCAGCAATTTTTGATTCCAGAGCAAACGGTGCACGTCTGTATGGTTGTTGAACTGGCCTCACATTGGGATCAACCGGAATTTCCACCAATACCCCTTTGATTTTCGGAAACATTTCCGAATGTTGTACGGAACCCACATTGTATCCTATTTTCAGAACTTTTAGCTTCTTGGCTGTTTCATCTCCTAGAAGACTCTGGCCACCGTTTTTCGCCACATAGAATACAGCATCCACTTTGCTTTCATCCGCCTCAATTACCGCCGAAAACATACCGACAATGTTGAGGGGTACAGAGGAACCATATGCCTTAAACGAGCGATCTGCATGGGTACTGAATGACAATGTCGCACCCTTAGCACATAGTTTTTCCCAAGTATTGAAGTCTATGAGATTAGCTGGAGCTCCTGAGTCAATAGTCATTTCAATTCCAACTCCACCCACCTTGAATCTGAACACGTTGGCACCCATAACATAGCAGATATCTTCATCGACTTTATTTGCAGTTTTACTGTCGATGGATCTGTCTTGAGTGCTTTCCTCGTACACTGCTTTGATCCGCTTAGTAGGTGGAACTGTTTCATTCGAGGCATCGTTCAATCTCTTTGTACACCATTTAGCAAAATGTCCAAAACTTCGACATTTTAGGCACTGTGCGCCTTTTGCAATGCAAGCAGGGCTTCCTCGCAGGTGTCCTCGACGTCCGCATCCAAAACAGATTCTATTATCAATAGCGAATCGTCGATCACTCGGAAGTTGATCGGAAGGACGTGAATTTGATTGCACATTCCAATTAGCTTTGTCATCTGAACGGAATCGAGATTGTGGATATGCGTACTGCCGACGTAAATCTCCACTGAACCCAGGAGTACGATAACCAGGTGGTTGATGTGAAATCTTCCGAGCAAAATAATTTTGAGCGTTGACTTTATGTACGGTTTCCATAAGTTGCCGGTTTTTCCTTTAGACTCATCTCTTTGCATTGTAGCTCCACGTACTCCATTGTCTTCCCAATAACCACAACCTCTTCCAAAGAACGGTCCCTTTCCAAAATTTTCTTCCGGAGTGCAGATGAAACGCATTTCTCTGCAATTTGGTCGATGATCATGCTTTCCGCGACTGAAGTCCCCTCAAGGTCAAAATCACAACGATTTGCTTGAACCCGTAATTTCATTACGAAATCCCCAAATCGTTCCCCGGGCTGTTGTGCGATCTGCCTAAAGACATGTCTTTCGTATGTACGCCTACGACATGGTTGAAAATGCGCTTCGAGTTTCGTAATTGCAACGTCGTAGAATGGTGGATCCGGGGCAACATGTGGAATGTCATGAACTCCAGGTAGATTATCGAAAATATCTTGAAGGTCGGGACCTCCAAGATGAAGAAGTTGATTCCGTTTTTCACGTTGACCAGTGATGCCACTTGCAGCCAAGTAATACTCCAAACTGCGTTTCCACTTTCTCCATTCAGTCGCGAGTTGCGACTGGTCAGTTTTTGTATCGAACGGTCTGATCGGTCTGAATGAATCCATCTGCTTCAAAATTTTTTATTTGAGTATGTATTTATTTTTTTTTAATATTATTTAAATATTTTTAAAATATCTTCTGGGTGCATTTTATAACCAATAAAATAAATGTTAAAGCGAAAAGGCAATTGCAAAAGAATAACATGAATACATAAAAAACAGCAAAAGAGGGCACCCTACTCAGCAGATATTTCAGAAGAGACTAAAAAAAACAATCTCTGTTCTGTTTCATTGTATTTCACTGTTAAAACACATTTATTCCAAATCATCCATCGCTTTTCAATGAACACATTTCTTGATTCAACCTCTTCTAATGCATTTGATATATATGAAGTGAATCCAGTTCTCGACTCATTTCACTTCTTGTTCGATGTACTCCATTCCACTTATTTCAACATTCTGTATAATACTTACAACAATATTTCATTTTGAAGGATGTGGGTCCAGTTCTCGACTCATTCCACATCAGATTAAAACCTGAAAATATCCTAAGTGAATCCAGTTCTCGACTCATTTCACTTTAGATCATATCAATCCAACACTCAATTAAACTGAGAAGTGAATCCAGTTCGCGACTCATTTCTCCTCAAATCTCACAAATCAATAAGTTAACCTTAAAATTGCAGTAACCGTCGTCTATTGTTTTTATTATTTTACTCACTTTATGTCAATAATCGTAGACAATCATGTGCATCCTTAGACATGGAAAGAGAAAAAAAAATAAAGACTTACCAGGGAAACTCTGTAGTTCATTACAATGTATGCACGTAAACATACACGTAAACATGCTCTATGCCACAGTTCATAAATTTGTTCCTCTCAGCCAGCAATCACATTAATGCCACATAAAATCTGCCCCGAGATCTACCGATCATGTATCATGGCCATTTAACACTTCTCGGAAAAACATAACCACAGTTTCTTTTACTTGTCACCGTTCTTTGACCACGTTCTCAATAAAATAAATTTCATCGGTAAAACATAAATTCCTTTCGAACGTTTTCTTATTGACCATCTGCGATTTCCCATTTGAAGATGATGTTAACCTTTCTCATTCTTTCATAATTGCTTTTCTTTTTCATCCGTTCATCTCCTTCACTAAAACTCACCAAACGAAATGACTACTCAGCACAAAACGATCTACGCACTAATTATACCCGTTGGGCCAAATGCATTTCTTTAAACACAGCTCCATTTATCTGCCACCATTTTCTTTTTTCTCTGTGACCACGTTCTTCGATAGAATTAATATCTGCGTTCAAAATAACACCAAGTTCTTCTCAACAACGCCATTTTGTTTGACATCTGCACATCGACAAAAAGCTTCACTTTTTCTTTCTATCGTCCATATACTTCCATCACTAAAATTGATCCAAAAACAATCACTCCCCAGCATTCGTACAAATTATTCAATGCACCTTTTCATTTTCTCCGTTCTTGTTCACCAGGTTTGCGTTCACCTCAACTCAAAATCATCCACAACATAACCAAAAACATTGTGACACCGTTACCGGTGCTATGCCCTCACCACTCTTATTGCCTCTCTTTCGCCATTTTGAAACCTTTTCCACACAAAAATGCACCTCAGAAGATTTTTCAATTTCCAACACTTACTTCAGCAAACGACCACAGATTCACTTACAAATCTCCGAAAAATTATATCGGATAACAAAAACCTTGCGCGGGCAGTACTTCACTGAAATTGAACGAGAAAAATCTCGTTTCCACCTCGTCAGCCAATGTAAAGTCGCGTCAATCTCGGATCTACAGTAAATAATACGCTCGTGTACTCTCAACGATAGTCAGAATTCAACTGCCTTTATTTCCGTTCTCTCTCAACGTTACTCTACAACATCAGGTATGATACTCTACAACATCAGGTATGGTATAACAAGGTTGCATTTATAAAGGTATATCTGATTTCAAGATTGTTAATAATCAAGGTTTATAAAACATTTGTGAACCGATACTACATATATCACAAAAAAGTTTGATAAATCATACTTTAAATTTCATGTAAACATCAATAAAACCACACACTTAAATTATTTTACGGATTCCTGTAAAATCTCAACAGCTGAACAGTTCGGTGAAATAAATTAACGGAGTACGGTAAATTTTTACAGTATTCGGTGAAAAATCACCGGAATCCGTAAAATTTCGACGGAATTACGGTGTTTTATTTCACCGAAGGGTTTACCAGTGCCAATCACTCCCTCCGATGTTGTTGTCACAACTTCATGGATAGGATCCCACAACTGCCGGCGGTACTGTGCAGCTACCTCATCCGTCGATAAGCGTTGGATGTTGCAGCGCAGCGTTCTGTTAGTTCTGGAACTTGTGACGCTGGATAACCGCGCTCGAATTTTCACTACAACAATATCCGAGTCGATATTAGGGTCCGAAAGGTCTTGACATCCATGACATTTGAGAAATGTTATCCATCAACCAGCACGTAGTCTATTTAGGAACAGACATCGCCATTCGGGTGTCGCCAGGTGTGTTTGCAGATATTCTTCCTTGCAAAGTAGGTACTGCTGATTGTCATCCCTATAGCAGCAGTGAAGGTTACGAGCCACATTCCATTATCATTGGTAATGGAATGAAGGCTTTCCGTTCCAATAACGGGTCGGAAAAAGTCCTCTTTCCCGATCTGCGCATTTGCGTCGCTGAATACTATGTATTTTGACATTTTGCTCTGAGCACTCTTCGTAGGCCTTATCTAGGCACTCATAGAACTCATCCTTCATGCCATCGGACTTATCGTTCGTTGGTGCATATGTGCCGATCAGGTTGTAATTGAAGAACTTGCCCTTCATTCTCAATACACAGATTCGGTCGCTTTCCGGTTTTTCACCGAATTGTTTGGCGATGGGATCCACCGCTAGGAATTCACGTTCTCCGGTGTGCGGCCAGCGTATTTCCTGGATAGCTGCCACGTTCACGCCGACTTTCCGCAGTTCACGAGCCGGGAGACCAACAGGCGCGGGTTCATTCAAAGTTCTCACGTTCCAAGATCCGACTTTCCAATCGTTGTCCTTTATTCATTGTCGGGTATGTAGCCGTAAAATCAATCTGTTCTCTCTACTTTTATCTTTGTTGGTAAAGAGGTTTCGATAGGCTAGCTAACCAGGGTTGCGCTAGCTACATAGTGCTAGAGGGCTGCCTCCCCGGTACTGACACGATACAGCATTGTCCATTTGTTATTTACATTATGGCCTCGGTCATAGCCAGGACAATCATCCACCTTTATCAGGGCTTTGGACCTGTAGCTCTGGTCCTCTATAGTTTCAAGTTCTTTCGGACATACTACTATGGTGAGCCGTCATGCGCTAGCGGTTCTCATCTCCCCAAAAATCTTGAGAAATTCTACCAATATTTTCAACTTGGATTTTCCTTAGATTTTCAAGAATCACCAGAAATTTCACCATTTTTGTTCTAATATTTGAGTGAAAATCTTTTCTACGAGCTTCAGAACAAATGTCTCTAAGATTCAAGGCAAAAA
The DNA here is from genome assembly GCF_002204515.2 of Aedes aegypti. NCBI lineage: Eukaryota > Metazoa > Arthropoda > Insecta > Diptera > Culicidae > Aedes > Aedes aegypti. The sequence goes on from NC_035109.1 coordinate 110,268,521, forward strand.
AAGACTTCAGGATGTTTATTTCAACAGACAAAGATATTTTGATATTCATACTGGAATATTTTAAAGTATTTTGCCATAAAATCGTCATCAAGCTTGACATGATCACAATTCTGTAGATGTGCGCTAAACCTTTGCATTTTTGCATCAGTTGCTTACTGAATTCCGCTAGCTATTGCCTAAGTCTCCTATAACACCAGTAATGCTTTTGGAAATTCCGTAAAATCGATCATTCCGAAATGAATTTTTCCTAAGATGAAAATCTTTTCCGTAGGAATATCTTAAGCAAGTCTACCTCAAATTTAAGTTGATTTTTCTCTAGGAATTCTATTATACATTTCTCTCTGGTACAAATTCAGGAATAGCATTACGCAATAAAAATCCATACAATGTTCTCCTGAATTTTCTGCACTATTTTAGTAGAATACTTTTTCAGACTCAAACAAGCGTTAGTCTTCAAAGCATGTCAAATGCAAAACAAACTTAATTTCTCAGCTAAATCTCTTTAATAATTTATAATAACATCCTAGAGAATGTTTATCCTTTCCTCCGGAAAAAATTTAATATTTAGAGAGTGATTTCTAGGACATTTTCCCAAGAAAGAATCCGTGAAGGAACTGCAGGATCGACTAAGGAAACATAGAATGCCAAAAAGATTCACTAAGGCAATACAAAAAGTATTTCATGAATAAGTTTTGAATATTTTTAAATGTTTATTTTCTGAAGAAATTCTTTATTTTTGAAAGCTATTTCAAGAAAACTCTCTAGAAAAGTTTTGGAAAAAGTTCTGAATGAACGTTGTCTCGGATAAAAACGTTGCATGGAATAAACCATTGAAGTACAATATAAACTATTGGATACAATACAGCGTATTGTAATTGAATGTCGAAGCAATATTATTCTTGTGTACAGGGTATCTGCAAATTATCCGAACAACAAAATATGGGCAACATGATCTCACATTGAAGACAGCAGAAAATCAATGGCCTTGTACCTTTTTTGATACATATATATGTTAACGCAAAACAGAATTTTAAATAATTTCAAAATAATTGCTTCTTACTGAGATAGGTAGATTTAAATTTTTCGGAAACGTTTTTCTTGAGGGCCGCTAGTCATACTAGAGATGTTTTCTCGCTCAAATTCAAAATAACTGAATCCAAATGTCATATTATAATTTGAAGTAACCTACAGGTCCTTGGCTTGAAGTTCATGGAAATGGAAAATTATGCGGTTCAAATTCAGTGAGTTGTATGCACATTTCTCTTCCGTCATAAAGCTCGAAATACGGCTCTCTAAAAGACCACTCCACACGTTTGGCTTGGTTATAGAAATATTTGAAATCGGAAATGTGTGAAACTTAATGCTTAAGAAGGACAATATGTTAAACCATGCTAGAATATTGATTTAATTCCACTTGATTGCATAGCGCCATGCCTTCAAAATTTGTACGAATAATTTGTGGACACCCTGTATAAAACAAAACACAGTGGTCCAGGAATCAGTTTTACGCGGAAAGATGCATTTTGAGCTTTTGAATGAAACATTAGACGAAAACGGTCTTCTACAAAGTTATTTGTATTAGTTAAGCCTTTTGTAGTATTATTGAAAATTAGGGTGGACCACATTTTCATAGAAATTGTGTAACTAACTTTCTTATTTGTAGAAATGCTATTATACATGCTTCAGAAACGTTGTAGACCATGTAATTTCAAGCAACTTTGCAAAAAAAAGTTTTTTTGTGTCTCTTAAATTGATCGATTTAGAGCTTTTTTTTTACGATGACATAGGGTGGTCCGAACAAAACTGGTTTTCTGGATCTAGCGTGTTCAATTAAAATATCTCATCAAAGTAGTGTATGAATTATTTCAAAGCTTTAAAAAATGCGTAATTTGGTGAGTGAAGAAACTCGCTATCTCCTTCCGTTTGGGAGTTATTGTTGTTTTTCTCACAAAAACATGCCTACTTTGATTGTGAATATCTCTGATTGGGGAAAACAAAATAAATATCTTTTGACTGCATTCAAAAGATAAAATAAAATTGTATATTATAAAAAAAATATTACAGATGTGTTATTGTTGTAACTTTAATGAAATGTCCTGAAAAACAATTGATTTTTAACAGAAAAACTTCAATAACCACTTAAAGGGCTTAACTAATACAAACAACTTTGTAGAAGACCGTTTTCGTCTAATGTTCCATTCTAAAGCTAATAATGCATCTTTCCGCGTAAAACTGCTTTCTGGACTATAGTGCTTTGTATTGATTTCGTACCTTACAATTTAATTTAAAATTTAATTTTCGTGTTAAGCAACTGTTGTTTTTTTCTGTGTAGCTCGACTGACAGAAGTGAACAAAACAAGTTCATAAAGCAAGAAATATTGGGTGAAAATGTTTAAAAATAGTCTGTGGCATATTTAAACCTAAATAATGGACCTAACGTGATTGGTATGAGATTGCACTGAATTTCCGTGTTTTAAGTTAAGGTGACTTGAATGACTATTTTTTAACTGAAGATAACTAGCCGTGGGTAGAAAATCTCCCTCATGAAGATAATTGAAGAAGCTCAACTCAGTAGCAGTTGATACAAAGCTTACATCGTAGTAGCAGTTGATTTGTTCTGACAACTTATATAAGCTCAGTTCAATTGTAAAATGTTCATTCCTCAATAAACCTTCCTAGAAGCTAGACATAACTTTAGGTTATGGGCCCAGTCTCACTTTAACCCCTGAAGACCGAATATAGGAAAATGGTTGGTATCTGAAGCCCTCTTGGAAATCGGAATCGTTATTTAGAAGCAGCCGTTTACTTTGTGAAGAATCTGGGAATGATGGCAAGCAGCGCGAAGAAAGCTGGCTTTGTGCAGTTCGCTGGTGATGGGTTCGATACTTGGAAGTTCCGGGTCGAGACCCAGCTTTCGGCCCATAGAGTACGGGATGTTCCCCGGCAGAAACGGCTACTGAAGCGGTCAAGAAGGCGTTCAAAGAGAAGGACGAAAAAGCAAAGGCCTTATTGGTGGCATTCATAGCGGACAGCCACCTGGAATATGTACGGGACAAGGCCACGGCCAAGGCCATGTGGAAGTCTTTAGAGTCGACGTTTACGAAGAAGGGATTTGCGGCCCAAACATACATCTGGAGGTCGCTTGCCATGCTGCGGATGTGTCCTGCAGGACCACTTCCGGGACTTCGACGAATTGGTGAGGCAGTTCAAAGATGCCGGCACAAATCTGACGGAGTTGGACCAGGTGAGCCAACTGTTTATCTCGTTGCCAGCCTCGTACGACGTCGTCACCACGGCAATTCAAAATTTGGAAGAAAAACAGCTCACCCTGGCTGTTGCGACGCGGTTTGAACTGGCCTAATAAGTGAACAGGTCTAGTCGCGAGCATAACCGCAACATGACAGTTCGCATAGTAGTAGTGGTATGCGAAAAAGAGAGATGCAAAATAAACCTGTCGATGTGTAGATGGTAAAGGGTGAGGTAAATAAAAACCATTGGTAAATAGTAGAATTTCGCCATTTGGAAACTAGAGGAAAAGTCGATAGATTAGTAAGTGAACTTTATTTGCTTATATTAAATAATTTCCGGTGATAAAGTGTTCGAGCAGGATAAATCGTCGGTTACAGTTGTAAAGGGACCCGTGAGTACGACCTGGAAAGGATAGATAAGAAATATGTGAGAAATCAAGTGTAAACATTATATACTTACCTCTAGGCTCTGTGGAAACCCAACTCCTTCCGCCAAGGAAAACTGTGGTCGTTCCGGTGATCTAGACTGTAGACGTGTCTTTTCGGTGATTAAGACTGTAAGTAGACACTAGGATAAGTTGAAGGAAGAGAGTTTTCATTAGTTGTGATTGCATCTAGATTCCAAAATAACAACGAAACGCACTAGAAGTACTAGGGTACATGAGCGAAAATTGATTCCAAGGTGAATTGAATTGGAAAGTATTTGTAAACGGCAAGAGGAAACCACTTTATTGTAAGTAAAATTAGAGTGAATGAGTAGTTGATGAGTGAAATGATTAATTGATTTCAATAAAATTTTAGTTTGAGCGTTGCTGAAAACCAGTCAGCTGCTTTTGGAAAATTTGGTTTCCCTTCGGGAACATTCTCAAAAATAAAGTGACATACGATTGTGTCCTTGTGAGAAGCCAATCTTGCCCCAAATATGGCTTCCGATTCCGATTCCGTCAACCAACGCGTCCTTGATTTCACGGAAACTCCGTGCGGTATCTGCGGTCCGTCGACTCAGGACGAAGAAATGATTGGTTGTGATGGTTGTTCCGCGTGGTTTCATTCCCGTTGTGTCAATGTGGTGTCCGGAAAGTTGCCGAAAAAGTGGTTCTGCCAAAACGCAGACTGCCAGGTGAAAGCTGAGGAGTACCGGAAGCAACGAGAAGCCAGGAAGCAGCAGCGCAGCCGCAAGGAAGTCGACGAGTCGGACAAATCCAGCGTCAACTCCCGCTTAGGCGCATCTAGCGTCGAAGCAAAGGTCCGAGCGCTAGAGGAACGTCAAAAGCGGCAGTATGAGGAGATGGAAGCGGAGCTGCAGCTGCGGAAAAGAGAAAGGGAGATGCAGCGTGCCTTCGAGCGAAAGAAGATGGAGTTGGAGCTGCAGATGCGTGCCGAAGAAGAAGAGGAGCAAAGGGCTTGGCAAGCGGAAATGCTCCGAAAGAAGGCGGAACAGATCGAGCGGATGAAGGCGAACCAGGAGTCGTTCGAGAAGAAGATGGCGGCCATGGATAAACAGTTGGCGGAGTTTTCGATCCAAAAGGGGCCAACATCGGCGTCAAAACTCGGTGGCGACGGTCGGGCCAGCAAAGTCAACGAAAAGGTGTTGAAGCTGAGCAAGGAGAACGTCAAGAAGCTAGCGGCAGACGACGATGACTTGGACGAGGATAGCGAGGACGACGAAGAATCCGAAGTGTCGAGCCAATCTTCCGAATCGTCGGACGAGGAATGTCCCATTCCGCCATCTAGGCACCTCAAGCGGAAAGGCATGGAGAAGGTGGATGAAATGAGCCAAAACGGGCAGGAGCAACAGCGGACTGGACCGACCAAGGCGCAGCTAGCCGCGAGGAAGGGACTAACCTACAAACTCCCAAAATTCTCGGGCAAACCAGCGCAGTGGCCTCTGTTCTACGCCGCCTACAAAGCTTCTAACGAGGCCTGTGGTTACATGAACCACGAAAACCTTATGCGACTGCATGAAGCGCTGGAAGGCGATGCCCTCGAGCTAGTTTCCGGGCAATTACTGCTCCCTCAATCAATCCCGAGGGTCATCGAGAAGCTGCGTCGGCATTTCGGCCGCCCAGAACAACTACTCGAGAGTCTGCTGGATAAGGTGAATCGTCTGCAATCTCCGAAGGCGGATAATCTCCGGAGCTTCGTTCCATTCGGAAACACGGTGGAGCAACTCTGTAGTCATCTGGAGGCCGCGGAACTTCATCAACACCTTGTCAACCCACTGCTGATCAAGTCACTGGTCGATAAGCTGCCGGATCGCGAGAAGCGTGAGTGGATCCACTTCCGAAGAGGCCGTGGCGAAACGACGTTGCGGACGCTGACGGACTTTTTGATGGACATCGTGGCAGATGCTTGCGAGGCCAACGTTGACGTCGAATTCAAGCCGCTGCAGCAGCCGAAGGCAGTTCCCCAATCCGGGAAGAAGCTGCACAAGGAGAAGGGTGGACTATACCTCCACAACGAAGCCAGTAATCCAGCCGCTACGTCCAGCGAAGTGAAAAAGCTCAAACCGTGCAAAATGTGTCAGGGAACCAATCACCGACTGCGACACTGTGCGGACTTCAAGAAGCTGCGATACGTTAACCGGTTGAGACTGGTGACTCGAGAGAAGCTGTGCCATGTTTGCCTCAACGAGCACGATGGGCAGTGCAAATTTAGAATTCGCTGTAATGTCGGCGAATGCAGAGAACCGCACAACCCGCTGATGCACCCGGTCGAAAACACGGTCGGATTAAGTGCACACATCAGGACCAACTGCACGGTTCTATTCCGAATCGTACCGGTACAACTCCACTGCGGTGGAAAAACCGCTACGGTGCTCGCATTTCTCGACGAAGGTGCCTCCGTCACGCTGGTGGAGAAAAAGCTCGCCGATCGCCTGGGTGCTTTCGGAATACAAGAGCGACTCACCATCAGATGGACGGGAAACGTATCGAGAGTGGAGGAAACCCGCAGAACCAGCTTGTGGATATCGAGCACAAACGCCGGTGCCAACGACAAGATGCTCCTGCACACGGTTCATACGGTTGGTAAATTGATGCTACCACGTCAGAAGCTGGACAGCGAGGAGCTCGCCGCTGAATACGGGCACATGCGAGGCTTGCCTATCGAGTCTTACGACGGACAGCCGCAATTGCTCATCGGTGCGAATAACATCCATTCGTTTGCTCCGATGGAGGCAAAGATAGGCACTACAATGGAGCCAATCGCAGTCCGAACTAACCTCGGATGGACGGTGTACGGGCCGAGGCAAAGCACCACGGTTGCATCGGGCAACTTTCTTGGCTACCACCAGAGAATCACCAACGATGATCTGCACGAGCTGCTGAAAAGCCACTACGCGTTGGAAGAGTCCGTCGTGGCGATTCCGCAGGAAACAGCGGAGGAGAAACGTGCCCGGGAAATATTGGAGCGCACCACCAAACGCGTTGGCGATCGCTTTGAGACTGGATTGCTGTGGAAAACGGATGACCCACGATTCCCGGACAGTTACCCAATGGCCCTGCGGAGGATGATGCAGCTAGAGAAGCGACTCGAGAAAAACGACAAGTTGCGGGAAAACGTCTGCAGACAGATCGATGAGTACCAGCAAAAGGGGTATGCACACCTCGCCACCGCGGAAGAGTTGAACGGTACTGCCTCCGATCAGGTCTGGTACCTCCCGCTCAACGTCGTCCAAAATCCAAAGAAACCGGAAAAGGTTCGCCTCGTATGGGACGCCGCGGCTACGGTACAAGGAATTTCCCTGAACTCGCAACTGCTAGCAGGACCGGACATGCTAGTTCCGCTGGTAAAAGTTCTTGCTGGTTTCCGCGAATGGAGCATCGCTTTCGGTGGCGACTTGAAGGAAATGTTCCACCAGCTGAAGATTCGCGCCGAAGACAAACAAAAGCAGCGGTTCATTTTCCGGAAACATTCGGAGGACCCACCGAGTATCTACGTCATGGACGTAGCGACGTTCGGGTCGACGAGCTCTCCTTGCTCGGCTCAATTCGTGAAGAATAGAAACGCTGAAGAATTCGCCTCACAATACCCAGAAGCATCGGCGGCGATCATTCACCGACACTACGTCGACGACTACTTCGATAGCGTGGATACGGAGGAAGAAGCTGTCAAGCGAGCTCAGGAGGTACGACTGGTCCACCAAAAAGGAGGATTCGAGATCCGGAACTGGGTGTCGAATTCACCAGAAGTGCTGCGGAGTCTGGGAGAGGAGAAACCGGCGGCGCCGGTGCATTTCGGCCGTGACAAGCAAACGTCGAATGAGAGAGTGTTGGGAGTCATCTGGGATCCGGACATGGACCAGTTTGCCTTTTCAACGACCCACCGCGAGGAGTTATTGCCGTACCTCTATGAAGGCAAACGGCCGACGAAACGACTTGTCGCCAGCTGCGTGATGGGATTTTTCGATCCGCTTGGACTGCTGTCGCCGTTTACCATCCACGGAAAAATCGTCATACAGTATCTGTGGCGATCCGGCTGCGATTGGGACCAGGAGATCGATCCCGACTCCTGGCAGCTGTGGAAGCGGTGGACAGCCCTGTTACCGGTAGTTGAAGCTATCCGGATTCCCCGCTGTTACATCGGTGGCGCTAAATCTGCCGAAGTTGATTCGCTGGAAGTCCACATCTTCACTGATGCCAGCGAACATGGATACGGATGTGTGGCATATTTGCGAGCGGTTATCAACGGAGCGGTCCATTGTAGTTTGATGATGTCTCGGGCGAAGGTGGCGCCAATAAAACGACAGTCGATTCCCCGGTTGGAACTGATGGGCGCAGTCCTGGGAGCGCGAATAAGCCAAACTGTACTCGACATGCATTCGTACCGGATTTGCCGTACTGTCTTCTGGACGGATTCCCGCACTGTTTATAGTTGGCTGCACTCCGATCAACACCGCTACAAGCAATTTGTTGCCTTCCGCGTCGGCGAGATCCAAGAGCTGACAAACGTAACGGATTGGCGGTGGATACCAACGAAGCTCAACGTTGCGGACGTGCTGACGAAGTGGGGACAAGGCCCTCCACTGCAAAATGACGGCGAGTGGTTCAACGGACCATCGTTCCTGTACCGGCCGGAAGAGCAGTGGCCAACACAAGAAGCGACGATCGAAGAGACCAACGAAGAAGCGAGAGGCATGGTATTGTTCCACGGAGTGATTGACGTCGAACCGATATCACGCTGGACGAAGTTGTTGCGGGTCACAGCCAGCGTAGTGCGCTTTATCGCCAACTGCCGGCGGAAGAAAAGAGGAGAGCCGATCATTGCTACACGTGCTACGGCAAAGCAGCGGCAGATGATCGAGGCGACAGCTGCGAATTACGCGGCGCTGCAAGCACCACTGCAGCGAGAAGAGCTTCAGCGAGCAGAAACCTTGCTCTGGCGTCAGGCACAGTGGGACAGCTTTCCCGACGAGATGAGCGCGCTCACCAACAACCTGAAGCGCCAGCCGGGCAAACCGGTGGAGAACATCAAGAAGAGTAGCCCGATCTACAAAAGTTCTCCGGTACTGGACGACGACGGAGTGCTGCGCATGGATGGCAGACTCGCCAATTCGGAGGAGAGCTCCTTCGACAAGAAGCATCCAATTATTCTGTCGCGGGCTCACGAAATCACGCAAATGTTGATACAGCACTACCACGAAGAGTTCGGACACGCCAATTCGGAAACCGTGTTCAACGAGATGAGGCAGCGGTTTCAAATTTCGAAAATGCGTCCGGCAATACAGCAGGTGGTGAAAAACTGCGTCTGGTGCAAAGTCAACAAGTGTCGACCGAGATCACCGAGAATGGCTCCCCTTCCCGTCGAACGAGTCACCAATCAACATCGGCCCTTTAGTTCCGTCGGCCTGGATTACCTTGGACCAGTGGAAGTCACGATGGGGCGTCGAAAGGAGAAGCGATGGGTGGCAGTTTTTACCTGTTTGGCGGTGCGCGCGGTACACCTCGAGGTCGTGCACAGTCTTACCACGGAATCGTGCCGGATGGCGATCACGCGCTTTAGTAGCAAATATGGAAAGCCACAGCAAATCTTTTCCGATAACGCCACATGCTTTCGGGGAGCGAACAACGAGATGGTCAAACTGGAGAAAATCAACCAGGAGTGTGCGGAAACCGTATGCAGCTCGACTACCGCCTGGCACTTTATTCCGCCTGGAACCCCACATATGGGTGGTGTCTGGGAGCGGATGGTACGGTCGGTGAAAGAAGCGATGCGGGCACTCGACGACGGACGAAAATTGACCGACGAGATCCTGGTGACAACTCTGGCTGAAGCGGAAGACATGATCAACACGCGCCCGTTGACCTACTTGCCACAGGATTCGAGCGAATGCGAAGCACTGACGCCGAACCACTTCCTTCGAGGAACGGTGTCCGGTGCAGACCAGAAGGTGGACGGAGGATCGACGGCTTCCGCAGAGGCACTGCGGAACGTATACAAGCGGTCGCAGTTCCTAGCAGACCGAATGTGGGAGAGATGGACGAAGGAGTACCTTCCGACGATCAACCAACGGTCGAAATGGTTCGACGATCAGAAACCGCTCGAAGTGGGCGATTTGGTCTTCGTAGTCGACGGAAAGAATCGGAAGTCCTGGAGACGGGGCATCGTCGAAGCGGTGATCAAGGGCTCGGATGGCCGAGTCCGGCAAGCGGACGTGAGGACGGCTGATGGTAAGGTACAGAGACGGGGTGCAATAAACCTGGCGACGCTGGAGGTAAGGTAAATCCGGGAATGCCGGATGTTACGGGCCGGGGTGTTGCGACGCGGTTTGAACTGGCCTAATAAGTGAACAGGTCTAGTCGCGAGCATAACCGCAACATGACAGTTCGCATAGTAGTAGTGGTATGCGAAAAAGAGAGATGCAAAATAAACCTGTCGATGTGTAGATGGTAAAGGGTGAGGTTAATAAAAACCATTGGTAAATAGTAGAATTTCGCCATTTGGAAACTAGAGGAAAAGTCGATAGATTAGTAAGTGAACTTTATTTGCTTATATTAAATAATTTCCGGTGATAAAGTGTTCGAGCAGGATAAATCGTCGGTTACAGTTGTAAAGGGACCCGTGAGTACGACCTGGAAAGGATAGATAAGAAATATGTGAGAAATCAAGTGTAAACATTATATACTTACCTCTAGGCTCTGTGGAAACCCAACTCCTTCCGCCAAGGAAAACTGTGGTCGTTCCGGTGATCTAGACTGTAGACGTGTCTTTTCGGTGATTAAGACTGTAAGTAGACACTAGGATAAGTTGAAGGAAGAGAGTTTTCATTAGTTGTGATTGCATCTAGATTCCAAAATAACAACGAAACGCACTAGAAGTACTAGGGTACATGAGCGAAAATTGATTCCAAGGTGAATTGAATTGGAAAGTATTTGTAAACGGCAAGAGGAAACCACTTTATTGTAAGTAAAATTAGAGTGAATGAGTAGTTGATGAGTGAAATGATTAATTGATTTCAATAAAATTTTAGTTTGAGCGTTGCTGAAAACCAGTCAGCTGCTTTTGGAAAATTTGGTTTCCCTTCGGGAACACTGGCTACAGTGAAAAGTCGTTTGTTGGCTGAAGAACAGAAGCGAAACGGTCGTGATACATGCGGTACTGGCAGCAAGAACCGAGAAGCAAAAGAAAGGCATCCGTGAAGGTAAACCGAAATTTGCTGGAAAGTGCTACGGTTGCGGAGCCTTTGGCCACAAGCGGTCAACATGTCCGAAATCTAGAGACCAACGAGTACGAGCGCAAGCTGCAGAAATTCCCAGGGATCGTGAAGTCGCGTTGATTGGTTCCGTACCGACTGTAAGTTCAAGTGCGAAGAGCAAGATAGTGTGGATTCTTGATTCGGGTGCCAGCCGGCACATGGCCAAAGAACCTGGAGTGTTCTATGGAATGAAGACACTTGCTGAACCTGTCACGATTGAGAGTGCGCCATAAGCAAGGTTTTGTTCGTTCCAAATTTGAAATTCAACCTGATCTCGTTGGGAGCGCTGATGAACGTTGGAGTTGATGTCGAATTTATGAAGGATCGTGCCATCCTGACCAAAGACGGGGAGATCATCGGTGAGGCCACCAAGCAAGGTAATCTCTATTATTTGACCATGGATGTGTAAATCGTTGGCACTGCCTTGACAACCGATAATGGAGTCAGCAAGCACGATTTGTTGCACAAGCGCTACGGACATTTAAGCCATCGAAATCTATTGAAGCTCCAAAAAGCGGAAATGGTAACTGGAATGGGTAAGTTGAAAAAGGAGGAAGCCTTCTGTTTTGCCTTTCTGCAAAACTTGTGCGACTACCATTCAATGGATCAAGACCTCCTACCAGCAGGCCGCTGGAGAGAGTTCACACGGACGTTTGTGGAAAAATTTCACCGGCCACATTTGATGGTTACCAGTACTTCGTGACGTTCCTGGACGATTACACTCATTTCGCAGTGTAATCGTCCAGGACCAGGTGTTTGAATATTTCAAGATCTATCAAGCAATGGCAACCGCAAAATTCGGTGTCCAGATAGCAGCCTTGAGATGTGACCTAGGACGTGAATACTTTAGCAGCTCCCAGTTGGCTTATTATGAGCAACATGGCATCCAGGTGGAGTCAACGGTAGGTTATACACCACAGCATGATGGGGTCGCTGAACGTTTCAATCGGACCATTTCTGAGAAGATGCGAACGTTGCTGCTTGAGTCCGGGGCTCCAAAGTACCTTTGGGGTGAAGCACTGTATAACGCAGTATACGTCACGAATCGAAGCCCAACGGAAGCACTGGAAGTTGAGAAAACACCAGCTGAGAGTTGCGAGTATTCGGTAGCTTGGCGTTTTCGTGGATAGCAAAGCAAAAGCGAAGCAAGCTCGATCCAACCGGTAAGCGATGCGTGTTTCTTGGATATGCACCATGCGGCTATCAATTGTGGGATCCGAAGGCCAGAAAGCAATTTGTGGCACGTGATATAAGATGTAACAAAGTCGAGTTTCCGTTCCAGATTACACCAGCGGCGTAAATGAGTGGGTGTTTAACAGAACAGTCGATCCCACTTGTAGTTCCAGTATTCATTGAGTCAGAGGGGGATGGTGGGAGGTACCGGAAATCGACCCTGCCAATGAAATCGAAGTTGCTCTGGACAATATTACGATTGCTGACCCGCAAGATGACGAGTCGGAGCAAGAGGGGGAAGAAGCCGAAGACGAAGAAGCCGAAGACATAGTGTTAGAACCGTCGGCACTCCCACCACAAACGGTAGGTAAGAGTTCCTCCCAGGATGGGACAACTCCGAGGACCAGTGGTCGGGAGTGCAAGAGACCAGGTTGGTTCCGAGATTTTATGTCTTCTTATAGTGCAAATACTGCTGTAAATATTTCCACTTAGATTCCTATGTGCTACGACGACATCGATGACCATCCAGAAGCAACCCGGTGGTATCAGGCTGTAAATGACGAGCTTCGTGCGTTGAAGCACAACCAAACCTGGACATTGGTGAAGCGACCGGCGACTGTCGTTCCAGTTTCATGCAAGTGGGTGTTCGCTGTGAAGACCGACGCTGATGGCAAACCTGTTCGCTACAAGGCTCGCTTGGTAGCCAAAGGATTTATGCAAAGGAAGCACATCGATTACGAAGAAACATTCGCACCCGTCGCCAAGTTAACTACAATCCGGACCATTCTGGCGGTGGCAAAACTCGGGACCTCGAAATACATCAGATGGATGTTCGTACAGCGTTCTTAAATGGCAAGTTTACCGAAACGGTATACATGGAGGTACCTGAAGGCATAAAATCTAAACCGGACGAGATATGTTTGCTAGAACGTTCACTCTATGGCTTGAAGCAATTGCCAAGGTGTTGGAACAACCGTTTCAACAATTTTCTCCAGGATCAAGGCTTCGTTCAGTCGAATCATGATTATTGCCTCTACGTGCGTCAACAGAAAGAAGAGATAATTTATATCATAGTATATGTAGATGACTTATTGATCGTGGCGAAGACCAGAGCGACGGTGGAAGAAATCAAGCGAATACTCAAGAGCGAATTCGAGATGGCTGACATGGGTCCACTTCATCATTTTTTAGGGATCAAGGTGGAGAGAGACCACGCAAGAGGCGTCATGAAGCTTTCCCAAACCGGACTTATTGACAAGATGCTGCAACGATTCGAGATGCAAGATTGCAAAGCGTGCAAAACACCTGCTGAAGTGCGACTACAGCTGACACGAGCAAGTGGAGATTGCCAATACCCATACAGAGAGCTGATTGGAAGCTTGATGTACATTATGATGGGCACACGACCAGACCTGTGCTATATCGTTGGCTATTTATCAAGATTCCAAGATGAAACTGGACCTGATCATTGGCAACAAGCGAAGCGAGTACTTCGATACTTACAAGGGACAAAGCATCATCAACTGGTATACAAGAGAAATCCACATAAATCACCGACAGAGGGATTCGTAGATGCTGACTATGCAGGAGATGAATCAGATAGAAAATCTCAGGTTATCTACTTAAAGTATTTTGCTGTACCGTGGCTTGGTCTTCAAAGAAACAAGGAACCTTTGCTATGTCATCAACAGAGGCCGAATACGTAGCGATGAGTAGCTGCATCAGTGAGGTAATTTGGATGACCGGTCTAATGAGTGATCTGTCTCAAGCCAAGAATCTGGGGTCTGTTTCGGTATTTGAAGACAACCAGGGTGCCATTGCCATGGCCAAAAAGGAGGAAACCAAACGGGTGAAACACATCGACGTTAAATTCCACTTCATTCGGGATGCTGTGGCCGACGGACGAATTCAACTGGTATACACCCAATCCAAACATCAAGAGGCGGATATTTAAAAAAAATTGCTAGCTGCACCACTATTTCAAGAGCTGCGGCAGAAGATTGGACTATACGTAATCAACTGAGAGGGGGTGAAGAAGCTCAACTTAGTAGCAGTTGATACAAAGCTTACATCGTAGTAGCAGTTGATTTGTTCTGACAACCTATATAAGCACAGTTCAATTGTAAAATGTTCATCCCTCAATAAACCTTCCTAGAAGCTAGACATAACTTTAATAATAATGTTGATAATAATAAAATTTTATAAATGTTAAATAGTTTTCAGATTTTTCCGCCAAAATTTCCCTGCTGCTCTGGAAAGAATATAAGATTATAATTTTAATGCCACACAGGTTCAAAATTGTAGTCGATCTAATGATGAGAAAATTGGCCATGTTTTTTCAGTGAAAATGAAAAATGTTACAAACTAACGTAAACATTTGCTAATAAATCTTCGAGCTGTTTAGTAGAATACCTATAAGTAGATGAAAAAAAAAAACCGAATTTAGTACTATACCGTTTAATTCCACTAGAGTTTGTATCCTTTGACAGATACGCGTATTTCGACCTCAACTGTAAGGCCGTCTTCAGTGTCGTGTACTAGACTCGACTTGTGTATTAAAAAAGTTGAAATTTAGCGTGACATAATTTGTGTACCATCCCTTACTGTGACGCTCAGATCCTTACCTCATCTCGCTAACTAAATATCCTTTCAATGACAACTGTGGAGATGCAGAGGTATACTCGATCTCTAGTAACAATGACTGTCTAATTAATATTTTTCCACTCCTCGTCATTTATGCTCATGCTAATGCATGCTGTTCCCTTTCGATCTAATAAGATTATTTTAAATATTTGCATAACCTCATGATTAATTTTGATAATTTGCTTAGCTTAGCTTAGCTTAGACTGACTACACATATCAATGGTTGCTATTCCGTGATTGACCGAAGTCAGTGAAAATGCACAAAGAATCAACTAGAAGTTCGGCTGGGATTGGCCATAATCTTCTTCAGTGTGCATAATTCAGTGCCTCTATTTATACAAGGTCAATAACGGCGCCGGCCACGTCCTTGCAGTCAGGTGGGATTGAGGGAAGGAATGCTAGTGTGTAACCTTTGCTATTTGGAGACCGTGTTTGCCTCTGCATCTCCACAAAGGTTACTGGGAGGGATGTTTGTTAATGGGGCGGATCGTTGGGTCAAAGGATTCACTTTGATAAGTGATTAGACCATGATAAATAGTTATTTGTCAAATATAAATATGCTTTTATGAAAATATAATATTTTCATTTGATATTAACAATTTCTATGTAGAGGAAAATTATGCCGACACTTGAGGTGACGAACCATTCAAAGTTTGTTGAACAAATACCTAAATGTAACATTCCTACAGCTGTCAGGACGAAAGCATGTGTTATTATATTTTACTTATTTGAAAAGAAACAAAAACTCGATTGTCTGGAACATCATAGAACACTCTTATTCTTATGCCGACACTTACAGTGGCGAACCATCCAAAGTTTGTTGAATAAAGAACCTTTCGCAAGTCTACATTTGTAGTGTCGAACCATTCAAAGTTTTTTTTTAATTACAAAAATAAAGATAAAAAGAAATGAGTGTTTTGAAAACAAAAAAATGTTAAACATAAATACTTCTTGAATTAGAGTTTATGTCGACACGCACAGTGACGAACCATTCATAGTTTGTTGAAAAATTATATTTACGTCCTACCGTTGTATCGGTTAAATGTGCATTCATACACATTTTATAGATTAGAAATAGTAGCATGAAACGAGCTCACCAATTGATCCGTCATCCTTGACTGACAGCAACAATCCACATTCAGCTTAACTCGTTTGCTCGGCTATATAAAAGCACTCAGAGAAAATAGGCGCACGACTCGAGAGGGAAAACAGCTGACGACTGCTCGGGCTTTCTTGACGCACTGCCAAGGTCGAAGATCAAACAGAACTAACCGATCGTGGAACTTTTTCACTTCACTCGACCGACGCGCGACATGTTTGATCCTGCCTGTAGGATTTTTCGATATTTAACCAAATTACACTAATAATTCTACTCGCATTTTTTAATTTATTTTCTTTTTTCTTCATTTACAAAATTGATCGCGCACATCTAGCTTCAGTCACATCCTTCTTTAAACTAGTCACCGTTTCCTTTCTGTGTACTCAAAACAGCCCTAGATCTACTTCTCTCTCTCACACTCTTTCTTCCATTCACTATGTTCTTCCCGCTCTAGAGCGTCCACGTATCGCATTGAAAGCTCCCTTGTGTTGACTGTCGATCCATTCTAAATGATGGAGGAGGATTTCCGTACGCTTCTCGCTCGTTCATCCATACGATGGTTACACTGATGCAAATTGTTATCAAAATTCAAATATTTTATAATTACAACTTTCACCATACTTAATCTTATTCCTACATCTTTCTCCTCCTCTACTCTTTGTTCTTATTATTTATGTAATTTTCCAATACAAAATTTTTCGAAACGAAGTTATAATAAATAAAAAAACAAGAAAAAATTATAAGAAAACAAAACAGACTATGGTTTGCATAAGCTAAAATAACGCGTCTATGGGCTTAGTATACCAAAACAAAATATTTATTATCAGAGATAACCAGAAAAGCCGTAGTTTTAATATTCCTGTAAAAAAAAAACATATTAGTACTATTCTTTCTCAAGGAATACTTACCAACACAATCAAACAAATAACTGGAGCAAAACAGAAACTTTTAACGAAAATATGAGAAAAAAGCAAGCAAATACAAATGTGTTATTGCAGAAAAAAAAACAATCACTGGATTTCAGCACGCTCTTTTGATAGAGCATACCAGGCTCCAGAAGAATCTATCAGATTTCAATGGATCATTAAAATAACCAAAACGGCCGCTGTGGAAAGCATAGATAGCGCCACCGTAGCCTTGTGTGTTTGACAGAACAGCAATGCTGTCACAATGTTAAATCCCATATACAGTGGCGCCTTTGTTTTGATGCGGTGAGCACTGACAAAAACTACCTTCAATGATCCATTCATAAAATACTCAATAACTGAGTAGCAGACTTTCATTTATATGTTCTATCAATCAATTCTTGGATAGAGCTTACCAGGCTCTATAAGAAACAATCTTGCATCAAAATCAGAAAATTATCATCAACTAATAAGCAGTATTGTATTTATATATTCTACCAATCATGAACAATACAAGCTGATCTTTTTATACATTCTTCGATAGAGCATACCAGGCTCCAGAAGAATTCAAGCAACAGAACTAGTAAATATTGCAAAACACTCTTAGTCCTAATTGCGTTTATTTTCATTCTGAATGATAAAAACTGCATCTAGTCATGTGTTCTTGGGTGGAGCTTGCCAGGCTCCAGACGAGCAAGCAACAAAATCTGAAAATTTTCCAATAATAAAGTCAAATATTTTACATATTCTAATTCTAAACATATGAATTTGACTAAATCGAATTTTACAATGACTGACTCTAATCATGTTCTCCTGACTGGAGCTGATCGTTATCTAATCTTACACAGTGTATTTTTTACACATGATTTTCATTAACTCTCAGCACTTTACAATCACCAAATCAATAATGTAATCTTGGTTGGAATTTGACAATTTCCGAACAAATTCATTAAGTGCCAAAACTAGAAAACAGAAATATTATCAACCATAAATCAACATTTATTTACATATTCTTGTCGATACATGACTTTCACGAATTATCAACACACTTACTCATTGAATCTAATCATGTTCTCTTAGAAGGTGTATATCATTTAATAACAAATTTTGAAAACTAAAACTAATCAACTAACTAATCATGTTTTCTTGGATGATGCTCGACTGTCTCCTGGCGCAACAATCAAGTAGCAAAAACAAATATTTTCTAACAACTTCTTAGTCAGTTTCATCATCAACAATATCAGAAAATTTCCCAACAATAAAACGGAATTTATTAACATATTCTAATTCTTGATACATGACTTTCACTTAGTCTCAGCACTTTACAATCATTGAATCTAATCATGTTCTCTTGAATGGAGCATATCAGGCTCCAGATAAATCCATTACGTAACAAAATCAAAGATTTTTTACAATTTCCTTAGTAGTTATATTTAGAAATTCTAACTCTCAACGCTTTTTAACGATTGAATTGGACTATGCTCTATTGGATGAAGCTTATTAGCATCCAGAAGATCCATCAAGCAATAGAGGCAGAAAATTATTCAACAATAAATCAAAATTAATTTACACATCTCTCCGACGCATCTACTCGGGAAATTAATTCCCTTTATCAAGATTCACTCGGACGCACCAATCCACTCGAAGATTGAATTTCCTTTAACCTGATCCACCCGGATCATACCCCGGTCAACCAGTCAGTGATTTTCGATAGCGATCGATACAGATTCGTTTTGAACCGTTAGCGATCGCCATCGTTGGTCAAAGATCTATAAAGAATTATGAAGACTGGTTGGTCGGGACGCCATTTCTCAGACGCACCAATCCACTCGAGGACTGGATTTCCTTTAATCTGTTCAACCCAGATCATACGTCATTTCTCAGACGCACCAATCCGCTTGAGGATGGGATTTCCTTTAATCTGATCCACCCGGATCATACGCCATTTTGCAGACGAAGCAACCAGCTCGAAGATTGGATTTCCTTTAATCTGATCCACCCTGATCATACGCCATTTTGCAGACGAACCAACCAGCTCGAAGATTGGATTTCCTTTAATCTGATCAACCCAGATCATACGCCACTTCTCAGACACACCAATCCGCTCGAGGATTAGACATCCTTTAATCTGATCCACCCGGATCATACGCCATTTCTCAGACGCAACAATCTGCTCGAGGATTGGATTTGTTTTGATCTGATCCACTCGAATCATACGTAATTTCTCAGACACACCAATCCGCTCTAAGATTAGACATCCTTTAATCTGATCCACTCGGATCATACGCCATTTCTCAGACGCACCAATCCGCTCGAGGATTGGATTTCTTTTGATCTGATCCACTCGGATCATACGTAATTTCTCAGACGCACCGATCCGCTCGAGGATTGGATTTCCTTTAATCTGATCAACCCAGATCATACGCCATCTCTCAGACGCACCAATCCGCTCGAGCATTAGACATCCTTTAATCTGATCCACCCGGATCAAACGCCATTTCTCAGACGCACCAATCCGCTCGAGGATGGGATTTCCTTAACCTGATCCACCCGGATCATACGCCATTTCTCAGACGCACCAATCCGCTCGAGAATTAAACATCCCTTAATCTGATCCACCCGGATCATACGCCATTTCTCAGACGCACCAATCCGCTCGAGGATTGGATTTCTTTTGATCTGATCCACTCGGATCATACATAATTTCTCAGACGCACCGATCCGCTCGAGGATTAGATTTCCTTTAATCTGATCAACCCAGATCATACGCCATTTCTCAGACGCACCAATCCGCTCGAGCATTAGACATCCTTTAATCTGATCCACCCGGATCACACGCCATTTCTCAGACGCACCAATCCGCTCGAGGATTGGATTTCCTTAACCTGATCCACCCGGATCATACGCCATTTCTCAGGCGCACCAATCCGCTCGAGGATTGGATTTCCATTAATCTGATCCACTCTGATCATACGCCATTACTCAGACGCACCAATCCGCTCAAGGATTGGATTTCCTTTAATCTGATCAACCCAGATCATACGCCATTTCTCAGACGCACCAATCCGCTCGAGGATTAAACATCCTTTAATCTGATCCACCCGGATCAAACGCCATTTCTCAGACGCACCAATCCGCTCGAGGATGGGATTTCCTTAACTTGATCCACCCGGATCATACGCCATTTCTCAGACGCACCAATCCGCTCGAGGATTGGATTTCCATTGATCTGATCCACTCTGATCATACGCCATTACTCAGACGCACCAATCCGCTCAAGGATTGGATTTCCTTTAATCTGATCAACCCAGATCATACGCCATTTCTCAGACGCACCAATCCGCTCGAGGATTGGATTTCCTTAACCTGATCCACCCGGATCATACGCCATTTCTCAGACGCACCAATCCGCTCGATTGCATGCATTCTTCGATTGAGCTTATTCGGCTCCTGATGTATCCATCAGTCATCAAATTCATAAAACACTCAACAACTCAGTAGCAGACTTTCATTTATATGTTTTATCAATCAACAACATCAAACACTGATTTTTTTTATGTATTCTTGGATAGAGCTTACCAGGCTCTATAAGAAACAATCGTGCATTAAAATCAGAAAACTCTCAACAACTTATTAGCAGATTTGTATTTATATGTTCTATCAATTAATGAACATCAATAGCTGACCTTATTTATGCATTCTTCGATTGAGCTTATTCGGCTCCTGATGCATCTATCAGGCATAAATATCATAAAATACTCAACAAATCAGTAGCAGACTTTCATTTATATGTGTTATCAATCAACAAACATCAAACACTGATTTTCATATGCCTTCTTGGATAGAGCATACCCGGCTCCATAAGAAACAATCGTGAATTAAAATCAGAAAACTCTCAACAACTTATAAGCAGATTTGTATTTATATTTTCTACCAATCAATGAACATCAATGGCTGACCTTATTTATACATTCTTCAATTGAACTTATTCGACTCCTGATGTATCCATCAGGCATAAATTTCATAAAATACTCAACAACTCAGTAGCAGACTTTCATTTATATGGGTTGTCAATCAATTAAAAATCAAACACTGATTTTCATATGCATTCTTGGATAGAGCTTACCAGGCTCAATTAGAAACAATCGTGCATTAAAATCAGAAAACTTTCAACAACTTATAAGCAGATTTGTATTTATATGTTCTACCAATCAATGAACATCAATGGCTGACCTTATTTATACATTCTACCCGGCTCCATAAGAAACAATCGTGAATTAAAATCAGAAAACTCTCAACAACTCATTAGCAGATTTGTATTTATATGTTCTACCAATCAATGAACATCAATAGCTGACCTTATTTATGCATTCTTCGATTGAGCTTATTCGGCTCCTGATGTATCTATCAGGCATAATTTTCATAAAATACTCAACAACTCAGTAGCAGACTTTCATTTATATGTTCTATCAATCAATTAAAAATCAAACACTGATTTTCATATGCATTCTTGGATAGAGCTTACCAGGCTGCATAAGAAAAAATCGTGCATTAAAATCAGAAAACTCTCAACAACTTATTAGCAGATTTGTATTTATATGTTTTATCAATCAATGAACATCAATAGCTGACCTTATTTATGCATTCTTCGATTAAGCTTATTCGGCTCCTGATGTATTTATCAGGCATAAATTTCATAAAATACTCAACAACTCAGTAGCAGACTTTCATTTATATGGGTTGTCAATCAATTAAAAATCAAACACTGATTTTCATATGCATTCTTGGATAGAGCTTACCAGCACAGACAAACAAAATTACCTGTTTGCTTTTTTTTGCCAATCCATCCGTGATCCGACAAACCTATTGAAAACAGCACTACCGACTGTGCCATTGTAGGATTTTTCGATATTTAACCAAATTACACTAATAATTCTACTCGCATTTTTTTAATTTATTTTCTTTTTTCTTCATTTACAAAATTGATCGCGCACATCTAGCTTCAGTCACATCATTCTTTAAACTAGTCACCGTTTCCTTTCTGTGTACTCAAAACAGCCCTAGATCTACTTCTCTCTCTCACACTCTTTCTTCCATTCACTATGTTCTTCCCGCTCTAGAGCGTCCACGTATCGCATTGAAAGCTCCCTTGTGTTGACTGTCGATCCATTCTAAATGATGGAGGAGGATTTCCGTACGCTTCTCGCTCGTTCATCCATACGATGGTTACACTGATGCAAATTGTTATCAAAATTCAAATATTTTATAATTACAACTTTCACCATACTTAATCTTATTCCTACACTGCCCTCGTCACCCGCTCCCACAGGAGCAAGCGTCAAGGTCAAAATATCAAACAGAACTCGCAAAACCGAACTGTCCTGCTTGGGCTTCACAAAGCACTCCTCATGGTTAATTTTGATAATTTGTTGTCTGACCTGAAGTACCGCCAAATATGAGGCTTCCAGATGGACATATTCCACTCTGCCTTGCCCGCAACCCTAACAGCCATTCACTTTTGTGAAAATTATGCCTCCCGCGCGAGGGCAAGCGGTAAGCAAACGGATGGACGACGGGGTAGTTCACCCTCTTTCTGCCGGTTAGAGTAGGCAGTAGCGTTCAATGAAGATTCACTTGTCTTTTATTCGTGTGCCGGCCGTCGACGATTCAAGAAGTGACCGCACAGTTCCGCAAAAGTGCGACCCCGGGTTTGCTGCGGTGTGGTGGGCTGTCGCGTGTTGTTAAGGATCAGTTAAAGTTGCTGCAAGGAAGATCTACGGCGGCAACGAAATCCGGAAGGTGAACTGGAGTGATAGCTGCAGCGTGGAAAGTGCAAGTCCACGCCTTCGGATCAGTGGTTTAGATCTACAGTACTGGTAAGGATAAAGTACACAAACACCGGTTTTTATACAAAATTACAAATTAATACAAAGTTTGGAGATCTGTATCAACGGTTGGCCTGAAACTTGAAAAGCATGTCGAAAATGACTTGATTTTTTTCCGTGAAAAAATAATGAAATTCTATCAAAAAATTGTGATGTTCTACCAAAAAAAAAAAAAAAAAAATCACTATATATTTAATTTGAAAAATTGATATTTTTTAAATAAGAATATTTGGAGTTATTTCCAGCATGCAGTTCAAGTTGCAACCGAATTGCTAGAAGTAGAGATACAGGTGTCTAAACTTGACCATTTTGTATGAAAATCGGCCTTTGTGTAGTTTATTCTAACCAGTCTCTTACTGATAGAGGTGGAATATTCTAGTGGAAGTAGTTAGCAGTTTTTCACGCGAGGAAAACCGTACATCTGGTTAGTTTCGTTAGGCTGGTTGTGGATACCGTTGAGAAGTGGGTGGCGAAAGATGGGCGAATCTAACATTGAAATGCGCGGTCGAACGGAAGACGGAGGTAAGCACATATTGGAAGGTTATATTTCAATCGCATGACAGTGTAAACATTTAACCGTATCGATGTGCATAGAAATGCTTGACGGGCCAGATAGGCAAAGGGGTAAACGCGCAGCTTTTCAGCAAGACCAAGCTGAGGGTCGTGGGTTCGAATCTATGTGAGCAAGGATCTTTTCGTCATGGAAATTTTCTTCTGTCATACGATATACCCATGCAAAAATGGTAATTGTCAACGACAATTAATAGCTGTGGAAGTGCCCATAAGAACACTAAGCTAGGAAGCCGTCTCTGTCCCACTAGGGACGTAACTCCAGGAAAAACAAGAATAAGGATTGCTTAACCGGGTGAAATGGAACATTGTCCACCGTTCAAGTGCATTTGGTTGCCGTTGTCCGGGAGAAATTTGAACTGTTTGCGATATCGACCATCATCAAGTGGCAGTCAAAACATGTATATTGTATGTGATTCGTATACCTATCATAAGTGCTAATACTACATTCGAGACTAGGGGAACGTATCGGTTGTCATAATAAACCGTTATTAGAATGGGGTCAGTCACTTTTTTTTTTATAAAATATGTATATGTAAAACAAGGAATTCAATTGTTGATTTCAAACCTAATATATGAGATATGATTCTACTCCACAGAACGGAAACATCGTTTAATCTTTCTTAGTCCCTAACAAAAAATTAAAAATTGTGACTTAAAATCGTTCTCGACCCGAAAATTCAAACAGCTCGCAAAAATCAATGTGTAGTTTCACATGTAACCGAGTGTGTAGCTTGATGTTTCATGTCCATAGAGGACCACCGACCTTAAGCGAAGTATGCACTTCGACAGAAAAGTAATCGCCTATCTCGATGCGTGGGAAATTTCTTGCAAGAAATGCTCAAGAAAAGCATTTTTCTTTGATCGCAGTACGCAGTTGAAAAGAAATGTCAATTCAAATGGAGCTCACTGTAGATAATTTTTCGACCATTTCTTGCGCAGAAATTTTTACTTTTCTTGAGCGGAACAGCATACTTAGCTTTATTAGCGTTTTGTACATGGTGCATCCGGTACGGGTTGAATCTTTATCGATCGCAGCTTCTTATGGAGCCGATTTCCATAAATCTAGAGAATCAAACTACGCCATGTGCTTTTAATTTGATCGATTGGTCCACCAGTGACCAATCGATCTAATTTTTTATGGTTCTCTAGATTTGTGCTCTTTAAAATTGGAGGTTTGGCCTCGATGCATCTTCACTTAAAGAAGGATCCGAGGTCGACGGACTCATCAACCACCTCAAAAGTATTCCCGTCTATCGTGACACTGCTTCCTGAGTGCGTCCTGTCACGCTCAGTTCCGCTTATCAGCGTGTACTTTGTTTTTGACGCATTTACCACCAGACTTTTGCCACATTTCATATTTCAGGCGGCTGTACAGATCTGTCACCGTTCCAAATGTTCTGGCGACAATATACATATCATCCTCGGAGCAAACAAATTGGCTGGATAATCGGGGATAGCACTTTGTAGGCGGCGTTCAAGATAGTGATCGCACGATAGTTTTCACATTCCAGTTTGTCGCCCTTTTGTAGATGGGGCATATGACCCCTTGCTTACATTCCTTTGTAGATTTTCGTTTTTCCAGATTCTGACAATCAGCCGGTGTAGACAGGCGGTCAACATCTCCGGGCCCATTTTGTTGAGTTCAGCTCCAACACCATCCTTACCAGTCGCTTTGTTGGTTTTTAGTTGGTTGACTTAACTTACCTTCTTTCAATGTGGGTACAATTTAGTTTCCACTTTTCGCTGTGCTGACGTAGCCATTTCATCCGTCTGTGTTTTTCGTGCAATTCAGGTGTTCGTCGTAGTGCTGTTTTCATCTTTCAATCACCTTACGTCCTTACTAGAAATGGGCAAAACGATTAATTTTAGTGAACGGATCCGAACCGAATCACTCATATTAGTGAACCGGATCTTTTGAACGGTTCAGTGGCTCAGCGGCTCGCAAACAAAGAGCGAACCAAGCGCACGGAAAACAGAGCGGTTCACTCCCTGTTCCGCGACCTTTCGTATCTTTTGCTCTCGCATTATTTGTACATTCTCTCCCAGAAACTCACGATATACTCGGCAGATTTTCCCTACCCGAACCAAAAGGAAGAAGCTAAATGTGACTTGTCATTCAAGTCGGTACTTTCTCTCTCAATGTTTCATATGCCTGTATGCTAGTGAGCGGAGCAAGTAAGTTGTTTGGCTGCGTATGCTGAGAGTGCGGAACTGCAGCAAACTGTGTTTGCATGTGTGCGGTGGCGCGCAAAGCATGGCACGTGTCAAGCGTTATAATAAATCCGAGAAAAGAACGAAGCATAACTAGGGCAAAATAATTGGTTCCTTCTTTTTCCGGGTCATTTTTTGTCTGATCCATGCTGTTGAAATGATCCGACTCTTGCCAAACAAAGAGCCACGGATCACTCGTTCTTTTGAGTGATCCGGATCTTTTGAACAGCTCCGAATATTTTTGCTCATCTCTAGTCCTTACACCCTTATCAAAACACCTTTCGGCTTACGACACGACGCCGTATTTCTCGCGGCACGAAATTGGTGAAATATAGTAGTCTTATAATACGGATTTTCCAGGTTCCAGGTACCGTATATGAACACGTACATGATATTAGTCTATTTATCAAAGCCTGTTCAACCATATACGGAAGATTCAGATTACTTACTGGAACTGAAAATGACCCAAAAGATCTTACTTAGTTTAATATTGACGAAAAGCGCCATTAGCAGGCAGTGCCGAATTCGTTCTCATTTGATTTTCAAACAGGATCAAAGCAAGATAAGAAAAACATCCCATCTGTATCGGTCCATGATCGGCAATGTTTCGAAAGTTGTAACAAGCTTGATAAATAACAGCAGTTCCAAGTAAAATCCAGTTTTCCTTGCTTATTTGCCTTTGGGGGTACGTGTGATAAACAATCGCTTAAGGACATATCTCTTTGAGTACCAAAATGGCCTCTAATATGGCATCTTACTTCCCCCTTCAGTTTCCGCTCCATCCTCCTACACATCTTATAGTGTTTTTGAGAGCGATCACAAAAAATGATTAGTTGAAGTTACTAACCTTATTGTAGAAGGATGGTTTCTTAACTGAAATTCACCGATTTGTGCTCGAAAACCCCACCGGAACACGAATTCACTGAGTCAACATTGTTTATGACGGGATGCGCAGCTCTTTTTGATTGGAAGTGATGTCAGTTTATATGTTTGGAATTAACATTGTTTGGATAGAGTTCTGTTTGATCTTCCGACCTTGACACTTGCTTCTGCGGGAGCGAGTGACAGGATCAAACATGTCGCGCGCCGGTCGAGTGAAGTGAAAAAGTTCCGCGATCGGTTAGTTCTGTTTGATCTTCGACCTTGACGATTGCTCCTTGGCAGTGCGTCAAGAAAGCCCGAGCAGTCGTCAGTTGTTTTCCCTCTCGGGTCGTGCGCCTATTTTCTCTGAGTGCTTTTATATAGCCGAGCAAACGAGTTAAGCTGAATGTGGATTGTTGCTGCTCAATCAAGGATGACGGATCAATTGGTGAGCTCGTTTCGTGCTACTATTTCTAATCTATAAAATATGTATGACTGCACATTTAATCGATACAACGGTAGGACGTAAATATGATTTTTCAACAAACTATGAATGGTTCGTCACTGTGAGTGTCGACATAAACTCTAATTCATGAATTATTTATGTTTAACATTTTTTTGTTTTCAAAACACCCCTTTCTTTTTATCTTTATTTTTGTAATTATAAAAAAAAAACTTTGAATGGTTCGACACTACAAGTGTAGATTTGCGAAAGGTTCACTTTATTCAACAAACTTTGGATGGTTCGCCACTGTAAGTGTCGGCATAAGAATAAGAGTGTTCTATGATGTTCCAGCCAATCGAGTTTTTGTTTCTTTTCAAATAAGTAAAATATAATAACACATGCTTTCGTCCTGACAGCTGTAGGAATGTTACATTTAGATATTTGTTCAACAAACTTTGAATGGTTCGTCACCTCAAGTGTCGGCATAATTTTCCTTTACATAGAAATTGTTCATATCAAATAAAAATATTATATTTTCATAAAAGCATATTTATATTTGACAAAAAACTATTTATCATGGTCTAATCACTTATCAAAGTGAATCCTTTGACCCAACGATCCTCCCCATCAACAAACATCCTTCCCAGTAACCTTTGTGGAGATGCAGAGGCAAACACGGTCTCCAAATAGCAAAGGTTACACACTAACATTCCTTCCCCCAATCCCACCTGACTGCAAGGACGTGGCCGGCGCCGTTATTGACCCTGTATAAATAGAGGCACTGAATTATGCACACTGAAGAAGATTATGGCCAATCCCAGCCGAACTTCTAGTTGATTCTTTGTGCATTTTCACTGACTTCGGTCAATCACGGAATAGCAACCATTGATATATGTAGTCAGTCTAAGCTAAGCTAAGCTAAGCTTGGAATTAAAATTGTTTGGATATTATTCATACGCTTGCTTCAACCACGTATTCTACACTACAGGTGTACAATGTCACAAATGTTGCAAGACATTTTTATGCGTGAGAAAAACAATGTACGACGCAATTCAACAGCAAAAATGAATATTAGATATTATACAGTACAATTGACTGTAGAATTTGCATACTGATGGCAACTTTCTCGGTTCGTGAAAAGCGAGAGAAGAGAGTAAAAAACTGCCAAAAAAAAGTAAAAAAGCATGGTGTGAAATATGTTTATAATTTTGGTCAAAAAACATGTTTTCACTATCAATTGAAATAAATTTCGATTTTGAGCTTTTATGAAGTTGTTGATGAATTCATATCGACAATAATACCTTTGTATGAAACGTGTGCAAGTAATACTGCCTACATAATTTTGTGGAACACGATGATTCATTTTTGGCCGACGCACATAACATTGTGCTCCGCCTTATTGGGTGGCTCGAGAGAATGCTTTAGCGGGTGGCTCATGTTTACGTGCTCAATGAACTTTCACCTTAACATTGTATAGCAATAGTACATCCCCCAGGTTGGGAGCTTGTTTAGATGGTTTTTATCATTCACTGTTATCGCCCCGATCAATTCAGAGCTGTAGCAGAATATGATAAATAGACTCTCATAACATATAACATGAACATGATTGTTACAGAGAGTGGGAGATATTCTAAATTTTCTCTGCATTCAATCCATGTTCATTAGATTATTTTTGGCTGTAAAATTCTTAACTGTATTAGTTTTTAGAAGTCAACTTATAATGTCGAATGAAATTTAGGCAGTGTGCTCAAATTTTCGTCTTAGCCTAACCGAGAACGCAAAAGTTTCTCTGGATTTGTAATAATGATGTCCAATTCTGAAATATGCTATGGTTCTGTCAGAATCCCTCTATGATCTGTTTTTTTTGGAAATCTGTCCAGAGTTGTTTGAGTGTCATATCCTGGATTTAGTGAGAATACACAGATATTTTGCGAGAAGGTTATGTAGGGGTTTACTTATGATTTATTAAGCATTTAATCCATGATTCTTTATCTGGAATCTGGGAGAACGCTATTCAGGATTATAAGAGAATCTTACTCAGAATTCTGTCAGAAATTTATTTAGGATCATCTCAAATTCAGGTTTTTGTTAGAATACTGTCCCGAATTCTATAAAGACGTGTATGAAATCTGTGTAAATTATACTAAGATTTTGTTAGAAAACTGTGTAATTTTCGTAATAATCTTGTCTAGGTTTCTACATAAATCCGTTGCAGGATTGTGCAAAATAAACTACCTTCTTCGCTTCGCTGATCAACGGAAGTAGCACCGTTTTATTTGTATGTATGTATTTTATAAAAGGGAAATTGTTTTTTTCAAGAACATATTTGGTAGGTGTGATAGCCATCAACATTAGGTAGTACTGATTCCAAATATTTGTTTGAGAATAGTTTACAATTTCCAGAAGTAAATTAAGGACATTTCGTGTGACTGGTTTTGAAAAGGAGGTTTATAAAATTGAGAGGTGCTTTGGTCACGTCCTTGTTGGCTAGATAACAGGTTTGAAAACGTTTGGGTTTTCTAGGTTTTAAGAAATGTTCCTGGGATTGATATTATAGTCTTCTGTTTAGCAAGCTGACGCAGTTGCTGCAGTTCTTCTATCTATCTTTCTGGCATTACGTCACCACTGGGACAGAGCCTGCTTCTCAGCTTAGTGTTCTTATGAGCACTTCCACAGTTATTAACTGAGAGCTTACTGTGCCAATGACCATTTTTGCATGCGTATATCGTGTGGCAGGTACGAAGATACTCTATGCCCTGGGATGTCGAGAAAATTTCCAACCCAAAAAGATCCTCGACCGGTGGGATTCGAACCCACGACCCTCAGCTTGGTCTTGCTGAATAGCTGCGCGTTTACCGCTACGGCTATCTGGGCTGCAGTTCTTCTACAACATCCCTAATATCAGCAATCTGTATAAAATCTGATTGTTAGTTTTTATTTTCTATACCAAATTCAATATATTTCAATCGATTATGGTCAATTAATATCACATTACCATTATTTTTTACAGAAATTAAGGGTAATAGTACAGCTGGCTTAGATTGCTCCCAAAAGTCAAAGGATCCTAGGTTAGAACTCATTATTACCTATGATAATCGTAATCCATAATAACAGCCTATGTACAGTATCAATTCAACCACATGTTTTCATAAGGTACTATTATGAGACTGGAATAGAGCTGACAACTTTGATGTATTGCGTTTGAGACCTTTTCACAAACAATGTTCAACAATGGTGTTTATATACACCGAAGGCAATCGTCTTGCCATAAAGTTGGCTGTAGTAAAACGTCATGTAATGCCCCATACAAAATAATTGGTCTTTCACCATTTTCTCGATTATTCCGGAGATTTTCCTAAACTTTTTCCTCGCACTATCACGTCGCATCCCTTGTCGAGTGCAACTGTGAAAAAATACGACCATCGTCCCATCCGTTCTCAAGCCATTTCTTGAAACCATTCCATTTTTATTTATATAATTTGTGAAGCATCGACTGTATGCCCGACGTTTCGACACGGGTATTGTGTCTTCCTCAGGGATTAAATATTCGTTTTTTATTATTGAGCTCTGAAGAACCTTTCTTAAAGCAAAAATTGTTTCTTGGGCTGTCACCAACTGTAACTAAAAAACCGCACATTCGAAGGGCAGAGCGTGAAACACTGTCAACATTGAAGTAAAAGTAATTAAAGTGTTTTTCGTTTATTCCACATATTAAAAAGCTAAATACCTAAATATAGTTGTGTGTTGCCAAACTGTTATTGATTTTTTTATATTATTATCCTTTTTCATAGTGAACAACAACAAGTGAGTTTGATTTTGACCGTAATGAGTTTATCGGACCATTGTGCACAACCCAAGAATTGAAGAAAGAAGTCAAAGAAGGCAAGAACACATGTCAACTGTCAGTGAGTCCTCTGTCTCAGCTTTGAAGAAGCGAAATTGAGTGCGCTTCACAAAATCCAAGCAAGCGTATTCGTGTGTCGCGTTGCCGTAATGAAAATGTATTTTTTTGTGTATACACCTATAGGTTTTCCTATTTTGCTTTTTAGTACACCTCGTATTCTCGTAAAGCTCAAGAAAACGGGTTAGCTTTTTCATCGCCGGAGTGAGAGTTTTATTTCATTTTCGCGTTTCGGTTGGCAGCTTCTTGTTGGACATTCGATAGTATCGACTGGTGAGCTCTTTTCATACAGTCGATTCTCCACATCTCGATGTTCTATATCTCGATATCTATCCCTATGTCAATGATTTCATAGGTCTCTTCAGTCTGCATACATTTTCTCTTTCCATATATCGATATCTGCATATCTCGATGTGTTTCTTTTGATTTTTTGTTCTTCATTTATGACCGCAAAACAAAAAACAATATTCAAATCGCGATAGCTTTTTGCAAACGCGGTATTTTTGCATCATTTTCTGTTCTCAAAAAACTCTTCTAGTTTAAGAACCCATATCGATATCAATCATTGTGAAAAAAATGGTGCTAAAATATTGAAAAAAAAGTTATTGTGAATTAAATATTTTTTCATGGTATAAAATGATGTTGCTAGTAGAGGGGTTAATAACTGTGACGGTCAGATAGAAAGAAGAAAAAGATAACCTAGTTGAAAATGGTCATGAACGTAAAAAGTAGACTATTGTTTAAAGGTACTACAATTGTTTTGAATGTAAACAGGAATTGTCCCTAATGGAATGGTATAGCATTTGTAACCTATTGCATTACACCTACCGAGTAGGAAGCTTCATCAAGTATCTTGATAATAATGATGTATCTAGTTCCATTAACGTACGTTCCTCACCAGACAAGAAGCATTCATATGCATTAGCGGTAGCTGTTTCATACGGTGACCCCATTGTTTACCGTATATGGGTATATAGTTCAAGTTCAACACAAGTATTCGTGGTTCTGCAGAGACAAATGGACAATTCAAAGCAGAACGTCAACATCGTGCTGATAAGACAATCAGTAACATTTTTAACTGTGGCGGCAGTTTAGAACGGCAATGTAAACATGCTAATGGCCCGAGCTCGAGCTAATCAAAGTGAAAGCATACATAAAGGTGGACATTCTCAGCACATGCCTGATAACCAAGAAAAACATTAGCCACGAACCGGATTAAGCATGTAGATCTACTTCACTATGATCTTGAAACCGTACGTTCAAATTCCTAAATTGCATAGCCCACCTGTCAATTCCTAACCTATTTGTGTAACATGGGTGATTGAATAATGGCCTCTCATAGTTGAAGAATGGCAGCCAAATTTAGAAGCGTTTATAGAAAGCAAATTCTCTGTGTTTTAAAAAACCAATCACATTTTTTTAATAGCAATAGTTTGAATTTGTTTTTTGCAATACGCTTCCAATCAAAAAACGCAACATACTGTTAGCCATCTATACTTTGGTAGCGCAACTAGTCAGATGATGAGAGATTTGATTTTTCACGCATCCATCACATGCCGCTGTGGGGAAAAATGTTTTAATTTCCTGATATAAGACGGTTCACAGTGAAACAGTTAGGCGGAAAAGGTAGGAATAGCCATTCTCTATGTTCTACATACGTTTGTTTTTTGTATTATTGCACTACTTTCATAAAAAAATGAGATTCGGCTGGTAGGAGCACTAGTTTGAGGTTGGAAAACCAGGATATGTGAGGTTAGTTTCATTGGAACTTTCGCCTGAGCGATTTTTGCGCTTGAATAAAACACGCTTCGGGACATTCTCCACTGCCCCTAAAAATACCATTGGGTAGATAAATGAATTCTCTACCATTGGATCTCATTCAATTTCATACATAAGTGAAGTAAGCGGTGAAAATAAATATTTTGTTCCGAATGTTTTGAAATCATGAATGAGTTTGACATTGCTCTCGTCAACCATCATCATGACGACAGCAGCACACCCCACCGGACGAATTGTCGTCTTGGGAGCGAATTAGCACTGAAAAATTGGGAACAAGCAACAGGAGATTGAAAACCAGAATTTCTTCTTCTTCTTCTTGGCATTAACGTCCCCACTGGGACAGAGCCGGCTACTCAGCTTAGTGTTCTAAGAGCACTTCCACAGTTATTAACTGAAAGCTTTCTTTGCCTAAATTGCCATTTTGCATTCGTATATCGTGTGGCAGGTACGATGATACTCTATGCCCAGGGAAGTCAAGGAAATTTCCATTACGAAAAGATCCTGGACCGACCGGGAATCGAACCCAGACACCTTCAGCATGGCTTTGCTTTGTAGCCGCGGACTCTAACCACTCGGCTAAGGAAAGCCCCAACCAGAACTAATAAATTTGAATTAAGCTTTAAAATATTTTGAATATTCAAAGGAAATAAAAAACAAAAATGAGCACTAATGAATGAGCAATAATGAAAAAATAATGTTAAGCAATAAAAAATACTAATTTCTATGATTCATTATTGGCTTTTTG
Organism: Aedes aegypti; assembly: GCF_002204515.2. Taxonomy (NCBI): domain Eukaryota; kingdom Metazoa; phylum Arthropoda; class Insecta; order Diptera; family Culicidae; genus Aedes; species Aedes aegypti. Next base: position 110,301,685 of record NC_035109.1, read on the forward strand.
GTTCATTTTTTGATTCTTCTTAAAAAAATACTATTAGGATTGTATTTTTCCCAATTTATTCTTGGACAATATTTGAATTCTCGCATACTCTGAGATAACGCCCTAAAAGCCATTGGTGACCACGAGCGTAGCTCGTTGTTTCTGAGCAAACGAAGGAATAAGCATCCAAACCAACATCACGGGCAGGTAGATATTGATCCTTTCTTCTCCATAGCGTTATTAAATAACATGAAAATCCATTCAGATGCTCAGTAACAACGAGCTACACACATGGTTACCAATGGCTTTTAGGGCGAGATCAGAAGTTATGCGAGAATTCCTAATTGTTTTTTGATTTTACATTCCTATATTAAGAGAGTTTTTCAACGAAAATATATTCTGAAATGTTACATCGAACTTTTTTAATGCTATCTTGTACCAAACTACTCCTTATTCCAAAATAGTTTGGCTGCTTTTGTATTAACCTCTGATGGTTATCATTTTCCTAGAGCATGAATGTATTATTCCCCCGGAAGAACTCCGACGATGAAAGCTATACGAGCCGAGCCGTCCGTTTATCGTTTCTATTGACAGTAATACGCGTATTGTTTGCATCCAGAAAGCTCGTAAAGTAAGTGGGCAATGCAATAAAGATAAATGCTCACGGGATGATAGGTAGGAAGGTACGTAATTTGATACCATTTGGCTGTGCTAACCGACAATTTCGTCATTTGGCTACTGATTCTAGCTAGACAAATGCGACTAAACAAGCAACATGACTTAGTAGTACTTACACGCCTAAACACTGGTAATTCAGTCTGGACAGTTTGGAGTTGATACGTTAATTTGATGCATGTGTGGGAGGAGCTGAGAGATATAGATAGGTGTATTATCAACAAAATTCACTTAAGGAATGCGTTGCCTGTTCGTGAAATTGGTCTTGAACTTGAATTGCTGTTGGAGATGTGTGGCCATTCGCTGATAGTTTAATCACAGATAAGCAGACGTAACACTTACAACACTGTAACCATACATTTCACCCAATGCTCTACTTTTATTTAAACGTCAAACACGAATAAAAATCATGTGAGTGCTTTAAAAATAAGCCGCACCCTACTAAACAGGTACATTACATCTACAGTTTTTAATGTCAATGTATTATTTATTGAGTTGGCCATGCTCTGCATTCAACTTTCTCTTGGCTGCTAGCTTCTAAAAAGGGCACAAGATGTTTCAGGGGCCTTCCTTAGCCGAGTGGTTAAAGTCCGGGGCTACTAAAAATGCCATGCTGAAAGGGTCTGGGTTCGATTCCCGGTCAGTCCAGGATCTCGTGCTGAAAATTTCCTCGACATCCATGGGTATATAGTATCATCGTACCTAGCACACGATATACGAATGCAAAAATGGCAATTTTGACAAAGAAAGCTCTAAGTTAATAGCTGAGATGCTGGCTCTGTCCTAGTGAGGACGTAATGCCAAGAAGAAAAATGTTTTTGAAATCTTGACGTTTTAAAACAACCCGGGAAATATGCCAACTCCCCCCACCCTACCCTTACAAAAAAAGTTCCTCACTTCACAGCATTATATAAATGTCTCCTTTGAAGAATTCCACCATTTGCTAAGCTAAAAAGGTTCATGAGCAGTCGTCTTCTAGTAAAAGTTTTTGTAATAAATACGGAAGGTAATAATATTTTTTTGTAAAACAAGCCTCCCTTAAAAATTAAGTGGGGAGTATTGCCTCGTTGCCTTAGTGCGTTGTTCCATAGACGAAAATCAAATTTCAAGTTATTTTATTCGGAAAAAGTATCCAGAAATGTACATAAATAGCATACTAACGTAACAAGTATTGGGTTTATTTACAAAGCATCAAAACTATCACTGCATGCGTCGAAAGTGAATCAATCCATTCAATCAAAAACTAAATGAGAACATGGCTGAAGGTAGTGAGAATATTTAATGACACAAATTTGGACTTTGAATCTGAATGATCGACACATACAATAAGTTTTCAAATTAATCTTATGAAACGCTAACATGTTACTTTGTTTTCCGATTCAAAAAATGTTTTCACTCTAAATCATGCATAAACTTGTTTCTTACAGCTGCGACTTCCTGCAACTTTACGAGATTTTGAACTATTAGTAGGACACTCCTTAACCAGTATGAAAATGAATTGTTTTTGATAAAAAATCAGTAAATCTTGTGATGCTATATGGTTTCCGCTCAACCACCCATTATATCAAGTTTATTAAAATGGTGTATTTGAAATGTAGTTCTTAAGGTAACAGTTGGTTGAAAAAACGTTCGGTGTAAAGCGAACCGACATTTCGTCACAATGGATAAACAATGGGTTCTACTTGCTTGAAACATACTTCTTATCAAATGACAATAACGAGTCTTTATAAATGATAATTATTTAATTCCTAAGATTGACAACGATATTTGAGTGTGTACTACTGTCTATTGAGGGTAAATTGTTCTTGTCAATTATCATATTCTTCAGCTATTGTTGGATAGATAGATGGGCCATTCTATTTTGCTCAATTTAGTAGAACTTCAAAAGTAATCGTTTCGAATAATTTAAAATGTGTTTTCCAAGTAAACCACTGTTGATTATTTTGTTGAATTTATTATTCTTTTACAATATCATCATTCTATGGAAAAAATGCCTTCCAAATATTTTCGTTATCATTCAGCTATTGAAAATCAACTCATTCTCCTTTCTACATTTCATCGTTCTTCGAACAAATGTGAACAAGTGAATAGTATTTATTCTGTGTATCGGGTGATGTAAGACGAGTCGACAAAGGTGGTAAAATTTGACTTGCTTCCATTTGATACCAGTTTGTCGCGATTCATCCATCCCGTAGAACTAGCCTGAATGAGGAAAATTATAGCAAGAAAAGTAAAAATTTAAACAAACGCAATTATTGTGTATTAACGACAAAATGTCACTCTGTAAGATAATCCTAAATATTTTTATTCCAATGCCCTTTCGACCAAGTGTCATATGCTTCTCAAAGCAACTAAATTCTTTGCAACCAAATGTCTTTTCTTGCACTTAAGACCAAACGTCATTCGACTAAATGTCATTCTATCAAATATCATAGATTCATCTTATTTGGGGTTTTAGCGCGGAGTGTGATGTACTCAAGAAAACGGGATTTATGTTTTCATCACATTTCTTTTGATTTTTTCAAAAATCCTTGAAAAAGGCACAATAAGTGTGTCATGTGTGGATCAAAAAACTAAATTATTCAAATTCTCATTTTCTTCATACACAGTCAAGAAAAAAAAAACTCACACGCATATAAAGGGAATGGTGGTCGCGAAATTTACACTTCAAATCGTGTAAAATTACATAACCTACATGAATTTGTGTTCATGAGCGATTACGCGATGCATAGTGGGAATGTAGTAATATTCATATTTTCACATGATTTGTCGTGTGAATAAGTGCAAATTTGGTATATATGCATGATTTTATTGATTTCAAGTGTCACTCTAAATGGAATTTTCTTAACGTGCAGCATCACTCTGCACTCTGAATAGAATTTTCGTAACGTGCAAGCTCCAGTGGCACAGCCGAGAAACATTTCTGACGAAAAGTTTCAATGGCTGAAGTGGGAATCGAACTCACACCTCATGACACGATGCGCTTAAATGCCTGACGACACTAATCGCACGGCTACGAGCCCCACATATATATGCAGTTTTCGTGTAAGTAATATGTGGAACGAATTGAATTTAATAGAAAGCACCAAATTTGAAAAAAGGAAAACTATAGAGCATCCATTATAAATGTTGTTTCATGGAAAAAATGTTGACAAAAAGAGTTAGATTTTATATGTTTTGCTTAAACATTTGAGGCTTATCGAGAAAATTTGCAAATGTTAAGTACATGGGGCCCAGATAGCCGTAGCGGTAAACGCGCAGCTATTCAGCAAGACCAAGCTGAGGGTCGTGGGTTCAAATCCCACCGGTCGAGGATCTTTTCGGGTTGGAAATTTTCTCGACTTCCCAGGGCATAGAGTATCTTCGTACCTGCCACACGATAATACGCATGCAAAAATGGTCATTGGCATAGTAAGCTTTCAGTTAATAACCGTGGAAGTGCTCATAAGAACACTAAGCTGAGAAGCAGGCTCTGTCCCAGTGGGGACGTAACGCCAGAAAAGAAGAAGAAGAAGAAGTAAGTTGTACTAGCTATGCAGAATAATTTCCGATTGAACAGCTTAGCCACAGATAACAGATGTTTATGCTAGAACAAAAATTTTCTGAAGACCTGTGTAAATATTCAAATTGAAACTTCTTGCAATCGCTAGCGCCGCCACACAGCGAATTGCGTCAATCAGTGGTGACTATCAGTAGCTTGAAATATTTCATATTCACCTCTGACATCGTCATGGTCATTGCCATCGTCATCGCCACTACGATGTTGCTACTTGTGTTGCAACTAAAATAACAATTTTAGAAGAAAGGTTGTGATTCTTCTTAATTTACTTTCTCAAAACCGTATGAAAGTTACTTACGTCGATTTGAAAAAGTAATCGAGATTTGATGAAGATTTGTTTTCCTCTGTTTAACGAATGCAGAACGAATGTAGTTAGCCTCTTGCTAGAGAAAACAACGTTTGTACATGCAATTTAACTAAAATACTGTATACAAATCTTAAAACTAAAACTTCAAGTGACATCGGATAATGAAGGTCTGGGGCACTATGAACCATAGGAGCTTTCTCGTGTGTCTTTTAGTTTCAAACAACCTGATTGTTCAATTTGAGTGGATGATGTTGGTATTTTGACATGTGGCGATTCATAGTTGAAAGTCTTATCTTGTTGATCAGATCTACTACTCAACACATTATATAGTATGCATCTAACTGACGACTTATGATGAATGCATTCCGAAAACAGCTGTTAGTAATAATTGTTTTTAGTTTAGCATCTGGTGCGGTTTGTTCAGGTAGCTGGTCTGTCTGCCCATTTAGCTGTACATGTAGAATTTAAGTGTAACGTTTATATCCAGATTAACTATTCTGGTGCCTCAGTTATCATAAACATCTTCGCTAAGTAACAATAAGTAGCGCAGTTTATTGTTTGGTCTCAAAACAGATTTGAACTTTGTTTTTTTTATCTTGTTTGGTGCGGATGAGTACCAACTACAAACTACATCAATGAGTGGGAAAATCGAAAATTTCCAGTGGCACGGCGGTCAATGACATGGACACGTCGTCGGTAACAAGAAGCAACAAGTGTCCATATCGCCCTTGATAGGCTTGCATCCGTAGAATGGACTCGTGCGATAATTAATGTGACTAAATTGAACTTAATTGTGGTGTTTTAATTGTGCGAGTGTACTATATCTGCGCAAATAGTGGTCGGTGATGGATTACTCGATGGGAAAGGAACGCGAAATATAAGGAAAGGCTACAAATGATGGTTGGGTGCTCTTCTCAGCGCGCGTTCCAGATCAGCAGTTCAGCAACTTTTACGACTGCAAGTCATATATTTACTATCCCCTTTATCTACGGTATAACTTTTTTTTTACTTGGAATTAGTTTTAATCCAAAGAATTTGTTTGAATCACGATAACGTCATTTACCGTTTCCCAAAGATCTCTTCTGTTTTCGAATGTTTTAGGTCCTCCAAGTATTTCATCGATCATAGGCTTAAAGATCTTCATGGTTCAGTTCTTCTCAGATTTCTCCTGATGCTTCCAAAACTCAACTTATAATATTTTCATATAATCTAAAAGCTCTTTATTTGAAACCTTTAAGTAGACTTGTTGTCATGACGAGAGGATTTCAAATCAATTAGTCAGATGGAAATAGGTATCTAGGACTTATGCTAGATAAAAATATAACTTTTAAACAGCATATCAAATATTTAAAATGTGTGTATCTACTAAGATATAAGAACAAGCTTTTGATCTTCAGACAAATTTTTGGGCCAGCCATGTTGTATGCTATGTCAATATAAGCTGTTGTAATACCTTTATGAAAGCTCTGCAGAGGATTCAAGATAAAGTTTTGAAAATGAATGAATTAACTAAAACTAAGGCGCTTCGATTGTTGAAACATTGAATCAAATGTCAAACAAAATTATTAATAATTACAGACAAAACCGTTGCACTCTTCTATTGCCACAATAAATGCGTTATATATTGGTTAGGCAATTTAAATTAATTACGAACTTTGTAAAATAAGTTATGTTAATTGAACTAACGTAGAAAGACTTCGTTAAACAAAAATTTAGTTTACCAGGCAAGGCCTAGTAGCTTGTTTTAATAATATTTTACGATAATATTGGTATGCGCACCTTGGTCATAATTAATTGACGATTAACCCGATTCATGAAGTGCAACCTGACCGCTCAACATCAAAAACCTATCCTAGCTCAGGTTGATTGGTTGCTTGGCTCAACTTCCACCGCTATGGGATTTCCAGAATTTCTCAATCGTAGCGAACGACAACTCGATCGAATGGAACTGGTATGAACCGGTAAGCGCACTGCACGCTAAGCCATAACTTATTAAGCCGGGTACTCCACCAGTCAGTTTACTACGGACCAATAACTCGTCCGTCTTGTAGTTAGCACCTGTTCATAGACGTAGATTGGACTAGGTGAAACCACCATCGCATCCAAAAAGTCCACCAAGAGAGGTAAGTGTGTAGATATAGCTCGCGCGTTTTTCCCCCAATCGGTGGTACTTCCTCCAATCAATGGCATATGCGCATTCTCAGAGGGCTCGCTCTCTCAAACACGCGATCGAACCAAAACATCTTCGGGGAGAATGTTGTTTTTACTCTATAGGAGATCGCATGACTGAGAGCGCAACTAGATAAAAAATATCAGCTGAAACGAGCAGGGTGCTGCTCATAATATGTTCTGGGTGTGGATTTTTATGAAAATAGTTAGTTATATTAAGCACTAAATTTAAAATATGTTATATTTTCAATAGTATCTTTGGGTTAAGGATATGCAATATGCGACTGAAATTCAGATTAACGACCATTTTCACGAACTAAAATACCGCTTTTTCAAAATTGAGAGTTGCTGAATCCAATGCCGTTTTTAGAAATATCATAACACGTCTAATTTTCGAGATATTGACTGTTGAAATTGTTAAATTTGACTATTTCAGGCATCTTTGCCAGCTTGTATGATATTTATTCGCATAATTTGCCACATAATTCAAACTTCATGTGTATAACAATTATTATCCACAAAGTTTATAATACTTACGATGCTCAAAAGATATTTTTTGATGGTTTCAAAAAGTATTGTATTTTGCATATAAGAGAAATGGAGAATTTTGCATGGGGACTGTAAGCATGTTAAAAAATCGATTTGATCTAAATTTAATCGTGCATTATCAACAAAATTATACCTTAAATGAAAGTTGAAGTTCTACTTTACTTGCTTGGTGGTTTAGATCACTTCAAATTTGACAAATCATGCTATAAATTTTATGTAAACACCAATAAAAACAGTGTTTTATACAACTTTGGCGATCTGTAGCTAAACATTGTGACACGCTGGAACATGTCTGAGAACGGCATAAGATTCAGTAGCTTCTGATCTACTAGATGCACATAATTTGATCCTTGAGACACGCAAAAATGTCATTTTTTGTTACGCTGTGTAATCATTATGTTCACAAGTTTCAAAATAGATTATCACGATGTTTGGCAAAGTTGTAGAGAAACGTGAAGACCTTCTCAAGCTGCAATAAATGATGCATATTTTTTCAGATTCAAATTAGTAGTTTACGCAACAAGTTGCATAATGATGATTTTACAGCACGAGGCTTGCCTTGTTGAATAATAACGACGAGTGTGGTTAGAATTAATTGAGGTCTGCAACAAATTGCGTACAACATATTTTGAAATTTCGCGAAACACTATTTGAGGGTTTAAGAAATCATAAGGGGATGTAATCACCATTCATTCGGGATTTTTTTTATATTGTTGTGTATTGATTCAATACAGAACTCTAAACAATTGTGTAATGATTCATCGTCAGTATTTGGTTACAAACTTTTGTCACTGACAGTAGAAAATAATAAATAGATTGACGATGAAACCCCGAAAAAATAAAACGAAGTAAATGGTTGCAGGTATATTGAGTGGAAGTCCTAGTGATGCCGATACTTAAATAGACTTATTGCGGTTTGTGTGAAGTTGCTAAAGACTTTGTTAATCTTCGAATACTTGTGAAATATGACAATCATGTTTTCCGTGTAGTTTTAATCATGTTGTGGCTGAGAATGTTGAACAGGATATTTTTACGTAATGTGCTGCTAGCAATACTGGATGGAAAATTTTATTAGGCAAAATATATACGGCAGACTTTGGTGGGCTGGTCACTTAGTGTGAAAGTTGAAAAATGATCTGTTAATCAATAATACTCAGCATTAAATGTTTCACGTTTATCGAACGTAACATCAATTGTATATTGAAATTTATTTCTTAGATTTCATTCTATTAAACTAAGTTTACCGGTTTAAGCCATGCTTAAGCACACTTAAGCCACTCTGGTAAGTTAAGGCAGTTGTAATTATTTTTAATTATAACAACGGTAACAAACAGTTATATACTGTTATCATATACTGATCATCACGCGTCTGCCAATGTGAGGTCTATCGCGCTCGGTTCCTCCAGTTCAGTAACCACATGGAACGTTTTTCCGACAATGTCCACCTAGCCAACGAAACAGTTAAACTGGCTGGATTTTTTGAAGATCGTGCCCCGCATGTTGAAGCCCGCCCGTTTCATAAAACCTTCTAGCGCAATATTGAACAGGAGTCAGGAAAGACCATCGCCTCGTTGAAGTAGCGGCCCGATAATGCACCCGATATCTTCACATAGCACTGTACACTATCCATCGTTGCTTTGATCAGTCTAATCAGTTTCCCGGGAAAACCATTCTCGTCCATAATCTTCCATAGCGGTCGATGGTATCATGGGCTGCTTTGAAATCGATGAATAGGTGGTGCGTAGGGCCTTGATATTCGCGACACTTTTAGAGGATCTGCCGCAACATAAAGATTTGGTCTGTCGTCGATCGCCCGTCTACAAAACCGGCTTGATAACTTCCCACATATCTGCTTGCTAGCAGCGATAGACGGTGGAAGATGATCTGGGAAAGCACTTAATAGACTGCGTTAAGAATGGTGATCGCTCGATAGTTCTCACATTCTAACTTGTCACCCTTTTTGTAAATTGGGTATATTACTCCCTCCTTCCATTCCTCCGGTAGCTGTTCTGTATGCCAGATCCTGGCTTTCAATCGGTACAGACGAGTAGCCAACCTGTCCGAGCCATTTTAATAAGTTCCGCTCTAATACCATCCTTTCCAGCTGCTTTGTTGTTCTTGAGCTATTGGATAGTATCCTTAACTTCACCTATTGTGGGAGTTAGCACGTCTCCCTCATCCGCCGTACTGATTCCTCCTGCTGCCTTGGTCTTCTTCCTCTGCGTCATTCAAGTGTGCATCGTAGTGCTGCTTCCACCTTTCAATCACCTCACGTTCGTCCATCATGATACCTACATCCTTATGCTGGCATAAAGCCTTTGCGGGATGCATTGAGTTTCTTGTAGAACTTACGCGTTTCTTGAGAACGTTACAGCTGCTCCATCTCTTCCTTCTTTCAAAAATTACAAATTTTTTGGATTGTAATCAAGAGAATCTTTTTGCAGTGATTTCTCAATGAAAGATTAAAAAATTGTCAGCTATTCCATTTGAAGAGGAAACACCATTGTCAGTGACCATTTGAAGAGGAAACACAAATTTGAAATTTGGTGCTGCTTTCGCAAACATTCCATTATGATGACAGTTGTTTTAAATGACAGTGAGTATTCAATTTACCAAGATTATTATATTAATCTTTGACTGACGCAGCACTAGTGCAGCTGCTTTTTTGAGTATATCTTTAAGAATAGTTCTGGTGAATATTTCAGTGATTCTTCGCGGCGTTGGTCTAGGAATTACTTCAGAGGTTCTCTCTGGAAGTATACAAAGCATTTTCTGGATAACTTTTTCGCAGATATCTAAAAGAATTCCATCAGATCGGTAAAAAATAGACAAAGTTATTGCAAGTTGTAGAATAAAAATGATCATTTTTCAATGTTGACATTGTAAAGGTTAAAAACGTATTATATGATGCGAAAAATAACTTGTTACCTCTAAAATGTTTGGGAAGAAATTTCCCACGCATCGTGATCGGGGATCGTTTATCATAGGTACCATTGAAGTAAAACACCTACCCCCAATGGTAAACAAGGATTTCATCATCGCTCTCTCTTTGGGGCTCTCCTTCACTGCTGCTATTTATCAAGCTTGTTACATTTTTCGAAACATTGCTTATCATGGACCGATACAGATGTGATGTTTTTCTTCGCTTGAATTGAAAACGAATTCTGCAAAGCATGTTAAATATGGCAATCCAATTTTGTTAAAAAGGTATTGCAATTTTTCTGTTAATAATGAGCGAGCTTTCGATTCATTCTTTTAGAAACACTAAAATTATATATTTGTTTGTAGACTGTATGGTATCAACACCTACTTCAACTTTGTTGAGCATGCGATATCGTCATCGTCAAAATTCAATGATACATATCTGATTGTAAACACCCCCACATAATTGGCTGTTATGAAAATAATGCAATGTTGCTATCGAAAGGTTGGATGTGATGCTTGCTCCTGTGAGGTGAGCGATGTAAGAGGATCAATTATGTTCGGGTCTATTGTTCGCGCAGTGTGAAGAGGAAAAAGTGCCGCGAATCAGGCCAGTAGTGTTTGGTTATTTGATTCTGATACTGGCTGCAGCGAGCGATATGATCGGGATCACTCTATTTCGACGTGCAATGTGTTTATCGAGTTCTATTTCGAATTCGGCTAGGGGAAAATATTTCATGTGTAATATGACCAATTAAAGGTGACTCACTGAGCCTCACCTTATCCCACGAACTCTGCCACTAACCGTTTCCATGACAACTATTGAGATGCAGAGGTATATTCGGGCTGTCGTAACAATTGATGTCCAACTAACATTCCTTTCCTTCTCCGATGACCGTATGAACATGGCCGGCGTTGTTTTTAACTTTTAAATTTGGAGCTCTCAATTTGTGCACATTGAGAATGGTAAGCTATGGTTATCTATGCTTATACTCAATCATGAAGTGTTTCCGTCTAAAGCCAGAATTTGAATACATAAATGGCCTCTTTGAAAATCCTCAAACGATGCTTTGCCAAAAAATTTAGATCTGTTTTTTCAAAATTGATTGTTACATTAAAAAAAATCTTATTTATTTTACGGTCGACTATTGTTACAACCTCTCTATACTTATCGTAAAAAGAATTATTGGTCGGAGTGTACCAGAGAGCATAATCTCTGTACATGGAGTGTGGAACAACACTGCGCCCAGGTAAATCTCTCCTCAGCCCGCAAGCGCGATCGTTACGACTTTCGCGAGAGAGAATTGCCGCGGGATCGCTATAAAGGTAAAGGTAAACAAACCGTTCGGGTTCAGTGCTGTGGTAAAGTTGGGCACGATCGAGTCGCGTACTTGCAAGCGGTTCAATTTTGTCGGTTCGATCGTCGAGTGATCGTGGCTGGCTTTCCTACCGAGCACCATTGAGCGATCAAAACCTGAACCGGGTCCTGCTAAGAGTTTGCCCCGCAAGGCTGGTTTATCCGCGCAAAGTAGGGACCAAAAATAAAATTGCATTGCGATTTGAAGGCCGTTCGTTCCGTCGTTCGGAGGCACGTCTAGCGCGACGAACGTTGATTGATGGCTTTCTGGACGGAGTTACGGTGTGAAAAGTGAGAGTATACAGATCGAGTGATTGACGTTGTAATTCACTGTAGGTGCTTAGATATCCGCAACGGACTGTGAACCACGTGAAAGGAAGCGAAAAAGAATATTGCCATTCTGTGATACTTTGTGTGAGGCTCGTCTTGGAATCAAGATTGGATATATCGGATGAGCTGTGTTTAGCTGAAATTGTGATAAATATTAAGTAGGAAAAGTAAGTACCCATAAACAGGTTTCAATTCGATTGCTTTCAATAATAGTAATGGAGCGTAAACATTCGAAAATAAGACTTTCTTCTTAGTTATCCACTCCGATTAATGGGTTTTGCATGATAAATCTGTGTTGGTAAGTGTATCGTTATCAGTGGGGGAGTGCTCTTGGCGGTGCATTGTGTTTGAAGTGGCGTAAACGTGATATATGAATGTGCCGCTGGTTTTCGAATCGAATGGCGGAATGGTCATCGCGGATGTACTGCTCCATTGTAACGAGATGTATTGCAGAGTTTAGTGATTTGATTTTTCAATTGAATTGATTGGATTTTTTTGAGACAACTTTTATAAAATATGGAGGGTTACCGATCTGAAACGTACAATCCCGTGCAAAAGTGTGAGATCATCTTCCCTTAAAAACAAACAAAAGTATTTTGTTAATATCTCTGGAATTATACTTCTAATTGAAACTCTATGCATTCAAACGAAACATTTATGGAATTTCGTAAACTAATTTTTTACTTGGAGTTGTGACCTTTTTCAAAAATTACACCGGAAGGAACATGGTTTATTTTATCATTGCTGTATTAGAACCGTAATCTTATATTATTTCAAAAGCACTTGCAAAATTTTGGCGGAAAAATCTGAAAACTAAAATTTTTCATGTCCTTTTTATATAATATACGTAAGATTACGGATCTTCTGCAGCATTTATTCGAAATTTAAGTCAATCCAATGCTAAGAAAACTAGCATTTATTTTCAGTGCTTTTTTTAATTTCGAAACTGCAAATACAAATTTTGGAAACAAAATTCAAAAATATAGTTTTGTTTAAATACTTTCAAAGTAAGATTAACTCGTTGCCTATCGAAAAAGTTATAGAAAGTTCACAGAGATATGAAAAAAAATCGTATGTTTTGTAACTTTAAACTTTTGCAGAGAAGAGATGTAAAAATTTAAGCAAAATGGGTCTCTCGAGTGAAGAATATCTGTTAATTCTGAAATACAAAATAGCTAGGATTTATGCTCATTTAATCAAAAAGATTTTGTCATTTTAAAGGTCTGTCTCTTAAAGAAATGCGTATTTTACCGATTCAAACAACTTTGTAGAACATAAGAAAAAACTAAAAAATACGCAGAAAAATATATAACGAAAAAACAAGTTTTAGAGGTCGTTCACAATAAATTACCCATATCTCTTAAAATTCAATAGATAGAGCTAAAGTGTATTCAGCAAATTTTCATGCAGTGAAATTATCTACAACTTTGCAGATAATTTCACTGCATGACACCATTGCACTTCGTTCATTGACACCATTGCTGTATCATCACTTTTGCAAAAAAGTGAAAATCTATCTCACTGCTTGGTGGATTCATCACAAAAATAATACTTTCTTAAGAAGGGCTTCAACTTCTCTGAAGACACCATACCTATAAAACCAACTTTTCGGGTGCAAAACATTTTCGATCACGAATTTAGGCCCTTGGAAGCACTGTGCACTGGGGGGAGCTCCACGTTGGTGGCCGTCCGAAGGGCACTCTTCAGATTAGATAAAGATCCTGTCGTCTCCAGATGTTTTTTCGGTAATAGCATCAGATTTTCTGCAGACAGTTCACAATGGTCGGGCTCCATATGAAGGAGCGGCCAAAACAACCAAAACTTTTTTTTAGATTTTTATGTTTTTTATCATTATAAAATATACCTTATTCATTATATTATTACGATCCTTTATTGAAATTTTAATTGAAATTTAAATTTTTCGAAATTCATATTTAAGGAATGCAATATATCTCCAAAGTTATGCACTATCTGACAATTTATGGTTCAGCACTTCTATCGAGCATAAGAATATAAAAAAAAATGGTTGAAGTTTATTGTTATATTACACTTCAGTAATTTTGATGATTTTAAACATGAAAAACAACTCTTGTCGCGTCATGTCGCCGCCATTTCGAATATTGCACATCAAAAAGCATCCTTAGATCTTACACAAAAGTTTTTTTTTGCAGAAATTTGCTTATTTCCAATTTAGAGCTCTTTGAATTCTTCAATATTTTACATATATTTTGACGGTTTTTTCCATACAAAGTTCAATTAGAATATATTTAACAACTGTTGTTAGCTGCTTGAGTTTTGATTCTGACACGTATACAAATACATATATGCCACCGGGAAGGTAACTTAATACTTCGTTCATTGCCACCAGAAATAAGGTGACGGCTATTACGGAACCCTGTTTAACGCCGGTCTTTTACCGATATGATTCAGATAAATTCCATTGGACTAGTTGACTCCAATGGTGCTCCAATTGATTCCATGTCCGGTTGAACGCCTTCGATAGATCTAGGGAAACGATCTCGGTATGCAAGCCGCTGGAGTAAGCCGTTTGTAGGACATTGCCGAGTTGTCAAAATAGGTTGAAGTACCGTGCCCTGCTCTAAAAGCATGTTGTCTATGATCCACGAGGTCATGAGATTCCAGGAACTGTTTCAGTCGACGGTTCACCATCCGCTCCATCACCATTGACATACAGCACGTAAGTGCAATTGGCCGGAATTTTGATGGGCCACGGGAGTCACTGTTGGTTTTCGGTATGGGGACAATAAGGTTTTCACTCCATTCTGACGGAAAGTGTTCGTGAGCCATGTTTTATTGATGACATCTAGGAGTTGTAGTTTGCCGGAATGAGGGAGATTTTTTTTTGGAGGATAACTGATCCCATCTGGGCCAGCAGATTTGCCGGTACTACATTTGATTGCAAAAATTAGCTCACTGAGATTGAATGGCGCGTTATCATGATCATCAGCAACGGAAAAATCAGCCACAGAACTGAGACTTGGTTGAATACGGCGCTTAAAGAAATCGCTGTAGCTATCGATGGCTGCAAGCTTTGCGAAATATTCACCTAGAGTCATGGCTACTGCTGGAGGATCCGATACATCAGAGTCTTGAATTTGGAGTGATAGTGCCCGAGCAGAAGAAAATAACTACTGAATACCAAATTGAGGTATTCCATACCAGATAATTTCCAATACTTACAGCCTGAATGAGGTATAAATGAACCCTGCATAAGAGGTAAAATACCTCAAATAATACCTTCTTCATATTCTACACATATCAAACTAATAATAAGATCAGGTATTGTAATACCTAAATAATACATGATGGATTTTCATATAAAAGTGAAATTTTTCAACAGGAGTCCTCAATAGCTATCGAATACCAAAATGAAGTATTTTTAATTGTTTTAAACATTTTTTTCAAATACCATAATAATACTAAAATGAGGTATTGACAACTGGACAATACCTAATTGGGGTATGATACCAAAATTTGGTATGCATAAGTTATTGCGAGTTATTCTTTTCTCCTCGGGTGGTGTTGCTTTACGCTTGCCACTGAGAGCATTTACTTTGCTCCAGAGGTCAAAAGAAGTTTGTGTTGGATTGATGCTGTCCAAGAAATTTTCCCAGCTGGCTCGCTTGGCATCTGCAATCATCCTTTTACACTCCAGATGTCGCCGCCGCCGGTCAGTGCATTAGGGTGGCCAATGGGAATACGTTCAACCACGCGTAGGGTTTTCCTCCTAAATTTGACTGCTTTCCTGGTATCACCCGTCCACCAGTGTAGAGCCTTCTTGCCCGGTCGATTGCTTGTACGAGGTAGGTATGGATGATTCCGCGGCAATGTGCATCACTTTGCCCAGATCTTTCAAATTGGTGGGTGCATGATTTTGGGAAAGATCGCAAAAGCTTTGAGTGTACTCGTTACAGTTAGCCTTCTCGTAAATCCATCTAGGACGATGGGCCAAAGCCGGCTGGAACCTGCACGGATGGGATAGTTATCACTGCCGTACACCCCACTGAAAACGGTTGACGAAGGAGCGACTTACTGCGGCCACGTCGATGGCTGAAAAGGTATGCCCGTTAAAAAAGGTATTTGCACCGTTGTTAAGGACAATAAGGTCATGTTCCTCGAAAATATTTAGTAGGGAAATTCCTCTGGTATCGGAACGCTGCCCGTAACAAATAGGGTGGTGAGCGTTCATGTCGCCAACAAGAAGGGTAGGTCCGGATGTCGCTTCGAGGATTCGAACAATCCGCTCACGGAGGTTAGGAAGGGTTCCGCAAGGGAAATAGATGTTCAAAACGGAAATCCTGATAGGCCCATGAGGCGTATTCCGACAGCGGGTAGGCCCAAGTCGAACCTGAGGACCTCAAAAGGGATGGACGTCAATGCACACAGAGCGACTGAGTCTCAAGTCAAAACCACGGTACATAGTCCAACGACATTGGCCACGAAGCTGTTCACTTCCTGCAGAGTTAGGCACCACGTTGGAGTATCATGAACTAGAAGTTCGAGGTTTGCGAGGTTATTGTTGAAACCAATCATGTTCCATTGAAGCACAAAGGTTATTGGTTTTGGATGAGTTGGCGTGGGAAAAGAAGTCCGGGAATTCGATGAGCTTCTGCTGAGGTTTGTAGACGTTTGTCGTCTCATTCAGGTGCTGCAACTTAGTGTGCCACTAAAAAAGATCCATCTAAACAACCTTGCCCATAACAAAACTTTCAGTAATTTCAATAGTTTTTATAAAGCGAAATACAGGTCATCATCATTCTACTTGCAAATGATTTTAATGCGTTTAGAACATGAAGCCCATATACTGACCTCATGTCACAAAAACTCCGATGAAACTTGATATTTTAATATGCTCCTTCAGACGTAGAAATAGGAACTTTAGTAAAGTAAGCAAGCTTCTGTGGAAGCTGTGGAAGTGTTCCTGAGCAAAATGCTGGGAAGCACGTTTTCTCCAGTTTGCGGCGTAATGCCGAAAACAAGAAAAGAGGAGACCCACTCAAACTGAAACCCGGAAGAAACTCCATTCAATGAGATTTCACATTTCTGGAATGTACACTTGTTGATTCGCAATGTTTAGAGAATTTATTCCTTTTGTATTTCCTATTTACAGATTTCATTAGCATCTGCGATTTTCGACTTTTCCCCGCAAACGAGTAACGATCCCACACACATCTCAATCGCGCCGGTGAATAACTGAACAAACTCATGATGAGTAATGGTGAAGATCGACAAATTTGAATGTGGGATCACCACGTCTGTCACGCCTTTCATTTGCGACAAGTAGAAACCCCAAATTTATCACGTAATGCACCGCTTCTCTCCGTTAGAAGTGGATATAGTAGACGATTGTTGTACAAACTGCATAGTTGTTAACGGCCTGTCCGACAATGTATTGATGATGAACTTACCTGGCACAATGATGGTATGCTACCGTTTAGAAAACACGTGTTTCGTCGCCTCGAACGGATCGAGATTTGTTATGCACTCGCCTTGACAATCAATTTTGCAAAACGAGATCAACACTTGGATGCTAATTGGGTCGGTTGGTGTTGAGTGGACATTGTTATGATTGATTTGATAGCATTTTTTCAACAAGACGGAAGAATCTGTCAATTTCTTATGTTCTCTAACATCTGTTTGAAGTAATAATTTGTGTGGATTTAGATGTACGTCACATTAGTGTAAATTTATGATTGAGCTCGAAGCACTTTGAATTACTTTGTCAATTTCTATAGTTAGATTGCTCAAATACTGAATATAAATGAAACGGAATGGCACTCATATCATAATTGAGGTATGTTTTCCTTCGTCCATGGAAGAAATTGTCCCACTAACAGTTACATCAAACAACTTGTGTGTTCAATCGATCAGAGCCCTATTACTGAGGCTGTACCGCTCTACAGAGGGGAATTACGCAGCAGTTGAGCCTCCGACACATCCGACATGCCAATCCGACTGACCAACTCAACTTCCCGGCGGATGATGCGATAATAATTGCCAGTTACCTCTGCATATGTGAGCAAATGAATCACAAACGAGTGCAAAATCTAAGACCACCACGAGCCTATTGCTGACAGATTGAGGTGAAAGTATTTCCGCAACGATGACCGGCGGTGATGATAGCAAGTGGTAGCATGAGTAGCATCGTATTACAAGTGCTGTGCGCAAGGGGAAGTCAATAAAATTGAAGAGGTGAGAAAAATACATCTCTGTCGATTGATTGGATGTGTACAGTTACACTAGGAAAATAATACCTAATCGAGCTTATTTGTGTGAATGAACGTGCAATTCGAATTATTTAACTTTTGGGATTTCGAACTTGCCTCATTAGCAATTTTACCAGGAAGTTTTCCCTGGAGTTAATCTTTCAAAATACGAGTCCAAGAGTTAGAAGAATCCATCAGAAATTCTCCAAGAAGTTTCCTCCAGAAAAGACTATTACTGCTAGAGAAATCTCCAAAAGAATGTTTGAGGAAATTGCTTCATTAGTTTTTTAAATTAATGTTTCAGATATTATGAGAAGAGTGCTGAGAAGAAACTTAGGAGGAACTCCCTAGAAATCTCTGGACGTATTATTGTAAAATTTACTCAAGGTATCCCAGGATAATAAACTGCAGTTCTTTTAGAGGGTGGGATCTATGGATCATCTTCTGTAGGAATAATTGGAGTAATTACTGCAGTATTTACTGAAAGAATTGCTTGTGATATTAATGTAGCTCTTTGTTGTGGGAAACCAAAATGAAATCATGGAAGAATCTTAGAAAAAGTTACTGTTGAATCACTTTAGAAATCCATCGAATCTTTGACGAAATTCTTTGTGGGATCTCCGGAAGCGTGTTCATGAATCCCTCAAGATAACTTGGAGTCATTAGAGTGTTCCTTAGCCCTATGGTAATGACCAAAGCCATGCTGAAGGTGTCAGGGTCTGGGCAGTCGCGGATCTTTTCATAATGCCATCATAATTCATCAAAATGAGATCATTTTCAAAGAAAGTTCTCAGTTAACAACTGTAGATGTGCTCATAGAGCATTAAGCTTAAAAGCACTGAGTACATTATTTCAAGACGAATAAAAAGTTCTGGTGTGATCATTTGAGGATTCCGTGAAATGATGCTCTTAACGATTATCCTAGGAGAGTTTCTGCAAGAATTTCAGGATGATTTTCTATTAAAAACAGTTGTGGAATTCCTACACAAATTCAGAGATGGAACGGAGGTGTAGGAATTGCATAGGAATTCCTGGAGAAATTTCTGGAAGAACTTTAGGAGTAAAAATCTGTAACGAAGATCCTTTAAGATTAACTCTGGAAGAAAGAGTCAGATAAGTTTCTGGAGAAATATCTGAGGGATTCCTGCATGATTTACTCTATATCCATTTCTTCCCGATATTTTTGAAAGAAACCCTTTTGGTACAGGATTAAAATTACTTCATAAATGTATCTAAGGATTTGTTCAGAGATACCTCCAAATTACTAGAACTTTTTTTCTTTTCGGAATTTTTCACGAAATATCGTTAGGACACGTTTTTTTTATAAACTGATTGACAGATAAATCCAGGAAGTTATCCAAAAAATCTTACAACGAATCATCTGAGTGTTTCTCTATAGGATTCAGAGAATCTCTCAAAACAATTTCTAAGAATATCTTCCAAAAATTTATGGAGGAATATCCTAATGGTTTTCTTTTATGAATAGATACCTGCAAGCCTCCAAAATATGTCGGAAAGAAGTTTGGTATTCAAAATTCTTTGAAGAATTTCTAGGTTCATATAACACAAAAGCCGCATTCAATGCCCAACTCAGCTTCTTCTGGTGCCTCTGATGCCAAAATACAGGCTCTGTTTAATGGGTCTATCGTCTTTCGATTCAGAAAACTTTTTTGCCAATTGGAATGGTTAGAAATATTTGAAACTTTAATTTGCCAATTATATATATTAGAGTGTCCATCCCGGGACATCCCGGGACAAAAAAATCCGGGATTTGACAAATTTCGGGATTTCCCGTTTCCCGGGATTTTATTTCTGACATCCCGGGAATCCCGGGATTCCCGAAATGTACGAAGAATTTGATGAAAACCACTAAATTAAAAAAAAAACAATGGCATTTTTCCTCACTATCAACCTTATTTGATAAAGCAGAAAAGCATAATGAAAAAGAGAATAGACGAGTAATTATTTTTCACGAAAAGAACAATTTACCAAGTGAGAAACACATGTTTTTATTTGTCTACGTGCAAAGTTTTAATGCTTTTCTTATCAACATAAGCCGTTTTTATAAGCTTATGCTGAGATAACAAATTTGAAAGTACTCCTAAACTGCCGCAAATCGCAAGTCAGTACCATATGTTGAAAGTAGGCATTGAGAAAATTGACTGAGAAGTTTTCAATCTCGTTTTCAATACAAATATTAAAAAAAAAAATGCAGATGGGACTGACTTGCGATGCACGGCAGTAAACTTCAGTCAATAATTTTCAGTAATTAACTTTTAGCATAACTTACAATACCTTCAATGACCTTAATTCGTTTCTTTAATTCTAATGTTTTTAAGACTTTTCAAATGTTTGAAGCAAATTGCTTTAAAACTATGACTTAAGTTTTTATCATAATTCCATTCATAAGTGTTAAAGAGAATTAAAAAAAATCCATAGCAAACCCGTACAAATCCGTAATTTATCAGAATAAGAAAGACTTATCTGAAATGTGATTTTCTATAATTATCATATTATTTTGAAAAGTTTCATTATGTGTTTGTTTCGTTGAAAATAAATTGTATTGCTAAATTTGTACTCCCATTTCAACCGAAATGCTAGTTTTATTGAAAACTAGTGAGCCCGGCAAACTTCGTCTTGCCATCAAGTAGGCTGTTGAAAAATGTTATGGATCGTCCCATACAAAATGACAGTTCCGTTCACGCTCGTTTTTCCGACTTTTCCGATGAATATCCTGGGATTTTTATACACACAAACACGTCGGAACACATGACGAACAAAATGGAAAATTAATCATTCAAATCAGTTGACCCGTTCGGAAGCCATTTCGTGACATACAAACACCACTCCATTTTTATTTATATAGATTTGATAAATCCCGGGATCCCGGGATTTCCCGGGACAAGCATAGATTTTTGTCCCGAATCCCGGGACGAGCAAAATGGCCGGGAAATGGACACTCTAATATATATGTATGTATGTATGTAGCCACCAATCCTTGCTTGAGTCTTGCTCTGCATGCGGCTCCACTCAACAGTAAGGTCAAATTTTATTACCAATCTGCATTCAACATATCGCTGTATGAAGGGCCAAAAGGGGGGTGGCGGACCCGTAAGTAGAAACACTTACGCGAAACCCGCGGGAAATAGAGAATCTCCTTCCAGCCATATGATCCAACAGATTGAGTATTAGAATTTGCAATACTTGTCGAACTTTCCACGGAAAGGTTTGTTAGAAGAAGGGCGCGTCAAATCTTTTACAACTGTTGGAGAGAAAAGTACTTGACGCGAACGACTAACACTTTTCCTCCTGACTCCGATTGGCACTCCACTTCATTGTCCAGTTGTAAATTCAATGATGCCCTGATGCTCCCTCCCTCCCCAAAACATGATAAATTCAATTATAGTGATATGTTATATAGTAGAACAGATTATAATATATGTAATAATATAATAATAAAATATGAAAATAAAATGGTAATCACAATAAAATATGACGCAGTGAAACAGTATGTGAATGCATGCAGTATTATATCGGCTGACATATATTTTTCTTTTAAATATTTGTCCTACTGATGATATTATGCTGGTCGAGAGAAGAGTGATAAAAATAAACAAATAATTTGAATAAAAATAAAGTTTTTAGATATATCAAAATCAAAATTCCAGATTCCATATGTTTAGGGAGGACAAACAAAATAATATTACATCCGACGCTTCGTTTCATTCGCTGTAGACTACTGTAGTAAACAAGGACAATTACATTAAAGTCATTTTTAAGTAGCAGCACAGTAGTGCAAGGATGTTATGGCACATTCCCCTAGACTCCGGCTGACACCCTATTACATTGTCCATCTGTGACTTCTCTGATGCCCTAATTCACCCTCTCAAAACCCAGCATATAATAAATGAGATAATTATAATAAAATATATTAAATGGAATTTATAGTTGTATGGTGCAGAGCTACTTGGGCACTTCCATGATTCACTTTGGCATGCGGAGTTTTTCACGGCCGAGTTGTCTGAAACTTTGCAATAAGAAGCACTTCAAAACGATGCACATTGTGGCCAAACATGAGCTCAGTAGCTTTGAAAAAAACCCACTGCCAAAGTGAATCAAAAGTGCCAATAGGGGGAGATCCCCCAGTACCGGACACCTAAGCTTCTAAAATCATAACTAAAAAACTATTGATTTTTTGTGGTCTTGGTGCCCAATTATGATAAATATTATCATTATTGTAGCGTACAAAAATAAATATGGAAATATAAATATGAATTTTCACATTTTATTTTGATGATGTATTTTAGTACCAAATTGACGTATCATAAAAGGTGGCTCCCAATACCGGACACGATCTGGAAATGTCCCGAATTCTAAAAAATTGTATATCATCGAATGTTTTTACTTCAGGAATAGTATTTTATCAATAATTCAATGCATTTGCAACTTTCACAAGAATAATTTGAGCTTCACTAAGTCTGCAAGTTGGTCATCAAAAAACCTCTTTCATATATGACGAAAAACAACATTTTTTATATGTTGTTCTGAATTTTCATTCTTCTTATTTTTATTGCATGTTCGATACCAGGATCGATGAAATCCATGAAAAACGAATGTATTTTGAGTCACTGGTGCGAAAATTACAAAGATATCATGTAACAAATCAAACTGTCCGAAACTGGGGGACAGGAGGTGCTAGACCAAAATTGTAGTTTGATCATATTTAGTTTAAATATGGTACAAAATACATTCACACTTTCAAATTATGATTATATGCGATCATGCTTGCGTGTTTTAAAATATTTTGCTATGTTAAAAATAATAACTAATTAGGCTTAAATTTAGGGCGATACGTCAAATTTTTAAAAATTTTCATTCATCTCTACTTTTTTAAAAAGTCAAGCATATTTCAAGGATGTGATATTCTACGCAAACATTACTCTCCATTATAGCTTCCTTTTCTTCTAATACACCATCTTGATAGGATCATGATTTCTCAATTTTCGAACTTTGTCCGGTATTGGGTGCTGTCCGGTACTGGGGGATCTCCCCCTATTAGGATCCGGCTCCCTATGTGATATGAATATAGATGTTTCAGAATTTCCATTCTTTAAATGTGATGAATTGAACCTCATTAGGTAGTCTCCAAAATAAGGACGAATTACAATTTCCGGAATAGAACGACAAGCTGAAATATTAATAGCAGTGATTATTTTAGTATCTCCGATGACTCCATGATGCTTCTGGAAATTATGCCAATGAATTAGTTTAACAAACCAATTTAAAATAAGTTATTCGTGCACCTTTAAATACAATAATTTAAAATATTAAAAAAATGTAAGATATCATGTAATAACTCGATGATTTGACCTAGAATCGTTGAATGAAAGATGATTAATATTAAATAAATAATAACATATTGTTCCAACAAGCCTGAAAAAAAAAATACAATGACAATGTTTATACAAAATGTTTACAACGGATTCCTGCAATTCTATATTGCAATTATAAATCCTGAAAAAAAAAATGAATGAAATAAATCGTTTGCAGGTGCTTTTCGATGATCATGGGAAATGGTGCAGAAAATCTGTAATAAATTTTTGATTTAATGGTTTAAATTTGCAACTTAGCCAATGACTGCCATTCTCACATATAATTATAATGTGTAATAGAACTATAAAGTGAAGGCAGAGACACTTACGCGGAACCCAAGGGAAAAAGGTAATCTCCTTCCAACGTTATAATCGAACAAATAAAATAATGAGATTTGCAATGCTTTTCCAGCTTTCCACGAGATGGTGTGTTATAAAGGCGCATTACATTCATTTCAACAGTTGGAGATATGCACCCATCTACAAAGATGTGCATTTCTCCCCACACTCCGGCTTGCACTCCACTCCATTGTCCCGTTGCAACTTCAATGATGCCCTGATGCACTCTCCCAATTCTCAACACATTTTATAGCGATAAAAATGCAATACAATATATAAAAATAAAAAAAATGATGCTATTTTATGGAAATGATTGGTTCATTAAAGGTAAGTACTGGAAAAATCAATTTGTGTTTATACTGTATTGTATTCTTGAAGGCTCCAATATTCGCCAGCATACGAAGGACAGTGAAATTGAAAAAAAATATGTTCGACTTAGATTCTGTTGTAGATGGCGGCAATGATAATAAAAGTGAATGATCATTATTTATATTGTGAGTAACGAATATTTGTCGATGATCAGTATTTGCTGTTTTGATTTGAATCCGTAATGTAAATCGCTGTAAAATATTATGAAAAAAAACGCACAACAAAATAGCTGTACAAGAAATTGTTTGTTAAAAGTACAACTGTTGAAGTAGAAGAACCCCTCTACTAAGGATATTATGATATCTTCTCTCCTTGAATCCGGTTGGCAATCACTCGTCCAGCTGTAACTTCAATTATACCCTGATCTACCATCCTTAACCAAGAACATTAAATTGTTTAAAAAGTATGACAAATGCATAAATGTAGGATTAAAATGTAAAAATATATAAATCATAGACGTAAATGTACAAATATATGAATTTATATAATAATCAAATATAAAAATATAATGCCAGACTATAATAAAACAATATAATAATAACAGTTAACAAATCACGTCAAACAATTAGTCAGTACTTATTTCACATTGTTTAGAATTGATTGTTCGTGTTTCAATAAATGGTTAATTTTTTTGTTTGTATTTGTTCGACTTGTTATGTTATGCCGAGTTAATTGCAGTAATTAAGTTTTATTATAATTTGAAATTCTAACTCAATATTATGTCACTTTGTTTAAAGCTGGACAAATGGCGAATAACAATATGAACAACATGTAACTTAAATTCACATTTATAATCCACCTTCTTACCACTTCATGTTGTCATATTTCCTAGTGGAATTCTGAAAAAAAAAGTTTGTAGTGATAATGTAACGCATATTGTTATAATAAACATATAAGAAAATTGATTTCTCCGTCAACTCGTGCGCACTATAGTCCTATTGGAATTTCATACGATTTGTGATATAAAAAATGCACGATAAATTGAAATTAATTGATATTTCGGCTGTCCATATCTAAACCTATGAAATATTAAGCTTATGGATTACATGAATCAATCAAAACGGATATTATTTTTAAAACATAAGTACCAAAAGCATCCATATAAAATATGTGAATCATTGAATATTTTATCTTTGACTTCAAATTAATGACCCGTAGAATTTTTCAAGCGTGTTATAATTTTAGGAAGCCATCTAGTGATGACTAGAAAATTTGAGCTTTTTAAGATAGAGCTTTTATCCAAGTCACGACTATGGTATTTGTGATAGATTACGTTATCATAGCTTGAATGTTAGTAGTAGTGTTGGGTTAAATGAAAAGTGAGATATAAATCTCACACAAACCTATAAATGATATACAACGCTCTAATCATATAAGCACCAGCAATCCAATACTTAGCTATTTTTCAGATTTTGTCTGTGGAGAAGCTGTAGCAACCGTCGTAGCAAACACCTCAGCTGTCTTGCACATTCACATACCATCACACGCGGTTTCCTTTTCAAAAGCTTTTTTTTTTTCGGAACACTTATGGCTTCGTTTCTGCTCAATTTTCACTTTAATTTTTCTGTAATCGTGTCATGGAATAATTCTTCTCGTTTTCGTATTTAAGAACTATATTCTAAATCGCGACTAACTTTTCACTCCACACAAGAGATCTTTATTTTACACTATGCGAGCCGCCTCAATCAATGCAAACCGACCGGGAAACAGATGAAATACGTGTTACCACCACGAAAGCACGAACTGAGCAGGTGGACACTCTAATATATATATATAAAAAAACTATGGGTTTTGTGATTTGTCGTGTGAAACTTTTGAACAATGGAGATTGAAAAATTTTGAACAAAAGAACAGATAGGACAGAGAGAACAGAGAGAACAGATAGAACAGAGAGAAAAGAGAGAACCCAGACAACCAAAATGTACTTATAATGAATTCACCTTTTGCGCTATGCGATGATTATAAGTGCAAAGTTTCACGTATAAAATGTCGTGAAAAGGCCTTATGCGTACAAAAGTGGAGGCGATATACGTGTATATTTTATATGACGAAAACTAGCATACATTGCGAGTGTGTAGATTTTATTGCGAATTGATCTGTACTCTCATGCGACTTAATTTATGATAACAAAGCTTATTTGACAGCTGCTACGGGTTGATCCGACTTACTTTGTATGAGTATGCGGGACGAAAGTCAATGCATATAGGGGGAGATCCCCCAGTGCCGGACAGCACCCAATACCGGACAAAGCCGAAACATTGAGAAATCATGGTCCAATCAAGATGGTGTATTAGTAGAAAAGAAAGCTATTATGTAGACCAATGATTGCGTAGAATAACACATCCTTGAAATATGCAAGCCTTTTTAAAAAAGTAGAAAAGTTTGAAAATCTTTAAAAAATTGACGTATCTACTTAATTTTGAGCCTATTTAGTAAATATTTTGAATATGAAAAAATACTTTGGATCCCGCAAGCATGATCGAACATAATCCTAATTTGATAGTATGAATGTATTTTGTACCTTGATTGAACTAAATATGGACAAATTACAATTTTGGTTTAGCACCTCCTGTCCCTCAGTTTCGGACAGCTTGATTTGTTATATAATATATTTGTAATTATTGCACCAGTGTCTCAGAATACTTTCATTTTTCATGGGTTCCGTCGATCATGGTATCAAATATGCAATAAAATTAAGAATAATGAACATTCAGAACAACATCGTAAAATGTGCTATTTTTCATCATATATGAAAGAGGTTTTTGATAGGCATCTTGCAAACTAAGAAAAACTCAAATTATTCTTGTAAATGTAGCAAATGCATTGAATTGGTAATTATAAACTATTCCTATAGTGTACACATTCGATGATGTTCAAATTTACAGAATTCGAGGCATTTCCAGATCTTGTCCGGTATTGAGTGCCACCTTTCGAGATCGATCAATTTGGTACTAAAACTCATCATCAAAATGCAATATCAAAATTCATATTTATATTTTCAAATTTATTTTTGTACACTATAAAAATGATAATATTTATCATAAATGGGTAACTCGAGCCCATAAAATCAATATTTTTCGAATTATGAATTTAGTGGCTTAAGTGTCCGGTACTGGGGGATCTCCCCCTATAAACTAATAAAATAGCGTTTTATGCGAGGAAACTCATCGATCAAACGATTTTATCCGCCATTTAATGCAGGTGTGATGCAATTTGTATAAGTGAACGACTTTGTTCGTAAACTGTTATGCGACTTAAGGTTGTCTGGGAACAGAGAGAACAGTGATAACTGAGAGAACAGAGAGAACAGAGAAAACAGAGAGAACAGAGAGAACAGAGAGAACAGAGAGAACAGAGAGAACAGAGAGAACAGAAAGAACAGAGAGAACAGAGAGAACAGAGAGAACAGAGAGAACAGAGAGAACAGAGAGAACAGAGAGAACAGAGAGAACAGAGAGAACAGAGAGAACAGTGAGAATAGAGAGAACAGAGAGAACAGAGAGAACAGAGAGAACAAAGAGAACAGAGATAACAGAGAGAATAGAGAGAACAGAGAGAACATAGAGAACATAGAGAACAGAGAGAACAGAGAGAATAGAGAGAACAGAGAGAACAGAGAGAACAGATAGAGCAGAGAAAACAGAAGAACAGAGATAATAGAGAACAGAGAAACGAATGGAGAACAGAAATCGAAGAAAGAAGAACAGATACCTGAGAACTGAGAAAGAAGGGAATTAAATTCTTCCAAAGAATTGTTCAGGACTGCTTCTAATAAGCTATATTCTATTTGTTTTCAAGTTCAATGACAGCTTAAAGTTATCCATGAACTTCTTTCAAGTACAGGTCTTATGATCTGCAAGTAACATTGATCAGCTGATCATTTACTCATCTAAATTAAAGAAATTCAAATCAACATTGAGAAATGAAACATTTTCAAAGCAAGAATGGTGCTTCTCTCTATTATATTTATGAGCTAATACACATTAAGGTTTTTGCAAAAATAGCATTTATTTCATGCGTAAATTTGCAAACTTTTCGAAACAATGATTTCTATCATTATGGACGACGCTTCCGAAGATTCATGTCTTACATGAGTTCTGCAAACGATATGAGCTTAGCTTAGACTGACTACACATATCAATGGTTGCTATTCCGTGAATGACCGAAGTCAGTGAAAATGCACAAAGAATCAACTAGAAGTTCGGCTGGGATTGGCCATAATCTTCTTCAGTGTGCATAATTCAGTGCCTCTATTTATACATGGTCAATAACGGCGCCGGCCACGTCCTTGCTGTCAGGTGGGATTGGGAAAAGTAATGTTGTTGTGTACCCTTTGTTATTTGGAGACCGTGTTTGCCTCTGCATCTCCACAAAGGTTACTGGGAGGGATGTTTGTTAATGGGGAGGATCGTTGGGTCACAGGATTGACTTTGATAAGCAATTAGACCATGATAAATAATTATTGGTGATATATAAACATGCTTATATGTAAATATAATATTTTCATTTGATATGAACAATATCTATGTAGATAAAAATTATGCCAACACTTGACGTGACGAACCTTTCAAAGTTTGTTGAATAAAGTGAACTTTTCGCAAGTCTACACTCGTAGTGTCGAACCATTCAAAGTTTTTTTTAATTACAAAAATAAAGGTAAAAGGAAAAAGGTGTTTTGAAAAAAAAACAAATTTAGACATAAATAATTTATGAATCAGAGTTTATGTCGACAATCACAGTGACGAACCTTTCAAAGTTTGTTGAAAAATCATATTTACGTCTCACCGTTGTAACGATTAAAGGTGCAGTCATACATATTTTATAGATTAGAAATAGTAGCATGAAACGAGCTCACCAATTGATCCGTCATCTTTGAGCAGCAACAATCCACTTTCAGCATCACTCGTTTGCTCGGCTATATAAAAGCACTCAGAGAAAATAGGCGCGCGACCGAGAGGGAAAACAACTGACGACTGCTCGGGTTTTCTTGACGCACTGCCCAGGAGCAAGCTTCAACGTCGAAAGATCAAAAAGAACTAATCGAACGCGGCACTATTTCATTTTACTCGACCGATGCGCGACATGTTTGATCCTGCCCTCATCGCCGACCCGCGGGAGCAAGCGTCAAGGTCGAAGGATCAAACACAACTCAACATTAGTTCTGCAAACGATATGAGCAGAGAAAATGTGATTGTTACTAAAAGTGGCGGCGCCAAATACGATTCCGTTTTCAAAACTTTTATAAGTAGGGGAATTTACGTATTCTCGACAGTCTAAGCCGATGCCGCGCTTCTTTTGAAATTTTCTCGGACATCAACAGACAAATTACGTGTTTGTCTGTTTAGCTTTGGGCCCATTCACAAATTTCATAACGCTAAAGGGGGTGGGTGGGTGTTACAGCTCTAACTAAATTTGTAGAATATTCATACAAAATGCGTTACAAAGGGGTGGGTGGGTGTCCATTTTCAGCGTTATGAAATTTGTGAACGAAGTCTTTATGCACTGTTCAATCCTCTATCGATTCACGTCGGCAGACTTGTTGAAAGCTTTGTCTGTGTGACTATTTTCGGCAGCCCCATTCTCTTCGGCAGCTTTCCCATAAGAACTGCATGCAAATCTCTTCTGCAGTTCCAAATTAGTCGCATTTTGAGCCATGTTCATTTGAATTGATGACATCTCTGGTGAAATTGTGTGTTCAGTTTCGGGAATCTCGTCAGCGTGAAGCTGAGAGAACGAAGAATCATCTGAATGTTTTCATTGGTGTGTTTTGATGGAAAAATACTGAATATTTGGCATTTTAAATTTGGTTGCCAATAATAGTCGAAGCCCATAGGGAGACTTACCCCTATGCTCTATTAGTCAACATTAATCAATTACTATTAAGAATGTAGAATTCCATTAGGATATTGCCTACTTTAAGGCGTTTTTCGTGGTTTAACGTACTCTAAAACCTTAATTTACGAAGTCTTTTTACGCAACCTCAATGTAAGTCACTTTTTTTACGAAGTAAACTCAATTTACGCAGTGCGTAATAAAGTTAGAAGTGGGGATGTTGAAAATCGATATCCGACGCCATTTTGGAAATGGGGAAGACAAAAATTGATGTTCGACGCCTTTTTGGAACCGCGACCTCTGGATGGAGCAATTCGTTGGAAACTCATGCAATATGGGTATTTTCGGAACGGGCACGATGAAGGGATGACGAAAGTCGATGTCCTACGCTATTTTAGAATCCAATATGGTGACCTCTGGTTAGAGAAAATCTTTGAAAACTCATGCAATATAGGTATTTTCGGAACGGGCACGAAGTAGCGATGACGAAAGTCAATGTCCGACGCAATTTGAGAATCCAAGATGGCAATCTTTGGTTTGAGAAAATAGTTTAAAACCCATATCGGTATTTTCGGAACGGCAATGAATGAAGAAAGCGAAAAAAGATATATTTGCTAGACGAACCGAAATAACTGTTGGTAAAGTAATTTAAAATTAATATACTTGTATTGATATTAGTTTTATCACAGTAAGCAGAATCTAAGGAGTTGAGAAAATTATTCGCTAGAGCAGATTTTAAGTGATCCAGGCCCACCTTCTGGTTCGTTACCTTAGACAGACTTTTGGGACTTATATTTGGCTCTTGCACAAGATTGCATTTTTCATCGCGTTGTTTACATGGGTGATCAATGTTACCCCATATCTGCAGAATTAAAAATTACTTAAAACATGCTAAAATATAAATAAAAAAAAAAACAGAATCAGGAATATAGTCATAACCGATGGATGCCAGAACTTGTTTTAAAATATAAAACTGGCAACATTCACATTTTAAAACGAAACTTTTGAGAAAAATAAAAAAAAATATTTACAAGCGTTACTAGAGACAGAGAGAGTTCAACAAACAAATGCACTTGTTGTAAATCATCGATAATGGGCTATACCAGGGACGAAGCTATTAATCCACCCTCGTCTATAGGACTCTATACTCTAAGAAATTCTAGTACTTCCTTGCACAGTTGTTCAACTCAAAAACAAAAATCTGAATCCTAGTTGTACATGACCGTTGAATTATCTAAGATTTTTTCTTAGAACATCGGAATTCCTAGAAAATTTTTTATGAAATTTTCTTCAGCTTTTTTTTTAGAATTTCCTTCAAAATGGCATCAGTAATTGCCTCGACGTTCTTCTTGGAATTCCTTTAATTTCATTTTTGCGTGTCTCAAGGATCAAATTATGTGTCTCTAGTAGATTTGGGGTTGCTGAATCTGATGCCGTTCTCAGAAATTTCCCAGCACGTCACAATTTTTAGCTACAGGTCACCAAAGTTGTATAAAACATTGGTTTTATTGATGTTTACCTAAAATTTGAAGCATATTTTATCAAAATTTCTTGTGAATTTTATCCACGAAGCATGCAAAAGAGGACTTAAACTTTCGTTGTAGATATATTTTGGTTGAAATTTTACGATTAAATTTAGATTAAACCGATCTTTTTCAACATGCTTGCAGTCTCCATACAAAATTCTTCGTTTCTCTTATATGGAAAAATACAATACTTTTCTAAACCATCAAAAAATAGATTTTCCGCATCAGAAAAATTATAAACTTTGATGATAAGTATTGTTGAACACATAAAGTTTGAGTTCTGTGGCAAATTAAGCAAATAAATTACCTTACAAGCTGGCAAACTTGCATGCAAGTTGGCTGAAATAGTCAATTTCTGCATTCTCAACAATCAATATCTCAAAAACTAGACGTGCTATGATATTTCTGCAAACGGCAATGCATTCAGCAACCCTTAATTGAGTAAATAGAGGTATTTTGATGCTGGAGACAAAAACTTGTTCCGCAGTGGTATAATTCATATAATATTTCAACTGGAGATTTTTATATATTTTTTCCTAAAAACAGTTTGAAATTCATCCAGAAAAGTTATGAAGATTTTTACCGAATTGTTTTAGAAGTTTTTCATGAACTTCATCAAGAATTTGTCCTGGAATTGTTTTATTTTTTTTTTTTTTGATAGTATGAAAACCAAAAAATTATGTATTTAGATTTTTTTTAAGTTTCCGTATTTTTTTTTGTGTTCTTAGAGGTATTCATAAATTACATGCGAAAAGTCGTGAATAAATATCTGAAATTATTTATATGCGTATGGGATTATTAAAGGCTTGACAAAGATCTTAATGAAATTCCTGGTCGAATTATTAAAGAATCTCTTGAGAAGATTCAAACAAAAATCAGAAGTGAAATAAGAGGAATTTCTGAAGGAATCTCTAAGACGGTTTTGAGAGGAATTTTGAAACTATTGAACGATTTTTTTATGAGTCCTAGGCCAAACTCCACGAAGAACACTCTAAGCAAATTTCATCAAAATGTAATTTTTATGGGATACATTTAAGAACTTATGGCTCAAGAACTTTTTCAAGGAAGAATCCCAATAAAACATTAGGAGCAAAATTAAAAGGAAAATTTCGAGATATTACTGAAGAAACCCTGAAAGAATGTAGCAAGTAGTTAATGTAACTGAAGTCATTCCTTAAAAATTAAAATTACTTCATAGGAATTCCGGATGTAGTTTCTATACGAGTTCAAGAGGGAACACATGGGGAAATTTAATCCTGAACCTTGAAAAATCTCTTAAATTTACCCAATATGATTCTGGAACAATATATAAAATTATTACATTAATATTTTTGAAAACAAGTTTCATCAGGATTCAAAAGAACAATTTTTGGAGTGGTATTAGGTTGCATCAAAGCCAAGCCTCGAATTTTCAAGAGCACAAATGTAAAAAAAACCTGACAACCGTTCGCACTGAAAATTTGATCGATTGGTCACCACCAGCAAGTGAGCAGTGAGTTAAATTTCCAGCAAGATGTTTTTTAAAAAAAGCCTGATTGTTTGGTAGACTTTTTAAGTTTTATAATCTATCATGACGTAACTATTGTATAGATACGAGTGCTGGAGACAATCTTTGAAGAATTCGAACATAAGATTAATTCCTGCAGTAAAATTATTCTTTTGTACAGAGAGAAGGAGGATTGCTATTGCCCCTACTGGCTACGCCCATGCGTGCATGACATCTAACATCATCATCACTATTAATGTAAACGTGGTACAACATGACGAAGACAATTTTTAGATGTATTTAAAACAGGCTGACAAAATCGGGGGCTGACAAAATCGAGTCAGTACTGTAGTGTGAATCAAATTTATCAATCTTCATGAAAACAATGGTTAAGCTTGCTCAAAGGAGTTATGGAAGATCTCTTAACAATTGTAGAATTTATAATATTCCAATAACTAATGCAACAGATAGATCACTGATTACGCTTGTCATTTTTAACGTATAATCAGTTTTACTCAAAATTCTATTTAATTATCGCGATTCTTCATGAAAATTTCACTGTATTCAAAATCTGCTGAGTCAACTTAGGCGTGGGAGAATATGTATTTCAAATTATACTGATACTTTGACTCCAATGAGCATTCTGTTAACTAGTAACATAAATGTGATGGCATGATTGCCTTGAGGCACGTGGTAAAAGTATTCTTTTCATGACCTTTACCAGATGTAATTATTGTGTCAAAGAACAACCACAAACAGCTGTTCCTGAGCAAACAGAGATTCTTTTAAAAGTATATTACCAACGAGACAAGCCCAATTCATTTACATCACACAACCTTGACAAAGAAATGTCACGTAAAGTGCGGTTACCCGAGTTATTTCCACAACGAATAGATCCATCCGTTAGAGTGAGACAGTACGTAGGTACGTGTCAAGTCGCGGTCAGCATGTGGGGTTGAGAATTTCAGAAGATAAACAAATTTCGAAATAACTTTGGTTGTTTGATTGACGTGTTTGGTCGGGATTCGCAAATAGCTTCACGACACACCTCTCATATTTGCGTCAAAGGATATTCCGTCGTTTAGCAATATATCTGTGATCAATGCTTCAGTCTTAATACGTCACTAGATGCGCGCTGTGCCTATGAGTGGTCATTTAGCGAGCTAGGATGGCCTTGACATCGAACAGAGATTTTGAAGATGATCGGCTGTTGGGTTTTTAGAGATTTCATGAACCGGAATATGAAACAGTGAACATTCATATATGGCAAATAGCAGGCAATAACATTATACATGAAATATACTGATATAGCGAATATCAGATGGCGCGATAACATCTGTTTGTCTGTGATTTTACTATGATCATTTGAAATCGCATAGACATCTACGAAGACCTTTATTCCATAATGCAACCGGTTCTTTCTACAATTATACGCATTCGTAAATTCTCCATAAATGATTTGCGCTTGGCTCATCTCCAGTGGGTCAATGCTATTTCAATCTACGACAGCTTCAATGTTTTCTTGGCCCAACTAACTTGATGTACCTACCCTTGCACTTTTCTCCCCTCCAGTGACCGCAACTGCGAAAAAGAGCGACTCCAAATGGAACCTGGACCCGGTGCAGAAGGCCATGGGTCAGCTCGGCTGGTGGCACATCCTGGTCTGTGCCGTGGTGTTTCCGCTGAAGTTCCCGGTCGCGTGGCACCAGATGGGCATCATCTTCCTGGGGGCTGCCATGAACTACACTTGCTCCTCCAACAGCAGCCTGGATCGGTGTAGCAGTGAGTGCACCAGCTGGAATTACGACACCAGCGTGTTCAGCTCGACCATCGTCAGCGAGTGGAATCTGGTGTGCGAGAAGGCCAATTTGGTGAACCTGTCGCAGACCATCTTCATGTTCGGGATTCTCGTTGGCGGCGTGCTGTTCGGGTCGTTGGCTGACAAGTGAGTTCTATACTATTTGCGGAAAAAGAACGGTGGATTTAGATTTATGATGGTTTATTTATTCTCGAACAGGTTTGGGCGACGACCTCCGCTGGTGATTGCGGTTATAATCCAGCTAATTAGCGGAGTAGCAACGGCTTACATTCCATGGTTCTGGGGATTCGTAGTTCTGCGATTTATTACGGCCGTCGCCACGGGAGGAACTATGGTTACCAGGTAAGAGACCATATGTTATTTGATTTGATTATTTTTGCTTCTTCATTTTGTTTTTGCTTTGGCTGGTTTATAGTAGACTATAAAATTGCATTTTGTGCCAAGAATGGTCTATAGAGTACTTTTTAGCATTCAAAGATTCATCTA
Source organism: Aedes aegypti (assembly GCF_002204515.2). NCBI lineage: Eukaryota > Metazoa > Arthropoda > Insecta > Diptera > Culicidae > Aedes > Aedes aegypti. The sequence goes on from NC_035109.1 coordinate 110,336,988, forward strand.
TAAGGTATCGTTATAGGGTTCAAAATTTTTATATTGTTCAGCTCTACACTGAAATGAATTTCACTGTAAAAACTACTGAATCCATGGTAAAATTAAGAACTGCACCAACGATTTTCAACCGACTACATTAATCTGTTAACTCTACCAAACAAAAAAACAACACTACACAAGAAAATAAATTCGGTATATTTAATCAGAGTTGCAGCCTGTTTATGACTGAACACATTTTTGATTTGACAAGTTTGTCATTGTACTTTTAACCACATTGTGTTGTACGGTAGGTGTTACGGATTGAAATACAATACTTTGTAGGGAATGGTATTATGGACATGGTCACATTTACTGCTCCGCGCGGTGATTTTTACCAGATAATAGCAAACTTCACAGATTTTTGTAGTTGACTGAAAATCGTTCATGCAGTTCTTAAGTCTTCCATGGATTCGGTAGATTATACCACAAAATTTGTTTGCGTGTATGTAGTGATTCAATTTGATTATAAGACGTTCAAACTCATCCTTCTTCTTTTTATTTCTGGCGTTATGTCCCCACTGGGACAGAGCCTTCTTTTCAGTATAGTGTTCTCATAAGCACTACCACAGTTATTAACCGAGAGCTTTTTTTGCCAATTTATCACTTTTGCAATGTAATCATGTGACAGGCCATAAATCATCTGTATTCCACATTTGACCTCTTTCAGTATAGATACAATCCAAAATTTTCAATTTTTTCATCAATTCTGTTTGTAGATATTCTGTATGGTCTATCTTTTTATCCTTGACTGCGAATTTTCCTTGTTTTCCTTCCATTTCATTCCCCCTGCGAAATTAAAGGCAGGATTCTAGTGAGCAAGCACTGTGGACCTGTTGAGTGCCATGTGCCTCCTTTGTAGACGAAACGACCGGCCCACATCGTTTGAAGTTTGGAGCGAAAAATGACAGCGGGCATTTTTTCGAATAGACTAGAGTATTTAGGCATGGTAATGATTATTCTATATTGAAAAATATTTATCATATTTTTCAAACATGTGGACAACTGTAGAGTGTCCATTTCCCGGCCATTTTGCTCGTCCCGGGATTCGGGACAAAAATCTATGCTTGTCCCGGGAATTCCCAGGATCCCAGGATTTATCAAATTTTCAATAAAATTAGCATTTCGGTTGAAATGGAAGCACAAATTTAACAATAGGGTAAAAGCACCGGTTTTGGCCAGCCTAAGAGAAAATGTCAATAAAAATTCAATGGGAAGCCGTAATTATACTACCAATATGTCAAATGCAAGCTTCCAATCCATATTATGTTTTTGCTGTTTGGGCACGTCAGGAGTTAATCATCAATGTTAACTTCCTTTTCCCGAACAGCCTAGATAGCCGTGTAGTGTCGGTAGCGGTTGTTTCAATTGGCCAAGAATTAACACTACGGACTGCCTGTTCCGGTGGTATAAGTCCATCTCACAGGTGACCCCTAATTCATGCCGCTTTAAGCTTACCGTGCCTAAGAATGAATGGTTAGGGGGGTCTAAACAAAACCTAACCGCAAACGGAGCCTGTGGAGTACCAGGGCGCCCTCTACAGTATTGTGCCCTTCCTGTGCTACCCGGAGCAATGGTGCAGGTGACCTTGTGTTTCTCCGAGACAATCGGCTTCCCTTCTTCAGTCTCAAACCTGAGGCTAAATAAGGGTGGGATTATAAGGATGTTGTAAATTAGTTTAAATTTTTCACCCTTATGGCTTCGCATTATGCGTTTTTTTTGTTGGGGCAGCAGGGACGACAGTCCAGGGGCTTAACGGACCCCCCCCAGGACCTCTGCGAGTTGGGGAGTTGCCCAGGATGTGGTGAAGTTCGCAGTGGGCTCTGATGAACCTTCATAAAAACCACAAAAATCCGAATGCAACTCTGTCACAGCGACCGGTGCCGCTTAAAGTACCCTAGCCCAAACTAACAGGAGTGCCAACCGGCACATCAGGATTGATACCAGTGAGATCCTGATTATGGCATACTGGTCGCGATACAAACGGACAAGGCATGGAATTACGAGTAGGAGTGCTTCGAGCACATTGGGACCAACGCCAGTACGGCCCCAATTATGTATACTGGCAGCGCACGACAAAGGACAAGTAACGGTATATGTACTGGATAATATGCTTTGAGGCTGACAGCGGCGACATTCTACTCCCTTAGTAGGGTCGGGTGACACTGGCCCGAAACGGCGAGTGGGTTAATGGCGCAGGCTGCCCCCGTCCCGTAAAACCGTGGCAGGCCTTAGAGTACGTTCCAAATCCGTCGCCTGGTTGTTCCAACTGGGCGGGAGTAGGCTCAGATGCCATTACCTGACCTGCGCCGATCCGGCTCTGAACATAGTACCCCATAAAGGACTATGTCAACCCTAGCATGGCCTCCCTGCTTGCATAGATAACCATGGGATTATAAAGGCGACTATTCCAGCGGAGATGGATAGCGGCTCTTAGGGGGACCCATAAGAGATGATCAACCAAAACAAACAACTAGCGGAATGTGAAGGAGAGGCTTCTGGACATATCAGTAACCGGCTAAGGTTCCCGCCAAGGAAGGAGGCGACCAACTTTATTGAAAACAGTGTGGGCAAAAGCCTAGATACTGTGACGACGGCAGGCACTGGCCGCTCCAGTGCAACATGTGTGGTGACCGATGGCCCGGGACTAATCGAGGCCATGGATCGCAATAGGGAGTACCTCCCTAAAATGCAGGTAGCTGCTGAGCAACTTGATGTCATCATCGAATATGTTAAAAGCAAAACAAATATCAGCAAAGACTTGAAAACAAGTCTACTGAAATTGCGACAATCAGTCCTAGCTGCAAAGCAGGACTACGAGAAAGCCAAGGAACAACTGGGCAAGGTAGAAGGCCAAAAAGACACTAGGTCGTGTCAGACCGAAGTGTTTTCCTTCACAGGCAACGCGAATATATCTGATGATATTATTCGATACGCGATGCGGAAGAGGGAAGCTTCCGGGGATGAATACGTGGCGAAAAGACGTATGGTTGCTAAGGGAAAAGTGACCTACGCGGCCGTCCTCCAAAGCGGAAAAGCTGGCACGAGCCAAGCCCCGCGATCAAGAGGACATGGCAACAAAGGAGAGGCCAACACCAATCCTAAGGCCAAGAAAGCCAAGAAAAAGGAGCCACGGGTTAACCGGAACCAGGCAGTGCATCCACAGGAACCACGGGCGCAAGGCAACAGCAACCCGTGGATACGAGTTGGAAATAAGAAAAAACAGAGGAAACCGAAAACGGAGCCCAAGGAGAGCGCTAAACCAAAAACAGCGAAACGTAGGAATTTAGGCGAAGCCCTCGTTATCAAAACAGAGGAAGCAAAATACGCCGAGGTTCTGAAGGCGATGCGAAGCACAGAGAAGCTATCGCCATTGGGCGCAGACGTGCGAAGCATAAGGCGAACTAGGATTGGTGAAATGATCCTAGTCTTAAAGAAGGACGCCAAGGAAAAGGGTGCAGTCTATAAGCAACTGGCACAAGAAGTACTTGGTGACGAGGTTGATGTAAGATCCCTTACTGCTGAAGCGACTCTCCAGTGTAAAAATCTGGATGAGGTCACCGATGCAGCGGAGGTCTCGGCTGCCCTCAAAGAGCAGTGTGACATCGACGTAGCCAGTAAGGCCATCCACCTTAGAAAGGGCCCGCAGGGCACCCAGGTGGCGGCGATCAGGCTGCCGGTCGCAGAGGCCAACAAAGCGAAGAACTTGGGCATACTCAAGGTAGGCTGGTCGGTTTGCCGGCTGAGCATACAACAGCCTCCTGAAGTTTGCTTCAAGTGTTTCGGGAAGGGCCATAAGTCGTGGAATTGCAATGGTCCCGACAGAAGTAAGATGTGCAGAAAATGCGGCGCTGAAGGCCATAGGGCAAGCGATTGTAAGCAAATCGCTAAGTGCCTAATATGTGTCGACAGAGCAGACAACGGACACTTAACGGGCGGACCCAAATGTCCGGGCACAAGCGGAGTATCAAAGCAGCCAAAACGGAAGTAACACAGTTAAATTTAAACCACTGTGATGCAGCCCAGCAGCTGCTTTGGCAGTCAGTCTCGGAAACCAAGACTGACGTGGTGTTATTATCGGACCCATACCGCATACCAGCCAACAACGGGAACTGGGTGGCGGATAGGTCTCAACAGCTAGCAGCTATAGGGACGACAGGACGATACCCAATCCAAGAAGTAGTCTCTAGCTCAAATGACGGTTTTGCGATAGCAAAAATCAACGGCGTGTTCTATTGCAGTTGTTACGCGCCCCCAAGGTGGTCGATTGAGGAATTTTCCCACATGGTTGACAGGATGATGGCCGAACTAGCTAATCGGCAGCCAGTAGTGATAGCCGGCGACTTTAATGCATGGGCAGTGGAGTGGGGTAGCCGCTGCACCAATCAAAGAGGCCAGCTATTGTTGGAATCCCTGGCCGCATTAAATGTAGAGCTGGCAAATGTGGGTACAGTGAGTACCTTCCGCAGAAATGGTGCAGAATCGATCATCGACGTGACGTTTTGTAGTCCTAACCTTTTAGGTACCATGAACTGGCGCGTTGATGACGGTTATACTCATAGCGATCATCAATCGATTCGCTATAGTATAATACCAGGCGGGCAGAAGGCAGCGCGATGTAACTCGACCCAAGCCCGAGGATGGAAAACAGCGCGCTTCGACGGCGAAGTATTCACTGAAGCCCTGAGGCGCGAACGAAACACTCTGGACCTAAACGGTGAAGAGCTAGTTGCTATGATATCACGAGCGTGTGATGCTTCCATGCCGAGAAAAGCCCCTCCTAGAGAGAACAGGCCGCCAGTGTATTGGTGGTGCGAATCAATTGCAAATCTTCGAGCAATCTGCCTTCGGGCTAGACGAAGAATGCAACGCGCACGCACAGAAGCACAAAGAGAGGAACGCGGTGCAGCATTCAGAGAGGCAAAGTTGGCTCTCAAAAAGGAAATCAAGAGTCGAAAACGGGCATGCTTTGAAAGTCTATGCGAGAGTGCCAATTCTAGTCCATGGGGTGACGCCTACAGAGTGGTAATGGCTAAGACCAAAGGAGCCATAGCGCCCCAAGAGAAATCGCCCGAGTTGCTGCGATCGATAATCGATGTACTCTTCCCGCACCATCCCATAAGCCCATGGCCCCCAGCGCCGTATGCGGCAGATGAAGGAGAAGAAGTGGCGAGAGTGACGAACGAAGAGCTGGCAGAAGTCGTGAAATCATTCGCGTCAAACAAGGCACCGGGACCCGATGGTATCCCGAATGTTGCCTTAAAAGCGGCAGTGAACACGGATCCGGACATGTTCAGAACCACGATGCAACGCTGCATTGATCAAGGAATCTTCCCGGATGTATGGAAGCGACAGAAATTGGTGCTACTACCAAAGGCGGGGAAACCACCAGGTGACCCGTCGGCGTATAGACCTATCTGTCTACTAGATACGACGGGCAAGTTATTGGAGAGGTTGATTCTCAACAGACTAGTACCGTATACGGAGAGTGCGGACGGCCTGCCCAACAACCAGTTTGGATTCAGAAAAGGTAAATCTACTCTGGACGCCATCCAGTCGGTCGTTCAAACAGCTGAGGTGGCAATCGAGCATAAAAGGAGCGGCATCCGTTACTGCGCGGTTGTCACTCTGGATGTGAAGAATGCGTTCAACAGCGCAAGCTGGGAAGCAATAGCACACGCGCTTCACCGCCTCAAGGTACCGGTGCAGTTGTGTAAGCTTCTAGAAAGCTATTTTGATGGTAGGATTCTACTGTATGACACAGAGGAGGGGCAGAAAAGCGTTCGAATTACCGCGGGAGTACCTCAAGGTTCAATCCTGGGCCCGCTGTTATGGAATGCGATGTACGATGACGTACTGAGGCTGCCCCTTCCGACGGGTGTTAAGATTGTTGGCTTCGCCGACGATATCACCCTAGTGGTCTATGGTGAATCGATGGAGGAAGTAGAGTTGACAGCAGCACACTCTATTTCCCTGGTTGAGGAATGGATGAAGTCTAGGAAACTAGGACTGGCCCGTCACAAGACTGAGGTGGTGGTGGTCAACAACCGCAAGTCCGAGCAACGGGCGCTTATCTCGGTAGGTGATTGCACTATAGAGTCCAAGCGATCCCTTAGGCATCTTGGGGTAATGATCGATGACAAGCTGAGCTTCGCTAGCCACGTTGAATATGCCTGTAAAAGGGCATCTACGGCTATAGCGGCGCTTTCGAGGATGATGTCTAACAGCTCTGCTGTAATTGCCAGCAAACGCAAGCTGCTGGCAAGCGTGGCGCTATCCATACTAAGGTATGGAGGACCAATCTGGTCAAAAGCGCTTAGAACGAACAGAAACCTAAAGCGGTTGGAAAGCACGTACAGGATAATGTGCTTAAGAGTAGCAAGTGCATACCGGACGGTATCTAAAGAGGCCGTGTGCATCATAGCCGGGATGACGCCCATCGGGCTCATCATCAAGGAAGATGTTCATTGCTTCAACCAAAGGGGTACCAGAGGAGTCCGCGACACGTGTAAAGAGGAAACGCTCAGAAGCTGGCAGCAGGAATGGGATAACTCCACTAAGGGTAGATGGACCCATCGACTAATACCAAATGTGTCAGATTGGTATGGTAGAAGCCATGGGGAAGTGAACTTCCACCTGACGCAGTTTCTGTCAGGACATGGTTGCTATAGACAGTACCTGCATAGGTTCGGGCACTCAGAATCTCCTGCGTGCCCCAATTGTGCTGGTGTAGAGGAAACAGCGGAGCATGTCGTGTTCGATTGCCCCCGTTTCATTGTTGTGAGAGGTCGCATGCTCACTACATGCGGAGGGGACACGTCCCCCGACAATATTATAGAGAGAATGTGTGCGGATGCCGAGTGCTGGAATGCAGTAACTACGGCTGTCACTCACATTATGTTAGAATTGCAGCGTCTATGGCGCGCCGACCAAGAGTTGGCTGCAGAGGATTAGCCCTGCCGAGGCTGGTCCCTTGTAATATTGTTTAAGTCGGCTAGGAGAAGCAGTTTGCCTAGGCTACTTCTGCTACACGTGTTGTGCTATATGCACTGGTCCCTTCCCGAAGAAATACCGTAAGGTGGTTCCGGGGAGATGAGGGTCTGAGTCCAAGGGTCATGTCGATGCACTGTTCACCACTTGAGCAATTCTAAATGAATTGCTCATGCACAGTGCATAGGCTGGTTTTAGCGGGTCGTCGTTGGTGCGTCATCCCCGCATTCCCTGAGTTATCTTCTCAGGGGATCTGCTTGCAGATTTCCCCCTTGTAAAAAACAAAAAAAAAAAATCCATATTATGTGTGTAAAATATCAAAACTGAGCTAAAACCATTTTTTCGCATTGAAAATCCCGTTGGTCAATATAGGCCAAAGGAACCAGTTTCGGCCAGGGATTTAACTTTGATTCCTAAATTGGCCAATTGCATTGATTTCTCATGAGAGTGGCTGAATTAGGGGTGTCCTGGCCAAATTAGGTGTATGGGAGTTAAAATTATAAGGAAAATTAATTGTTTTTCTTGTGTTTTCAATCAATTTGGACGAGTAAATGAATGTAGATCTATCATATGAATGTGATTTACTGAACACAAAAGGTTTCATGCTGATTGGCTATGTAAAACGGTGTATAATCCACTATGGCTACAATTGGCGTATGGCCAAAACCGGTGCTTCTACCCTACAATTTTTTCAATGAAATAAACATTTAATGTAACTTTTCAAAATAATATGTTAATTATAGCAAATCACATTTCAGATAAGACTTTCTTATTCTGATGAAGTAACCTAACGAAAATCAAAACTTAGCCTGACTAATTACGGGTTTGCTATGTTTTTTTCAAATTCTCTATAACACTTATGAATGAAAATATGATACAATCTTAAGTCATAGCAATTTGCTTCAAATATTTGAAAATTCATAAAAACTTTAAAACAAAAGAAACGATTAAAGATCATTGAAGATATTGTTAATCATGCTAAAAGTTAATTATTAAAATTATTGACTGAAATTTGGTCAAAATTGGGTTGATATCAGTTTTCATTAGGTATATCCTCTAATGATCTTTCAGCTGCACTAACGAGAAATCACTTTTTGTTCAGTAAAATTAGGAAAAAACACCAAATCGAATTGTCCCATAATGAAAAGTAAACGCATGTCAGTCCCACTGCGGATGTTAGCATCGCGTAACACAAAAATTAATCGTTATTTGGCCATCTTTATATTTTTCTTGGAAAGGTAACGGAGTGAAAAGAACACAGAAAGAAAAATCTTTGTAAATTTCAGCGTAAAATCATGCACATGAAGAGAATGCCAGATATGTCGCAAATTTACACGTCGCATCATGTAGAACTACAATAACATCATGTAAGTTTCCGCTATACATCGTGTAATCTAGCATGGACTCAGCATGGACGATTACGCGACAATTTGCATGAATTTACATGATGTTGATGTAATTTTACACGATATATCAAGTAAATTTGCGACAAATCTAGCATTCCCTCTATGTGCATGATTTTACGCTGAAATTTACATGGAATTTATTTTCTGTGCAAATTATGAAAGTTTCATTGAGATCGAATCATGTCCCAATCTCCTGATTTTTTTTGAATATTTGTATAGAAAACGAGATTGAAAACTTCTCAGTCAATTTTCTCAATACCTACTTTTCACAGATGGTACTGATTTGCGGCAGTTTGGGTGTACTTTTTTGTCTCGGGATATGCCGGGATGGACACTCTAGACAACTGTGTTCCTATGTTTCAAAAAGTGACAGAAATGGGGCTCTGCACGAAAATAATACCTTCTCTCTCACTCCTCCATGAAATTTAAAAACAACAAGGCCAGTAAACGTCAAACTTCCATACTAAATTAAAACAGTGCAGAGCCCCATAGAAATTACTCTGAGAAAAATCTACACGTCAAGGTCGTGTGTTTTACTTATAAATTTGCTCAATGAGGATAACCACATGATTTGAGTGTGGTAGCCATATGGATTTCATCATTGATTTCACGGTATAATAACATGTGTATCAACATTAGGTTGTCATGTGAAACAAACATGAATTTCCAAATATTAAATCATAAAAACCAACTGATTTGCTTATTGAATTCGAAATGTAGTAGCTTTAGATAGTCATGTGTGATAGAACATAAATGTCATGGGACTGAAAGAAGAAATTTGGTAGAAGAACTTTTGCTCCCCAAAGTATGGATCCGAGGCTCCTCTGCTTGTCGCAAGCTCTCCTGATTTTTTTTCAAACCCGTGAGCCAGCAACAAGCGGGGCGCCACAAATCCATAATTTGGGAAGCCAGGGATAAGCATATTCCATTTTTTTTCTAAAATGAAAGCCAGGAAAATCTGTTAGTGGAATCCGATTTTTCTACTAAACTATACATTATAATCAATGTTTTCTTATAGAAAGGTAGAATTCTCGTATATCGGTCAACTTCACTAATAAAAGAAAAATCGAATTCACAAATTTTCATCTAACACTTTCAGCTTTAAAATTTGCTTCTTCTCTTTGGAAGCATGATGATGACTGTCGTTCGACACGAGATCCAACCGCAATTCAGTTCACTATGCATCCCATGGGTTGATCACAAACAATTTAGAAGCTTTGAACATGAAAATCGATAGCATAGCTCATGGATTTCATCATAACAATCTCATTGCGCATATCAATGAATCGACCAACTTGAACATGATGATTATGACACAAGATAACCATAAGCAAAACACACTGAATCCGTGTTGGAGTGATGATCTATGCGTCCATAGGTTGACACATACGAATCGAGCGTTTGGATTTTTATCAGTGTAGGTAGGAGTTCCCATTATGAAGGAACTATGCACGATTAAATTTTATTTAGCCTCTCAAAACACATAAAGCTCATTAAATGTGCATACAGTGGGGATTCGCTCGTTGGGGGTCCGCTACATGGAATGACTCGATGGTTGGATGTTCGCTGGTTGAAAAATATTCCAACTAAAAAGCACTCGAATGTCAACAGAAAATGTCAAACTGACTTTGACGTCTAAGTACCGTCGCATTGAAGTCTCCATATATAGAACAAATGCGTTTGTATATGTGCGTTTCGTGACGATTTGCTCTCCAGATGCGTTAGTGTGGAGCATTTTCACCAGCTGTCAGTCGTTCCAACTAACGGGTCGGATTCGCTAGATGGAAGGCAGTCGTGTTCCAACCAGCGAATCCCCGCTGTATTTTTTGTTGTAACGGGATTTTATGAGAAAATTTATTTCATAGCATAACTAACGGCATTTTGTCGCAAAATGATACGTCGTATTTTGTTTAATTAATTGCGATATATGTTTAATTTATGTTCTTGTAGGGCTCTGTGCCTTTTTTGATTTTGTATGGGGTTTTGACGTGTTCTAGCCTTGTTGTTCTCTAATTTTATGGAAGAGTAAAAGAGAAACCCAATCAACATGGACATGTCCCTTATCAAGCATTTTTCGTTAAAATACATCTACCATAAGATCTTATCTCAATGGAAGTACAGTGAAACCTCCATGAGTCGATATTGAAGGGACCATCGACTCATGGAAATATCGAGTCATGGAACAGCAATCCTTTGGAAAGCGGTTTGAAGGGACCATCATAGTAACCATGAAATTTTGTTTCCAGTATGGTTCCATGAGTCGATATCGAGTCATGGAACATCGACTCATGGAGGGACCACTGTAGTCGAAAAATGTGAGACAAAATTATTATTATTTCGGTGGTTTCCATACAAGAGGAAAACTCAATGATGGTGACGAATCTACCTGTTGTATAGAAACCAGCAAAATTTACCAGTGTAAACGGTCAAAATCATGCTGAGCCGAGTTGGTTGTTTGAAATGGTTAATTTTGTCACTATAATTCGGCTACTTATCACGAGAAAGCGCAAAATAGTTGCATGAAAAGTTTGGTCTCCACAGACGTTATTTTTACTGAGTTTTCGGCCTGATCCGTAATGTTGCAATATTAGAATCAAAAAGGGTCTGACGGTTACCGTATTTCGGTAAAAAGTAAAAATTATCACTAAACTTACAATCAAAAAGCTGAATGTTCATATTTTTATGATTGACAATTCACACCAAGTATAAAAAAGTACTGAACAAGCAAATCGTAATTGAGTATGTTCGCTTGTCTTACAAAACAGCAGCGTGGTGATTCTGACAGTAGAAAACAGCGCAGAAACTGAAAGGTTTATTATTCATTTACTTGGTGTTACATCAATTAGTATGATAAAACCTCGTTAACGTAGTAACGTCAATTTACTCGGTTCATGCCTGTGTCCCTCCAACTTTGATTTTGGCTCACGCTCTCCAAATCTTGTTGCACCTGATCAAGTCCCTTAGCTCGCTGTGATCCACGCCTACTAGCACCAACCGGATTCGACGCGAACACCATGTTTGCAGGGTTATTGTTCAGTAGTCGTGCAACATGCCCTGCCCAACGCACCCTTCCGGCTTTCGCAACCTTCTGGATACTGGGTTTGCCATAAAGCCTAGTGAGCCCGAGGCTCATTCTTCGCCGCCACACACCGTTCATCTGCACACTGCCAAAGATCTGAGCACTCGTCGTTCGAACACTCCAAGTGCTTGCTTCCAGCATGGTCCATGCTTCATGTACATAAAGAACCTTATTAGCATCGATCGCTGCTTCTCCTGGAGCCCATTGTAGGCGCGACTTTCACAGATGATGGGTCTCCGTATTTCATGACTGACGTTGTTATCAGCCGTTAATTAGGATTGGAGGTAGATGAGCTCATCAACCATCTCAACAGTATCCCCGTCTATCGTAACACTGCTTCCTAGGCGGGCTCTGTCGCGCTCGATTCCGCCTATCAGCATGTACTTTGTTTTTGACGCATTCACAACTAAGCCGACTTTTATCGCTTCACGTTTGTCACGTGTCACAAATGTTCTGCCGACAATATCCATTTCATCCGCGAAGTGAAAAAATTGGCTAGATTTTGTGAAAATCGGTCCTCGGTTATTAAACCCGGCTCTCCGCATGACACCTTCTAGCGCGATGTTAAGGCTCCCCCAAATCAAAGCGACTTTTTACGGCGACAGCGACAAACAATCGCTGCGATTTCGCTGATGTATTGCTGCTTGCACAGTTCGATAAGCGTGTCTAAGCCACAGTGACGCAATTCCACCACGATTTTCGTCACGACAGTCTAGATGGTTCCATCTTAGAGTGCTTGCAGCGACACAACAACTCGAATTCTTCACGCTATTCTGCACACCGTCAATCGTTGCTCTCATTACACGGAGAAATATTTTTACCTAATATTTGAGTTTACTTTACCCAAAATTAAGTATATCGATTATAGTTTCAACCCAAAATCTCTCGGTTTTTTCTTTCTCCCACACGAATGTTGTCAAAAATAGAGAGAGTTGCATCTACCCAATGGGGGTACTTTGGCCCAATAAGCCAAATTTGGGTAAATTCAACTTTTCTTATGTTTGCGTTTCAATTTTGCTTTAAATCAACCCAAAATTGAGTATATTTTTCTAATGGAATTAAAGCCAAACTACCTAGTGGGGACCTTGGAAATTTAGCCAAAATTGAGTTATTGGGCTCAACTACGGAATTGCGTTGAAACAAACCAAAATTGAGTTGAATTCCGTCTCCGTGTGTTATGTCAAATTCGTTTTGAACCTAGGTTGGAACTGGCGCAACCCGTTCTGAATCACAGTTTCAACCACAACCCGATTCAGGTTGGATCGAACCTGGGAGGGAGGCACCGATACTACACACGAAATATGACACAAAGTTATTTCGAAATGCAAGAAAACTCCAGCTTGCCAACGAAAATCAAGGCAGACTTGATGAAAATCGCTAGTTTTCATTTGTTGTGTTCCTTCGATCGTTCTGGACAAACATGGAAAAAGGGCCAAAGTTTTTGAGGCATTTCATTTTTTTTATTGGAAAAAGTAAAATGATGCGTTCCAAATACTTTATATGCAATCAGAATAAAAGTTGCTATTGTGACATTACTTTTGAATAAGCATGAATAGCTTTTTAATCGATTTTTTGTTACATTTGATAAAATACAAAAAATATGTTTTAATCAATTACGCGCTTCCATCATGTTTGTCCATTGTTTTCGATCTGGGCTCACAGTGACAGTTCGTGACAGCAGAATCTCGGCTCACCTTGAGGTACATAAATTTCGTATCGGTTTCTCCCTCCCAGGATCGAACTACAATTTGCTTGACGTTTGTTTGTTTATGTGTTGATCACCGACCCAGTTCGTAAAAACAAAAACGATATTGGTCTCGTGAGCTTTCCGGAAAATCTATACTCGTTCATGATTTTCCATAGCTCTTTGCGGTCGATGCTATCATCAACCGCTTTAAAATCGATGAACAGGTGATGCGTTGGGACTTGGTATTCTGGAAGGTTATACACTCCGTGCTGTGACGTTTCTCCGGAATGCGAACTTTCTTCCAAGGGTGAAATGGATAATGATGATAATTGCATCGAAATGAGCAATCAGTTCGATGCTCTAGAGTCTAGACAAATTTTCCGAACACCAAATCGAAGCAATCTCTAGCCCAGGCTCTTTGATTCAAGTAAGAAAACAAAGAGTGCCGCCCATCGTGGTCAGTTGTTCCGAATTTGGGGGATTTAGGCAGGAGATCTTGAACTCCATTAGAGGAATCAAGGTCTCCTTCCAAATCGTAAAGAAAGGAGACTGTCGCGTTTTGTCGGAAACTCTTAAAGATCGCGAACTTCTTCTCAAACATCTTAGCGGGGTGACTTGCAACACTTTATTTCAGCACATTTTTTCTACTTATGACGACAAAACTGAACGTTTGTTTAAAGTCGTCTTTAAAGGTCTCTCAAGTGACTATAAGTCACCTGAAGAGATCAAAAATTGAATAAATGATTTACTTGGATTTTCCCCAGTTCAAGTAATCATTATGAAAAAGAGAACCCAATCTGGCATTGTTTGGAAAGAGCTTTCTCAAAAATATTACTTGGTTTACTTTAACAAAAAAGATCTAAATAATATTAAAGCTTTAGAAAAAAGCTGTGACATGGGAACATTTCCAGAAACCTTGAGGAAATTACCAGAACCCCACTCCGTGCCGTCGGTGCCAAAAGTGGGGTCATAGAACAAAACATTGCCGCATGGATGCTAAATGCATGATTTGCGGTGGTTCTTCTCACGCTAAGGACGTCTGTCCAGTGAAGGAAGATACCGATAAGTTCATATGCGCCAATTGCGGGGCAATCATAAGTCAAATTTTTGGGCATGCCCTTCGCGTAGGCGAGTCGTCGAGGCTCGTGCCAGGTAGATGAAAGATAATATCCGTTACGATAACAGTCATTTCCGGAATTTTCCTGGTAGAGTATCGAACTATGTTCATTTGTCAGTTAACGGTCGCTTCATTAAGAATCATACACATCAGGAAGATTATTATCATGCTCATTCTCAAATTAATTTTAATCCGTCGGGAAGCCGTTCGACAATTTTAATTTCGAATGGATCTACCCAAGGAAGATCCTTTGCCGATATCGTAGCAGGTAATTTGAACTGCTCCCTCTTTCATACTACGAGTACCCGTTCTAATTGTTTCAAATCAAATGAAAAAAACCCCTGCCGCCACAGGAAACTTCTACTCTGCCTTTTCGTCTACCGAAAGTTCTAACGGAAAATCATCAGATAATGTATCCACTTCAAGTGATATGTCTTCCTCTGATTTTATTTTTTTAACTGAACAATTGAATCAAATGATTGATACAATGTTCAAAGCCACCACTATGACTGAAGCAGTCCAAGTTGGTGTAAAATTCACTACTTAAATTGTTATTGGATTACGTTTCTTTTATGGATCCAATAAATAATAATTTAAATATATTAAATTGAAATGCGCGTCGTTCAATTGCGCGAATGGTAAAAAGAACGAGCGGTCTAATTTTCTTACAGTCAATAACGTGTATATAGCAGTTATTGCTGGAACCTATTTGAAACCTGGATCCAAACTCAAAAGAGATCCTAACTTTTTTGTTTATCGTAATAATCGACTTGATAGGGCATGTGGGGGAGTTGCAATCATTATTCATAGGCGTATAAAACATCAACTGTGAAACTAAAGTTTTTGAAACTTTAGTTGTTTAGTTGAAACACAGCTTGGTAAATATACTTTCATAGCTGCCTATTTGCCTTTTCAATGCACTGGTCAGCAAGTGAATTTGCTCCAAATTGACTTGCGCAAATTGACTCGCATTAAGTCTAAATTTTTTGTCTTTGGTGACTTCAATGCCAAACATCGGTAATGGAATAATTCTCAAAGCAATTCCAACGGCAGAATTTTATTTGATGAGTGTTCTTCAGGATATTTCGCAATTCAATACCCTGATAGCTCTACATGTTTTTCCTCTTCTAGAAATCCATCTACGATTGATTTGGTCTTAACCGATTCTAGTCAT
Source organism: Aedes aegypti (assembly GCF_002204515.2). Taxonomy (NCBI): domain Eukaryota; kingdom Metazoa; phylum Arthropoda; class Insecta; order Diptera; family Culicidae; genus Aedes; species Aedes aegypti. Next base: position 110,352,468 of record NC_035109.1, read on the forward strand.
CTTTGTAGCCAACTGATTACTCATGCTGATTTTGATTCTGATCATGTCCCTGTTACATTTCAAATATCCCATGAAGCGATTCGTAATCCTATCAGCTCCACTTTCAATTATTTTCGAGCCAACTGGAATATATATCAAACATTTATTGACTCTAATCTTGATGTTAATATTCCTTTATATACAAAACTTGATATTGACAATGCTCTTGAAACATTAACACATTCCATTGTTGAAGCCACGAGCATTGCAATTCCTAAACGTGAAGTAAAATTTGAATCCGTGATTATAGACGATGATCTTAAACTCTTGATCCGTCTTAAAAACGTGAGGAGAAGGCAATTTCAACGCACTCGCGATCCTGCTATGAAAATTATATGGCTGGATTTACAAAAAGAAATCAAGAAACGTTTTGCACAATTAAGAAACAAAAAATTTGAAAATAAGATTTCTCAATTGGACCCTGGCTCTGAGCCTTTTTGGAAATTATCTATAATTTTGAAAAAACCTCAGAAGCCAATACCGGCATTAAAAGAGGAAAACAAATTATTACTAACTAATTGCGAAAAAGCTCAAAAACTTGCCATGCAGTTTGAAAGTGCGCACAATTTCAATTTAGGACTTACTAGTCCAATTGAAAATCAAATTGCTCAGGACTTCGAAAATATTCTCAATCAAGAGAACGTTTTCGAAAATGCCTGTAAGACTGATTTGGAAGAAGTGAGAACTATTACTAAAAAAATCAAAAATATGAAAGCTCCTGGCGATGATGGAATTTTCTACATCCTCATCAAGAAACTCCCAGAAAGTAGCTTATCATTTTTAGTTGATATATTCAACAAATGTTTTTAATTAGTATATTTTTCTGACAAATGTAAAAATGCTAAGATTTTGAAACCAGACGAAAATCCTGCAGAAGCTTCTAGCTATCGTCCAATCAGTTTGCTCTCCTCCTTCAGTAAACTTTTTGAGAAGGTCATTTTGTACAGAACTATGGTCCACATCAACGAAAATTCAATTTTTGCCAATGAACAGTTCGGATTCCGCCATGGACATTCGACCACTCATCAACTCTTACGTGTAACAAATTTGATCCGTTCCAACAAATCGGAAAGCTATTCTACTTGTCTTGCTCTTCTACACATAGAAAAAGGATCCGACAATGTTTGGCATGAAGGCTTGATCGTAAAATTAAAAAAACTTTAATTTTCCAACACACATTGTTAGAATAATTCAAAGTCATCTGTCAAATCGTACACTTCAGGTTATATTTCCTAAACTGTAGTCTAAAAATACTAGAAATAGGAATCCATGAAATAGTTATTTGACGATTCATGAAGTAATTTTTGTCGCTTCCTTAGCAATTTCTTTGCCATTTTTTCATGAATTCCTGGATATGATAACTTTAAATTACCTTCGTATGAATTTTTTGTAAAAAAATTGTCCTGTAGGTAAAAAGTAAAAAAAAAAAATGACTAACATTTTACTTTTTTGTTCCCTTCCAGCTTTGTCCTGGTGATGGAGATCATTGGACCAAAATGGCGCGAGCTGTTTTCTGTTCTGTACCAGATCCCATTCAACCTGGGTCATCTAACGCTGGCTGGCTTCGCGTACTTTCTCCGCGATTGGCACCATCTTCAATTTGGGCTGTCGATCTTCTCCCTGTTGCTGGTGTCCTACTACTGGCTGGTTCCGGAATCTCCCCGGTATCTGTTTACCTCGGGCAACACCGAAAAGGCGGTGCAACTGTTGGAAACGGCCGCCAAACGTAATAACCTGCCAACGGAAAACATTCGATCCGATATAGAACAGTACGCCAAAACCAAGACCCATGGAGGCGTGGCCAAGGGAAATCTACTGGATCTGTTCCGGACGCCAAACATGCGTGCCAAGACGCTGTTCATGTGCTTCAACTGGTTCGTCTGTGGGTTGGCCTTCTTTGGCGTAGCTCAGTACATTGGCCATTCTGGTGGTGACATTTACACGAATGTGGCTATCGGAGCGGCATTGGAACTTCCCGGAACACTGATCTGCATCTACATGATGAAGGCTTACGGACGCAAGAAGACTTTGATCACCTCGAACACGCTTACCGGATTGACCATGCTGGCCATCGCTTTTGTGCCTTCAACTGTAACCTGGCTAAATGTGGGCCTTGCTTCGATCGGTCTTGTAGGAATGAGTATTTCCTTCCCGACTGTATACCTCTACGCCGGAGAGCTATTCCCGACGGTTGTGCGAAACGTTGGAATCGGTACCGCTTCTATGATTGCCCGAATTGGTTCCATGATTGCACCGTTCGTCGCCGGAATGGGCGTTATTTCCCACTGGCTGCCTCCAATGATATTCGGAATAACTCCACTGATCGGTGCCTTCTTCGTGTTTTTCCTACCGGAAACGCAGGGCCATCCGCTGCCGGAAACTATCGAAGATGGTGAGAACTTTGGCAAACGTAATCGACAATCGAACGGCGTTGAGAATGGAAAGCACTAGGATACTCCTCGCCCCTGATAATTGTAAATTCCTACTAGCACGTACATATGCCACCAGATTAGTGCATTTGATGCGCCCGAAAGCCACTCTATTTTACCTTGAACCAGTTTTACTACCTATCGTATAAGTTAGCGAGAGTTAGTGATTTGCCAAACGTGGACGTAAGGTCAGATGTTCTTGGCCACGTGTACAAACAATGACGACATTTGATCTAGATCTTATATCACCAAAAGTGCCCCGATACGAATGATATTGTTGTGTAAGTGTTCTGATCAAAATAAAAGTACATTTTTTTTAAAATTGGGCATGCGATTTTATTGTGAGAAAAAGTTCCTGAATATCTAATAATTCTACAGTAATTCACAATCTAAATCTTCTTTAACTTCAATAAACTTCAATTCCTGTCAATCTCTCAGACTCCTCAGACCACTGCTCGGTAATGGAAAAGGAAGATAGCTCACTTACTTTTGCTAGTGCAACGACCTTCAGAACCACGCTTGCGTTACACCGTTTCTTCAGTTTAACGTTTGGGGGATCTCTGGAACTTTTCATGAAAATATTAGTCTAAATCAGATAGCACAAAGTTAGGGAACTTTAGTTACTTACTATACGTAATTACTAATGTGGTAATTAAGTATAGTGAATAACTAAACCTAATTGCTACATGAACATCCGAGTTAGATAGGTATCGACTTACAGACCCAAGTAACATTGGTAGCTGAATAACATCTTATTCAGATCTGCTTCTTCTTCTTGGCATTACGTCTCCACTGGGACGGAGCCTGCTTCTCAGCTTCGCATTCGTACATCAATGATGCTTTATGCCCAGGGAAGTCAAGGAAATTTCCATTACGAGAAGATGCTGGACCGACCGGGAATTGAACCCAGACACCTTCTGCATGGCTTTGCTTTGTAGACTTTGTAGGACTCTAATCACACGGCAAAGGAAGGCCAGCTTATTCAGGATAAAATGCTAATTATTAAGCTCATTTCAGCTGAATAAACTGTTATTGAGCTTACTGTTACCCCAATGTTACTTGGGGATGGCTCAAAGAATGTTATGCTGGGACCACGCATTCTATTTATTTAGTAAAATATCGAGTTGCAGAAATCGAATAATGGAGACATGGTCAAAGTTGGTCAAGTGGTCAAAAGATGCAATTATAATGTACGCATGTTAGCCTGCAAGTTCAAGGCTATGAGATGATTAAAACTGGTTAAACTGTTAGAGACTGTAAGGCATAAAAAAAAAAACAAATTCAATTTGCCCTAAAATCTTTTTATTTTCAGTTGACGATCAGATCTTGCTTATTTTTGGATCGGAGGCTTTGCACAAAAGAGCTGGTTTACAGTGGTTATTGAGTAAAAAGTGAAACATTAGCTAGACAATGGGTGGTCTCGTGAAGAATACGCTGATGTTCGGTTTTCCGGATAATGCTCCCGGACCAAGCGTCGTATAAATTGCGCGTTTCGTCAAAGCGTTCGATGCGCATAAGTCAAGCAAAACAAAATTCAAAAATTCAACTCTGGCGTGCATTGCTTGCAATTTATGCCTTCACTAATTTTTACGCCTAAATGTATGCTTCCTCATGATGTTTCAAACACTCCTTAAATCGTACACACAAAACATGGATAAATTTATTTTGCGATGCAATAAACTTTCTTCAAGCAATGTTTGCTGTATCATTTTTTTTTAATATGTGGGACATAATAATTTCGATCTACTCAATTTTCTGTTTCGCTAATCGAATAAGAAATTCTTTGGAGTTCTTGTCGTTTGACCAAGATGTAATGATCGTTTATATACTTAATTTTGGGTAAAATGAAAACATGAATGCGTTAAGTTTGATTGATGCGATATCAAGGAATGTTGGGAAATTCGACACTGGCGATCTAAAGAATTTTTCAGGCGTGCAGTGTTGCGCTCATAATTATTGTATGTCACATGTGATGTTGTGTCGCGGAGCATTTTATCGCATGGAGCGAAAGATGTGAGTTCGAACCATGCGTTGCTAAGTATAATCAATTTGAATTTGATATTTGGGTAAGTGATCCTTACTTGTGGGTGATTCTATAGCTGCACTAGTTCCATTTATACTGATTTAAGTGCTCTTATTAATATATTGAATACTCTGAGCAGAATCTCAATAGAGAAACTTTAAAGTAGGTAGAGTATACTCTTATACTTATAAGTTACCATTGTAAAATTTCCACAAAAGCAGTGGCGTAGCTAGAGTTTTGGGGGCGCGGTGCGGAAGTAGATTTGGGGGCCCATCAAATAGAGGTTTGCAGATATGGTTTTTATTATCAAAATAAATATATTCTGTCGGTAAAAAATCACACATACGAGGTTTTTGGTGCTAATTCTTGTGAAATCAAAAAATCTATATGAGACAATTGCTTTATAAATTAATATATGCTTCTATTTATGTTTAAAAGGGTCTTCAAAGGTTTTCTTGGATATTCTGTATGTTGTACGGTATGCTTACTTGGGACGGTTACATTCGAAAGAATAGCCAATCAAGTAAAGAAGGGTGCATATCAGATGACCGGTTCATCCATCACCTTGAAACACAAAAAGTTATGACAATTATGAGAGCTAAAAACTTTTCGGGGAACTGGGCTATTCGTGAAAACAGAGAATTGGGGGACTGACGTTCAGGGAACCGACTTTCGGGGAAAAGTAGCATACTGTTTGAGATAAACTGCTCTTACATATGTCACACAATGTTTTAAGATTAAACTTGACTCAAGCTATCCGAAAAAATATGTGTTTTGTATCTAAAGAAGGTAGAATACTTCTTTTAAAATTGGCTGTTCTTTCGGTTTTGTATTTTCAAAAGGTGATTTGTATTACTGTAATATTATTTATATTCACAAAATAAATTGGAGGAATTTGTTTTTTTTTTGCTTTGATAACATATTCTCCCTTATTTTGAACATTGGCTGTTCTTCTTAGGTGCATTATCTTCGTAATTATGAAGAATAATAAAACATAAATACTTTAGAAAATTCCACAAGTCTTTGATAATTTCCTCTTACAGCAAACTACTCTAATTCATTAGAGGATGGATGCTGAGCAGCATTCATCCCTTATGGAACCTACAAAAACTGAAATTTGGTTTTCTTCAAATTTTCAACTTAATTGTGTTCCTCATTTACTATTTACCATTTATCTGGATTTTAACAGTCCCAAAAATCTCTTATAATTTTTTTTTCTGGGGAATGTCCTATTCTGGGAAATGTCCCATTCTGGGGAATGGCGTTCTGAGAAACGTCATTATGGGGAAAGGGTTTCTGAGAAATGTCGTACAATCTTTGAACAAATGGAGAAGTAAATTATATGAATGGAAATATTATATGTCCTCACATTGAAAAAGGAGGACATTTTCAGTCCAAGGGAGGACGGAAGGACATGTGATCAAAAAGGAGGACATGTCCTCCCAAGGGATACCATTTGGTAAGCCTAACCATTCACTAATCTACTCATATATTTAGCATAGCGTACATTACATTTGGGGTTTGAAGTGACTGATTTCGAATAAAAGAGTGGGATTACGTTGGATCGACATGGTGCCTTCGCCATAATCATTTGCCATACGATGAAGAATAAATGCAGCGTAGATAGCAAATCGATCCGACGTTATCCCGCACTATTTCAAACTTATGGAGAATACAGCTTGCAAAAGAGACACTACAATTTCAAAAACTAGCATGAAAACATGAATTGCATTATTGAGTTTTAGGTAGATGAATTTATATATGGATGCGTTAATGATGTGTGGTTCTGAAAAATGCACTCAAGCAGTGACTGCAAGATTTCAATACAATTCTACATACAAACTTGATATAAATTGCATAATATTGTTACACATACGAGAAATGAAAGGATACCGTCGATGGGGGTGACAATGGGTCTGGGGGGTGAGATTGGGTCAAAACGGAAAAATATGATTTATGAACATATGTTAGGGAGCATATTATTACACATAATGCATCACAATATACATTTTTAGAAAAAGTAGTTTTTGATTACTATATCAATAAACTTGTATGTTGAAATTAGATAAAATTTACAACATTAAATTTCTCCTGTGCAAAGTATCACGCATGTACTTTAACCTCTACCGTTATATTAGTAGAAGGTTTAAAGTCTTTTCATTACACTTCACACGTATTTTCCGGAATCTGTTTGATTTTTCAACAAAAATTTTATTTTTTTCGGTACGGTGTCTAAAACATCAAAAATGGGGGTGAGATTGGGTCAAGCAAGAACGACAGTAAATAAAATTGCAAGACCACTGTTTTGACATTTTACGGTGCCGGTAGTTCTCTTTTTCATTAAGATGTGTTAATTCCTTCCAAATACAGCATCTCTGAAACATGAAACTAGTCTACTTGAGTATTCCGTGCATTGAATAACAATACAACGCATTTTGACAACTTCTCAATTCAGCAACTGTGTTTCGTGCGCAGCAACATCGTAAAATTTTATCAAATGGATTGTTTTTTTTTTTAATTTAATCATTTATCAGTGCTTTCATATTATAGAAACATTTCCTGGAAGTACAAATGAGTTGGAACACTGAAATATCGTGATTATGACGTCAACATCTGCCTGAAATGTATTGATCGTGGAATGTCGCTCTGAAATTTAAATATTTGCGAAGAATTAAAAAAATCACTGTTTCAGTACACCTTTGGGGAAACTGAATTGGCTCAATGGCAATGGGGATGAGACTTTGAAGACAATATGAGGAAAAAAAAATAGAAAATTTATGTAAACTTGACGATGAATGTTGTGTTTACATATTTTTTCTCATAGCTCTTCAATGTTTTGGTATAATCGTTCTTTAAAGTGGGTTTATCATACTTGTGAAACATCTTAGATATCTTTTCATCTTGTTTGCATCGTATTTCATCAATATTCTTCAGCTGTGAATGGTTTTGCAACCATATTATCAAAAACAAGTTATTTCAATTACAGTGACCCAATGTCACCCCCTATATGGGGTGAGATTGGGTCATTTTTCATTCACTTGTGGTGCCGCTGTGAATAAATATTTTTCTTTAATGTTTTGAACAGTTGTTAATGTACCATCAAAGAACATACACACCAAATTTGAAGTTTATTGGAGTTAAATTGCGATAGTTATTCAATAAATAATTCGTACACATTCCTTTTTGACCCATTGTCACCCCCAACGACGGTACTACAAATTATTTTGTATTGAAATCCCACATTTTCTGTATATGTAATGATATTTTACAACATTTGTATCACTAGTTTTGAATGTATACAGAAAACATTGTAAACAACAAGACCCGTAACAGTGAAAATGAGCATGAGCATGAGCATGAGCATAGATGACCGTACAATTCGTAGTTGCTACACCGTGATTGACCAGAACAATCGAAGTTGCACAGGGAATTTATGAATGGGGCTTAGGATTAGCTTGCCATTCTGCAATGTGCACACAACGAGAGCTCAAATTTTAAAAGTCAATAACGGCGCCGGCCACGTCCTTACGGTCATCGGGGAAGGGAAGGAATGTTAGTTAGATAACCGTTGTTACTAGAGACCGAGTATACCTCTGCATCTCAACAGTTGTCATGGAAAGGATATTGGGTTGGTGGGAAAAGGTAAAGATCTGGGAGTCACCAATGGTTGGAGATGTGATCCATGATATAATCACTTCTAATCGGGTTCGCGATATAATTCGATAAACGCACTGTATCCCGAACAAGTGTTCATCACTCGCCCACGCAAGAGCAAGCGACTCGATCAATAGATCAAACACTACTAGCGATCTGCGGCGCTTTTCATTTCACTACGCTCGACATATTTGATCGTGCCCCCGTCACCCGCTCCCGCAGGAGTCAAGGTCAAAAGATCGAATAGAATTGACCGATCGGGGCATTTTTTCACTTTACTCGACCGACGCGCGACATGTTTGATCCTGCCCTCGTCACCCGCTCCCACAGGAGCAAGCATCAAGGTCGAAAGATCAAACAGAACTAAGACCCGTCACAGTGAAAATGTCACAAAAAATCGGAGCTGTGAAGTGCCCTATATTGTATCCAGCTTTTTACGAGCGCTAATGGCCGCTACAAAGAAGTACCCTTTCTGTTAGAGACTAGGAGATCTGACATTTGGCTTGGGTCGTTTGATAGCAAAGCGATAAGATCGGTTAAAAAAACTTATCGATTAGCTATCCAATGACCCAACCCAAATGTTTGATCGTTTCATCCCATTAGCACTCGTAAAAAGCTGGATAGATGTTTACATTTTTACAGTTGTATGTTATAGCATAATGTTATTACCTTTTCTACTTTTTGAGGAAGCTTCAACGAATTCCGATGATTCCAATTATTCAGTAGAATTGGGAACATTTATAAGATTGAAAAATTGTAGCATTGCAGTATGTTTACTCTAAATGCATATAAGACTATTTCAATAAGCGAAGCCGATAAAAACGGCACACAACTATGGGCTGGTCATATTGTTTGACTAGGTTGAAATAATGCTCAATTTTAAACGTCTGATAATTCATTCAAGATATGTCAAATTGATCTTTAAGCTGTTGAAATTCATCAAAATTAGTGTAACTCTATTATTCTCCTATGAACCCATATATAAAAAAGGTCAAAAATACAAAAATCGACTTTTTAAATTTTTTGCCGATGAAAGATTTTTTAATATGTCGCTAGCTTGTTTTGACTTTCAAGGCTGACTTTTAGTAAAAATATCGGAGGCTCATGCAAGTTCGATAATATGTGTGTTTCAGCACACCGTGCAGTAGGTAAAGGTTTTCAGCTCCAGTTGTCCAACTTCATAAATATTATAGCAGATATTGAACCAGCATGCATTGTAGAACACCAAAAAGGATTATCGATTCAACATGAAATTGACAGATTATCAAAGCAAGGGGACATTCAAATATTACGTCCATTGTTTTAAGTCTATTTAAAACCTTCCTATGCACACTATCACGCTTTTTTACAAGCCCCCTAATACATGCACTGTCCACTTTCATACACCCCCACACATCTAAAGGATTGACGTAATTTTAGAACGTTCCCCAAAAATTTTACTGTTTCTTAAACTTTGCCATAGGAGATTTAAGACAATAAATGTGATACCCAATATATTTCAAATATGGACATATAGAAAAAATTAAAAAGGTTTTAAACCAAAGCTATGGGTTTCTGTTACATAGTTTTTGAACGGTACATAATTTTTATAATTCGTATGTAATCGCACATTCATGTTTTAATGCAATATTATGCACTATTGTGGACATTAGCGCCAGATTCAGCCACTTAACTTGATCAAAATACTGAAAATGAAAATTAGTAGTCCACAACGAACATCACCCGGGTAAGCACAATTGTGCTGATCCCACTTGGTCCCTTCAGACATCTTTGCTGTGTGAATCAATTCACATTTGGTCTTCAAAGAAGAAAAAGCTCGGTACGAACAGATATGGCCACATCAGATCTGCAGGCGCAGGTTCCACGATTGCTTCTTGGGGAACATTTCCATTTTATGTCCAAAAACATACCGTGTGACATCTCAATCTTAATGAATTTTAAATAACTTGTCCATAAATGGAAAAAAAAACACGGTAATTAAAAGATTTGGCCACTCCAGAGCTTCTGGCACAGGTTCCATAAGGGCTTCTTAGGGGATATTTCTGTTTTTGTCTCAATCTTTGTGAATTGTAAAAAAACATGTCAATAAAAGAAGACTCAACTTATTAACATGTGATGTGGCCACTCCATAGCTCCAAGCACAGGTTCCACCAGGGCTTCCTTGGAGATATTTCTGTTTTATATCCATAACAAACCGTGTGACGTGTCAATCTTCGTGGATTCGAAAAAACATGTGAATTCATGAAGTTCCGCCAAAGCCTCTTAGGGGACATTTCAGTTTCATGTCCAAAACGTTTCAATCTACATGAATTCGACAGAACATGTCAATTTATGAGGAATAGACCTTGTGTTTCCACTCCTGAGCATCACGTACAGGTTCCAGAAAGGCCTATTTTATGACATTACCATAAAAAAAATATGTCAATAAATGAAGAATGACCTCGATACCTAGCTAGATCTAGCTACTCCAGAGCACAAGGAATAGGTTTCGCCGAAAACCTTTTTTGAAAAATTTCCGTTATTTGAACAAAACATGATGTGCCACGGGTAGAGCATAATGAAAATTCTGAAAAGTATTCAAATAAATCTAGGATAAAATACATACACACTGATGTGGCTCCTCTTCACTGATGAGTTTTAGGCAGGATCTTTCTAAACAGATGTTTTCCACGATTTTTTGGAAAATCTGTTATGCAGATCTTCATGAATACGTCGGGAATGCACTGTGCAACTAGTTAAAACTCAGCAGAAAGCTGAGAAGAAAACAAACAAGGAATTCACCAGTTTGTTTCGAACATCATCAGAAATCCAATAAGAATCCTAAAAAGGTTTTGGCTAGAATGTTACCAAGATTCTATTGAAAACTTCGAAGAAAATTTTCTATTTATCACTCAGAGTTCTCAATAAATTTGTTGATAAAAACTTAAAAGGAATTCGCTTTGGAACTCCTCATGAATACACCATAAAAACAGTCTTATGATTTATGAAATTCCTTTGGCTTACTGACCTTTGACATATTTATTGCCAAAAATTGTTTTAACAGTATAAAAAGAAGAGTAAATTCGACCAAACGTCGGTTCCGTCAATCGTACCGACTATTCATGAATGGAGGAATTCCACGTGCAACAGAACAAAAATTTTGCTTAGAATATGTTAAGGATTTCATCAGAAATTAAACAATAAGCTAGCCAGCAATTATCTAATTTGGAACCCATACGAGATTTCATCTATTACCCGCAAAGGATTTTCCTACAGATTAGTGTCCGGTCCATCGATTGTGTCGGGAGAGCGATGCAATAGAAATCAGACGTGTCCGGTTTGCGCAGTGCGAAGTAAAAGAGGTGTAATCCAGTCATAAAAGTTTGGTCCATCGATTGTATTTCTTGCTCCAGCTGGAGCACCCGGAAACACCCACTAACCCAATGTACTTTCCAAGACAATTGTGGAGATGCAGAGGTTTATTCAGTCTTTGAACTCTCGATTCGTGCTCTTTGAGAATGGTTCGCTAATCCCAAGCCCCATTCATTAAATCTCTGTGCATCTTCGACTGCTCCGGTCACTTTTGCAAACAAAATAAAATACTAAAATCACTTGTAAGGCGAGCAAATACCTTTAAACTCTAATATGTGTTGCTTATGTATGTCGAGTGCTCGACACTGAAGAAGTCTGTAAGTCGCAGTCGAAATAGGCCTATCTGTCAAGATAAGCAACACATATTAGAGTTTAAAGGTATTTGCTCGCCTTACAAGTGATTTTAGTATTTTATTTTGTTTGCAAAAGTGAAGTGTTAAAGTTCAATTTGTAGTTTTAAACATACTCTAATAATCCCTCCCCTAAATTTAATATAAAAAGTGTAGTGCTCCGGTCAATCATGCAGTGCAACTACGAAGCGGTCATCTATGCTTGAGCTCATGCTCATTATCCGTAAGGGTTTTACTTACAAATTCTTCATGCATTTTTTATTTTTTTAAGTTTCAAAATAAGCCAGTTCATTTGCCCCAATTCAAATAGCATTGCTCTGGAGTGGTCAAATCTTCGTTTATTGACAAGTTCCCTCAAATTCATGAAGACTGAGACGTCGCACGGTATGTTTCCGACAAGACACGGGAATGTCCTCAAAGAGGCCTTAGCGCAACCTATGTCAGGCGCTCTGGAGTGGCCAATTCTATGAATATTTAGTTTATTCTAATCGACATGTTCTTTTGAATTCAAGAAGATTGAGACGTCGCACGGTATGTTTTGGACATAAAACGGAAATGTCCCCAAACTGGCCCTGGCGGAACTACCATGTTTCGGAACGGTTCACTTATTCGAATTATGTTGAAATAATGACAATAGACCATTATCTTATATTTTACATAAAAACTTCAGTGTTGCAATAAATAAAAAAATAATCACATTTCCCAAAATTGACACCCTTGTGACCCCAGTACAATCCGGAATATCTCCGGCATGGTGCCGAATTCAGCATTCTCCATTTATGACAAATAACTGAAACCTTTTCAAAGTAAACTGAGGGGGGTTTCAAAAAAATCGAATGGAAATTGACGATATGGCAGCTAATTGAAAATGCCTTTTCGGAGGCCGGTAACGTAAAGGTTAACTGCAGCGATTGACAGTAGACTGGATGTCCCGATACATATGACAAGCCATGTTGTTCAATGTTGTCTGTGGTTGTAGTGTGTAGTTATAGCAGTTGAAGTGTTTTTCGCTTATTTGGAACAAGAAATCATTAGTCCTCTGGTCACTAGTGTTTAGGTCTGCAATTTTGCAACATTTAATCTTTGATATAGAAAAATCCGCTTGATCTGAGAACATTGATCGACATTTAGAACATTGCAAGTAATTTATGTAAACTATGTGATCAACAATGTGATATAACAAGCTGATATAGGTAGTCCCAGAAAGAAGAGGCACGACTTTCATAACAAGAATCATAATATATATATTTTTTTTAAACAAATATCTCTATATTTTTGTATGAATCGTATCACTGTAATAATTTTACAGTGTTATGATCCATACAAAGTGTAACGTTGCGCGAAGTATTAAATGGATGCCCCCTAATCAGTGCCTAGAACAATGTCTATAAAGTTAAACTTTATATCATAAGCATGATTTCATTTGAAGATACCCTCTCATAGAATCCCTCCGTTTACAATAATTGCGTATAAACCGCACACAGTTCGATTGTGAAGAGCCCTTATCAGTTCAGCTCTCTGTTACCTTCCAAATTACGAGCCGAGCTGGAACGATACAAAATGCATAGTTTTCTAGATTCTTGTTAGTGAACGGTGCACTCTGACCGGAAGAATCATGCTCATATATGCAATTGTGGCGGCGATGCCATCCAAATAACCCTCGTCCACAAACAAATCAACCGGTGCGCTCTCAATTTGTGTTGATCTGGCGATTACATGCCTTCGTAGTCTGCGCCAATCTCGGTTCTCGCCGAATACCTAACCATCGCATTGCATTGCATCGGTGCGAACAGGGGTAATTTGGTTCAATTGTGATTGAAATTAATTTCAACCCTCAATGGTATTCTTGTACCCTGTTATTGACTAAAATACTAAAAATAGCTCAGATGCCAGGAAGAAAGCACTGCAGAGGTTTCAATATAAATTTTTGAAACTGATTCTGAAGCTCCCTCCCTCGTATAGTACTAATGAACATTAGAACATATGTCGAATAGAATTTTTGATAATTTTAGACAAAAATCGTCTATTGTCAAGATAAATACGTTATATATCTAGGTTAAGTTAATTGAAAGCAAAATAATTAACTAATGACGCGTGGTAAAGATGGACAAATTATGGGTGAAATTATGAAAAATATCCACGTGCTCGGCTGGGATTTTAACCCAGGACTCTTGTATGCTAGACGAGTAGTCCTGGGTTCAAATCCCAGCCGAGCACGTGGATATTTTTCATAATTTCACCCATAATTTGTCCATCTTTACCATGTGTCAAGAGTTAATTAATTTAATAACAATGCGGATTGGATTACCGAACAGCTCAATATAAGCGTCAATTTAATTGAAGGCGTTTTTTTCTTTTTCATAAAAAGGTGAAATCAACTCACTTGTAAAAATTCTGAACTGCTACAACAAATGAAGTGTAATATGTTGTTAATAAATGCATATCTCAGTTTTACCAAAATAAGCTGATAGTGTTTTCTAACACAGACCACCTAGATATAAGTAATGAATGTAATGCTTGGAGTGATACTAATAAAGAATAAAAAAGAGCATACCTAAGAAAATAATTTTGACCATGATTGATCTAAATTACTCCTCTGTGCAGCGGGAAAACATAGCGCAGTGAGATGCAAAAAACACCACCCCTGGTCCAACAGGTCGTTCTCGAGGGGGAGCATTTGCCAAAGCTGTATCGAAGTCCGCCCCGATGATGGCTGCTGATGCTTTTCGACTATACAGTTGCAACAGCAACAGCGAGCTCTAATTGATTTTATTCAGCTCTATTCGCAGTTCGATGTCGGACTTCGTCGCGCAATGACTGACTGCGGGTCGCGTATTCGAGATTCGAGAGTATTTCGTATCGCCGTAGACACTCTGACCGATGATCTTCCGTTGTGGATTGTTTGGCTGTTTTGTTGATCGCAGGGTATTTTAAGCGCGATCGGTGTCCGACGCGTGTTTGGTTTGCTGAAATATATATGAAAAAAGTTCTCATAAGAAGATGAATATACACATGAGTTGAATGCGAATATGCGAATTGATGCTATTGAGTGATAAATAAATTTTAATTACCATTTGGCAATTGAGTGTGATCACACTAGAACGCGAAGAATACGACAACGGAGTCGGTATCGTTAGTGGTTCAGCAAAGAGATTGAGTTTGGGTATAGGAAGGTCTATGTGCTATAGGGGGAAGGAATGGGTGATGACCTGATCAATCGATGGTGAAGATATTCTGTAGTGAAGCTGTTTGATGAAGAATGGCAGCCAACATTTAGTGTCGAGCCGTGTTTCCAAAGTAGTTAGCAGTCTACGTTCCTGATGCTGGCAGCGAATTTCATTTCACCCTATCGCAAGTTCAAGTGTTAAATTAGTTCAATTATTAGTCGTTAATAACTGGCCAGTGGTCGTTCATTTGCCACGCAACAGCAGCAGTGCACTGAAAAGCTGGACCATCTCCGTCGAAGTGTTTGTTCCCCCGGAATACGTGTGTAGCCGAGTAATTGCTGTTATTCCTGAACTTCCAGCGTATGTAAAATTTGCTCAATGAACCTAAATTATGGTGTCGTAAATGGCGAAAATGCACCCGTCGCGTCGTTGTTACATTTACAGTGGTCGACATTCGTTAGGCCCAGTTTCCATTTTTCGAAAAACCAAGACTCCAGACATTCTACTTTGTATAGGAAACATTGTATACCAAATGTTTCAATGTTTGTCTTTCAAATGTTTCCATTTTTTTAGTATAGCAATTTCACTTTTTTTGGTGAAATCAAATGAATTCTTAAATCAAATCTTGTAAAGGGATTGGAAATATATATTTACTTCTCTGATAATCTTGCCGATGATTTTGTGAGAATTTTGCTCAAAGTTCCGTAAGAATTTAAATTTTGAATATATCTATTTACCTTTTATCTTCTATCTTATATCTTCTATCTTCTATCTTCTATCTTCTATCTTCAATCTTCAATCTTCTATCTTCTATCTTCCATTAAAAAGAAAAAAAAAATCGGCCAAAAATATGTCCCCCGCTATAGCTTGATCGCCTTTCCTGTAGCGTGTGGTGTACCTCCCGGAAACGGCTTGCAATGGTGTTTGTCGGATACGTGCGTCTCACAAGGCGTTGTTTTTAGCTCAAACCTAACCATCTAACCTGAGGTACCTACTACTTGAAATGTGTGTTGATTGGGCTGTTTGCCCGACTATAAACTGTAAGGGTTTCAATGGGAATCAAGGTGAAATCCAAGCGGTAATTCAATCACTCTAAATGGGGGTGATAAGCCCTCCGGATTTGTGTACTCTACTCTTGCTTGTTCTAAGTGTATGACACTTGACGAACGTCCTCAGCAACAACGCATTCGATCAGAGGTGTGTGCAGGGGTTCGTACTAAATTGCGAAATAGCGACCTTCAGATTTACTGAAAATATTGGACTTCAAGGTTCACATTTATCACAATTTGGGTCATTGCCCAGCCTGTTGTGTGTTGGCACGGTGGGGGACTCACGATAGACGTGCTTAACAACTAATTAATTCGCTTTTGGAGCTTAATGTCGTCAAAAACGCTGCTCACTACGACATTTCTACGGTGTCCTTGCGACTACTCGTTTTGCCCAATTGGCGATCGATGATCTCGACGGGGTTTTGGACAGCTTTCGGTGCGACTGAGCATACTTCCCTTGGCCTGGCCTCGCGTCAGAACCCGTTAAACTTCTACTGGATGCTCATGTACATTTCGTTGCTCTACGACGACTCATTCTCCGCTGCTGCTGTTCGAGCTCCCCTGGTTTATCAGTGTCAGGCACGATGATGCACTATACAAAGGGAAATCAAAGACATTTTCATCACGAAAAGATCTTTGATCGACCACATACTTTGACAGGCTTTACTTTGTAGTCGCTAGACTAAGGAAAGCTCTTTGAGTTTCACCCCTTAAATTTATTCATTCGGACCCCTAGAAGCCAAGAAGAAAGTTTAAGGACTGTTCGTTAGTTTTAACCAAATGTTTAGGTATGAATTTTAACGTTTTTGGTCGTCTCGTACATTTAAAATTATATACGCATGTTTATCGATCTACAGTGAATTATAAGCGTTTTCTTCGGATATTTTGATAGGTAATCTCAGAATAACACATCATGAAAATAATGCATAAAAAATTAATTCGATTTCATTATAGAAGTGTTCCCAATTTTGATGATTATCATTGTGTTTTGAGAGATCTTCTGAAAATAAAGCAGTTGTTTTTCTATTGCGATTAAAACATGACGTGAGGACTACATACCCAAGTACAATTTAGAAACTAAATAGTTTTATTTATTTCTATGATAGTTTTATCGTAGATTTCCATAGTCTTCTCGGTTTTATAGTAATTTTCACCCAGTATCTTATGTAAATAATCTTGATCTGATTTTTATTTTAAACACGTCTTCAAGAACACTTCAGATGCATCACATAAAACTTCATTTTCAATAAGTACAAGTGACTTTGGTAACAGTTCTACGAAACTCTCATACTTATCTAAAGGGAACGCGCTCGTGAGCGAGAGTAAGTACTCTTGGCCGAGAACATCATAAATTTCTCCCGTATCAATCAACGCACTAATATGTACATTATTTATTGCAGTATTATTAATCCTTTCGTTTACGGGGGTGTCTTGCGTGGATTTCCGATCTGTTCATAACGGAAGTCGTGCTAATAGTGCAGACAGTTCCAGTGGTCTTCCTCCTCTTAGCCATGAAACTGGACCACTGGACCTTCTTGCAAGGTGGACTTCTGAATGTGATTAAGGCCGCACGGGACGTCATTATAATCATCCTATCCATTTGAAGAAGCAGAACTCAAGTACCACTCCATATATGGATGTGAAAAATTTATCACTATATTCTATATATGTGGTGCACAATCGATTAAATTTTCAGCTTCATCGGTTCACTAAAACTCGAGATTTGCTTCGGCAAAGTTTTGATGATAATTGTTAGAGTGAGACAAAAGATAGGGAAAATAACCCTTAAATGTTCGATTGCTTGCCCTGCTCAACGTCTGGGCCTTGTTGAGAAGTTCTCCACAGCTGCATATACTTACCTTTAGTAGTTTTGTAGCTTTAAATTTCATGTCGTAACAAAATCTAGCATCAACACTTTTCTCCAAAAACGAAAAGTGTAACTAAACAAACGTCAAAATGTTCTTCTCTTGAAAAAAAAAAAAACGAATCCTATCACGTTCTTCAAGAAGATCAGTTTGTCTTCATCAAGTTCGCCTCAAGCCTAAGAATTCTCAAGTGATACTTTTTAAACTTGCTCGAGTGCAGCAAAATTTATTATGAGTCTATGACAGTGTTGAATAAAACTACAGCCATGATTGTGATTATCGATGTTTTGGAATGGAAGCCATGATGGGAGAATCCACGTATGCTGCAATATTTAACATTTACGGGCCCCAAATGAATGAAATTGTTTCCCTGATAATGCAATATTATCGTTTCGGGTGTTTCTTGTACGATATTCACGATGGAATTAGCTTGACAATCGTAAACATAGAGGTATCGAAAAAACGGAAAGTTATTATTATAGATGATTTTATGTGCATTTTGTGTTATTTATGATAAACAATATCATAAACCAGTATTTATTAGATGAAGAACCGAATTTAGTACTATACCATTTAATTCCACTAGAGTTTGTATCTTTTGACAAATACGCGTATTTCGAGTGTTATTGATCATTGATTAATGATTAATCATTCAATAACTAATGATTGAATGCCCGAAAATATGCACCAAACGACTTAAAGTGTGCAACCAACGGATACTTAGACTAGATTATGATGAATATTACTCATGATTAACAAACAGCAATCTTTTGAACTTCATTAATTAATTACAGTTTTTCATGACAAATCGTGATGAATTGCTCTGATTCAAGAACGTAGTGGCCAATATATTGGAGTTGTGAAACGTAACTTGTGACATATCAAACTTAATGACTTATCATGTTTTAAACCGACTTTTCAAGCGTTATTGAATAACTTAAACACATACCGGGTTGTTAAGGTTTCTCAATTTTTCGGGGAAAGTAGTCAAAATATTTGTAGAAAAAGATAGTATAGCAAAAAACATTAGCAAGGCGAGCAACTCCCGGTAAACTCTTATATGTTGCTTATCTTGTGAATATATCATACATATTTGTGATACTCGAATTTTATTTCTTGAGACCCCAGGAAATTTGTTTACCGACTAGAGTAGGTGTACCAGTTATGGCCATAGTGGTTCCCTATTTTGCCATACATGATAATTTGATTGTTTTCACATTTCAAAAGGTTTTGTGCGTTTTGTCAGTAAGATACAGGTTATATCTTGATGCTAAAACATTCAAAAATATTAAAAATGTGAAGGGTATCGAAATTTTACATATGTCCAAAAGGGAACCATTTTAGCCATAACACTATCGCTACTCGGCTGTGCGAATCTCGGTTAAAATTAGCCGTTGCGAATCTCGGTTAAATTAGCAGCATTAAGCGTGCTCATGAATTTAGCAAACAAAGTAATTGAATTCATTCTCGAGGAATTATTAAAGCATTAGATATTGTAGTGAAAAATGATCTTGGCGAAATTTGGGTGAAATCAGTTTGAACATTTGGTAGAAATTTCCTAATGAGATCTCCATGAAAAAAATTAAACAATGTTTGAAAGGAATTAATTTTTATTGAATCTTGATTTCAGTTAAAACGGTTTGTGATTGAGAATTGTGATTTATTTGCTAAAACGAAGTTCACAAGATTTTTATATCAGATTTATTGCTAATCAATTCTAAGCTTCATCATTATGTAATGTATAACCCGTTTGTTTCATACTTCAAGATATTTAGTGCATACTTTCGGGCATTTTATCATTAGCCTTTGAATGATTTATCTTAAATCAATGGTTATTAATATTGAACAACACAATTCAAATTGAAAAGCTTACAGCATGGTTTATCGTTTATAATCATCAAATGTTTAATCAAGGTTAACATAACGCTCTGATATATCTGCAGGCGATGTGAGATTACAAAAATCCAACATGAACAAAAACAACGAGGGAGCTGTTGACAGAATTACCACCTACTAGGGGAAAAGGACTTATTTTCGATCTACAAAAATGTTGTGCCAATTTTCGGATTTTCATACAAAGCATGCAAAATCTTATGAATGGCTTAAAAACTAGTGCTAGGTCAAAATTTGGTGATCTGTCCTTATAAATGGCAATCCTTCATGTAGAATAGTAGTCTCCAAACGGGTCTTTGGTTTCGGATCAAATACATCTAAGAACACCGTCCTACATGTAGGAAATACGTAAGGGTCTTTCTTAGTCTTAATTATATCCGCGGATAATTCAAAGCCATGCTGTACTTGGTTGGATTTGGAACTACCTTGGGCATAAACTATCACTGTGCTTGTCACACGATATAAGAAATGCAAATTTTTTTTTATATATTTGGAAGCAGTGTTGTAAAATTAGTTGGTTTAATTTTCTTCAATGATTGATTGATGATTTATTATATGTTTGACCTATGATTAAGATTATGATTACTGAATAAAATTAGGGATCTCTATGATTATGATCAATGATTATTGATTAAAATACAATATTGCAATGATTATGATTAATGATGAACATTTTCGATTAATCATAATCATTAATCATTAATCATGATCAAATTTATGATTAATCATTAATGCTCTGATAATAATACATTTTGCGCGGGTACTGAAATATTTTCAGAATGATGCTGAATTCTTCATAACCATTCTGCAAGTAGTTTCATTTTAAGTATTCAAATAAAAGTCAGTTTAGATATTTTGGAACAATTCATTTACCTTTCTTCACTAAATTAGAAACCATCTAAGCTTGAAATAATGCATTTTGTCTGAAGATTGTATTCCTCATGGTTTGTGAGACATAGCCGTACTAAGTGAAAGTCAAGCTATGCAATTGAAAAGGACGTGACTACCCAAGTAACCAGTAAGCCGTAAAAATCGACACCATGTCAGTTCTATGCTCGTTTTAAAGGCATGGCCAACAGAGCTTATTGGAACTATATCGTGATTAAGGGCTGCTCAAAAACCACATTTGGTGAATTATTCGGCCGATAAACGGAATGTTATAGCACGTGGGCTGAGGAAAAAGAAAAAAAAAATGTGTTTATTTCATGTAGGGTAATTCGCTAATTGAACGCTACCCAAATGTTGAACGATCTGTAGAAACCATGTTAAAACAGGAAATTAAATCATTTTCAAACAGTTTCAATAAATTATACAGATTATTTTGTAAGTTAGCTGTAGTATTGGACACAATAAATTTAATTTGCACATAAATTTCTGGAACGAAATATTTAATGAAAATTTTTATCGGTAGGTGGAACGAATTTTTCAATTCTCTTAAAAAATAACTTAAGCTGGGGCTGCTATGAAATAAGCTGTGTGGTAAAACATACTATGCATATTGGGTTAAGCAACTATTCACGATATCAGTAAAAGTCTACTTTAGTTATTTTCTAAACATCCGTACAATTTACTCGTACCTATTAATAACATAAAAACATTTTCAATTGCACTTTAGTTTCACCTACATTTTCCATTTGTTGAACACTAGCATAACATGAAAGTCTTGATTTCATCAACAGTATTGCCAGATTTTTTATTTTTGTACCAAATGAAATGGAATATTGCATAACACAATATAGTATTGTTTATTGCTTTAAATATATGTTGAATAATTATTATAAAAACTTCTATAATGGTGTCTGTTGCAATGGTGAAAAACGCCATTCAGTAAGTATAATTAATTGCATCCCTGGCAATATTCCGATTCTTTTATTGAATTTCACTATCTTCACTATGGCATCATTGCCATCACCGTTTGTTTGTTTACATCATGATTGAAATTACGCATCGGCTACCGACTCATCCGGAGTATAATCTCAATCTCGCGATTGTTGCTGTAATGTCAAAAATAGTGTACATTAGGAGAAGCTGCTAAAGTCTATGGAGTGCCAAAGGGGACAATTCACTTCCGTTTCAGCCCAAAGTGGTCAGGGAAAGTGCTTCGCGGACCTAGCCCTGCCCTCACAACCGACGAGGAGCGCGAACTTGCATGTTTAATGAATGCGGGAGTAAATCGGTCAACATTTAGCGACAATCGTTCAACATTAGGATAAGATGGGTTATGTATGTGTTCAACAATTGGTTATAGAACTATCAATTTAAAAATATATTTTTTCAATAAAAAATGGACATTACAGCGCCAAAAATATAACAGAAATAATGCTAAACAATCGTCTACGGTGTTGAATGCTTTTTTAGCAACCTTTTTATCAGAATTTCCATGAAAATTAAATAACAAAAAAACATCTATCTCAACCGTTCAACATTTGGCGATTTACCCTACTTTTTTCCTTTTTCTGTCTCATCTGATTCGATTTTTTGTTGAATGACTGCGGTTCAAAATAAAGTTTTCGCATCTCCTACTATTAGATGATTCCCATCTGCTCCATCGATGCCTTTCTGATTTACCTTGCTCAGCATCGTAACATCATGGATGCTGGGAGATGTAATTTCATGTGCCGTTTTGTCTCAAATTTCGAATAGACTCATAGGCCGAACACTCGGTTTTTGTATGGCGAGTTGGTTGAAATGTTTCACTGAAATAAGTCGAGCACTCGACACTGAAGAAGTCTGTAAGTCGCAGACGAAATAGGCCTATCTGTCAAAATAAGCAACACATATTAGAGTTTAAAGGTATTTGCTTGCCTTACTAGTGATTTTAGTATTTTATTCTTTGCAAAAAAGTGAAGTGTTAAAGTTCAATTTGTAGTTTTAAACATACTCTAATAATCCCTCCCCTAAATCTATATAAATAAAAATGGAGTGGTGTTTGTATGTCACGAAATGGCTTACGAACGGGTCAACGTATTTGAATGATAATTTCTACGTTTTGTTCCTCAAGGGTTCCGACGTGTTTTTCTTCGACGTGACATTCTTCGTGCTGCCTTTTCGTTATGCGGGGGATTCGCTTTTCTGTACTACTCTCTGTGAACATGAAATGAACACAAATATTTCAGCTACAGTGATTGGTAGATATTTCAATCAAATTTACTTCAATTTTACTCAACATGTAAAATTTCAATGTCATGAACATGGTTTGTTTTAAGAGATGTATCCAGTTTACACTTTGATTTAATATTTTTTTTCTGTGTACAAGTTTTGGGGACATCCTTCACGTCTGTCACTCTCTGGTACTCCCCGAATTCCATTACCACGAATGACTATATTACCATCTCTGATTGAGAAAACGTACCGTAATCCGAGGCCAAATTGATCACTATTTTACATATTTTTATTACCGACGTTATCAAGTCCACCCCAGTTATCAATAGACCATTTCCGTCAGATCTAACCCCCAGTTTTTGTATTTTTTTTCGAAAGACAATCATTTTTAATGAATATTAACGCTTTCAGATTTTGTTTATATGCACTCCTGATTTTCTTACAAATTTTTGAAAACATGGATACTCACCACATTTTGAAAAATAATTCGAGATGCGGCACAGCTTGTTCAACCCTATGGGTATCAGCGTGGTGATTTTGCAACAGTTTTTCGATTCTACCCCTGCATTGGGATGCTTGTGATCCCGGTCTGGGCGCCCCAAACAGGAGCGCCAACGAAACTAAACTGAAATTACTCAAGCAAACGTTTTTGAACCAAGTTGGAACTTGCGCAAGCCGTTCTGAATTACAGTTTCAACCCAACCCGATTCAGGTCTTCCTTTAGGAAAATGTATTTTCCTCCACAGATTCAAAATTCAAAACCACCCCCCAACAACTAAACTCTCATCCACCCAAAAGTTACGGTACCGGTAGTTCTATTAGAGGCTATTTTTTTATTATTCATGCCAACAAATGCCTAAATCTATCTGTTTGCTGTTGATCCGGAAGATTTCCGTCTTGAGGCAGCAACAGCCGCGCAATGAAATTTGCCTGCCTCTAAGCGGGAATCTTCCGGCTTATTCAATCCTCGTCGGCACAAAACACATAGATCAGGCATCTATCGACTACAATCCTTGCGTTTCAGAACCGTGTAGTGTTCGCCCGGTGCGGTCATAGCCGGCCGAAGCGGTGAATGTGGTTTCCGCGGTGATTACGGAGACTTCAGGAACCGTGAAGGAAGGAGGGAGCGAAACCAGCGGAGCATGATGAATGAAAACATAAACAAAAATCATCTGGTCATGCCAGCTGATCTTAAATTTACCACAACGTGGTGGCAAAACCATAGGGGAAAAAGGGGTCTGCATTTTTTCGAGGTGAAACAAATTGTAGGGGACCGAGGGGTGAACTAACGTGCCGCAAGTTTTTCATTGTTTTCTAATAGTTAAAGGCTCCAAAACATATCGGTTCTTTAGGAAAGTTTGTTCAGTAACTTGACAAAAAGCATATAAGCCAATAAAAAAAAAATCACGGAAATGGTCTATTTGCCCCCGGATTACGGTACTTGGCATCAACAGATACTGTTTACTGTAACATCCCAACTAACAATTTTAGCGCTATAAGCCAAGATTATTTGATTTGTGCTGTATAACAGTTGAATTGAAGCAGCGAACGCAGCAAAAAATGAAAGCTGTCAAAAATAGAACGATTAGCGTTAATACAGCTGTAACGCAAACGTTTTGCAGCTACAAATCTTAGCTGAATAAATTTCGTCAGTTATCGCTTTTGCTGCTTTCACTAAGCTGTAACTCAACACCGTAAAAGATAGCAACCTAATGATGTGGAATAAAACTCGCCATCATCAATCCGGCTGCTTCTATACAATATGATTTGTTATGCTGCTCAATATATATTTAAGAAGCGCTTTGTCGTCAGTTATACAGCGAGCATACAGCAGTAAGCTGTAAAACAACAACTTGTGGCGCATCTACTCAGCTTGTTAGATGTAAACATTGCGTTTGACATTTCGCACCCTTTTACAGCCTGATGAAGTGGTGTAAGCGCGGCTATGACATCTTTTACGATCATTATAAAATATTGTGTGAACCGTTTTCGATGTAGAACAAAACGGTGTGTTTTCTTTGCCTTTCGATATAGACTGTGGTGGCAACAAGGGCAGCGTCGTGACTTGTGGATGCAGAGATCGTGAGTTCGATTCCAAGCGATGGAAGGTAACGTTGGGAACATTAAATTCAGATAGTTATGATATGTATTCCGGAAGCTGTGAAACAGCTTGAAAATAATATTTAATCGATAATACAGCGAAGCTGTATAATAAGTATTCAACAGTTGCGAAATGGTTGAGAAAGCGCCTTTCGAAGATGTGACACAGCTACTTGTCGTTTAACTGTCGAGATAGAGCAATGATCGGTATGAATAAGAGCTGCCAACACAGCTTAAAAGTAGCTGAGTAGATTCGCCAGATGTGTTGGTAAAAGGATCGCATAGAAGCTTTCGTTCGTATGTACAGCGCCTTTACTCAGCATAAAGCCGTATAAAGAGGGTCTAGAGAATGTTTACATTTGCACTAAATGTTAGTTGGGATTGATATTGGCTTTCGCTAAAATCGTTAATTCACTAGCATGAATAATGTGCTCTGCTGCATGAAAAATCCACAGCACGCGATTATCTGCAAATGTCGATATACTGTCGCAGTGATAATAAAAATAACCAAATGTTGCAGATTTACCAAATTTGGAACTTTCGCGTCCTTGAAGAATCGAAGCTTACTTGAAAATCGTCAGAGTTGCGCAAATATTGTCTGCACGTTACCGCGAGCACCGAAATATTCTATTTCATTTCATTTCAGGGGTTCCACAGTGGCGGGCCTTCATTCAAAGGTCGGACAAAACTTTCTATTTATCTATTTACTATTTTGAATACCTGATACCATCCCTTTGTAAATAACTGTCAAGTCGAAAACTCAATTTTCTTGTGAAATTTATCCAAATTAAGTTTTTTATATCTATTCGAACAGAAAGGCTGTTTTCATAAACAGTTGATTGTAATGCAGCAATTTGTACATAAACCTGAATAACAGATACAAATTCAACTTCCTTTTACTAATTTAAGCAAAATTTTAAACGAGTTATGACACATGATGCAGATTTGATAACGATATGGATAAATTAGGGGGAGATCCCCCAGTACCGGACAGCACCCAATACCGGACAAAGTCGAAAAATTGAGAAATCATGATCCAATCAAGATGGTGTATTAGAGGAAAAGAAAGCTATAATGGAGGCTAATGTTTGCGTAGAATAACATTTCCTTTTTTAAAAAGTAGAAAAGTTTGGAAATCTTAAAAAAATTGAGGTATCGCCTTCATTTTGAGCCTATTTAGTAATTATTTTGAATATGAAAAAATACTATGGATCACGCAAGCATGATCGAACATAATCCTAATCTGATAGTATGAATGTATTTTGTACCATAAATGAACAAAATATGGACAAATTACAATTTTTGTTAAGCACCTTCTGTCCCCCAGTTTCTGACAGCTTGATTTTCTATATGATATCCTTGTAATTATTGCACCAGTGTTTCTAAATACATTCATTTTTCATGGTTTTCGTCGATCATGGCATCAAACATGCAATGAAATTAAGAAGAACAACATCGTAAAATGTGCTATTTTTCATCATATATGAAAGAAGTTTTTGATGGACATCTAGCAAATTGAGAAAAACTCAAATTGTTCTTGTAAATGTTGCAAATACATTGAAGTGGCAATTATATAATATTCCTATAGTAAAAACATTCAATGCTGCTCAAATTTACAGAATTCGAGGCATTTCCAGATCGTGTCCGGTATTGGGTGCCACCTTTCAAGATCGATCATTTTGGTACTATGCTGATATGCTGCTTATTAGTGAGTAACTCATATACACGAAACACTTTACATAAAACGTTCGATATTTTGAAAACTTATCAAACTTTTAGGGAAGGACTGTGAAATACATGTTTTACTACAAATAATATCTTAACGTGTTAAACATTATGTTATTATATCCAGAACAAAGGCTTAAGATAACGCTTTCAAATGAAGCCTATTCAGCTTATTCAGCTTAAATCGTTTTCATCATTCAATGGTATTGAAGCCTATAGAAATATTAACGAATGATTTTGAGAACATGAATTTTTGAGGTTTTGTCCGGCCATGTGCCGTAGTACTGCGAAAACGAGTAGAGGTTCAAGTCGGCAATCGCAACAACGATTTTTGGGTTCCGGGAAGAATTGATACCATTTGCTGCGATTTAATGTAATTTATTGTCACTCAAGACTTACCGATTGAAGTCTTACCCAAGTACGCCAGTGATCCAACCGTTCGCTGGAAGCACCTATCAAGCTCGATGACAACGATCACCCGTCAACAAACCGAGAAGCGGGTGTTGGGTACTGCAATTCAGACCAGTTGTTTGCATACTTCACCCTATGTGTGTATTGGGTGTTCAAACAATCACCCGAGCTGATTAAATTGTGGACATCCTGAGAACCGGGCAGTAGCGTGGTAAGACCAAATGCCCGGCAGTGGTGGAATTTGAGTCATCGCCCAATCAAAACAACGGCACACCACCCAGGCGAAGTAACGATGATGATAATGGCCCGTCATTGGGATGATGTTGATGATAATGGTGCAAATCATCTACATATTTTACTACATCACCACCCACAAACATTCGGCTGCAACAGCCTCCGGTGTCGAACGATCGGTGGTGTGACGCTTATTCTGATTGATGATGAGAATCATGACGAGTTCTGATGATGTGTGAAGATTGTCATTCCATTTACATTGCGTTCCTTACATTTTTGTTTTGCTGTAGTATAATTTCAACCATTGTGGTCATATTTTTGGTATTATGTGTTAAGCAAGGTAGGTAGGTATATGGGTAAGATAACTCAAAACTGACCAAAATATCGATTACACCCCTTTGCGTATGGGACCCTCAAATATGTGTACCCACAGTAAGATTGACGTAGGTAGCATAATCCGAATCGGACAAATTTGAAAGGTAGGAACAAAACTAGTAAGTAAGGGACGGATCTTTTGTAGGGGTTATAATACTCGCCTCTCACGCCGAGGACCTGGAATCGAATCCCATCCCCGGGATAGTCACTAATGACAAAAAGGTTAAAATAACGAGTTCCTTCAGAAGGGAAGTAGAGCCCTTTGGTCCTGAGATGAACTAGCCCGGGGTAAAAACTCGTTAATAAAGACATAAAAAAATAGTATGTTGATGTGCATGATTAAAATGCATACGATGATGAGTATGATTGTTATTCAAAAATGTGCACTGATTTTTTTTTATTGAATTTTAATCCATCTCGATTGATTTTACTTAATATTGTTGGTTCACAAATATAGTTGGTAGTCTTGTCCAAATTGACCCCTGTAATTATAAATTCAACTCATCTAATTAAGCCATAGTAGTCTCAGGAGAGATCAATGTGATTGGTCAATTCAGGAACTGAAGAATCTGGCTTCAACTGGTTCTGGTGGTCTATATTGACCTACGTGATTTTCAATGTTAAAATGCGGATTTAATTTCAATATTTGTCATACATTATATGGATTGAAAGCTTTAATTTGGCGTATTTGCAGTACATGTATACAAAACGAATATTTGTTTATGGATTTGTTCTCGTAGACTGGTCAAAACCGGGTTTTCTACCCAATTGTTGTACACGAAGGAATGTATCTGTAAGTCTGACAGCTACACTGATTTAAGCAAATATTCCGAACAACTGTTTTAAACCAACACATTTTATTCATTCCAGTTCCTATCCGGGCCTTTCATCACAGCACAAACCACCATTATAAATACCATTTTCGCAATCACCATCTCCGCCGTAGATCATAATCCAAGCTTTCATGATTCGCTTACGCACCTCGGTGACCCAATCGCAGTACCACATATTCCCGAACAAACTTAGCGTTCTAAGACCGGGCAGCGCCATTGGAAAGTTGTTCATCTCGTGAAGAAAATTATCCTCTATGTAGAGTTCTCTTACGCTTGCCAGCGTTACTTTCATTGGGATGTCAATGGTTATGATAGTGTTTTCTGCTAAATCCAGAACAATCAAGTTTTCTAATCTTCCCAATTGTTTCATGTCTATCGTGGTCAAGTTGCAACTCCGCAATATGAGCTTTTCCAGACCTTTTAGGTATTCTATGCTAAATGGAACAGCTACCATGAATTTTGATCGTATTTCCAGCGTTTTCAGCTCTCGATTCTCTTGTTCGGCAGCAAAAAACCGGAACAGGTTGGTGTCCAATACAGATAGCGATCGCAGTGATTCGGATAGAAAGTACACCTCCGTCACATTTCCATGATAGATTGCCAACGCTTCGATGTGAGGCGGTATCGCATGGAAGTGATTCGATCCAAATTGAGTGAAGCTACTGTTGACCAACTCCAGTACTGTATAGTTCTGCAAAGAATCGGTTTCCAACTCAAGGAAATTGTTTTGGTTGGAATTTAAGTGGACGCAGCTCTCCTCTTGATGCCACTGGACCACGATGGGCTCGTCTTGGCACTGGAATCGTTCTTGACGCGAATATGGAATCCATAAAAAGATAAGGTAGATGACGAGGGTCCTTGAAAATATCAATGATTACCATTCAGAAGGTCAGAAACAAAATAGATCTACTTACTTCAATGTCGGTTCCATTCTTATCAGCTCGTTCGGGACAACGGTTAGAATCGAACTACCAGGGAAGAAGGTAGAACTTTGCTTGCTGATAATCGAGCTTGTTCGTGCTAATCGTTTGCAAGGTTGTTTGTAAGCAATCGTCGATTTTCTAATCACTCGATTCTACGCTATAAAAAGTGAATGCGGACGAAAGGCATGGTTGTAAAGATTCCTTGACATAAGCACGAATTTCTACTCAACAGAATGATTTTCATTGGCATAATGGTTACTCTTTATAGAACGGATTATTATTATTTACTCATTAATTCATTTATTGTCTTATTAATTTTCATTACACTGCTCACACTGTTATGAGTCACCTAGTTACGATCATTAGTTACTTTACTTCACATGAAATTCAAACGGAATTGACCTGTAATAGTCTGACTACTGTACAATGAATAATACTCGATGTGCAGCTGCTCTCTCCCCGCTCAAGCATTGGTTGCGTCTAGCATTCTGCTGCACTTAGTCTGGACATTAGCTTTAGCTGGACTAAACCTTCTTGTACCCATTTTAATCAGAAGCGACTTAAAGTTCAGTTAGCTTGCAGTATGTCGTTCGCTATCAAAGACAGTACAGCGCCAAACTTAAAGTGCTTAGGGATGATTAAAATAGTACGTAATGCAATATTTGCTAATTTTAGAATCCCTTTCTCCCTCTTAACACTTTTGTTTGGAAAATTTAAACCGTAACACTACGAAAGCGCAGCGTCGTCCCCTTTTGCGTTAACTTAATATCTGAAGGGGTTTAGATATCTTACGCGCCACACAATTTATTTTTAATTTCCGTACAAAAAATCTATAAAATAACTTCGAAAATCGTCTCATGTTCTCAATGGTCAGACCTTAATGAGAAACTTGTTGACAAATTATTGGAGTCCATGAAGCTTCACTATCCTCCATAGATCGTATCATCAAGTTATCTAAAAAATAATAAAACTTCCTACAAAAAGTAGTCTTGGAAACTAACCAATTTTATGTGTTTAGTAGTCAGATATTTATGTGTTTTAGTAGTAATATATCAATTTTTCCCCACGTTAAACTATTCAAAAAGATTTTAAATGATAATCGTGCCTATTCTGCGCGGCGTGTGAGGTGACACGAGTCGAATGAGGTGACAATTGTCGACTCGCTCTCATTTGATTAACATTAGTCGTCTCACGTCACTCGCGGTGAGAGCGACTCGTCTCGACTCACACGCCGCGCAGAATAAGCACAAATATTTTTAAAAATTACATATGGCCAAATAGGGAACCACTATGGCTATAACTGGTACACTGTCCCTAATTATTTCATTTAAAAAAAAGAAAACCTAAGTCTTAAAACTAGAACTTCCTTCAAGAATATCGCATTGTTTTGCAGAACATGGAGTTCTTCCACAAATTTAGAGCGAAAAACCTTTACAACCAAGCTTTTAATAATCTAACAGGCTCAACTCATGAATTAAAATTACTTCGGATATTGCAAGAATTTCATTTAAGATTTCACAAGGCAATTTTCAATGATTCCAAAAAAAAAATCACATCTCTAAATATTTTGTAGTTAGGTTTCCCAAGAATATGTTTTAGAATTTGGCCAGAGATTTTTTTAAATCATTTTGTCACAAGTTTGTTTTTACTAGAATTCTTCTAAGACTCATTCAAAAAATTTTCGATCAATATCTCAAGAAGGTCTTCTATGGTTTCTCTCTGTTATTTTTCGGGGATTGTGTTTTCATGTTTTTTTTCAGAAATTAATGACAAAATCTCCAGATAATTTGACAGGAGTACAAGAAGCCTCATACAATTGCTTCATATGATCTCTTCACTATCACTTTTTTCACATATTCTATCTATTTGTACTTGAGACTTCATCAAGTGATTGTCATGTATTCTTACACAAGTGACACAAGTGACGTCATGTATTCTTACACAAGTTTTTCCATTACAGAATCAAGTGTAGATAGCTCTAAAATTACAGCTTGGAGCTTCCAAATAAATTCGTTCAAATGCATCTGGATTCCATTAGCAATTACTAGGAAACTCCTTGAGAGTATTTTTTTGGAAACATGAAAATAATGCTATCATTCTAGTTTTTTTCAAGAATTTTCAAGATATTTTCTTTCTATTTCTTCTAGAATTCACTTAAGCTCGAGGAAATCATCAAGAAATTTCTCCTGGGATTATTCATGATGTTTCTCGTCTGTATGACAGAATTGCTTCAAGCATTTCACCAAATTTCTTTCAAATTTCTAACTAGAAAATCCTTCAAAGATTTCTGAAGCAACTCTTCTAAAAATATATTTGCCACAGATAGCTGTAGTAATAATAACACTGTTATCCGCCAAAACCATGCTGAGAATCCTGGTATTGAATCCCAACGTCGAGGATCTCTTCGCATTTTTTCTTCACTGCCCAGGGCAAAAAAAAACTCTAAATTAATAATTGTGAAAGTGTTCATTAACACACTCAGCTGAAAAGCAGACACTGTCCCAGTTGAAACGTGACGCAAGAAAGTAGAATAAAACTTCCGCACAAATTCGTTCTAACAACATACCGTTGGTAAGGACCGGAAATGGGACATTTAAATTTGTTTATAAATATGTAAATACTTACCAAATGCTCTGCAGCAAATGTGAATTCTCAACCCATATCCAGTAAATTACTTTAAAAGGAACGGATAACCGCCAACAACTTCCGAAAGGTGCCTTGTTCAAATGTAAGTAGTAAAATAGAGAAATTGAGATCAGTGATGTGTTAATAAGAAATTATTGTAAGTAGCAACAGGTATCAGTGGAGGAATTAGTTTAGTGTAACAGAACCTAACATCAACCCACGGGAAAAGATAAAGAGGAAAAAGTAAGAGAGGAAACCACTTTTTGTGAGTATTAAAGATAAGTAATTAATTTATATGCAATTAAAGAAAATGAAATAAATTACAGTTTTAAGCGTTGCTGAAAACAAATCAGTCGCTGACGTAAATTTTGGCTTCCCTTCGGAAACACTCGGCATAAAGCACAAAGGGAGGGGTGCTCCCAGCAAATATGCCCTAAAGGTTATCAATAAACATTGCTTCAATAAAAAAATACTTAAAAAAGATTTTTTTTTTCTTTTAGCACATTTTTAAAGTGTATTCGAACTTATTGAACACCATGAATACTTTCTAAGTAAACCATTCGATGCCATAAGTTGAAGCTCGTTCATTTCAAGCAAACAATCCAAGCAACAAACGGTTTAAATCATCTGCATTAGAAACGAGAGCTGAACTGGCGCACAAACTGCATCCACTTCATTAGAGACGATCGTTACAATTTAACGCAGGCATCTGGCGCGGTTTGAAATCAACATTCTCAAGCCAATCTAGTACCGACGATCTCAGTTCATTTAGGAACTTCCTTTGGCATTCATTTGCTCACTGTAGGGCACAAGGTTCTGCTGCGCCTCCCACCTAGCTGCATAGATCCCGATTCGTCACAACCGTCCGCCGTTCATCACCCTGATTCGGCTAGTCGCAGCTTCGAACGAAGCTCTCAACGCTTCGCAGTGGCGCTTGGACGGACAAAAATATATGAATTTGTGAAGAATGTAATCCGGACAAAATACATTGAAAAATCCACATTTTAAGCCTCGCATACTCTGAGATAACGCCCTAAAAGCCATTGGTAGCCACCTGTGTAGCTCGTTTTTTCTGAGCAAAAGAAGGAATAAGCATCCAAACCAACATCACGGGCAGGTAGATATTGATCATTTCTTCCCCACAGCGTTATTAAATAACATGAAAATCCATTCAGATGCTCAGTAACAACGAGCTACACACATGGTTACCAATGGCTTTTAGGGCGAGATCAGAAGTTATGCGAGAAACTTTTGTTTATTTTCAAGAAGATACCTTTGAGGATCAAGTTCCTCTTCTACATTCCGAACAGAACCTGTTGCACAGCTTAGTGTTCTTTTTAGCACTTCCACAAGATAATAGATAGGATCCTATTCTTGTCACTTTTGATTCACTTCGGCAATAGGGGTTTTTAAAGCTTCTGAGCTCTTTTTCGACCTCAATATGCGTCGTATTCAAGTGCTTCTTATTGTAAAGTTTCAGACAATTCGGTCGAGAAAACCCCCCATGCCAAAGTAAATCATGGAAGTGCCCAAGTAGCT
Source organism: Aedes aegypti (assembly GCF_002204515.2). Taxonomy (NCBI): domain Eukaryota; kingdom Metazoa; phylum Arthropoda; class Insecta; order Diptera; family Culicidae; genus Aedes; species Aedes aegypti. The sequence continues at coordinate 110,386,155 of NC_035109.1, forward strand.
CTGCATGAGTATCGTTTTTTTCAAGAGGGTGGAAAGTTTTGGGAATGCCGCACTACCAACTCCCTAAATTCAGTCCATTCTCTGTTTATGGTGTGCAGAATGCACAGACCCTTCTTCTTCTTGGCACTTGTTCTCACTGAGACAAAGCCTGCTGCTCAGCTTAGTGTTCTCATGAGCAATTCCACAGTTATTAACTGAGCGCTTTCTTTGCCAAAGCTGCCATTTTTGTATTCGTGTATCGTGTGGCAGGTACGATGATACTCTATGCCCAGGAAAGTCAAGGAAATTTCCATTACGAAAAGATCCTGGACTGACCGGGAATCGAACCCAGACACCTTAAGCATGGCTTTGCTTTGTAGCTGTGGACTCCAACCACTCGGCTAGGGAAGGCTGCGCGTTTGCTGCTACGGATATCTGGGCCCAGGATCAAGAAAAGTTGGTAAATGATGTTTTCACTTAATTCGGACACTTCTGTGGTTTTGATCGAACTTTTTTATGCAGACACGCCACTGTGCGCTCTGCTTCCGAACTGGACCGTACGAATTCAGTCATCCTCACCATCTCGTCGTGGGACCGTCCGTCGGTCGGTCGGTCGTTTAGACGTCGACGCAAACGATTCGGATGTCGTGATTAGCATGTGACGTCTGTGATTAAATAATGATCACTCGGTACACTCTGTTTGTGTACTCATTTTCGCAACTATCCGCTCCGCAGTTGATAGACATGATCAACATCACATCGTGCGGATGGATGTTGTCGTCGGTTGGCCACAGCAACTCAGCAGTTCGAGACCCGGGTTGGATTGGAAGCGCTTAATTGGTCTGTCGTCTGCCCCGCGAGAGCACCAACGATACCTACGTTCGTACTAACTGCATACAATATTCACGATATAATTAAATCTCTGTCATGTGCTTGTGGACCGGATCAGCACGGCGAGAGAAGTCTACTACTGCCTTACCTATAGATGCCGAACGCCGAAAATGTCAATTGAGAATCACGCGACCGGCAGTGATGGAAGTGGTTCAACCGTAGAAAGCATTCTATCTCCGTGTGCAACATGTGGTTAGGGAAGATTATCAGGTATCGGACATCTATGATTATTTATCTTTTGAGCTGTGGGAAATTTCGTTTTTTTTGCTATCATATGATTCTCAGAAAATGAGTTCAAGACTGAACATAAGTTTGAATCGGAAATACGTGTCCTAGCCATATATTTTTGTAACTTAAGCAATGAACTCAATATTTAACAATAAATTCGAACAGTCGTCACCCTACTGATTAGATCTTTCTGAAATGCTAACAGTTGGCGCCAACATCCATTTTCTAAAAACTACACGGCGACATTGTAACTTGAATTCCATTCATTCAATGTGCTTCGCTCGGTTCTCAAATTGGGGATTCGAACCCACGACTTGTATGAAAGACGATGGCTTTACCAACTGAGCTCCCGAGAAGGTAAAGAAGGTAACAATTTTCGAATGCATTCTGTGAATTAATACAATTTTAAGTTTCTGTGGAATAGATTAGGCTATGACAGACAAACAGTGTTAATGACGTGAGCCTGCGGGAGACAGCTCTCTCTCTCTCTCTCTCTCTCTCTCTCTCTCTCTCTCTCTCTCTCTCTCTCTCTCTCTCTCTCTCTCTCTCTCTCTCTCTCTCTCTCTCTCTCTCTCTCTCTCTCTCTCTCTCTCTCTCTCTCTCTCTCTCTCTCTCTCTCTCTCTCTCTCTCTCTCTCTCTCTCTCTCTCTCTCTCTCTCTCTCTCTCTCTCTCTCTCTCTCTCTCTCTCTCTCTCTCTCTCTCTCTCTCTCTCTCTCTCTCTCTCTCTCTCTCTCTCTCTCTCTCTCTCTCTCTCTCTCTCTCTCTCTCTCTCTCTCTCTCTCTCTCTCTCTCTCTCTCTCTCTCTCTCTCTCTCTCTCTCTCTCTCTCTCTCTCTCTCTCTCTCTCTCTCTCTCTCTCTCTCTCTCTCTCTCTCTCTCTCTCTCTCTCTCTCTCTCTCTCTCTTTTTTTTTTTTTTTTTTCAAAGTTTCAAAAACCTGGCCTGTTAATTATTGGCACTGTGTGGGATTCACTTGCGTGCCTATCCACTAAAACCTAGTCCTCACTTTCGGCGGTAGCCTGGATCCCCCCGGATTCCACTACATGCGACTTCGTCGGGGGGGGCTATGCATCTGCACTTCTCTTACGTTCTTGACGTTTTCCCGCTCTGTGCTCTTGCACTCTGCGCAGTCTGCCAGTGGTTTGCTCTTGCATGTTGAGCAGACTGCCGTTCCACCTTCTTCCGCTTTTCTTTCTCCTTCCATCGTTCATCCCTTCTCGCTTCCTTCTCCTCCTGACTTCCCCCGGCGTCGGAGGTTGTCACCAGTACCGGTTGGGGAGACGTCCGCACTGATGGTGCCCCGACTACCGGCGGCTATCGCAGGGGAGATCTTCGCCTTCTTTCTTCGTCAGGCTGACTCGAGTGCCGAGGTCGGTCAAACGATTCCGGTTGGGGGTTGACTTCCGGTTCGTTAGCGCCCCGACGACCCGATGCCAGGCACTGCTCTCTGCCTCTCACTTCGCTGCTCTTCCCGCCAGTTTCTCTGCAAGATAGATGTTATCTCCACCACCATTTTTTCCACCAGATTCCAAAGGTTAGCATCGCCTATCATTTTGCTTACAATCATGTCTGCATTGAAATCCTGTCCAAAAGCAGCCACCGCCGCGCTTCGTTCCATGTTGAACCTCGGGCAGTCGAAAACAACATGTTCCGGCGTTTCCTCTCTTTCACTACACACAGGACAGAACGGTGACGGCGCGTGGCCGAACCGATGTAAATACTGCTTGAAGCAACCGTGACCTGACAGGAACTGTGTCAGGTGGAAGTTTACTTCGCCATGCTTCCTGTTTACCCAGGTCGACACATTCGGGATGAGTTTGTGGGTCCATCTACCTTTCTCAGAGGCGTCCCATTCTTGCTGCCACTTGCCCAGCGAGCCGATCCTCGCCAATTTCCTCACCTGACTAGTGCCTCTCCGCTGATAACACTCGATGTCTTCTCCCAGGGTGATGCAAATCGGAGTCATCCCGGTGATCACAAATACCGCCTCCGACGATATTGTTCTGTATGCGCTTGCTACTCTCATAGCCATGATCCGGAACGTGCTGTTGAGCTTATCCCGATTGCGCTTGGTTTGCAGTGCTGCACCCCAGGCCGGAACTCCGTATCGCAGTATCGACGATAATACGCTAGCCAGAAGACGCCTCCTACTGCTTCTCGGACCATGAGCGTTCGGCATGATCCTTGTGAGTGCGTTGGTCGCCCTTGCCGCCTTCTCACATGCATAGTCGACGTGGCTGTTGAAATTTAGCCGATCGTCTATCATCACGCCCAGGTGTCTGAGTGACCGCTGTGACGCTATGACATGTCCCCCGACGGTAATCTCAGCGTGTTGAACCGCTTTGCGATTGCTGACTAATAGCACCTCCGTTTTGTGGTGGGCTATTTTCAGCTTGACTGCATTCATCCAGTTCTCAACCGTACCCATTGCCTCCGTTGTTAGCACTTCCACTTCTTCCAGCGTTTCGCCTATTACAGTTAGGACGACGTCATCAGCGAAGCCGACGATCTCGACGCCCATGGGTAACTCCAATGATAGGACCCCGTCGTACATCCCATTCCACAGCGTCGGACCCAGTATGGACCCTTGAGGAACTCCCGCCGTTACTCTTAACTCCTTTCGGCCGGCGTCGGTTGCATACACCAACATCCGATTCTCGAAGTAACTCTGTAGAATTCGGCACAGATAGTCAGGAACCCGCATTCTATGCAGCGCTGTGGCGATGGCCTCCCAACTGGCACTATTGAACGCGTTCTTAACGTCTATCGTAACTACGGCGCAGTAACGATTCCCTCTTCGTTTTTGCTTCGATGCCTTCTCGGCCCTCTCCAGGACCGTCCGAATAGCGTCTACCGTCGATTTTCCCTTCCGGAATCCGAACTGCCTTTCTGATAGTCCGTTCGCGCTCTCCGTACATTTAGCCACCCTGTTTAGGATGACCCGTTCCAAGAGTTTGCCCAGTGTATCCAGCAAGCATATAGGCCTGTATGATGAAGGATCACCGGGTGGTTTTCCTGGCTTCGGTAGCAGCACCAGCTTCTGAATCTTCCATATATCTGGGAAAAGACCTTCGTCCAGGCATTTCTGCATCACTTTCCGGAACATATCCGGATACGCTGGAATCGCCGCTTTTAGTGCCACATTCGGTATTCCATCCGGTCCGGGGGCCTTTTTTACCTTCAATGCTTTCGCCGCTGCTACAAGCTCGTTATTGGAAACCTGACGATCTTCAGTGATTGCTTCTTCCTCGTCGACATACGGCGTGGGTGGCCACGGTGTCGGATCATGCGTTGGGAAGAGACCCTCAACAATAACCCTCAGCTTTTCAGCACACGTTTCAACCGGAATTGATGGACCCTTAACTTTTGCCATGACCACTCGATAAGCGTCCCCCCAGGGGTTGGCGTCAGCTTCTCGGCACAGCTGCTTGTAGCACTCAGACTTGCTCAGTGTTATCTCGCGTTTGAAAGCAGCTCTGGCTGCTTGGAAAACGACCTTTCGCTCCTCTTTGATTTCTACGTTCGTTGCTCTCTGGTAACGCCTCCTGGCTTTAAGGCAAGCAGCTCGGAGTTCGTTGAGTGTCTCGTTCCACCAGTACGCGGGACGTCGGTCGTTGCGGGGCTCCCGTTTCCGTGGCATCGTTGTATCACATGCCCTTGCCATCGCTGTTGTCAGCCCTACCGCATCCAAGTTCAGGGCATCGCTGTCGGCGCGAAGTGCCTCAACAAAGAGATCTTTGTCGAAAGCCTTAGTCTTCCACTGCCGGTCGCCAATTGGGTTCCTCTGCACTGCCGCAGTGTTCCGCCGGCCAATACTGTAGCGTATCGCCAGGTGATCGCTATGGGTGTACTCTTCGCTTACCCTCCAGTTCATGTTGCCCGCCAGTGATGGGCTACAAAATGTTAGGTCAATGATCGACTCCCGTCCGTCTTTCCGAAATGTGCTAACGGTGCCTTCGTTGCACAATACTACGTCTTGGTTTGCTAGAGCCTCCAGTAGGTTGTAACCTCTGGCATTGGTTACCCTGCTACCCCACTCCACGGCCCATGCATTGAAGTCACCTCCAATCAGCACTGGTTTTCGACCAACTAGCTCGTCGGTCAACTCCTCCAACATATGACCAAATTCTTCGAGCGTCCATCTTGGAGGCGCGTAGCAGCTGCAAAAGTAGATTCCGTTGATTTTGGCGATCACGAACCCCGCGTTTGAGCTGGCAACCACTTCCTGGATAGGAAACCTACCCGTCACTTGTATCGCCGCTGCGCCTGTACTATCCGCCACCCAATTGGCGTTATTGAGTGGTACTCGATACGGTTCAGCTATTATCGCAACGTCGCACTTAGTTTCTGTTGTCGACTGCCAAAACAGTTGCTGTGCGGTGTCGCAGTGATTCAGGTTGATCTGCGTTACCTCCGTTACTGTTGGGCTGCGATCGCCTTTTGGTACGCGCGGCAATTGAAGCTACCCGTCGAATGGGTGTTTCCTTCCTCCGATGAGCAGAGCAAGCACCTTGGTCTATTCTTGCAGTCTTTCCCAAAGTGACCTCTATCTCCACATTTCCTGCACAGTTCGGTTCTGTCTGGGCCTTTACAGCTCGCCGCCGGGTGTCCGAAGTCCATGCACTTGAAGCAACGCATCGGTGGCCTATCTGCTCGCGTGACAAGTCTCAGTGGGCATATCGACCAGCCAATTCTTATCTTGCCTTTCTCCACCAGTTTGTTCGCCGTGTCGACTGGTAGCCGAATTGTCGCTGACAGTGTGCCGTCGTACGACTTCCTCAGACGGATTGCCATGGCCTCCTCACCAAAGTTGCATTGCTTACGCAGCTCCTCACTCACTTCGTCCACAGTTGTAATCTCGTCCAGGTATCTGCACTCAACAACTGCTTCCTGAGTAAGTGCTCTAACGTCCGCCTCGTTCGCCAATGATTTCGCGACTAGCTCCTGATAGGCCGAGCTCTTGATCGCTGGGTCACTCTTCAGCTCAAACTGCATTTCCCCTTTCTGGGTGCGCCGCGTCCTAATCACGTTTTCTCCGAGGTCCTTCAAGTTCGGATCGTCCTTAATTTTCCGAAGGATATCTGCGTACGTTATTTGGTCGTTTGCCTTAACAAGTATGGCATCCCCTTTCGACCACTGCGGACGTCGCTTCGCTTTCTTCTTCCCGTCCTTTTTCTTCTCCACCTTCTCATTCTGTTTCCTTTTTTTATCTTTGGCGTTTACGACGGTTTGCCATCCTTCACCATTCTTGTCTTTTTTCGGCACATTTTTTCCTTGATCGTTGCGCTGCTTTTTTGGGTCTTCCTCTTCTCCTGGTGACTCTCTATCTCGCTTCTTCGTAGGCTTGTCACTACGTACCTTTGGGGTCCTAAGCTTGTCAGCCGCTGCTTGCTCCGTAACCTTCTTCAGTGATTTTTCGGCAAACTCTGCCCTCATGATCAGCGCTTCCTGCTCCTTCATGGCAGCGTTGACAGCGGATTTGATGCTCGTCAGCTTGCTCTTGATCACAGTATGCACATTGTGCCGGTCCTTAACGAACTGGATGAGTTCATCGACCTTATTCTTCACCTCAGTCAACCTCAAGTTTTCAGGTAGTTGGCCTCCTTGAGTGTTATTGCTCGATTTCGGTGTGAACACTGGACTTTGAATCCCTAATCCTCCTTGTGGTCCCTGTGTTTCACATTGCTTCGAGCTACTGCTAGCCGTCGGTATATTCTCCGTGGTGTGCACCGGCGATCGTGGCACCTTACCGCTTTTCTGGAACGCGCTAGCGTTCTCAACTCCTGCTGCATTAAACTCCATTGTTTCGGCATTGTTTTGGAAATTCTCCATTTTAGTGGGTCCCCCCTCTAAGCCGCTATCCTCGCCCGTCGTAAGTAGTCGCCTTCGTGATCCCATGGTGATGTTTGCCAGCAGTGACGCCATGCTAGGGTTGACCCGGCCCCTTATGGGGTGCCAAGTTCAGAGCCAGATCGGCGCAAGTCAGGAAAGGTTCAACTGAGCCTACTTCCACCAGCTAAGGTGGCGGGTTTGGAACGTACTTGGAGGCCTGCCAAGGTTTTAACGGGACGGGGGCAACCGTACCATTAACCCACTCGCCGTTTCAGGGAGGTGTCATCCATCCTTACTAAGGGTGTGGAATAGTACGACTGTCAGCTCTGTAGCGTAGTTCCTATGCGTGGTCCATAGTCGTGTCCATGTTCTTATGCTGCCAGTCTTCCATAATCAGGATCTTGCTGGCCTGGATCCTAATGCGCCGGGTGGCGCTCCTGGTGATGGGCTAGAGTACTTTGAAAGCGGTACGGGTCGCTTGTACGGAGGTGTGATTGCGGACCTGTGGGTTTTTGTAGGAGTTCAACAGAGCCCTGCATTGAACCCCCGCCACGCCCTAGACAACCTCCCCTTGGGCTGACTGGAAACCGGTAAACCGGAACCAGGGCCCGGTCAAGCGGTCTCTCTCTCTCTCTCTCTCTCTCTCTCGGGGCTTTTGAGTTATTCACTCATTAGGTGGCTCGATAACTTAGTAGGTAAAGCTCTCGTCTAGCATACAAGAGTCGTGAGTTCGAATCTCACCTGTATCATAGTACCTAAAAACATTGATGGGAAATCGAGCGTGATAAAAATAACAACGTGTGTTTTGTTCATGTTCCGTGGTGCTCTCTTTGCTTCAGCGTTTCGTTTTTAGTACTACGGGAAAATAAAACATCAGTTGCCATTTAACTTTTGGTTGCCATTCTATTTACAGTTTTGAAATAACCAAGGCGCCATCCACAAATGACATAACGATGAAGGGTTAATTGGTTGTCTAAAGCGTTACTACTCATACAAATATTTGAATTTTTCATACAAAAAGCGTTACGGAGGAGGAGAGGAGGACGAAAATTTTTAATTTTAGCATCACGTCAGATGAAGTTAAGTATCTAGGGCTCATGCTAGATAAGAATTTTAGGGCCTATTTTGTAAATCGAGCAGATTCATGTGACTCGTCTGTAATCGATGTCGATCAAAGTGAGCATGCATATTTCAGATGTCAGTGACATCATGTCACCCGTTGACTCCCATAGTAATCCAGTCGCATAGGGTGACAACTGTCGAGAAACTCGAGTGACAGAGCCGAGTTTAGCGATTTTTTCGGTCGACAATGACTCCAGTCGAGTCATTCCGATCGACTTATGAAATAGATCCCTTAACTTTCAAAAATCACATTGAGGGCATTCAAGCCAAATGTAATAAATATGTAAAATGTCTCTATCCCCTTATTAATAGAAAATCAAAACTTTGTCTTAAGAACAAGCTTTTGATATCCAAACAAATTTTCAGGCCAGCCATATTGTATGCTGTACCAATATGGACTAGCTGTTGTAATACCAGGAAAAAAGTTCTGCAGAGAATTCAAAATAAAATTTTGAAAATGATTCTGAGGCTTCCTCCCTGGTAAAGTACCAATGAGTTACATAGAATATCCAATGTTGAAACATTGGAACAAATGTCAAATAAAATAATTAATAATTTCAGGCAAAAATCGTTGCAATCTTCTATTGCCACGATTAATGCGTTATATGTTTAGGTTAAGTTAGGTTAAGTTTCAATTTTAGAAAATAAATAAACACTACCCAATCAGCGTAAAATTGAATAATATTTTTTTTCTTGCATGTGGTAAAAGTTGGAACCTAATTCCGGAAAAAAAAAATCTTCCAGGTGAGAGCCATGGGCAAGAAACAAATAAAATATCGAACCAACACCAAATATGCGGCTACTTGAACGTCATGAATGATCTCACAAACGCAATGTAATATATTACTCCTCAACATTAACAATTTGTCCTTAGATCGAAGATACCGGTTATAACAACTCAATACGAAATCGTCCTTACATTTGCTCATTTCCCATCATAGATGAAGCTTTGATACCGTGCATAGAGTTTTCAATCCCGGGAACATTTCCCGGGAAATGAGATTTCCCGGGATTCCCGTTTCCCGGGAAATGATTTCCTGTTTCCCGGGATTCCCGTTTTTCCCGGGATTTCTGTATTTCCCGGGTAGTTCTATTAAAAAAAGGATTGACCATCCATTTTCAAACCAAAACTATCGTATAATTTACTTTTCATATCAATCGAGTCAATGACCTTACTAGATCACTGTATAGCTATAACGATATTGATTTGTTGTATATTTTGCAATCAAATAATTGTTGCTAAAATGGATAGCTCTATGACGATATGTTTTTATTTTTTTCAAAATAAATTATATGCTATACAAAATACAGGATTTTTCGAGGGATCATCCATGATCTGAGTATGCTCATAGAGTTTTCATGGATTTAACCGTCACATTTTCCATCGTTAGACTCTAGTTGGTTTTTATTCTAGTGCTTGAAAGGTTTGATTTAATGTTGGTACAGGTCGGACTCGATTATCCGTTGTATCGACTTTTCTTTCACTCCGGATAATCGAATCTTCCTAATAATCGAATCAATAAAAGAAAAATTAAAATCTGCATTAAAAGAACTTAAATATTATCTTATTTCGTTGTTTTATTTATATAGTGCAGTGGCGTAGCCAGAAATTATTTCTAGGAACATTAGGGGTCTTTGAAAAAATAATTTTGACCGGCATAGAAACAACCTCTTCTTCAAACCCCCTTTTTTACCTACATACAAAGTTGCAAAACCATTCATATTGTATATTGCAATACCAAATTATCTCAAATTTATGCATAAAATCTCAAAAACAAGAATATCAAAGAACAAACTCCGGATAATCGAGTCTAAAAGTCCGGATAATCGAATCCCGGATAATCGAGTCCGTCCTGTACATATAATTTGAAATTCTTACGATTTGTCAAGAATCTCCACATGGACTCAATATCATAATTTGTGTTGTTCTGAAGCCTAGCGTACACAACAAGTTTACTGTTATAAAAAATATAACAAAAAATACGAATAATTAAAAAAACAAATCATCAAATTTACTTTATTTCCACGTTTTTTTTTTAATTTCCCGGGATCCCGGGTTTTCCCGGGAAATGGCAAATTTATTTCCCGTTTCCCGGGAAATCAAATCCCGGGAAATTTAAAAACTCTAACCGTGCACTCCCGCTAATTTAACAATACCTCATGTAATTCATCGGGATTTATTTTTAATTTGATCTTGTTATCACCCTATGAACACACGGTTCTGGTTACCTTTTTAGCTGTTTTGTTTTGATTCTGCGTTTTCTTTTTCATGACGTTCTATTTCGCTATTCTCTGTTTCATGGCTCCCTTAGCGTTCTTTTAAGCAGCATGTTGAATTCCTGATATTCTTAGTATTTAATGATATTCTAGTTATTTTGGTAGGGTTCCTGGTAGTATCCTTGGAATTCCTAGAATTAAAAATCAGTTTCTCACAACAGTCTCACAATGGAACTCTGGTAGGAATCTCCATTGAAAACTCTAGTGCGTCCAGTAGTATTGCTGAGTTTTTTGTTTGTTTTTTTTTTTTTAATATTGTATTGACCTTGTGGGAATTTTGAAATCCATATGGGAATGTTGAGTTTTTTATGGGAATTGTAGTGACTCCGATAGTAATCGTTAGAATACAATGATAAACCCCTGAACCACTAGGATTCCCATAGACATTATTAAGATTCTTATCGTAATCACAAACATTCCCGTCGGAAGATATCGAAAAGATATTTACTTTTTCATTCAAAAGATTTATGTCAAAGTTTTGCTCTGAAATCCCAACGAATCTGAAATTCAACTGAATCTCAAGGGTTTTCACAAGAACTCCAGAGATTATCACCAGAATTTGCACGAATCCCACCTAAATATTATTGATTCTTACAGAAATATCATTTCAATGGTATCACAATGATTCCAAGAGATTAAAACCGGAATCCATTTATCACCCGAATCCAAGGGTTATTGCCAGATTTAGAATATTTCTACAAAATACCTACAATGGCTTCAAAATTTCCAGAATTATCATAACTAATCCAGAATGCCTATCAGAGTCCCAAAATTCCTACAGGGTTTCCGAAATTCCAAAGGAAATCTGAGAATCCGAGGTTTCAGAAATCACACGTAAAATTCATAATTAGTTTATAAATTAGAAAAATTCCCACCGACATTCCAGAATTCTTAGGAAACAACATAATTATCGCAATACCAGAATTCACACGGAAATTAAAAATTCCTACGGGCGGTAATCCAGAATCTCAGAATTCTTTTCCAAACCTCAGAAATCACAAAATACCTTTCAAAATATCGAAACGCACATCGTTTTCCCATGATTTTCACTCAAATGCAAACTATTCCATTCAATTCCCCAATCTTAAAGCACGTATAGCAACGTCTAAAGTTAACTACCAGTAACTTTGGACTAAATGCTACCTCATTCATACCAATGAGTTGTTTGTAGTATGTTCGAAAGGTGGAGTGTAAATGACACGAACAAGTTCCACATATAGCATTTACTACCTACAATGAAGTAATCTCAACTTTACTACATTTTGTTCATACCGTCCATTATCCATCTGCAATTTACGTGATCGTTACCTACTAGCTGTTGTAGTCCTGTGATATTCATGTTCTGTAGTAGTTTTATACTTGTCGTACCATTTGTCCGCTCTGAATGTTTATTACATAAGAAGTGGCTGCATATTGAGCCTAGCATAGTGTTGTTTTAATTGCCAATAAATAACTCTAAATTTCACTCGGTGTAATAACTCTGTGTACTAAACACTGTTCCCAACAATCGGCAACAATACGGTAGACTGTAAATTTAAACAACCACTTTAGCCGAAAACGGGTTAGTCGTGATCGTTGATTTTTTTTCCTGTTGATCATATAATTTGTGTTTGTTAGTTGTTACAAGATTCATTTTCGTTTTTAAATTGCATAATTCCAATATTTGTTTCATCTTCATCTACTACTTACGTTTAGTGTCTTTGTTCCGTCACGTCCGGAAAGTGGAACCGTACGGTAGTTTTTGTTCCTTGATTTGATATTGCCTGTAGTATTGAATGGTTGCTTCAAACACTCCCACTGTGATACTGCGATCTGCTGAACTTTCGTTACACTAACACCTACTTTTAAGCTTACTGTGTAAGCAATCTAGTCAAGATCTAACACTATTTAATACTTTTTATCAAATAATTCAATTGATTCCGTATGAGGATTTGCTACAATTTACTATTTTGTAAAACGCCTTCGATCGATTTGTTTTGGAATTCATTCTTACTTCTCATTTATTCCTCTCGTCTATCATCTCGTTTTATGTTTGCCTACTACACAAACTGTGTCGTGTTGTACTAGTGGAGGCGAGTCCCGATTAGGGTCGTTGGTTGCGGTGGCGCATTCGCAGATTGCGGAACAAACACTGTAAAACATAACAAAATCGGGTCAACCAGCTAATTAGGAGGCTGACTAAATGTTGCTGGCCTACAGGATGTCCGTAAACTATTCGAACAATAAAATATGGGAAAAATGACCAGATATTGGAAATAATAATAAATCATGTGTCAAAACATTTATATGTCAACAACAAAAAATTAAATAATTTCGAAATTCTTACTTTGAACTGAGATAAGCAAATCAAATTTTTTCGGATATGTTATTCCTGAGGGCAGTGTTTGGATTTAGATTCGAAAAAGCCGATCGAACCATATTCTGAGAGTGTAACTGTTCATGGCAGTTCTTGGAACTTCGCAATCGGAGAGCCCTACGAATGTTTATATTCACTCTCTCGTTTGGTATGAGGTGAGAGAAATAACTTTCGCAGACTACAACGGTATTGAGCCATTTGGATGATTGATGTTTTGTATACAATTAGTAATAACTCTCATATTTTATATAACCTTAAACAACTTAATATTAAAATATTGTATCATCCAACACCACTTTACTTGCAAAGATAGCACATAAAAGGATTTTTTTGCCTCTGTTTCTTGATCAGAATGGTTGCCATTTATGAGCTCAGTAGCTTTCAAAAACCCCAATGCCGCAGTGAATCAAAAGCATTGGCGTAGGAACAGGGGGGGTCAGAGGGGCCAGGCACCCCCCAGAGTCTTCCAGGCCCCCTCCAGAATTTTTAATGAAAATATATATGAAAAAAAAATGTTTACATAATTCTAAAGTGAAGTAAAATCTTCTGAATCTATTGATAAACATTCTTCAGTAGTTACGTTCTTTTATTTTGTTCAATAATAATGGGAAAACCTAGATTGTCGTTCACAGCATTAGTGTGGCGGTTCTGAATTCGTTGAATTGTGCGACCATCGAAAAATTAATCGTCCTGCTGTCGCTCGACATCTCCGTTTTAAAATACTGTGATACTAAAAAGCGTCAGTATCCTAGAAAATCGGTTCCTTAAATTCGTATTTTCTGAGTAGGGCAAACCATACTATTTTAAATGTTTTAGCATAGTGTAGCCTTTTACCTGAATTACGATTTCCTGTGTCCTTGGAGGGTGCCCTGATTGAGGTGTCCGGTGATGATGATTGTCCCCATAAGATTTCTTTAAAGAAATTCATTGATAAAAAAAGGTCTCGGCAAAGAAATAAATAGTCAAAATTACTAAAGGAACTTCTAAGTCGTAAAATAGCTGGAATTTTTGGCGAAAAACAAGGCGTTATTCAAAACATATCTCTTCAAAGCAATTCGAACTTACCTAAGGCTTCAAAAAAAGTAAAAATATCGGCCATAATTTTTGATTCCAGCAATATGTTCTTTCTCTGTTTTCGCTTCATTTTTTTAATAATTTCGTATGAATAAACTTTTTAATTTATCTCTAAACTACGTTTTACCAAGTAAGTTTTTTACAGTCTCAAGAATTTTAGTGATCAAATTCGTTAATGTATATCGAAGAGTGGTTTATACCTTTTGCTTCAAATTTTTTAGAAAGTAGTCAAATAATATTGAGATTTGCTACAAATTGCTAAACCTTGAAAAAGTTCAAACTTTGCCCTAACATTTTTTTCTAAATAATCGTTGATTCTGTCAAATTCCTTCATATAGGGGAATTTACGTATTCTTGGCAGTCCAAACCGATGTTGCGCTTCTTTTGCAATTTTCTCGAACATCAGCAGACAAATTACGTTTTTGCCTGTTTACATGTATGCGCTGCTCAATATTCTATCAATTCACACCGATAGACTTGTTAAAACCTTCTTGGAAGCTTATTTCATGTTCATTTGAATTGATGGCATCTATGGTGAAATTGTTCGTCCAGTCTCGGCAATCTCGTCAACGGGAAGCTGACAAAACAAAGAAATATCTGAATGTTTTCATTGATGTGTTTTGAAAAAAAAAATCTGTGTATCTGGCATTTGAAATTTGATTGCCGATAATAGTCCAATGGTGCCAAAGCCGTAAAAGACTCTAGTTTTCCCAAAAAAGTTATTAACAACTTTTTCGCAAAGTTCATTATAAGTCCTTCACAAATATTTTTAAAATGCATTGTAAATTGCGTTACAAATTCTCCTTTATTTTTTTTTTGTAAATTCTACTTCAAATCCCCAGATTCTACAGGAATTATATACGAAAAGTATTTTTGGAATGTCTTTTGGCTTCGAATCTCCAGAAGAAATTTATTGAAATATCCCAGGTATATTTCAACTTCCGAAATTAACAATTTAGCGAAATAACTAGGCAGGGATTAATTGAGAAATTCATGAAGAAATTTATGAAGATCTTCCTTAAAACAATGTTTTAGAAATTGTTTTATAAATTCTGCAAAAAAATATATATTCTGGAATTGAATTCTTGTACATTTTCAAGGCGGAATTCCTAGAGGCTTCTTGACTTAACTATGAAGATTCTGATGGAGCTCCTTGAGAAATTTGTTTTTTTTTTTTATTATGATTTAAGCGATTTCAATTATCCTGCAGTTTATTGTTTATTTATCTAGCCCATTAATTCACCTCTAGAGAAAAAAAAATAGATAATCACTTATCTTTGGTTGTTTCGATCTGATTTAACATTTTGTTGTTTCTCCTTCCTTCACATGACGTATTTTTAGGCACCTTCGTACAAAAATTCGTACTCCAAAAAGCAACATTTTAAAGAATCTAAAGGAGAAAAATGAATTCCAGGAGTTTTAAAATTTTTCAGAGTTCTTATACGTATGGCTCCTGATTTCTGAAAATCCATCAGGAATTCCTCAATGAATTTTCAAAGTTATGCAAAAACTTACTCCAGGTTTTAAATTATGAATTATGTTATAAAACATTTTTAGCAGAGTTCTTGATAAAAACCGCCAATATTTTCACCTTCAACTTTTACAGTTCTACCACAATAGTTAAAAGTTTTTAGATTAATCTGCCATATTAAAGCTTCGGAGTTCATGCAAAACCTTTTCTAAAATGTAAGATACAAACACCGTCATAAAAACTCCATCTGTTTTCACATAAACCAAAAAAAAAATTTACAAGATTTTTTGTAGTTAGTCCTACAAAAAACGCCAAAGCTTTTTCTGTGAGTAACATCGTCAGGACGTCAGAAAGTTCCAAAAATTCTACGATTAATTCTTGAGTTTCCCGATTAGAGTTCAATATTTTTCCAAATTTAATTTGAACTTTAATAATAAAAAAGAGAAATCTCTGTACAAATTTCTCGAAATTTTTTTGAATATTTGCACGGAAGAGTTTATGAAAGAAAAGCTGAATCCATTCCACTAAAAACTTTGAAATGATTGAATTGAAAAAATATGGGTAAGGAATTCGGGGAATAATATCAAATTGATTTTAAGATAAATCTAAAGAAACACTTAGACAATTTCCTTTGAAAAAAAAATGCAAATAGTTTTGTTGAAAACTTCTCTGAGAAATCACTAAGAACATTTTCCCAGTTAAATCTAATTTAATTATTTATGAAAACCTTGTGGAATATTAGGAGAAATCAAGAGAGAATCAATAATTTTTGCTGTGAATTTTTCAAGCAATCCTCTACAGGGTGTCGACTCAATTTGGAAAATAAGTTTCCCTGACTTTCCCCGACCCTCCAGTAATTTTTCAGAAACATTTCAGAATACTGCATTTGGTTTAAGGACGATATAAAAATATAGTTGTCAGGCTCAGCTCTATATTTTGTTAACCAATTTTTGCATATCACAGTACACTTTCTACGACATTCTAGATTTTGATGTATTACTTCAAGTGCCGTCAAATTTTGAGCAACTACAAGGAAAATTAAGGCCTTAATTTGGACCGTAATAGGTCGTATAAAGAAAACGCTTTCGCTCAGTTTAGCAAAGGCTTTCACTTTACTCGAATACAACTGTTAGATAATTTTCTAGAGCGTGTCTTAAAGCTAGTATGATTAAACTGATCACTCGAGTGTTTTCTTTCAAAGCTTAAAGATTCGTATGAAACAAAAAATAGTGAAACCTGAGTAGATACCCAGAAAATCCTGATTCATCTACTTACTAATCATACTCGGTTAAAATCTTCAAGATTTCAAATTCTCAATGTTTTTCTCTACATGTATTTGTTTAATATAAGGAGATGCTATTTCATAAACTATTACAGAAAATCTTACATTATTCCTCCATAAACTAATGCGAATATTTCTTCAAGAATACTTAGGAAGATTTTATCAAGAGTCTCAATTTTTTTTTTCACTCAAAATGAATTCATTTTTTTTTCGAATAGGTACTTCAAATAATTCTTCGCGAAGTTTTGTTACAATTTATTTATTTTAATAAAAATTTTTGACTTTCCATATGAATTATGCCTTGGTTTTCTTCCCCGAAGAATTCATCTAAAGATGCTTTAAAAAAACATTCAGGGATTTATTATTGTTCTAATAAAAACTTGTGCCTCCAGCAATGCTGTGAGGAACTGCTCCAAGAATTCAATAATCGATTCTTCTAAGAGTATCTTCAAGAAATCTCACAAAATTTCAATCTATCATAGCATAACTAGGCAGGGATTAATTGAGAAATTCATGAAGAAATTTATGAAGATCTTCCTTAAAACAATGTTTTAGAAATTGTTTTATAAATTCTGCAAAAAATATATATTCTGGAATTGAATTCTTGTACATTTTCAAGGCGGAATTCCTAGAGGCTTCTTGACTTAACTATGAAGATTCTGATGGAGCTCCTTGAGAAATTTGTTTTTTTTTATTATGATTTAAGCGATTTCAATTATCCTGCAGTTTATTGTTTATTTATCTAGCCCATTAATTCACCTCTAGAGAAAAAAAAAATAGATAATCACTTATCTTTGGTTGTTTCGATCTGATTTAACATTTTGTTGTTTCTCCTTCCTTCACATGACGTATTTTTAGGCACCTTCGTACAAAAATTCGTACTCCAAAAAGCAACATTTTAAAGAATCTAAAGGAGAAAAATGAATTCCAGGAGTTTTAAAAATTTTCAGAGTTCTTATACGTATGGCTCCTGATTTCTGAAAATCCATCAGGAATTCCTCAATGAATTTTCAAAGTTATGCAAAAACTTACTCCAGGTTTTAAATTATGAATTATGTTATAAAACATTTTTAGCAGAGTTCTTGATAAAAACCGCCAATATTTTCACCTTCAACTTTTACAGTTCTACCACAATAGTTAAAAGTTTTTAGATTAATCTGCCATATTAAAGCTTCGGAGTTCATGCAAAACCTTTTCTAAAATGTAAGATACAAACACCGTCATAAAAACTCCATCTGTTTTCACATAAACCAAAAAAAAAAAATTTACAAGATTTTTTGTAGTTAGTCCTACAAAAAACGCCAAAGCTTTTTCTGTGAGTAACATCGTCAGGACGTCAGAAAGTTCCAAAAATTCTACGATTAATTCTTGAGTTTCCCGATTAGAGTTCAATATTTTTCCAAATTTAATTTGAACTTTAATAATAAAAAAGAGAAATCTCTGTACAAATTTCTCGAAATTTTTTTGAATATTTGCACGGAAGAGTTTATGAAAGAAAAGCTGAATCCATTCCACTAAAAACTTTGAAATGATTGAATTGAAAAAATATGGGTAAGGAATTCGGGGATTAATATCAAATTGATTTTAAGATAAATCTAAAGAAACACTTAGACAATTTCCTTTGAAAAAAAAAATGCAAATAGTTTTGTTGAAAACTTCTCTGAGAAATCACTAAGAACATTTTCCCAGTTAAATCTAATTTAATTATTTATGAAAACCTTGTGGAATATTAGGAGAAATCAAGAGAGAATCAATAATTTTTGCTGTGAATTTTTCAAGCAATCCTCTACAGGGTGTCGACTCAATTTGGAAAATAAGTTTCCCTGACTTTCCCCGACCTTCCAGTAATTTTTCAGAAACATTTCAGAATACTGCATTTGGTTTAAGGACGATATAAAAATATAGTTGTCAGGCTCAGCTCTATATTTTGTTAACCAATTTTTGCATATCACAGTACACTTTCTACGACATTCTAGATTTTGATGTATTACTTCAAGTGCCGTCAAATTTTGAGCAACTACAAGGAAAATTAAGGCCTTAATTTGGACCGTAATAGGTCGTATAAAGAAAACGCTTTCGCTCAGTTTAGCAAAGGCTTTCACTTTACTCGAATACAACTGTTAGATAATTTTCTAGAGCGTGTCTTAAAGCTAGTATGATTAAACTGATCACTCGAGTGTTTTCTTTCAAAGCTTAAAGATTCGTATGAAACAAAAAATAGTGAAACCTGAGTAGATACCCAGAAAATCCTGATTCATCTACTTACTAATCATACTCGGTTAAAATCTTCAAGATTTCAAATTCTCAATGTTTTTCTCTACATGTATTTGTTTAATATAAGGAGATGCTATTTCATAAACTATTACAGAAAATCTTACATTATTCCTCCATAAACTAATGCGAATATTTCTTCAAGAATACTTAGGAAGATTTTATCAAGAGTCTCAATTTTTTTTTCACTCAAAATGAATTCATTTTTTTTTCGAATAGGTACTTCAAATAATTCTTCGCGAAGATTTGTTACAATTTATTTATTTTAATAAAAATTTTTGACTTTCCATATGAATTATGCCTTGGTTTTCTTCCCCGAAGAATTCATCTAAAGATGCTTTAAAAAAACATTCAGGGATTTATTATTGTTCTAATAAAAACTTGTGCCTCCAGCAATGCTGTGAGGAACTGCTCCAAGAATTCAATAATCGATTCTTCTAAGAGTATCTTCAAGAAATCTCACAAAATTTCAATCTATCATAGCAGAAATTCTATTTAGAGAATTTCTGGATTCTTAAACATCTTGGAGCAGGGGAAAAGCACTAAAATTTCGACTCACAAGAATTCGGTTAACGTTTGGTAATTGTTACAATTTTAATTTCACCGGAAAAGGCCGATGAAATTGTCAATAAAATTAAATTTATGATAGCGGGTATGATCCAGACATAACAAATTGCAAAGAATCGCAGATTGAACACTTAAGAAGAATTTCAGAAGAATCTCCATAATATCTGGGAAATTTTTTGTGTTCATTCTGCGATTCTAAACATCAGTAAAGGAAAGCTCCTAATGAAAATCCTAAAGTAGCGCTTGGAACCTTATTCATCACATTTTCAAAATTCGAAATTCCGAGGATTTTTTTTTATAGATAGTAAAATATAGTTTACTTTACCATACATAACAGCGCTTTATTATTAGTTAATAGCTAAGATTGATTACCCATTTCGTCCAACAAATTTATCGTATTCAACAATTTGCAGATAATCAACTCGTTTGATGTTGTAATATAGTATTGATAGATAATTTTCCATGACCTGTAGTGAAATTCCCTGACTTTCCAGGTCAAAAATTGGATTCCAGGTTTTTCCAGGTAGTCGACACCCTAACTTTAAGAATTTCAGAGAGATTTTTTAACACAATTTTGGCAGTATTTATTGTAATATTTCTTAGAGAAATCCTAAGTATTTCCAGAAATTTACCAACTTAATGATATTTTCAACAATTAAAATTTATGTGTGATAAGTACGTAGTTTAGCTTCATGGAGAAATGTTTAAAATTCTGATGTCTTCTTTTGAGCAATTTGATACAATTTCTTCGAAAAATTCCAGATTTTAAGGCCAAAAGAAACTCCGGGAAAATCTGTTTAATAATACAACTTACTCCGTGGGAGTCCCAGCAAAATCTGAGGGAAAACTGGTAAAGGCGTTCTTGCACTGGAAAAGTACGGAAATAGTTCATGAAGAGATCCCCGATACTTGAAAAGTTTGTGCAAGAACTTCAAAGGGATATTCTTCGTGAGTTCTTTGGAAAAATTCTTGAAGGATTTTTTTAATGGATTAGACAAAGAATTGATATTTTCCGTAATTATTATTATTATTAATATTAAAATTTATTTAGGACACTTTACCATACGTGTGGCATTCGTGTCGAATTTTCCGTAATGAAAATTGTAATTTACAAGCATTACTGATATTCAGAGATAATAGCTGATATGAGACAAAAACACAAACAGATAAAATCAACGCAAACTACGAAATTTGCGAAAATCATGATTTTTACCGTAGTAATCTTCGGTAAATCAAGAATTTTCTAGGCCCCCCCTAGGCCCCCTCCAGGAAAAAATCCTAGCTACGCCAATGATCAAAAGTTCCAGGAATAGGATCCGGCTCCCTAGCTTAACGTTTTCTTAGCATGACAGTATAATTTTCAGATTTTTGCATCTCTAAATCGCGATAAGTTATTTATATAAAACTGCAAGGATATAATTTCGATCAGTAAAACACGGATAACATAATTACAGCTCACTTTTTACCATAGCTTTGAGTGGGTTCGATTTATCGTGCACAGTTTGTTTACGAATTGCAAAAAAAGTTTACCATGGCCTGAAGATTAAAACTAGATTGTCTAGACGAGCATGGTAAAGTTTGTCAATGCCATGTTATCTGAATGAAAATTTTCTGGAAAATAGATTCTGAGCTTTACAATGAAACATTAGACGAAAACGGTTATCTACAAAGTTGTTTATATTAGTTAGTCCCTTTGTTTGGTGTTATTCAAAGTTAGGGTGGTCAACATTTTCATACAAATGGTATAACTAGCTTCCTTATTTGCAGAAATTATATTATACATGCTTCAGCAAAATTGTAGATCATTCAATTTCAAGCAACTTTAGGAAAAAAATCTTTTATATTTGTAGCTCTTAAATTGACAGATTTATAACTTTTTTTTTCAGATTTAACCACATAAATATGTTTTATTTTTGGATCCAGCGTCATTAAAATATCCAAAACGGCCGCAATGAAAAGCATATATAGCGCCACCGAAGTCGTTTGTGTTTGACAAAACAGGAATGCTGTAACAATGCTAAATCCCTTATACGGTACCGTTGCGGTTTTGTCGAAACAGTTATCTTCAATGATCCATTCTAACATTTCATCTGGTCTGCTGAGTGAAAAAAATCGCTATCTCTTTCCGTTTTGAAGTTATTATTTTTTATTACAAAAACACGCCTAGTTTAATTGCGAAAACCTCTGATTAGGACAAATATAACAGATATCTTTCAACAGCATTCAAAAGACAAAATCTACGACTTTAATTTCTACAAATAAGAAAGTAAGTTATACCATTACTATGAAAATGTGGACCCCTCTAATTTCAAATAACACCAAATAAAAGGTCTAGCTAATACAAACAACTTTATAGAAAACCGTTTTTGTCTAATGTTTCATTCTGAAGCACTATTTGCATCTCTTCGCGTAAAACTGCTTTCTGGAGTACAGTGCATTGTTACTAGAGACCCACTGTACGTTTGAATATACAAAGTTGTCATGGCAAAGATAGAATGGATCCGGGAGTCATTTTTGGTTGATCCATGATCTTGATATATACACCCAATACCGGATATTTACTCGATTTTCGCATTATCCGCAGGAGCAGGCATCGGAATCAAAGGACCAAAAATCTACAAAACTACAAATACAGACTGAAATTTATACGAGCATTCTTTTTCTATGATCACATACTTTTCTGTTAGGAATTAATCAACACTCTGTATACCATCTAGAATTCCACCAGGATCTCACTGGATTCCTCCTCACAAGATTGTCTTTTGAGGTATTGCTTTGCTTACGGCATGAACTATATCAAAGAAATTACCACAAACTTCTATCATCTATAAACTACTTCAAGAAATTCTTCTGAGAATATTTTTCAATGGCTAGGCCATTATAGATGCCTGATGAGATCCTAAGCCAATGTGACATTAATAACTGAAAATTTCAATAGCGTTCTTACGTAAATTTCTTAGTAAAGCCTTTTCAGACACCTTGTTTATAACTAGGTCGTCGGTAACATCTTTTTTGAATTGTTCTAGATACTTTCTGTTGAGTTGCATGCAATGCATGCGCATCAATTACAAGTTAACACCAATTGAACCCCCTGCCATACTGATCTTACATGAGCACCGACAACCAAGAGACAAACAGACAAATAATAATTTATTGGATTGATCGATTGAACTATGCATGTTGTGCACCGCGATTTCTTGAACCGTGTGGAGCCGTACATATTGCTAGGGACTTTATGGGAGGCACACCGAAAGGCGATCGATTGGTAGCGTTTCCGAACAGACGGAATAAACAAGATTATAATGGAATGTGTTCCCCTGATACGATACTTTAAATCACCAGTTTATAACAATTTATACTTTATATTCATAACAAAATTAGTGCAGAGTGAGTTCGAAGATGATACAAACTAACAAAGTTGCGAATTATGTTACTTTTTTTAATTTTCTTATTAGTATCATTCCAAACATTACATTAATTTCTTATATCTAGGTGTTCTGTGTTATTAGACAACACTATCATCCTAATTTGGTAAAACAATTTTAAGATTTCATTAACATTTTGTTAACAACATATTACATTTCATTTGTCGTAGCAGTTCAGATTTTTTACAGGTGAGTTGATTTCACATGCTTATAAGAGAAAAAAAAACGCTTTGAATATACTTAACCTAAACATATGATCGCTTTAATCGTGGCAATAGAAGATTGTAACGATTTTTGTCTGAAATTATTAATTGTTCTATTTGACATTTGGGGCGAATTATGTTACTGTTGTAACTTCGTACCATGGTATTTACTACCGATTTCTAAATACAAAAAAAATATATCCATTTAAAAACAATGCCATTTCTATAACAACATTTTTTCAACCTCTGTAATTCTTAACAGCTGTCGGCATAAACGTGTTATAATCTTGTTATGTTATTCTGATCGAGTGTTTTCTACGCTCGGTGAAAACTCAAAGCGCAAATAAATCATTTGTCATTTTCAATTTTCGTTCTCTTTTGCAGATTCCGCGCGATCCGGACGAGTGATTCCAACTTGGGTCATATAGATGGTACCAATATGGTCGATGAGAAGTGATCGCGTCAATCGAAACACACCGCAGGAATAAAGTGATGTAATTTTAAATTACTGCCGTCTGCCATTAATCAGCGTCGTCACCTCTGTGCGTTTGTGTGTACCCAATGTGTGATCAAAGTGAGGACAGCCAATATTGAAAGATAGCCGCCCCGTTCGATTTGTTTGGGATGTACGATTCGAACGAGTGACGAATTAGGTAAATATTGACAGTAAACTGTTGTCGGTTGGTTGGAAAGAGGCTTGGACGCAGCGGAGAGAGGCTACCGGTGTTGAGCAGAAATCGTGCAATATTTTGCTGCTGAACTGCAAATTGATTTGCGTTGCTAAACGTGTGTTGTTTACCTGGAAGCAGGGGCATTTGAGGGGAAACAACATTCAAACTATTGGCAATAACTGCAAAAAAAAGAAATATAGCTGTTCCTGAAAAATAAATGAAACATCATGACGTGCTGATGTAGAGATTCTACTAATTTGTTTCCGTTATTTTTTTTTTCAATTTCTATATTGGTACCATTTTAAACATAAGTTCAGAATTTTTACAGGTGAGTTGAATTCACCTACTTATGAGAAAAAAAAGCGTTTTGATTAACTTAACCTATCATAACCTAAATACACAACTAAATTGTTGTGGCACTACAAGATTGGAACGATTTTTGCCTAAATTATTAATAATTTTATTTGACATTTGTTCCAATGTTTCAATATTGGATGTACTATGTAACTCATTGGTACTATACCAGGGAGGAAGCTTCAGAATCATTTTCAAAATTTTATTTTGAATCCTCTGCAGGGGATTACTGAACCCTCTGCAGAGGTATTACAACAGCTAGTCCATATTGGTACAGCATACAGCATGGCTGGCCCGAAAATTTGTTTGAAAGCTTGTACTTTAAACAAAGTTTTGATTTTCTATTAACCCATATCCGCCCAGCGTCCTAAAAATAGGACAGAAGCCCCGAACGCCTAGCGTCCTATAAATAGGACAGTACTTGTAGAGCAAATATCTTGAAAATAAAGAGGTTTAGGAGAAAACTGTGTTCTGCAAAGTTGATCACAGGACTGCTGACTTCCACTTGGTAACTATTTTAATTCAGAATTAACTCACCAGGTGGCGCACAGACGTCAACAAATGTCGCATATATAAGCAACATATGAAACAACTTTCCAGCGTACAAATATTTGCTTCGTTTATATCTCAGTCCAGCGATGAGATACAAAATTGGTGTCTTGGACAAAGTTCAATAACTAAATAATACCTATTCGCATAGAACCTTACAAATTCGGAAAACACTCCCAAGATGGCGCTAGTGAGCCAAAACTTTATTTGCTTATATCTTAGCCCAGTTATGAGATACAAAAATGGTGTCTTCGACAAAGTTAAACAACTAATTATCACCTATTCGCATGGAACCTTACAAATTTGGAAAACACTCCCAAGATGGCGCTAGTGAGCCAAAACTTTATTTGCTTATATCTTAGTCCAGTTATGAGATACAAAAATGGTGTCTTCGACAAAGTTGTACAACTAAATAATACCTATTCGCATAGAACCTTATAAATTCGGAAAACACTCCCAAGATGGCGCTAGTGAGCCAAAACTTTATTTGCTTATATCTTAGCCCAGTTATGAGATACAAAAATGGTGTCTTCGACAAAGTTAAACAACTAAATATCACCTATTCGCATAGAACCTTAAAAATTCGGAAACCATTCCCAAGATAGCGCTAGTGAGCCAAAACTTTGTTTGCTTAATATCTTAGTCCAGTAATGAGATACAAAAATGGTGTCTTCGACAAAGTTAAACAACTAAATAATACCTATTTGCATAGAACCTTATAAATTCGGAAAACACTCAAAAGATGGCGCTAATGGTCGAACATTTTGATTGTTTATATCTCAGTTCAGTGATGATATACAACGTTGGTGTCTTCGACAAATGTGTTTAACTGAATGAGATCTAGTCACCCGAAAACTTATTAGTTGGGAAAACACTCACTAGATTGCGCTAGTGGGCAAATATTGTATTTGCTTGCATCTCAGTTCTGTTATGAGATACAAAATTGTTGTCCTCGGCAATGTTGAACAACTAAATGATACTTAGTCACATAAAACCTTATAACACTCACAAGATGGCGCTAGTGGGCAAAGATTTTATTAGCTAATATCTCAGTCAAGTGATTAGATACAAAGTTTGTGTCATGGACAATGTTGAACAACTAAATGAATCCTATTCGCCTAAAACCATAGTAGTTCGGAAAACACTCACAAGGTGGCGCTTGTGGTCAAATATTTTATTTTTTTTATATCAGTCCAGCGATGAGACTGAAAAAAATCGAACTCTCGAATTTGGTATCTTCGTCAAAAGTGTTCAGCTGAATGGGATCTATTCACCCAGAAACATAGTAGTTTGGAAAATTCTCCCAAGGTGGCGCTAGTAGACAAACACATTATTTACTTTTGTCTCAATCTAGATTGGATACAAAGTTAGTGTTTTTGACAAAGTTGGAGAACTGAATGAGACCTATTTGTCTGGAAACTTATTACTTTGGAAATCACCTAAATGTCACTACTGGGCACACATTTTTTTCGCTTATATATCAGTCCACTGATTAAATCCAAAGAAAGCTATTCGCCTAAAACCTTCTTAGTTCGGAAGTCATTCTCATGATTGAAGTCCAGTGATGAAAAATTTGGTATCTTCGAAAACGATGATCAACTAAATGAGATATTTTCGCAAAAAAAAAAAACATATTAGCTGGGAATTGCTTTTATGTGCGAAACATCAAGGAAACAACCTATAAGAAATTGGTCTGCCTAGATCAAAACAATGGATACTTACTATCGATTCGAGCAACAATCGCTTATTTCGGATGCAATGCTCCTTACATTTTTAGATGAACCTTGATACCATTTAGATCTTTTGAAGAGAGTGAAGAACGAAAAAAACGACAAATTGACTTATCCATCCATGAACTGAACTCCAATGATGAAGGGCGGCTGTCAAATGGGAGTACAATTGAATAGCCGCCAACCTAAGTCCAGAACCAGTTTTATGACTTAAACGTGGAAAAGTAAAAATAATTATTCGCAAAATTACAGGTACTAAGCTGCAGTGCGTTGTTGCCAATTTAATCAGAAAATTCTACTTATTTCCCAAAATGAAAGTTTTCGAGAAAATTGATTACGGCTTCACCATTGTTTGGTCGTAGTTTTGTATGGCTGTTTACCTTTTAGAAGCAGTGACGCGTTGAGGTAGCTGTAAAGAGCCTTCCTTGCTGAACTCACTCGGTCCAAAAATTGTGACATTTGAGCGGGCACGCTTCCGTATGCTCCCCAGGTATTCTGGCCAGCTCTAGTGTCAAAAAGCTTGGACCGTGGATTCGGATCTATCGGTGAATAAGACTATATGCATCAGTGATGCAGTAACTTAAACGTTATAGCCGAATAATGTTGGCTTCAAATATTCACATCTGTAAAGCATGTAATAGTTGGAGTCCAATATTTGACTGTCATTGGACTGAAGGACTAACTTTTGATCAGCACTAACGAAATTCTGATATTGCCAAATATAAATTTCGATCATTGTCAGATCAGAGTCGCATTGTATACTGATAACTTGAGCCAGAAAAAATATTTTGATAGTTATGTTTCCATTTTATATAATCTTTTTGAAGACTATTCTGAAACATCTGTAGGTTTTTTTTTCTAAATTCTAAATTTGATGTAAGATTTTATTTTGTGTTTGGTATAAATGGCTTAAGTGTGCATTATTGTACATGTACATGTATGGAAATGTATGTAAGTCTGTATCTTACTTACGTGGTAGAGCAAAAAAATGAATTGAAGTCACTAAATGATTTAGTTCTGACATGCACCTGTCGCCTCTGAATTTTTTATTCTTTATGTTGCAATTTCTTAATCAGGGTACGTCCATAAATTACGTCACGCAATGTTTTGCCATATTCATCCTCCTCAATTTTCCTCTGTATCACATTTTTTGTATGGATTCCAATTGTTATATGGGTAGTCACGTTTCATTGTAATCTCCTCCTTCCTTTTCTGTACGTGACGTAATTTATGAATTACCCCTCACCAGCAGTTTTTTCCAACTTGTTTACATTGTAATGGGTCGAACTGCATGAAAATATATTTGATTAATCTCGAAAATAAACTTATAGAACAGCTAGATATGGACGACACACTTTCAAGAATTTTTTCGGATCCCCACCATAGACTTGAAATTTTTTGGTGAAATAAGGTTTGATTTATGGGAATACGACTATGAGTAACAAAAACGGAGCTGAATTCCAATTGTGAGATACCTTGGGCGTTAACGGGTTGATAAGGGGATATAGACATTTTACATATTTGTTATATTTGACTTGAATGCATTCAATGTGATTTTTGAAAGTCAATTTTTATCTAGCATGAGCCCAAGATACCTAACTTCATCTGACTAGTTTAATGGAACCCCTCTCATCGTGCCAACATGTCTAATTGAAGGTTTCTAATAAAAAACTTTTGCTTTATGTTGGAATATTATTAGATGAGTTTTCGAAGCATTAGGAGAAATCATCCATTTTTGCAAATATGAACACAAAATATCCAAACTTTTATTTTGCAATCTACTACAGATGTCACGCAGGCTTCGTCCTTTGGCGGAGAGGCCTGTGTCATCTGCAAACAAAAATGTTTGACATCTCTTAGGTAACTCAGGTAAGTCAGATGTGAATATATTGTGCAATGCTCTACCGACGCAGACTTCTTAGTACAGCGAGCTGGCAAGACAGTATCCGTATTTGGAAAGTCTTCCGATTGAGGAGTACAAGCAAGCGGTTCCAAAGATCCTAATAGGGATGGACAACAATCATCTCTCTCTTGCACAAGAACCTGTCGCTACAAAAACGAACTTAGGTTGGACAGTATGAGATTCAGCGAAGGTGAATGAATCGCGAGAATTTGCGAGTGTGAGGAACTAAAGGAAATTCACGAGCTGATAGAAAGTTTCTTTACGGAGGAAAGTCTGGGCCTTGTGGCTCCACGAACACTAGAGGGAGATGATGAACGCCGCGCAAGAGAAATTCTGGAAAGAAAAACGGTAGGTACGGTAGGTACAAGCGACCATTTTCCGCTTTGAGACTGGATTACTGTGGCGTTATACAAATTACAATTTCCACAAAGCTACGCCATGACTGAGGGAAGACTGTCCTGCCTGCACTGAAAGGTCCAGATCTTCTGTCGCCGCTACCAAAGGTCAACGACAGGTAGCGGTGGTGGGAGGTGTGCGAGAGCTGTTTCACCAACTTTTCATCCGGCAAGTTGATCGTTCGGAGCAATGCGTTCTCTGGAGTTCAGATCCGTCGCAAACCCCGGAGATTTTTGTAATGGATGCAACAACCTTCGATTCGACGTACTCTCCATGTCAGGCTAAGTTCATCAAGGATCTGAACGCCAAGAACTGGGCCAACGAGTTCCCGGAAGCAGCCGTTGCACTGGTAGCTGAAAGGTGAAAGTAGCTCAGCTTAAGCCACACGGAAAAAAATCGGTTGCCGGATTCGTGAACAAAAAGTCATGAATTCATAAAATATTATGTTCATGATTATATGACTAAAAGTCATGAAATCGTGAGTATTATGCAAGAATTTGTATGCTTAGGGCGTTACACAAATCTAACTGTCACTTTCTTTATCTTAGTCGTCGCGACTCATGGCGATCGGTGATTTTTTTCTAGAGAAATTAAAAAAAGTTTTGTTTTTTGAAAAAGTTTAAATTGAAGACACTGCTCTTCGGAAACTTGCCATCGTATCGATGACATTCTTGGCGAGATTTTCGTAAGTTCCCACATTGTGTCATGACACAATCAATCTGCCGGAGTTGTTAGATGTTCAAAAATATACTTACAAGCCTTCATCCTGATTTTGCAGAACCGGGCAATGTTTGACTTTGAGCGAAGATTTCGCTTCACAAACTCGTCGGCGATTTTAACTGTTCGGATGTGATACCTTCCCTATGTCCTATAGCAGAGCAGCTCACAAAAAGCCTTCGGCAGCCGGATGTACCAGTTCACTCTCCACATCCACAGTGTTGTTAAGGCGAAGTAGGCCGTCATTGGAATTTGCACGCGTCGATGATGATCGTTGCTAAATCAAGTCACAATTTTGAGTTAAAGAAAATCAATTGGTATTGCACTGATGCAACTGAAAGAGTATCAGTATACTTTCTGCACATCTTTTTTTTTTTTAAATAGCAAATATTAACTGGGATCTAAATTGACGTATAATTTTCCGTTTTCATGAAATGAGTTCATGATTCAGGGATCCTGCTTCATGATTGCATGACTCAACTTTCCACTTTTCAGCACCAAAATCGGAATCATAAATGACAGCCATCTAAATACATTAATAGTGCTTATGTTTTCATGAACTGTGTTCATGATATCAGATCCTGCTTCATGATTTCATGACCGAAATTGCCATTTTTCGTATCAAAAATAGGATTCATAAATGACAGATTACTAAGCCCATCAATAGTGCTTATGTTTCCATGAATTTTATTCACGGTTCCTGCATACATGCTTCATGATTTGAGGATTCCAGCTGACATTTTTCTTCACTTTAAATTGAAAACGTAACGTACAGCCTGCGTTACGGTAAAATGCTACATGATTTCATGACTTTTGGTTATTGTGTATTTCCATAACATGAAAATACACTTTCCTCCCGAAATCATGACTCATTCTCCTTATTTCGAGTGCCGCATTTTACCCGTGCATTATCGATTCTGCGACTGAAGTTGAATGCGGAGTCGCTTAGCGAAGTCCATTACCGACAGCCATTTCCTGGAAATCAAGAAGCGGTATTTATGGAGAGATTCCAGCACCGTTTTACTGTGGATACGGTTAGATGCCAGTATATATCGTCAGTTTGTTGTCGTGCGAATAGGTGAAATCCTCGACGACACCACGGTACTGGAGTGGAGATATGTACCGTCGGAACTCAACGTTGCCGATTTTGCGACGGAATAGAAAGACGCGCCAGATCTGAATCCAACCAACCGTTGGTTCAAAGGTGCGGACTTCTTGTATAAGATAGAGAGTGGATGGCCACATCATGGCATTGAATACGCCGAAGATCCGACAGAGTTACGGGAAGCCACCAACGAAGATTTCATTGATTGAAGCCGATTTTCGAAATGGAAACATCTTCTGCGATCAACTGCGTTTGTTTGGCTGTTCATTTGTCATGTGTCGTGGCAGACGAAGTACTGTGGAGGCATCTGGAAGATTGTATTAGGAGGATTTTCAGAAAGCGTAGCGTGCATTATGAAGAATCGCGCAGGAAGATGCGTATTCAAACGAGATAAATGCTTTAGAGCAGATAAGATTAGGAAATGAAAACGAAGTGATCAGCGAAGTGGAAAAGTGCAGTCCGTTGAGCAAGCTATCGCTGTTCATCCATGAAGGTGGTGTGCTGCGCACGGGCGCATTGGAGCTTTACCGTTTGTTACATACAATGCAGAATTTCCTATTGCCCAATATATTGCCCAAAAGACATCAAATTGCCGACCTTATCATCGACAAATACCATCGAATGTATCAAAACAGATCAGAGTCAAAAAAGCTTGCATGGCCTTCGGACAATGCCGGCGAACCTTTGGTAAAACTTGGGGCCTCAAACCCAAATATATCAAATGGATTTACACAACAGTTGTTCGACCAATATTGGCATATGGATGTCTTGTGTGGTGGCAAAAGGGCGAAGTGAGAACAATCCAATCAAAATTGGGCCATCTCCAAAGGATGTGCATGATGGCGATGTCTGGTGCGTTCTCTACAACTCCCACAGCAGCGGTCGAGGCCCTTTTCGACGTTGCGCTACTACACATATATCTTAAACAAGAAGCACTTTCTTGCTCTTACCGTTTGTGGGTACTGGATCTACTGGAGAAAAATCCAGTGAACCGTAGATCTACACACACTTCGTTGTTTCCACTTTTGGTGAATTGGGACAAAATTGTCCTTGCTCCAAGTGATCTCACAATTGCTTGTCACTTTCCTTACAGGACATTTATCACACAATAAGCCATTTTATGAGACGTTTCGAATCATATGGTTTCCTTTTGTTTACCAGCTTTGAAAGTTTCTGGCGGGCCGATTTATTTACGTTTCTTCTAGCGCTACATTTGGAAGGAGCATATTCATCAATGGCGCTGGTGGCAATGAAACAAAGTTTTTGATTTTCGCATGTAAAATTTAAATCAGTAGGCAGGGAAGATATTTTTCATCTACGTTACCTGTAATTCATGTAAACCTGGTAGAAACATGCGCTGAAAGAGACGGGGACGTCATCGCCAACAAAAATGTGACCAGCGCCATTCACATATCATGCTAGTTTTTTGAACAACAACAATGAGCGGCCCGCCAGAAAACGTCATTCGAACGTCTCGTAAAATGGCTTATTCCCTTCACGGGAAGAGTGGACGTCTGGCTATTTGGAAAGAAGTATATCAAACAATATAGTATGTTACACTGATGGCTCCCTTCTTGAAGGTAGAGCTGGTGCAGGAGTATATTCTCGTGAGCTAAGGCTGAATCAGTTTTACTCACTTGGTAGAAATTGCACCGTTTTTCAGCCGGAAATTTTTGCCCTTATGTGTGGAGTGCAATCAGCACTTCAACAGCGCGTAATGGGTAAAGTCATATACTTCTGTTCAGATAGTCAAGCTGCTATAAAAGCTCTCGCTTCGGCCAACTCAAGGTCGAAGCTTGTTATCGCATGTCGAACTCAAATTGAGGAACAGAATTCAGTCAACTCTGTAAACCTTGTATGGTACCTGGCCATTCTTCCATCGTTGGAAATGAATTGGCTGATGAGCTAGCTCGCGATGGAGCAAAACTTCATTGGCCCTGAGCCGGCTATTCCAATTTTCGAAGTGCTGGGTGAAGCTTCAGATAAATTCTTGGGCGGCAACTCAGCACAAGCAATATTGGAATAGTTTGGAGTCATGTCGTCAAACAAAATTGTACATTACTGAGCCATCTCCAAGGGTGGCGAAGTATTTAACAAATCTGTCAAAGCAGAATTGCAGTCTCTTGGTCAGAGCGTTGACAGGCCACTGCCGACTCAATTATCACATGGCAAATATTCAGCGTGCTGACTCATTTGTATGTGATAGTTGTGACTCCGATTATGGAACTTCGTATCACCTGATATGTAACTGTCCAGTTTTTGCGCAAATGCGATTCCAATTACTTGGTAAACACTTATTAAGTGAAACTGAATTCAGAAGCCTTCAGGAGATTCTGTTATTCTTAACCCGCTGTGGTAATGAGCTATAGGCTCTCTTTACGCTCATGCGTTTTGCAGTGCCCTTTTTAGGGCGCTGTTCGAACCCATTGTGGTATGGAGCTACTCTCATTTCGCTTATGCGATCTTCCCTCTTCAAGGGACCCCACTCCTATTTCCTCCCATCTTTCCCTTCCCTTTCCTCTCCCATCGGGTAGATGATGAAATAGGCTCAAATATGGCGATGGCACAAATCTCCCAACTGGTGGGGAACGTGCCTTTGGAGCCGGCCTTCTGATACCTGATGGGCATCAGATTGGGGAAACCATGGTAAACGACCTCAAACAGAAATACCACGTCTCGAACCTGCGCGCAGAAGTTCGCAGGGTTGCTAGTAGTGGTCAGTGGTGCCGCACTTACAAAGCAGAACCGCAGATCCCGCGGATGGCTTCACTGCCAAAGGAGCGTGTTACGCCATTTGTAAGGCCGTTTTCAAGTGTCGAGATAGACTCAGTGCTTCCCAAACTGTGCGCCGCGGCGCCCTGGGGCGCCTTAAATCTTTTTCAGGGGCGCCGTGGGCCGATTAAAAGTAAGGCCTGGCAAACCTTCTCAACTTATGTTATAATTGTATTACATTGATCGAAAGCATCAGACGAAAGTTGAATACGAAAATCGAACAAAGAAGACAATTAAGCTGCTCGCCACAGAAGTTGAATGCAACTTTTTGGGAGTGAAAACATTAAGATAGCTTTGAGATATCGCTCACCAGTTCTAAAAAAAAATTAATATCTATGTTCAAAGTTTTTCGAATTCCATGTTCCAAATTTATGTTGACAAACATAGTAAAGGTATATACAGTAGACGTTCGGTAACTGCAACATGTTTACGTTTCACTTAGCGAACGAAATTCGATAACTGCAACGACTGACAAACGTCAACAACCCATCAACTGACGTAAAATGAACGTGAAATTCATTCGACTGTTCATTTGGGCCAGTGCTTCCCAAACTGTGCGCCGCGGCGCCCTGGGGCGCCTTAAATCTTTTTCAGGGGCGCCGTGGGCCGATTAAAAGTAAGGCCTGGCAAACCTTCTCAACTTATGTTATAATTGTATTACATTGATCGAAAGCATCAGACGAAAGTTGAATACGAAAATCGAACAAAGAAGACAATTAAGCTGCTCGCCACAGAAGTTGAATGCAACTTTTTGGGAGTGAAAACATTAAGATAGCTTTGAGATATCGCTCACCAGTTCTAAAAAAAAATTAATATCTATGTTCAAAGTTTTTCGAATTCCATGTTCCAAATTTATGTTGACAAACATAGTAAAGGTATATACAGTAGACGTTCGGTAACTGCAACATGTTTACGTTTCACTTAGCGAACGAAATTCGATAACTGCAACGACTGACAAACGTCAACAACCCATCAACTGACGTAAAATGAACGTGAAATTCATTCGACTGTTCATTTGGGCTAACAGGGGCTAACATGGCGCACCATTTTGACGTTTGGTGGTGCGATAACTGGAGAATTGTTGCAGTTACCGGACGTTTGCACCGACCGAACGTCTACTGTAATAGAGTTTTCTGTAAGATTAGTTAGAACTTTCTCAGAGTTTATATATTGATGAAGTTCTGAAACAACCTCCTCTATAAATGATATCAAACTGTTTTTACGCTATAGTCACAACCTTGCTGGTAGGGATCTCAGTAACAAACAGATCTTCAGGCTGGATGGAGTTACATTGTGTTGTTAAAAGCTCCACTATGATTTTTTCATCTTGCTTGCTTGCTCTTCCTCTGTTTACCTGTGTTATACTACACATTTTCATAGAAACGGAAGAACTTATGTTATTATTTGCTTAAGAGAATTGCAGCCCTAGGCTGGCTCATTTCTGCGATCATATGTCAAAAAGTAAACTAACCTGGAAAATGCCATAATTTTTATTCTCCTTATCAAAATTAAAGTCGCTTAGTTATATCGAGAAGGGGGTTTCACAACACTGGGAGAAACAATTTAACTTTTCTTATTTCTTATTCTGATGCAAAAATGTTAACCATGTTAAAATCTTTCGCAAATGTAAAGACATTTTTATAGCCTCGAATTGAAAGGAATCCTTTGACGATTTTTTTTTAAATCCTGCTTCGCTCAAAATTTGTCGTTTTTTCTATTTTTATGCTTGTACAATACAAGCGGCGCAAATTTAGCATGAATTTAAAGTTCACTACAGGATCCAGAAACACCAGAAACTGTGATAGTTCAAAATATAATTTAATATTTTTTGCAGATTCCTATTTTTGTAAAAAAAATGTGCAATTGTTTTTCATATCAATAATTTTATTGAATTATCAAAGAACGTACTTTTTGCAAAAGTAGATTTTGTTCTAGCATGAAAAGTCTGGCAGAAACTTTGTCGAAAATATTCATGTATAAAATGATAATAGTGCGCCGCGCTTCTGATAAAAAAATGTCAAAGGGCGCCGTGATTACAAAAAGTTTGGGAACCCCTGAGATAGACTATTTTGGTCCGTATTTCTGCTTCGACGTGACAATATTAAGAACGGAGGAGTCTCGTCAAACGATGGGTAGTACTTTACACTTACCTTGCAGATAGAGCGGTGCATCTCGAGGCCGCGGCATCTCTGTCAACGGAGTCGTGTATGCTGGCACTCCGTCGATTTATCGCTAAACGAGGGGCAAGATTTTAACCGATAACGGTACGAATTTTGTTGACACAGAACAGGAGCTGGCGAAGCAACCTGAAGCTATTTAAACCTGGAAGCTATCAGAAAGTTTCACCTACAGAAACATTGGATTTTTATCCCTCCTGATTCCCTGCACATGGGCGTTGCGTGGGAGAGGATAATCAGGGCTTAATGTTAAAGCTGCCATGAACTTAATGAACCATTCAAGAACCCTTACTGAAGAAGTGTTCCTAATCATTCTGTGTGAAGCTGGGTACATGTTTAATTCACGGCCATCAACCTACATGCCATTGAAAACTTCGGTGCAGGAAGCAGTCACTCCTTAGACGGAGTGAAGCAAACTGGAATGATACCAACGGAGATTAGTACAATTCTACGAAGCGAATGGAGACTTTGTCAGCACGTTCTAGATCAGTTCTGGTGCAGATAGATCCGTGAGTATCTACCAGCCATTACAAGACGGACCAAGTGGGTTTGGAAGCTAAAGCGATAGCAGTATGTTATGTTGTCTTCATCGTGGACAAAGTGTAAGGAACCGCTAGAATCGAGGTGTGCTTACAGCTGTTTTCCCGGGAAAATACGGACGTATTAGGCAAGCGACAGTTCGCACTAGTTCTGGAACATTGCTCAGACCCGTCTCCAAGCTGGCGGTCATGGATAATCTTCCGGAGAGTAAAGCTGAAGAACCAGATCAGCTTTTTGAGATGGGAATATTGGCACAGCTGAATCTGTTGAAAACTAGAGTTCCGCAGTGCACTATAGGCCAGCGATGAAATCTGGCGAGACAAAATTAATAATTCGGTAACGAAGCATTTCCAACATTTGGTGTCTTTGGAAAAGTTTTTTGTAACACCGAGGACCATCTACACGGGAAAAAATTGTGTAGTAAAAAATACTATTTTAGCTGACTACGCCCATTCTTAAAACTACCATGGAATTTAAGAACAAATTACTATGTTTACGGCACATCCCACCACATTACTGATACATTTGACAGAAATAATTTTCATCAATCTGATTTCGACTACAGACATAGTAAAACCAAGCGCATTGCTGGTCTGCTGAAAATTGCCGGTGCGAGCGCTTAAGTTAACCCCCTAAAATGGTAGTGTACTGACATAAATGGATAATTCGTAAATCATCCACATAGGTGGCGCTAACTAACTTTTGACTGTGACGTGATAGAGTATTGGCATGTTCGGCAAAGTTGTTCATTTTGATAAAATAAACAACTCTCTCGAAAACGTCAAAATTCCACAGCCTACTGTTTTCGATTTATTGGCGAAATTAAGCCAAATTAGTGCAAACACGTTTTTTTTCACAGTATTTGACATTTTTCTTAAAAATCATGTTATAAAATGTTTTTTGTTGTTAAAAATATAACAATCACAAACTCAGGTGGAAAATTTTTAAAAATATAATGTTTAAAAATTAGGACAATTTAAGAAAAAATTGAAAAATAGAGCGATTTTTAAAACTTAATATTTCTAAAAGTGCACAAAATCGCAAGCTCATATTTTCAGGCTACATAGAACAATAGTAGATGAAACAGATGTCAAAATTTCAGAGAGATATATTTTGGTGTTTTGGATATATTTGCATTTTTGTTAAATGATTATATTACTCAAATATCGATCGATCTGAAGGGACGATCGACTATTAGAAATAACGAGTCATGGAACAAAAACTTTTAGAAAATTGTTTGAATATGCCATCATAGTAGCCATGAAATTTAGTTTTAGAGCAGTTCCTTGAAATGATATCGAGTAATGCAGATGAAAGTGTAGTTTAAAATTGGGTACATGTATGTTTTTCTCCAATGATTCAAATCTCGCTTAAACTAGGATGATGCCCTAAAAGCCATTGGTAACTACGTTTGTAGCTTGTTGTTCTTGAGCAAATAAATGAATAAGCATCTAAACCAACACCACCGGCAGGAAGAAAAGTATGCTTTCTTCACCGTAGCGTTGTTTATAACGTGTAAATAATTTCAAATGATGAAAAACATCATGCTACAACACATGGTTACCAAAGGTTTTAAGAGCGACATCATAAGTTATGCGAAAAATGATATAGTATGCCATGAAAAATTTGATCATGTGTCAGTTAATTGTTGTCATCAAGGTCATCAACCCAAGGTGAGAAATTTATTTCATGAATGTGTTACTTTCAATACGGAAATAAAATTATAAAGCATATCCCTGTCGATATTTCTAAATACTCAAATTTCAGAGCGCACAATCTCTTGTCATGAGCTTGTTTTTAAGCGGAAAGAATGTTAACCCTAGATGTTTTGAAACAGAGGATTCAGATCAAAGGTATCAATTTGTAGATTCCTTTGACTTTGGGAACTATTAGGTTGTTTAAGCTAAAATATGTCTTTAATTCCGGTAATTTGCTTAAATGGAAAGCTGCCCCATACTGTAACAGATGAATTACAGATGAAATCCAAAGCCATCTTGTACTGTATGCAGATATAATAATTTAATGAAAAAATAAAATATATTTTTTCCACTAAGGCCGGAACAAATCTTAAAATCTTCTTTTGTCACCTTGCATCAAAATGTGTCGAGGGGGGGACAAAAAATAATAAAATGGAAATTCAGGGAAATCCATCATTTTTTATTCTCATATTGTGAAAAACTATGTTTTGCCACATATATCCGTCAAGTCAAAATGTTTGAATAATAAACACGACATTTTTTCGATGTTCGTAACACTCTACTTGTACTCTAGCTAATAACAATTTCAAGATGACTGCGAAAATGTTGCACTTATATGCAACTTGAAATCATATTTAGATTGTATCAATTTGGTCCAACATGTGTAACATTAAGGCGATTCAAATCTTAAAAATGTTTGAAAATCCAATCTCTCATATCTTTCTTATAATCTTCACCATAAAAATAGTGTTCTGTAAAATTTTCAGCTTTCTAGGTGTTGATTTAAAGTTGGCCCAAAGACGATGTAGGTTTATATGAAAATTAATACGCAGAAATTCTGAAAAATGTTCCAATTACGTTAGTACTGGTGGTACAAACATATCATTCCATAGGGAAAACTTATTCTTCAAGTCTTAATGAAGGAAGTTGGTGAAGAAACAAATCCGTTTTGAGCAAATTTTGTTTGGGATTTTTGTAGATAATTGCAGGGCTGTGAAGCTAAATAATAGCTAATAAACTCATGAATATCTTTTCTCCTATCGATCGGATTGAATTGCTCTCTTCAGCATACTTCTTTATTATGGTTTGAAGAATGAGTTTTTACTATGGGATGATAAATCTGTACTTACATTCCAGTACTAACGTGGTTGGAGCATGTTTCAACATTTCTTCATAGTAATTTCCATATAAACCAAGATCGTCTTTGGGTCACCTTCAAATCACCACCTAGAAAGCTGAAAATTTCACCAAACACTATTTTTATGGTGAGGATTGTAAGAAAGATATGGGAGATTGAATTTTCAAACTTTTTTTAAATTTTGAACAGCCCTAATGTAACATTCCCGGTCGGTCCAGGATCTTTTCGTTATGGAAATTTCCTTGACTTCCCTGGGCATTAAGTGTCATCGTACCTTCCACATGATATACGAATGCAAAAATGGCTACTTTGGCAAACAAAGCTTTCGGTTAATAACTGTGAAAGTTTTCATAAGGACAATAAGCTGAGAAGCAGGCTCTGCCTCAGTAGTGACGTAATGCTAAGAAGAAGAAGAATTCATGTAAATCATAAAAAAAATCTCTTTTCATAGGCAACTCTGTTACAGTAAAACAAACAGATTTAGGACTTGTTATCCAATAACACCTGTTAGCTCATATAATACAGTAAATACGAATTACAAAGCTAGCTAAAAAACACAAAGAATAATGAAAATCTACACTGAAAATAAGATGTTTTATTTATTTTCCCCTTCTGATTTTTTGAAAATTTTGAAGGGGGGGGGAGACAAAAGTAAAATTTCAAATTTGTTCCGGCCTAATTGTAAGCGTAATTTAAACTTAAATATTTGCCACGAAAATATTGTTCGCACAATGAAAAGAAAACCGTAGAAAAATGAAAAAAAATCTCAAAAAGACCAAAATATTCCTGTCTGAAATTTTGACACCCGTTCTACCGATTATTGTTCAAAGTTGCCTGAAAATTTGAGCTTGCGATTTTTTGTATTTTTGGAGATATTGAGTTTTAAAAATTGCTGTATTTTCCAAGTTTTTATTATTTCTCAATTTTTATGCGGCGTATTATTCAAAATATTCCCCCAAATTTTTGTTTGTTATATTTTTATCAGAAAAAAAAATTATATTACTTGGTTCTTAAGAAAAACGTCAAACTCGGTGAAAAAAAGCGTTTTTATTTTTTCAATAATTTATGGTCTTATTTTGCCAATAACTCGGAAACAGTAGGCTGTGGAGTTTTGAAGTCTTCGAGAGAGTTGTTTATTTTCTCAAAACGAACAACTTTGCTGAACATGCCAAGTCTCTAGAACGTCATAGTAAAACAATAGATTGTGGCGCCACCTATGCAGATGATTTACGAACTATCCGTTTATGTCATCAGATGGTCCTCGTTGTTACAAAAAAAACTTTGCCAAAGAGACACCAAATGCCGGAAATGCTTCGTTACCGAGTTATTAATTTTCTCCCGCCAGATTGCGTCCCTGGCCGATAGTTCAGTGTTTGTTGACAGATTTACAGGTTTTCGTAAGGGTCCATGAATCCGTATTCCTACTTCGACGTGATAACCACTATATGTATGTTATTAGTTGTTAGAAAATTGAACAACTCGTCCTCTTACCGTTCAAAAAACGAGCAGTCCAATTCAAAATAAAACGTAATCCGATAACAATTTTATTAGTAAATTTTACAATAAATTGGCTCGCTTTAGCCATTGTGGTGGTTTTGAACATTGCATCAATCATTTGATTTAATCGTTCAGTTAAAAAAATCAAAACAAAAGGGAGACATGTTACTAGAAGTAGGTGCGTTTTCTAATGATTTTTATGTTGGTATTAACCATTGATAAAAAGACGGAATAGGAGTTGCCTGTGGTACTTCTTTTTGATTAGAAACAATTAAAACGGTTACATGTAGGAAGACAATTTCAAGAGTAGGAACTGAAACTGTCTACTACAATATTGACATAGAAGTTTCCTTGGATAAATCCGTTCATAATTTAAAGGTTCGAACGGCTACACGACGGATGAATATTAACTTATGAATGAGCATGATTATAATTTACCTGTTGGGTATGATTACTGAGCAAGCGATCGCACAGTGCTTCGAACGTATTGCACTTGGGACAAAAGTCATAACGGGATGTATTATGCGGTTTTGTCCTACGATGTTGAGGAGGATCTCGCTATACACAAAAAAAAAATCATTATTGGCATAATTGACACATATTATATCAGTAATGGCATGAGTGGCTTATACGTCAAATTTTACATTTGACACCATAGAACAGTACTCGCTTGGAAGAAATGTTCAAAATAAAAATACATGAAAAAGTACTTGAGTCGTTTTCATGAACGATGTATGTGACATGCGTAACCATAAAAGTGTCTCAATAACCAACTTTTTATAAAAATATTGAAGTATGGATTATTCCAATGAATAAAATGAAATCCAATAAAAAAGGTTGAATAAAGTTTTTTTATTAGCAACCCAATTCATTTACGAGCTATTAATCATCCGAGAACTGAATTATTGCTACAAAAGAAAATTGAAA
Source organism: Aedes aegypti (assembly GCF_002204515.2). NCBI lineage: Eukaryota > Metazoa > Arthropoda > Insecta > Diptera > Culicidae > Aedes > Aedes aegypti. The sequence goes on from NC_035109.1 coordinate 110,427,305, forward strand.
TGTCGTTTGACCGGAGGGTTTTATTTTTTTTATTTCGATCATTTTCAACAGAACGTCGCAATGGTTCCGGTCAGCAAACTTTCATACGATTTTCCTGCTTCTGAAAATGTTTGTTTGTACATGCTGTGTCCTGAACTTCTATCGAAGCCCCACTTGCAAACCAGTTTTACAGCAGTAGAAGCTTTCAACGAGATATCCTTCATGATACTGGATGCAGTACAATTCATGAGCTGTTGTAGATCGAATGTAGCAGCCAGAGCTGGGAATGGTAATAGTAGTAGGCTTGAGTTTTTGCGAAAATCACTTGACTATTCAAATGCAGTATTTCAAAGTTGTGAATCTCATCAAGTAGCCTATGTTAGGTACACGAATTTTATAATTCAGTAGTGTCATTGACGGCTGTAAATGCGGAAAATGCAGCGGGAAATACAACATTTTCCTACAGTAGTTTTGGGTTGCCCTTAGCAACGGGTGTTTTGCTATTTTCAAGGCATTTTGCCTACAGCAGTGATACGCGTAAGTTTCACTGGCTCCGCTGACTGTGATTTGCTACGCTTGCCTACTGTAGTGTGAATTTCAGAATTTTTCCCAACTCTGGTAGCAGCTGTTTCTGATGCAGAAATCGGTTTCGGAATTATTTTTTGTTTCTCTTGCTTTAGCGCATAAAGGCTAGGAAGCAAGTTCGGATGTAATTCGTTCAAAATGGTTCGAAGCAAATTGCACTTTCGTTCCGACAGATCTAAATCAATGTTCAAAGTTAATGCCTTTGCTGCAGTCATGACCTTTACTTGATCCTCACTCGAAGAATTTGATAAATTGTCAGTGAATGCGAGTTCTTCGTTGATAAGATCTGCAACACGTTCCTTTTTAGTTTTTCTTGAAAATTCATTGAACGGTTTGTGAAGCCCCATGCCAGCCTTTGCAGCTGAGCTGGAAATATCTTCAGTTTCCTGATTGCGCGGGAGCTGAACTGGTTTTGCTAACCAGTCGGAGTTTTGCTTCACTAAAATTTTGTATGATCTTCCACATTTACCCTAATTTTGGTTTATTTTGCAACAATAAAATTTGCAAAACGTCTTTAGCTATGGCACAAATCTCCCAACTGGTGGGGAACGTGCCTTTGGAGCCGGCCTTCTGATTGGCAAACATATGCAGCTGGAATCACTTTCAGAATCAAAAAAATACTTCACATTTTATTTTTAAGTGGATTTCAGAAAGGTACTTTGGGGTACTTTTTTGTATGGGCAAAAAGAAGATAAGTGTTTTAATTTTCTTTTGTATTAAAAAGCATGTAGCTCAGAAGCATCCTTTTCAACAATTGCTAAAATATATCACAGAAAATTGAATGGAATGACTCCTACTTACGTGTTCCAATACGGTCCAAAACGACTTTCATTTTGAAAATATAAAATAAGGATGGGAATGAAGCGAATTATAGAGGGACTGGATTGACACGAAAACAATGAATAATATAGAACGATGAAACAACTTGTCAACACGTGGTGTTTTGGTTTGTTTTGAAAATTGCACGAACTTTCTAATATCTGTACTACACGCTCAAAACATATGTTAACATCATGGCCTACTTGATTCGGTCGAATATGAAAGTTGATTTTTTGACTTTTGTCCAAGGGACGAAGCACTGTGGATCGTCAACTAAAAATTGAGCAATGTTGGATATTCTACCTGGGAAATCCCGGCTACGAAAAATGTGCCTAGAACATGCCTCAACGATTCGTTTACGCGAAGGGCAATCCCAAAAGTTAGAATTATGGTTGCCCCCGCAATTTGCACATACAAGTTTTTTGATATCTTCCTTCACAGGACCGACGTCCTTAGCGTAAGAAGAGCCTACGCAAATCATGCATTTGTCATTCATGCGGCAATGATTTGTACCATGACCCTACTTTTGGCGCCAACGGCACTGAATGATGTTTTGTAAATTTCATCCAGGTTTCTGGAATTGTTCCCATGTCACACGGACATCGAACATAAGTCTAGCTTTTTCTAAAGCTTTAGTATTACTTAGATCACTTTTGTTAAAGTGAACTAAAATATATTTTGAGAGTGCGGAAAAGAGTTCGGAAAAACGAAGAAGCCAGATTGGTTTCTCTTTTTCGACAGGGGTAAAACCAAGTGTATCATTTATTCCATTTTTGATCTCTTCAGGTGACTTATGGTCACTTGAGAGACCTTTCAAGACGACCTTGAACAAACGATCAATTTTGTCGTCATAAGTAAAAAAAATGGGGCCCAGATAGCCGTAGCGGTAAACGCGCAGCTATTCAGCAAGATCAAGCTGAGGGTCGTGGGTTCGAATCCCACTGGTCGAGGATCTTTTCGGGTTGGAAATTTTCTCGACTTCCCAGGGCATAGAGTATCTTCGTACCTGCCACACGATATACACATGTAAAAATGATCATTGGCATAGTAAGCTCTCAGTTAATAACTGTGGAAGTGCTCATAAGAACACTAAGCTGAGATGCAGGCTCTGTCCCAGTGGGGACGTAATGCCGAAAAGAAGAAGAAGTAAAAAAAATGTGCTTCTTCTCTTCAAGATGTTTGAGAGAAGTTCGTAATCTTTATGAGTTTTCGGCAAAACGTGACAGTCTCCTTTCTTTGCGATTTGGAAGGAAACCTTGCTTTCCCTTTCCTCACTTGAATCAAAGAGCCTGAGCTAGAAGCTGCTCCGATTTGATGTTAGGAAAATTTGTCTACAGTGTCGTACTGATTGCGCATTTCGATGTAATTAGCAAATTAACTTGAAAAAAAATTAGAATAGGGTGGTTCAATGTTGAAAAATCCTAAAATAAAAAAAAATAAAAAATCATGAATCGATTAATCGATTTTATATAGCGACAAATGAAATTTTCAGATCGAAGACAAAAATTTGGGTTGAGCTTGCATTGCGTTCAACGTATAGAGTTCTCTTATGTTTAAATTGAAACATATAGTCCAAGTGCACGAACATTCATTTCCCCACTCAGATGTTCACTTACCTACCTCTTATCAATTTAGTGCAAGTAGTACGAAAATCGACAAATAAAAATCGCAATACAGCGATTGATAATTTCATCTCTGAAAAGGCGCGTCTTCAAGTGTGGTACAACATTCAATATTGCGTTGGCCTGCCAGCAGATACGTCTTTATTCGGTCAGCAGCTACATACATGCATTTGCTAATTGCAACACAATAACAATCATCATCATCAGCATTGCCAAGTAGGTACCTACCTACTACAAATTGGCTACTGTAGAGAGAAACCTTCGTACTGTGGGGGCAGTATCGCTACTGCTAGTCGTCGCGTCGAGTTGTGCCAATCGGAAAAATTCATTCGAAGAAAAGTTCGCACTATCGGTAGGACGGAAGGTGCGTCGTTTGCACTGCCCCCTTCAGTGTTTAATAAAAACAAAATTTGTTGACTGTTTTCAGCAGTGAATGAACGTCCGCAGACAGGTTATTTACAAACAAACGAGTGAAAAAGCGGGACTTGGGTGCACAGTGGTTCCATTTATTCTACGAACATTCTATATAATATCTGATGAAAGAAACCATCAAAAATTGCCGAATATATCATGATTTGACTATCAACAACATTCTAGAGGCTATTGTCATCTGAGAAATGTTGTCTTCACATATAGCGAAGGCAGTGTTATTTAAAAGATTAAATGCGGTAAAAAGTAGGGACCTTCCTTAGCCGAGTGGTTAGAGTTTGTGGCTACAACGCAAAGCCATGCCGAAGGAGTCTGGATGAGATTCTCGTTCGGTCCTGGATTTTTTTTTGTAATGAAAATTTCACTGACTTCCCTAGTTATAGAGAATCATTGTGCTTACCTCACGATATACGAATGCGAAAATTGGCATCATTGGCAAAGGAAGCTTTCAGTTAATAACTACGAAGCTGAGAAGCAGGCTTTGTCCCAGTGAGGACGTAATGCCAAGAAGAAGAAGAATGTTTCTGCATACTTTAGAGTATAATTGATCCAAGTAACGATATGGCAGAGAAACACAAAACAACTTAATTTTAGATTTTTGGCCAATAGGCGTTACCACTGTGCGGTGTGACTTTTCACCATACGCCGCGGACAGTGTGGATTTAATAAAGACATTTATTGTTTAATAGACGCCAGTCGACCGGCATGCCGGTAAGATTAATTGAAATCGGAATCTTGATAATACGCGCGCGCACACGTTTTCTTCGATCAGAGCTCTCTTATAGGGGAAATCTGCCGGTGAGCGTCGTGATCGCGAATCGAGGAATCCCGCCTTGGCGCATTATCATGCAACAATTAATAGAGGGGGACCGGTCGGTGTAGTTGAATCAAAGGGTTGAGAGATCACTGGTGATAAAATATCGATAAAATGCTTGAGATGTTTGTTTTGAGCAGCAGAAGTATTTTGTTAAGATCTTTTGGAGTGGCGTGGGTTGGTGTTGCGCGATGATTGCTAATTGAAGGAACTTTACTGTTTGTAATTTTAGTCATGTATTGTTATATTGAATAATGATCTGTCGAGTTTAAACAATGTATGGAAGTTGGAAAACAAAGAGACAAATTAGTTAAGAATTATGTTGATTGTCTTTTTGCGATTACACAAGGTGTCCCAGAAAGTATGGGTATGGCTTTACCATACTACCATTTCATGACTAGTGCAGTTAAAAATCTGATTTTCACACATTCTGCACTTATCAAGAGCAGATTTTGAATTTTGAGCGATTTTTTTCGCTACCTGTCTGTTGATGGAGTTATCAGTTTTGCACAAATCGCGTTATATCTGAGCGACTTTGTTGTACGGAATTTGTGCTAGGTCTTAAAGTACGTACAATAAAAATCTGAAAAAAAAAACTAAAAATCATTGCCGATACGATCTCAAAGAATTCATTAAAAAACTTTTGAAAATAATTTTCAAGTGATTTCTCTAGAATTTTGTGCGTTACGACATACTCTGAAGAAACTTATGACCAGTTGAGATGAGCTCAAACTATGAAATTTTTCCATAAGAAAAAGTTTTATTTTACAAATGGTATTCTCATGAAAAACATTGTCCAAAATAGTCGCAAACTGGAATTGGACCATGAAAGGCAAGAGCGTAGAGCACGTGATTCACTTACACATCCATCGACGCTCCATAGATGTACTTGATTAAAACCTAATAAAAATGAACTTTAAAAGAATTAATGATCCATAGGTATACGTTGCGGTATGCATTAGACCTGAGTGCCTCCCCTCCCTTTGAACGATACCTTATTTTTACGGATAGGCTCACCACAAGGAGGTTGTTTGTACAATGATACAAGTTAAGCACTCCTCGTATTTCGTCCACGAAATACGATCTACTCTGAGTTTATTTGGGTCCCTTCACATTACTCGATTCTAAGTAAAGAGGACCCATTTCCGAAATAGAAGGACCAGTAAAATCGCGATTTTGAAAAATATTTATTTAAAAAAATATAACTTTTGAATTGTTTGACCGATTTTCAATTTTCTTGGACGAAATAAAAGCTAAAGATTTTGAATTTTCAAGAAAAATATAAAATTTCACAAAAAATGTTTTTTACACGAAAAAGACCAAACATTTCCGTTTTTTCGTGTTTTGAAGGCCTCGGGACAAGAGGGGCTATTGCTGTATTCATTTTTTTTTTCTTGAAAGTTCAGAGAATTTTACGTTAACTGTCAAATTTTCAACGATGTATGTTTTTTAGTTTTTTAAATATATTTTTTTGAAAATCAGCGCAGAGTTGTGTTTGATACGTTCAATCCGTTGCATGCTCCTTAGAGGGCGAGCGACGGAATCCAGATCAATTGTGTCCGGATCACGCGATCCGCGATTTCGGAAAAAAAAACGAAAACAAAGTGCGGGTGAAAAAAAAGAATCGACGCGTCAGTAGTGTTTGATCCGTTGAATCCGTTGCATGCTCCTTTGAGGGCGAGCTTTGGAATCCGGATCACGCGATCCGCGATTTCGGAAGAAAAAAACGAAAACAAAGTGCGGGTGAAAAAAAAGAAAAAAAAAGAATCGTCGCGTCAGTAGTGTTTGATCCGTTGAATCTGTTGCATGCTCCTTTGAGGGCGAGCGCCGGAATCCGGATCCATTGTGTCCGGATCGCGTTTTTTGGAAGAAAAAACGAAAACAAAGTGCGGAGTTCTGTTTGATTTTCCGACCTTGACGCTTGCTCCTGCGGGAGCGAGTGACGAGGGCAGGATCAAACATGTCGCGCGTCGGTCGAGTAAAGTGAATAAGTGCCGTGATCGGTTAGTTCCGTTTGATCTTTCGACCTTGACGCTTGCTTCTGCGGGAGCGAGTGACGAGGGCAGGGTCAAACATATGTGCAGTGCGTCAAGAAAGCCCGAGCAGTCGTCAGTTGTTTTCCCTCTCCGGTCGTGCGTCTATTTTCTCTGAGTGCTTTTATATAGCCGAGCAAACGAGTTAAGCTGAAAGATGATTGTTGCTGCTCAGTCAAGGATGACGGATCAATTGGTGAGCTCGTTTCATGCTACTATTTCTAATCTATAAAATATGTATGACTGCACATTTGATCGTTACAATGGTGGGACGTAAATATGATTTTTCAACAAACTATGAATGGTTCGTCACTGTGAGTGTCGACACAAACTCTGATTTATTAATTATTTATGTTTAACATTTTTTTATTTTCAGAACACCCCTTTTTTACCTTTATTTTTGTAATTAAAAAAAACATTGAGGGGTTCGACACTACAAGTGTAGACTTGCGAAAGGTCACTTTATTCAACAAACTTTGGATGGTTCACCACTGTAAGTGTCGGCATAAGAATAAGAGTGTTCTATGATGTTCCAGCCAATCGAGTTTTTTGTTTCTTTTCAAATAAGTACAATATAATAACACATGCTTTCGTCCTGACAGCTGTAGGAATGTTACATTTAGGTATTTGTTCAACAAACTTTGAATGGTTCGTCACCTCAAGTGTCGGCATAATTTTCCTCTACATAGAAATTGTTCATATCAAATGAAAATATTATATTTTCATAAAAGCATATTTATATTTGACAAATAACTATTTATCATGGTCTAATCACTTATCAAAGTGAATCCTGTGACCCAACGATCCTCGCCATTAACAAACATCCCTCCCAGTAACCTTTGTGGAGATGCAGAGGCAAACACGGTCTCCAAATAGCAAAGGTTACACACTAACATTCCTTCCCTAAATCCCACCTGACTGCAAGGACGTGGCCGGCGCCGTTATTGACCTTGTATAAATAGAGGCACTGAATTATGCACACTGAAGAAGATTATGGCCAATCCCAGCCAAACTTCTAGTTGATTCTTTGTGCATTTTCACTGACTTCGGTCAATCACGGAATAGCAACCATTGATATGTGTAGTCAGTCTAAGCTAAGCTAAGCTAAGCTATATTTTTTTGAAAATCAGCGCATTAGATTTTTTATTAAAAAAAAACATTACTTTTTAACAGCTCAACCGATTTTCAATACTTGTTTTTAATTATGAATCGTGGTTTACGACTAACCAGCCGAGTGGAAGTTTAACAACTACCGAAAAGCTAAACATTACATATAATTTGCAATTGGATTAGATGGACAAATTGATGTGATCACATGCAAATTATATGTAATGTTTAGCTTTTCGATTTTCAATCTTTTTTAAGGAATGAAAGCTTAAGATTTCAACTTTTAAGAAATGATGAAAAACAAAAATTTACATGAAAAAAAAATAAAAATTTCCTAAAAATATAGAATTGGCCACCGAGCCCCTACATTTTAGGGCCCCCCACAAATCTCGACAAACATATTTATAGTTAAAGTTTTACGAAACTAACGAATTTTAACGTGACTTTTCAAACTGTTACTAAAATTTTCTCAACGAAGTTTAAGACTATGTTCGAATGCAATTTATATATCTGTATATCAAGTAATAGGACTTAACCCCTCTACCGGCAGCTTCATCTTTTACCCCAAAAAAATATTCAAATCGCGATAACTTTTCTGTTTCTTGTTTTTTTTGCAGCAGTTTTTCACAAGCTCTCAAAAACTAGTTTTCAAACTCTTCTAGTTTTAGAATATGTGTCGATATTGATTATTGGTCATCTGAAACCGGAGATATTACAAAATTCCTTGGGGACCGACGCGTAGCCGTAACCCACGTGAATATCTAAGGCTACAGAATTTTTATGACATTCTGATATTCACTCATTAGAACAATACAATAACACAGCGAAACAAAAATAACATTTTTGCGTGTCTCAATGGTCAAACTATGTGTCACTAGTAGATTTGAGGTTCCTGTATCTGATGTCGTTCTCAGAAATGTTCCAGCACGTCACAATCTTTAGCTACAGGTCGCCAAAGTTGTATAAAACACTGTTTTAATTGATGTTTATACGAAATTTAAGGTATGATTTGTCAAACTTTTGAGTGATCTAAGCCACCAAGCATGTAAAATAGGACTTCAACTTTCAATTGAGATAAAATTTGATTGAAATTGTTCGAATAAATTAAGATTAAATGGTGTTTGAATTCTGCGGCAAATTAAGCGAATAAATTGCCATACAAGCTGGCAAACTTGCATGCAAGTTGGTTGAAATAGTCAAATTTAGCATTTACAACAGCGAATATTTCAAAAACTAGACGTGCTATGATATTTTTGAAAACGGCAATGGATTCAGCTACCCTCAATTTAGTAAATAGCGATATTTTGGTGCATGAGACAGAAACGTGTTCCGCAGTGTAATAAGAGTATGTTGTGAAAAAATGAAGAAATTTGGTGGAACCGTCTTTGAGTAATGAGCATTTATATTTCTGGTACCACGCTGGCCAAATAAAGATCTTGAAAACTTCAAAAAACCTCATATCGTAATTTTCAGATTTCTCCAAGAATACTGAACCGATTTGCATGTTTTTTCAGAGTAGCTCCTTATTACCTGGCAATGTATAGCCCACATATTATTTTTTTTTTTGGTAAATTGACCAAAAACAAAATGGCTACCAAAGACATAAAATATTATTTTACTTAAAAGTATATGTTGATTATCAATTAGTTACTAGTGGCTTTTCGTACTCATGTTGTGCACACTACAGCAGCGAGCTCGATTTGGTGCACGGAGGTCAACTACTCCTAATACCTTTAGGGTCGTTGGGAGACTACTTAGCGTCCACGTACGGACTTCAAATTTTTACCTGATTTTTTTCTAAACAAAACGAGCACTTTACAATGACGAACTTACAACATTTCGCATTTTCGAAAAATAAGTGACGGCCTAATGAACATTTGACCACTCGTCAACTTTTACGTGTAACAAATTTTGTTCGTTCCAACAAATCTGAATTCTACTGGTATTACTCTTCTAAACATAGACATCGACAGTATTTGGCAAGTAGGCTTGATTGTAAAGTTAAACAACTTTAATATTCCGACACGCATTGTTAGAATAATCCAAAGTTATCTGTCAAATCGTATCCTTCAGGTTAATTATCAGAAATCCAAGTCTGAAAGAATTCCTGTATGGCTCAAGGCAGCATTTTGGGACCAATATTATACAATATTTTCACATCTGACTTACCAGAGTTACTCAGGGATGTCAAAAATCTTTGTATACGGATTACACCGGCCTCTCCGCCAAAGACCGAAGCCTGCCTGTAGTAGATTACAAAAAAGTTTGGATATTTTTTCTTCATTCTTGCAAAAATGGAAGATTACTCCTAATGCTTCCAAAACCCTTATTAATAGAAAATCAAAACTTTGTCTTAAGAACAAGCTTTTGATCTTCAAACAAATTTTCAGGCCTGCCATGTTGTATGCTGTACCAAAATGGACTAGCTGTTGTAATACCAGAGCTTTGCTGAGGATTCAAAATAAAATTTTGAAAATGATTCTGATGCTTCCTCTCTGGTATAGTTACATAGAATATCGAGTGTTGAAACATTGGAACAAATATCGAATAAAATTATCAATAATTTTAGACAAAAATCGTTGCAATCTATCATCGCCTTCACACGACCTTGCACTTGCACCTTGAAGCCGCTATTCGCCTCGGTCATCCAGGTAGATTCCCAAATGCACACTCACCGGAGGGAACGCAATAATTCGTCATCCGTAATTGAGTCGAAGGGTAAACCGGGATCGATTTCCCCGCTGCAACACTACGACGACAGTTCGCAGACAAATTGCGAGTTGCTTTCTTGCCCTGCTGGCCTGCTGCCTGTTCTACCGACCGTCGTCGTCCAAGTCTAACAACACCCGGTCAACCCAAGCTTGCTGCACACAGTTCAGCTTAGTTTTGCATACAATTAGGTCGACGACAATTAACTCTAATTAACCGCGTGTGACTACAACGACGAGATGACGAGCTGGTCCCGATCAGGAAGGCATAACAAAATTAAAACATAACTGTATCAACTGTTGATATTAATATTAGGGTTTATTATTTTCAGACATGTTTATGAATCGTGTTCTGCAGACATTTTTTCTTTCTGAATGAAATTGTGAAAAAAAAAAAATTAAACGTGCTCGGATGGGATTCAAACCCACGAGTCTTGTATGCTAGACGAGTGCTTTATCAACTAAGCTACCGAGTAACTAAGGGACCTAAGCTTGGTGAAGCTATGTGCAAAGAGTGAAATTTTGTATTTGGAAGTCTGATTTTTTAACTATTCTGATATTTGACACATAGAACATCACTTTTAAAACCAATACATAGAAGGGGCCTTCTTTAGCCGAGTGTTCAGAGTCCGCTACTACAAAGCAAAGCCATGCTGAAGCTGTCTAAGTTCAATTCTCGGCCGGTCCAAGATCTTTTCATTATGGAAATTTCCTTGACTTCCATGGGCATAGAGTATCATCGTACCTGCCACACGATATACGAATGTGAAAATGACAACTTTGGCAAAGAAAGCTCTCAGTTGATAACTGTGGAAGTATTTATGAGAACACTAAGCTAAGGTGCAGGCTCTGGTTCCAGTGAGGACGTAATGCCAATAAGAAGAAGGAGAAGAAAAACATAGAAAAAATTAAAGTCACCAAAAAAATTAAATGTTCTATGATTTTGGGTTCATGGACAAAAGGTCGAAAGACAAAACGTCGAAAGGACAAAAGATCGAAAGACAAAAGGTCGAAAACAATTTTCATGATGGGAAATATATCCTTTTTTGAAAAAAGATTTTCGACCTTTTGTCCTTTCCTTTTTGTTCTTCGACCTTTTGTCTCTCGACGTTCTGTCCTTTCAACCTTTTGTCTTTCTACCTTTTGTCATAGATTCATGATTTTGAGATGATCGTTTCAATATCTGTTTTAAATTTGTTGCAATCAGTGTTTATTTTGTTTTAATATTTGTCATTTTGATACTGTTAAAAAATTGAAATTCATAACACCATTTGTTACAATTCTGTTATGCTCTTCTGTCCGGGATGTACCTCTTACCACGCGATGACGATTCCATATACCGCCGCCACCAGTTTAGAATACCGAACAAGTGATGATAGGTGTATCCACTCACAACGATTGAAAGTGGTAATTTGCAACTCCTGATTATTATCAACAAATTCCTGACCAAGGTGTAAGACCGCAGTTGACGGAGGTCGAGTTGACACTCGGGATTAGCGATTTGGCCGGTAAACATCGAACGTGGTTTTGATTTTGTAGTGTTTCGAAATACGGCTGCCGAAAATAGGATTGAAGAAACGAATGAAGAAGAGAAGTGAGTTTTATGTGATTTTCGTCAGCAGTGATTGAAGAGTCAATCGATACCTAGTCCAGATTAATCGGCTTGGATTTCGTGAGTGAGCGTGAAAATGGCCAAAAGGTGGTCCCTAACGGGTGCAGGCCCTGGCAGTAAAGAGTGCAGTGACGAGTTTGAAATTGCAGTTCTGTTGGATCGACCTGCTGCGAGCTGTTCGCCAGTACGACGAATGATTGACGACGATAGTGAAAGGGGTCGCCCGGAAACTGATTCCGTTGGTGTTGGTGGTGGTTTTGATGATTGTGATGATGACGAAGATGATGCTCGCTATGATTGCACTTCCGGTGGCGATCGTGATAGTGACGACGAGGAACGGATTATGATTTTCGACGAGCAGCGCCCCCTACGCGGCAAGCGACATTCGAACACGAAAGGTGAGTTTTTATGGACCTGTACTTTTCTGTATTTTCCAGTTTTGGGCAAAAGTTTGTTACACATTATAAATCACTATGTATATCGGTGGTTATTCATTGACTTCGATGAGTAAGCCAATCAGTAACTTAATTTCGTGAGGAAAAAGTCCGTTGACTGTAAGACTACTAGAAAAAACGACAACATTTCATAGGGTAGGGAGCCGGATCCTATTATTGGTACTTTTGATACACTCCGGCAGCGGGATTGTCCGAAAACTACTGAACTCAAATTTGGCCACAAAATGCGTCATATTGAAGTACATCTTATTGCAAAATTTCAAACAATTCAGCAAAGTAAAACCAAAAATGCCAAAGTGAACCATAGAAGTGCCCAAGTAGTTATTGTACTAATCGTATGGAGGAATTATGAACGATGTTCAAATGCAAACCGCATGTCAGTGTCCAAATCCTATATACCGTTTTGATTCATATTACGGACAGCTTCAAATTCCGGACACTCTCGTTTGTATGGGAAACATTTCACACGAAATGTTTCAATTTTCGCCGTCCAAAAGTTCTCATTTTCAAGGCTCGTTTTATTAGGTTTTTTCCATAAATATCGTTGCAAATTTATAATGCCCAACTACCTTAGACGTCTCTTAAGTGGTTGAACGATTTCAATTGATGATTTGACTGTTCCAATAATGATTATCATGAGCAGTCCGTAATTCGAATCAAAGCGTCCGGAATATGAGGCAAAAGTGAGGGAGCGTCCGGAATAAGAATCATGAAAAGGCCACACGTTTTGATTTATTTAAAATTATTCAAGTTGCGGACGTGTATTCTTTACCCACCATCCAAAAGTTAAGGGCTTCCGACGCTCGATAACGCTATAAAATCATAGAGAATGATTTATTTTGTATGGTCCAAGCTGGGTTATACTTCACTGAGGCCTTAAGTGTCCGTAATATGAATCAAAACGGTATTGGCGTATTTTGCAAACTCTTATTTATCAAGCATATTGTGAAGTGAAAAAAATAATTTTTAAATCAAACACAAATCTTTTCGACCTAAATCTGAAATTTTTCCTTTGTTTTTTATTGCGTTACTTTTTCATATTAAAGCGGTTATGCGGACCTATTTTTGTGATTTACAATAATATATTAAATATGAAATCAATGCTACACAATGTACGAAAATTGTAATAATATTCTCTCCATGTAAATGACACTTACGGTTTCGTCAGTTTATATAAAATTGAATAAAAAAAAAAGAATGATTTTCGATGCCTGTTTCGTCTTCTCGTCGATCAAATAACAAAAATAATCGCTAAACAACAAAAATGTTGATTCAAGGATACCCTACAATTGCCAAGTCTTGTGAGTATATCCACACTTTGACTGATGCGATACATTTTTTTACTGGAATCGTGTTGTTTCTTAGCTTTTTAACGCATATTCTCTTGTATATCGATGCCCACATATTGTTTTCAATGATTCGAAGTTTTAATTTAGTTTAAACATGTTTTGTATTTTTTATGAAATTCGTTTCGCAGATAGAGATACTGGTTAAACATCCAGATTCTCTATAATTCATCATTGAAATTTTGTTGGTTGATTGCTCAATTTCTCTTTTAAATTTAAAATTATTAATTTGTTTTAGCTCGGAAATTTCACGACCTTTCATAATCATCAATAATGTTTAAAAAATATGGAGTTTTCTATGAATAATGTGGATTTGATTCTTATATTGGATGAATAGGGACTACCACAATAATAGCCAAATTACCTATAATGATTATGATGCACCGCCTGAGATGACCCTTCTTTCTAATATTGGTTGTTCTTTCGAAATATTATGTAACTACAATTATAGTTATTACAGCTGTTGATTTAAATTTAAATGAATATCACATTCAAATATATTGTTCCTATAATTTTAGTTTTGATGGAGATATTGAACTTCCTACTAAAATGATGACGACAAACGAATACATTAGTCTGCCCTGGGAGGGAGGCACCGATACTACACACGAAATATAGAGCAATGTTTGTTTGAACTGCAAGATAACTCCAGCTTGCCAACAACAATCAAGGCAGGCTTGGGGAAAATCGCTAGTTTCCTTTGTTGTGTACTTTCGATATTTCCTGACAAACATGGAAAAAGGGCCACAGTTTTCTATGCACTAAATATTCATTTTTATTGGAAAAAGTAAAACGATGCGTTTTTCAATGCTTTATATTTAATCCGATTGAAAGGTGTTCACGTGACATTACTTGCATTGTGTGCATGAATTGATTTTCATTCGATTGTTGTCACTTCTGCTGAAATGCGAAAATGTGTTTAATCAGTTACGCGCTTTTTCCATGTTAGTCCAATGTTTGAGATCTGGGCTCACAGTGACAGTTCGTGACAGCGGAATCCTATGACGTACAGAAATTTTGTATTGGTTTCTCCCTCCCAGGTCTGCCCAAGTTATCAGCAATGAGAAAAATCAATATTGAGAAATCGATTACTATAGTTACGATGAAACTAAATGAATTTTTTACTATTCTTTCGTTTTCTTATATAGCAATTGTTTGTGGCGTTGAATCTTCTATTGTTTTTTTTTCAACACTGCTTGTTCTTTAGAGTTATAAGACATTATTTTGATACATTTTTATATTTTTCTGTTTGATTTATTCTTTTAAGCATCGCTGTTTTTCGATGAATTTGGATGTTTGGCATGAGTCCTAATTTTTGTCTTGTTCTGGATCTCTGGAATGTGAATAATACCTACCAACTTTTGCTTTTCTTGGTTGGTGAAGAGTCTTCGATAGGCCACCTAACAAGGGTTGCTAAAGGGGCTGCCTCCTTGGTGCTGACACGATACAGCATTGTCCGTTTGTTCTTTACATGATGACCACCACCATCTCTATCAGGGATTTGGACCTGTAGCTCTGGTTCTCGATAGTTTCAAGTTCTTTCGGAACTGCTACTATGGTAAGCCGTCATACGCTAGCGGTGTTAATAATACTAAATGGTTACAAAATCATTTAAAATTAATGTAACTCAACAATGAGTACCGAATCAACACTGGAAATTGAATACTTCCTTAAAATGCCAACTTGCAAATCACTCAAAATATAGTAGTTTTGAACATTCTTGAAGATTGAGTAAAATAATACCCAAACAGGCCAACACTCCCTGTTGTACTACATTTTGAGAACGTTTTTATCTCACATTTGAGTTGTAAGAAAAATACATATTGATTTTCTGTCGATAGATGTCGTTGTTGCTAAATGCCAGCATAGAGGTCTACAATCAAACTGGCATGAATACCAATGCACGATCAATCTTACACAAGTCGATTTCCTCAGAATGAAAACGTATCGATGTTTGTTTAACGTCATGTAAGCTTTCGGTCAACATCAGTCAAACAAGGAAGTGATTTCTCGGCAGCATATCTGTTTCTCACAACAAACAAAAGCAATGTTGTGACAGTTCTCACAGCAAACAAATTTTTTTTTGTCAACATTGCACTACTACGCCGGCAATTGGATTGGTCTACCGGGTACCCCCGTTGGTTTGACCGCATTTAATCTGAACACTATTTAATCTGTACCCCGCTAATTTGCACATCGTTCAAATTAAAAATGGTTCAAACGTCATTTAGCTCATGGAACGGAGTGAAGTGAGATGGAACGCTGTGGAACGGAACGCAGAATCAAAACAAAACAGTGTAAAAGGTAACCAGAAACACGTTTCTAGGGTGACTAGATGTTCAAATTAAAAATGAACCCCGATGGTTTGCATGAGATACCGTTCAAATTAGCGGGGGTGCGCGGTATATAAATCACAACTGTTGTACACAGTACGCGACATCCCGAAGGTTTAAATTGTTCTAACTAAAACTGAGTTAATATTTCTACACAAGTTTGTTCGGCCAAATCGTTACCAATATGTTTCAGGTTTATTGTCTTCTTCTTCTCCTTCTTATTGGCATTAAC
The DNA here is from genome assembly GCF_002204515.2 of Aedes aegypti. Classification (NCBI taxonomy): domain Eukaryota; kingdom Metazoa; phylum Arthropoda; class Insecta; order Diptera; family Culicidae; genus Aedes; species Aedes aegypti. The sequence goes on from NC_035109.1 coordinate 110,443,379, forward strand.
GTCCCCACTGGGACAGAGCCGGCTACTCAGCTTAGTGTTCTAAGAGCACTTGAACAGTTATTAACTGAGAGCTTTCTTTGCTTAAGTTGCCATTTCCGCATTCGTATATCGTGTGGCAGGTACGATGATACTTTATGCCCAGGGAAGTCAAGAAAATTTCCATCACGAAAAGATCCTGGACCGATCGGGAATCGAACCCAGACATCTTCAGCATGGCTTTGCTTTGTAGCCGCGAACTCTAACCACTCGGCTAAGGAAGGCCCCAAAAGGTTTATTGTGTGGCATTTATTTCTTCTCGACGACTATAGTTTTTCTGGAAATATTGATTATTCCTCTACCGTCAAACTTGTTCCCCACCATAATCTAATTGCTTGTTTTTTTCTTTGAAATTCTGTATAAAACTTAAACATTTTAAAAAAGGATTCTTTGATTAATGACAAAATGTTCTATTCAATTTCATATAATGAAGCTTCTAGAGGATATGTTAGCAAAAATCCCTTAGAGCAGAGTCCTCTTTGAATTTCTTCTAGAATTTCTTAAAATATAAAACTCGTTAGTTCACAAATTCTTCAAATCATTTTGCCAAAAAATCTTAAAATAAAAAAAAAAAATAAATGCAAAAACAAATCGGACAATTGATTATTTAAAGAGTTGTTTAAGAAATTGTCCTTGTTTTGTCAACAAAATTTGTCTAATGAATTGCATTAAAAGATTTACTGAAAATTTATTTTGGAATATTGACCATATGTTTAAGATACATATACAAAAATGAATGTTTCAGCCAGTGCCGTAGCTAGGGTTTTTGGAGCCCGGTGCGGAGTTGAATTCGGGGGCCCTTTAAAATAGGAGTATGCGTCGCTAGACTAACATACAATTGACATGTGAATAATCAACAGGGCTGGTAGCGGCTTAGTGTCTTGAATCTAGAAACCTCATGCCTGAAAAAAGTGATCAAAAGGAGACTGATCAAGAACCACGTTTTTATAAGGATTCCTCAAAGAATGCAACCAATCATCTCTCAAAGGGTCTATATAAAAAATCTGTTGGGGGTTTTTGTGACGTTAAGCCAAATATTACAACATATATTTCATAATTTCCTAAGAATGAAATTCAGGTGTTTGTTTAAAGCTTTCTTCAGTCAAAAACTCGAAGATTTCTTTTGAAGTACACTATGCGATTCCTTCACAAATTTCACAAAAAATTCCCTCTAGATTTTCGTTCGGGAAGGTTCATCCAGATTTTTTTTTTTCAAATAAACCCTCGGACATTACTCCAGAGATTTTTTTAAAGATTAATTTTCAAGGAAGTTATCTTTCTCGGAATCAATCCAGAAGTTCTCATGGTGTCCCGACGCACCGTTATTGTACATCCATCAAATCTGAGCACAGGGCTCGATTCCTAAGGTAATTCTGCACCTCTGGACCAATTTAAAAAAAATCCCTAGAAGGAATCTCGAAAAATCTTGATTTGATGTTTTGACCTCACACAAACAGAGCAACTATGAATGCAAATATGCCTAAATGAAACACCATTGTCAATTTGTCCTGTAAAAAACGCTTATTCTTGGCTCTCTAAGCACATTTATTTGAGAACAGGAGCGAAAACTATTGAGCGAATAAAATAGGCAAACTTCAGTGGGCTGGTCATTTAGTGAGAAGGCCGAAAGAAAAAGTTGCAGTTGGTGGAGGTCAGTGGCCCCGTAGGTTCTGCGTAAGTTCATTCTCATATTTACGTGAGCGTACCAGAGCTACCAAATCATCCCAAATTTGAAACAAATGTTTAATACTAGCTCTAATCGACTATAAAAGTATTCACATGGCTTATCTTCTTACTATGTTGTACAACATTTCTGAATGTTTATTTATTTGTTTTACATTTCAATCGGTTCAACATAGGAAACAACAATTAATTAAATTTAAACTAGTAAACTAGAAAAAAATACACTTCAGCCCAGACTCCGGTAAGTTAAGTTAGTTATAAATGTCTGATTATAGCAACGGTAACAGTTAAATACTAGTTGAGAATAGTTTAGCCAACTTTTTGAGCGTTTCAGTGTTATTGCGTTTCAGTGTTATTGCAAAATTTTAATAAGGATTACATTGAATTTTGAGGTCAAAAACATCAAATAAAGATTTCTCGATTTGATTTTTTTTTATCTATGCTGGAATCCAGGATCCACACTGGAATTGAAGGATCCACACTGGAAACTTAAACTCTTCACTGGTATCCCCATATCGCACTGAAATCCTAGGATCCGAATCTGAAATCTATACTGGAATACAGGATCCTCAGTGAATTCCAAGGATCTACACTGGAAATGCAAAATACTCACTGGTGCTCAAATATCTACACTGAAATCCCAGCATTCACATTAGAAAACAAGGACCCATATTCTAATCCTGCGGTTCACACTAAAACCGCAAGATCCATATTGGAGTATCAAGATACTGAAACCCCAAGGTCCCCACTGAAATTTCAGGTTTCACATTAGAATTACACGAACCATGTTACAATCCCAGGATTCAAACTGGAATTTCAATATACACAATGGAATACCAAGATCCACACTGACACACTATGATCTGAACAACAGTCCCAGGATATACATAAAAATACAACAAACCTAGTGGAATCCCAATATCCACGATAGAAGCCAGAGATCCACAATGCAGCAACACAATCTGCACTATAATCCTAAGATTCACACTGGAACACTTGGACCCAGACTGAAACACCAGGATCCACATTGTTGTTCCAGGATCCACACTGCAATCCCAGGATTCACACTGAATTCCCAGGATTCACACTGAAACCATATGATCCACATTGCAATCCCAGAATCCTCACGGGATTCCCAGAATCCTCACGGGATTTCCAGAATCCTCACGGGATTCCCAGAATCCTTACGGGATTCCCAGAATCCTCACGGGATTCCCAGAATCCTCACGGGATTCCCAGAATCCTCACGGGATTCCCAGGATCCTGCACTGGAAATCCTCGATCCACATTGGCATCCCAAAACATATTCTGAAATCTGCACTCTGGAATCGCGGAGTCCACACTGACTTCCGGCACAGGATCCATTCTATAATTGTTCAGGAATCTCTGATTTGCAAACCACGCTTATTACAGTATATGACGAGCGTGGTGATGCCGATAAGAGCTAGTGACATAACAGATATGTTTTATGCTGACAGCGCAACCTAGTGGAAGAAATCTGAATTGAAAAACTTGTCATTGGACTGCCCTTAAGATCTTTCACAACTTTGCCAAAGATACCAACCATCCATTTTGTCTAAAAAGTTAACTGTATTCAAAAATGTTACTGATCTCAAAATAGATCACTGGGCGTTAATGGGTTAAGACTGCGGTTTAAACTCACGATATAGCTCTCGATTATACAAATATAGTAATCTAAGTTTTGAACACACTTTTTACTTTTCCTTTTTTGCTGGAAGCGAAAGGATGGTGTATCAACAATTTTGGGCATAAATGGAAAAAATCACTAATGTTAACTAATGTCAGTGAATGGTGGAATATAATTCATTCCTTTAAAGTTACACCATTAGTAGAATAGTAAAGGATTCAAACATACAATGTGTTCATGAAAATGAGGATTTTTGTTTTGTGAAAAATAATGTTAAAGTTTGACAATCAGCTTTTCGTAGGAGTTTTTGGAAAAACTATTTAGCTCTTCAACCAAAAGCATTTTCTAAGATCTTATATTTTCATAGCATTGTAGAATAATGGTTGAACGATGCACAGAAAACCGATTACGATTTTATCAATAAATAAAAAATATACAGCATAAACAAAGTGTCAACTTTATAAAATGAACAGTCCTTAGATGATACAACTCTACAAGGGAGAAGCTTTTAAAAGATCTCCGGATTTCTTCTAGACTCTTGGGAGAGTCTTGAATAAGCATTCCGAGAAACTGATGAAGAAATGACATTAGAACTTTTCTTGTTTGATTTATTTATAAATTTTCTACACGAATGTTTTCAAACCTAGTATTCTTGTAGGAGGAATATTTCTGTAGTTATGACGCTGAGATAGTAATTGCTGGAATATCGGTAGAACTAAAAGAAAATTTCTAGGAAATCCTGTGAGAATTTCTGAGATAATTAGCACACTGATGAACAGTAATCACAAAATCATCACTGATGAAATCATTTAAAATTTTCAAATCAAATTTCTGAGAGAAACATTAGATTAATCTTTATAACAGTCCCTGTAGAAATCTTTATATGTATTCTTGAAGAAAATTCCTGAAGCTTTTTCATGATGAATATGTAAACTCATGGAATAATCGCTTTTAGGAATATATTCATTTTGAAAGGCTTGGAGACCGGTTTCGTTTAAAATATGGCTTGCAATAGAAATATTTTCAAAGCAAGTTCTGACTTCCTCCAGCTCAACTTATAGAGGGCCCGGATATTTTTTGATTAACAGAATTATGTATTTTTGAATAAAAAACAAACAGGACGTTCTGTTAAAAACTACTGTTTCATATGGTTAAAATAAACGCTTTTCATCAATATAACTAGATGCTACAGGGGCCCCTCCAAACTTGATTTTTTCTATTTGTCCACATTTTAGTTTGTCAAAAACCGAATTTCTACTGCTATAGGAAATATTAACCATGATTTTGGGGCCCATAGGAACCCGGGACCCGGTGCGGACCGCACTTACCGCACCACCCTAGCTACGCTACTGGTTTCAGCAAAGTCTACAATGATTCATTTTACACAAATTTTATTGAGATGTCAACGATGGTTTTTGTTAGTAAATCCAGTAGTTTCAGCAAATATCCTCTCTGGCCATAAAAATAGTAATTTTATTATCAATTTATTGATATGAAGATATCTACAAGGCACACCTCAAAACTTCTAGGGCACACATGTTAAAACCAGACAGCGTATCGTGTTGAAAACTTTATCTGTGAATCATCACCAGCTTTAATTGTCTCTGGTTCTAAATTTCATTTCGTAAAAAAGATATTCTACATATACCGCCAGTTACCAACACCATAGAAAATTTCATTTTATGTTTGTACTTGACACAATCTCGCGATTCAATAACATTATGAAATACCCGTGACATTTTATAATTTGTAGAAGAATGTTATCGTATTTTTTTCGTTTGTCTTCAACTACCGCTACTGGCACTCGATGAAAATTGTTTAGTATTACGAAACTAATCGTTTTCTATAACAAAATGGTTTCGAAGACTAATTTAATTTTGTATTTTGTTCCAGCTTATCGTATGTTTTGTTAACATTTCAGAGTAGAATGTATTTGCTTTGACAGATAAATGTATTTCGAAGAAGGCATTGAGTAAATGGAATACCAAGTGTGCATTTTATAGAAGTATGGGAATGAACTAAAATTTCCAAAAATACTGAGAATTAAAAGTGGTTATCGAAGGCTGATATTTTGTACAGCTAATATCACATATTGAGTGAATAGGCAGAAAATAATTTTGACAGAAACTTCATTGCTACTTCACTACGAGGCTCATGCATAATCTTTATGTGACTGTCATGTGGTTACAACTACCAATGTGAACTTAACGGTATTAGTTCGAAATTGACAAAAATGTCGAATGTGAAAAATATGTAGTTATGGGCAGTATATGATTCAATTTTTTATCAACTTGCAGATATTCCACTTAACAGCTAAACGATTTTTATTAGATATCTGGGGATATCCTTGAATAATTGAGAGCCCATGACAGATTTATTTATACATATAATTGGGCTTCCATGCACACGTAGTTTTTTATTTAGCTTGATGATAAATTTTTTTTGAAGTATCAGAGTTGCTCCGTTTTACAATACGATACAATAGAAAAGAAAATTTACTGCTTTATAAACTTTACAATGTTATTCCCCTTTGCTGCTGTTGACATATGAATAATTGCATCATTTGATTGATTTCACAATGTATCCATGTTCAGTACAACCTGCTAGTAGATACCGTGCAATTTTTACCACACAACATCTCGTTGACATTGTTACCAAGATGAAAACTGTCACGAAAGCGAACGAAAATCTTCCCACCGCGCACCGAACGTTAAAAATATGTACATGTTAAATCATATTTGCGCCGCGATTATGCTAATTCCTTTTGCATTATTCGCATATCATCATCACCCGTCTTGGCGCACGATGCAAAAGCAAAACTTTCATCCCACGAGACGTTCCATGGCCTCATCCGATCCATAGGAACCGCAAACCGTTGTTGGCAAATGGTTGAATCACATGATGTCTTTACTACCGTCTTGCAAAGAAGGTAATGTCCTCTATCGACATCGACATCGATATCAACGATGGGTTTGAAGGGATTCATCTTGTACTTTGGCTGTGAAAGGTGTAAAAACGAGAAGGCCCGACATGGTCGAGGAATAAATTTTAATATGATATTGAAGAGGATCGACAAAACGTTTTAGCTATTGCATTTAAATGCTAAAGTCGTGCTCAAAAAGTGAGAGTTTCATCATACACTGTAACCTCCGTTGACTTAAAAATTGCTTTAAACCAAACAGGCTTAATAAAACATATCACTGCGGACTACGTTTTTTTGTCTAAAGCACGAAAAACGCTATTTGCATGTTTTATTATTTATTTATTTGGTTTTACATCAATTAACTCGATAAAATCTCGTTAACTATATTTCGCCAATTGACTCGGTTCATGGCCGCTTCTCTCCTTCCTCGACTGCGACCCACACTCTCAAGTGCCTGGTGCACCTGGTTAATCCATCTAGCTCACTGTGCTCACGCCTTCTAGTTCCGACCGGACTCGTATCGATCACCATCTTTACAGGGCTGTTGTCCAGCATTCTTGCCACATGCTATTTGCATGTTGCAAGAATGCCCTGGTAAGCGTATCCTTCGAGCATTAGCCACCTTCAGGATACTGGGTTCGCCGAAGAGTTGAGCGAGCTCGTGGCTTATTCTTCGCCGCCACACGCCGTTCTACTGCACGCCACCGGAGATCGTCCTTAGCACTCGGCGTGCAAAAACCCTAAGAGCTTGCAAGTCCTCCTCGAGCATAGTCCGCGTCTCATGCCCGTAGAGGACTACCGGTCTTATGAGCGTTTTGTACACAGTGCATTAGGGCGGAGTGAATCTTTCTTGACCCAGTTTCTTCTGGAGCCCATAGTAGGCACAACTTTCTCTGATGATGCGCTTTCGTTGTTCCGTATAACATTGTTATCAGCCGTCAGCATGGATCCGAGGTAGACTAACACTGCTTCCTAGGTGGGCCCTGTCGCGCTTAGTTCAACCTACCAGCATATACTTTGATTTCGACGCATCCACCATGCATTAGCCAGACCCTTTTTTGCTTCGCGTTTCAGGCGGGTGAACAAATCTGCTACCGTTTCAAATTTTCTCACAATAATATCCATGTCGTCTGTAAAGCAAACAAATTGTCCGGATATCGTGAAAATCGTGGCTCGACTGTTAAGTCCGGCTTTCCGCATGACACCTTCAAACACAATATTGAACAACAGGCACGAAAGCCCATCGCACTATTGAAGTCTCCGCCGATACTCTTGTTAGCTTCCAGGGAAAGCTGTCGAGAAATCGATGAACAGCTAGTGCGTTGACATCTTGTACTCATGGCATTTCTGGAGGATTTCCCGCCCGGAAAAGATCTGGTCCGTTGTCGAGCGGCCGTCGATGAAACCTGCTTGCTTCCAACGAACTCGTCGTTTGCTATAGGTGATAGACGGCGGAAAAGAATCTGGGATAGCACTTTGCTTGTCGTTCTTTTTGTAGATAGGGCACATAACGCCTTGCTTCCACTCCTCCGGTAGCTGTTCCGTTTCCCAGATTCTGACTATCAGCCGATGCCGACAAGCGGCCAACTTGTCCGGGCCCATCTTGACGAATTCGACTCCGATACCATCCTTGCCAGCGACCTTGTTGTTCTTGAGCTGTTGAATGGCATCCTTAACTTGCCCCATCGTGGGAGCTGGTTGGTTTCCACTATCAGCTGTGCTGACGTAGCCATCGCCTTCGCTGTCCTGTCCTTCTGTGCCTGTGTTCTCTGCGTCATTCAAGTGTTCATCGTAGTGCTGCTTCCATCTTTCGATCACCTCGCGTCCGTCTGTTAAGATACTCCTATCCTTGTCCTGGCACATTTCAGCTCGTGGCACGAAGCCTTTGCAGGATGTGTTGAGCTTCTGATAGAACTATCGCGTTTCTTAAGAATTGTACAGCAACTTCATCTCTTGGCATTTTACCTCTTCCGGGTGACGCTTTTTGGCCTGGAATAGGTGAGTTTGGTGTTTCCGCTTTTATTTACTTGTTTAAGGGTTGCCAGAATAGCCGTAGCGGTAAACACGCAGCTATTTAGCAAGACCAAGCTGAGGGTCATGGGTTCGAATCACACCGGTCGAAGATCTTTTCGGGTTGGAGATTTTCTCGACTCCCAGGGCATAGCGTATCATCGTACATGCCATACGATATACAAATGCAAAATTGGTCAACTGGCAAAGAAACCTCTCAGTTAATAACTGTGGAAGTGCTCATAAGAACACTAAGCTGAGAAGCAGGCTTTGTCCCAGGTGGGACGTAACGCCAGAAAGGAAGGAAGGAAGGGGAACGGTTTCTGAATCCATTGCCATTTTCAAAAATATCATGACGCGTTTAATCTTTCGGATATTGGCTGTTTAAAACGCAGAATTTGTCTATTTCAGCCAACTTGCATACAAGTTTATCAAATTGTATGGCAATTTATTTGCTAACTTTACCACAGAATTCAAACTTCTATTAAACAGTAGCTATCAACAATATTAAAAATATTTTTGGTGCTTCAGAGTTATTATTTTGATTATTTGGAAAAGAATTGTATTTTGCAACTTAATCGTGCAAGATAATATATAATATTTTCGTCGGCACGCTTAGTCGAAAGCCGAAGAAAATGTAGAGTTGTGAAGGAGAATGTGGGGTCGTGACGGACTTTGGTTTAAGGTTGGCCGACGGCGCTGCAGAATCGTTATCCGTTCTGTGGCGTAGTTGGTGACGCGCCCAGTCTAGCGTATTGGGAGTCGTGGGATCAAAGCCCACCAGAATGATTCCATTGTTTTTCACAATTTTACTTTTGAACTTTTCCAAATTGACTTTTGCGATTTTTTGCGGTTATCCAGAAACTTCTTTGAGTGAAGGCGATCGTTTCTACAGGCGTAACCAGAGATATTTCGGAGGTTTATGAATAAGGTTTTTACTTGAGCACTCGTTGTACTCAAGACATTGTAAATGAGCATGTATGAGTATTATTATAGTTTAAATGGTTCTGGAATACCACTTGCCATACTTATACTTCTGATGACATGTACTCCAAGTTGTTCTAAGATAACCTTAAACGATCTCTGTACTCTAATCTAGGTAACGTATAAATAAAGAAGCCCATATAGGTATCAACCTTGTGCATAATTCTATGAAGATCACTAGTTATGCTTTTAGATTTGAAGTCCTGTACTCAAAGATGTTCTTGTATAACCTTCAACTGTCGTAGAACTCAAAACATGACAGAATTTATTTCAAATCTTTTGGAGCTGCTGCCCCTTTCAAGTTCTACAAACATCCCGCGGACCCCTGAAAATAAAGGTTCTTGAAATCAAAATTTATGGAAACTAAGGATTTCTCTGATTAGAAGCTGGTGATTGGAATGCAACTTACTATAAGGTTCTAATTAAAACGATAAATTACTGCATCATAAACAAAGGTTACACCAGCATTCCAAAAATCTCTAAGAATATGTCAATGATCTTATCATTCGTGGAAATGTATGAAGAAGCCTGTTTAAAAGTTTAGCAAAAACCTACCAAAAACCACGAATGAATCAACATATATCCTTGACTGGGAAGGGATACTCTGAAGAAATTCACTGAAAACCAAGCCAGGTGTCTACTAAGTATCTTTCTATGGAAAAAGATCTAGCCCAAATTCTACAATAGTTTTTTCTTGGGAAGACCCTACAACTCCATCAGCAATTCGTAATAGCTTTTCTCATCATCCATTCTAAAAGTTTTCTTGAAAAGCAAATATGAGGGTTTTTCAAAAATTTGGAATATTTCTTTAGGTGTATCTATTGGATTTCACCAGAAATCGTGAAGATCTTACCGCCAAGGATTTTTTGCGAAGATGTTGTAAGGAATCTAGCAAGCGAGCTTTTTAAGAGGCTGTTGGAAATATAGTATAAGAAATTTTAAAATCAGCTTCATGGTCCAATTAGATCCGTGGAAAAGCTTGTGAGATGTCCTCCAAAAATCTTCCCAGTAAACAACGAAGAATCACTACTTTGGGCATCATCATCTCACAAGAATCAAACATACATTTTGTTGACTTTGAGAGGTTTACGTCTATGTTTTGCGTGCAGTAAGTGAAGATTTTCCTTGTTTCTGCCGATTATCCCAAAGGATTTTTTCACAGATCTAGAAATGCCATCGTGAGAAGCGCGAGTGGGTTCACTACCGAAGAGGTCGCGGTGAAACAACGCTGCGGACGCTGACGGACTTCCTCATGGAAATAGCGGAAGATGCCTACAAAGCCACCCACAAGAAATTCTCCACCCGGAAGAAGCATACCAATGGAGAGAGGTAGACTTATTGGCACAGTGCAATGAGCAGTTCACCCACTATTACTGATGAGAAAATCCTGAAACCCTGCAACCAATGTCGGAGGACAAACCATCGGCTGTGGCAATACGGCGAATTCAAGAAGATGCGGTATGCTGATCGGCTGAGGTTGGTGAACCGTGAGAAGCTGTATCACATGTGTCTCAACGAACACGGAGGCCAGTGCAAGTTCAGAATTTGGTGTAATATCGGTGAATGCAAAGAATTCTACAATCCGCCAGCCCTGTCGTCCTGCTTAGTCGCGCTTAGTCGACGACTAAGAAGCTTTTCTCTGATTTTCCTAACGCCCTTTGGGATATCAGTTGAAAATTCAAGCTTTATCATCGACCTGAATTAATTTAACTTTGTTGCATGTAGATCAGGTGAAACTAAACGCCCTGTGTAACATCAATCGAAATTGTCAAGCTGTATCAACGTCCTGGAGTAATTTGACCTTATCTCAATTGGATCAGTTGCATTTAACGCCCTGTAGGATATCATTTAATAATTACAGCCTATAATAACGCCCTGGAGTAGTTTGACTTTATTCTGTGTAGATCAGGTGCATCATAACGGTCCGAAGACATCAATTCCTAGTTATATCAACGCCCTGGAGTATTTTGACTTTGCTCTATGCAGATCAGGTGCAACTCAACGCCCTACATGACATCAATCGTCAAGTTGTATCAACGCCCTGGAATAGTTTGACGTTATTCCACACAGATCTTGGCGAGATTGGGAAAACCCTGTAGAAAATCAATCGAAATTTCTTACCCGCATCAACGCCCTGTAGATATTTGACCTTATTATGTATATCAGGCGCATATTGATATATTACAGAGCGTAGGACATTAATCGATATTTTCAAATTATTTCAACGTCCTAGACTAATATGACTATATTCCATATATAGTTGCGAGATCTAGAGCATCTTTACGATTTGTAGAAAATACATCAAAATTTTCGAGCTGTATAAACGCCCTGGAGTGTTTTGACTTTTCCCTTTGTAGATCAGGTTCATCTCAACGCTCTGTAGGACATCAATTTAAAATTCTAAGTTTTATCAACGCCGTACAGTAATTTGATATTGTTTTACGTAGATCAGATGCATCTTTACTCCCTGTATGACATAAAGTGATCCATCTGTGTTGACGCCCTGGATTCGTTTGACTTTATAGATCTTTGCGAGATCTGGAATATCTCAACGCCCTGTAGAAAATAAATCGAAATGTTCATGCTGTATTAACGTCCTGAAGTAATTTGACCTTATTCCATGTAGATCAGGTGCATCTTGACGCTCTGTTGGACATCAATTGAAAATTCCTAGCTTTATCAACGCCCTGGAAAAAAATGGCTTTATTCCATACAGATCATTGCGAGATCTAGAGCATCTGAATGCTCTGTAGAAAATCAATCGAAACCTACGTGTTCCAGGGCGTTGTAAACTCTAAGCTGGATGAACGCCCTGGATCAATTTGAACTTTTTGACCGCCCTTTAAGACTTAATTTGATAATTCCAAGCTGTATCCAGTGTTGACCAGACTCATTTCCCCGAAATTCGAATTGTGAAGCCATGAACTGTTCTAACTGTGCGTTGTATTCCTGAGATGGAGGGGGAGGTGGTTGGGCTTGAGTGTTGCACATGGGATCCGACAGTTTCGATCTCGGTGGGCCGCAATTCAAGTTTCGGTGAAATGATTCGCACTCACTCACTCACTCATTTCATTTCACCGAAACTTGAATTGTGGCTCTCTGGGATCAAAATTGATCGATTTTGTGTGCAGTACTCAAGCTTAACCATCTGCTTTTCTATCTTAGGAGGATAGAGCATGGTTGTAGTAGTTCGTGGCTTCGTAGTTCGGAAAATGTTATTTTCGGGGAAATGAGTCTGAACAACACTGGTTGTATCAACACCCTGGAGTAAGAGTCCACAAAGATCTTGGCGAGATCTGAAGCATCTTTACGCCCTATAGCAAATCAATCGCATTTTTCTTGCTGTATCAAATCCCTACGGTTATTTGACTTTATCCTTTGTAGATCATGTGCACCTCATAGCCCTGTATAACATCAATCCAGATTGTCAAGCTGTATCAACGCTCTGGAGTAATTTGATTTTGCATCAAATAGATGGGCTGTATCTTAACGCCCTGTAGGACATCATTTAATAAATTCATTGTTGTATCAACGCCCTGGAGTAATTTGACAGTATTCCAAATCGATCAGGTGTATTTGAACGTCCTGTATCAAATTAAAATTGGTCCTACATCAATTAAAATTGGTAAGCTATATTAACACCCTGGAGTAATTTGACTTTATCTCACCTATATCTTTGCAAGATCTGGAGGATCTTAGAACCCGTTTGGAAAATTAATCGAGATTTCCTGCTGCTTCAACACACTGAATTTTTTTGACCTTTTGTTATGTGGATCAGCTGCATCTTAACGCCCTAATTAAGATCAATTGCAAATTCCAAGCGGTACATGCGACAAATTAGATCCTATGTAGATAAAGTGCGCCTTAACGCAATAAATCAATTAAAAGTACCAAGCTGTTTCGACGCCTTGGAGTAATTTGACCTCAAATCAAGAAGATTTGGTGCATCTTAACAGGCTGAAGGATATCAATATTGTAAAATACAATCTTTTTAAACGCATTAGGGTAATTTGACATTGTCTTATGTAGATCATTTGCATGTTAACACTCTGTATCATTTGAAAATTTCTAGCTGTATCAAGGCCCTGGAGTAATGTGACCATATCTTACATATATCAACTGCATAATTACGCCCTTGATGGCATCAATCAAACTTGTCAAGCTGTATAAATGTCTTGGAGAAAATTTTAGATCAGCTGCATCTTAACGCCCTCTATGACATCAATCGAAATTAACCCGAGCTGTATTAACGCCCTGGAGTAATTTGATATGGTCTCAGATCGCTCATCTTAATTCAGAACAATAATTTAATATTCAAAGCTTTATCAACGCCTTGCAGAAATTTGACCTTAATCCGCATAGATCAGGTGCATCTTTACGCTCTGTGGGACACCAATCGAAATTGTCAAGCTGTATAAACACCGTGGAGTAATAAGGAGCAAATTAACACCCTGTAGAAAATCAATTGAAATTTCCGAGCTGTACGAGCCCTTGTTACCACTGAATTCTGATATTCCTTTGGTATATAAATCACTTTTTCATGTGAAAAGAAAAATTATGTTGAAATTGCGACATAACTTCAGCATGAAACAATATCGATCGAACCATCTCAAGTAACTTTTAAAGTTTGATAAGATACATGAAATTTTGAAACAGAAAAAAATCATTTCATATATTCTAAAGACAATTAATTCGTATTCTTGTTAATTTTGAGGAAAAAGTTATCATGTGATAGTGACGAAAATTAATTATCAAGTAATGAATAATTATCAATTCTCAAATCCACTAGTAGATCCAACGTCAAACTACTATAATAAACAATAGCTTAATATTTTGAAATCCAGGGCAATTGTAAAATTTTTTGCACTTTGATATCACTTCAAGAGCGACATTATATTTTAAAATTAAGCGATATATTTGGCTGAAGTTCGAACCTCTTGTTTAATCCAAAAATAAGGTTCAAACTTTCTAGATGTCCTGCTTTAAGAAACCTTGAGCATTTAGGCGCGAACTCAATTTTTCGATTCTATGTTTCATTTGTAATTTTCTCGGACATACGCAGACAAACTAAATGTTTGTTATATTTATGTGCTGCTCAATCCTGTCTTGGATCACACAGGCAGGCTTGTTGAAAATTTTTTAGAAACGTTTTTACAATACTTCAAGTATCTCATGTAATTGTGACTATTGTCGGCATCCTCGTTTTCTTCGGCAGCCTTTCCCATCTGTTCGACAATTCCACATAAGTAAGCCGCATTTTGAGGCAATGACATCTTTGGCGAAATTGTTTGTTCGGAAATCTAATCAGGGGGAAGCAGGCATATTAGTGGAACCCTTTTACGCTAGCTCGCAGTTTGTAGAGAAGCTCATTTTTTGATTCACCTCACGTATCTTTCTTTTCATATATCCTTAATCACAAATCAAACTGAGAAAGTATGTAGCTTCCATATGCAATAATTATGGTCATTTTTAATTTGGTCATCTTGAATTTTATCAGAAATAAAATAATTTTCATCATTAGTGCAGCATTCGTTTTTAATTTTGTATGGTGACCACAAAATTAAAAACGAATGTAAAAACTTACTAAGGGGTCACCCAAAAATGACATTCATCATTTGAGAGAGGGGGGTGGTCTACGAAAGTGTGAGAGTGCATGTATTTGGTATTGGGAAAAGCGTGATAGAGGCAGGTGAGGTCTAGAAATCTCGAAACGATGGACGTCATACTCAATTTGAAACTTCCCTAAAAAATTAAGTTATAACAGCTGCAAAAACTAGGTGAACAATGGTATTAGGCGTTTGAAATGAATGATTTTATAAATTTATGAAAACAACATATTTTGTGCAACAAATCAATCGCTGGTTCTTTCCTCGAGTAGTTATTTAGTATGATGATACTTATCATGTTGAAATAAAATAGAAATTGAGTTGAAGCAAATACTTTCCATTTTGAGAATCTGTGTGAATTTTGATCATTTGTTCCTTTTTTTTTTAATTTCTTTATTAGTATCATTCCAAACATTACATTCATTTCTTATATCTAGGTGTTTTGTGTTATTTGACAACACTATCATCCTAATTTGGTAAAGCAAATTTAAGATTTAATTAACATTTTGTTAACAACATATTACATTTCATTTGCCGTAGCAGTTCAGTTTTTTTTTACATGTGAGTTGATTCCACCTGCTTATAAGAGAAAAAAAAAGTTTTTAATATACTTAACCTAACTTAACCTAAACATATAACGCATTAATCGTGGCAATAGAAGATTGTAACGATTTTTGCCTGAAATTATTAATGATTGTATTTGACATTTGTTCCAATTTTTCAACATTGGATATTCTATGTAACTCATTGGTACTATACCAGGGAGGAAGTCTCAGGATCATTTTCAAAATTTTATTTTGAATTCTCTGCAGAGCTTTCTTCCTGTTATTACAACAGCTAGTCCATATTGGTACAGCATACAACATGGCTGGCCTGAAAATTTGTTTGAATATCAAAAGTTTGTTCTTAAGACAAAGTTTTGATTTTCTATTAATAAGGGGATAGAGACATTTTACATATATATTACATTTGGCTTGAATGCCCTCAATGTGATTTTTGAAAGTTAAATTCTTATCTAGCATGAGCCCTAGATACTTAACTTCATCTGACCAATTTATTGGAACCCCTCTCATCGTGACAACATGTCTACTTGAAGGTTTCAAATAAAGAGCTTTTGGTTTATGTGGGAATATTATTAGTTGAGTTTTGGAAGCATTAGGAGAAATCTTCCATTTTTGCAAGTATGAAGAAAAAATATCCAAACTTTTTTGCAATCGACTACAGATGACACGCAGGCTTCGTCCTTTGGCGGAGAGGCCTGTGTCATCCGCAAACAAAGATTTTTGACATCCCTGAGGTAGCTCAGGTAAGTCAGATGTGAAAATATTGTATAATATTGGTCCCAAAATGCTGCCTTGAGGAACACCAGCTCTTACAGGAAGTCTTTCAGATCTGGAGTTCTGATAGTTAACCTGAAGTGTACGATTTGACAGATAACTTTGAATTATTCTAACAATGTATGTTGGAAAATTAAAGTTTTTTAATTTTACAATCAAACCTTCATGCCAAACACTGTCGAATGCTTTTTCTATGTCTAGAAGAGCAAGACCAGTAGAATAGCCTTCAGATTTGTTGGAACGGATCAAATTTGTTACACGTAAAAGTTGATGAGTGGTCGAATGTCCATGGCGGAATCCGAACTGTTCATTGGCAAAAATTGAATTTTCGTTGATGTGGGCCATCATTCTGTTCAAAATAACCTTTTCAAAAAGTTTACTGATGGAGGAAAGCAAACTGATTGGACGATAGCTAGAAGCTTCTGCAGGATTTTTGTCTGGTTTTAAAATTGGAACAACCTTAGCATTTTTCCATTTGTCAGGAAAATATGCTAATTGAAAACATTTGTTAAATATATCAACTAAAAATGATAAGCTACTTTCTGGAAGTTTCTTGATGAGGATGTAGAAAATTCCATCATCGCCAGGAGCTTTCATGTTTTTGAATTTTTTAATAATAGTTCTCACTTCTTCCAAATCAGTCTCCCAGGCATTTTCGAAAACGTTCTCTTGATTGAGAATATTTTCGAACTCCTGAGTAACTTCATTTTCAATTGGACTAGTAAGTCCTAAATTAAAATTGTGCGCACTTTCAAACTGCATAGCAAGTTTTTGAGCTTTTTCGCAATTAGTTAGTAATAATTTGTTTTCCTCTTTCAATGCCGGTATTGGCTTCTGAGGTTTTTTCAAGATTTTCGATAATTTCCAAAAGGGCTTAGAGCCAGGGTCCAATTGAGAAATTTTATTTTCAAAATTTTTGTTTCTTAATTGAGCAAAACGTTTCTTGATTTCTTTCTGCAAATCCTGCCATATAATTTTCATAGCAGG
Organism: Aedes aegypti; assembly: GCF_002204515.2. Taxonomy (NCBI): domain Eukaryota; kingdom Metazoa; phylum Arthropoda; class Insecta; order Diptera; family Culicidae; genus Aedes; species Aedes aegypti. Next base: position 110,460,593 of record NC_035109.1, read on the forward strand.
ATCGCGAGTGCGTTGAAATTGCCTTCTCCTCACGTTTTTAAGACGGATCAAGAGTTTAAGATCATCATCTATAATCACGGATTCAAATTTTACTTCACATTTTGGAATTGCAATGCTCCGGGCTTCAACAATGGAATTTGTTAAAGTTTCACGAGCATTGTCAATATCAAGTTTAGTTTCTAAAGAAATGTTAACATCAAGATTGGAGTCAACATACGTTTTATATATATTCCAGTCGGCTCGTAAATAATTGAAAGTGGAGCTGATAGGATTGAGAATCGCTTCTTGGGATATTTGAAATGTAACAGGGACATGATCAGAATCAAAATCAGCATGAGTAATCAGTTGGCTACAAAGATGACTAGAGTCGGTTAAGACCAAATCAATTGTAGACGGATTTCTAGAAGAGGAAAAACATGTTGGGCTATCAGGGTATTGAATTGAGAAATATCCTGAAGAGCACTCATCAAATAAAATTCTGCCGTTGGAATTACTTTGAGAATTATTCCATGACCGATGTTTGGCATTAAAGTCACCAATGACAAAAAATTTTGACTTATTGCGAGTCAATTTACGCAAGTCAGTTTGGAGCAAATTAACTTGCTGCCCAGAGCATTGAAAAGGCAAATAGGCAGCTATGAAAGTATATTTACCAAACTGTGTTTCAACAGAAACACCTAAAGTTTCAAAAACTTTAGTTTCAAATGACGAAAACAGTTGATGTTTTATACGCCTATGAATGATGATTGCAACTCCCCCACATGCCCCATCAAGTCGATCATTACGATAAACAAAAAAGTTAGGATCTCTTTTGAGTTTAGATCCAGGTTTTAAATACGTTTCGGTAATAACTGCTATATGCACGTTATTAACCGTAAGAAAATTAAACAGCTCGTCCTCTTTACCATTCAGAGAACGAGCATTCCAATTTAAAATATTTAAATTATTATTTGGATCCATTAGAAAAACGTAATCCAATAACAATTTGATTTGTAAATTTTACACCTACTTGGACTGCTTCAGTCATAGTGGTGGCTTTGAACATTGCATCAATCATTAGATTCAATTGTTCAGTTAGAAAATTAAAATCAGAGGCAGACATGTCATGTGATTTCCCATTGAAATTTCCGGTAGACGAAGAAGCGGAGTTACCTGTGGCGGTAGGGTTTTTTCCATTTGATTTGAAACAAGTAGAATGGGTACCCATGGATCGAACAGGGGAATTCGAATTTCCTGCTACGATATCGGCAAAGGATTTACCGTGGGTAGATACATTCGTAATAGAAAAATTCGAACGGCTACCCGACGGATTAAAATTAGTTTGTGAATGAGCATGATTATGATCTTCCTGATGGGTATGATTCATGATCAAGCGATCGTTAACTGAAAAATGAGCATTGTTCGATACTCTACCAGGCAAATTCCGGAAACGACCGTTATCGTAACGGATATTATCTTTCATCTGCCTGGCACGAGCCTCAATGACCTTTTTGCGTGAAGGACAATTCCAAAAATTGGACTTATGGTTAGCCCCGCAATTACAACATATGAATTTGGTGGTATCTTCCTTCACTGGACAGACGTCTTTGGCGTGAGAAGAACCTCCGCAAATCATGCATTTAGCATCCATGCGACAATTTTTTGTACCATGACCCCACTTTTGGCACCGACGGCACTGAGTGGGGTTCTGGTAATTTCCTCCAGGTTTCTGGAAATGTTCCTATGTCACACGGACATCAAACAAAAGTTTTGCTTTTTCTAAAGCTTTAATATTATTTAGTTCTTTTTTGTTAAAGTGAACTAAATAAAATTCTTGAGAAAGCCCTTTCCGAACAATGCCAGATTGGGTTCTCTTTTTCATAATGATTACTTGGACTGGGGAAAATCCAAGTAAATCATTTATTCCATTTATGATCTCTTCAGGTGATTTATAGTCACTTGAGAGACCTTTCAAGACAACTTTGAACAAACGTTCAGTTTTGTCGTCATAAGTAAAAAATTTGTGCTTCTTCTCTTCAAGATGTTTGAGAAGAAGCTCACGATCTTTAAGAGTTTCCGGCAAAACGCGACAGTCTCCTTTCTTTGCGATTTGGAAGGAAACCTTGATTCCCCTAATGGAGTTCAAGATCTCCTGCCTAAATCCCCCAAATTCGGAACAACTGACCACGATAGGCGGCACTCTTTGCTTCCTCACTTGAATCAAAGAGCCTGGGCTAGAGGCTGCTTCGATTTGGTGTTCGGAAAATTTGTCTAGAGCATCGAACTGATTGCTCATTTCGATACAATTATTCATTTCACCCTTGGAAGAAAGTTCGCATTCCGGGGAAGCGTCCTTTCTTCCATTCTTGCCACGTGTAGTGACAGTTTTAAAACCCACTTTTTTGGAAGGAAGTAGTGAATTCAGAGATTCACCCTTCCTTTTGTTTGTTGTTGATACCATGTTTAATTAATAAACGAAAGAAGACGTGGCCTTCGAAAGGTTTTTTTTCCCAAGACGGTGTCCAAGAAGGATTACCACCGCTAGCTTTCGCCAACGGGTCCAACGAAAGATCGAAGGCACGGGTCCAAACAAGGATCGTAAAGGGATCAATAGTAGAAAAAATAGTACTGAAAAGTACTGTTTTAGTAGCACTGAAAAGTACCGTTTTTAATTTTAGCACTGAAAAGTACTGTTTTTGTAGCACTGAAAAGTACTGTTTTATTGCTTTGGGTAGTTTTTAAGAAAACTTCCAAGAGCAGAGAGAATTCGTGTACGCACAGCACGAAGGTACGATGCGCACTGATCATTTGTTCCTGATTTTGAAAATATTCCGATGTATCTAAAGAGCTCGAAACATTATTTTTTTTCTAAATTTAACTCGACTTAGGTGTTCCTTCCTTTCACATTTTAATTGGAATTAGCATTGAACACAAACTAAGCACATGCAAATGCATATTAGTTCTCATGTGTTTGGAATATATAATAATTTGATACAATTTTCTTGTGAGACTCCCTCATTAACGCCTGGGAGTACAACCGCCCTTTGGGCTATAGCAACGCCCTCTTCAAAAGGGGATGACTAAGAAGCTCAAATTTTACGACGACAGGGCTGCAATCCGCTAATGCATCCTGTTGGCAATATGGTCGGGCTCAGCGAATACATCCGGGCAAACTTCACGGCTCTCTTCCGGATCGTTCCAGTTCAGTTACACTGTGGTGGAAAATCGGCAACTGTGCTACACAGTTAAAAATTATGAAGATTACACGTCATGTAAACTTCATTTATGCGATGTAAACATGACGTCATGTAAATTTAAGTCTAAAATCATATAAAAATGTGTTCATGTCATGTAATCACAGAGAATCCTGCTGGATTACATCACACATAATTGAAGTTTACCTGACATATCATGTAAATATCCATGATACTACACGTTCCAATTATGTGCATGTCTCAGAAGTTTACATGTTTCGTTCGAACTGTGTAGTATTTCTGTACGAAGTCACGCTGGTGGAGAAAGGGCTCGCCGATTGCCTGGGTGCGATCGGATTACAAGAGCGACTGACCATCAGATGGACGAAAAATGTTTCGCGCGTGGTACACGGGCTAGCGCCGGCGACAAAATATTGCTGCTTTCTGTCCATACTGTCGGCAAGTTGATGCTACCGTATCAGAAGTAAGACTTCGATGAGATCGCAGAGCAGTACCCTAACATGCGAGGATTTTCGATCGATTCTTACGATGGACAGCCCCAACTACTCATCGGAGCGAACAATACCGTGGTGAATCAAAATCCGGACGGTACCAATATCCGGACACTCTGATTGTATTTATCAAATTAAATATGATATCGAACAATTGTAACAATTGTAGGCTTGAAATTTATATTCATAGCTTGCAATATTGCTCTTCATTTTGATTCATTTTTCCATCTAGTAATCCTTTGCAATTAAATATAAAAAATGAAAACAAATAAACAGCACCAGCTGAACGTCATTTCACCAAAGCATCGAATCCATTAGTGAAGAGTTTTCGACAAGAACGTCAGCTACTCTCGACTGACGTTGAAGCTAATTAATCATACAATTTTAATATTGTCCGTGTCAGAAAAGTGTTCGTAATGATAGTTTTAATGTGTAGTGCACGAAAAAAATGGGAAAATTAGTGCAAAAAAGCATTTGTGATGTGAAAATAGGCTGCCTCGAACGCTGTCCGGATTTATAGACTAGTGATCATTAACCCGGACGTATCGTAAAAAACTTATATTTATCGAGCTTTTGGTAAACATTTTAATGTGAATTGAAACAAGACTGTATAACAACAGAACAAAAGTGTAACTAGTTACCAGACAAAAGATCTACGCAGGAAAAGTATAAATATTGAGGATCATTTAAGTGAACCCAAAATGCAGGCTGTTGGCATGGAGTGCAGGTAAAACAATGGACCGATGCACGAGTTCATTAATTTGAGCGGCGCCGAATTCACTAGTTGCCATGATCACGTAAATAACACGGCACCGCTCAAAGGTCAAATAGTGACCTCGTGCATCGGTCCATAGTAATTTTACTCAACTTTAATTATATACATCAAATTCTATTGTATTGAAGATTGTAGGTTTAAGTTATGTGTCTTTTATTAGTTTTTCATACGTATTGTCTACCCAAACACTTCTGTTCGGATTTCGATTCAAAAGCGTCCGGCATTTCGGTGCATGTGTCCGGATTTAAAAACACGACATGCTTCATTAATTTAACGTTTTTCGTGTTTAACTTGCATTTTTAACTATATTTTTTGTCCATGATTCAAAGTTAAGACGTGTATCTATGTGAATAACAATAACACTTGTACTAGATGTGGCAGAAACATTTTTAAAGTAGTGTTTGAACTTTTGGTGTTGCTTAAGTGTCCGGGTAATGATGCATCACGGTATCCATTCATTTGTTCCGATGGAAGCAAGAGTGGGCAACACGATGGAACCGATCGCTGTCCGTACTATTCTAGGATGGACAGTGTACAGGCCAAGGCAGACAACGACGGCTAATCTCGGCAATTATCAGCAGACTACCGTTGGAAATTTGCAGCAGCTGGTTGCAAGCCAGTACGCGCTGGAAGAATCGGTGATGGTCGTACCGGAAGAATCGGAGGAGAAACGCGTTCGGGAAATACTGGAGGGTACGACAAAACGTGTAGGCGACCACTCCGAGATCAGATTGCTGCGAAATGTTGAAGTGGAAAAGCCGGTGGCGCTGGTGAATAAGTTTGTCAAAAGCTGTGTCAAGCGAACCATTGATCCGAATGTTCTGGTGCCCCTAGTAACGTCAACATTTACCATCCGCACCGGAGCCGTTCGAAACAGAATTGGCGATGGTTTCCAACCAAGTGGAACGTAGCAGACGTGCTGATGAAGTTGAGGCAAGGTCCGCAGTTGAAAAGTGAAGTAGGATCGTTAGACGAAACGTTGTTTCCGTACCGGCCGCAAACCATGTGGCCAACACAAAGTTCGACGATCGAAGAAACGAAGCAAGCAGCCGGATTTCACGCTGGACAACATTATTGTGGAGGGGAAGGAAGCAAGCATTGTGCGCTTTGTCATCAATTGCCGACAAAAAAGGGAGAGTGCCGATAGTAACTGCAAAAGCTGCGGAAAAAGATCGGTTGATCAATCAGGCGCAACTGGGCAGATTTCCCGTATGCGTACAAGCAGCTGGAAGTGCCAGCTGGGTGAACCGGCATGATGGAGAAGAGCGGTCCGATCTATCAGAGTTTCCTGGGCGACGGATGGAATCGGAAGTCATGGAGGCGAGGTGTTGTAACAGCTGAAATTCAGGATCAAGACCGTCAAGTGCCCGTGAGGACTGATGACAGGAAGGTGCAAAGACGAGGTGGTGAGTTCAGTGGTGATGAAGATAAGGCAAATCCGGAAATGCCGAATATTACGGGCTGGGGTGTTGCGACGCCACTTGAACAGGTCTAGCCCGGAAGCATAAACGCAGCATGACAGCTCGCGTGTGTGATGGTAGTAGTAGCGTAATAGTTATAGTAGCGAGATAGCAAAGTAAATGAATAGAGATGATATAGTTTCGAAGGGAATATCGCCATTGCGGGAAAACGCGAAAGATTTCAAAGTTATGAATGGTCCCTCGATACGCTTATAGATCTGTTGACCTGTACTCCAAGTTGTTATTTGAGAACCTTAAACTGTCATGAGCTCAAGTCTTGATAGAATATAAATAAATTAGCCTCTTAGGTTATCTACTTTATCCATAATCCTTCGAAAGTTCACTGGTTTGGCTTATGGATGTGAGGATCTATACTCAAAGAAGTTCTTGTATAGTCTTAGAAGGACATTAAACCCAAATCTTAACAGGATATATTTTTATGAGCCTACCCGGTTAGAAACGTATCATTCAGTGAATGGAATAAACCATTAATGTATCATTAATTAATATAACGTATTGGATACAATACAGCGTATTGTAATTGAATGTCGAAGCAACATTATTCTTGTTGAATATGAAATTAAAAAACAAAATAATATATTGTAACAGAACACTGTATTGTTTTTTATTGGTTTTATACCTTACAATTTTGCTCAAATTCCTATTTTCGCGTTAAACAACTGTTGCTTTTTTCTATGTAGCTTGGCTTAAAGGAGTAAACAAAACAAGTTCAGAAAGCAAGAAATGTTGGTGGAAAATATTCAAAAAGTAAAAATAAGTAGTTTTGTAGAAATCACTTGACATTAGCTGTTACGACGAATGCAACCATGGTAAATATCTTTACTTCTATAGGAGTTAAAATTATTTTGCTACTGTTGGCACGAATATCCGTAAGTTGGGGGACAATCCATACAAAATACAAATTCTATATAACACTAATAAATACAGTTCTTTGAATTGTTTTTGTATTGTACAACAATACACGAATTGCTAATCATGACAATACATGAACAATATATCGTATCGTATTTTCAAAATGTATGTGTGAGAAAATATCTATATTTGTATTGTTACGATACTTAACCACCCATACATTATATTGCAAAAATCTCATATACCATACAGTGAACTGTTCAAAACAATAAATTGTACCATAATTGTATTGTCATTTTACAATATACTGTATTGTATTTCCAATATATTGAATGGTACTGTTACAATACGTTATATTGTTTTTGTATTGTATTTTTTATCCGGGTATATGGGTATAAATGTTGTTCATTAACCTCCGAGAGGTCAATGTTTTTGCTTGTCAATCTGCAAGCCTGGTTCCTATGGCGCTTGTGGCTGACTTAGATCACCAAGGTAAATTGACAAATACAGTCGGGTCTCCTATTAAACGCATTCCTATAACGTGCACTCCCATTACGCTCACTCCTATAAGATACACCAGAGCGTTATAGGAGACCCAGGGCTTATGGGATTTCATCACTTTGGGGATGTCGTTGAATATCTCGTATGCCAAAAGAGATAGCACAGTACTGTCTTCGGCGAAGTTTCAGTGCTAAGTACGGTCTACCTTTAGGAGTTGAGGATCATCCTTTTAATTGAGAACTTGGCCGGTAGGGGCGCTTTTTCTGATTTGTCCTATATGAACCATGAGGGATAAAATGCAACATTTTGTAACATATGGTATCTCTAGATCCTGATGTTTTGGAAGGTTGGTGTCTTCGGAAGAGTTGTTCAGTAGCTCAAGGGCTGACATGCGGTGGTCATTCTGATACGGAATTACGCCACCAGGCGGCGGCGCTAGTGGGCATGGAATTTTTGTTTTGCGCATAGCTCAGTTGCCTGACCACTTAGAAAGATGACGTCTTCGGCAAAGTTGTTCAGTATCACAAGGGTTAACATTATTTGAGCCGAAAGTTTCGACATTTTGCCACTAGGTGGCGCTAGTGAGCAAAGAATTTTTGTTTTGCGCATAGCTTAGTAGCCTGACTACTTAGAAAGATGGTGTCTTCGGTAAAGTTGTTCAGTACCACAAGGGCTAAAATTATTTGAGCCGAGAGTTTTGTGATTTTATATATACGTAGAAATCGGGAGACAAGTTTTTTTTATAGGATTGAATTATCGTTATGAAAAAGAAGGTTTATATTTTAAAAATATTCAAACAAGAGTGTCGTGTAACTAAAGAGACTAAGACCAGTCCTAGTTATCTCATTAAGATTGTTAGCGAATGGATTTCCCAATATATTAGTAATGACTGACATTCCAACTTAACTTCATTTCAATCCAATCCATATCTTGGAAAATGTGGAGTTCATGCAATGACGAAATAAAAGTAAACATACATATTTTTTTCTTTGGTTCAAATAAATAGCTAACGATCACACATATGAGTAGTAAACGGATCCTCACTCTTTCTCATATCAAATAATTGATCAAAAATTCTCCCAATCCGTCGAAAATACTAGGATACTAGCCACACTTTTATCCGATTGTTAAAATTATATATGTATTTTTATCTAGGCACTTTAACTTAAACGTGACAATGCGATGAAAATCGATAGCCCTTATCATACTGAACAAGTTTGGTCAGGCTACTGAGCTATCCGCGAAACAAGAATTCTTTGCCCACTAGCATCGCCAATGGAGCAAAATTTCGAAACTTTACTGAGCACCTTTGCCGAAGACGCCATCTTTCTAAGTCAGGCTACTGAGCTATGCGCTAAACAAAAATTCTTTGTTCATTAGAGCCGCCTAGTGGCAAAATTTCGAAACTTTCGGCTCAAATAATGTTAGCCCTTGTGATACTGAGCAACTTTGCCGAAGACGCCATCTTTCTAAGTGGTCAGGCTACTGAGCTATCCGCGAAACAAAAATTCTTTGCTTACTAGCGCCGCCTAGTGGCAAAATGTCGAAACTTTCGGCTCAAATAATGTTAACCCTTGTGACACTGAACAACTTTGCCGAAGACGTCATCTTTCTAAGTGGTCAGGCAACTGAGCTATGCGCAAAACAAAAATTCCATGCCCACTAGCGCCGCCTGGTGGCGTAATTCCGTATCAGAATGACCACCGCATGTCAACCCTTGAGCTACTGAACAACTCTTCCGAAGACACCAACCTTCCAAAACATCAGGATCTAAAGATATCATATGTTACAAAATTTTGCATTCTTATCCCTCATGGTTCATATAGGGCAAATCAGAAAAAGCGCCCCTACCGGTCAAGTTCTCAACTAAAAGGATGATCCTCAACTCCTAAAGTTATATCGTACTTAGCACTGAAACTTCGCCGAAGACAGTACTGTGCTACCTCTTTTGGCATACGAGATATTCAACAACACCCCCAAAATGAAGAAATCCCATAAGCCCCGGGTCTCCTATAACGCAGATTCCTATTACGCCCCCCAACGATGTGTCTAATAGGAGACCTGACTGTAGCTCACATAGTTTAACACAAGTTTTATATGTAGGGTAAGCGTTCCCTTAGTTGTGGGTGTTCGTATAGTTGCGGTAGTGCCGCTTCCACTGATTTTATTACATTAGCCACAGAACCGACACTGCCAATCGACGTACTGGTTTGTTGAAACACAGAATAGTTGAAAAGAGCGTTCAAATTGCTTCAAAACTGCTGAAATATCACTAAAATTGCTTAAACTTTTCTTGCTTGTACCAATAGTAGCGGTAAAGTGTTCCTATAGTGGAGGATCCCATAAGAAAACAACGGATACCGCAACTATAGGAACACAAATTATAAATAAGTGTAGAACTAGCCCTCGTGCGTTAAAATACACTCAAATAAAGAAAAAAAAAAAAAAAAATTATAAATATACCGCAACTAAAGGAACAGTGTACCAATAGTGAAGGTATTATTTTTCACTGACATGCCGTGGATTACTGCGATGAAATCATTTTTCTCATTAAGTCAATGGTTGTTACTTCCCGTTACAACATTAACATGTACATTGATTGCGCTTTTTGAACTTTGGTGGTTAAATGGAAGTTCAATCGTGATTAGTACCTCCACTATTGGTACATCTACCCTAGTCTATTTTATATCAAACTGCACAATTTTACACCAACTTAATTTCGATTAAGAGATTTACCGTTTTGATTCATATAACGGACACTTAAGGACTCAGGAAAATATAACCCAGCATAGAGCATACAAAATAAATCCATCTGTATGATTCCTTAGCACTATCGAGCGTCGGAAGCCCTTTACTTTCGAACGGTGGGTGAAGAATACGCTTCCACAACTTCAATAATTTTAAATAAATCAAAATGTGTGGCCTTTTCATGATTCTTATTCCGGACGCTTCCTCACTTTTGCCTCATATTCCGGACACTTTGAATCGAATTCCGGACAGCTCATGATAATCATTAATGGAACAGTCAAATCATCAATCGAAATCGTTAAACCACCAAAGAGACATCTAAGGTAGTTGGGCATTATTAATTTTCAAAGATATTTATGGAAAAAGTTTACTAAAACGAGCCTTGAAATTGAGAACTTTTGAACAGCAAAAATTGAAACATTTCGCGTGAAATGTTTCCCATACAAAGTAGAGTGTCCAGAATTTGAAGCTGTCCGTAATATGAATCAAAACGGTACATTTACGTCACAAAACATCCATTTACGTAAAATTTCGTTTACGTATCCCATAACCACAACATAAATAGAGGTTTCAGTGTACATCTACTCCACGTTGACATCGGAACAACGCCACTGACAACAGTGGAAGTGTTATCTGTGTTGAGATTAAACGCAGCAGGTTAGAACTGGGTACTTTTCATTTGATAACAAGCAAACAGCAATGATTCTATTTATGAGGTGATGGTAATTTTCTTCTACTACGCCAAATCGCTTGCTAATGCACATCGTTGCTCAGAGCAGAAGGTAGTAAATGTTCGAGATTTAAATCGCTCAGTAACCCGTTAGCAGCTTGAACCAATCACATCTTGTGGAGCTCGTTTCGTGTGCTTGCTTGATTCATCTTTCTTCCTAATAGAATAAACGGCCTAAAAGAAATGGTTCTATTGGAAAATTGACTTTGCAGGAAGCGTTCGGTCGGCTCCTTTGCATTGGCCGACGCGATGTGTTGTTTCTTCCCGGTCGATTCCTCGAAATGAATTATAATCTGCATCGAAAGGATTGTTTCCAATGCCGAGCTTCAGCGACTGATGAAACCATTTCCGTTTGTCACTCAAAACAAACAAATGCCGTGGCATTGAGCGGGTTTAACGTGTCTGAAGGACATGGAATTTTGTGTTTAACGATAAATTGAAAAACAATGCATGGTGTTATTTCTAGTAGACCTTTTTCTTAGAATTCAACTTCAATTGATTTACCTAATTTGTTAACATTTTTAAAGTTAAACGTAAATATTTTTGTCATCCATATTTGATAAAACTAAATTAAGTTATTATTTACATACCCTGATATCTCAGAAATGGTTTTACCACAGACAAACAGACGTCACACTCTCATCATTGTCCATCGACCACCTTTTTAACGGTCGATTCAAAAATATGGTAGGTGGCCAATCCACCACCCGCAGCGCTCGCATCATTTTTGTTTGCGTTTGACGTTTACACACTGCCGCCATCTGTTGGCCCGTCGGCCAAATACAATAATTTTAGCATTGGGCGCACATGTCCTCGTGACTATGATTTTGATCGAGAGTTGTTCTAAGTGTTACGTCTGTTTGTCTGTGGTTTTACATAAAACTATACTTTCTTGGGTATAGATTTGCAACAGGGGAAAGGCTACTATGTTGTACATTGGCTAATTGGGAAATTCACCGCATGATGGCGCTATCTCAGAAAACTAGTGGAAACGCACCAACGTGTGAAAAAAAATCACAGATCAATTCACTAACAAAAAAGTTTCTTCTTTTCAAAGTGCTCTGGGGTCATATTGAACCCAGAGAACAGATAAAAGGTTGATCGATCATTGGACATAGCAAATCTACTTTGTTATACTTTTATTCCACGTTTTGGGTTCGAAAAAGTATTGATTTTAAGTTGGACTGAGTTTTTTATCAGACATTTTTTTTTCAATTTTTCATGAAAAATGGTCAACTTTGGATATTTTAATATACAGTGGAGGCTCGTTATAATGACAACTTTTATTGCGACAAAGGCTCTCTATAACGACATTTTTTGGACCATTGACCAGTGCACTATGGTCCAGGAATCAGTTTTACGCGGAAAGATGCATTTTGAGCTTTAGAATGAAACATTAGACAAAAACGGTCTTCTACAAAGTTGTTTGTATTAGTTGAGCCCTTTGTTTGGTTTTATTGAAAATTAGGGTGGACCACATTTTCATAGAAATTGTGTAACTAACTTTCTTATTTGTAGAAATTATATTATACATGCTTCAGCAAAGTTGTAGACCATTCAATTTCAAGCAACTTTGCCAAAAAAAGTTTTTTTGTATCTCATAAATTGACCGATATAGAGCTTTTTTCATACGGTGACATAGGGTGGTCCGAACAAAACTGGTTTTCTGGCTCTAGAGTTTTCAATTCAAATTTCTCATCAAAGTAGTCTATGAAACACTTTTAGAGCTTTGAAAAATGCGTAATTTGGTGAGTGAAGAAACTCGCTATCTCCTTCCGTTTAGGAGTTATTGTTGTTTTTCTCTCAAAAACATGCCTACTTTGATTGTGAATATCTCTGATTGGGGCAAACATAAAAAATATCTTTTGACGGCATTCAAAAGACAAAATAAAATTGTATATTATATCAAAAAATTACAGATGTGTTATTTTTGTAACTCTAATAAAATGCCTTGAAAAACAAAGGATTTTAAGCAGAAAAACTTTAATAACTTTTGAACTAAAATAGATATCATCAATATTTTTGCATGAAAATTTGCGTTTTGTTAAGTTCTTCAAGTCGTTCATAGACCGCTTTGACGAGAAATCCGAAATAAGAAAGATAGGGCTCTAAAATTATTTTGAAGATTTTCATAGTATGTATTTTTTTTATTATTTTGCATTTTGGGCATGAAAATGAAATTTGTATGTATAATATAATTTCTACAAATAAGAAAGTTAGTTACACAATTTCTATGAAAATGTGGTCCACACTAATTTTCAATAACATCAAACAAAGGGCTTAACTAATACAAAACAACTTTGTAGAAGACCGTTTTTGTCTAATGTTTCATTCTAAAGCTCAAAATGCATCTTTTCGCGTAAAACTGATTCCTGGACCACTGTGCAGTGTTATAACCATTTTCTAGAACGACTTTTTTCTATTACGACGGTCTCTTGCGATGTCGTTATAATAAGCTTCGACTGCATATTATTTTTAAACTATTTTTTCACAGCACTTTCAATCACAAATCTTTTAAATGGCATTTCCACGTAATTTCCCTTCCACACAAAAGTGGGTGCCACGGTTGAAAGTATTCAGTGAACCTAGCATCACTGCTCTCCCCCACACGCGCTAGAACATTTTCTCGCGCGCTTGCAGAACCACGTGCAAACGTTTCGTGGAACATTTCACCCTTCTGTTCAAATGACGGTGAGCGAATGAGCGAAACCTCTCCATGCTCTCCCGCTCCGGTCTCAGAATCCAACTCCACAAGACAGTATCAACAACACAATCCGAGAGCCGTTCCTTTCCGTTGCTTGTGGGGATGCTGTCTCGCCTTGCCGTGGCTTGATGGACCAAAATCCAACCAAGGCGCGTGGGCGTAGCCAGGATTTTCGTCAGGGGGTTAATGACCTTTGAAGTTTTTCACTTCTCGGAGGTTTTTAAAACTATCTATTTAAGGACTCCATAATTGATACCTTCATGAATTTCTCTTGATTCTAGATTTTAATTTGCATAAAATATTTCAGGAAATCTGGTGAAAATTGCTCTAACGATTCTAGATAAAACACATTAAGTGATTCATATAAAAAAACTTCTTTAGATACCATTCATAGAAAGCATTAAACAATTGTGAAAATTCTTAATAAACTCTTAGGCGAATTCATAAAGCAATTCTTGTAGGTTATTTTAGAGAGCCTTTATTCTACAAAAAATTGCAGAAACTATTGTAGTAATTATTGATGGTTGAAATTTTGCAGTAATCTCTGGAGACCCTAGAAGTGTTTCATTGTTTTATAAAAAAAAAGTTGACATTTAAAAGGAGTTCCTTACAAATCCTTAGAGGAGTTCCTAACCCAAGCTCTAAAGGAATTCTAATGATATCCTAAACGGAGTTCCTGACAGAAAAGTATCAGGAGTAGTCACTTAAAGATTTGTTGAAGAAGTTTTAGACATGTCTTGAGAAAAATAGCAGCGTGAAATCTAATAGAAATCTTCAAGGAATGCTTTAGAAATTCCAGAACAAATCCATAGGAATACCCTTTGAGAAATTCCGAAAAAAAAAATTAAGTCAAATTTGTGGAATTCAAGAAAAATATGCAGAGCAGTTTCTTTTCAGATAAGAGATTATTAGAGATGTTCTTGAATACATTTCAGTAGTAAGTATTGGAAAAGAATACCTGAAATAATGCATAGCTGTATGCTGAATGATTTCTAATTCTATTCATTACATAACCATGAACACATTTTGGAACAATTTTTAGGATAATTGTAGGTGAAATCCCCAGAAGAAAACCGGAATCTTTTCGAGTAGATATATGATGTTACCAAACAAACTTACTAACACTTTTAATCCTGGACAGTGGTGCATAGAGCTCACGTAAAATGTTTCCATCCTGAACGATTTGCCGATATTACCTTGACCTGTTGCCAGGTCAAAATTTGGTCAACTTATTTTATTTCTTTGTTGAGAATGCGGCGCCATGAGCCTCTGGGTCAACCTATACTACGATTTCCTGTTGGGTTCCAGTCTAACGCTAGCTTGCAGTTTTCGTATCCGCCCCTTCATAGAGTGTGACCGACGCATCTCCACTTTTGTTTTCATTGGCTTCTGGTATCGAATAGTATACCGCAGGTATTGATTGATAAACACTTGCAGCCGTTGAGTGTTCTCTGCTGATACCACCACGTCTAACTGGCGTATAACAACACAGATTTCACGTTGGAGTTGAATATTCGGATCTTCGTGCGTTAACTAATCTGACAATTTTCCCAGATGTTCTTAAACTCACAAAAGCAGACTTCGCCTTCTTGATCCGTGCACCTATGTCGATTTTGATGTCGCCGTCTGACGCCATCTGACTACAGAGATATTGAAAGCTTTCAACATTCTCCATTTTCACAGCTACCGTGAAGTTGGAAGCACTACATGTGTTCAGATCTAACGGTTGGTCTTTTTGACGTTGATTTGTATACCTGCCGCTGAGAAACGTTCAACAAGATCATCCAGCTTATTCAGCATATCCGAGCGCCCTTTGCATATCCGAAGTCACTTAGGTACTCCATAGTAATGGATTGCCACAACAACCCTCGATTTGGATCACGATAAATTCCTCCAACCAAGATCTCAACAATTAAGATGAGGAACAGTAGTGATGATAGTATAAATCTTTGCCTCACTCCAGCTACGATCTAGACAGAGTCGGACAAGACGCCGTTGTGTAAAACTCTACACGTGAGCGCCTCGCACTGTCCTTCAATGAGGCCGATGATTTTATCAGGGACAACCTTGCGCTTCAGGGCATCCCACATTTTTTCATGACAATATGGTCCACACAGGATCGTCCGGCACGGAATCTTATCTGCTGTCGCCAGAGAGTCACGTCAATCTTTTCTTGTATCTGGTTCAGGAAAACTTTGCACATATCATTGAGAAGTATACATAATAACATGATGCCTCGCCAATTATCGTAAACAGTCAGGTACCTTCACTAAGATGCGTTGCACCCAGTCAGCCGGAAAAGTCGCGTTTTCCCAGATATTGTAGAATAATTGATGCAACAGTTATGCAGATATCACGGGGTCAGCCTTGAGCATCTAGGCTGATATGTGATCGACCCCTGGGGCTCCATTTCACTTCATGCTTTGGAGGGCTGTTTCTATCGCAAGCACTGATGAAGCTTCGCTGTAGACACGAGTAATGCGTCGAACCCTTGGCAAATCGTGCCAAAAAATTGATGGCGTAGTTGACACTTCTAAAAGTTTTTCGAAATTCTCAAACAAGCGTTTCCCCTAAAGCGACTCGAAATATCGTAGAAGAGGGGAGTGTGGCTGGTTGCTGCGGCTTTCTCGCCTTCATCGGCCAGAGAATCTGCCCACGCTCGTTTGTCTTGTCTGCGCTTCACTTCCGTCTGAGCGTTTCACTTCCTTTTCTAAAGCCGATTATTGCCGATAAGCTGAAGCTTCGGCTCTTCGGGTTTTCGCTCGCTCAATCGCGGCTTTAGCATTTCTCCGCTCCTCTATCTGTCTCCAGTTATCGATCCACTGCTTTCTCTGGGTGCGCAGTTGTTATAGTTGTAACCAAGGCCAAAAGCCGTTACCAAGGAAAACACTAAGTTGGTATGAGCTAATGTTTTTATTCAAACATGCTTGGTTGGTGGTTGGCTAACTAATGATTATTCTATTTCTAATTTGCAGGCAGAGCCTAGTATGATGATTTCTAATTAGGCTAGGCCTGCTACATCCCCCCCTCTCCTTGATTCACGTCCGGAACGTCTCAGAAATTCTCCACTTGGGCCAGATGGCACAGCCGCGGGTGCGGACTGGATTTCTTCTACGTCTTCAATTGGTGGCACCTTCGTCAGGATAATCAACTTCGAGTGAAGCCGACATCAGAAGGCCAGCGGAAATAGGAGCTTCGGGAACACATCCGACAGTGGTGCTGCTCCAGCCGGTCTGGCGATTGCGACAGGCGATTGCACTTCCTCTATCAGGATTTCCCATGGTAGTTGTTGCGTTGCTGGCTCTGGCACGTCGGAATCGTAGCGTGGGCGCATTTGGTTGACATGCGAAATTACCTGCTTTCACCGCGTGTTCGTGTCCAGGGACACGATATAGTGAACGGAATCTTTCCGGTCGATGATTCGACCTGGCATCCTAGACTTGGTATTTCGGGAATGCTGTTCAACATTCACCAGGTCATCTTCTTAGAAGTCGCGCTTGACGGCTCCATGCCGACGGTTGAACTGGTCATTCTGCTTGTGGTTCAAAAGGTCCAACGTAGTACGTACCATTCGTCCTAGGAACGCTTCTGCCGGAGACATCGACTGTGGTGTGTTTCGGTTCGGTGTTGAACGGTACACTGAAAGAAATGTCTGTAAGTGCTCTAGTGTAGGCGAGCCTTCCCCCTTACTGAGCTTCTTTAGACTACGCTTGAGGAAATCGACGAATCGCTCCGCTTGGCCGTTGGACTGCGGGTGGTAAGGAGCAGTACGAAGGTGAGCAATACCATTTTAACTGCAATACTGCTGAAACTGCACACTGGTGAATTGTGTGCCGTTATCCAAAACCAAAGTATTCGGATTACCGAAACGGGAAAACGTCTCACGTAGCATATCCAATGTCGCAGTGTGGTGATGTACCGCGTACGGAAAATTTCGGGCACGAAATAGTCATCTACTGGGCCAGCAAAATCGATGTGGACACGTTGTCATGGCTTCACTGCGAGGGGCCACGATTCCAGGGTTGCTTTGGTAGGAGATTTTTCTTCTTCAGCGCACGCGATGCACTGATGAACAAATTGCGCTACACCGTCGTCCACATTAGGCCAGTAGATGTAGCTGTGAGCCAGAAATTTCATCCGGTTCATTCCTGAGTGTCTACGATGTAGCTATCGAACAATCCGTTTGCGGAATTTGAGTGGCACGACGATTCGATCGCCGAACATGTGGTCCTCGATTTGAAGTCCATCTCGTCTAGCGAAGTACTTCTTGACGTCAGGATCTTCAATTTGCTTCACATGGGCCGGCCAACCTTCTCAAAGAAAATTCATCACTTGCTGTAGAACTCGATCTTTTCGCGTTTCAGCTATCATCTGGTGTGTAACTGGAAGGTTGCTGATGGTGCCGTCGAGAATTGCTTTTGCTTCGGATTCGACGTGCACGGCCTGTATCATGTAATCTTCATCTGGTTTACGTTGTGCTGACATCAGTCGAGACAGGAAATCTGCGTAGCCGAAGTTCGTTGTCGATGTCGTACAGCAGGAGTATCAAGGCTCAGCGTTGCAACCGGTTTGCTGTATATACCGGAGTCCCCTCCATTGAACCGTAGAGTATTTCGTGGAAATGAGTGACCACGCAGATCAGGGCCAATGCTTCCTTTTCCACTTGGCCGTAGTTCATCTCTGCTGGTGTCAGTGAACGAAAGGCATGAGCGATTGCCTTCACCTCACAGATCGGGAATCGATGTAGAATGACTGCGGCAAAACCGTACTTCGATGATCTCCTTGCAAGGGTCGTAGTGGGTAAGCAGCAGATCGGAGAGGAGAATGGTCTTGAACTGATCGACGCAATGCTGGCAATCGTCGGTCCGATTACAGCGGGCATTCTTCATGAGCAGATTGTCCAGGAATGCCCAGAGCTTCTTCATGTGCTTGACGAACCGACCGAAGTAATTCACAGCACCGAGGTAAGAGCGGAGCTGCTGGACATCTTTCGGTGGCTGCATCATGGTAAGGGCTTCCGTTTTCGAAACGACATTTTTCAAGAAGTAAGTGAAAACCATACTAACGAATACGTTTGAGAACGGCGTGCAGATTGCGATCGTGTTCCTGCTTCGTGCGACCAGCGTTGAGGATGTCATCCAGGTATGGCTTGACTCCAGGTATGCCGGCCACTTGACTCCAGGGGGCAGTCGGTTGGAGAAGGCCACGATGAGTGTTCACGGTGAGCAATTTTCGTGATTCTTCCTCCATCTGTACCTGCAGGTAAGCATCGGATAAGTCGAGATGCGTGAAGTAGCGTGCCCCAGCCAGTTCCACAGAGGGGTCGTCAGGATGGGCAGCGGATGGTGGTCACATTCTAGCGCGTTGTTTAGCCTCGTCGAATAATCACCACATACGCGGACTGATATGTTGTCCGCCTTGCGCACGACGACTATTGAAGCTGCAAGGTCCGAGAATCGAACCGGAGAAAAGATTCCGTTGTTCGGGAGCCTTTCGAGTTCCGCATCTACCTTAGGGAGTACAGCGTACGCCATTGGTTTCTTGGGGCAATAGAAAGGACGTGCGTCAGGCTTCAGGTACAGCTTTACTTGCGTTTTGGTACACTTCTTCTTCTTTTTCTTCTTTTTGGCGTTACGTCCCTACTGGGACAAAATCTGCTTCTCAGATTAGAGTTATTATGAGCACTTCCACAGTTATTAACTGAGAGCTTTCTTTGCCGATTGACCATTTTTGCATGTGTATATCGTGTGGCATGTACGAAGATACTCTATTTTCTGGGAATCGAGAAAATTTCCTATCCTTTTTTCCCTGTGGCTTGCATCTTGAACAGGTGTGTGAAGCGGACATAGTGTTGGTCACCACATAGCAGTTTTGGGTACTTCCTTGCTATTCACAGGAACTGGTAACGGGAATGGAAGACCGACTTCTGTCATCTGAACAGGTTCTTCTGCTTCGTGACGGTCTCCTCTAGCGATTACTCCCGGGGGTGATTGGGAAGAATCGTGTTCACGTACTTGTCGTGCAAAGGTGTGCTTAGCTTGCGAAGAAGCAACCTCACACGGGCGGCATCGTCCAGAGATTGGCCGTCCTGCGTGATGACGTCCTCGTACCTTGCGTACCAGCGATCGAAGAAAACGCCTCCGTCCAGATCGTACTGGAAATCCTGGATTCCGCTTGATTCGATGATCTTATCGCTGCCAGCAATTGGATTGCCTCGGTGCCCCAGGTTTTCAATATGTTGCTGCTGAGTTTCAATCTGCTGCTGCGGCCGCGCAATGAGATCCGCGTCTGTCATTTTCTTCAGTGGTACTTGAGTGAAAAAATCATGAGAGTCTTCGAATTGCTTCGTTACCAGTCGTTACCAAGGAAAAAACTATGTTAGTACGAGCTAATGCTTTATTCAAACTTGCTTGGTTGGTGGCTGGCTAACTAATGACAATTCTTTTTCTATTTGCAGGCACAGCCTACTATGATGATTTCAAATTAGGCTAGGCCTGCTACAGCAGTTCACTCAAATTTTTCTCGCCGATAGCGATGAAGGCACTTTTGGTGGCGGTCTTTTGTTCTTCCACGTTGCCACTTTCGAGAATGTCTGCAGCGTCAGTCCTCAAATCTTCAACAAAGGACCTCTTTACTGAGTCGTCTTCTGGTTGGCGTGTGTTGAATCGTCGCCTCCTGACTATGGATACATTTATTTCGAACATAAAGAAGGCTCCGTCTCCAAATACGGCTGATGGAGATGTGAACTGGAGTGTTCGCCCAAGATCTTCACGCAGTTGTGCACACCGTCCATCGTTGCTCTAATCAATCTTGTGAGCTACCCGGGAAAACTGTTCTCGTCCATGATCTTCCATAGCTCTACACGGTCAGTAATGTCGTATGCCGCCTTGAAATCGATGAACAAATGGTGCGTAGGGACCTGGTACTAACGGCATTTCTGGAGGATTTGCCGCACGGAAAAGATCTGGTCCGTTGTCGAGCGGCCATCGATGAACCTGCTTGATAACTTCCCACGAACTCGTTTGCTATAGGTGATAGACGACGGAAGAGAATCTGGGATAGCACTTTGTAGGCAGCGTTTAGGATGATGATTGCACGATAATTCTCACACACCAGTTTGTCGGTAGCTGTTCCGTTTCCCAGATTCTGACTATCAGCCGATGCAGACAAGCGGCCAACCTGTCCGGGCCCATCTTGATGAGTTCGGCTCCGATACCATCCTTGCTAGCGGCCTTGTTGTTCTTGAGCTGTTGAATGGTATCCTTAACTTCCCCCATCGTGGGAGCTGGTTGGTTTCCACTGTCCGCTGCGCTGACGTAGCCATCGCCTTCGCTGTCCTGACCTTCTGTGCCTGTGTTCTCAGCGTTATTCAGGTGTCCATCGTAGTGCTGCTTCCTTTCGATCACCTCGTGTCCGTCCGTCAAGATGCTTCCATCCTTATCCTGGCACATTTCAACTCGCGGCACGAAGCCTATGCTGGGTGTGTTGAGCTTCTGAGAGAACTTCCGCGTTTCATGAGAACGGTACAGCAACTCCATCTCTTGGCGTTCCACCTCTTCCAGGCGGCGCTTTTTGTCCTGGAATAGGCGGGTTTGCTGCTTCCGCTTCAGTCTGTTTCGTTCCACGCGTACCATGCTGCAGCATTGCAGCCCGCACTGCATTCTTCTCCTCTAAAGCCTCCTGGCACTCTTCGTCGACCCAATCGTTTCTTGAGCTCCGTTCCACATATCCGACAATGCTTTCGGCAGCGTCGTTAATGGCTGCTATGACTGTCCTCCAGCAGTCCTCAGCCGATTGTGTAGTACCTACATTTAGCTGAACTAAAGTACGATTTTTTATTTCGGTTTCAGTTTTCAAAGATAGCTTTTTGAGTAAGCTGTCGAACAGTGTATAAAGATATGTATGAAATATTACGATTATGCAGTATATTGCATATAACGTATACCTTGTATTTGTACTGAATTCTTTGTTTTATTTAAAAACTCTAACTCTAGTATGCCACTATAACAATGAAACGACAAAGGATGTTGCTCTAGCATTCCGGGGATATCTTAATGTAAGTGTTTACTTCGTATTGATGTACCAGAAGAACCTATCAGAACTAGAATTTTATTCGATTATTTGCCACCTGATTGCTCATTGCTCATTTCAATTTTAATCATGATACAACCTTCTACAATTATGTTCGCTATACAGTCGACTCTCCACATCTCGATGTTCTACATCTCGATATCTCTCCTTATGTCGATGATTTCATAAGTCCCTTCAGTCTGCATACATTTTCACTCTCCATATCTCGATATCTCCATATCTCGATGTGTTTCTGTTGATTTTTCGTTCTCAATTTTCTCTCCGTATGTCGATATGACCAATATCGAAGGTTACTAGACCAAAGTTTTGGGATTCGAAACAAATTAGAAGCGCTTAATGACGTCTGTTTGTGTATTACTATCTTGGCAACGGAGTGCTTTTCAACCTAGTATTCATCAAAAATTTGTTCTTTGTCTCGATCTCTCCCTATCTCGATGGTCCCTTCGATATCGAGATGTGGAGAGGCGACTGTAGTATCAAGTAGTCTTTTTGACATTTTGGGTTCAATTAATAGCGATAATATTCCTGAACCAAACAGTAGATGATGTGCTGTTTCCCATAAGTTTGAGCTTGATATCCATAATTAACATCAATTCAAATGCGCTAGTTCATGGAACGACCAAATGAGCTGAAATTTTCAGGAAGTCTTTTTTTCAATCCTAAGGAATAATCCTGGGGGGTGCCCCGTAGAAATATACGACTTTATTTTTCTCTCATACTGAGCTGGGACGGTCTAATCCATATAGTCGCCAAAACTGAAAGCGAATACCGACCACAATTCCACAAAAAATGTACTTACCTAGAATCCGGCCGGAGCTCGGAGGGATACGAAACGAGCTAGATGGTTTACCAACTTAAACAGGGTCTTGGAAGTGTGGGACGATCGGGATATTGGAGGTAACCAGCTATAGACCAAGTTTGTTAGTGGCGCAAGTAATGTCTTGAAGAGCGTAACACTATCAAAACGCAAAGCGGGAATTAACTCGAAACAGTTTGTTTTGAGATAAATTGTTATTTTGATTAGAAGATTCTTAACAGAAACCTGGGGAAAAATCACTCTGGCTACGCCCATGCCAAGACTAACTGCCCCGACCAACTGTGGCAACGACGACGGAGACGACGACAACGACGACGACGGCGAAGTGCGCCTATCTCGGAATTGCTAAAATGTTGCAAAATATTACCATCAGGGTTCAGTTCACGCTGTGGATTCGTACGGTTACGACGTGTTTCCTTCGAGTGGTCCGTGCTTTCCGCGGGATTTCCACACACCCTTTGCTCACCTAAGGAAAAGGGGGGAGCGGCCGCCTATCTCCTTGCGTTGGTGTGTGGTCTGGCCGTGCGTTGGCCTCCGGAATAGGGATCATTGAATCTACCCGTATTACGTATTGCGGCGCCAAACGATCAAGTGGTGAATTTCGCGCCAATCAGTGACAGTTTCTGGACGGTTATTATTGCTACTTGCTGGGTTGCTTCCATTATCTTGGATCCCACGAGCGCTTCGGAGCGTTGTTGATAGACAATTTGAAGTTCAAGAATTCTGATTTGCGTTCTACACGTGTAGCTCGACTGATAAGACTGGAAACGTTGCGCTCTGTTTGGAAGGAAGAAATCCCAACTGTTTAACATTGGGAGAATTAAAATAGAAGCATTGCAGATTTCGGTTTATCTCCGGATGTCAGAAGAAAAGTGAAGTGGATGTTGATGTTCTTACGGAAGCCGAAGGGAAAAGGAAATTCGATTGATATAAAACCGCGAAGAGGCAGACCAGTTTGGGTCATTCGCCCGATGCAGCGTGAATCGGTTTGGTGATTTGTAAACTGTTTGAATATCTGTTTGTTTTCTGGCGCGGAAAATAAAGATAATTGGATGCTGTTTCGTCTTTGGGAAAAAGCAGTCAGAAAAGTTTGTGTAGTTTCTTGGGAAGACAACGACGACGGGTGGTAATCGAAGATTTTCTACAAACAGCTGTTGTTCGTTTGGTGTGCTGTAGAAGAAGCTGTAACCGGAAACCTGTGTTTGGTGGTTGTGTAGTTGTTTTGTATTGACGGTGACATCAGGTGATCCACCGGGAAGCGGCGAATTACTTACGGTTCAGGTAAAATGAAACATTATTTCGAGATCGTTAGCAGAACGTGAACAGTCGCCAAGACAAATGGTTCGGCTGAATTCACTTAATTTGCATCATTACAATGTACTACTGATTATCTGATATTTATTTTTGTTTGAAGATTTACCACTAATTTCTGTCAAATTCAGTGAGATATACAATGTTATTTTTACCTGTATAAAACATATTTTTCTCTGTTCTAGTTGATTCGACGTAGGATGTCTTCACAGATCCTGTGATGTTTTCTATTATTGAGTTTTCCATTCCTTTAGTAAACAGTTGAATAGAGTGGTATTTATTCAGATTTTATTTTTTACCTCTTTTATGTCGTTGCACTCTTAAGAAAACTTATTGAAAGTGTTATTATAAACAACTTTGCTAAATATAATATTCGTCTTATTCTTTAAATTTAAATTCGAACTCAATAAATCGTTTCTGAAAGTTTAGACTCAGTATTGCCTTTTGAAATATGTATTTGTCCTACATTTTTCATTTCTACGAGAATGTGGTCTTCAGAATAGTGGTCGAAATTTAACGTAAACATTTATGCTTGGACGAACCATCCACGGGTTGAAAGTCTCACAAATACAGTTTATAATAATAATAATAATTTATGCTGAAAATTATAAGTAACTAAATCTAATATACAAAATATAAAGATTCCGAGAATTCATTTAAATATTTCATCAAAAAATTATTAAATGATTCATCAAGGACTTCCACATAAACAATTTCCTATAGTTCTAATAGGAACCACACAACGGATACCTCCAAGAAGAAAAATCTATAACAATGTTTTAAAATCTTTTGAAGGAAATTTGAAACAGCGCAAGAAATTTTCGATAAAAAAATATCTGGAAATCGGAAGATGAGTGTTTCACAGATGTGTGTATATTTCATCACAATTTTGCACGTAGAGAAAAAGTTTATACGTCCAAGAAAAAAATGGGTAAAACTGGGTTGCCATTTCAGGGTTAACAAAAGTTTTTGTTGAATTCAACCTGAAATAGTTTTTTTGGTTTTAAAATCATTATAGTTGTCACTTAGTACGACATGTTTGACAATTCAACACTCATTTCGCGTCAAATCCACAATCATTTTTATCATGATGCCTATCTCGTTTGTTGGAGCGATACTGCTAGGTTTTATTAGAATTTTGTCAAAATTTTTTGTCAATCATTTTAAAAATCATTGTTTTCACGATTATTAAAAAGTTTATATAAATTAGAAATATGTTTACATGATTCGGTGTCCTTATTCATCTATAATACATTATGTGCTTGTATCTGCGATGTTTACACGATTGAATTTGCTTGTTGATCGCATGCACTATGGGTTACAGACTGGCGTCCAAAAATATTTTTTCCATCTCATGACATATTTATGAGATTTGTGATACAAGTTTTATGTTTTTATTTCAAAAACAAGTTTCCGAGACTAACTTTTGAATAGGGCCTATAGCGAAATACTAAGCTTTGTTACTAATGATGAATGTAAGCCTTTTATGCAATTAACTTTGTGCAAACCATTATAAATGTTGGAACTTACATAGAAATGATGATATGAATGATTTAGCGATATTGAGTTATTCTCTGAATTATTTTTTATCTGTTTTTAATAGAAAATAGTTAAAAATAATGGAAAAAATCAAAAAGCCCTGAATTAAAAAAGTGCAAATTTGTATAGCAAAATTTTTCACGATCCTTTGGTTTACATCTCAAAGTACCCTTGGAAATAAATTTTAGCTTGATACAACTAGGGACAAAAAAAATATGGGATGTGTAAGGTTTCGAGATTAAATCAAACATATTTGTTTTTCAGTGCACTCTCCGCATTTTCCTACCTAGAATACGAATTTTTATTTCATTTTATTTTTCTAAGATAGCTTTTTGAATAAGCTTTCGGACAGTGTATAAAGATCAGTATAAAATATCACGATTATGCAGTATATTGTATTCAATTGTTTGCACTGAATTTTTCTTTAAACTCTAACTTTGACATACTGTATCATTTAAAATATAAAAAATCTTGCCCTGATATTCCAGTTATTTCTTAATAGAAGTGTTTACTATGGAATAATGTACAAGAAAAACCTATCAGAACAAGTAATTTTTTCGATTATTGGCCACCTGATCTCCCATAGTGGCATGATAGGATGCCGCTTTGGAGCCAAAACATATGATACAAATAGTTCGCTGAAATATGCATATTCGTCTTATGCAATCCGTGTAGCACTTGAGCAACAATTCCTTGCTATTGCGTTGAATCTACGCCGAATGAAGAAGCCTTCTCCATTGGACCTGGTCCTGGGTCAATCGCTTCCAGCCGCCCTGAACGTTAAGCGACCTTAAATCCTCGTCAACTGCAAAAAGCCATCTGGTGCGCGGCCTTCCACGGAGGCGACTGCCTCTTCCTGGTTCCCTGCTGAATATTTGTTTAGCTTGACGTTCCTCCGACATGTGAGCTACATGCCCAGCCCACCGCAGCCTGCCGTGTTTTATATGCTTAACAATATCCATTTCATTATAGACTTGGTATAACTCGTGATTCATGCGACGCCGCCAGATGCCATTGTCCAATTTACCGCCGAGTATTGGTCGCATCACTTTACGTTCAAAGACCCCTAATGTTCTCCGGTCGACCTCTTTCAACGTCCAAGATTCGTGACCGTACAGGGCTACCGGAAGAATTAGAGTCTTGTACGACGCGAGTTTGATTTTCGTCTGTAAACTGCGGGACTTTAGCTGGTTACGAAGTCCCTAAAAAGCCCGACTCGCAGCTGCAATACGCCTTTTTACCTCGCGGGTAACATCATTATCGCAAGTCACTAGAGTTCCAAGGTACACAAATTATTCAACTACTTCAAAAATATCACCACCTATCACCACCTCACTACCAACATCACCTATGTGCCCACGATGTCTACCAGCGACCATGTACTTTGTCTTTGTGGTATTAATAATGAGTCCAATTCGCGTTGTCTCCCTTTTAAAAGGCACGTATGCCTCTTCCACGGCTCGGCGATCAATCCCGATTATGTCGATATCGTCCACAAAACCAAGGAGCATATACGAACGTGTGATAATAGTGCCATTTCTATGCACGCAAGCTCTCTTTATTGCTCCTTCTAACGCTTTGTTGAACAATAGGTTTGAAAGTGCATCGCCCTGCTTCAATCCGTCTAAGGTTACGAAGGATGTTGAAATCTCATCCGCAACCCGTATACTTGATTTCGATCCTTCCAACGTTGCACGAATCAGTCTAATCAGCTTCGTCAGAAAGCCATGTTCCATCATTATTTCCCACAACTCGTTTCTTTTAACTGAATCGTACGCCGCCTTGAAATCAATGAACAGATGATGAGTCTGCAAGTTGTACTCCCTTAATTTATCGAGGATCTGTCGCAGGGTAAACATTTGATCCGACGTCGATCAGCCCTCACGAAAACCAGCTAGGTAATCGCCGACGAAGGACTCTTCAAGCGGTCTCAATCTGTTGAACAGAATATGTGACATTATTTTGTACGCCGAATTGAGTAGCGTTATTCCTCGGTAATTGGCGCACTCCAATCTATGCCCTTTTTTGAAGAGAGGGCAAATGAGGTCATCCTTCCAGCTAGCAGGCAGTTCTTCTTCCTCCCATATCCTTAGTAATATAGGGTGAATTATTCTATGCAGCTGCTCACTACCGTGCTTGAGAAGTTCGGCCGGGAGCTCATCCTTCCCAGCAGCCTTGTTGTTCTTCAGCTCTTTAATCGCCTTCTTAACCTCATCTAGAGATGGAGGTTCCACAGCTTGACCGTCGTTGTCGATGTTCATTCTGTTCTCCGATGCTCTATCGTTCCCTCCATTCAGTAACGTTTCGAAGTGCTCTTTCCACCTGGCAGCCACCATCGTTTTATCTGTCAGCAAATTACCTTCACGGTCGTTGCACATGACGGGAGACGGCGCTGACTTTCTCCGCACGCCATTGACAGTTTCATAGAATCTTCGCATATCGTTCTATTCCATACAGTTTTGCGATTTTCACGTCGTGTTTTGGACACTCTCCATTGGCCTTATCAAGGCCTTCATAGAACGCGTCCTTCACGTCATCAGGTTTGTCGTTCGTCGGTGCATAGATGTTGACCAGGCAGTAGTTGAAGAATTTGCCCCGTATCCTCAGTAGACAGATTCGCTCGCTAATCGGTTTCCACTTCATAACGCGTTTCATCTGCTTCCCGATCACTATGAAGCCGACTCCATGTTCTGCTTTATCGCTGCCGCTGTGGTAGATGTTATATTTGAACGTAGTGTTGGCGATGGGATGAACCGCCCGGAATTCACGTTTTCCAGATCTTGGCCACCGCACTTCTTGAATGGCGGCCACGCCCACTCCAACCTTCTGCAGTTCACGAAGCCTCGCTCGTCCGAGTTCATTTAACGTCCTGACAATCCAGGTAACTAGTTTTCATTCATAGTCCTTATTTCGTTGCCAGGTCGGTTGCCGAAAATATCGTTCGTTATTCCTTCTTTCTCCATTTTTCGTGGGAGGTGAGAAACTCGGTATGCAACCTTACCGGGATTGCGCTACCTACATCACGTTGATGGGGCTGCCACCTTAGGTTAGTTGACGTGATACAACATTTCATACTCAGCCGCTAGATACCAGAACAGACGCTGTTTGAGCCGCACCTCCTGGTGGACAGACGCTCGGGACGCACCCCCTCACTCTAGCTGATGTCAGAAGGACAACAGTGCCCAGGTTGCACTACCAGCTAAGTACGCAACCCTTAGGTGGCGGTCTTTGTTATCGTTAGACCCGTGGATGCGTGAGGTACGGACTTGCGAGGACCAGAGCTATGTTGGGCGCTCCTTCCTGATTGTCGACTCATCAATTTTACAATCCATTTCAAAGTTATTTCGCCGTATTCAGTAAAACCAGTTTCAAAACTAAACACGAAACGAAAACTACTATGTTTGGGCTGAAAATTACACTGTTCACTGCATGCTTCAAACACATGCTCTGCCCAATTTCAAAAAATGTTTATGTTATGTTGAATGTCAATATTGTTAATTTGATAAACCATGATTATTGAAGTAATAAAATGATAGTTGTGATAACAAACTAGAGAAGATAAATTCATCAAAAAGTTTTGCTAATTTAACTTTTGGAAGTTTCTGCGTGTTAAAATAAATATGAAAATGAAAATCAAGGCAGAATCTTCTTAGATTGAAGTGAAGTGAACCAGGATAACCAAAGTTGTTGATGTAATATAGAAACAAAATGTCTACTGGAAGAATTTGGATGTGCATCTTCTTCTTCATTTTGGTATTAAGTTCCCCCTGAGACAAAACCTGCTTCTCAGCTTAGAGTTCTTATGATCACTTCCACAGTTATTAGCTTTCTTTGCCAATTGAAGATTTGTGCATGTTTATATGGTGTGGCAGGTACGAAGATACTCTATGTCCTAGAAAGTCGAGAAAATTTCCTTAACGAAAAGACCGGAGGGATTAGAGCCCACGACCTCTAGCTTTGTCTTGCTGAACAGCTGTGCGTTTACCGCTACGTCTATCTGGGCCTGTACATATTTCTGAAATAATCTTGTGAGTTCAGGATATAATTCCTGGATAGGTTTTGAGACGGAAGCAATTAGAGAATCTTCAAAGCAATGCACAAAGATGTCAATTAATAAGTATAGGATTTATCGCGAAAAAAAATTGAGAGAACTAATGGGGAGATTACCAGTAGTTGTAAAGCAAAATTTTTGATTGAAAATAGGAATTGGAGGAAGAACTTTTACCGTTCAAGGATCTTTTTGTATTGAAAGTATTCTCGACTTCAATTGACGAAGGAAGCTCTCAGCTAATAACTGTAAAAGTGCTCATAAACAGATACAAGAAGATATTTTTAACAATATGCTCACATTCATGTATTTTCCAGACTATAGAAATTTAGCTAGTAACGTGATTTTGTTTTCAAAAAGTTTCGTTGGTCCAATAAATTGATTATGCTTCTTTTATCGTATGCCGTTTCTCTGAACGCCAATTCCCCAAATGCTTGTTCCCAGAATGCCAGTAATTCGAATATTCGGTTTCTCCGAATCATCAACTTTCCCGAAAAGTTTTTGGCACTCATACTGCCGTGAATCGCAAGTAAGTCCCATCAGTAAAAAGTAGGCATTGTTAAAATGGACGGTGAAGTTTCCAAACTCGTTTTTCATACGAATATTCAAAAAATTCCAAAGGATTGGAACGTGTTCAAATCATAATGAAACTTTCACAATTTGCTTGTCACTATGATATCTTTCTGAGAAAAAATATAAAGATAAACTAAACACGGTTCATTTTTGTGTTACACGGTGCAGGAATCTGTAGTGGGACTGATATGCGGTTACTTTTGATTATGGGACAATTTGACTTGCTGTTTTTTTTCCTACTCTTTCCGAACAAATTTTATTATCTCATTAGGGCAGCTGAAAGAGTATGGGAAAATATGTTGAAAACTGAACTCAACTCAATTTTGATGAAAATGCAGATGGGACTGACTTGCGATTCACGTCAGCATAATTGTCACAACAAATTTCAAGGAGAGAATCGAACTGTTCATCTGATATGCAATATAAACTACTTTATTGGTGGTTCTTACGAGTTTCACCGGCTTCAGCGTTTTTAGCAACATGGGTTAAAGTTAGAATGACCATCAAATACCAAAACCTGCTTCCTTCTTTTCATGACTTATCGTTATTCCACACTTTTCACCCTGTCACTGAAGACTATCTTTGCATGTTTTTGAAATGCATAACTTTCCTGGGAAACGTATTGGAACCACGGTGGAAACAACCGCGAGATGACAAAGGAATTGACGGACCGGAACAAAAGCAAACAACTGTGTACTGCCATTATAACTTTTTAATGAATGTTCGAATCCTCTGAGCAGAATCTCAAATAGAGAAACTTAAAAGTAGATGGAGTACCGTGTACCTTTTAATTCCGCTCCTAAATGCTTATCTTTGACAGATACGCGTATTTCGACTACCACTTGCAGTCTTCTTCAGTGTCAGTTACTGCAAGTGGTAGTCGAAATACGCGTATCTGTCAAAGATAAGCATTTAGGAGCGGAATTAAACTGTGTACTGGTTGATGATACACGAACGAATAAAAAAAACTTTATTCACAATATAAAAACACTACACGGAGACGGAATTCAACTCAATTTTGGGTTATTTCAACGCAATTCCGTAGTTGAGCCCAATAACTCAATTTTGGCTAAATTTCCAAGGTCCCCACTAGGTAGTTTGGCTTTAATTCCATTAGAAAAATTACTCAATTGTGGGTTGATTTAACGCAAAATTGAGTTCTTTCGACCCAAACATAAGAAAAGTTGCATTTACCCAAATTTGGCTTATTGGGCCAAAGTACCCCCATTGGGTAGATGCAGCTCTCTCTATTTTTGACAGCATTCGTGTGGGAGAAAGAGAATACCGAGAGATTTTGGGTTTATTTTATTTTATTTTATTTTATTTTATTGATGTACAAGGGGGTCAGGGGCCAAGTCTCCAGCATAAGTTTGAAAACTCACACCGTCCATAATACACAGGGGGGTTTTGGAGTCTGGGAAGTAGGCAACGCAACATCTTTGACCAGAAAGTTCTTTAAGTTTTGTTTCTACTCTTGACTTCCAATACACGTATGAATGATGCAAGGTCAAAAGAACATGAATCAGTCATACATATAGCGGTAGTGAAGTGTTTTGCCTAAGGATATGGGAAAGGAGGGATTTTGGGTGGTGTTTTGTAAATAGCTCTGTGGAACAAGTTTGTTATTAGTTTAAAATTAAGTTAATCTGATTCACCTTGCAATCAGTAATAAGAATATTTACAAAAACATGATACTTAACTTTTCTCGGCCAATACGCCGCCATGTCTTTCCTCTCCAATGGATTTTTCCTCGTTGTAATGGCGGGTTAGATATGAAAACAAGGATAAAGAGAGAAGAAAAGTTAGTGATTGTTACATGCTTTATTGCTGTATTGGCCAACAATGAAATCATAGAAAATTCGCTCTTTGGATTCCCATGATAACAATCCCCATGCAGCTTACGAGAAACTCCATGGCAATGATCACTGTACGCCATGTGCGGCATTCAGGACATCTCAAAAATACTGAGGACGAACAACAAAAAATGAATCCAAAAGAGCGAAAACCTCAATGTTTCAACGTAGGACAATTCAGCTTTAATGCATGTGAGAAATTCTTGGTGATATTCTCACAACGGCCATTCAGAATGGTTCGACGGATGTAGATAAAAGATCATTATGATTAAATTAACGCGACGACATGTTAGTGAACTCAGAACGATTATTGTATTTGCAACTGTTAATTTCGATAGTTAAAATTAGGGTCGGTTATGGTATATAACTTTTAAGATAAGCAGGAGTAAAGCACGAACGCGAAGTAATGACCTTCCATCCCATCTTCAAGTGCTCCCCACAAGCACAACACTTCATTCTGGCACTTTAGAACGTCCATGTTGTAACTTGTTCACACAAGAAATCTGCCTCGACCGAGTTGGCAGAACGCGCCCATACCCCTTTCTGAACCAAAGGACAGGGAGAATACCGAGAGATTTTGGATTGAAACCATAATCGATATACCTAATTTTGGGTAAAATATACTCAAAAATTAGGTAAAAATATTTCTCCGTGTAGCATTTCGGCAACACACAACATGACCATGGTGTTTCCACTAAACATAAAGGTCGTCTCGAGTGCGAGAGATGTCGTTTGAACATACACGGAAACTAATATTCAACAAAACGAGTCATTCTTGAAAATGGCATTCGGGGAAAAGTAGTATCCAATGGAGGTGCGGCATTTCGCATAAGGACGTTTGGTATAATGAACATTTGGCACAATGAGAATTATATGCCTTCTTTAAAATGCTACCAGTTCTTCTATACATTATGCGAAAAGATTTTAGGTGAAATGGGTCACCCCCCAGTCCAATAACTTGTAGTCCTCGAAACGTTATTCATATTAAGTTACTTTTAATAATCAAAACTATTGAAGAATCTCAGATTTTGTCTTGTAGAAATACGTGAGGTAGCCTTGCGTTTGAGAAAATATCGCTGTCCAACAACGGAGGGAAACAAAATGGGCTCTAGTAAGTTTGTTTTTTTTTTCTCAATTAAGCGAAAACAGACTCGAAGGATTGACTACCTAATGTGCATATGTACGTTGAAGTTATTTAAAAAAATAAAAAAATATGCAGCGGTTCAGCAAATAACAGTAAAGGTACAACTGAAGAATTTTACCGAGAAAGCTTACAAATTGGTTGAAAAGTAGTTTAAAACTATTCGAAAAGTTTGGTTTCCCCTGATGAAGACGCTACACCTGCGTCTAAACGTAGGATTAGCTTGTTTCTAAGAAAAAAAAGAAGATTACTATGCAAATATTCTATTAATCAATGATTAGTACTTACTAAGTGTCAGGATCAATCGTACCTTACTAAAACAATTATCCCACCCGGTAACGTCTATGAAAATAAATTTGGTCCCCTGTATCTTCTTGCGTTGAACTAACATTCCTACCCAATGTGGTGCTTGATCTGTAATCCCAGTAATTTCCGGGATCCCGGAATTTAATCAAATTGTTTATAAACTAGCTGAAAACGGTTGAAATGTAACAGAAATGTTAATTCTAAATCTTCGAGCTGGTCAGTGGAATACCTATAAATAAATGGAAAAAATAAATA
Organism: Aedes aegypti; assembly: GCF_002204515.2. Classification (NCBI taxonomy): domain Eukaryota; kingdom Metazoa; phylum Arthropoda; class Insecta; order Diptera; family Culicidae; genus Aedes; species Aedes aegypti. The sequence goes on from NC_035109.1 coordinate 110,494,003, forward strand.
AATTTAGTACTGAACCATTTAATTCCGCCAGAGTTTGTATAATTTGACAGATACGCGTATTTCGACCTCAACTGTTAAGCCGTCTTCAGTGTCGTGTACAAGACACAACACTGATGACGGCCTTACAGTTATGATCGAAATACACGTATCTGTCAAAGGATACAAACTCTAGCGGAATCAAATGGTATAGTACTAAATTCGGGTTTTTATTTATTTTGAGAAATGTTAAATTTGGATTCATATAACGATTATGTATGATTAAATGTATGTTAAGCTTTTGAAAATATGCAAATTTTGCTAAATTGTATGTTGTAGTTAACCTTTACAGTACTGGGTGACATTAAAGCTTCAATATTCTGTATCTTCGCCATCATTTGATCGATTGATTCGCAGGAAAAATCATTGATCTATTTGAAAGACTATATCACCCGTTCTAGTTAGGCAATAATTGTGACCATTTACGGAACATGGTCATCGGATATCTAGAGTATCATCTAATGATACCTTTCGACGGCTCAAAATTTGTCTGTGGGGATTTGGATTCTAAACATGTAACAGACTGAGTTATTGGGTCACCAAGTGGCTCGGTAGCTTAGTTGGTAAAGCGCTCGACTAACATACAAGAGTCCTGGGTTCGAATCTCAGCCGAGCACGTGGATTTTTGTATAATTCCACCCATAATTTATCCACTTTTCCAACCGGTAATGAGGTTATTAATTTAATAACCATGCGGATTGGATTACCGAAAAAACTCAATACATGTGTTACCATATTAGATTTTATGATTTTTCATTAAAAAGTGAATTGACATCATCCCATATACTCCTCTAATTTATAGCGTTACATTCCAGCCTGTTTCTCAGTTAATTATTTCAAGGGCAGTTTCACATTATTGACCTAAGAATTTTCTTTGCCATTCTTGGTATCCAATAGTCTCCAAACTGAAACAGCTTATGTATTATGTCAAAAAGATCAATTCACAATTATTTTTGTTTTAAATTCTAATAAATTTTGTTGCATTCCCCTTCATGTTAATTTAGGAATAGCCTACCCAAGTAACAATTTCAGTGCTTTTTGATCTTAGATGTTACTTATGGAGATTTTATTATAGATGTATTCATTCCTAACAGATTTGATAATGCATTGCAAAGTGCTAAACGTTCTTTTAGGTAAAACTCACTTTAAAATTCTTTGTAGATAAATATAAGTTAAAACTTATTTGCTGGCAACATTTGTTGATAATAAATTGTATTTTGAAGAAGCTGTGTAGTGTCTATTAAAACCTATACTCAAAACCTCATCTTGCTTGCCTTATAAAGGCATAGGTAAAACTTGTAAGACTGCACTAAGTCATGTTGAAGCCTTCTTAAATCTCAACTTATTAACTCAATGTTATTAGAATGCAGTCTGCGTGTGGTTATCAAAATCATTATGTTGGTAATGATAAGCATGTAGTGAATTATGAGTTAATCAGAACGCAAACATAGAATTGGCAAATATTCCTCTCGTAGAATTATCAGACTACCGTATAAAGCATATTTTTCCCATTCTTGCCTGAACTTCCCGTTCTAGTGGGACAACTATGCTTCACACAACAGCTGAGATACACGAAAAAAGCTTTCATTTTTCAGGCACTTATCACTTACCGTTTTCTGCATCAGTACATCAAGCACAACGGGCTTTATTATAACAATTCATTCCAATAAAAACAGTTACATAACGGCATAAATTTAATAAAATTAATTGCATCATAAAATTAAATCTTCCGATTTGTTTACCTTTTTGACAGCACTATATTTCCTGAGTGCATCAAGTTTAAGTCAAGGCTCCCAAAAAACCTATTTGCCTTAGTGCAGAGCAAATATTATGATTTAGGAGTATTTTAGCCAGTGAAGGATTTTGCGCACGGGTTCTTAAGATCAAAAACGTTTATGAATGTATTGTTGGGAATAATCACCAATTGATCTTAAACCATCCCAGACAAGACCAGCAAGATTTAACTGGATGGAATCCATTTTTATCGTCGCCGTTTCGGATTGATAATTACAATATGCGTGGGAAATTTCAATTTATGATTGAGATTAGTATGGAATCATTCTGAAAATGGGATGGAGTAGAATATTAGATAGCCAATTATGATGTCGTAATTGTTGCGCGTTGCTGTAAATCGAAAAAAAATATGTCATTCCACCAATAAATTTTAATTGGCAGGAATGTCACGCAATCGTAAGGGAATTTGCTGCCACGCAAAAAATGATTATTTTAATTGATTACTATGAGCCGGCAGACATCATGATGGTTGCAATATTAAAAACAGGTTATGAATTATAAACAACTTATTGGTTGATGTTTGTCCAATCATAAGCTTGGTTTTATTCCGTGCAACTAAAGAAACAAAGGTATCAATAGTGGAGGTATTTTTTGTCACTGACATGCCGTTGGTTACTGACGTGAAATTATTTTTCTCTTTGAGTAAATGGTCGCTACTTCCCGTTACAACGAAAAAAAAAAAAACATTTATTACACCTTTTGAATTTTTGGCGATGAAACGAAGATGAATCGTGTTTAGTACCTCCACTATTGGAATATTTATCCTACGATTTCTAAAGTTGTTGCCTAACTGGTTCAAAAACTCGACTTTTACACAACTCATCGTAGTAATCTTCCTAATGATCATTCGTATCCTAATAATCTATGTTTTGTAACTATTGCTGTATTGCACATCTTTTCTGTGTCATTTTGAAACAGATACTATCAGCTCCCATAAATTTGTTTCATAACAAACAGCACTATTACTTTCAACTAATAACAGCAAACACCAAAGGCAGCGGCAACGATCCGTAAGCCGTTTATCTGCTCATTTCCCGGCGGTTATTGCGTTACGGCCATTATCCTGGCGTAAGATGCTTATCCCTTTTCGCCGGTAAGCGAAACAAAAAAATCACAAGTAATGCTACTTACACGAGAAAGGCGGGTGTATAGTATCGTTCTGAGGCGTGCGCTTCGTTCGGTATTGTAATAGTACTACCATTGTAAAAGCATTGCCATCAGGCTTGAGACGGGTACCCTTACGGCGAAAAATGTCCCAGTGTGGTACCATCATCTACATGAATGTCGTCAAGTTTGTGTGCAGATTCCCTGCTCCAATGCAGGAGAGGCAGTAATATGCGGGCGGACAGGGAATTTGCATCCCGATTCGTAGATTATGGCAAGATTTTTCTTGGTAGGTGAATTTTCAGAGCAACAAGTGATAGGCAGAGTTGGTAGACTCACACTCAAATCTCAATCATTGAGTTCTCCCGCAAGAGCAAACTCATTTGAGATCTGCTTCGAAAAACTCACTCATGAGATTTTGATGTAAAACAAGTGATTTTTGACGACCATGCCGTCAAAAATGATTCAATCACAAAACTCATCGGAAATCTGTCAAACTCCAATGTCATTAGAAAACTTTGCTATATTTCTAGCAGAAAAACAAAGAATAAACGTGAAAAAACTGTTAAGATACAAGCAAATGAGTTAAATTCATTCATGATTTTTTCGCGTCTGATAAGGAACTTAAAAAGTAACTTAAAAAACAAATTATTGGAAGCTCTTAACAGAAACTTCCATAATTTATATGAGTACCAGAATCCACGCAGTTATTGTCACGAAATATCTCAAGGATATGTTAGACATCCACCAAGCATTACTTCTTCAAGTTGTTTTGAGTATTTTAAGAAACTTTCTAATGGGCATCCTTGGATGTGTTGGAAAAGTTCATTAAAAATATTCAGGGACTTTTCAAAAACATTAGCAGTTATCCGTCAAAGATTTTGCTGAAATCTTTCAAGAATCACTACTAGAGATATCATACGGAAATTTCGTCAAAAACCCTGCTGATGGATTTATTTGTATCTAATGAAACACTGTTATCATCTAACGACAGAATATTCATGACAAATTAAGAGGGTCTTCAAATTTGTAACAACGTTGCGGAACATCACGACCATCTAGTTTGATACCTTGTAAAGATATTGATTATTTATTGAAACGATCGTTTTTCTCAATTTCGGCCGTGAGCAAGTGATCACAAACTGAATCTTAAAAAAGTCATAACACAGTTTGAAGTCTGCCACTAGTATACACCAATATTCGGGACATCGCATGGAGCAAACCCGCAGATATGAGTCGGAAAGGAAACTTTTTTCTGTGTTTCCTTTGTGGACTCACCTAGTTTTCCGTGAGGCATTCTCTGCGCCATGCGTCTCCACCCGATGGACCGTTTATCTTTCATTTTGCACGAACATTGTGCCCAGAATCTACCTACCTTTCCACAAAAGCAACAAGAGAAACCATTCGCCATTCCACTTGCCTCGGTGCGGTGCTGCTTGTAAGCACTCCGGGAATCAGCTTGTCTTTTTATGCTGCGGTAAATCCCATTAAGTAAATTGTGCTCAGCAAGTGATATGTTTATAATGACAATCGTTCTCGTCGTCCTGGCGAGTGTCTTTTTATCGTTTGCCTTCTTTACTTACGTTTAACGCAAGAAAAAAGAGCTTTGTATTGGAATGGAAAGCACATTCTTCAGGTGTGCTTTGTGGCTTTCCTCAAGATGTAATGATGTGTCATAGCTTTCTGTGTTGTAATAAATGCAATTCTCTTCACTTGCTTTCATTTTTGCATCATTACTGTGACGTGAAAATGTACCAAATACTACATATATATATGTAGATGATCAGAAGCTTGAAGATTAATATTTAGCTTGCTTTACATCATCAACTGGTGTTTTCAGGTTCGAGGGGGAAAAACTCCTTACTAATATCCCAGACCCGGACGGATCCTTTGATAAGTGGATAGCTTCTGTTTCGCTTTATAGTTAGCTAACTAATCATTCCCGTAACACGCGATTGCTGCAGGCTATTGATTTTCACTCTCCTGCAATGTGTCGCCTTTCTTTTGAAGCAGCGCGCTGCAGCGCTACGGTTTTAAGTCAGATATTCAAGCTTTAATGGAGCTTCTATTGAAAGTATGAGCGGGTGTTATTATACATAATAAGAGATAACTGTTTGTGTTATGAACCATGACAAACGTTTTTCAAACAAAAACTAGCTTCTACAAACTTTTTGTATTGGTTCAGCCTCGTCCTCATTTTCATAGAAATGAAGTAGCCAATTTTTTTTATTTGCAGAAACTTTGGTGTACATGTTTCAAAAAAGTAGATCATTCAATTTCAAGCAATTTATCTCAAAAGTTATTTTTTCTGTAGCTCTTGAATTGACAGATTGAGAGCTTTTTTTCTATGTTAACATAAGGTTGCTCAGAAAAAAAATAGTTATCTGGATCCAGTATTTTTAATTTAAATACCTTAGCAAACTAATCTTAACAGTGCGATTTTTATGCGTGAAAGAAGTCGCTCTCTCATTCCGTTTGTGAATTTGTGATTTTTTTCTTGCATTCCACTACCGAAGGGCCGACAAGACAAGCAAGTCTTTGGACTTCTGCTAGTGAAATGGCCCGGCGCTGTTTTTCTCCGTATGCCATTGACAGTTTCGTAAAATCTCCGCATAATATTTTGTTCCATGCTGTTTTGCGTCAGCATCTTCTTCATACTGCTTTTTATTCCAGCGGTGAATTCGTTTCTTGGCTGATTTAGCTTCTTTGTACCGCTCTCTATTCCGCCAGGTACCAGACACTAATAGCCGGCTTCTGGCAACATTCTTCTCATCCGTCACCTTCTGGCACTCCTATCAAACCAACCATTTCTGGGCCGTCTCTGAGCAGTACCTCTCGCGCTGCTGTGCTCATCGCACCGTGGATAGACTCCCACAGACTGTTGAGGTTGTCGCCTACGTTGAATCCCCTTATCCGCTTATCAAGCTTTCGGCGGTACTCGTCTGCTACACCTTCTGTTGATAAGCGCTGGATATTGAAACGCAACGGTCGCTATGTTCTTGTGTTCGCCAAGGTAGAAAACCGTGTAAGAATTTTATTAACAACGGGATAGTGATCAGAGTCGATATTTGGACCTCTGAAGGTTCTCATATAGATGACATCCGAGAAATGCCGGCCGTCCACCAAAAGGTGGTCTATTTGGTTGCAGAGCTCGCTATTTGGGTGCATCCAAGTGTGCTTTCGGATGTCTTTGCGTGCAAAGTAGATGCTGCTGATGGCTATCCTTCTAGCTGCAGCGAAAGTTATTAGTCTTAGGCCGTTGTCATTGGTGGCGGAGTGATGGCTTTACGTACCAATTATTGGACGGAAAAAATCCTCTCTTCCGACCTGAGCGTTGGCATCCCCGATAACATCTGTTACGTCATGTTTTGAGGACTCTCCGTAGGTCTTGTCGAGACAATCATTAAACGCATCCTTCGTGTCGTCGGGTTTATCGTTTGTCGGCGCATAAATGTTGATCAGACTGTAGTTGAAGAATTTGCCCCGTATCCTCAATATTCACGTACCAAAAGGCTCATTCGTCCGGGTTCATTCAACGTCCTGACATTCCAGGTACCGAGTTCACAATCATAGTGTTTATTTCGTTGTCAGGTCTGTTGCCGAAAATATGGTATGTTATTTATCCTTTCTCCATTTTTCGTGGTAGAAGATTTTCGATATGCTGCCTTACCAGGGTCGCGATACCTACATCACGATTGAGTTTGATTCAAGATGATTCTGATACTGTCTTAAGAATAGAATATCCATTCAATGTTGAAACATTGGAGCAGGTGTCGAAAAACAATACAAACAATTTTAGGCAAAATTATTGCAACCTTTATTGCTTTGTATATTTGATTACGTCCATCAAAAGTCATTTATTTTTGGTTTATAACCAGTTGAATTTACTTTCCCTGTAACAATTTTGAACTGCTAGAGCACGACATGTAATGTGCTGTTAATAATAGGTTAAATTAGTTCTACCAAATTAAGATGATAGTGGTACCCAACTTAACATCTAGATATGAGAAATGAAAGACATATTTGAAAGATATATAGGGTAAATGATGGCTTCGGCACCCTGAGGGTATTTTCGGCAGCACTAACTTATCGTCCTTGTTAAAATTTATCTACGGAACAAGAGTTATCTTCAATGTACTCAATGTATTCCTTGAACTATGATCTTCCATGTAAACCTCATCTTTCACAAAAATATGATATGACATGGGTTTTATCATTGAATGAAATAAATGCTTACAAAATTATCGTCATTCGTGAGCTGCCGAAAAAAACAACACAAGAACAGCTTAAGAAAAACTCACCACATTGGAAGGTCCAATTCTCCGCTCCAATACCAATTTGTCACAAATGCTACGCACCGATCACTCATGCACTATTAAACTTTTGATTCGTCTATAAAGCACTCGAAAATACTGAATTTTTATGCTTTAAATCACAAATTAAAATTAATGCACTTTGCTTTCCTCGGCAATCACTTTTTATTACGGGAATAGGTTGCCAGAAAACCATATTCAATTGCGGTGTATTTTTTATTCACAATTTAAATTCATTGAAAAAATCGAACACAACTAATTAATGCATTGGAATTAGGCAACAAAGCATGCATCGGTAATGATTGAGCATTTCAATACTTTCCTTATCTGAAGATTGTAGCGCATTAACATTGATATACTGAGAAACATATAAAATATACGTCTTTCAATAGGTAAACTATTTTGGCAACACTTCTGTTGTTCTACAGGCAATCAGAGGATGATGTTTTTGTGTCAAGTCATAAGTGCATTGATTTGCAAAGGGCCTATTCTGATTTTCTCATACACTGAGAATAATATGAACGTAAAAATAGCCTGTAGAATTTTCAATTTCGCGTTACCTTTTAGCAATTTTTGCGAGTGCGGCTTATTTTCCAAAAGTTTTCAAAACCAAAAATTCGTGTGCGCTTATGAATTCAAATCATATTAGAAGAGAAACCGCTAAGTTGGAGCCAAAAATATTAAGATTTTGTCAAATCAAATTTGTCTTAAATCGAAACAAATCTTTGTTAAAAGTAGTTTTCTCGAAATTTTTCTACATTTTACTGGAAAGTTCATATTAGTTTTCTCGAAATTTTTCTACATTTTACTGGAAAGTTCATATTTGTTTGACCATAACTTCATAAGTACTCAACCTATTTCAAATATTTGTACAGTCGAAGCTTGATATAACGACATGACAAGGGGGCATCGTAATAGAGAAATGTCGTTATAGAGGATAGTGATAACATTAAAATATTTTTCAAAGGATCGAAAAATGTCGCTATAGAGAGCTTTTGTCGCTATTAAAGTGGTCATTATAACGAGCTTCGACTGTACATGTTTTTGAAGCAAAAAATAGATGTTTCCATACTGTTCATACAACATATGTTTCTTAATTTTTTTTTTGGCTTAGTTTTGTAACAAAAACTACCCAAAAACATGATTTTTTAAGGGGACGGACCTGGTGTAGTGCTTAGAACACACGCCTCTCACGCTGAGGACCTGGGATCGAATCCCATCCCCGAGATAGTCACTGACAAAAAAGTTGTAGTGACGACTTCCTTCGGAAGGGAAGTAAAGCCGTTGGTCCCGAGATGAACTAGCCCAGGGCTAAAAATCTCGTTAATAAAAAAAGAAAAAAAAAATGATTTTTCAAAGAAAAAATCGAATTTCTTTGGATTATTTATGTTTTTTCGCCAAAAATTACATTTTTCATGTAAAACTTGTGTTTATAAAGCATTTTGTTTTATTTACAAGTTGAATAGTGCATATATTTTTTTTAACATGAGCAAAAATATTATTGTTTCAAAATTATTTAAAAATTGTTGACAAGTCCTTTCCAAAGGTTTCTCAAATGAGGAAAACCAGTTTCAGCTTTAAAAATATCGTTTAACTGACAAAAATTAAAAAAAAAACTGACGTTTTTCATTAATAAATCATGGTTTTGTTCAGTTTTTGTTGAATAACTTGGTCAAATAATTATCTTTTTTAGTGAAATGTGTCGAATGAAAAGTAAAAGATTTGGAATCGGTTGATTATTCATGAAGTTATGGTCAAACAAAGTTATTATTTTAGTAAAATGAGGAAACATTTGGAGTAAACTACTTTTTATCGAAACTAGTTTTGATTTTACACAAATTTGATATTCTACAAAGTTTTCATAAATTTAGTTTCTAAGATAATGGTGCTGCAAGTTTCAAAATTGGTTAGAAATTACCGAAGTTATGGTGACTTCACTGAAGGCCATTTTTTATAATTTAAAAAATTACCTTCAAGACGCTTGCCCCCCTCTAAATCTTAATAATTTTGGCTCAAACTTTGAGGTTTCTCTTCTAATATGATTCGAATTCATACGAGTACAAGAATTTTTGGTTTTGAGAGGTTTTGAAAAATAAGCCGCACCCTAATAAACAGTAGTGTGAGTAGCGAATAGGGGCATGTATGTAACCCATTCAAACGCAACTCTGAAATTCAAGTAATCCGATAATCGTGTTCCGTAGATTTTTCTTGCAGAGCACAATATTATGAATCAATTAACCATGACGTCAACTTCTAGGCTGGATTCGCACTTGCTGCAAGACCATGACATGGCAATTTTTACAGTCGAAATGCTGCCATAGTGAGATTGAATACAAAAAATATTCGATAAAATAAATGAAAACCAAATTAGGCAGCGTCCATTTATGACATAACGTTGAAATGTACAATTTTCGACCATTCCCCCCCTCCGCAACGGTCTTTGCAAGAAAAAAATAAATTTTGTACTTGTTTTTAATTATGAATCGTGGTTTACGGCTAACCAGCCGAGTGGAAGTTGGGCGCGTTAACCACTACGCCATGAGAGGACTACGCCATGAGAGGACTAGAGATCGGGGAGTCGTGAGTTCGATTCTCACTGAAAAGACGTGTAACTTTTTCGCAAATCTTCACATCAATTTGTCCATCTAATCCAATTGCAAATTATATGTAATGTTTAGCTTTTCGGTAGTTGATAAATTTTGTGTTTGAGCCGCAACGTTTGAGCCTACTCCCCCTTCCCCTAGAGCGTTACGTAATTTGTGGACGGTGACTTAGTCTGCATAAATTTAGTGGCGCTGTGTATTCAATTTGACTCTCTGCTATTCTATTTATAACTGCAATTCTGTTCTCAGTGTAGTCTGTATTTTTCTGCATTGGCTCTTTCAACGAGTAGAACATAATGAGTGACGTTTAATTTTAGGACTTGTCAACAAATACGAAATGTTACCAATACATAAACTAGTTTTTGCGCAGTTTTGGATTGCCGAAGTGAACATTTTTGTTGCCGACAATAGTAATTGCATTGCCGATAAAAGAACAAGTGCCTCGTGACTTTGGTGAGGAAAAATAGAAGATTAAGAGAATAAAATAGTGTTTTGTGTATAATAATTAACAAATGAAGTGTGCTCAAGTGTAGTTAAGGTGTCTGCTGCTAATTGTTGTGCTCTATTGTTGCGTAAAATTGCCCTCTTAAAAATTTAGCTGCTTAGGCTGCTGACAATACGTAAGTTCCCCTATAATGATTAAAACAAGTCAAAGTATCAAGAATCTCGTTCAGGCGAGGAAAATGAAAATTGGCACATTTCATCCTTCTCCAACAACCACCTATCATCTACTCGGTGACAGTTTCAAAGGTCATTCGTATCCGTTGCGTTCGCTTCAATGCCTTTCATGAAACATTGCAATCCAAACACCTCCATTCCTGTCGTCGCTTTCTGCAAATTTACTCATTTCCTAGGCATTGAATTGAGCAAACTTGAACCATCACTTACAATCGCTTCAATAATATCCTGTAGTGTAAGCTGTTTTTTTTTTTCGTCGAATTCAACCAACGTTGATGCGGGCGTCAATTGTCCCAAGGCACAGTGGCCACAGTCGATACATATGCTGGTCAAAAGTATAAATCTCATTCAAATAGTACAAAAATTCTCACAAAATAACAAAATTTGATTTTTGAAGGCAAATTTGATGGGAAGAATCGCTCTTAATTTTCATCTTTTTGAACACATTTGTATCACCTTCTTGAAAAGAACACCGAAGCATTTTTTCTCAAAAAATAAGAACCTCTTGAGTACGTATCACAGAGATAATATGTTAAATGTATAGTAAAAATATTTAAACAAATGAATTTCAAGTTTTGACACACGATTTTTGCCAATTGAAATGATTACAAGCAAGTGGGCACTTTATTTTGGTGATGACTGTAGAATTAGATCTATTATTTCGAAACAACTTCAACGAAATTTGAAAAATTCAAAAGAATTTACAAATGCATCATTCAATCTGAAATAATTGGGAAGAAAGAAAAATGTCTTTAAAAGAATTTGAATACCTATTTTTCGGGTTTTGAGCCACTGTGCAGCTTGTTCAATCCAGCATCGTATCCCGACGCTCGTACCATGCTGGACGCTAACAGAGTTTTCTCTGGATCAGAGCCATCGTATGTCGTCCTCCGTCCAACGGTCATCCGTGATTTAATAATCTACACTTCTCGACATTCCTCCATCATCTACTGGCTGGATGCTGCTGCCAGCTGATATCAACATCACCGGTCAGGATGGGGGCTCGTTCGTTCGTTTGTTTGTTTTAGCTGGAAATGCTTCGTCCTCTGCTGGACTGCCGTACTCTAAGCGCAACAGGAGGGCGCTCTGGCAGCCGGCCATATCCGGTCAAGCCAGCCGCTAGCAGCCATAATCATGGCTTGGCAAAACAAACATCAACTCGGGAGGAGGTAAAAAGACATGACCTTGAGCCAGTGAAAAGTGACAGAAAAGAAAAACGGTTCTGAAGGAAATGAAACGTTCAGCAGAAGACGGCGCTTGACAAGGGAATGGAATAGGTGTCGATTGGCACTGCATTGGAAATAGATTTTGATTTGAGCGTTCTGACTCAATCGGGGACGGTGTTGTCGATTATTTACGCATCCAGGTAGAGTGAGTATGGTTCTCCAATAAAAATGAATCCGTTTGACCATTGACCTGCTGCTAAACAGAGCAAAAAAATCTTTATTGGTTCCAATCGTCTTTTTCATAGGGTGCTGGTGCTACAAGTGGACTACCTAAGCTATAAAAAATCATAACAAAATAATAAAAAGCTTTAACAGAGATCTTTTGGCGTCAACAGAAAGATTTCAATCTCTAGTATATGGGAAAAATATAAAAAGAGTGATAAAACTATTTTTTAGCATTAAATCGCTTGAGCCACTATTGGTACACGTGTTCCAATAGTTGTGCTAGTGCTCCAGTAGTAGATGTTCGAGATTGATACAAGGAATTTTTAACAAAATGGTACATTTTTACATAGATTTAACATTTTTCCTTCGGAACATCAACTAATATCTTTCGAATGAAGCATAAAGATCATCTCTGGGACTTTTCTTCATTTTTATACATCCATTTTAAAAACTGCTTCCAACCGTTGATCCACTACTGGAACACGACGGCAACTATTGGTGCAATGGAGCATTTTTTTTGCGTAAACTTAATTATTTGTATGACTTTTTGATAGAATAAAAAGCTGAAATTTGGCAATTCGACTAAACTAGGGACGATCAAGCCACCAAAAATAACACATGTCGTTTTTTTTTTCGAAAAATGTACGTTTTATTCCATAGTCCAATCTACTGGTACATTACAACCATTGGTACCGGCACTCTACCGCATTCTGAAAAAGCATGTTATAGTTAACATCCATTTAAATGTTATAATACATCTCGTGTGTGTTCTGTTATATACCAACACACATTAGGGGCCCAGACAGCCGTAGCGGTAAACACGCACCTATTCAGCAAAATCACACTGAGGGTTGTGGGTTCGAATCCCACCGGCCAAGGATATTTTCGGAAAGGAAATTTTGTCAACTTGATAGTCCATAAAGTATTTTCGTGCCTGCCTATATACACATATACAATCGGCAAAGAAAGCTCTCAGTTATTAACAGTGGAAGTGCTTATATGAACATTAAACTGAGAAGCAGGCGTTTTGTCTCAGTTCGGACGTAGCGCCAGAGAGAAGAAGGCACATAAGATTGAACCAAAATACTTTTCCAGGGTTAATTTTATAATTGAATTCATTTTCACGTGTCTACGATGTTGTGACGAAAAATGTATTACCTATAGGACAATAGACTACGATGAGGGAGGGAGTGTCAAAAACTTGCCGAAAATGCTACTTCATGAATTTGTATGTTATTGCCGTTTGGCCGAAAGAATAAACCAAAGTACGCATGTTACGAATGATTCCCGAAACAAAAGTGCTATTCTGAATAATAGCAGCGTATGTCTATTTTCATACCAAATGTTTAACTTTGACATGTTCTTGTTTTGTTCCAATTCAGGCAAAAGAGAGAATTTTCACCACAGATCTACATCCGATCTTCTAATATGTTCGATTTTAATATAACAATAATTCAAACTTTTTGAGCCCCTGCAGGAAACTGACATGCTAGCAATTGTAAAACTTTGAATTCCCGCTTTCACATCTAATTAACAATCGTACACCAAACCAAAAATGGTAAACATATTTGTAGAAAAACCATTTTAAAATGGAAAACTGCTACCGTTTTGATTCGAATCCCGGACAGCTTCAAATTCCGGACACTCTACTTTGTATGGGAAAGATTTCACTCGAAATGTTTCAAAATGGGCCGTCAAAAAGTTCCCAATTTGAAAGATGATTTTTATAAACATGTTACATAGCAATCCATGAAAATTTACAATGTTCAACTAGTTTTGACGTCTTTCCAACGGATTAGTGCATTTAGTTAATGATTCGACTATCCTAATTGTGTTTTTCATGAGCTGTCCGGAATTCGAATCAATGTGTCCGGAATATGAAGCAAAAGTGTGGTTGTGTCCGGAATAAAAATCATGAAGCGGCCGAACATTTTTGTTGATTAAAGTGAATTAAAGCTGTGGAATCCAAATCATCACCCAGCATTCGAAATTTAAGTGTTTGCAAGGCCTGATTACGCTAAAGTTGTATAGGAAACGATTCAATTTATATATGTTTCAATTAGTTGAAGTTCACTGAAGCCTTAAGTGTCCGTAATATGAATCAAAACGGTATTTTTTCCAAAAAAGATCACATAGTTTCTCAGTACCCCATAGAGGCACACAAAAACTAAAAAAAAGCAGGTACAAAATTATGTTTAATTTTCATTTGTATTTGTGGTTCTGTAAAAAAAAATCAGCTCGAATTGGAAAAGAGTTTTCGATTGGAACGCAACTAAACTATACCACGCCAATGTTGACCATTTTGTATGAAAATCGACATGCGCTGCTATTGTTCAGAAAAGCACTGTACATTGCACGAATGTCTATAAATTGAAAGAATAGCCTTTTTATGAAAAAAGGTGACATCTTAGATAAAAATGTAATCATATATTACGCCAGTAAATATCAACTGTAAACAAACCTCGAATTTTCAACAGCACAAACCTAGAAAACCATACAGCTGAAAACTTTATCGATTGGTCACCATCAGCAAGTAACCATTTGATCAAGTTGATTGAACTGTTTTCGGGTTCTCTAGATTTGTGCTCTTGAAAATTTGAAGTTTGGCCTCGATTCATCTTCACCTTAAAGAATACTTTCGATGAACTGAACTGAACGAGCAGTAAGTTTTGATAGAACAGCCTATGATCAAAGAAGGAAAAATCTCTTATGAAAATATAAGCAAGTGTTATCAAATGATCTTTATAATAATGTCGATACAATGAGCTGCAAATGACATAAAGAAGGTTATATTATCAATTAAATATGAGCGATTTTTGCCAATAGTAATAACACCAGCAAAACTCGAGAGAATAGCCTTTGATCAAAAGAAGCAAAAATTTCTGATCAAATATTTAAAAATCAATTTTATCACACCGTTGGGAACATAAAAACGAACCAGCCGTCAGCCAAGAGTATTCATACGATGTGCGGAATTCACAAATTCGTCCTAAATTAACAAGTCGATTTAATCTTTCTCTCGGTGCTCCATATTGATATCAATATCAATCATTAGTATTATAGATATGTTCTGGCTTATCAATTAAAATTAAGAAGTTTTGAAAAGAATATCGCAGACAATTATTTTTTTATAGCTGGAAAATGTTTGAATATATTTAGGTGATCTGCAAACTTATAAGACTTTTTGGAACAATTAATAACCTGCATACACATTTAAAACAGGTTTAAAATTCTCCAAATAAGGTCACTTGGTCAACTTCCTGATTCTAATAGTCTTTCTTTTGATAGAACTAATAGATAAATTTTAATTTATTGCGGAATAATGATTTCTTGATGAATATTTCGATCCACTTACTAAGTTTGATTTTGTAGGAAATTATTTATTTTATTTTTATTTTTTGGGTTGTCGATGAAAACTGAAAACTTTTTGAGAAATATTTCGTTTAACTATTTTTTTTTAAATTTATTGTAAAACTTTCAGCCAACTTTATTCTTCGAATTAGTCATAAATTCTTTGAGTATTATTTGATCCATCGAAAAAATCGGTGTGGCGAAGATTTCCCAAATCTTAATGAAGCAGACCTTATGTTGTGGGTTAAGCTTTAAGCTAAAAATAGAATTATATTTAGTGATTCATTTTCAACAAATTACAGAGGTCGTCTTACAATTTTGGTGAAAATCCCAGGAAAACTTTTACGGATCGTGTCACAGACTGACTGCTACGAAGACCTAATTGAATAATTGTAGGTTAATTCAAAGCTACCTTAGTTCTAGTTATATGTAATTACCTCGAGTCTTCTATGTATTCAATTTGAAAGGTATAATAATCGAATTCACTGATTGAATATTCTTAGAGCATAACTACAAAGGGCAAAGAGTGAAGATATAAATAAACAATTTGTATAGGAGATCATTCGTAGATTACATACATAATTTCATAATTTCATCCACTGTCTTTAAACTACTTGTACATCATGTATCACTAACAATTCGAATGGGATCAATTTTAGATAATAGGTACTTTTACGTATAGTATGTAGATTAGGTAAGTTGTTGGTAATATGCTTCAATTTCTGCGAATCACTCTAGTCTGACAACGCACGTATGGTAACGTCAACGACGGCTCAGGTTGACAGCTCGGCTTTCGAAGCGCTGCTTGTTGTTTGCAGCTTTGACGCGACGAGGGGTTTCATCGTGACATCCCCCTTCCCGTAAATCCTGCTGATGATTCACCAGGTCATCGTGTTCACTGCTGGGTTTACCATTACCGTTGACGTCGAGAATAGCTAAGCGCACTGCTGGTCTTCGCAATACACCGGACGACGTGCGAACTAGAGCTTGACGCACTCTTCCGTCACGCCCGTATACCACCTTCTCCACTCGGCCACGAGTCCATTGATTTCTCGAAGTACCGCCTACTATTAGGACTAAGTCCCCCTCCTTTAACTCCCTTACTTCTTCGAACCATTTACTTCTTCTGGTTATAATGGGTAAATATTCTTTAATCCACCTACTCCATAAATGATTGGTAATGTGTTGCGCTAACTTCCAACTACTTCGGAGTACCGCAGGCTTACTTGGGGTTTCTAATGGTGCTATCTTTACTCCTGATGAACTTCCTAGAAGAAAATGGTTGGGTGTTAGTGCTTCATCATTTGCTGATTCAAGTGGCACATATGTAAGAGGTCTAGCATTAACCATCGCTTCCGCATCAAGAACTATAGTTTCAAGTGTCTCGTCGTCAGGTTTGCGACAAGACTCATTGATCGACGCGATCGCAACTTTAACAGAACGCACCAGGCGTTCCCAAACGCCTCCCATATGTGGCGCAGCTGGTGGAATAAATTTCCATGAGGTGTTTGTGCTGGTGAACGTTAAAGCCAGTGCATCATTTATCTCCCTTTGCAGCTCATTGCTAGCTCCCTGGAAGCACGTTGCGTTGTCAGAGTATATCTCCACGGGCGGGCCACGTCGTGCAACAAATCGTTTGACTGCCATTATACACGACTCTGTTGAAATACTATGTACGACTTCTAGGTGTATGGCGCGAATGGAAAGACACGTAAATAGTGCTATCCAGCGTTTTGCAGTACTCCTGCCAACCCGTACCAGAACTGGCCCGAAATAATCGAGCCCAACGAACGTAAACGGTCGCTCGAACGTCGACAGCCGAGCCTCAGGAAGAGATGCCATAGGAGGATACTCGGGTGTAGCCTTTGTTAGGCGGCATTTGACACAGTTCTTTATTATTTTACCAATGAGAGCCCGAAGCTTAGAAATTTCAAATCGTTGGCGAATTTCATTTACTATTGTCTCCCGATTGGCATGTTGGTATCGTCGGTGATACCACTCGATAATTAGTGTAGTTATACGATGTTGCCTTGGGAGAATCGCAGGGTATCGGGCTTCGACTGGAATGTAGAATGCTGAACCAAGTCTGCCTCGCATGCGCACTACACCATCACTGTCCATAAAGGGCCAGCTTCTGTAGATTGAACTTGATTTTGCAACTGTTGGATGACGTTCTTCTGGTGGTCCACGTGTCTTGGAGAGAGACTCAACTTCCACCGGAAAAGCTTCTAGTTGTGCAATTTTCCATAAACTTTGTTCCGACCTAACCAATTCCTCATGTTGAAGTAGTCCAATAACCAATGGTTGACGATTCCTCTTTCGACGTAGGTTATCTATAAACCGGAGAACGTAAGCCATAGCCCGGTGTAATCTTGTCCACTGACTAAATCTGCTCACGTCGATTAGAGGACTCGGAGTCCAATGTGTGTGACAACGTTTAATCTCCTCTTGGGTTGTGGAAATTGTTCGTTGTTGAGGCCATGTTAGTTCGGGATCGTATAGAAAGTTTGGCCCCTTGAACCATTCGCTGTCATTTTGAAAACTTAAACCTTTGTTCCACTTTGTTGCATGGTCCGCTACGTTGATTTTGGAAGGAACCCATTTCCAATCACAGGGATCACTCAGCATCAGGATTTCACCGATTCGTAGCTCAACAAATTTATTGTACCGCCTGTGGTCTGATCTGATCCATGCAATAACAGTACTCGAATCGCTCCAGTAATATTTCTGCGATACATGAAAGGTGTGATTGGCTTGTATTGATTCCATGAAGCGCGCCCCCAGTACTGCTGCTTTAAGTTCTAGTCGAGGGATTGATAAGGTCTTCAGTGGAGCGACCTTAGTTTTGGCGCCAATTAACGACACTTGAATTCCTGATTCGGAATCCAAACGAAAGTAGCCAACACATGAATAAGCTGCTTCGCTAGCATCAACGAATATATGAATTTGTAGATTGTTGAACTCAGTCGGAATCGCTGAAGAGAAGTAGCTTCTTGGTATCCTCAACTTTACTAGCTGGTCGAACATTTCTGTCCATCGATGCCAACGTTCGCAAATTTCATCTTTTATAGGTTGATCCCAATGTGATCCTGAGGCCCAAATCTCTTGAATCAACACTTTACCATGTACAAGAAAAAATGATGCAAAGCCCAATGGATCAAACAGGCTCATTACTATTTTCAAAACCTCTCGCTTCGTTGGAACATGTTCGGGGCAGAGAATTTGGTGGAATTCTTTACGTGGAGCGAAAGCGTAAATGAAGACATCTTCTTTGGGAATCCACTTCATCCCGAGTACTGACTCGATTGATTCTCCTCTTTCTAGCAACAGATCTTTACATTCATCGTTCGCGAGCTCTCCTATTCCGCGCAGTACGGCGACTTCATTGCTTTTAAATTTCCTCAACTGGAAACCTCCCTTTGAATGAATATGTTTCACCTCATTCACTGTGCGGATCGCATCCTCCACCGTGGCAAAACTATCGAGGTAGTCGTCCACGTAATGGTTTTCTAAAATTGCTCCTGCTGCACGTGGGTACTCGGATGCGAACTCTGATGCGTTAAGGTTCTTAACGTATTGTGCTGACGAGGGTGAGGAAGTTGAGCCAAACGTTAAAACGTCCATCACGTAGATGTGTGGTTCTTCTGCAGGATCTTCACGCCAAAGGAATCTTTGTGCTTGCTGGTCTGGTTCGATGACTGTGAGTTGATGAAACATCTCTCTTATGTCTCCACTTACTGCCACGGGGTACTGGCGGAAACGAGAGAGCACTGTTGGCAATGGTGTCAGCAAGTCCGGGCCTTTTAGGAGTTTGGAGTTGAGCGACACACCGTCGGATTTAGCTGAGGCATCCCAGATGAGCCTAATCTTATCTGGTTTCTTGGGATTTGTAACAATTCCCAACGGGAGATACCAGACACGAGACGGATCCGACGATTGGATTTCATTTTGTGTAGCCCTATGGGCATACCCCTTAGCCTCATATTCGTGAATCAGTTCATTTACACGTTCTCTGAGAGTCGGTTCTTTCGATAGTCTTCTTTCTAGTGATTGTAGACGACGTAGTGCTGTCAAATAACTATTTGGAAAATTTGGATTGTCGGTGTTCCAAAGTAGCCCTGTTTCAAATCCTCGCAACGTCCGCCGTGTGGTTTCCTTTAGTATACGCATCGCTCTTTTGTTTTCGTCTGATTCTGGTTTTTCACCTGCACCTGATACTCCTGACACGTCTAAGGCGAAATAGTCCCGTAATTGCTCGTTTAACTGACGAATCTGATGCGACACTCACATGGAAATTCAGAACGGGTTTATTTCCGGAAGGTGCTAGGGCGCATCCATAAATTCCCCAACCAAGGCGACATTTTGCTGCAATTGGCTCCCCAGCCGCGCCTTCTCGTATGGCTATCGGTACAGCAAGTCGCAGGTTTTCCAAACCGATCAGCAGCTTAGGTTGTACCTGTTCTTGATCTTCTATTGGTAACCCCCGTAGATGAGGAAATTGTTTAGCCAGTTCTTGATATCGAAATGTTTGGGTAGGCAGCAATAATCCATCGACCGTATGCACACTGATAAGCTTATGATAGGTGCCACTACCCTTTCCTGCTACATCTAGTTGAATTATTTGCGATTCGTTTTCTTCTCGGGTAATATTTCCAGTCCATTGTAGGGTAAGTGCCTCTGTTGGTCCGACCACTTGTAGTTGTTCTGCAATGGACTTTTCCAGGAGAGTCAAAGATGACCCTTCATCAACTAGCGCGTAAACCATTTCGGAGCGACCTCTGTTTCTCAACACAACCGGGATAATTCGAAATATTGGAAACAATTTTTCATTACTAGCAGAGCAGTTAGAAGAGATATTTACCGAATGAGATACTGCTGTGGTGGGTGGATGGAGCAATGTATGATGTTTAAGGCGGCAGTCCTGATGAGCGCATCCTTGCCAGGATTTGCATGGCCAATTACCATGGCCATTGAGACAAGTCCTACAAAGCCCCTTTTGTTGGACGAATTTCCATCGTTCATCCACATCGAACGTTCTAAATTGTGGGCATTCATGTAGTCGATGTCCCTCGCGTTCACATAATGCACATGGTTTGCTGACTTTCCGACTATCACGATTCGGGCGTTCCGTGCTGTACTGCACTGCAGTATGTGCTTGCACTATTCCCCACTCTTTCGACTTGATTTTCTCGTTTCTGGCGGGCTTGCTGTGTACCGGTAGATCGTATGTCACCTCGCTCGCTGCAGTAACCAATCTAGACATGAAGCCACCGAAGGTCCTCAGTGTAACGTTTGGATGTTGGCTTTTGTAAACTGCCCAATCTAGCCTTAGAGGTCCTGGAAGCTTTTCCACTAACTCTTGCATGAGTGTAGGATTAGCAAGATGATTCTCTTGGTGCGCCGCCGTGAGATGGTCGACTAAATTTTGCACCGCGAGACCAAATTCCATGATAGTTTCCAGTCTATCTTGTCTCGGTGCTGGAACACGGTGTACTTTCGCTATCAAGGAACGAACCAGTAATTCAGGTCGACCGTATAGTGTCCTCAGCGTGCTAATAACGTGAGGTACACTCGATGGGAGTAGCAGGCGACTCCGAACGGACTCCAAAGCATGGCCCTTCAGACTTCTTTGAAGGCGGATCAAGTTTTCGGCATCCGAATATCCACAAGCGTCTGTTGATTGTTCAAAACAGCTTATGAATATCGGCCAATCTTCAGCACTTCCTCCAAACGTAGGCAATTCTTTGCCTATAACTTGTCGTGCAGCGAAATGTTGTGTGCTCAGTGCAGTCGGATTTAAACTTTTAGAAGTACGAAACGGTGTTATTGTTTCCTCTTCTTGTACAGGCGATGGAGCTTGAAACCCAGGTCTGTGTGATCTGTTCTCCGACATCGGAGCCGCAGGCAACGCCGTTCCTCCACCGTTGTTTCGCTCTTGTTGATTTACTATGTGGGGGGCACCAGCACCACAATCATACGCGTCTTCGTCAACCACGGCGTGCTGCTGTGCCAGCCAACTGGAAACTTTTCCGCGTGAATCTACAACTGATCCGGGTCGACTACTAGCCTCTGCTATCTGGCGGAGTAGTTCATGTTTCTTATCGAGTGACTGCTGCCTTATGAGCTGCTGCTTTGCTTGGAACGCTTTCTCTTCTTGAAGCTGACGCTCTCGTAGTTGATTTTCTTCCTCTGCTAGTCGTCGTTTGTCATCCAATTGACGGCGCTCTTCCTCTATCTGCTTGACTCTTATCGCTTCCTGTTCCCTTAACGCTTGCTCTTCTAGAAGTTGTCGTTCTTCTATCATCTTCATCTGTGCCTCCAACAGAGCTTCTCGGACACTGGAGGTCATGCTGGGCACGGGTGTGTTCGAATTTTTCTTGGTTCGCTTAGATGATTTCGTGGATTTGTTGTCCGCACCGGGTGGCTTGAGTTGTTGCATTCCACTTGCGACTCCATCCAAAGCTTCACATACATTGCATACGTATTTACGATCTTTAATGGACTCGTCGACTCCAGCACATCCGAAGTGGGTCCATACATGACACTGATCGCAAGCCACCATATGGGTATCTGCCGAATCTCTCCGATTGCATTTTTTGCAATGATAGTTTCCAGCAGTCGTATCGTGACGTCCAGTTTCCATAGCTCCACGTACAAAATTCTTAAAGGAATTTGTGGCGAAGATTTCCCAAATCTTAATGAAGCAGACCTTATGTTGTGGGTTAAGCTTTAAGCTAAAAATAGAATTATATTTAGTGATTCATTTTCAACAAATTACAGAGGTCGTCTTACAATTTTGGTGAAAATCCCAGGAAAACTTTTACGGATCGTGTCACAGACTGACTGCTACGAAGACCTAATTGAATAATTGTAGGTTAATTCAAAGCTACCTTAGTTCTAGTTATATGTAATTACCTCGAGTCTTCTATGTATTCAATTTGAAAGGTATAATAATCGAATTCACTGATTGAATATTCTTAGAGCATAACTACAAAGGGCAAAGAGTGAAGATATAAATAAACAATTTGTATAGGAGATCATTCGTAGATTACATACATAATTTCATAATTTCATCCACTGTCTTTAAACTACTTGTACATCATGTATCACTAACAATTCGAATGGGATCAATTTTAGATAATAGGTACTTTTACGTATAGTATGTAGATTAGGTAAGTTGTTGGTAATATGCTTCAATTTCTGCGAATCACTCTAGTCTGACAACGCACGTATGGTAACGTCAACGACGGCTCAGGTTGACAGCTCGGCTTTCGAAGCGCTGCTTGTTGTTTGCAGCTTTGACGCGACGAGGGGTTTCATCGTGACAATCGGGTTGAAATTCATAGCTTTGCCTTATGAAACCAAAATTTGAAAACAAAAAATGTTTTCGCGGCAACGAATCAAACCAAGGACCTTGCGATCGATAGGCCCGTGCGTACATCATGTGCCTATAGACGCCTTTATGTGAGGTGATGCTAAACCGATACATAAAGCGTTCGTATTGCAATAACTGTTCCACCTTTCATAGATCGTTACACGCCTGACCTAACCTCGAAACTCCATATAAAAAAAATGTCAACAATTCCAGCAGTGATTGTCAAAGAGCAGGACAGTCAATTGAGCGTGATGAAAGAGGGACAGATAAGAAGAATTTTTCGTGACGTCACCATGCACTCTTCTATAAGGCCAAAATGTATGAATTTCGATAGTCTAGTTCACAGCGTGTACAGTTCTTGCTTCCAGTTCTGGCTCTGTTTTAAACATGACGTTTAAAAATCCCAAATCTATAATTAAAACATTTTATACTAAGTTCATACGTCTTTCTTGTATTTTAAAACTCAAATCGCTAAACAAATTCACCTGTTTTTCAAATTCACTTGGAAATACTGATTGAAGTTTTTAAAATTTCGTTTTTAGTTTTTAACTTATTTGCATACATATAAGCTTAAGAGGATTTAACCAACATTCTTATGAGTGCATTCACTTTTTTGAACATACCTTCTAACCACCTTGTCGTTTCTAGATGATGTTTTGAAATGGACGAGTTTTAAGGCTGTGAACCGTTTCACCAGTTCGTTTAACTATTAGTTAAAATTTGACATTTCAATAGTTATTTTCCCCTCAAATGGTTAAATTGAACATCGCAGTCGACCCATTTGAGCTTTGACAGTCGAGTAGTTATTTCAGAACAAAGTTGACAGATGGTTAGTTATTCTCAAATTTACGGGAGCAAAAAATAACTTTCGAACTGTCAAGTTTAACCATGCTCCAGAGCAGGGTTATTTCTAACCGGAGGGGAAATAACTATCGAGCTGTCAAATTTTAACTAAAAGTTAAACGAACTGGTGAAACGGTTCACAGCCTAAGAATATGGAGACAGATATGATCCATTTGACCAAACGACTAAGACGAACGTGATCGATGGTGTTTTTTTTTTGTTTTTTTTTTCAATAGTTGTCCTGTAACGTTGTTACAAAAAGTAACAAAAATATACAACAGTAGGATACTTCTTTTGATATTCAAATTTATGGTTTGAAAAAATACTGCTCTAATATAACTTGAACCTGAAGTTATCTGAACGCTGAAGTTATCAAACAGCAAACAAAATTTAACGAATTTGACGATATTGTCAGCCTTTAGCATACCATAGCTATTCGTTGGACTGAAGATTACTGGAAAATTTAAGAAACCTTACAATCCTAAATAGATGTTGAGCTGTTCATAATCTGATAAATACATCTTTAATTCCTGATAGTCTTTCTATTGCCCAAAAATACTAACAAGCTGCCCAAGGTCTTCATCGATTGCAAAAATGAAGAATTATAAACACTGTCATCACGAAAATTTCAACATGCGGGCCACATGACATTCCGTTGGCGGCCCGCACAAAACTCCCTCAAGAGCAGCATGCGGTCCGTGGGCCGCACCTTGGTGACCACTGGGCCAAACTATGGCACTCTACACCACTCTCAATACTTTTGTGATCATTTGTAGCATACATTCAAATATTTAGATTTTTCACAAATCTATAATTTCACCTATGGCTATAAATCAATCCACCCATACTCAAGCCAACTCGTGAGGAGTAAGCATCAATACTTGAAATGCGTTTAAGAAAAGTAAGAATTATTCGGTATTGTTTGGATTAATTGATTTTAAAATCATAACACTTGCAGAGCTTAGTTTTACATGTCTTCCTTAAAAATCAATGTTCAAATCAAACCTCTCTTGAACAGATTCTACTAGATAACCCCGAATTTCATTTCCCCGAATGTCATTAACCCAAGAGTCATCACCCTGGACGCGTCATTATGCTGAATGCTATTGTCCCGAATTAATAGTTACCTTAAATGACATTGCCCCGTGATAATGGAATTCGAAAAATACCATTCTAGGAACTGTAACTCGAGGTTATGGTATTCAAGTTCATGGTATTCGGGGTAATGAAATTCAGAGTAAAGGGGTATAATTTTCTAAAGACTTAACTTCCAGTTTTTGTTACCGGGAAAACTTAAATTTTTCTGTGGCTGTGTTGATTACTTACTAATCTATCTACCTCATTCCTTGCTTAGCGCTTGAACGAGTCGGTCGACAGGATCCCGGTCTCATCGTACGGCACTTTTTGCAGAGTTCATTTAGGCCTTTTTCCCCACCGCCCGCGTGGGTTTTTGGTTTAATTAGTGAGTTAAACAAGTTTCAGTTTTGTGCAAAGTGAGTGCTTAGACGATTGCGCTTTGCGAAGGAAGCGAACTAGTGAAACTAGTATCGTTCCACCGCAATAAAATCATCGCCCATCATCAATTATCGGTGATTGATTTTTCTCCCGCACCGAGAACAACAACAAGGCAGAAGGCCGACCCGGTCGGTCTACTACCTACGGCGCGTGGACGTTCTCCTGCTGTAGAACGGATAAGTATACATTATCTATTGAATTGCTTTCGCATCTCCGAACAACAGTGTTGAGTTCAAGGTTGTTTTTCGCTTCTCCTCTGTCTCTCTCCCGGTGCAATTTTGCCCGTATAGGGGAGTTGGGTACAAAATAGCCCACTGATTGGTTATTTTTTTTTCTTTTTTTTTTGTGAATTTGATTTACCCATCTAGGGGAGGTGTGTACAAAATAGTCCACTGATTAATAATTTTTTTTTACACATATTTTTTTTTTTGTTTTTGTTTTTTTTTTTATTATTATTTTTTTTTTCTTCATTTGGTTGCGGTTAAGCTTTTTTCCGCATGGATGAATCGGATGGAGGCGATACGCCTCCTAGAGATCTCGTTGCTCGAACGCGGTTCTATCAACCGTCTTCGGCTGGGCCTTGGGTTGTCTATTTCCGGCGCAAAAAGAAGATTTTGAACGTGCTCTCGATTTCTCGGGAGCTGACGCGTAAATATCCTGGGACCGTTATTCACCAAGTGAAAGAATCCAAGCTGCGTGTAACTGCACCTAGCTACAAAGCAGCGAATGAAATTGCTCAGCATGAGGCTTTTACTGTGGAATATTGCGTCTATGTGCCGGCACGAGAAGTCGAGGTGGAAGGGAAAATTATCGACGCGAGTCTAACATGCGAAGACATTAAGACTGGCAAAGGCGTCTTTGAGAACCGGTCCATTCCTGATGTGGCTATACTGGATTGTAAACAATTACAATCAGTTTCCATGGAAGGAAATAAGAAAGTGTTTTCGCCGTCAGCCTCGTTTCGAGTGACTTTCCCCGGTTCCGTCCTCCCGAAATTTGTTTGTATTGACAGTGCTTTTTACCCAGTGCGTCTTTACGTGCCGAAAGTATTCAATTGTACCAACTGCAAGCAGCTTGGCCACAGTGCTAGCTATTGCGACAACAAGCCCCGTTGTGGCAAATGCAACCAAGCTCACTTGGAAGATGCTTGCACACAGGAAGCCGAAAAATGTAGCTACTGTCGCGAGGAACTTCATGACCTGCAGAAATGCCCGGCTTATAAAAGACGCATTCGAAATGAGAGTCGCTCAATTGTGAAGCGCTCCAAGAAGACATACGCGGAAATGGTAAAATCTTTAAATCCGTCCGCAAAAGAGTCTTCATCAGCCATCCCAGTTGGTAACTCTTTTCAAGAGTTGTCTTCCGATGAAGCGAACGACGACGAAACCGATGGGGGAGATTCTTCGGAGGTACACGCACCCGGTAAACGAAAGTCTCAATCTTCTCCGGGACTGCGCCGAAAGGTAATGAAATCTTCCCTCAAAAGTTTGCCTAATTCAAAAGGAGGTGGGGCAAATTTGAAATTGCCGAAGAAACAGGTCTTTGATGCTTCCGTTCCGTGTTGCAGCAAAGATCTGCCGCCCCCGCCTCCACCGATTAAATATACTTCAAAAAGAAGCTCTAGACAAGATAGCAAGAAAAAAGCTACTGAAGTCCCTCGCTCTTCCTCGAAAACCCCCGGGGCCAAGCGAGGACTGATAACTTTTACGGCCCTTGTGGATCGCATATGCAATGCCCTCGGAGTTTCAGACTCATTCAGAGGCATACTCGACCTTTTTCTCCCCGCAATAGAAGAGTATCTCAGGGAATTGACTATTTCGTGGCCCCTCCTTGCTTCGATCATATCTTTCGATGGATAATTCATCGAGTGAGGTACAAGATATGATCACTGTGCTACAGTGGAACTGTCATAGTCTAAAACCTAAATTAGACACATTTAAGTTTTTGCTTCACAACTCCGATTGTGATATATTTGTACTCTGTGAAACATGGCTTTCTTCTGAAGATGATCTTAACTTCTACGATTTTAACATTATACGCCAGGATCGAGATGATAATTACGGGGGTGTGCTTTTAGGGATCAAAAAGTGCCACTCATTCTACAGAATCCCCATCCCGACTCATCCAGGCATAGAAATCGTTGCTTGCCAAATAAGCGTAAAGGGTAAAGACCTTTGCGTAGCTTCTGTTTATATTCCTCCAAGAGTTTCAATAAACCGCCGTCATCTCTGGAATGCAGTCTCCATGCTCTCATCTCCATTTTTAATACTGGGTGATATGAACTCACATGGTACTGGATGGGGCGAATCTTATGACGATTATAGAGCGGCTATTTTCTATGACTTATGCGACGATTTCAACTTGAACATTTTGAACACAGGTGAAGTGACACGTATTTCATCCGACGGCAAAGAAAGCCGCCTTGACCTGTCTTTGGGATCAAGTTCACTATCATTCGATTGCATGTGGAAGGTGATCGATGACCCCCATGGTAGTGATCACTTGCCCATAATAACTTCTATCAGAAATAATTTTGAAAGGTCAGAACAGTCAATTCAGGTTCCTTTTGACCTCACTAGGAATATCGATTGGCAAAAATTTGCATCAGCGGTAACCTTTGGTATCGAATCATTCAACACTCTCCCACCGTTGGATGAGTATCGATTCCTAACAGAATTGATTTATAAAAGTGCATTAGAATCCCAAAAGCAACGAGTTCCAAGTGCATTCTTCAAAAGACGACCAGCCACACCTGGTTGGGATGATGAATGCACTCAGTTGTATCGAGAAAAATCCAATGCCTTTAAAGCTTTTCGTAGATATGGTACCTCAGAACTTTATTTAGAGTACTCGAAGCTCGAAAAAAGACTGAAGAATCTTATTAAAGCGAAGAAGCGTAGCTATTGGCGACGTTTCATCGATGGCCTCTCACGAGAAACTTCAATGACGACGCTTTGGAGAGTGGCTCGCAACATGCGAAACCGCTCATCCTCAAATGAGAGTGACGAATACTCCAATCGTTGGATATTCAACTTCGCGAAAAAGGTCTGTCCAGACTCAGTTCCAGCTCAACCGCCATCCTGGGAAACCCAGAGAGACGATGCGTTGGACAGACCATTCACTATGCTGGAATTTTCTATGGCTCTTCTTTCATCAAACAACTCCTCTCCGGGACGCGATATGATTAAGTTCAATCTTCTTAAAAATCTCCCTGATATCGCTAAAAGACGGTTGCTTGACCTGTTCAACTTATTCATGGAGCACAACATTGTTCCACCTGAATGGAGACAGGTCAAAGTAATAGCTATTCAAAAGCCTGGGAAACCAGCGTCTGATCATAATTCGTACCGCCCGATCGCTATGTTATCATGTTTAAGGAAATTGTTAGAAAAAATGATCCTATCCCGACTCGATCACTGGGTCGAATCAAACAACATGCTTTCCAGTACACAATTTGGCTTTCGCAAGGGCAAAGGAACAAACGATTGTCTAGCGTTGCTTTCATCAGATATTCAACTAGCCTTTGCGGACAAGGAGCAATTGGCTTCGGTTTTCTTGGATATTAAGGGCGCTTTTGATTCAGTTTCCATAGAAATATTGTCAGAAAGCCTGCACAATAGTGGATTACCTGGAATATTGAATAATTTCTTGTACAATCTGTTGTCAGAAAAACACATGAGCTTCACTCTCGGTCAACTGACAACTTCCAGAATTAGCTATATGGGCCTTCCCCAAGGCTCATGTCTGAGTCCCTTGCTTTATAATTTTTATGTTAAAGATATTGACAACTGTTTGGAAGAACCATGCACGCTAAGACAACTTGCAGATGATGCTGTGGTTTCTATGAAGGGCCCACGAGCGGAAATCTTGCAAAGACCATTGCAAAATTCCCTTGATAATCTATCCACTTGGGCTAGAAATTTAGGGATCGAGTTTGCTCCGCAAAAAACTCAACTGGTCGTATTTTCAAGGAAGCGGAATCCTGCCCAACTAAAGCTTAAGCTTTTGGGAACAGACATCGACCAGTCTTTGACTTCAAAATACCTTGGGGTCTGGTTTGATTCAAAAGGCACTTGGCGAACTCATATTAGGTATTTAACGGAAAAATGCCAACAAAGGATCAATTTTCTACGAACAATTACCGGAACATGGTGGGGTGCTCACCCGGAAGACCTCATAAAACTCTATAAAACAACCATTCTCTCTGTTCTAGAGTATGGCTCTTTCTGTTTTCTCTCAGCAGCAAACTGCCACTTGATTAAATTGGAACGAATTCAATATCGTTGTTTGCGTATCGCCTTAGGGTGTATGCACTCGACACATAATGCGAGCCTAGAGGTTCTGGCAGTGGTTTTACCGCTACAAAACCGATTCTGGGAGCTCTCGCTAAGAATACTTATTAAGTGTGGAGTGACCAACACACTCGTCATCGAAAACTTCGAAGAATTGCTCAAACTGAACACTCAGTCAAAATTCATGAGAGTTTATCTCTACTACATGTCATCTGACATTAGCCTTCCATGTTATAACCCTCCACGTGTACGCTTCACCAATGACAGTTCCTCTGTTGAATATGATCTGTCCATGAAACAAGCTATTCATGGAATTCCAGATCAACTTCGATGTATAACTATTCCACGTATTTTCAACGCAAAGTTCCAGAATGTCGATTCCTACAGGAGATATTTCACTGACGGGTCACGTATAAATGGATCCACTGGCTTCGGTGTCTTCAATGAAAACTCTTCCGCCTTCCGAAAACTTCAGGAACCTTGCACGGTTTATGTTGCTGAGCTGGCAGCAATCAACTTCGCTTTGGGGATGATCTCTAACATGCCCGCAGACCACTTCTTCATCTTCTCGGATAGTCTCAGTTCTATTGAGGCACTCCGATCGATGAAACCTGTGAAGCATGCATCTTACTTTCTTACAAAAATAAGAGAGCAGATGTGTGCACTGGTCGAAAGATCATATAAGATTACCTTTGTATGGGTCCCCTCACATTGCTTAATTTATGGCAATGAGAAGGCGGACTCTCTCGCAAAGGTGGGCGCTGAGGAAGGTGAGATATATGATAGAGGAATTTCACACGATGAATTGTTTCATTTAGTACGTCAAAGTTCTCTTCACGGTTGGCAAAGCGACTGGCTAAATGACCAACTGGGACGGTGGTTACATTCCATAATCCCTAGAGTTTCCTTGCGAGCGTGGTGGAAAGGTTGGGATGTAAGTCGAGATTTCATTCGCGTGATGTCAAGACTTATGTCCAACCATTACTCGCTAGACGCACATTTGCACAGGATCAACCTCGCGCTGAGCAATATATGTAATAGGTGTGGTTCCGGTTATGATGACATCGATCACGTAGTTTGGCAGTGCCCGGATATGGACGTCTCCAGAGCACAACTTATGGATACCCTTGTGGCCCGAGGTAGACAACCCTATGTTTCAGTTAGAGATGTGTTGGGCTCCCGCGATCTCGTCTACATGTTGTCGATTTACGATTATCTTCGCTTGTGTTGTATAAAAGTTTAATTCTCTTGTGTTCTCTTCCCCAGTTTTTTTTTTTCTCTCTGTGTTATGTCCCATTTGTGTTGGATTGATGTTCCTGGCCATCCGGCAATCGAAAACCCACATGAAGTTGGTATACGCCATGATACGACAAACGAGCAACCATGAAATACCACCCGGATGAGCTGCAAAGAACCCTGTAACCCAATCCCAACCTAGCCCTTCCTAAAAATATTTGTGACCACTAACCTCGAGTTGCCACGAGTACCCTGGCTCCAACCCGGACTAAACTTGGTACTTAAGAAGTTAAACAATTGTAAAAAAGTACAAAAATGAATCTCGGCTCCGTAAAGCGTTAAACGCGATAGAGCCTTAAATAAATAAATAGGTAAAAAAAAAAAAAATCTATCTACCATAACAAGGTTTGAATCCCAGGGGACCAAGCCAAACATTTCAAATTAAGCTTTGTAAGTGCTAGGATTTTAAATTCAATTTAACAAAATAATATTGGATGTTCTAAACTTTGCGTTATTTTTTCCATTTTGTATCTCAGCTCTCGGCATCGTTAATTTCATCGGCTACGCATATCCGAAAATTCAAGTTTGAAAGTAATCTTTGACATCAACTTGCGCTTCGGTATACAACATGAATTGCCGGTTGAATAATCTGAATCGTGAGTTAATTGCTTCACGAAGCTATCCAGAACATTGTTGTATAAAAACTAATTTGGTTTCATGATTAAATTGTCTCCGTAATGTCTTATAGCACTTGAGCCTATGAAAAATCGGTTAATTGTAAAAGACTTTTGCGACATGTAAGAGCAATGTGTCATGGAAAATATTTCAACATGCTTACCGGTATTATAATGCCTAATTAATATACAAAAATTGATGTAGTTAATGGTTACACCATGTTGATGAACACCAACTTTGACCCAAATTTAGTTGGTATATATCTTCTGATAGTTACGGCCAACAAAAATCTGTTTAAATATCTCAGATTTCCTTTGAATTTGTGGATTTATACAATCAAAAGGGCGAAACTTCAAAACGGGCCCTGCGATTTTTTTTTAAATTTTAGCTATGGAAAACGACTGGTGAGCAGATTTGATGGATATTTTTTTCTGATAATAACGGTCAGGGGAGCACCGTGTCACCCATACAACCAGAAGTCAGATAAGAATTAGTGTAAAAAAACGTTTATTTGTACAAATTACATCGAACCTGCACTGCACAACTAACGAAATCAATAGGTTAACGATTTCCCTAGCAAAAAACGCTATTTTGTGAGTTTTTTTTTGTTTACAATATTATGACAAGCTTCAAAAGCTTGGCACCACTTAGAGTGTGACTGGCTTCAAGAAGTAGTGCTACAAGAAACTTTTCCTATGAGATTATATGGAGCTCTGTGGCTTCTCAGAGCGATCCATATTACTCAGCAATACTGATACACAGATACAGGGGATAGGCAAAATGATTGAGATAGGCAAAATTTTGCCCAAATTCAAATGCTTATAACTTTATGAAAAATGAATGAAATTGGATGCATCTGGAAGCAGTCGACGGCAAATTTGGTCCAGTTTCAGGAACTTCCTTGGCCATGCATATTGGCCACTGGACACCGGAGATGTTCCGGATTTTCTGAGGTCATGTCCAAATGTCATTTTTTCTGTCGCTTGTATTTTTGTGCGGTGTAAAGTTAGATAGATGTTTGCAATTTTCCTAGAAACTAGAACTAATAGGAAGTTGAATGCCACCGGACGCATTAAGATTGGTTGGAAATCTTCAGAAATATGACCATTTCCGTAAAACTGGTTCCGGAATGCATGGTCAGTCATGTTTGTATTTCCAATCATGTAAATATTATCCGGAGCTATATCCAAGTGGACATCAACCTTAAAAATGATGTTTCCTGCAGCGTATTCAGAACCATTAGATGCACAAACCTCTCTATAGAAGGTTCCAGGTGCCCTGGGGGAAGTGGTCAATTAGGAACATATCTGGAACCGTATCAATATGGGCATCAAACTTCATGATTTTCAAAGGTTATGCTTTCCGAAGCATTTCCAGCACCACTGGCTGCCATGACCACTTTATAGTAGATTCCAGGTGCCCCGGGGATGTGGCCAATTCAAAACATGTCCGAAAACACATCAATATGGGTAAAAACATCAAGATTTTTGAAGGTGATGCTAATAAAAGTATTTACAGCGCAACTTATTTATATGACCACTGTATAGTAGGTTCCATGGGCCCTGGGGGATGAGGTCATGTTTCGAGTTGGCCACATCTCTAGGAGCCCCTGGAATATACTATAGAGTGATTATTATATCTTGTGGTTCTGAAAATGCTCGCCATTTTCCAAGTCACATGGATCTTACTGTTTATGGTAGAATGTGATTCTAAACAGATGAACGGACATGTTCCGAATTGGCCACATCCCCCGGGGCACCTGGAACGTACTATAAAGTGGTTATGGCAGCCGGTGATGCTGGAAATGCTTCGGAAAGCATAACCTTTGAAAATAATGAAGTTTGATGCCCATATTGATATGGTTCCGGATATGTTCCTAATTGACCACTTCCCCCAGGGCACCTGGAACGTTCTATAGAGTGGTCTGTGCATCTAATGGTTCTGAATACGCTGCAAGAAACATCATTTTTAAGGTTGGTGTCCGCTTGGATATAGCTCCGGATAATATTTACATGATTGGAAATACAAACATGACTGACCATGCTTTCCGGAACCAGTTCTACGGAAATGGTCATATTTCTGAAGATTTCCAACCAATCTTAATGCGTCCGGTGGCATTCAACTTCCTATTAGTTCTAGTTTCTAGGAAAATTGCATACATCTATCTAACTTTACACCACACAAAAATACAAGCGACAGAAAAAATGACATTTGGACATGACCTCAGAAAATCCGGAACATCTCCGGTGTCCAGTGGCCAATATGCATGGCCAAGGAAGTTCCTAAAACTGGACCAAATTTTCCGTCGACTGCTTCCAGATGCATCCAATTTCATTCATTTTTCATAAAGTTATAAGCATTTGAATTTGGGCAAAATTTTGCCTATCTCAATCATTTTGCCTATCCCCTGTATGTTCTGAGTTTACAATAATTATATTATAACCTCCAGCTAGTTGGCAAATAAGCGTAAAACCGAATTACTTGCTTCATCAGTTTCCACTGGATAAACATGATGTGCTATCACTGCTGACAATTAATGATCTGTTGCTCCTTCTGGTTGGTTATTATTCATCAACATTTTGATCCAGACTTGGTAAAGATTTAGTTGAAAATGTCTCGCTGGAAATTGAAAAAACATACCTAGAGTTGAAACTGATTGAACAACGCTACATGCTACAAGATTACAGGAAAGATGTTAGTTTTCGAAACGACATTCAATTACTTCGATATACAATAGTATTCAATAATTCACCTTTGCATACCAAATTGCACCAAGTATTCTTAAAAGTAATGCAAATTCATCACAGTATCCTATTCACGGTTCATTGGAACCGAAAACCACTGACACCCTCCATCTACATATAAAGTAAATTGTAAAGTGCTACGATTTAACCGGTACCTGGTGGGAAAGCAAAATGAGATATTCCATCGAGACACAGCAGCCCAGTACATCCTATAGCATATCTACGTGTAGTTCGCCCATATCAGAATGTTTGGATGGCCAGAACATTCATTTAGATCTACTTCATGTAACATCCCATGTAGCTTTCCGTGTGTGTGCGTTATCCTCTGCTATCCATTGGCAGTAAAATATGTGGCATGTTGGAATGAAACAGTTTATACAGCAGTAGTAAGTCTGTATGTTCGTTCATTTCGAATGGGATGTGCCAATCCAATGAATGTTGCTCGGTGCACTTGACTTGGGGCTCGCTCAAGCACCGTCCCACTCGCACACATATTAGGGTGTCCCAGATAAAAGGACAATGTTTGAAAAGTCATGTTGCTCGACCCTGGAATGAAATATACGTGACAATAGTAGATTGCAACGATATTTGTCTAAAATTATTGATAACTTTATTCGACATTTGTTCCAATGTTACAAAATTGGATATACAGATATACAGAATCATTTTCAAAATTTTATTTTGAATCCTCTATTACAACAGCTAGTCCATTTTGCTACATCATACAACATGGTTGGCCTGAAAATTTGATTAAAGTTTTGATTTTCTGTTAATAAGTGGATGCAGACATTTTTTACATTTGTTACATTAGGCTTGTATGCAATCAATGTGATGGTCGAAAGTTCATGTCGGAATTGGAACTGTTCATTGGCAAAACAATATTTTTGTTGATTTGGATCATGATTCTGCTCAAAATGACCTTCCCTTAAAGATTTTTGATGAAGGAAAGCAAGCTAATTGGACGATAGCTGGAAGCTCCTGTAGGATTTTTGTCCGGTTGGCATTTTTCCGTTAAATTTTTCTACCATTGTTTTTTTTTCTGGAATACCCTATTACATCCATACATACATACGTGCGCTATGACAGTTTAATTGCTTTTACACATGAACAATTTCTTTTGCCGCTCGTGCTGGTGGGTGATTGTGGGTGCATTGCTGATACCATCAAAACCAACCCCCAATCCCAACACCCATCGATCCGTAAGGATGCTGGCTAACCGACTACAGCAGCAACAGCAGCAGAAGTGGTGCGCCGTTGAATGACCTTGGCTGTTGCGATGTGGTTTTATGATTAGTCGTTGTAACCCCATTTCCAGATTGAAGATTGCAGTACCAGAGGATATGACTTATCTGGGAAGAACCCACATCGGTCGATTTGATACGTCTACTGAAGCATGAAGACAATATTGTTATGTTTCTCTTCTAACCGACATTGCTTGTTGTTCGAGATGATGTAATTTGAATCTGTAAATTGTCGCACAACTAGGCTTGTTAACAATTTGTGGTATCACAAGATTCAAACTAATTCATATTATTTTGGAGCCACCTTCAACTCTTAAAAGGCGTGGGCGACGTTTTTGTAGTCTTTTGCTCATATATTTTGACACAATTGATCAATTTTGCACAAGATTACTCTGATAGAAAAATACCTTACTAATAGATACTAGTTCGCACAGCATATTATTCCGACAGTTTGAATTTCTTCGAAACAAGATGCATCGAACCAACAGACAACGTCAGCAGACATTTCGAGTGGTTCATTAAAAATTCTAACCAAATTATGAAACCCACCAGAGGATCCAACCGGGTGCAACTCTTCAGAAATTTCACTCAAAGACCAACGGGAGAAGGCATTTGACAGTCGTTTACCGAACCTCGAGCACAACTAGCCAAAAGCAAACGACACGTCGACGAGACAGGAAAAGCGTTTCACTTTTCGTGAAAACCAACTGCTGTGCGCACTCGTGTAGCTTGTAGCATGTAAATTCGTATCCAATTTCATTTTCCCACAGATTTTGCGCTTCGTTTAATTTATGACTCCACACCGGAAAGCGTAAATGAATTTTCTCGGGATGATAAAGCAGATCGGATTGATCGGATTCGCAAGAGTGCGCGGTCGGAGAAAACACATTAGCATGCATAACGCATTTCAACATTATCATACTGGGAAAGTGAGCACCGCGACGAGATTTCACCGAGGGACGACACAAATGGAATTGTTCACTTGGGCGCTAAAATTGAATTTGAATCCAGCTTATTGTGAGTATCAAATTACCACCGCTTGAACATCCCTAGAAGAAAGCGTTCTCCTAGAATCATTACTCATGCAAAGAGCGAGACCGAAAACTGAAGGAGTAAACATATCCCTCCGGAGAATCAACTTTCTTCACGGTCTACCTCAAATCTACTTGCACTCGTGTCGATGGGGCGCACTATGGCGCATTTTGGATGGGCAAAACTTACGAAAAATCATATTTTTATGTTTGATAAATTTCATTAATTTCATTTATTTAGTTAACATCTAAACAGATAACACTGAATCAACCATTTCACGCCACAATACTCGGTTCGTGGCCACCTTTCTCCATTCTCGGTTCTGCCCCACGTTCGCCAAATCGATGTACACTTGATCCGCCCAAAGTAATTTTCCATTGATTTTCGGCCTTTTTCCCCATGTTCTGTTGATCACGCCGGTTCGGTGCCTTCCGGGCCTTGAATACACGAAGCCCAGCTCGTTTCCTGGTTTGCCGAACAAACCAGGTGGAACACTTGGCCTTTAGAACCGCGAATCGAAAGGTTCGGATTACGCTTGAAATAATCCACACAGCTGTCTTCGATTTTCTTCCAATTCCAGCCCGCCGCTCGGTCGTCTGGGACTCCTTAAAAGATTTTACTACCCGAGAGACAGTTGTATGGAATCACTGGGACTGGGAATCAAGTTGTCTTCTGATCAATCTCATGCTAGCAGTCGAATTTTCCATGCTGGACGCAAAATTCTCCAGCAATTTTCTTCTTGTTTCGATGCCATCTCAATAATCACTGAACCGAATGTTATGACATTTTGCACATGTAAACAATACACTCCAATCTAGTTATACCCTGATTTGTATCAATTTTTACGGATATGAATGGTGCATTTTTTTTAGTATAGGCCTTATGACAAAACGCTTGAGCCTCCCCCCCCAATAGAGTGTAATGTGATTTGTGGACGGCGCCAAAAATAAGCAATAAAATTTGGGCTTACGTCGCAAAAAGTCAATTTTCAATCACTTGCAGAGTAACTTAGCTTACCTTCAGTTGGTAATTGTTTATCTAAGGGTACACGATCTGTTAAACAACAATATAGATTTGGATTTTGGGTAAATGTGTAAATTGTGAAGAATGGTGATAGAAGACACACAACAAATATATTTCGCTTGGTAAATCAAAAACTCAAGTTGTTTAAAATGAACTGTAACTAAATAATCACTAGCCTAGAAAAAAAGGAAAAGTTACAAATATTAGTAGATAAGAAAACCGAATTTAGTACTATACCATTTAATTCCACTAGAGTTTGTACACTAGGCCATCTTCAGTGTCGTGCACTAGACTCGACTGTAAATTATTGAAATGCATAAGTATGTATTTAATATTATTATATAGGTAACAACTAAAAATAAAAATAAATGTTTTTAAGTGGAATATAACACATTATTAGGGGCCTTCCTTATCCGAAAGGTTAGCGTCCGCGGCTACAAAGGAAAGTCATGCTGAAGGTGTCTGGGTTAGATTCCCGGTCGGTCCAAGATCTTTTCGTAATGGAAATTTCCTTGACTTCCCTGGGCATAAAATATCATCGTACCTGCCACACGATATACGAATGCGAAAATGGCAATTTAAGCATAGAAAGCTCTCAGTTAATAACTGTGGAAGTGCTCTTAGAACACTACGCTGAGTAACCGGCTTTGTCCCAGTAGGGACGTTAATGCCATGGAGAAGAATAACACATTATGGTTTATTTTAGTTCTAATATTTTCTGTGGATAGTGGTCCCGGGTAGAGGTGAATAACAATGTAACGATAAAAAGAACAAATATTGCAATCATATCTAGTTTAACCATTATTATGCTATTAATTCATTACATTCATAGCAAAACATGCAATCAAAGCAAAAATTGTAATTGGTGTGTTATTCTTGAAAGTCATCTTATAACTAATCAATAACAAAATCTACTATCATGATAATATTTGTTGTTTGTGCAAAATAGAAATAAATATTTAAAGTACAACAAACTTCACCATCACAGTAAAATATGTAATTAATTTGATATTTGAAAACTTATTTGAATTTACTTAAATAATTCATGAGAGTAAACCAATATCAAATTTTGCCATAATATCTTATTTTACTATTCGTATGATGTTTATCAAAGATTTAAATAGCTAAAGTTTTTTTCAGGTAGGCAAGTTCATTTTTCAATCATGCTAAATTTAGGTATTCAAGTCAAAGAAATAAATTTGCCATTATCTTCATCTACACGTTAATAGCTTATTTAGCTATTATTTTGCTATCAATATATTAATAATTATGAATTTGGTAATTTACCTTTTGTCTATATTTTAGTTATTATTTTATTATTACAATGGGAAAATAAGATATTATTTAGTTTTTATGTCATACAAACTTAGTTATTATTTTTGTTTAAACATTCAAACATTCTATTTTGATTATAAATTTTGTTATACATTTGCAATTCTCCTCTACCCATGGTGTCTAACAAAATTATATCATAATATAATATGCATATCATTTTCTGATAAAATTTTATTATATTTTTGTTATATACCTCTAGTCGGATATAATTTCATTGGACAAGTCTGTCAACAATACTTAAAATACCAGGTACATATTGGTCTTGGTGCGGGGCACAAGTACATTGAGAAAGATTGTGTCGTTGTCTTATTAAAACGTACCATGGTGTACCATGTTCCGATTACCAGGAATCGATGCAGGAAGATTCCTTCCAATTTGAAAAAGGAAACATTGAAGGCTAAACAGATCTCATTCATGTCTTTGAGTGTTTGGTCTCAATTGTTGATAGCTATTGATAATTCCTGATTGCGTTCTCTTAGGTCATTGTTAACGATTTTCCATGCGTGTCTCTGATCACTCCTTGAAAGCAGAGTTTTATAGTATTCAGCTTTTGCTTGTGCTTTTCTACTACGCAATAAATTTGATACGTGTTCTAGAGCATTCTCGCATTCACGTCAGTGGGGTTTCGTTTGCTTTTCCTCAAAAGTTTGCCTTTGATACGAATGAGCTTTCAAACGTCTAAGTTCATCCATGGACAATTCTCTTTTATCTTCGCTTGCATGCTCACTGTCCACGTATATTGGACAGAAGCGTTTTGTACAGGTTTACTGAAGTGATTAAGTGAAGCAGTTTGTCACTTGCTGAAAGAGTGTCTGATAACTCATTGATTGCCCACGAAAAGCGTTGAATCAGACGTCTATGGTCATTTTAAATGTCTAATTGACGGACAATTGTAGCTAATTGTTCAGAGCACACAACTTGGTCTAAAATGTTGTTGCTTATAGGTCTTGTCACGTTTTTATTAGTGGCGTACATATTGTAGGCCTCGAGCAGCTAAGATACTCAGTGACCAAAGGATTTGAAGCTTGATTTATTGGAATGTTCATATTTCATGAAACTCAACAATCGTTTCATTTTCGAGCATCTGAATACATTGGGTCCAATTCAGCGATGAACACCTTCTGCTATCGAATGACGGTGGCTTATTTATTGCATGCAAATCGAGACATCTACTTAATAAGAAAGCCGTAAATGAGTATGGTGCAGTCCATCTAATACGACGATGTTTTGAACATTTGATTTCAAATCAGAGCGTACAAATACTGCTAACCCTTCATGTCACACGTTTCTACTTGAGAACATACCGCTGTAACCATGAAGTTTGTACAATCCCTTTCGTTCTTCCTGAAGGTGAAGATGAATACCTCATATTTTCAAGAGCACAAATCTGGAGAACCGAACACCTGTTTGAGCTGAAAACCTAATCCATTTGGTCACCACCAGCTAGTTTTCAGGTTAAACGGATGCTTGGTTTTCCAGGTTTGTGCTCTTGAAAATTCGAAGTATAGCTTCGGCACAGACAAACAGACGTAACATCTAGAACAATTATCAATTTAAAACGTAGTCACTAGAACATTTACGCTCCATGCTAAAAATACTTCATTTGGCCAACCGCGAACTAGGTGGCGGTAGTGAGCAATCGTCAAACTGGAACAGAAGTGATGCGAGCGCCACAAGTGGCCAGTCGGCCAACTACAAAATGTTAGAATTGGGCGCTTTATTGCTGTGCGATGAAAAAAATAAGAGTGCTACGTCTGTTTCTCTGTGGCTTCGGTTCATCTTCACCACGGTTAACAAAACACGATCACATCAAATTGCATTCTATACCTGTATAGTATCTCTCTAATACAGTTCAATTTCGACATATCATTCATTTTTCTCATGTTCAATTGAGTAACTCGGAACGGTTTTAAGTTCGAAATGGTATATTTATTCATTACCCTATCTTCTACATAATCAAACATATAATTAGAAAACATAGACATTTTTATAATTGGAATACTGCCCATAACTGCATATATGTAACATTCGACAAAAGTAGGCATTGAGTAAATAGAATACCAAGTGTGCATTTTATAACAGTATGGGAGGAAACTAAATTTTCTAAAAATTACCAGGAACTAAAATGTGCTTATTTGAGGCTGATATTTTGTACAACTCATATCGCATACTAGGTAAATAGTCAGAAAATAATTCTGGTAGAAATTTCATTGCTGTTACATTATGAGGCTCATTTATAATCTCAATGTTACTGTTATGCGGTTATAATTACCAATGTGACAAAACAACTTGGTATTTTTTTCGAATTTTCTAGAACAATCTCACAGATTTCTGTAAGTTGATCGAAAGTATTTATCATTTGATGACTCTCCATGGTATTAACTCCAATTTGTCAAAAATGTCGAATGTGACTGTTATGCAGTTATGGGCAGAACATACGACATTCAAATATGGTGATGATGAGTCCGTACCGCCGCTACCAGAATTATTTAGCATGCTTATATCAGCTTCTCAATATCCTCGCTGGTAGGGATGATGTCGATCTTAGATCCTTCGCTTTTCTTGATGATAATCACCCCAATCCATCCTGGCCTGACGAATTCGATATCCGTCCAATCTTGAATTGCTCTTACTTTTTTCAACAACTTCATTCCGTACGGTGTTAGTCCATCTTACATTGTTATTTTTACTGTGGACGTGGTAAAAAGAGGATCAATAGTTGCTGACAGAGTGATCAATGATTCTTATTTTTGCTAAAAAGCTTTTCTTTGAAACGCTCTTCGGCGGAACACACTTTGACATGTAGTACTTCACACTCGTTCTGTTGAGGATCACTGTTAGTAAGTCGTCTGGATTCCACTATAGCTCCATTTGGAAGCTGACACGATGATTTCAACCTGAGACGAGACTCGCGAAGACGGTCTTCTTTTTCTGTGATTGCTGAGTTTTTTCTTATTCCACTTTGTGTTTATGCCAATCATGCGCAAGCCGTTCAAACTCTCACATGAATCTCTTTGCGAAAAATTATTGCGTTTGCATCACATCGAATCATAAATAGCCTTTTGAGTAAAATTTCATGCCAGCAAACGTAGCAGACTTTAGAAATAACTAATTTTGTGTTTAGATTTATCAGCAACAATGGAAAAAACTACTCCGTCGACTAAGGTTTTTAATAACAGATTATTGTGAATACAATACTTTTCACTTTTGCAGCCATAAAAAACGGCGGGCTGCATTTGACGTTTCGTGACAGTGGA
Organism: Aedes aegypti; assembly: GCF_002204515.2. NCBI lineage: Eukaryota > Metazoa > Arthropoda > Insecta > Diptera > Culicidae > Aedes > Aedes aegypti. The sequence goes on from NC_035109.1 coordinate 110,535,841, forward strand.
ATCTGGGCTGCATATGACGTTGAAATTATTCCTCTTCGCCAGTCTTTCTCAGGTTTCAACACATTCGTTCCTTTTCATGGAAATTCCGAGTAGAACAGCGTTATTCGACAATGATGCCCTTATCAGCCGATCGACTCCTAGCTCCAGCTGGTCCACTGTATTCGATGTCAGTAAATTTTCCGTCCGATGATGTAAATTTTCACTCGTGGAATTTAAGGTTTTTATGACTGAAACCATCAGAAACCGACTGAATTGCGTAGCAGATAATATCTTCAAAATATTTATAATTAGTAGATGGAAATTGAAAGTATTTTTATCTATTAAATTCTCAAAACAAATGATTTGAAGATGTTGAGTTTTTGGGAGTAAAATGAGTCCTCGAGATGGGGGTAATATGAACACCGGGGCAGGGTGAATACTATCGCATTTTATTCCAGATACCGAGAGTTTACCGTAGAAAATAACATAGACAGACATGGATAGCCATCTAAAGGGCGGTCCATTTTACCCCCAGTATATGTTCACATTTCCCCCACCACATGTTCATTTATTATAATATAAAAAATATGTAATATATGTTCATATTACCCCCGTTGCATGTTCATTTTACCCACATGTTTGAAACATTGACTCCGTGAAAAGAAATTTTCAATATAATAATAATGTTGGTAAAATTAAATTTCCATCAACTTGTTACATTCCATCCTTCTTCAGTTCTGAGCAATTTGGTAAGAATCTGACAGCTTTCTAAGCAAGAAACCATGAAAATTGTTTAGAGTGTTCATTTTACCCCCAATTCCCCTAGTTGCTGCTAGACCAGAGCAATCGAAGTTGAACAGAAATTAAATGAATGGGGCTTTGGATCAGCGTAGTGTGTTTTAACCCATTAACGCCCGAATTATTTCACATTAGTAGTAATCACCTGATTCTTTCTGGAGTATCACATTTTGATAAGAGAATACTTATACCGTCATTTAAATGGAAATCTACGGTCACATTTTGTCACAGTACACAGTGGGTCATATGTACGCAAAATATTGAAAAAATTAAAATACTTGATTATTTTTGCAAATTTTTGAAGGTGGTATGGTGCATTGAAAAGTGACAAGATATTATGACAAACATAATGTAAACGGTAAAAACATGATACCATAAATATAAATAACAAAACGAGGCTTATTTGAAAACTACACCACAGAATGATGCTGAATGTGACACGCGTACGAAACACACACACACGATCACATACACGTACATGCACAACACATACTCGTTTGCACATACAAACATGCATACATTCATACACACATAGCCGCAGTAATCGCATTCTCCTCCTTTATTTTACGCCAGGCTCGTTTGTATCAAATGGTTACGGGGTACACACTTATACAAATTTCCACGAATATGATATTTTTTGTCGAAATAAAAACCACTAAGGATTTAGCAGGATTCCTAACAATTACATATTGCTTCTACAAAAATCTTGAAGGCTTCGTACAGAATTCCAACAGGATTCCCTCAAGATTCTCGAAGAATATCACAAAATCCCCATTGGAATTTTTCAAGGATGCTCATGAAAAAACACACTGAATTCTCATAATGTTGACAATTCCCGCAGTATTTCTACACAATACCCAAATAATTCTTACAATTGACTTTTACCAATAAGACCAATCCAAATTTCCAAAGTATTTCTACGTGATTCTCTTAGGAATACTAACTGTTTGCTATATAACTATAATCAAGATTTCAACAGGGCCATCACAAGAATCTCAGCATTCTCGTAAGATTCTCAATGTATTTTAAAACTTTTTTCCCACTATTTTTGCAATTTTTTTACAAAATTTGCCAGACTTTCAACATAACTCCAACAGGATTCCCTCAGTATATCCTTGGGTTACCATTTAACAATTCCCACTGGAATGCCAGAATCCTCACTAGAATACAAGCATCTACACTAGAATCTCAAAATCCGCACTATAAATCCATGATCTATGCTGGAATCCAAAGATCCACACTGGAATTTAAGAATCCACACTGGAAACTCAAACTCTTCACTGGTATCCATCAATGAAACTCTAGGATCCACATCTGAAATCCATACTGGAATATGCCAGGACCCGCATTGAATTTCAAAGATCTACACTGGAAATGCATAATCTTCACTGGTGTTCAAATATCTACACTGAAATCCTAAAATCCACACTGAAATCCCAGCATTCACATTAGAAACCAAGGACCCATGTTCCAATCCTCCTTAATGCTTAATTCTATTAATGTCCCTTTAACCTGATTGCCGTAGCAAGGGAAGGTCATTCGTGACATTCCAATCCTGCGGTTCACACTAAAATCGCAAGATCCATACTGGAATACCAAGATACTGAAACCCCAAGGTCCCTACTGAAATCTCAGGTTTCACATTAGATTTATACGACCCATGTTACAATCCCAGGATCTAAACTGGAATTCCAGGAATTTCAATATCCACAAAGGAATACCAAGATTCGGAACTACAGTCCCAAGATATGCACAAAAATACAACAAACCTAGTGGAATTCTAATATCCACATTAGAAACCAGGGATCCACAATGCAGCAACACAATCTAAACCTAGAATCCTATGATCCACACTGAAACACTTTGAATCAGACTGGGACACCAATTGTAATTCCAGGATCCACAGTGGATTCCAAGAATCAACACTAAATTCCTAAAATCCACACTGGATTCCCAGAATCCACACCGGATTCCCAGAATCCACACTGGATTCCCAGAATCCACACTGGATTCCCAGAATCCACACTGGATTCCCAGAATCCACACTGGATTCCCAGAATCCACACTGGATTCCCAGAATCCACACTGGATTCCCAGAATCCACACTGGATTCCCAGAATCCACACTGGATTCCCAGAATCCACACTGGATTCCCAGAATCCACACTGGATTCCCAGAATCCACACTGGATTCCCAGAATCCACACTGGATTCCCATCCACTGGATTCCAGAATCCACACTGGATTCCCAGAATCCACACTGGATTCCCAGAATCCACACTGGATTCCCAGAATCCACACTGGATTCCCAGAATCCACACTGGATTCCCAGAATCCACACTGGATTCCCAGAATCCACACTGGATTCCCAGAATCCACACTGGATTCCCAGAATCCACACTGGATTCCCAGAATCCACACTGGATTCCCAGAATCCACACTGGATTCCCAGAATCCACACTGGATTCCCAGAATCCACACTGGATTCCCAGAATCCACACTGGATTCCCAGAATCCACACTGGATTCCCAGAATCCACACTGGATTCCCAGAATCCACACTGGATTCCCAGAATCCACACTGGATTCCCAGAATCCACACTGGATTCCCAGAATCCACACTGGATTCCCAGAATCCACACTGGATTCCCAGAATCCACACTGGATTCCCAGAATCCACACTGGATTCCCAGAATCCACACTGGATTCCCAGAATCCACACTGGATTCCCAGAATCCACACTGGATTCCCAGAATCCACACTGGATTCCCAGAATCCACACTGGATTCCCAGAATCCACACTGGATTCCCAGAATCCACACTGGATTCCCAGAATCCACACTGGATTCCCAGAATCCACACTGGATTCCCAGAATCCACACTGGATTCCCAGAATCCACACTGGATTCCCAGAATCCACACTGGATTCCCAGAATCCACACTGGATTCCCAGAATCCACACTGGATTCCCAGAATCCACACTGGATTCCCAGAATCCACACTGGATTCCCAGAATCCACACTGGATTCCCAGAATCCACACTGGATTCCCAGAATCCACACTGGATTCCCAGAATCCACACTGGATTCCCAGAATCCACACTGGATTCCCCAGAATCCACACTGGATTCCCAGAATCCACACTGGATTCCCAGAATCCACACTGGATTCCCAGAATCCACACTGGATTCCCAGAATCCACACTGGATTCCAATCCCACGGATCCCAATCCACACTGGATTCCCAGAATCCACACTGGATTCCCAGAATCCACACTGGATTCCCAGAATCCACACTGGATTCCCAGAATCCACACTGGATTCCCAGAATCCACACTGGATTCCCAGAATCCACACTGGATTCCCAGAATCCACACTGGATTCCCAGAATCCACACTGGATTCCCAGAATCCACACTGGATTCCCAGAATCCACACTGGATTCCCAGAATCCACACTGGATTCCCAGAATCCACACTGGATTCCCAGAATCCACACTGGATTCCCAGAATCCACACTGGATTCCCAGAATCCACACTGGATTCCCAGAATCCACACTGGATTCCCAGAATCCACACTGGATTCCCAGAATCCACACTGGATTCCCAGAATCCACACTGGATTCCCAGAATCCACACTGGATTCCCAGAATCCACACTGGATTCCCAGAAATCCACACTGGGATTCCCAGAATCCACACTGGATTCCCAGAATCCACACTGGATTCCCAGAATCCACACTGGATTCCCACTATCCACACTGGATTCCCAGAATCCACACTGGATTCCCAGAATCCACACTGATTCCCAGAATCCACACTGGATTCCCAGAATCCACACTGGATTCCCAGAATCCACACTGGATTCCCAGAATCCACACTGGATTCCCAGAATCCACACTGGATTCCCAGAATCCACACTGGATTCCCAGAATCCACACTGGATCCAGATCCCTGGTCCCAGAATCCACACTGGATTCCCAGAATCCACACTGGATTCCCAGAATCCACACTGGATTCCAGAATCCACACTGGATTCCCAGAATCCACACTGGATTCCCAGAATCCACACTGGATTCCCAGAATCCACACTGGATTCCCAGAATCCACACTGGATTCCCAGAATCCACACTGGATTCCCAGAATCCACACTGGATTCCCAGAATCCACACTGGATTCCCATATCCACACTGGATCCCAGAATCCACACTGGATTCCCAGAATCCACACTGGATTCCCAAGAATCCACACTGGATTCCCAGAATCCACACTGGATTCCCAGAATCCACACTGGATTCCCAGAATCCCACACTGTTCCATTCCCAGAATCCACACTGGATTCCCAGAATCCACACTGGATTCCAGAATCCACACTGGATTCCCAGAATCCACACTGGATTCCCAGAATCCACACTGGATTCCCAGAATCCACACTGGATTCCCAGAATCCACACTGGATTCCCAGAATCCACACTGGATCCCAGAATCCACACTGGATTCCCAGAATCCCACAACTGGATTCCAGAATCCACACTGGATTCCCAGAAATCCACACGGATTCCCAGAATCCACACGGATCCCAGAATCCACACTGGATTCCAGAATCCACACTGGATTCCCAGAATCCACACTGGGGATTTCCCAGAAATCCACACTGGATTCCCAGAATCCACACTGGATTCCCAGAATCCACACTGGATTCCCAGAATCCACACTGGATTCCCAGAATCCACACTGGATTCCCAGAATCCACACTGGATTCCCAGAATCCACACTGGATTCCCAGAATCCACACTGGATTCCCAGAATCCACACTGGATTCCCAGAATCCACACTGGATTCCCAGAATCCACACTGGATTCCCAGAATCCACACTGGATTCCCAGAATCCACACTGGATTCCCAGAATCCACACTGGATTCCCAGAATCCACACTGGATTCCCAGAATCCACACTGGATTCCCAGAATCCACACTGGATTCCCAGAATCCACACTGGATTCCCAGAATCCACACTGGATTCCCAGAATCCACACTGGATCCCAGAATCCACACTGGATTCCCAGAATCCACACTGGATTCCCAGAATCCACACTGGATTCCCAGAATCCACACTGGATTCCCAGAATCCACACTGGATTCCCAGAATCCACACTGGATTCCCAGAATCCACACTGGATTCCCGAATCCCACACTGGATTCCCAGAATCCACACTGGATTCCCAGAATCCACACTGGATTCCCAGAATCCCACACTGGATTCCAGAATCCACACTGGATTCCCAGAATCCACACTGGATTCCCCAGAATCCACACTGGATTCCAGAATCCACACTGGATTCCCAGAATCCACACTGGATTCCCAGAACCCCTCCCAAACACTGGTATTCCCAGAATCCACATCTGGATTCCCAGAATCCACACTGGATTCCCAGAATCCACACTGGATTCCCAGAATCCACACTGGATTCCCAGAATTCCACACTGGATTCATCCAGAAATCCACACTGGATTCCAGAATCCCACTGGATTCCCAGAATCCACACTGATTCCCAGAATCCACACTGGATTTCCCAGATCACACTGGATTCCAAGGATCCACACTGGATTCCAGAATCCACACTGGATTCCCAGAATCCACACTGGATTAGTATATCTATTATCTATCTTCGAGCTTCGTCGGCCCTGAACCCTTTTTGTGGAGTTCCTGAGAGTACTCTTAGGATGAACTAAGAACTTGGGAAATGTCCATGGTAGAAACTAATTTGAATGCCACGGATACAGCCAAGCAAGCGAAAAGATTTATTAGACCCAGTCTGTCAAAAGCCCGGGCCATATTAAATCTTAATAAAAAGAATACCAGGGTAATAACCGGTCTGATGACTGGTCACTGCCCGAGCAGATATTACCTTTACAAGATTGGAAAAATCCAATTCTCAGAATGTCGATTTTGTTTGAACGAAAACGAAACCGCTGAACACTTGCTTTGCAGCTGTGGAGCATTGTTCAATCAAAGGTTGTCAATATTTGGAAAAGGGTTATTGGAGCCCTCCGAAGTTTGGCAATGCAATCCAAACAGGGTAATAAACTTTATAAAACGAGTTGAGCCTAGTTGGGATAACGTGCTCCATCAACCATTGTCCACCACATCTCAATTGTGAGAGGATATTTGATGAGCACAAAATTAAATATGGGTCATACCACAATATTCCTAATTATTGGACGCAGTGGGTAAAAGGCTCTACAGACAAGGAAAAAAAAAAATAAAATCTATGGAAAAATCTGCCATAAATTTAATATGGAATGCAAAAGGTTCATGCCAAGGATCTGACAAGTTATCTTCCCCAGGAGTTCTGCCTGAGATTTATCTAGAACTTTTTCTTCCGATTCTTCAAGGAATTTCTTCAATAATCACTCCAGGTTTTATTTCCAGGGATCACTTATAGGAGTATCTCTTATTTCTACAAGCAAATCACAAGTAGCACCTCAAGGTACTCAATTGTTTCAAGTGTTAGTTAGAAGCTAATAACTGTCTGAGAAGTTCATAAGGATTCCTCCAAGTATTCATCTAAGATGACACCTTCGGGAATTCTACTGCATATTTTCAATGATTATCATGTATTTTCTCTTGAACTCGGTCAGCATTGTCAAATTTTTTAGCGTTATTAATTTCTGCTGACTTTCTAATACTACCATCTAGCCATTCGCTTAATGTTGCCACCAATACCATCACAAGGACCTTTTCCATGTGAGGTTGGGAAAAAGTGCCATTCTGCTTTAATTTTAAAATCATTTTCATGGTTGCATACATTTTTGAAATTTGACATTAAGCGAATGGCTAGAGATGCTAGTATTAGAAAGTCAGCAGAAATTAATAACGCCAAACAATTTTTCGACTGGGCTGTGTCGCAAAAGGTGAAGACCAATTTAAAAAAGATTGGAAATTGATCTATGCAACTGAAAATGACTATTCAGAGGCTGAAAAATTTCTTCAGGAAAGATTTTCTAACCTTGTTCCAATTCCTGGAACAAAAATATATCATTCATTTATACCAAAAGACGAACGAAGCATTTTTGCTAGTGAATTCTCAGATGCACATGAAAACCAAGAAAATACAGCATGCTTTGTTCTTAATAATACAAAGAAACGAAAATCTTCTGGTGTTAGCAACCAAAGACAATCTTTCCGGTTAAAAAATAGATAGTATTAAGATGAAAATGTAAGTTATATACTGAATAATTGAATAAATAAAATTAAAAAAATAATAATAATAATCTTATCTGGTCCATAGAAAAAAAAAGAATCCCTTTTCAGTGTAATGAAAAATTGAGGCAGAAACAGTTTTTTTCAGTTTTTCTGAGAGGTGTAATTTTTCATGAAAAATATCATCCATTGCGACTTATACTTCATTAAAACCAATCTTATATCTTTTTTTCCAGATGTTTTCGAAAATTTGCAATTGCTTTGATAAAAAATATTTGTTTTTCCGATGCTTCGATTGAAATATGGGTTTTCAAAGAAAAGGCCTATATGGTCAATTTCCACAAAATTGGCCATAACACAAAAACGAAAAAAAAAGTACAATTCAAAAATATCAGCGATTAAAGCTTATGAAATTACCTTCTCAAAAATATATTTTTGAAATTTTCCACGAGTTGGAGCATAGTTTTTCCGGCTTTTCTTTACGAATTTTCTCAACGGTGAAAAATTTTGTGGAAAACTTTTTCCAGTTAATATTTTTTTTATTCCTGAGAAAATTTGCTTTCATTTTCATAAAAAAAAACTTTGTTTCTATGATGCTTCGTTCTTGAGCTATGATTTTTCAAAGTAAGTAGTGTCAGGAGAAAACAAAAAAATTCCAACTGAATTTTCCGGGAAAATTATATAAATATTTCTCAATTTTTCTATTCATATATAGACGAGCCCTGTCTGTGGAAAAAGTTTCATGAAAATCTGAGACCTTTCGGCCCGAACCCGTACGGAAATAAAAAAAAAAATCCCCAGCAGTAACACCTGGAATTCTATTGAGAATCACATATATTTGTGAGATCACTTTGAAAGTTTTTATTCCTTGTTAGTTTTTGGAGGTATTTTTCTTTTGATATTTCTAGTTATTCTTCAAAATATTATTCTAGAAATTGCTAATGAAAATGTTCAGAGATACCTCTGAGAACTACTCCGAAAATTTGTTCAAACATTCTTACAGTAACTGTACGCCTTCTGGAATTTTTAAACCAATTTTTTATGGTTTTGATGGTCAAATTCCACCAAAATTGTTAAGATTATCGAAGGATTTATTCATGAATCATTCCTGGAATTTTTCAAAGAATCTCCTCAAAAAATTTTCCAGTGATTGTTCAAGTAATTTCCCTTTCAATGTTTTTGGATCTTATCCTTACAATACTCCTAGAAATATCTGTTAAGCTTCTTCAGAATATAATAATTAATATTTTTTTAATTAGCTTGTGATTGTTGAATTCAGTCATGTTTTACAAAAAATCAGAATGAAGAAATTTCTTTGAAAGACTTCTCGTAGAATTTCAAGGAACTTTCCCTTGAGTTGTCTGAAGGACTTCCAAAAAGTTCGCCGATGTTCCAAGGAAGGTTTCGAAGTTGATCGCACTGCACGTATCGAATTGATTTGTCCAGGAATAGGAATAATTTCAGTGATTTTTCTTCCGGGATTTTATCTAATGCTTTATCTCTGGTTTTGCTATCATATATGAACACAACAAAATGTCTTAATAACTCAAAGGATTTTTTACATTTTATTTCATATTGCTGGATATTTCTAAGCAACACCTGAATGAATTTTCGAAGAATTATTGAAAAAAAAAGTATAAAAATCTCTGAATGAAATTCTGGAATTCAGTATATACAAAAATTCCAAGACGAGCTCCCGTGGAATTTATTGGAATTATTTTGAAAGAGCTTTTAAAAAGAATGCGTAGGAATTCGGATGTATAAATCTCTAAAGAAATTTTGTCATGAAGAATTTTGTTGGAAATAGTGAAAAAGGTTTTGAAGTCTTTCTCAATGATGTCTTTATAAGAACTTTTGATAAAATTGCTGTTGTTCTGGAAAGATATCGATGGTAGAATCTTTAATAGAATTCGTGGAAAACTGATGGCTGACTCCCATGGAATTTACCATTTCAAAAAAAATCTTGAGGATATATAAAAAAACATAGGTAATTTGATAGAATTCAGAAAAAAAACTTGATATGGTCTCTGAGAATACATTAAAAGTACCGTAATCCGGGGGCAAATTGATCACTTTTTCACAATTTTTTGTCATGATTTTCTTTGGAATTCAAAAATTGCCAAATTTATTTCGGTAAAATCAGAAATTCATTGATCTCTATCAATTTATGTAATTGATTTTTTGCAATGCAATTTCCCTTGAAACAAGCAGTTTATTCAACAAAAACGGTTTTATGAGCAAAAAAACTATTCTTGTAATGCTGAACGATTTCAAAAATGATTTCAGCAGTTCACACTGAAGCTAACACAATATTTTAAACACTCAAAGTTTACATGCAGGCTCTGCACCAACAGATTGTTTAGTGCCGATATTTCCAACAGTATTGCTTACACCTTCAAAAACTGTGAATATTTCTATGCAAAACTGACCCTAATAAAAATGAAATAGTTTAAAACCATCATTAGACATCTATAAACTAGAAAACATGGAATGTTTGTGATGGAAACGAAGTATTAAGCATCTTTGAAAGGAAATGCTATTTGGTACCGACCCGATCAAATTCACCCCAGTGATCAATTTGCCCCCGGATTACGGTATTCCTGAATCAATTCTTACAGTAATTTCGAGAGTAATTCCTAATTCAAGAGGAATGTTCAGAAATAATTTAAGAAATAATCATTAGTTGAACTCTTTGGAAAATACTTAGGGGTATATACGGGAAAAAATATAAATTTTTGGAATAGTTTACGAAGGGATCCCTGCAACAAGTGATAACCCGTGCATTGTGTATTTGGAGCCATGATTTTGATAGAATTCATTGGAAAGATTTTGAAAGAATTCAGAGCAACACCTTCTGGATACCTGTAGAAATTTGGGAGTAATTCCTGGAAGAAATGCTGCACGAATGTATTTAACGAAGTTTTTAACAGAACTCTATTGAATTCACCGTAGCGTCCTAATGACCCTGCACCGTTCACTATTGATTGTTTTGATAAAAAAATGTTTCATCATGTTTTTATTATTTTCACCTAAAAGTATGGACTTACGTTTTGTTTAGAAAAATACCGCCGATAAAGCATCATAGAACAAGATACCATGGATGTTTATAAAATAGAAACTAAAAGGACAAGGTACTCAAATCTACTCGTATGTTTTTTTTATTGAGATTCTGCTCAGAGGGTTCGTGTTGGCGCGCAGGGATTAGCTGGCTACCCTACACAGTTAAAAATAATGAAGATTACACGTCATGTAAACTTCATTTATGTGATGTAAACATAATGTCATGTAAATTTAAGTCTGGAATCATGTAAATATGTGTTATATGTCACGTGATCACGCAGAATCCTGATGTATTACATGACATATAATTGAAGTTTAGATGACATATCATGTAAATATCCATGATACACCACGCTCCAATTATGTGCATTATATGTCTCAGAAATTTACACGTTTCGTTCGAACTGTGTAGATTATAGCTAACATTGTTTAGTGCGTGAGAATGACAGATCGTAAGGGAACTGTAGAAGCTAGAGTGAATTTCAGAAGTAGATAAATTTAATCCAGGTGCGAAACCAAATAAAAGGGCATAAGGAAGCAATGATAATTGTACTAAAATACTGTTGAAATAATTATAAATTAATAAATAAATATATTTGCAGTTCAAGCTGATCATCAAAAGTGAATGTGTTTTGATCTGCTTCGAAAAACGATGCATTGCTTTTGGTTGAACCAACGCAACAGTTCGAATACATTAAAAAGAGAAAAAGAAATTTCATATCTCTTTTTAATGTATTCGAATCCTCTGAGTAGAATCTCAATAGAGAAACTAAAAAGTAGAATGGAGTAACTTGTACCTCTAATTCCGCGCTAAATGCTTATCTTTGACAAATACGCGTAATTCAACTAGGATACAAGCACCGGTTTTTGCCATACGCCAGTTGTAGCCATAGTGAATTATACACCGTTTTACATAGCCAATCAGCATGAAACCTTATGTGCACAGTAGGTCACATCCACATGATAGAGGAACATTCATTCACTCGTCCAAACTAATTTAAAACTCGAGAAAAACTATTTGTTTTCCTTATAATTCTTATTTCCATACCCCTTATTTGGCCAGGATACTCCTAATTTGGCCACTCTCATAAGTAATCAATGTGATTGGCCAATTTGGGAACCAAAACTAAATCTCTGGCCGAAACTGGTTCTAGTGGCCTATATTGACCAATAAGATTTTCAAAGCGAAAAAATGGTTTTAGCTTAGTTCCGATATTTTCCATACATAATATGAATAGAAAGCTTGCATTTGACATATTTGTAGTATAAATAGGGTTTCCCATATATTTTTTATTTATATTTTCTCTTAGGCTGGCCAAAACCGGAGCTCTTACCCTACCACTTGCAGTTTTCTTCAGTGTCAGTTACTCGTATCCACTGAAGAAATTGTCGCATCTCTCTACCTTAAATAGGGTAGGTGTACCAGTTATGGACATAATGGTTCCCTATTTTGCCATACGTGATTACTTTCATGTTTTCAAATTTTGAAAAATGTTGTGTATTGTAGTAGTTAGAATTAAGATAGATCTTGATGTTAAAACATTCAAAAAGATTTAAAATGTGAAAGTTATCAAAATTTCCCATATGGCCAAATAGAGAACCACTATAGCCATAACTGGTACACTTTCCCTATACAATTATCATATCAGCCAAGATCTTCTTATAGATCTTAATGTATTTGAAACATCTGCTGCTGATATAATTCACTGTATTCGTATAGATCTGTACTTAGCGCGAATCATGCAAATACAACTTTCGATTGAGAGATGTGTTGCTTATCTCGATCCAATTTGCAATTGCGCGCAGCAGATGTTTCTCTTCCACAGTCCAATTGCGACCATTGATTGCGACAATAGCACATTTCACTCTGATGGCCGCATGCGTATCTCCGCAACACAATACCCCCTGGCTTATCAAGAGCAGTTGATTTCTGCCGCAGCGCTGTTGGCTTGCAAATCGTGACCAATCTAATTAACGACGGAAATAAATCTCAATTATTAAGCGTTGGTACTATCTTCTTGAATGTGATGGAATTCTCACATCCACATCACAACGTTTTGGATTCCGACTTGGGTGATAATTCAATTTAAGTTGCAAATTTTGCACGGCGTTGTTAAACTATTGAGAGATAATCATGACTTATTCGTAAAAGAAGCAAAGCAAAACCATAATTCATAAGCATGCAGACAATTTAAACAGAACAACTTTTAAGAACGGAGTATGTCACACAGCTCAAAGCAACTAGTTGCATTGACCTACCAAGAAAGTAAGTCTCTGTACATTACCGTGTCATAATCAAATTTTATTATCCATCGTTGATCCACTTCATATATCACTATCTGCATAATACACCCCTCAAGCTATCGTGACAAAGTGGTTCCAATTTAAAAAAAAAATGATAGCAAAAATTACGCATACTTAATATTTTGTTCATGATAAGTGTTGGGGAGAACGAATGAGGGGTACACACGCTTTTTTGAGCATAGTTACCATGTTTTGGTTTTCATAAAACAAAGTTTCAACCAAATTTATGTGTTTCACACATTTTGGGGCACTAAAATTATAAAAAAAAATGATGAGGCAAACTTTGGTAAAAGAGATTTTTTTTTTCAATCGATGAGTTAGATTCCTTGTTTGTTTTTGTATTTTTTTTTTAGCTTAGAACGTGATTGAGTTTTTGCTGGCTTTTAAAAAAATTGAACCGCTGTGCGTCGTCATAGGTGTATATTTAAAGTACCGGTTTATTGCGGGTTGCTATGCTCACTCATGCTCAAAGGGGAGGTGATTTTCTTTTTTATTACCCTCTTCAACGAGTTTTCGTTACCTCTCTGTCAAAGGGGTGAACGTGGGGTTGATGAATTGCTAGAGGTCACAGAGTGACAACCGCCCCCTGATGGATGGATGGATGGCTACTGGCAAACCAATTAAGTGCGCGAGCGCAAACTGTAGTACGTGAGGTGGAGGCAGTATGGTTCGGCTCTCAGTGGGATTGTCAATCAGGCTTGGAAGTTGTCTCAAAGTTCAATGTGTAGTTAACCAATGTAGAACGTAGGAAATAGAATTCACTTAACAGTGCAATTGATATTAATTTGATTTGAAAAAATCTACGAGGAGATCCGTCATTTTTGGGGGGGGGGGGGTGTTGTGGCTACCCAGAAAACGTATTGTTACAGTACCATTCAAAACATTGGAAATACAAAACAAATATACAGTTTTTCAAAAATCAACATTATGTTCTAACAAACCCAACATATAGACACACCACTCTGATCCATCGTCCACAAAGCAAATAATCCCGGAACGATTTCTTGTAAATTAATTTGGATTTTCATTAGACTTAAACCACACGCTGTCTGCAGTCGCTTTACCGAACCATTTAGATCAAAAGACGCCAAACGGTACCAGCCAACTTTCCCGTTGATGGAATCGTGTCACCGAAGAAGGTTAAACAAACTCGTCAAACATGTGTAGGTATGTCGGAAAACTTGCGGTCTGCCACCCATTCTACTGCTCGCACCAAGAACACACATTTCGTGGTAGCGGGAAAATCAAATCTCTTCATTGCAGCGTCTCCTTGCGTAGGGTAGAGGTACCGGTTTTGGCCATACCGGCAATTGTAACCTAAAGGGACAATACACTTTGTTACAGAGAAAATTTGAATGAATCGCTTAGCGCTTTGTAAACAACATTCACATGATTCACCTCCATTCAATCAATCGTCCGAATGTGTTAAAAAAAACTATAATAAAAATAACTGCGTGAACTGTTGGATTTTTAATTCGGAAGTGTCGGTAGCTCAATTGGTGAAGCACTCGTCTAGCATACAAGAGTCGTGGGTTTGAACCCCACCTGAGCACATGGTTTTTTTCAAAATTTTACTCATATATTTTTCATCTTTACCACGCGTAATGAGCTAATTAATTAAGAAATAATTCGTTTTCCATATTATTTCCACTGTCATGTACCTTATTTGGCTTGTGTATTTCTAATTTGACAACTCCGGCAAGAAAGCATTATGATTGGTCAGTTTTGGAACCCAAGTTAAACATTGTTTTGATCGTTTCTGATATTTTCATAAATAATAAAGATTTGACGTATCTACAGCACATTCAGGGTTCCCAATAAACCTCTGAAAAATAATTTCTTTTAGCTTGAGCAAAACCAGCGTGTTTACCCTATACCTTTGCTTTTATTACCTCCGGTTGATGGCACGACCGACAGCGATGTGTGTACACTCGACTCCGGCTGAGTTTATTTGCATAGCAAAATTGTGGAAAACCGGGAAAACCGCATCAATTCAGGAGGAAGAATTATCATCCGCTGTACGTATACGACATGCACTGAATGGTGTTTAGCAGTCGGGACACTGTGTGGCTGAAAATTTAAAACTTCAAGCCACATAATCAGAGAGTATTTGCATATCGATAATGGAAGTTGGAAGAGGTATGTCGTTGGCATAGATTAATTCGCATGACACATAGGTCAGTGATTCTTCATGGAGCTTACGATTTCTATTCAGAGGTCGTCAGATCAAAGCCTTCGCTTGTTAAAGACAAAAAATCTCAATAGTGGATAACGTGCTATGCCGCAAATCATCGAGAAAATCTTATGAAGTAAAGTTGTGCTACTTTTCCCCGAATGTCGGTTCCCCGAATGTCGTTTCCCCGAACGCCAGTTCCCCGAATGACAGTTCCCCGAATATCCCGTTTCCCCGAATAACCCACTTCCCCGAAAAGTTTTTGGAAATCATAATTCTCATATGTTTATACATTTCAGGGTGGTGAACGTACTGGTCATCTGATATGCACCCTTCTTTATTTGATTGGCGGCTCTTAAAAGTTTTACCGTCCTCAGCATTTTTGGCAACATGTGTATAGCCGAGAATGACCAAATACCTTCTTCTTTTGATTGCTTATCGTTCTTTCTAATTCACCAGCCTGCAATTGAAAACTATTATAGCGCCTATTTGAACTGCTCCACTTTTCGGAGAAAATGGCATTCGGGGAAATGGCATTCGGGGAAACGGGTCATTCGGGGAACCGACATTCGAGGAAAAGTAGCACAATCATGAAGTGATATTAGAATTTGCTAATATAGACAGCGATCCTTAGGACATAAATTCCGTCTTAAAAAAGAAGAGATGAAGCTAATCCTAACGTACTATGCTAGTTTAGTTATAACAGTTAAGGTGAAGATGAATCGAAGCCAAAGTTCAAATTTTCAAGAACACGGATCTGGAGAACCAAACATTCATTTGAACTGAAAACCTAATCGATTGGTCACCACCAGCTAGTGACCAATCGATTAAGTGTTCATCTTAAACGGATGTTTGGTTCATCAGATCCGTGCTCTTGAAAATTTGAAGTTTGGCTTCGATTCATCTTCACCTTAACACCGCTAGCGCATGACGACTCTCCATAGCCAGAGTTACAGGTCCAAAGTCCTGCTAAATGTGGATGGTTGCGATGGCAATGACCGTGGTCATCATGTAAAGAACGTGTCAGCACAGAGGAGGCAGGCCCTCTAGCACGATGTAAATAGCGCAACCCTGGTTAGAAGGCCTATCGAAGACTCTTCACCAACCAGAAGAGTCAAAAGTAGAGCAAACGAATAAGGTTCAACATTGATTGTCTTAAGCGAAGATTTGCCCCACCACACAGTAGGAAAATATAGATTCAAAACGTCATCTAATTAGGCAGCGTCCATTTATTACGTAACGCTAAAATTGGAAAATTTTTGACCCCTCCCCCCCTCCGTAACGCTTATTGTATGAAAAATTTAAAATTTTTGTATGAGCCGTAACGCTTGAGCCTACTCCCCCCCTCCCCCTAGAGCGTTACGTAATTTGTGGATGCCGCCTTAGTGCAGTTGCTTGCGGTACTCCAAAACCTCCATATTTCATGAGAGAAACGTCAAAAAATCGAATGGCGACAGTTGCATTCACCGGAATCGTATAGAATAGACTGGCCCAGCTCAGTATGGGAGAAAAATAAAGTTGTACGATTCCACGGGGTTTTCCACACAATTTTCCACCGTTGAGAAAATTCGTAAAGAAAAGCCGGAAAAACTATGCTCCAACTCGTGGAAAATTTTCAAAAAAATATTTTTGAGAAAATAATTTCATAAGCTTTAATCGCTGAAATTTTTGAAATTTACTTTGTTTTTCGTTTTTGAGTTATGGCCAATTTTGTAAAAATGTGCAAATGTGCCATTTTGAACCTTTTCTTTGAAAAATCATAACTCAACAAAGAAGCATCGTAGAAACAAAGTTTTTTTTTTATGAAAATGAAAGCAAATTTTATCAGGAATAAAAAAAAAATATTACCTGGAAACAGTTTTCCACAAAATTTTCCACCGTTGAGAAAATTTGTAAAGAAAAGCCGGAAAAACTATGTTCCAATTAGTGGAAAACTTTCAAATTTCAAAAATGTATGCAACCATGAAAATGATTTTAAAATTAAAGCAGAATGGCACTTTTTCCCAACCTCACATGGAAAAGGTTCTTGTGATAATATCGGTGGCAACATTAAGCGAATGGCTAGAGATGCTAGTATTAGAAAGTCAGCAGAAATTAATAACGCCAATCAATTTTTCGACTGGGCTGTGTCGCAAAAGGTGAAAGACCAATTTAAAAAAGATTGGCAATTTATCTATGCAACTGAAAATGACTATTCAGAGGCTGAAAAATTTCTTCAAGAAAGATTTTCTAACCTTGTTCCAATTCCTGGAACAAAAATAAATCTTTCATTTATACAAAAAGACAAACGAAGCATTTTTGCTAGTGAATTCTCAGATGCACATGAAAACCAAGAAAATACAGCATGCTTTGTTCTTAAAAATACAAAGAAATGAAAATCTTCTGATTAGAAAAGACAATCTTCCCGGTTGAAAAAATAGATAGTATTAAGATGAAAATGTAAGTTATATACTGAATAATTGAATAAATAAGATTAAAAAAAAAACATAATAATCTTATTATCCATAGAAAAGAAAGAATCCCTTTTCAGTGTAATGAAAAATTGAGGCAGAAACAGTTTTTTTTTTCAGTTTTTCTTAGCGGTGTAATTTTTTATGAAAAATATCATCCATTCCGACTTATACTTCATTAAAACCAATCCCATATCTTTTTTTTTAGATGTTTTAGAAAATTTGCAATTGCTTTGTTAAAAAATCTTTGTTTTTCCGATGCTTCGATTGAAATATGGGTTTTTAAAGAAAAGGCTTATATGGTCATTTTCCACAAAATTGGCCATATTTCAAAAACGAAAAAAAAGTACATTTCAAAAATTTCAGCGATTGAAGCTTATGAAATTATCTTCTCAAAAATATTTACTTGAAAATTTTCCACGAGTTGGAGCATAGTTTTTCCGGCTTTTCTTTACGAATTTTCTCAACGGTGGAAAATTTTGTGGAAAACTTTTTCCAGTTAATAATTTTTTTTTCCTGAGAAAACTAGCTTTCATTTTCATAAAAAAAAACTTTGTTTCTATGATGCTTCGTTCTTGAGTTGTGATTTTTCAAAGTAAGTAGTGTCAGGGGAAAACAAAAAATTTCCAACTGAGTTTTCCGGGAAAATAGGCGACCCTGAATTTTTCTCATATTTTTTATTCATATATTGATGAGCCCTGCCTGTGGAAAAAGTTTCATGAAAATCTGAGACCTTTCGGCCCAAACCCGTACGGATATAAAAAAAATCCCCATTGCTAACTTGTTTAATTCACTCGTTCTCGGTACATGTGTCATGCATGATTTAACTATCATCTGGTTGCGATGCGGTGTTCGATCTTTGGACATTTATTGTAATTAATTGCCTTGAGCAACATGTAATCTGTTGATGGTCAATGAATTCATAAGAGCTTTTATTGGTTTTATCGGTGAAAGCGATACTACTCAAAGTGGAAGGGAGCCAGGAAACTAATGAAAGAATATCTGGACAAACATTTGAAAAGGGCCCAAGAGGTCTTGAGCCTTTTTTCAGAAACGTTGCTGTTGAGCCCTTTTTAGCCCCCCACTATCAGAAAGATTGATGTTAGCTCTTCCTGATAGTGGTATTGGTGAGCGTGATCGAGTTGAATTGGGCTCAACAGCGACTTGCAAAGCCAATGTTTACCGATGTCGATGTGCCCTTTTGAAATGTTTGTCCAGATATGATGGATAGAATCGCAAGCGAGCGACGAGAGAAATGAATAGAAGTTTGAAAACTAACAGAGGGCCATATATGAACAACAATGATTAATGAAATAAGGTTTTTACTATGATCGATGGGATTAGTTAAAAGTACTGAGAGTGGGATTTTCAAACTGGAAATTCAGGTGTGGACATGTTTTTCAATTGTAAATAAGTGTTCCTTAGTCACAATGTTTACATTTTTAGCAACGACACCAATATTTAACGATACGTTTCAGTCATTTTTAGACTTTAAGAAACAGATCAATGCAAGAATACAACACTTGGTTTACTTTATTAGATGGGGCGAAAGTTGGAACCTGATTCCAACTACTTTCGAAGTAGGAGTCAAAGCCAAGGAATACATGTGAATTTGACCTAAAGCAACAATGGGGCTACTTGAACGTCATGAAACCTTCTCAAAACCATAGTGCAGGCCTTCAACTTGCAATATTATCAATTTTATCATATGGTCAAAGCTAGAGGTCACCTCTGGTGAACCAGGAGACAAACATGTATAATACGTATAATAGGTCACACATGTATCTTATCCAGTAGGAAGTTGGCCAACAGTTTTTCAGGCTAAAATTTGCGCCATTCTTGAATGTTCTGACATTTTTCATAAAAAGCGCTAGAGAAATGCTAATATGTGTATTTGTTAGAATAGCAAAGCAGTCGAAGACTTACCCATCAAGACTTGTTTGGGAGTGTGCCAAGCTGCTGTAGCAGTTGTCTTATAGTACCGATAATGTCACCAGTCACCGTGCGGCCTCCATTCGCCGTGCACATATACATATTTCTACAGGTCAAATAAAGTGAAAATATCAAGTAGTTTTCGTTAGATTTTAGAAAACCATGTTCGAAAATTAGAACTGGCATAACTTTTAGCTCGGGATTCTTGAGGTTTTTCAGTGAGGAGAATGTTGTTATGATATGATGTCAAATGTGATACCTTTAGCGAAAATACGAAACGAAATAGCTGATCAGTTAGCTAAACAAGGTTTTTCCATGCAATTTATCGGGCCTCAAACTTTCTTTTAAATGGCTTCTTGTGTTCTGAAAATTAAATAAAAAAGCTGGATGAAGGGAAAAAATAAAATTAACTGGCAGAATGAAATGGACTGTCGCAGTGTCCACACAGGCAAGAAACATTTTCTTACAACAAGGCGTTGGCTATTTCATGAAGTTTGAGCATACCTAGTTTTGAGCTTCATCCATGTTTGTTTCCTGGTTTACTGGAAGTGACTCTACAACCCTGCCTTGGCCACAGTACATAATGCATGATGCATTAAAGTGTATAATTTATGGAAAAAGTCACTTTCCAAAAAAAGTTTATAGAGCATGGTTTAGAGTTTAAACAAATACGCCCGACACCATTACTGTCGCCTACTTGTCCCATGTTCTATGTAAACCTTATGGACCGCGGGACAAATATGCATAGAATTACATGTTGATAAGAAATTGAATGAAAAAATATTATACCTATAATATCATTATTATAATAATAGATATCGATCGACACTTATGTTTCAGCATTGAATCCAGCATAAATCAATCGTTTTTGGAGTATGAATAAGTGTATTTCGTGTAAAATCGAACAAATTACGTTAAGTATATAGGACATTGCATACATCTAGGCGTTACACGTTCTATGAAAATTTCTGACTTTTGAGTACAAAAATGACCCAAATTAGTAAAACTGCTTGTTGGGGCTCACTGCAACGACATCTCCCATTTGACTCAATGCTAGGCAAGCAGCCCAATTGCTTTAATGCTGTTGCATTGGGCTGCGTGATGCTAGCCTGTTGGCGCATTACACCTATGTAATGTAAAGCTCATCCGTACTACCTCTAGGATATAAAAGAGGCACCCTTTTTGTAAAATTTTAGTTGTAAGTTGTCATCCGTATATTATCCCCCACCGAGCAAGAAAACGGCCTCTCGGTGGTGGGCAGTAAATTATTTAAAAGAGAATATCGTTCGTCATTTCGTCTGCCCTTTCGGGAGCACATAGTTAATCACAACGTAGGGCCTGGTCAACCCTGGACGAAACACTGCTTTTTGCTAAGAGATTTGAGACCAAAAATTAGTAATAATAATCGTTGAACCGTTATTTTGTAAGCATTCCAAAAATGCTAAAATCTCATCAATTTTTCAGATTAGTATATAAAGCCTTAAACGTTCTCGATTGTGATGTTTCTTTTTTCACAATGACAATGAATCCATATTTTCTTCTGTTTTGCTAGTATGCTGACAAAAGGTATCGAGTTGCAAACTTTTCGATATTTCATAACAAGAAAACAATAGTATGGAGACGCATGATAGTTCACAATTGTGGAAAAGTCCCATCTTGCTTAATTCCCATTCCTCTCACGGCCAATGCCAACGTAAGTCAGGTTTCATATAACATGTTGAATCTAAAATATTACATGAATAATGAAAACCGCAAGCACTTGCGGATATTGCTGTATCATCCCAAGAAACTAAAATTGAATCTTCTAACGCGGATGATGAGCTTTTCCGCGAGTGAGAAAAAAAAACCGCTATACATCCAAGATCGAGGTAATCATCATCATATTTTCCATCGTATGCATAAAACTCCGTAAGCTCCCGACGAAAAAGGACACTTATGTTCCCATTATGAAGCAGGAAGAAAATCTGGCAATATGAGCTGCTTAGCTTTGCTTACTACAACAACGTCTTGCGTCTTGGTTGTCTGATGGCGTAGGGGGAGATCCCCCAGTACCGGACACTTAAGCCACTAAATTCATAATTCGAAAAAATATTGATTTTATGGGCTCGTGTTACCCATTTATGATAAATATTATCATTTTTATAGTGTACAAAAATAAATTTGAAAATATAAATATGAATTTTGATATTGCATTTTGATGATGAGTTTTAGTACCAAATTGATCGATCTCGAAAGGTGGCACTCAATACCGGACAAGATCTGGAAATGCCTCGAATTCTGTAAATTTGAACATCATCGAATGTGTACACTATAGGAATAGTTTATAATTACCAATTCAATGCATTTACTACATTTACAAGAATAATTTGAGTTTTTCTTAGTTTGCAAGATGCCTATCAAAAACCTCTTTCATATATGATGAAAAATAGCACATTTTACGATGTTGTTCTGAATGTTCATTATTCTTAATTTTATTGCATATTTGATACCATGATCGACGGAACCCATGAAAAATGAAAGTATTCTGAGACACTGATGCAATAATTACAAATATATTATATAACAAATCAAGCTGTCCGAAACTGAGGGACAGGAGGTGCTAAACCAAAATTGTAATTTGTCCATATTTAGTTCAATTAAGGTACAAAATACATTCATACTATCAAATTAGGATTATGTTCGATCATGCTTGCGGGATCCAAAGTATTTTTTCATATTCAAAATATTTACTAAATAGGCTCAAAATTAAGTAGATACGTCAATTTTTTAAAGATTTTCAAACTTTTCTACTTTTTTAAAAAGGCTTGCATATTTCAAGGATGTGTTATTCTACGCAATCATTGGTCTACATAATAGCTTTCTTTGCTACTAATACACCATCTTGATTGGACCATGATTTCTCAATGTTTCGGCTTTGTCCGGTATTGGGTGCTGTCCGGCACTGGGGGATCTCCCCCTATACACATGCGACGTTTGTGGCAAACGGTAACATCGCTCCACGATTGCCCAGCATCTTGTTTGATGCCCGAACGCGTATAATGTTTTATTTATGTCTTTTAAATTTCGTTAAAATAACATCTACGACAAATCGTCTGACGGTGCCGTGGTCGTCATCAGCATAGTGTATTGAAGAAACACATTTGCTGCCATCTGTTTGGAAGCGTGATTGCGTGGCGGCAGACTGGAGAGAGATGTTCTTCCGGACAATGCTTCTACGCGCGCTTCTAACGTCTGTATTGTAACGACTATCTGGTTCACGCGCCGTGTGCCAGACGAGCCTCCACTTGTGTTTTGATGGACCAGGGCTGCCAGGTTAGATGCTTTCAGTCTTTATTATTATCGAAGTAAGCAAATGTAATTTGTTTCAATAACAAAAACAGTACCTAGGCTTCTTGCGAGCTAATTTATAGAATTCAGTTTGAAGCACATGAACTTTCCGTAAAAAGGCAGCCATGATAGTATATTACTTTTGCTGTGTTTCAAACCGGTGGTTTTATAAGTTCCCATTCTTAAAAGTTTGAAAAATAGGAATAGTTCTAATCTCGACTACACATATGCTCAGAATGTGAAACAAACCCGTTGGAATCATTACAAAAGCAGAACTTTCTCCAATGCTTTAGATGATTGTTTCCCAATTTCCCTGGCAACAATGTTCAATTAAAGAGCCCGCCGCAAACGTTTCCATGTTAGAATGCCAAACCAAAGCACCTAGCGATCCTTGTGACAAGATTTCTATAAACATTTAGAGATAAACTCCTTTCGCGAAGCATTTCACATTTGCGTGAACAAACACTCCACACCGCACAACATCGTACAAGACTGAGACTGAACGATTGACTTTGCATCCAGCATTCTCTGTCGATGATACGACCGAAGCACGAACGTGCATAACATGCTAATATAGAGCCACCTGATGGCAGCCTGGCTAGGAGAAAAGTTCACGGATCGTGAACTAGCATCGTGGCGAGGGCGGCGTCTTTCGCAAGATGTGATTTAATATGCTAAAATGATATACAACCGTGGACTAGTAAACACTGCGTTGTATTCCAAGGTGGTTTTCGCCAAACCCACCTGAAACGAGAACACCGGCGGCACACTGTGGGACAGACACCTTGTTTGGGTGGCCAAAATTTCTAGTGTTCTGAGGATGCTTCCGATGATGTCTGAGGCAAATATAATGGGTGAATCAGAGCTATAGTGTGACGTTATTTAATCTGATCGAAATAACTTACTTCTAATCTAGATCGGTATTTTAAGCGTACCAATAAAATATTTCTGACAAATGTTCCGTGGCATCTATACTCTTTTTTTTTTTTTAAAATATCGTTATTTGACATTAACCCATTAACGCCCAGTGATCTATTTTGAGATCAGATGCCTCGAACGCCCAGTGATCTATTTTGAGATCAGTAACATTTCTGAATACAGTTAATATTTTAGACAAAATGGATGGTTGGTATCTTTGGCAAGTTGTGAAAGACATTATGGGCAGTCTAATGACAGGTTTTTTAATTCATATTTCTTCCACTAGGTTGCGCTATCAGCATAATACATTTCTGTTTTGTCACCAGCTCTTGTCGACATCACCACGCTCGTCTTATACTACCATAAGCGTGGTTTGCAAATCAGAGATTCCTGAACAATTATAGAATGGTTCCTGTGCCGGAAGTCAGTGTGGGATTAAATTATGAGATTTCAGAATATATCCTGGGATGCCAATGTGGATCCAAGGGTTTCCAGTGCAGAATCCTGGGATTCCAGTGTGAATCCTGGAGTTATAGTGTGGATCGTAGGGTTTCAGTGTGGACGCTGGGATTGTAGTGTAGATTCTGGGAATCCAGTGTGGATTCTGGGAATCAGTGGGATTCAGGGAATCAGTGTGGTTCAGGGAATCCAGTGTGGATTCAGGGAATCCAGTGTGGATTCAGGGAATCCAGTGTGGGATTCAGGGAATCCAGTGTGGATCAGGGAATCCAGTGTGGATTCAGGGAATCCAGTGTGGATTCAGGGAATCCAGTGGTGGATTCAGGGAATCCAGTGTGGATTCAGGAATCCAGTGTGGATTCAGGGAATCCAGTGTGGATTCAGGGAATCCAGTGTGGATTCAGGAATCCAGTGTGGATTCAGGGAATCCAGTGTGGATTCAGGGAATCCAGTGTGGATTCAGGGAATCCAGTGTGATTCAGGGAATCCAGTGTGGATTCAGGGAATCCAGTGTGGATTCAGGGAATCCAGTGTGGATTCAGGGAATCCAGTGTGGATTCAGGGAATCCAGTGTGGATTCAGGGAATCCAGTGTGGATTCAGGGAATCCAGTGTGGATTCGGGAATCCAGTGTGGATTCTGGAATCCAGTGTGGATTCTGGGAATCCAGTGTGGATTCTGGGAATCCAGTGTGGATTCTGGGAATCCAGCGTGGATTCTGGGAATCCAGCGTGGATTCTGGGAATCCAGCGTGGATTCTGGAATCCAGCGTGGATTCTGGGAATCCAGTGTGGGATTCAGGGAATCCAGTGGTGGATTCAGCGAGGATTCAGGATCCAGTGTGGATTCAGCGAATCAGTGTGGATTCAGCGAATCCAGTGTGGATTCAGCGAATCCAGTGTGGATTCAGGGAATCCAGTGTGGATTCAGGGAATCCAGTGTGGATTCAGGGAATCCAGTGTGGATTCAGGGAATCCAGTGTGGATTCAGGGAATCCAGTGTGGATTCAGGAATCCAGTGTGGATTCAGGGAATCCAGTGTGGATTCTGGGAATCCAGTGTGGATTCTGAGAATCCAGTGTGGATTCTGAGAATCCAGTGTGGATTCTGAGAATCCAGTGTGGATTCTGGGAATCCAGTGTGGATTCTGGGAATCCAGCGTGGATTCTGGGAATCCAGCGTGGATTCTGGGAATCCAGCGTGGATTCTGGGAATCCAGTGTGGATTCTGGGAATCCAGTGTGGATTCTGGGAATCCAGTGTGGATTCTGGGAATCCAGTGGTGGATTCTGGGAATCCAGTGTGGATTCTGGGAATCCAGTGTGGATTCTGGGAATCCAGTGTGGATTCTGGGAATCCAGCGTGGATTCTGGGAATCCAGCGTGGATTCTGGGAATCCAGCGTGGATTCTGGGAATCCAGCGAAGCGTGGATTTCTGGGAATCCAGTGGTGGATTCTGGAATCCAGTGTGGATTTGGGAATCCAGCGTGGATTCTGGGAATCCAGCGTGGATTCTGGGAATCCAGTGCGTGGATTCTGGGAATCCAGTGTGGATTCTGGGAATCCAGTGTGGATTCTGGGAA
Organism: Aedes aegypti; assembly: GCF_002204515.2. NCBI lineage: Eukaryota > Metazoa > Arthropoda > Insecta > Diptera > Culicidae > Aedes > Aedes aegypti. Next base: position 110,562,017 of record NC_035109.1, read on the forward strand.
TCCAGTGTGGATTCTGGGAATCCAGTGTGGATTCTGGGAATCCAGTGTGGATTCTGGGAATCCAGTGTGGATTCTGGGAATCCAGTGTGGATTCTGGGAATCCAGTGTGGATTCTGGAATCCGTGTGGATTCTGGGAATCCAGTGTGGATTCTGGGAATCCAGTGTGGATTCTGGGAATCCAGTGTGGTTCTGGGAATCCAGTGTGGATTCTGGGGAATCCAGTGTGGATTCTGGGAATCCAGTGTGGATTCTTGGGAATCCAGTGTGGATTCTGGGAATCCAGTGTGGATTCTGGGAATCCAGTGTGGATTCTGGAATCCAGTGTGGATTCTGGGAATCCAGTGTGGATTCTGGGAATCCAGTGTGGATTCTGGGAATCCCAGTGTGGATTCTGGGAATCCCAGTTGTCTGGAATCCAGTGGGATTCTGGGAATCCAGTGTGGATTCTGGGAATCCAGTGTGGATTCTGGGAATCCAGTGTGGATTCTGGGGAATCCAGTGTGGATTCTGGAATCCAGTGTGGATTCTGGGAATCCAGTGTGGATTCAGGGAATCCAGTGTGGATTCTGGGAATCCAGTGTGGATTTCTGGGAATCCAGGGAATCCAGTGTGGATTCTGGGAATCCAGTGTGGATTCTGGGGAATCCAGTGTGGATTCTGGGAATCCAGTGTGGATTCTGGAATCCAGTGTGGATTCTGGGAATCCAGTGTGGATTCTGGAATCCAGTGTGGATTCAGGGAATCCAGTGTGGATTCTGGGAATCCAGTGTGGATTCAGGGAATCCAGTGTGGATTCTGGGAATCCAGTGTGGATTCAGGAATCCAGTGTGGATTCTGGGAATCCAGTGTGGATTCAGGGAATCCAGTGTGGATCAGGGAATCCAGTGTGGATTCTGGGAATCCAGTGTGGATTCTGAGAATCCAGTGTGGGATTCTGAGAATCCAGTGTGGATTCTGAGAATCCAGTGTGGATTCTGAGAATCCAGTGTGGATTCTGGGAATCCAGTGTGGATTCTGGAATCCAGTGTGGATTCAGGGAATCCAGTGTGGATTCAGGGACATCCAGTGTGGATTCAGGGAATCCAGTGTGGATTCTGGGAATCCAGCGTGGATTCTGGAATCCAGCGTGGATTCTGGGAATCCAGCGTGGATTCTGGGAATCCAGCGTGGATTCTGGGAATCCCAGCGTGGATTTCTTGGGAATCCAGCGTGGATTCTGGAATTCAGTGTGGATTCTGGGAATCCAGTGTGGATTCTGGGAATCCAGTGTGGATTCTGGGAATCCAGTGTGGATTCTGGGAATCCAGTGTGGATTCAGGGAATCCAGTGTGGATTCAGGGAATCCAGTGTGGATTCAGGGAATCCAGTGTGGATTCAGGGAATCCAGTGTGGATTCAGGGAATCCAGTGTGGATTCTGGGAATCCAGTGTGGATTCTGGGAATCAGTGTGGATTCTGGGAATCCAGTGTGGATTCAGGGAATCCAGTGTGGATTCTGGAAATCCAGTGTGGATTCTGAGAATCCAGTGTGGATTCTGAGAATCCAGTGTGGATTCTGAGAATCCAGTGTGGATTCTGGAATCCAGTGTGGATTCTGAAATCCAGCGTGGATTCTGGAACCAGGTGGATCTGGAATCCAGCGTGGATTCTGGGAATCCAGCGTGGATTCTGGGAATTCCAGCGTGGGATTCTGGGAATCCAGTGTGGATCTGGGAATCCGTGGATTCTGGGAATCCGTGTGGTTCTGGATCCATGTGTTTGGATCCAGTGTGGATTCTGGGAATCCAGTGTGGATTCTGGGAATCCGTGTGGATCTGGGAATCCAGGTGGATTCTGGGGATTCTGGGATCTGGGAATCCCAGTCTGGTCTGGGATCCCATTCTGGGAATCCAGTGTGGATTCTGTAGTGTGATTCTGGGAATCCAGCGTGGATTCTGGGAATCCAGGTGATTCTGGGAATCCCAGTGTGGATCTGGATCAGGTGGGATTCTGGGAATCCAGTGGGGGATCCAGTGATTCTGGGAATCCCAGTCGTGGATTCTGGGAATCCAGTGTGGATTCTGGGAATCCAGCGTGGGATTCTGGGAATCCAGTGTGGATTCTGGGAATCCAGTGTGGATTCTGGGAATCCAGTGTGGATTCTGGAATCCAGGGGGTGTGGATTCTGGGAATCCAGTGGTGGATTCTGGGAATCCAGTGTGGATTCTGGGAATCCAGTGTGGATTCTGGGAATCCAGTGTGGATTCTGGGAATCCAGTGTGGATTCTGGGAATCCAGTTGTGGATTCTGGGAATCCAGTGTGGATTATCTGGGAATCCAGTGTGGATTCTGGGAATCCAGGTGGATCTGGGGAATCCAGTGGGATCTCCAGTGTGGATTCTGGGCAATCCAGTGTGGATTCTGGGAATCCAGTGTGGATTCTGGAATCCAGTGTGTGGGAATGTGGTCTGGGAATCCAGTGTGGATTCTGGGAATCCAGTGTGGATTTCTGGGAATCCAGTGTGGATTCTGGAATCCAGTGTGGATTCTGGGAATCCAGTGTGGATTCCTAAGGGGAATCCCAGTGTGGATTCTGGGAATCCCAGTGTGGATTCTGGGAATCCAGTGTGGATTCTGGGATCCAGTGTGGACTGGAAAAGTGGGGGGGATCCAGTGTGGATTCTGGGAATCCAGTGTGGATTCTGGAATCCAGTGTGGATTCTGGGAATCCAAGTGTGATTCTGGGAATCCAGTGTGGATTCTGGGAACCCAGTGTGGATTCTGGGAATCCAGTGTGGATTCTGGGAATCCAGTGGTGGATTCTGGGAATCCAGTGTGGATTCTGGGAATCCAGTGGTGGATTCTGGGAATCCAGTGTGGATTCTGGGAATCCAGTGTGGATTCTGGGAATCCAGTGTGGATTCTGGGAATCCAGGTGATTCTGGAATGCAGTGGATTCTGGGAATCAGTGTGGATTCTGGAATCCAGTGTGGATTCTGGGAATCGTGTGGATTCTGGGGAATCAGTGTGGATTCTGGGAATCCATGTGGATTCTGGGAATCCAGTGTGGTTCTGGGAATCCAGTGTGGATTCTGGGAATCCAGTGTGGATTCTGGGAATCCAGTGTGGATTCTGGGAATCCAGTGTGGATTCTGGGAATCCAGTGTGGATTCTGGAATCCAGTGTGGATTCTGGGAATCCAGTGTGGATTCTGGGAATCCAGTGTGGATTCTGGAATCCAGTGTGGATTCTGGGAATTCCAGTGTGGATTCTGGGAATCCAGTGTGGATTCTGGGAATCCAGTGTGGATTCTGGGAATCCAGTGTGGATTCTGGGAATCCAGTGTGGATTCTGGGAATCCAGTGTGGATTCTGGGAATCCAGTGTGGATTCTGGGAATCCAGTGTGGATTCTGGGAATCCAGTGTGGATTCTGGAATCCAGTGTGGATTCTGGGAATCCAGTGTGGATTCTGGGAATCCAGTGTGGATTCTGGGAATCCAGTGTGGATTCTGGGAATCCAGTGTGGATTCTGGGAATCCAGTGTGGATTCTGGGAATCCAGTGTGGATTCTGGAATCCAGTGTGGATTCTGGGAAATCCAGCGTGGATTCTGGAATCGTGTGGATTCTGGGAATCCAGTGTGGATTCTGGAATCCAGTGGTTGGATTCTGGGAATCCAAGTGTGGATTCTGGGAATCCAGTGGGATTCTGGAATCCAGTGTGGATTCTGGGAATCCAGGTGGATCTGGGAATCCAGTGTGATTCTGGGAATCCAGTGTGGATTCTGGGAATCCAGTGTGGGATTCTGGGAATCCAGTGTGGATTCTGGGAATCCAGTGTGGATTCTGGATCCAGTGTGGATTCTGGGAATCCCAGTGTGGATTCTGGGAATCCAGTGTGGATTCTTGGGAATCCAGTGTGGATTCTGGAATCCAGTGTGGATTCTGGGAATCCAGTGTGGATTCTGGAATCCAGTGTGGATTCTGGGAATCCAGTGTGGATTCTGGGAATCCAGTGTGGGAGTTCTGGGGAATCCAGTGTGGATTTCTGGAATCCAGTGTGGATTTCTGGGGAATCCCAGTGTGGATTCTGGAATCCAGTGTGGATTCTGGAATCCAGTGTGGATTTCTGGGAATCCAGTGTGGATTCTGGGAATCCAGTGTGGATTCGGGAATGGGAATCCAGTGTGGATTCTGGGAATCCAGTGTGGATTCTGGGAATCCAGTGTGGATTCTGGGAATCCAGTGTGGATTCTGGGAATCCAGTGTGGATTCTGGGAATCCAGTGTGGATTCTGGGAATCCAGTGTGGATTCTGGAATCCAGTGTGGATTCTGGGAATCCAGTGTGGATTCTGGGAATCCAGTGTGGATTCTGGAATCCAGTGGATTCTGGGAATCCAGTGTGGATTCTGGGAATCCAGTGTGGATTCTGGAATCCGTGTGGATTCTGGGAATCCAGTGTGGATTCTGGGAATCCAGTGTGGATTCTGGGAATCCAGTGTGGATTCTGGGAATCCAGTGTGGATTCTGGGAATCCAGTGTGGATTCTGGGAATCCAGTGTGGATTCTGGAATCCAGTGTGGATTCTGGGAATCCAGTGTGGATTCTGGGAATCCAGTGTGGATTCTGGAATCCAGTGTGGATTCTGGGAATCCAGTGTGGATTCTGGAATCCAGGTGGATTCTGGGAATCCAGTGTGGATTCTGGGAATCCAGTGTGGATTCTGGGAATCCAGTGTGGATTCTGGGAATCCAGTGTGGATTCTGGGAATCCAGTGTGGATTCTGGGAATCCAGTGTGGATTCTGGGAATCCAGTGTGGATTCTGGGAATCCAGTGTGGATTCTGGGAATCCAGTGTGGATTCTGGGAATCCAGTGTGGATTCTGGAATCCAGTGTGGATTCTGGGAATCCAGTGTGGATTCTGGGAATCCAGTGTGGATTCTGGGAATCCAGTGTGGATTCTGGGAATCCAGTGTGGATTCTGGGAATCCAGTGTGGATTCTGGGAATCCAGTGTGGATTCTGGAATCCAGTGTGGATTCTGGGAATCCAGTGTGGATTCTGGGAATCCAGTGTGGATTCTGGGAATCCAGTGTGGATTCTGGGAATCCAGTGTGGATTCTGGGAATCCAGTGTGGATTCTGGGAATCCAGTGTGGATTCTGGGAATCCAGTGTGGATTCTGGGAATCCAGTGTGGATTCTGGGAATCCAGTGTGGATTCTGGGAATCCAGTGTGGATTCTGGGAATCCAGTGTGGATTCTGGGAATCCAGTGTGGATTCTGGAATCCAGTGTGGATTCTGGGAATCCAGTGTGGATTCTGGGAATCCAGTGTGGATTCTGGGAATCCAGTGTGGATTCTGGGAATCCAGTGTGGATTCTGGGAATCCAGTGTGGATTCTGGGAATCCAGTGTGGATTCTGGGAATCCAGTGTGGATTCTGGGAATCCAGTGTGGATTCTGGGAATCCAGTGTGGATTCTGGGAATCCAGTGTGGATTCTGGGAATCCAGTGTGGATTCTGGGAATCCAGTGTGGATTCTGGGAATCCAGTGTGGATTCTGGGAATCCAGTGTGGATTCTGGGAATCCAGTGTGGATTCTGGAATCCAGTGTGGATCTGGGAATCCAGTGTGGATTCTGGGAATCCAGTGTGGATTCTGGGAATCCAGTGTGGATTCTGGGAATCCAGTGTGGATTCTGGGAATCCAGTGTGGATTCTGGGAATCCAGTGTGGATTCTGGAATCCAGTGTGGATTCTGGGAATCCAGTGTGGATTCTGGGAATCCAGTGTGGATTCTGGAATCCAGTGTGGGATTCTGGGAATCCAGTGTGGATTCTGGGAATCCAGTGTGGATTCTGGAATCCAGTGTGGATTCTGGGAATCCAGTGTGGATTCTGGGAATCCAGTGTGGATTCTGGGAATCCAGTGTGGATTCTGGGAATCCAGTGTGGATTCTGGGAATCCAGTGTGGATTCTGGGAATCCAGTGTGGATTCTGGGAATCCAGTGTGGATTCTGGGAATCCAGTGTGGATTCTGGGAATCCAGTGTGGATTCTGGGAATCAGTGTGGATTCTGGAATCCAGTGTGGATTCTGGGAATCCAGTGTGGATTCTGGGAATCCAGTGTGGATTCGGAATCCAGTGTGGATTCTGGGAATCCAGTGTGGATTCTGGGAATCCAGTGTGGATTCTGGGAATCCAGTGTGGATTCTGGGAATCCAGTGTGGATTCTGGGAATCCAGTGTGGATTCTGGGAATCCAGTGTGGATTCTGGAATCCAGTGTGGATTCTGGGAATCCAGTGTGGATTCTGGGAATCCAGTGTGGATTCTGGAATCCAGTGTGGATTCTGGGAATCCAGTGTGGATTCTGGGAATCCAGTGTGGATTCTGGGAATCCAGTGTGGATTCTGGGAATCCAGTGTGGATTCTGGGAATCCAGTGTGGATTGGGAATCCAGTGTGGATTCTGGGAATCCAGTGTGGATTCTGGGAATCCAGTGTGGATTCTGGGAATCCAGTGTGGATTCTGGGAATCCAGTGTGGATTCTGGGAATCCAGTGTGGATTCTGGGAATCCAGTGTGGATTCTGGGAATCCAGTGTGGATTCTGGGAATCCAGTGTGGATTCTGGGAATCCAGTGTGGATTCTGGGAATCCAGTGTGGATTCTGGGAATCCAGTGTGGATTCTGGGAATCCAGTGTGGATTCTGGGAATCCAGTGTGGATTCTGGGAATCCAGTGTGGATTCTGGGAATCCAGTGTGGATTCTGGGAATCCAGTGTGGATTCTGGGAATCCAGTGTGGATTCTGGAATCCAGTGTGGATTCTGGGAATCCAGTGTGGATTCTGGGAATCCAGTGTGGATTCTGGGAATCCAGTGTGGATTCTGGGAATCCAGTGTGGATTCTGGGAATCCAGTGTGGATTCTGGGAATCCAGTGTGGATTCTGGGAATCCAGTGTGGATTCTGGGAATCCAGTGTGGATTCTGGGAATCCAGTGTGGATTCTGGGAATCCAGTGTGGATTCTGGGAATCCAGTGTGGATTCTGGGAATCCAGTGTGGATTCTGGGAATCCAGTGTGGATTCTAGGAATCCAGTGTGGAATTCCACACTGGATTCCAGAATCCACACTGGATTCCCAGAATCACACTGGATTCTCAGAATCCCACTGGATTCCAGAATCCCACTGGATTCGGAATCACACTGGATTCAGAAATCCACACTGGATTCCAGAATCCACACTGGATTCCAGAATCCACACTGATTCCAGAATCCACACTGGATTCCAGAATCCACACTGGATTCCCAGAATCCACACTGGATTCCAGAATCCACACTGGATTCCCAGAATCCACACTGGATTCCCAGAATCCACACTGGATTCCCAGAATCCACACTGGATTCCCAGAATCCACACTGGATTCCAGAATCCACACTGGATTCCAGAATCCACACTGGATTCCCAGAATCCACACTGGATTCCCAGAATCCACACTGGATTCCCAGAATCCACACTGGATTCCAGAATCCACACTGGATTCCCAGAATCCACACTGATTCCCAGAATCCACACTGGATTCCCAGAATCCACACTGGATTCCCAAATCCACACTGGATTCCAGAATCCACACTGGATTCCCAGAATCCACACTGGATTCCAGAATCCACACTGGATTCCCAGAATCCACACTGGATTCCCAGAATCCACACTGGATTCCCAGAATCCACACTGGATTCCCAGAATCCACACTGATTCCCAGAATCCACACTGGATTCCCAGAATCCACACTGGATTCCCAGAATCCACACTGGATTCCCAGAATCCACACTGGATTCCCAGAATCCACACTGGATTCCCAGAATCCACACTGGATTCCCAGAATCCACACTGGATTCCCAGAATCCACACTGGATTCCCAGAATCCACACTGGATTCCCAGAATCCACACTGGATTCCCAGAATCCACACTGGATTCCCAGAATCCACACTGGATTCCCAGAATCCACACTGGATTCCCAGAATCCACACTGGATTCCCAGAATCCACACTGGATTCCCAGAATCCACACTGGATTCCCAGAATCCACACTGGATTCCCAGAATCCACACTGGATTCCCAGAATCCACACTGGATTCCCAGAATCCACACTGGATTCCCAGAATCCACACTGGATTCCCAGAATCCACACTGGATTCCCAGAATCCACACTGGATTCCCAGAATCCACACTGGATTCCCAGAATCCACACTGGATTCCCAGAATCCACACTGGATTCCCAGAATCCACACTGGATTCCCAGAATCCACACTGGATTCCCAGAATCCACACTGGATTCCCAGAATCCACACTGGATTCCCAGAATCCACACTGGATTCCCAGAATCCACACTGGATTCCCAGAATCCACACTGGATTCCAGAATCCACACTGGATTCCCAGAATCCACACTGGATTCCCAGAATCCACACTGGATTCCCAGAATCCACACTGGATTCCCAGAATCCACACTGGATTCCCAGAATCCACACTGGATTCCCAGAATCCACACTGGATTCCCAGAATCCACACTGGATTCCCAGAATCCACACTGGATTCCCAGAATCCACACTGGATTCCCAGAATCCACACTGGATTCCCAGAATCCACACTGGATTCCCAGAATCCACACTGGATTCCCAGAATCCACACTGGATTCCCAGAATCCACACTGGATTCCCAGAATCCACACTGGATTCCCAGAATCCACACTGGATTCCCAGAATCCACACTGGATTCCCAGAATCCACACTGGATTCCCAGAATCCACACTGGATTCCCAGAATCCACACTGGATTCCCAGAATCCACACTGGATTCCCAGAATCCACACTGGATTCCCAGAATCCACACTGGATTCCCAGAATCCACACTGGATTCCCAGAATCCACACTGGATTCCCAGAATCCACACTGGATTCCCAGAATCCACACTGGATTCCAGAATCCACACTGGATTCCCAGAATCCACACTGGATTCCCAGAATCCACACTGGATTCCCAGAATCCACACTGGATTCCCAGAATCCACACTGGATTCCCAGAATCCACACTGGATTCCCAGAATCCACACTGGATTCCCAGAATCCACACTGGATTCCCAGAATCCACACTGGATTCCCAGAATCCACACTGGATTCCCAGAATCCACACTGGATTCCCAGAATCCACACTGGATTCCCAGAATCCACACTGGATTCCCAGAATCCACACTGGATTCCCAGAATCCACACTGGATTCCCAGAATCCACACTGGATTCCCAGAATCCACACTGGATTCCCAGAATCCACACTGGATTCCCAGAATCCACACTGGATTCCCAGAATCCACACTGGATTCCCAGAATCCACACTGGATTCCCAGAATCCACACTGGATTCCCAGAATCCACACTGGATTCCCAGAATCCACACTGGATTCCCAGAATCCACACTGGATTCCCAGAATCCACACTGGATTCCCAGAATCCACACTGGATTCCCAGAATCCACACTGGATTCCCAGAATCCACACTGGATTCCCAGAATCCACACTGGATTCCCAGAATCCACACTGGATTCCCAGAATCCACACTGGATTCCCAGAATCCACACTGGATTCCCAGAATCCACACTGGATTCCCAGAATCCACACTGGATTCCCAGAATCCACACTGGATTCCCAGAATCCACACTGGATTCCCAGAATCCACACTGGATTCCCAGAATCCACACTGGATTCCCAGAATCCACACTGGATTCCCAGAATCCACACTGGATTCCCAGAATCCACACTGGATTCCCAGAATCCACACTGGATTCCCAGAATCCACACTGGATTCCAGAATCCACACTGGATTCCCAGAATCCACACTGGATTCCCAGAATCCACACTGGATTCCCAGAATCCACACTGGATTCCCAGAATCCACACTGGATTCCCAGAATCCACACTGGATTCCCAGAATCCACACTGGATTCCCAGAATCCACACTGGATTCCCAGAATCCACACTGGATTCCCAGAATCCACACTGGATTCCCAGAATCCACACTGGATTCCCAGAATCCACACTGGATTCCCAGAATCCACACTGGATTCCCAGAATCCACACTGGATTCCCAGAATCCACACTGGATTCCCAGAATCCACACTGGATTCCCAGAATCCACACTGGATTCCCAGAATCCACACTGGATTCCCAGAATCCACACTGGATTCCCAGAATCCACACTGGATTCCCAGAATCCACACTGGATTCCCAGAATCCACACTGGATTCCCAGAATCCACACTGGATTCCCAGAATCCACACTGGATTCCCAGAATCCACACTGGATTCCCAGAATCCACACTGGATTCCCAGAATCCACACTGGATTCCCAGAATCCACACTGGATTCCCAGAATCCACACTGGATTCCCAGAATCCACACTGGATTCCCAGAATCCACACTGGATTCCCAGAATCCACACTGGATTCCCAGAATCCACACTGGATTCCCAGAATCCACACTGGATTCCCAGAATCCACACTGGATTCCCAGAATCCACACTGGATTCCCAGAATCCACACTGGATTCCCAGAATCCACACTGGATTCCCAGAATCCACACTGGATTCCCAGAATCCACACTGGATTCCCAGAATCCACACTGGATTCCCAGAATCCACACTGGATTCCCAGAATCCACACTGGATTCCCAGAATCCACACTGGATTCCCAGAATCCACACTGGATTCCCAGAATCCACACTGGATTCCCAGAATCCACACTGGATTCCCAGAATCCACACTGGATTCCCAGAATCCACACTGGATTCCCAGAATCCACACTGGATTCCCAGAATCCACACTGGATTCCCAGAATCCACACTGGATTCCCAGAATCCACACTGGATTCCCAGAATCCACACTGGATTCCCAGAATCCACACTGGATTCCCAGAATCCACACTGGATTCCCAGAATCCACACTGGATTCCCAGAATCCACACTGGATTCCCAGAATCCACACTGGATTCCCAGAATCCACACTGGATTCCCAGAATCCACACTGGATTCCCAGAATCCACACTGGATTCCCAGAATCCACACTGGATTCCCAGAATCCACACTGGATTCCCAGAATCCACACTGGATTCCCAGAATCCACACTGGATTCCCAGAATCCACACTGGATTCCCAGAATCCACACTGGATTCCCAGAATCCACACTGGATTCCCAGAATCCACACTGGATTCCCAGAATCCACACTGGATTCCCAGAATCCACACTGGATTCCCAGAATCCACACTGGATTCCAGAATCCACACTGGATTCCCAGAATCCACACTGGATTCCCAGAATCCACACTGGATTCCCAGAATCCACACTGGATTCCCAGAATCCACACTGGATTCCCAGAATCCACACTGGATTCCCAGAATCCACACTGGATTCCCAGAATCCACACTGGATTCCCAGAATCCACACTGGATTCCCAGAATCCACACTGGATTCCCAGAATCCACACTGGATTCCCAGAATCCACACTGGATTCCCAGAATCCACACTGGATTCCCAGAATCCACTGGATTCCCAGAATCCACACTGGATTCCAGAATCCACACTGGATTCCCAGAATCCACACTGGATTCCCAGAATCCACACTGGATTCCCAGAATCCACACTGGATTCCCAGAATCCACACTGGATTCCCAGAATCCACACTGGATTCCCAGAATCCACACTGGATTCCCAGAATCCACACTGGATTCCCAGAATCCACACTGGATTCCCAGAATCCACACTGGATTCCCAGAATCCACACTGGATTCCCAGAATCCACACTGGATTCCCAGAATCCACACTGGATTCCCAGAATCCACACTGGATTCCCAGAATCCACACTGGATTCCCAGAATCCACACTGGATTCCCAGAATCCACACTGGATTCCCAGAATCCACACTGGATTCCCAGAATCCACACTGGATTCCCAGAATCCACACTGGATTCCCAGAATCCACACTGGATTCCCAGAATCCACACTGGATTCCCAGAATCCACACTGGATTCCCAGAATCCACACTGGATTCCCAGAATCCACACTGGATTCCCAGAATCCACACTGGATTCCCAGAATCCACACTGGATTTCCCAGAATCCACACTGGATTCCAGAATCCACACTGGATTCCCAGAATCCACACTGGATTCCCAGAATCCACACTGGATTCCCAGAATCCACACTGGATTCCCAGAATCCACACTGGATTCCCAGAATCCACACTGGATTCCAGAATCCACAACTGGATTCCCAGAATCACACTGGATTCCAGAATCCACACTGGATTCCAGAATCCACACTGGATTCCCAGAATCCACACTGGATTCCCAGAATCCACACTGGATTCCCAGAATCCACACTGGATTCCCAGAATCCACACTGGATTCCAGAATCACACTGGAATTCCCAGAATCCACACTGGATTCCAGAATCCACACTGGATTCCAGAATCCACACTGGATTCCCAGAATCCACACTGGATTCCCAGAATCCACACTTTCCAGAATCCACACTGGATTCCCAAGAATCCACACTGGATTCCCAGAATCCACACTGGATTCCCAGAATCCACACTGGAATTCCCAGAATCCACATGGATTCCCAGAATCACACTGATTCCCAGAATCCACACTGGATTCCAGAATCCCACACTGGATTCCCAGAATCCACACTGGATTCCCAGAATCCACACTGGATTCCCAGAATCCACACTGGATTCCCAGAATCCACACTGGATTCCCAGAATCCACACTGGATTCCCAGAATCCACACTGGATTCCCAGAATCCACACTGGATTCCCAGAATCCACACTGGATTCCAGAATCCACACTGGATTCCCAGAATCCACACTGGATTCCCAGAATCCACACTGGATTCCCAGAATCCACACTGGATTCCCAGAATCCACACTGGATTCCCAGAATCCACACTGGATTCCCAGAATCCACACTGGATCCCAGAATCCACACTGGATTCCCAGAATCCACACTGGATTCCCAGAATCCCACTGGATTCCAGAATCCACACTGGATTCCCAGAATCCACACTGGATTCCAGAATCCACACTGGATTCCCAGAATCCACACTGGATTCCCAGAATCCACACTGGATTCCCAGAATCCACACTGGATTCCCAGAATCCACACTGGATTCCCAGATCCACACTGGATTCCCAGAATCCACACTGGATTCCCAGAATCCACACTGGATTCCCAGAACCACACTGGATTCCCAGAATCCACACTGGATTCCAGAATCCACACTGGATTCCCAGAATCCACACTGGATTCCCAGAATCCACACTGGATTCCCAGAATCCACACTGGATTCCCAGAATCCACACTGGATTCCCAGAATCCACACTGGATTCCCAATCCACACTGGATTCCCAGAATCCACACTGGATTCCCAGAATCCACATGGATTCCCAGAATCCACACTGGATTCCAGAATCCACACTGGATTCCCAGAATCCACCACCTGGATTCCCAGAATCCACACTGATTCCCAGAATCCACACTGGATTCCCAGAATCCACACTGGATCCCTGAATCCACACTGGATTCCCTGAATCCACACTGGATTCCCAGAATCCACACTGGATTCCCAGAATCCACACTGGATTCCCAGAATCCACACGGATTCCCAGAATCCACACTGGATTCCCAGAATCCACACTGGATTCCCAGAATCCACACTGGATTCCCAGAATCCACACTGGATCCCAGAATCCACACTGGATTCCAGAATCCACACTGGATTCCCAGAATCCACACTGGATTCCCAGAATCCACACTGGATTCCCAGAATCCACACTGGATTCCCAGAATCCACACTGGATTCCCAGAATCCACACTGGATTCCCAGAATCCACACTGGATTCCCAGAATCCACACTGGATTCCCAGAATCCACACTGGATTCCCAGAATCCACACTGGATTCCCAGAATCCACACTGGATTCCCAATCCACACTGGATTCCCAGAATCCACACTGGATTCCCAGAATCCACACTATTCCCAGAATCCACACTGGATTCCAGAATCCACACTGGATTCCCAGAATCCACACTGGATTCCCAGAATCCACACTGGATTCCCAGAATCCACACTGGATTCCCAGAATCCACACTGGATTCCCAGAATCCACACTGGATTCCCAGAATCCACACTGTTCCCAGAATCCACACTGGATTCCCAGAATCCACACTGGATTCCCAGAATCCACACTGGATTCCCAGAATCCACACTGGATTCCCAGAATCCACACTGGATTCCAGAATCCACACTGGATTCCCAGAATCCACACTGGATTCCCAGAATCCACACTGGATTCCAGAATCCACACTGGATTCCCAGAATCCACACTGGATTCCCAGAATCCACACTGGATTCCCAGAATCCACACTGGATTCCAGAATCCACACTGGATTCCCAGAATCCACACTGGATTCCCAGAATCCACACTGGATTCCCAGAATCCACACTGGATTCCCAGAATCCACACTGGATTCCCAGAATCCACACTGGATTCCCAGAATCCACACTGGATTCCAGAATCCACACTGGATTCCCAGAATCCACACTGGATTCCAGAATCCACACTGGATTCCAGAATCCACACTGGATTCCCAGAATCCACACTGGATTCCCAGAATCCACACTGGATTCCCAGAATCCACACTGGATTCCCAGAATCCACGCTGGATTCCCAGAATCCACGCTGGATTCCCAGAATCCACACTGGATTCCCAGAATCCACACTGGATTCCCAGAATCCACACTGGATTCCCAGAATCCACACTGGATTCCCAGAATCCACACTGGATTCCCAGAATCCACACTGGATTCCCAGAATCCACACTGGATTCCCTGAATCCACTGGATTCCCAGAATCCACACTGGATTCCAGAATCCACACTGGATTCCAGAATCCACACTGGATTCCCAGAATCCACACTGGATTCCAGAATCCACACTGGATTCCCAGAATCCACACTGGATTCCCAGAATCCACACTGGATTCCCAGAATCCACACTGGATTCCCAGAATCCACACTGGATTCCCAGAATCCACACTGGATTCCCAGAATCCACACTGGATTCCCAGAATCCACACTGGATTCCCAGAATCCACACTGGATTCCCAGAATCCACACTGGATTCCCAGAATCCACACTGGATTCCCAGAATCCACACTGGATTCCCAGAATCCACACTGGATTCCCAGAATCCACACTGGATTCCCAGAATCCACACTGGATTCCCAGAATCCACACTGGATTCCCAGAATCCACACTGGATTCCCAGAATCCACACTGGATTCCAGAATCCACACTGGATTCCCAGAATCCACACTGGATTCCCAGAATCCACACTGGATTCCCAGAATCCACACTGGATTCCCAGAATCCACACTGGATTCCCAGAATCCACGCTGGATTCCAGAATCCACACTGGATTCCCAGAATCCACTGGATTCCCAAATCCACTGGATTCCCAGAATCCACACTGGATTCCCAGAATCCACACTGGATTCCCAGAATCCACACTGGATTCCCAGAATCCACACTGGATTCCCAGAATCCACACTGGATTCCCAGAATCCACACTGGATTCCCAGAATCACACTGGATTCCCAGATCCACACTGGATTCCCAGAATCCACAACTGGATTCCCAGAATCCACACTGGATTCCCAGAATCCCACACTGGATTCCCCAGAATCCACACTGGATTCCCAGAAATCCACACTGGATTCCCAGAATCCACACTGGATTCCCAGAATCCACACTGGATTCCCAGAATCCACACTGGATTCCAGAATCCACACTGGATTCCCAGAATCACACTGGATTCCCAGAATCCACTGGATTCCCAGAATCCACACGGATCCAGATCCCACTGGATTCCCAGAATCCACACTGGATTTCCCAGAATCCACACTGGATTCCAGAATCCACACTGGATTCCCAGAATCCACACTGGATTCCAGAATCCACACTGGATTCCCAGAATCCACACTGGATTCCCAGAATCCACACTGGATTCCGAACCACTGGATTCCAGAATCCACACTGGATTCCCAGAATCCACACTGGATTCCCAGAATCCACACGGATTCCCAGAATCCACATGGATTCCCAGAATCCACACTGGATTCCCAGAATCCACACTGGATTCCCAGAATCCACACTGGATTCCCAGAATCCACACTGGATTCCCAGAATCCACACTGGATTCCCAGAATCCACACTGGATTCCCAGAATCCACACTGGATTCCCAGAATCCACACTGGATTCCCAGAATCCACACTGGATTCCCAGAATTCCACACTGGATCCCCAGAATCCACACTGGATTCCCAGAATCCACAGCTGGATTCCCAGAATCCACACTGGATTCCAGAAATCCACACTGGATCCCAGAATCCACACTGGATTCCCAGAATCCACACTGGATTCCCAGAATCCACACTGGATTCCCAGAATCCACACTGGATTCCCAGAATCCACACTGGATTCCCAGAATCCACACTGGATTCCCCAGAATCCACGCTGGATTCCCAGAATCCACGCTGGATTCCCCAGATCCACACTGGATTCCCAGAATCCACGCTGGATTCCCAGAATCCCGCTGGATTCCGAATCCACCTGGATTCCCACTGGATTCCCAGAATTCCACACTGGATTCCCAGGAATCCCACACTGGATTTCCCAGAATTCCACAACTGGTTTCCCAGAATCCACACTGGATTCCCAGAATCCAACACTGGGATTCCCAGAATCCAACACCTGGATTTCCCAGAAATCCGACGCTGGAATTCCCAGAATTCCACGCTGGATTCCCAAATCCACGCTTGGTTCCAGAATCCAGCGCTGGTCCCCAGAATCCACGCTGGATTCCCCAGAATTCCACGCTGGATTCCCCAGAATCCACGCTGGGATTCCCTGGAATCCACGCTGGATTCCAGAATCCACGCTGGATTCCAGAATCCACACTGGATTCCCAGAATCCACACTGGATTCCCAGAATCCACACTGGATTCCCAGAATCACGCTGGATTCCCAGAATCACGCTGGATTCCCAGAATCCACGCTGGATTCCCAGATCCACGCTGGATTCCAGAATCCACGCTGGATTCCCAGAATCCACGCTGGATTCCCAGAATCCACGCTGGATTCCCAGAATCCACGCTGGATTCCCAGAATCCACGCTGGATTCCCAGAATCCACGCTGGATTCCCAGAATCCACACTGGATTCCCAGAATCCACACTGGATTCCCAGAATCCACACTGGATTCCCAGAATCCACACTGGATTCCCAGAATCCACACTGGATTCCCAGAATCCACACTGGATTCCCAGAATCCACACTGGATTCCAGAATCCACACTGGATTCCCAGAATCCACACTGGATTCCCAGAATCCACGCTGGATTCCCAGAATCCACGCTGGATTCCCAGAATCCACGCTGGATTCCCAGAATCCACGCTGGATTCCCAGAATCCACACTGGATTCCCAGAATCCACACTGGATTCCAGAATCCACACTGGATTCCTCAGAATCCACACTGGATTCTCAGAATCCACACTGGATTCTCAGAATCCACACTGGATTCTCAGAATCCACACTGGATTCCAGAATCCACACTGGATTCCCTGAATCCACACTGGATTCCCAGAATCCACACTGGATTCCCAGAATCCACACTGGATTCCCTGAATCCACACTGGATTCCCTGAATCCACACTGGATTCCCTGAATCCACACTGGATTCCCTGAATCCACACTGGATTCCCTGAATCCACACTGGATTCCCAGAATCCACACTGGATTCCCTGAATCCACACTGGATTCTCAGAATCCACACTGGATTCCAGAATCCACACTGGATTCCCTGAATCCACACTGGATTCCCTGAATCCACACTGGATTCCCAGAATCCACACTGGATTCCCAGAATCCACACTGGATTCCCTGAATCCACACTGATTCCCTGAATCCACACTGGATTTCCTGAATCCACACTGGATTCCTGAATCCACACTGGATTCCCTGAATCCACACTGGATTCCCTGAAATCCACACTGGATTCCCAATCCACACTGGGATCCGAATCCACACTGGATTCGCTGAATCCACACCTGGATTCCCAGAATCCACACTGGATTCCCAGAATCCACACTGGATTCCCAGAATCCACACTGGATTCCCTGAATCCACACTGGATTCCAGAATCCACACTGGATTCCAGAATCCACACTGGATTCCCAGAATCCACACTGGATTCCCAGAATCCACACTGGATTCCCAGAATCCACACTGGATTTCCCTGAATCCACACTGGATTCCCAGAATCCACACTGGATTCCCTGAATCCACACTGGATTCCCAGAATCCACACTGGATTCCCAGAATCCACACTGGATTCCCAGAATCCACACTGGATTCCCAGAATCCACACTGGATTCCCAGAATCCACACTGGATTCCCAGAATCCACACTGGATTCCCTGAATCCACACTGGATTCCCAGAATCCACACTGGATTCCCAGAATCCACACTGGATTCCCAGAATCCACACTGGATTCCCAGAATCCACACTGGATTCCCAGAATCCACACTGGATTCCCAGAATCCACACTGGATTCCAGAATCCACACTGGATTCCCAGAATCCACACTGGATTCCCAGAATCCACACTGGATTCCAGAATCCACACTGGATTCCAGAATCCACACTGGATTCCCAGAATCCACACTGGATTCCCAGAATCCACACTGGATTCCCAGAATCCACACTGGATTCCCAGAATCCACACTGGATTCCCAGAATCCACACTGGATTCCCAGAATCCACACTGGATTCCCAGAATCCACACTGGATTCCCAGAATCCACACTGGATTCCCAGAATCCACACTGGATTCCCAGAATCCACACTGGATTCCCAGAATCCACACTGGATTCCCCAGAATCCACACTGGATTCCCCAGAATCCACACTGGATTCCCTGAATCCCACTGGATTCCCAGAATCCACACTGGATTCCCAGATCCACACTGGATTCCCAGAATCCACACTGGATTCCCAGAATCCACACTGGATTCCCAGAATCCCACGCTGGAATTCCCAGAATCCACGCTGGATTCCCAGAATCCACGCTGGATTCCCAGAATCCCACGCTGGATTCCCAGAATCCACGCTGGATTCCCAGAAATCCACGCTGGATTCCCAGAATCCACGCTGGATTCCCAGAATCCACGCTGGATTCCCAGAATCCACGCTGGATTCCCAGAATCCACGCTGGATTCCCCAGAATCCACGCTGGATTCCCAGAATCCACACTGGATTCCCAGAATCCACACTGGATTCCCAGAATCCACACTGGATTCCCAGAATCCACACTGGATTCCCAGAATCCACACTGGATTCCCAGAATCCACACTGGAATTCCCAGAATCCACGCTGGATTCCCAGAATCCACGCTGGATTCCCAGAATCCACGCTGGATTCCCAGAATCCACGCTGGATTCCCAGAATCCACACTGGATTCCCAGAATCCACACTGGATTCTCAGAATCCACACTGGATTCTCAGAATCCACACTGGATTCTCAGAATCCACACTGGATTCCCAGAATCCACACTGGATTCCCTGAATCCACACTGGATTCCCTGAATCCACACTGGATTCCCCAGAATCCACACTGGATTCCCTGAATCCACACTGGATTCCTGAATCCACACTGGATTCCCTGAATCCACACTGGATTCCCTGAATCCACACTGGATTCCCTGAATCCACACTGGATTCGCTGAATCCACACTGGATTCGCTGAATCCACACTGGATTCGCTGAATCCACACTGGATTCCTGAATCCACACTGGATTCCCAGAATCCACGCTGGATTCCCAGAATCCACGCTGGATTCCCAGAATCCACGCTGGATTCCCAGAATCCACGCTGGATTCCCAGAATCCACGCTGGATTCCCAGAATCCACACTGGATTCCCAGAATCCACACTGGATTCCCAGAATCCACACTGGATTCCCAGAATCCACACTGGATTCCCAGAATCCACACTGGATTCCCTGAATCCACACTGGATTCCCTGAATCCCACACTGGATTCCCTGAATCCACACTGGATTCCCTGAATCCACACTGGATTCCCTGAATCCACACTGGATTCCCTGAATCCACACTGGATTCCTCTGAATCCAACACTGGATTCCCTGAATCCACACTGGATTCCCTGAATCCACACTGGATTCCCTGAATCCACACTGGATTCCCTGAATCCACACTGGATTCCCTGAATCCACACTGGATTCCCTGAATCCACACTGGATTCCCTGAATCCCACACTGGATTCCCTGAATCCACACTGGATTCCCTGAATCCACACTGGATTCCCTGAATCCACACTGGATTCCCTGAATCCACACTGGATTCCCTGAATCCACACTGGATTCCCAGAATCCACACTGGATTCCCAGAATCTACACTACAATCCCAGCGTCCACACTGAAACCCTACGATCCACACTATAACTCCAGGATTCACACTGGAATCCCAGGATTCTGCACTGGAAACCCTGGATCCACATTGGCATCCCAGGATATATTCTGAAATCTCATAATTTAATCCACACTGACTTCCGGCACAGGAACCATTCTATAATTGTTCAGGAATCTCTGATTTGCAAACCACGCTTATGGTAGTATAAGACGAGCGTGGTGATGTCGACAAGAGCTGGTGACAAAACAGAAATGTATTATGCTGATAGCGCAACCTAGTGGAAGAAATATGAATTAAAAAACCTGTCATTAAGACTGCCCATAATGTCTTTCACAAACTTTGCCAAAGATACCAACCATCCCATTTTGTCTAAAATATTAACTGTATTCAGAAATGTTACTGATCTCAAAATAGATCACTGGGCGTTCGAGGCATCTGATCTCAAAATAGATCACTGGGCGTTAATGGGTTAATGTCAAATAACGATATTTAAAAAAAAAAAAAAAGAGTATAGATGCCACGGAACATTTGTCAGAAATATTTTATTGGTACGCTTAAAAATACCGATCTAGATTAGAAGTAAGTTATTTCGATCAGATTAAATAACGTCACACTATAGCTCTGATTCACCCATTATATTTGCCTCAGACATCATCGGAAGCATCCTCAGAACACTAGAAATTTTGGCCACCCAAACAAGGTGTCTGTCCCACAGTGTGCCGCCGGTGTTCTCGTTTCAGGTGGGTTTGGCGAAAACCACCTTGGAATACAACGCAGTGTTTACTAGTCCACGGTTGTATATCATTTTAAGCAATATTAAATCACATCTTGCGAAAGACGCCGCCCTCGCCACGATGCTAGTTCACGATCCGTGAACTTTTCTCCTAGCCAGGCTGCCATCAGGTGGCTCTATATTAGCATGTTATGCACGTTCGTGCTTCGGTCCGTATCATCGACAGAGAATGCTGGATGCAAAGTCAATCGTTCAGTCTCAGTCTTGTACGATGTTGTGCGGTGTGGAGTGTTTGTTCACGCAAATGTGAAATGCTTCGCGAAAGGAGTTTATCTCTAAATGTTTATAGAAATCTTGTCACAAGGATCGCTAGGTGCTTTGGTTTGGCATTCTAACATGGAAACGTTTGCGGCGGGCTCTTTAATTGAACATTGTTGCCAGGGAAATTGGGAAACAATCATCTAAAGCATTGGAGAAAGTTCTGCTTTTGTAATGATTCCAACGGGTTTGTTTCACATTCTGAGCATATGTGTAGTCGAGATTAGAACTATTCCTATTTTTCAAACTTTTAAGAATGGGAACTTATAAAACCACCGGTTTGAAACACAGCAAAAGTAATATACTATCATGGCTGCCTTTTTACGGAAAGTTCATGTGCTTCAAACTGAATTCTATAAATTAGCTCGCAAGAAGCCTAGGTACTGTTTTTGTTATTGAAACAAATTACATTTGCTTACTTCGATAATAATAAAGACTGAAAGCATCTAACCTGGCAGCCCTGGTCCATCAAAACACAAGTGGAGGCTCGTCTGGCACACGGCGCGTGAACCAGATAGTCGTTACAATACAGACGTTAGAAGCGCGCGTAGAAGCATTGTCCGGAAGAACATCTCTCTCCAGTCTGCCGCCACGCAATCACGCTTCCAAACAGATGGCAGCAAATGTGTTTCTTCAATACACTATGCTGATGACGACCACGGCACCGTCAGACGATTTGTCGTAGATGTTATTTTAACGAAATTTAAAAGACATAAATAAAACATTATACGCGTTCGGGCATCAAACAAGATGCTGGGCAATCGTGGAGCGATGTTACCGTTTGCCACAAACGTCGCATGTGTATAGGGGGAGATCCCCAGTGCCGGACAGCACCCAATACCGGACAAAGCCGAAACATTGAGAAATCATGGTCCAATCAAGATGGTGTATTAGTAGCAAAGAAAGCTATTATGTAGACCAATGATTGCGTAGAATAACACATCCTTGAAATATGCAAGCCTTTTTAAAAAAGTAGAAAAGTTTGAAAATCTTTAAAAAATTGACGTATCTACTTAATTTTGAGCCTATTTAGTAAATATTTTGAATATGAAAAAATACTTTGGATCCCGCAAGCATGATCGAACATAATCCTAATTTGATAGTATGAATGTATTTTGTACCTTAATTGAACTAAATATGGACAAATTACAATTTTGGTTTAGCACCTCCTGTCCCTCAGTTTCGGACAGCTTGATTTGTTATATAATATATTTGTAATTATTGCATCAGTGTCTCAGAATACTTTCATTTTTCATGGGTTCCGTCGATCATGGTATCAAATATGCAATAAAATTAAGAATAATGAACATTCAGAACAACATCGTAAAATGTGCTATTTTTCATCATATATGAAAGAGGTTTTTGATAGGCATCTTGCAAACTAAGAAAAACTCAAATTATTCTTGTAAATGTAGTAAATGCATTGAATTGGTAATTATAAACTATTCCTATAGTGTACACATTCGATGATGTTCAAATTTACAGAATTCGAGGCATTTCCAGATCTTGTCCGGTATTGAGTGCCACCTTTCGAGATCGATCAATTTGGTACTAAAACTCATCATCAAAATGCAATATCAAAATTCATATTTATATTTTCAAATTTATTTTTGTACACTATAAAAATGATAATATTTATCATAAATGGGTAACACGAGCCCATAAAATCAATATTTTTCGAATTATGAATTTAGTGGCTTAAGTGTCCGGTACTGGGGGATCTCCCCCTACGCCATCAGACAACCAAGACGCAAGACGTTGTTGTAGTAAGCAAAGCTAAGCAGCTCATATTGCCAGATTTTCTTCCTGCTTCATAATGGGAACATAAGTGTCCTTTTCGTCGGGAGCTTACGGAGTTTTATGCATACGATGGAAAATATGATGATGATTACCTCGATCTTGGATGTATAGCGGTTTTTTTTTTCTCACTCGCGGAAAAGCTCATCATCCGCGTTAGAAGATTCAATTTTAGTTTCTTGGGATGATACAGCAATATCCGCAAGTGCTTGCGGTTTTCATTATTCATGTAATATTTTAGATTCAACATGTTATATGAAACCTGACTTACGTTGGCATTGGCCGTGAGAGGAATGGGAATTAAGCAAGATGGGACTTTTCCACAATTGTGAACTATCATGCGTCTCCATACTATTGTTTTCTTGTTATGAAATATCGAAAAGTTTGCAACTCGATACCTTTTGTCAGCATACTAGCAAAACAGAAGAAAATATGGATTCATTGTCATTGTGAAAAAAGAAACATCACAATCGAGAACGTTTAAGGCTTTATATACTAATCTGAAAAATTGATGAGATTTTAGCATTTTTGGAATGCTTACAAAATAACGGTTCAACGATTATTATTACTAATTTTTGGTCTCAAATCTCTTAGCAAAAAGCAGTGTTTCGTCCAGGGTTGACCAGGCCCTACGTTGTGATTAACTATGTGCTCCCGAAAGGGCAGACGAAATGACGAACGATATTCTCTTTTAAATAATTTACTGCCCACCACCGAGAGGCCGTTTTCTTGCTCGGTGGGGGATAATATACGGATGACAACTTACAACTAAAATTTTACAAAAAGGGTGCCTCTTTTATATCCTAGAGGTAGTACGGATGAGCTTTACATTACATAGGTGTAATGCGCCAACAGGCTAGCATCACGCAGCCCAATGCAACAGCATTAAAGCAATTGGGCTGCTTGCCTAGCATTGAGTCAAATGGGAGATGTCGTTGCAGTGAGCCCCAACAAGCAGTTTTACTAATTTGGGTCATTTTTGTACTCAAAAGTCAGAAATTTTCATAGAACGTGTAACGCCTAGATGTATGCAATGTCCTATATACTTAACGTAATTTGTTCGATTTTACACGAAATACACTTATTCATACTCCAAAAACGATTGATTTATGCTGGATTCAATGCTGAAACATAAGTGTCGATCGATATCTATTATTATAATAATGATATTATAGGTATAATATTTTTTCATTCAATTTCTTATCAACATGTAATTCTATGCATATTTGTCCCGCGGTCCATAAGGTTTACATAGAACATGGGACAAGTAGGCGACAGTAATGGTGTCGGGCGTATTTGTTTAAACTCTAAACCATGCTCTATAAACTTTTTTTGGAAAGTGACTTTTTCCATAAATTATACACTTTAATGCATCATGCATTATGTACTGTGGCCAAGGCAGGGTTGTAGAGTCACTTCCAGTAAACCAGGAAACAAACATGGATGAAGCTCAAAACTAGGTATGCTCAAACTTCATGAAATAGCCAACGCCTTGTTGTAAGAAAATGTTTCTTGCCTGTGTGGACACTGCGACAGTCCATTTCATTCTGCCAGTTAATTTTATTTTTTCCCTTCATCCAGCTTTTTTATTTAATTTTCAGAACACAAGAAGCCATTTAAAAGAAAGTTTGAGGCCCGATAAATTGCATGGAAAAACCTTGTTTAGCTAACTGATCAGCTATTTCGTTTCGTATTTTCGCTAAAGGTATCACATTTGACATCATATCATAACAACATTCTCCTCACTGAAAAACCTCAAGAATCCCGAGCTAAAAGTTATGCCAGTTCTAATTTTCGAACATGGTTTTCTAAAATCTAACGAAAACTACTTGATATTTTCACTTTATTTGACCTGTAGAAATATGTATATGTGCACGGCGAATGGAGGCCGCACGGTGACTGGTGACATTATCGGTACTATAAGACAACTGCTACAGCAGCTTGGCACACTCCCAAACAAGTCTTGATGGGTAAGTCTTCGACTGCTTTGCTATTCTAACAAATACACATATTAGCATTTCTCTAGCGCTTTTTATGAAAAATGTCAGAACATTCAAGAATGGCGCAAATTTTAGCCTGAAAAACTGTTGGCCAACTTCCTACTGGATAAGATACATGTGTGACCTATTATACGTATTATACATGTTTGTCTCCTGGTTCACCAGAGGTGACCTCTAGCTTTGACCATATGATAAAATTGATAATATTGCAAGTTGAAGGCCTGCACTATGGTTTTGAGAAGGTTTCATGACGTTCAAGTAGCCCCATTGTTGCTTTAGGTCAAATTCACATATATTCCTTGGCTTTGACTCCTACTTCGAAAGTAGTTGGAATCAGGTTCCAACTTTCGCCCCATCTAATAAAGTAAACCAAGTGTTGTATTCTTGCATTGATCTGTTTCTTAAAGTCTAAAAATGACTGAAACGTATCGTTAAATATTGGTGTCGTTGCTAAAAATGTAAACATTGTGACTAAGGAACACTTATTTACAATTGAAAAACATGTCCACACCTGAATTTCCAGTTTGAAAATCCCACTCTCAGTACTTTTAACTAATCCCATCGATCATAGTAAAAACCTTATTTCATTAATCATTGTTGTTCATATATGGCCCTCTGTTAGTTTTCAAACTTCTATTCATTTCTCTCGTCGCTCGCTTGCGATTCTATCCATCATATCTGGACAAACATTTCAAAAGGGCACATCGACATCGGTAAACATTGGCTTTGCAAGTCGCTGTTGAGCCCAATTCAACTCGATCACGCTCACCAATACCACTATCAGGAAGAGCTAACATCAATCTTTCTGATAGTGGGGGGCTAAAAAGGGCTCAACAGCAACGTTTCTGAAAAAAGGCTCAAGACCTCTTGGGCCCTTTTCAAATGTTTGTCCAGATATTCTTTCATTAGTTTCCTGGCTCCCTTCCACTTTGAGTAGTATCGCTTTCACCGATAAAACCAATAAAAGCTCTTATGAATTCATTGACCATCAACAGATTACATGTTGCTCAAGGCAATTAATTACAATAAATGTCCAAAGATCGAACACCGCATCGCAACCAGATGATAGTTAAATCATGCATGACACATGTACCGAGAACGAGTGAATTAAACAAGTTAGCAATGGGGATTTTTTTTATATCCGTACGGGTTTGGGCCGAAAGGTCTCAGATTTTCATGAAACTTTTTCCACAGGCAGGGCTCATCAATATATGAATAAAAAATATGAGAAAAATTCAGGGTCGCCTATTTTCCCGGAAAACTCAGTTGGAAATTTTTTGTTTTCCCCTGACACTACTTACTTTGAAAAATCACAACTCAAGAACGAAGCATCATAGAAACAAAGTTTTTTTTTATGAAAATGAAAGCTAGTTTTCTCAGGAAAAAAAAATTATTAACTGGAAAAAGTTTTCCACAAAATTTTCCACCGTTGAGAAAATTCGTAAAGAAAAGCCGGAAAAACTATGCTCCAACTCGTGGAAAATTTTCAAGTAAATATTTTTGAGAAGATAATTTCATAAGCTTCAATCGCTGAAATTTTTGAAATGTACTTTTTTTTCGTTTTTGAAATATGGCCAATTTTGTGGAAAATGACCATATAAGCCTTTTCTTTAAAAACCCATATTTCAATCGAAGCATCGGAAAAACAAAGATTTTTTAACAAAGCAATTGCAAATTTTCTAAAACATCTAAAAAAAAAGATATGGGATTGGTTTTAATGAAGTATAAGTCGGAATGGATGATATTTTTCATAAAAAATTACACCGCTAAGAAAAACTGAAAAAAAAAAAAACTGTTTCTGCCTCAATTTTTCATTACACTGAAAAGGGATTCTTTCTTTTCTATGGATAATAAGATTATTATGTTTTTTTTTTAATCTTATTTATTCAATTATTCAGTATATAACTTACATTTTCATCTTAATACTATCTATTTTTTCAACCGGGAAGATTGTCTTTTCTAATCAGAAGATTTTCATTTCTTTGTATTTTTAAGAACAAAGCATGCTGTATTTTCTTGGTTTTCATGTGCATCTGAGAATTCACTAGCAAAAATGCTTCGTTTGTCTTTTTGTATAAATGAAAGATTTATTTTTGTTCCAGGAATTGGAACAAGGTTAGAAAATCTTTCTTGAAGAAATTTTTCAGCCTCTGAATAGTCATTTTCAGTTGCATAGATAAATTGCCAATCTTTTTTAAATTGGTCTTTCACCTTTTGCGACACAGCCCAGTCGAAAAATTGATTGGCGTTATTAATTTCTGCTGACTTTCTAATACTAGCATCTCTAGCCATTCGCTTAATGTTGCCACCGATATTATCACAAGAACCTTTTCCATGTGAGGTTGGGAAAAAGTGCCATTCTGCTTTAATTTTAAAATCATTTTCATGGTTGCATACATTTTTGAAATTTGAAAGTTTTCCACTAATTGGAACATAGTTTTTCCGGCTTTTCTTTACAAATTTTCTCAACGGTGGAAAATTTTGTGGAAAACTGTTTCCAGGTAATATTTTTTTTTTATTCCTGATAAAATTTGCTTTCATTTTCATAAAAAAAAAACTTTGTTTCTACGATGCTTCTTTGTTGAGTTATGATTTTTCAAAGAAAAGGTTCAAAATGGCACATTTGCACATTTTTACAAAATTGGCCATAACTCAAAAACGAAAAACAAAGTAAATTTCAAAAATTTCAGCGATTAAAGCTTATGAAATTATTTTCTCAAAAATATTTTTTTGAAAATTTTCCACGAGTTGGAGCATAGTTTTTCCGGCTTTTCTTTACGAATTTTCTCAACGGTGGAAAATTGTGTGGAAAACCCCGTGGAATCGTACAACTTTATTTTTCTCCCATACTGAGCTGGGCCAGTCTATTCTATACGATTCCGGTGAATGCAACTGTCGCCATTCGATTTTTTGACGTTTCTCTCATGAAATATGGAGGTTTTGGAGTACCGCAAGCAACTGCACTAAGGCGGCATCCACAAATTACGTAACGCTCTAGGGGGAGGGGGGGAGTAGGCTCAAGCGTTACGGCTCATACAAAAATTTTAAATTTTTCATACAATAAGCGTTACGGAGGGGGGGAGGGGTCAAAAATTTTCCAATTTTAGCGTTACGTAATAAATGGACGCTGCCTAATTAGATGACGTTTTGAATCTATATTTTCCTACTGTGTGGTGGGGCAAATCTTCGCTTAAGACAATCAATGTTGAACCTTATTCGTTTGCTCTACTTTTGACTCTTCTGGTTGGTGAAGAGTCTTCGATAGGCCTTCTAACCAGGGTTGCGCTATTTACATCGTGCTAGAGGGCCTGCCTCCTCTGTGCTGACACGTTCTTTACATGATGACCACGGTCATTGCCATCGCAACCATCCACATTTAGCAGGACTTTGGACCTGTAACTCTGGCTATGGAGAGTCGTCATGCGCTAGCGGTGTTAAGGTGAAGATGAATCGAAGCCAAACTTCAAATTTTCAAGAGCACGGATCTGATGAACCAAACATCCGTTTAAGATGAACACTTAATCGATTGGTCACTAGCTGGTGGTGACCAATCGATTAGGTTTTCAGTTCAAATGAATGTTTGGTTCTCCAGATCCGTGTTCTTGAAAATTTGAACTTTGGCTTCGATTCATCTTCACCTTAACTGTTATAACTAAACTAGCATAGTACGTTAGGATTAGCTTCATCTCTTCTTTTTTAAGACGGAATTTATGTCCTAAGGATCGCTGTCTATATTAGCAAATTCTAATATCACTTCATGATTGTGCTACTTTTCCTCGAATGTCGGTTCCCCGAATGACCCGTTTCCCCGAATGCCATTTCCCCGAATGCCATTTTCTCCGAAAAGTGGAGCAGTTCAAATAGGCGCTATAATAGTTTTCAATTGCAGGCTGGTGAATTAGAAAGAACGATAAGCAATCAAAAGAAGAAGGTATTTGGTCATTCTCGGCTATACACATGTTGCCAAAAATGCTGAGGACGGTAAAACTTTTAAGAGCCGCCAATCAAATAAAGAAGGGTGCATATCAGATGACCAGTACGTTCACCACCCTGAAATGTATAAACATATGAGAATTATGATTTCCAAAAACTTTTCGGGGAAGTGGGTTATTCGGGGAAACGGGATATTCGGGGAACTGTCATTCGGGGAACTGGCGTTCGGGGAAACGACATTCGGGGAACCGACATTCGGGGAAAAGTAGCACAACTTTACTTCATAAGATTTTCTCGATGATTTGCGGCATAGCACGTTATCCACTATTGAGATTTTTTGTCTTTAACAAGCGAAGGCTTTGATCTGACGACCTCTGAATAGAAATCGTAAGCTCCATGAAGAATCACTGACCTATGTGTCATGCGAATTAATCTATGCCAACGACATACCTCTTCCAACTTCCATTATCGATATGCAAATACTCTCTGATTATGTGGCTTGAAGTTTTAAATTTTCAGCCACACAGTGTCCCGACTGCTAAACACCATTCAGTGCATGTCGTATACGTACAGCGGATGATAATTCTTCCTCCTGAATTGATGCGGTTTTCCCGGTTTTCCACAATTTTGCTATGCAAATAAACTCAGCCGGAGTCGAGTGTACACACATCGCTGTCGGTCGTGCCATCAACCGGAGGTAATAAAAGCAAAGGTATAGGGTAAACACGCTGGTTTTGCTCAAGCTAAAAGAAATTATTTTTCAGAGGTTTATTGGGAACCCTGAATGTGCTGTAGATACGTCAAATCTTTATTATTTATGAAAATATCAGAAACGATCAAAACAATGTTTAACTTGGGTTCCAAAACTGACCAATCATAATGCTTTCTTGCCGGAGTTGTCAAATTAGAAATACACAAGCCAAATAAGGTACATGACAGTGGAAATAATATGGAAAACGAATTATTTCTTAATTAATTAACTCATTACGCGTGGTAAAGATGAAAAATATATGAGTAAAATTTTGAAAAAACCATGTGCTCAGGTGGGGTTCAAACCCACGACTCTTGTATGCTAGACGAGTGCTTCACCAATTGAGCTACCGACACTTCCGAATTAAAAATCCAACAGTTCACGCAGTTATTTTTATTATAGTTTTTTTTAACACATTCGGACGATTGATTGAATGGAGGTGAATCATGTGAATGTTGTTTACAAAGCGCTAAGCGATTCATTCAAATTTTCTCTGTAACAAAGTGTATTGTCCCTTTAGGTTACAATTGCCGGTATGGCCAAAACCGGTACCTCTACCCTACGCAAGGAGACGCTGCAATGAAGAGATTTGATTTTCCCGCTACCACGAAATGTGTGTTCTTGGTGCGAGCAGTAGAATGGGTGGCAGACCGCAAGTTTTCCGACATACCTACACATGTTTGACGAGTTTGTTTAACCTTCTTCGGTGACACGATTCCATCAACGGGAAAGTTGGCTGGTACCGTTTGGCGTCTTTTGATCTAAATGGTTCGGTAAAGCGACTGCAGACAGCGTGTGGTTTAAGTCTAATGAAAATCCAAATTAATTTACAAGAAATCGTTCCGGGATTATTTGCTTTGTGGACGATGGATCAGAGTGGTGTGTCTATATGTTGGGTTTGTTAGAACATAATGTTGATTTTTGAAAAACTGTATATTTGTTTTGTATTTCCAATGTTTTGAATGGTACTGTAACAATACGTTTTCTGGGTAGCCACAACACCCCCCCCCCAAAAATGACGGATCTCCTCGTAGATTTTTTCAAATCAAATTAATATCAATTGCACTGTTAAGTGAATTCTATTTCCTACGTTCTACATTGGTTAACTACACATTGAACTTTGAGACAACTTCCAAGCCTGATTGACAATCCCACTGAGAGCCGAACCATACTGCCTCCACCTCACGTACTACAGTTTGCGCTCGCGCACTTAATTGGTTTGCCAGTAGCCATCCATCCATCCATCAGGGGGCGGTTGTCACTCTGTGACCTCTAGCAATTCATCAACCCCACGTTCACCCCTTTGACAGAGAGGTAACGAAAACTCGTTGAAGAGGGTAATAAAAAAGAAAATCACCTCCCCTTTGAGCATGAGTGAGCATAGCAACCCGCAATAAACCGGTACTTTAAATATACACCTATGACGACGCACAGCGGTTCAATTTTTTTAAAAGCCAGCAAAAACTCAATCACGTTCTAAGTTAAAAAAAAAATACAAAAACAAACAAGGAATCTAACTCATCGATTGAAAAAAAAAATCTCTTTTACCAAAGTTTGCCTCATCATTTTTTTTTATAATTTTAGTGCCCCAAAATGTGTGAAACACATAAATTTGGTTGAAACTTTGTTTTATGAAAACCAAAACATGGTAACTATGCTCAAAAAAGCGTGTGTACCCCTCATTCGTTCTCCCCAACACTTATCATGAACAAAATATTAAGTATGCGTAATTTTTGCTATCATTTTTTTTTAAATTGGAACCACTTTGTCACGATAGCTTGAGGGGTGTATTATGCAGATAGTGATATATGAAGTGGATCAACGATGGATAATAAAATTTGATTATGACACGGTAATGTACAGAGACTTACTTTCTTGGTAGGTCAATGCAACTAGTTGCTTTGAGCTGTGTGACATACTCCGTTCTTAAAAGTTGTTCTGTTTAAATTGTCTGCATGCTTATGAATTATGGTTTTGCTTTGCTTCTTTTACGAATAAGTCATGATTATCTCTCAATAGTTTAACAACGCCGTGCAAAATTTGCAACTTAAATTGAATTATCACCCAAGTCGGAATCCAAAACGTTGTGATGTGGATGTGAGAATTCCATCACATTCAAGAAGATAGTACCAACGCTTAATAATTGAGATTTATTTCCGTCGTTAATTAGATTGGTCACGATTTGCAAGCCAACAGCGCTGCGGCAGAAATCAACTGCTCTTGATAAGCCAGGGGGTATTGTGTTGCGGAGATACGCATGCGGCCATCAGAGTGAAATGTGCTATTGTCGCAATCAATGGTCGCAATTGGACTGTGGAAGAGAAACATCTGCTGCGCGCAATTGCAAATTGGATCGAGATAAGCAACACATCTCTCAATCGAAAGTTGTATTTGCATGATTCGCGCTAAGTACAGATCTATACGAATACAGTGAATTATATCAGCAGCAGATGTTTCAAATACATTAAGATCTATAAGAAGATCTTGGCTGATATGATAATTGTATAGGGAAAGTGTACCAGTTATGGCTATAGTGGTTCTCTATTTGGCCATATGGGAAATTTTGATAACTTTCACATTTTAAATCTTTTTGAATGTTTTAACATCAAGATCTATCTTAATTCTAACTACTACAATACACAACATTTTTCAAAATTTGAAAACATGAAAGTAATCACGTATGGCAAAATAGGGAACCATTATGTCCATAACTGGTACACCTACCCTATTTAAGGTAGAGAGATGCGACAATTTCTTCAGTGGATACGAGTAACTGACACTGAAGAAAACTGCAAGTGGTAGGGTAAGAGCTCCGGTTTTGGCCAGCCTAAGAGAAAATATAAATAAAAAATATATGGGAAACCCTATTTATACTACAAATATGTCAAATGCAAGCTTTCTATTCATATTATGTATGGAAAATATCGGAACTAAGCTAAAACCATTTTTTCGCTTTGAAAATCTTATTGGTCAATATAGGCCACTAGAACCAGTTTCGGCCAGAGATTTAGTTTTGGTTCCCAAATTGGCCAATCACATTGATTACTTATGAGAGTGGCCAAATTAGGAGTATCCTGGCCAAATAAGGGGTATGGAAATAAGAATTATAAGGAAAACAAATAGTTTTTCTCGAGTTTTAAATTAGTTTGGACGAGTGAATGAATGTTCCTCTATCATGTGGATGTGACCTACTGTGCACATAAGGTTTCATGCTGATTGGCTATGTAAAACGGTGTATAATTCACTATGGCTACAACTGGCGTATGGCAAAAACCGGTGCTTGTATCCTAGTTGAATTACGCGTATTTGTCAAAGATAAGCATTTAGCGCGGAATTAGAGGTACAAGTTACTCCATTCTACTTTTTAGTTTCTCTATTGAGATTCTACTCAGAGGATTCGAATACATTAAAAAGAGATATGAAATTTCTTTTTCTCTTTTTAATGTATTCGAACTGTTGCGTTGGTTCAACCAAAAGCAATGCATCGTTTTTCGAAGCAGATCAAAACACATTCACTTTTGATGATCAGCTTGAACTGCAAATATATTTATTTATTAATTTATAATTATTTCAACAGTATTTTAGTACAATTATCATTGCTTCCTTATGCCCTTTTATTTGGTTTCGCACCTGGATTAAATTTATCTACTTCTGAAATTCACTCTAGCTTCTACAGTTCCCTTACGATCTGTCATTCTCACGCACTAAACAATGTTAGCTATAATCTACACAGTTCGAACGAAACGTGTAAATTTCTGAGACATATAATGCACATAATTGGAGCGTGGTGTATCATGGATATTTACATGATATGTCATCTAAACTTCAATTATATGTCATGTAATACATCAGGATTCTGCGTGATCACGTGACATATAACACATATTTACATGATTCCAGACTTAAATTTACATGACATTATGTTTACATCACATAAATGAAGTTTACATGACGTGTAATCTTCATTATTTTTAACTGTGTAGGGTAGCCAGCTAATCCCTGCGCGCCAACACGAACCCTCTGAGCAGAATCTCAATAAAAAAAACATACGAGTAGATTTGAGTACCTTGTCCTTTTAGTTTCTATTTTATAAACATCCATGGTATCTTGTTCTATGATGCTTTATCGGCGGTATTTTTCTAAACAAAACGTAAGTCCATACTTTTAGGTGAAAATAATAAAAACATGATGAAACATTTTTTTATCAAAACAATCAATAGTGAACGGTGCAGGGTCATTAGGACGCTACGGTGAATTCAATAGAGTTCTGTTAAAAACTTCGTTAAATACATTCGTGCAGCATTTCTTCCAGGAATTACTCCCAAATTTCTACAGGTATCCAGAAGGTGTTGCTCTGAATTCTTTCAAAATCTTTCCAATGAATTCTATCAAAATCATGGCTCCAAATACACAATGCACGGGTTATCACTTGTTGCAGGGATCCCTTCGTAAACTATTCCAAAAATTTATATTTTTTCCCGTATATACCCCTAAGTATTTTCCAAAGAGTTCAACTAATGATTATTTCTTAAATTATTTCTGAACATTCCTCTTGAATTAGGAATTACTCTCGAAATTACTGTAAGAATTGATTCAGGAATACCGTAATCCGGGGGCAAATTGATCACTGGGGTGAATTTGATCGGGTCGGTACCAAATAGCATTTCCTTTCAAAGATGCTTAATACTTCGTTTCCATCACAAACATTCCATGTTTTCTAGTTTATAGATGTCTAATGATGGTTTTAAACTATTTCATTTTTATTAGGGTCAGTTTTGCATAGAAATATTCACAGTTTTTGAAGGTGTAAGCAATACTGTTGGAAATATCGGCACTAAACAATCTGTTGGTGCAGAGCCTGCATGTAAACTTTGAGTGTTTAAAATATTGTGTTAGCTTCAGTGTGAACTGCTGAAATCATTTTTGAAATCGTTCAGCATTACAAGAATAGTTTTTTTGCTCATAAAACCGTTTTTGTTGAATAAACTGCTTGTTTCAAGGGAAATTGCATTGCAAAAAATCAATTACATAAATTGATAGAGATCAATGAATTTCTGATTTTACCGAAATAAATTTGGCAATTTTTGAATTCCAAAGAAAATCATGACAAAAAATTGTGAAAAAGTGATCAATTTGCCCCCGGATTACGGTACTTTTAATGTATTCTCAGAGACCATATCAAGTTTTTTTTCTGAATTCTATCAAATTACCTATGTTTTTTTATATATCCTCAAGATTTTTTTTGAAATGGTAAATTCCATGGGAGTCAGCCATCAGTTTTCCACGAATTCTATTAAAGATTCTACCATCGATATCTTTCCAGAACAACAGCAATTTTATCAAAAGTTCTTATAAAGACATCATTGAGAAAGACTTCA
Source organism: Aedes aegypti (assembly GCF_002204515.2). NCBI lineage: Eukaryota > Metazoa > Arthropoda > Insecta > Diptera > Culicidae > Aedes > Aedes aegypti. The sequence goes on from NC_035109.1 coordinate 110,597,495, forward strand.
AAACCTTTTTCACTATTTCCAACAAAATTCTTCATGACAAAATTTCTTTAGAGATTTATACATCCGAATTCCTACGCATTCTTTTTAAAAGCTCTTTCAAAATAATTCCAATAAATTCCACGGGAGCTCGTCTTGGAATTTTTGTATATACTGAATTCCAGAATTTCATTCAGAGATTTTTATACTTTTTTTTTCAATAATTCTTCGAAAATTCATTCAGGTGTTGCTTAGAAATATCCAGCAATATGAAATAAAATGTAAAAAATCCTTTGAGTTATTAAGACATTTTGTTGTGTTCATATATGATAGCAAAACCAGAGATAAAGCATTAGATAAAATCCCGGAAGAAAAATCACTGAAATTATTCCTATTCCTGGACAAATCAATTCGATACGTGCAGTGCGATCAACTTCGAAACCTTCCTTGGAACATCGGCGAACTTTTTGGAAGTCCTTCAGACAACTCAAGGGAAAGTTCCTTGAAATTCTACGAGAAGTCTTTCAAAGAAATTTCTTCATTCTGATTTTTTGTAAAACATGACTGAATTCAACAATCACAAGCTAATTAAAAAAATATTAATTATTATATTCTGAAGAAGCTTAACAGATATTTCTAGGAGTATTGTAAGGATAAGATCCAAAAACATTGAAAGGGAAATTACTTGAACAATCACTGGAAAATTTTTTGAGGAGATTCTTTGAAAAATTCCAGGAATGATTCATGAATAAATCCTTCGATAATCTTAACAATTTTGGTGGAATTTGACCATCAAAACCATAAAAAATTGGTTTAAAAATTCCAGAAGGCGTACAGTTACTGTAAGAATGTTTGAACAAATTTTCGGAGTAGTTCTCAGAGGTATCTCTGAACATTTTCATTAGCAATTTCTAGAATAATATTTTGAAGAATAACTAGAAATATCAAAAGAAAAATACCTCCAAAAACTAACAAGGAATAAAAACTTTCAAAGTGATCTCACAAATATGTGATTCTCAATAGAATTCCAGGTGTTACTGCTGGGGATTTTTTTTTTTATTTCCGTACGGGTTCGGGCCGAAAGGTCTCAGATTTTCATGAAACTTTTTCCACAGACAGGGCTCGTCTATATATGAATAGAAAAATTGAGAAATATTTATATAATTTTCCCGGAAAATTCAGTTGGAATTTTTTTGTTTTCTCCTGACACTACTTACTTTGAAAAATCATAGCTCAAGAACGAAGCATCATAGAAACAAAGTTTTTTTTTATGAAAATGAAAGCAAATTTTCTCAGGAATAAAAAAAATATTAACTGGAAAAAGTTTTCCACAAAATTTTTCACCGTTGAGAAAATTCGTAAAGAAAAGCCGGAAAAACTATGCTCCAACTCGTGGAAAATTTCAAAAATATATTTTTGAGAAGGTAATTTCATAAGCTTTAATCGCTGATATTTTTGAATTGTACTTTTTTTTTCGTTTTTGTGTTATGGCCAATTTTGTGGAAATTGACCATATAGGCCTTTTCTTTGAAAACCCATATTTCAATCGAAGCATCGGAAAAACAAATATTTTTTATCAAAGCAATTGCAAATTTTCGAAAACATCTGGAAAAAAAGATATAAGATTGGTTTTAATGAAGTATAAGTCGCAATGGATGATATTTTTCATGAAAAATTACACCTCTCAGAAAAACTGAAAAAAACTGTTTCTGCCTCAATTTTTCATTACACTGAAAAGGGATTCTTTTTTTTCTATGGACCAGATAAGATTATTATTATTATTTTTTTAATTTTATTTATTCAATTATTCAGTATATAACTTACATTTTCATCTTAATACTATCTATTTTTTAACCGGAAAGATTGTCTTTGGTTGCTAACACCAGAAGATTTTCGTTTCTTTGTATTATTAAGAACAAAGCATGCTGTATTTTCTTGGTTTTCATGTGCATCTGAGAATTCACTAGCAAAAATGCTTCGTTCGTCTTTTGGTATAAATGAATGATATATTTTTGTTCCAGGAATTGGAACAAGGTTAGAAAATCTTTCCTGAAGAAATTTTTCAGCCTCTGAATAGTCATTTTCAGTTGCATAGATCAATTTCCAATCTTTTTTAAATTGGTCTTCACCTTTTGCGACACAGCCCAGTCGAAAAATTGTTTGGCGTTATTAATTTCTGCTGACTTTCTAATACTAGCATCTCTAGCCATTCGCTTAATGTCAAATTTCAAAAATGTATGCAACCATGAAAATGATTTTAAAATTAAAGCAGAATGGCACTTTTTCCCAACCTCACATGGAAAAGGTCCTTGTGATGGTATTGGTGGCAACATTAAGCGAATGGCTAGATGGTAGTATTAGAAAGTCAGCAGAAATTAATAACGCTAAAAAATTTGACAATGCTGACCGAGTTCAAGAGAAAATACATGATAATCATTGAAAATATGCAGTAGAATTCCCGAAGGTGTCATCTTAGATGAATACTTGGAGGAATCCTTATGAACTTCTCAGACAGTTATTAGCTTCTAACTAACACTTGAAACAATTGAGTACCTTGAGGTGCTACTTGTGATTTGCTTGTAGAAATAAGAGATACTCCTATAAGTGATCCCTGGAAATAAAACCTGGAGTGATTATTGAAGAAATTCCTTGAAGAATCGGAAGAAAAACTTCTAGATAAATCTCAGGCAGAACTCCTGGGGAAGATAACTTGTCAGATCCTTGGCATGAACCTTTTGCATTCCATATTAAATTTATGGCAGATTTTTCCATAGATTTTATTTTTTTTTTCCTTGTCTGTAGAGCCTTTTACCCACTGCGTCCAATAATTAGGAATATTGTGGTATGACCCATATTTAATTTTGTGCTCATCAAATATCCTCTCACAATTGAGATGTGGTGGACAATGGTTGATGGAGCACGTTATCCCAACTAGGCTCAACTCGTTTTATAAAGTTTATTACCCTGTTTGGATTGCATTGCCAAACTTCGGAGGGCTCCAATAACCCTTTTCCAAATATTGACAACCTTTGATTGAACAATGCTCCACAGCTGCAAAGCAAGTGTTCAGCGGTTTCGTTTTCGTTCAAACAAAATCGACATTCTGAGAATTGGATTTTTCCAATCTTGTAAAGGTAATATCTGCTCGGGCAGTGACCAGTCATCAGACCGGTTATTACCCTGGTATTCTTTTTATTAAGATTTAATATGGCCCGGGCTTTTGACAGACTGGGTCTAATAAATCTTTTCGCTTGCTTGGCTGTATCCGTGGCATTCAAATTAGTTTCTACCATGGACATTTCCCAAGTTCTTAGTTTCATCCTAAGAGTACTCTCAGGAACTCCACAAAAAGGTTCAGGGCCGACGAAGCTCGAAGATAGATAGATATACTTCGGACAAATGTAATGGCGACTCTCCGAATGATTTTCAAAATATTTCTTTAACTGGCAGAAAACTGGTTTCAAACTGGACTCCAAAAATTATTCAGAAAATATTACCTGACACTATTTTTTTTTATAAATATGTATGCCGGAAACAATCTTTGTAAGCAAAATAGTTGGTTTTATTTAAATTTTCCATGGATTTGGCAGGGGAGGAGGGTCAACGGCCTCCCCCTACCACCCTCTGGCTACGTCCATGGGACCGCATGAACACCATAGGAAAGGATAGGAAGAGTTGGGGTAGGGTATAAGGAATTAGAGAAGATTCAACACAGTAATGCGATAAATGCTGGAAAATGTAAATGTGCTGGTTGCAACTTAATTTGAGTTTTAAATTTTGATTTAAATTATTAATATTTCATTTTGAAAAATGAAGACGAAGAAGTTGTACAAGCAATAAAGAATGATGCTAAAAGGCTGCTGTTAATGGCAAGATGCGACGCTTTAGGAGCTTTTGAAAATGATTAAACATGTCTACAAATAATACAATTCAATTCAAACTATTTGTTATCATCATGATAGAAAAATATTATTCGGTGCGCTGATTGACAGTGCCGATTTCTATAAACAAATATTTGATATTATCAGTTTATTTGTTTGTGTGATCCATGAGATAATTCTTATTCATCATTATTGTCTACATACGACTTTTTTAGTACAGGGTGTACCATCTTTTACGGTATGTGAAACTTTGTGAAAAAACAGCCACATTCAAAACATTTATATCTAATCTGAACCTTTGCAATTTGTTTGGACTATTTCATTGAACAACATGCATTTTTTGGTCGAGGCAAAATTAGTTTTTTTAATGCATTTTCATTACACTTTAGAACTTTTTGGAGGGTGCTTTGATGACTCCGGTACTAGGGTCTGCCTTGAGCTCGTGAATGGTTCAAGATTTCCTGGCATACATTTTGCTTTTCAAATAGCACCCGATTAAGTTCAGGAGAGTCGAATCTAGATCCCCAAATTTATATCAAATGTTCATTCTTTCCGACATCAGATATTTATGGAATTTTGCAGTGAGACATGGAGCACCGTCTTATTGAAGCCAGCAACCGCCAATACCTTCTTTACGAATTTGCGAACAAACATAATGAGCCAACATCCAAAGGTATCGATTTCCATCGACTGTTTTGTACTGTTTGAAAAAATTGACCCATTGAATTGTTTGGTGCGAACGCCGAGCCAAACATTTAATATTCGATCATAGAATTGCGCTTTATAAATCTCGAATAAATTTTCTGCTCCTCGAATGTGGCACTTTTTGCTTATTAATGCAGCCAGATTAATGCACCCTGTTGATATCGAGGTCAATATCGAGATTTTCATGGCTATGAAATTTGAGTTAACACAGCTTAGCTTAGCTTAGCTTAGCTTAGACTGACTACACATATCAATGGTTGCTATTCTGTGATTGATCAAAGTCAGTGAAAATGCACAAAAAATCAACTAGAAGTTCGGCTGGGATTGGCCATAATCTTCTTCAGTGTGCATTATTCAGTACCTCTATTTATACAGGGTCAATAACGGCGCCGGCCATGTCCTTGCAGTCAGGTGGGATTGGGGGAAGGAATGTTAGTGTGTAAGCTTTGCTATTTGGAGACCGTGTTTGCCTCTGCATCTCCACAAAGGTAACTGGGAGGGATGTTGGTTAATGGGGAGGATCGTTGGGTCACAGGATTCACTTGTATAAGCGATTAGACCATGATAATTAATTATTTGTGAGATATAAACATGCTTATATGTAAATATAATATTTTCGTTTGATATGAACAATTTCTATGTAGAGGAAAATTATGCCGACACTTGAGGTGACGACCCATTCAAAGTTTGTTGAACAAATACCTAAATGTAACATTCCTAACACTCTTATTTTCATGCCGACACTTACAGTGACGAACTATCCAAAGTTTGTTAAATAGAGTGAACCTTTCGCAAGTCTACACTTGTAGTGTCGAACCATCCAAAGTTTTTTTAATTACAAAAATAAAGATAAAATTAAAGGTAATTTTTTTAATAATAATTCATGAATCAGAGTCGACACTCACAGTGACGAACCATTCATAGTTTGTTGAAAAATTGAAGTTATACATATTTTAAATGTGCAGTCATACATATTTTATAGATTAGACATAGTAGCATGAAACGAGCTCACCAATTGATCCGTCATTCTTGACTGAGCAGCAACAATCCACTTTCAGATCCACTCGTTTGCTCGGCAATATAAAAGCACTCAGAGAAAATAGGCGCGCGACCCGAGATCTTGCCATCATCGCCTGCCCGCGCAAGAGCAAGTGTCAAGGTCGAAAGATCAAACACTACTAACGGACAGCGCACTTTTTCACTCCTATCTACTGACGCGCGACATGTTTGATCCAGCCCTCATCGCCCGCCCCCGCAGGAGCAAGCGTCAAGGTCGAAGGATCAAACACTACTCACCTATGAAATTTGAGTTAACACAACTGCAAAACTATTATCATTTTGAAATGTCACTATATTGGTGTGTTATTCCAGTGTAAAGCTATTCATGGTTATGCTTGTAGTGAATTAACGTTTCCAAAACATGTCCTACTAAGTCGATCGATTAATGACTGTCAAAGTTATTCAATGTGCACATACCGACATAAAATATGGCGCACCCTGTACTTCTAAATCAGACGGTGTTTCTATTTTTCGACTTATTTCTTTGTTTTACACATAATTATTTTAAATACTGATTTGAACAAACCCGGTGCATCCACCTCACCGTGTACAAATAAAATTATTGATCCAGAATTTAAAAATTTAACATATATTGCGATTATTTCTCCCGTTTTGTTGGGTTTTGTGCAGAATTTTCTCACGTTTGTATTGCATTAATTTTTGCAAATATGTATTCAACTAGAAGCGCCACAGTAAATCAAAAGTAGCGGACAAATACTAAGTGAATAAGACTTGATTGACAGTATTTAAACGCATTTTCATTGATACACAGCCAAACCTCCCGGTAAGGGCAACATGCAGTTCTTTAATCGGGGCAGTATTTATGCACAATTGTATTGTCTTGCAAGCGAGAGTCATCCAAAACTCGCATGTTTTGATAAGTATAAGTATAAGTATAACACGATCGAGAGAACTTGTGAAAAAAGGGAGCAAAAATATTGAGAAACAAAAAGCCATTGGGATTTGAATATTATTTTTTGTGGTGAAAAATGAAGCTGCTGGTAAAAGAGTTAAACTTCTACTGTAGGAACAAAAGTTAGCCAATACCACTATTACTGGAACAGTACTTTATAGATCTTGATTTAATTTTACCGTGAAATGGTATAAAAAAGCTTTCAAAAGACATAACTAATGAGTTGAAGTTTGTAGGTACTTTTTTTTAATTGTTAAATATTCATAAAATTGTACAATCAATTTATCTTATTTTGATAGAAGCGTAATATTTTTCTTCTGTGATAATAACTAAAGTGTGATATCAATCGAAAGGTTATCGAATTCAAGTCTATAAATAAAACAATCAAACGCATATCACTTATTTATAACGATAGCCATCGCATTTAACCTCACGACCAATTTGACTTAAGTGGGCAAACAAATTATTCTGCTGCATGTTGCGCTACTCCCCATGGAGTGAACAGAATTTAACGCTGGGAAACAATCCGTCAAAATGCCGGCCGCTAGCCGGGAGCATCTACAATCAAAGCAAACCACTCGCTGGCTCCACCCTTTTAGTAAAAGCAACGTGTGTCCGAATATTTAGCTCTGGTAAATTGAAACCGAACAAACGCGATGAAATGAGATAAACATCAACTCGGTCTGCGTTTGTTGAAAGTGGAAAGTGCACCAAAGTGGCGCTACTTCACTGAAAATTTGGGAAAAACCTCAGATTGGGACACTTCGCATACGATGAATTACCAACACAACATCAAAAACAAACCCTACCAACCAAAATTGTGTGGGAAACGTTCTATCTAGTACAAATTAAAGCCATTTTTGATGAACTTTAGGCTAAAAATTGGTTCATTTCCACCAGTTTTGCTATCTATTCATTAACACAAATTTCAGACATGTTTCAAAAAGACCAAACACAAATTATATATAGGGTGAAATAAGGTAATTCAGAGATAAGAAGTTTGTTTGGATTTGATATTTACATCTTAAATAAGATCTATAACCCATTTTGAATTTGTTGAATATTGACTAATCTTTGTCTTAAAACAGAGACATCGTTTGTTTGCCGTTCATAAATATATTACTGTTTTATATTTGCTCAACTTTTCAAATCTCTGTATGAAGCTGCCAGGGAGGCGCAAATTATTTTGTTGGTTTTTGTTTTCCTTCCCGAACCCAATCACCATAGAAATATTATCCAAGGTAAAGGCTGTGAAAATAAATTTAATGGATTTTTGATGCGCATTTCGGATGCAGCGGTGTAACTTTGGAGCACGTGCCTCTAACGAGAAGGAAACCACTTCAACGAGCGGTGTGCAATTAAGTTGTAGTACCGTGTAGTCATAAAATTTCAAATGGAATCTAATGTATTGGACCCTTACATTATCCTATTAAAAGAGGCAAGCTGAATTTAAATCATGTATTATAAAATTAAAACAGGCATTTGAGTGCAACATTTAATTGTGTTATCAACCAATTACCCGTAACGAATCGAATTTAAACTATGAAATCCCAGTAGCAAACAAGCAGGCGAACATTTAATGTTCCATTGTTCTAAAAATAGAACTTCTCTGTGATCTTAATTGATTGCCTCTATTCACATGATCAAATCCCGGTCATTAGCAGGTGCTAATTTCCGCTTGATCGCAATCGTCCGGTAAGTACTAAATGAATGAAATCATTCATTTGCCTCTGTCCAGTAGCACTATAATAGCGAAATGTTCACATTCTAATCTCAATCGGATTCTGCATTACCGGACGGAACAGCGAGCACATACTACTGCTGGAATGCAGTCCATTCAAGATTGTATCAATTGATTCAGAGCGTAGCATTCATTCATTGTACAGTAACTTAGTAACAGCTTTTTTTTCTGCTAGGGTCATTAGTAATTTTCAATTGACTCTTGCACTGTACTTAATGGTTTGTAATGTGTCAAATAACTGGCTGTCTATCAAACCAGTGGTGTAGTCCGATCGCTTTTTTAAGAGAAGAGAAATTTTTGGGCACGAATAGAAATAAAAGGATTTCAATGGAAAGTACGGGGAGAATTTCATCCAAGGATGCAATAGACAATAATGAAAATTGCATCGAATATGGATCAACCCAAAGTATCTTAATAAGATTTACAAATATAACACCTAAAAAGACAAAAGATGTTCAAAACAAATTCACAAACAGTTCTTAAGTTATTTTTTGCGAGAATGTTGCATGCAACGCACTACATGCAATGCATTCATCATTATTCTTCGCTTTTAGGTGGATGCCTGACCGGATAAATGTTTGCTTTCGCGATTCAATTAGTTTCACTCAACCGACAACACGATGACAAGTGTGCGAGCGCCAGTTTTTGTGCGGATCCCACCATCCACGGCTGCACACCCAACCAACTACCCGAGCAAAGATTAATAACAAAATTACAACAAATTTTTGCGATCCATAGGTAATGCACATAAGCGTGGTAATGCAGCGTGATATTTCATGGATGTTTATCGCAACGGTTGTGCTAGCTTTCTCTGAACGCCAGGTTCCCGAAAACCCCTTTTCCCCGAATGACTCGTTTTCCCGATGCAGTTCAAAAGAGTAACGTAAGATATATAATATCAAACCATTTGAAATCTAAAGGATTAATTTTGCTTTTTAAAAAAGACATAATTTTCTAATTTGGTCTCAGCCTTTGCTCGGTAATCCATCTATCATGCTGTGTATATTCACAGTCCTATTTTTCCTAGATGACTTCCTGTGGATGATGATTTTGTGGCATAGGGAATATAGGGATTATTATTTACGTTCTAATGGCAAGAATATGAATAACCTGCTTTGACTTATTTCCAATTAAAATCTAAATCAATCTTCCCTTCTCCATTTCTCTCGCAGTGAAGATGTTCATGTCGAAAAACTCCTCAGTTGATCCACCGTCGGCGCCAATCTCGCGGGAAAATGAACAGCATTCGACAGCAGCGTTGAACCTCAACACCTCATCAGCCTCAGCAGCACTGAACAACAGCAGAAGCAGTAGCACCAACAACAGTCCAACTCCGACCCCAACCTCAAATAGCGCCAGCAACAGGATGAAGAACTCCGCCACAGCCACAGCCACCCCCAACAGTAGTAACAACAATAATCACAACAACGTCCCCACCAGTGGCAGTGGAAATAGCAACCGTGGCAAAAAGACACCCCACGGGAAGCATAAAAACCCCGACGAGGAATGCGACATCATCGGGGACCTGATAGGCGACTACGGCAAGTGGCAGTTTGTGATGACCTTCCTGCTGTCGCTGTTCCAGGTGCCCAACACGTTCCACATCTACTCGCCCACGTTTCAGGTGCGTTGTGTTTACAGAATGTTAATATTATCTTTCTATACCGCCTGGGGTCCATCAAGGATATGTGGTAGACCTGTTCATATTTGTGAACATATCTGGAAATCTACCGGTTAACCAATATTCTGAAATATCATGCTATGAACGAAGCATGATAAAATTTTTAGCTTATTTAACCCTCTTTCAAAAATACATATACCAGAACTCTATCAAGGATTTTTACATCGATCTCTATGGAGGAATCACTTTGGACATTTTAAATAAAAGTTCTTCTGGGGATATCTTTGGAAACAAATGTTTAAATTCTTTTATTTTTTTAAAATTTGCTTACGATTTTGCATATTAATTTTTGGTAGTATTCTTAGACATATTCACAGATGATTTATAGTTATATAGTTAGGGGCCTTCCTTAGCCGAGTGGTTAGAGTCCATGGCTACAAAGCAAAGGCATGCTGAAGGTGTCTGGGTTCGATTCCCGATTGGTCCAGGATCTTTTCGTAACGGACATTACCTTGACTTCCCTGGGCGTACCTGCCACACGATATACGAATGTGGAAAGGACAACTTTGGCAAAAAAAGCTCTCAGCTAATATATATATATAGAAGTGCTCTTAAGAACACTAAGCTGAGAAGAAGAATTTATAGTTATGAAAATAAAAAACCGACGGAAACTTTGGATGAAGTTCTGAAAAAAAAACCTGAACTACCCAAGTAACCAATAGCATTTGAAAGAGCATTTTATCTGCATTATATTCGTCTGCACAGCACGGTATTAAATGCTAAATTATATATGCTGGTAGTGCTGCATTAATGCAGGTTTTGGCGAAATAACGGGCTCTCTAAGTACTACACTTTTTTTTTAAATTTCTTTATTTATATCATTCCAAACATTACATTTATTATTTCTTATATCTAGGTGTTCTTTGTTATTAGACAACACTATCATCCTAATTTGGTAAAACACATTGGCGTAGCTAGGATTTTTTTCTGGAGGGGGTCTAGGGGGGGCCTAGCAAATACTTTTTTACAGAAGTAATATCGGTCGCAATAATCACGGTTTTCACAAATTTCGAAGTTTTATCAGATTTGTATTGATTTTATTTATTTGGTATTTTATCTCATATCAGCAAAAATTGATATTTACAAATATCACTCATGTGCCACAAATGAGTGATATTTGTAAATATCAATTTTTGCTACGGAAAAGATTCATTCGTTTTGTAATCCAGTCAAAAATCCTTCAAGAGTTCTAGAGAAAAAAAAACTCACAAGGAATGTCATATGTGATCCTTCCACGATTTTTTAAGGTATTCAACCATGTGCATTGAATTCCTGCGAGAATTTGTTCATGAATTATTTTCGTACTCTTCAGTGCATTTTCAAGAATTACTTTACCAGTAGCCACTGAGTTTGTCTTGCGATTCCCATGGAAAATCATTCACAGACTTTCTAATCCCACTAGAAACATCACGAAGGATCTTTTTCAAATTGCTTTCAAAATCTTATAAAGAATTCCACCAGAGAATGCCTTAGAAATTATTTTTATCATTTCTCCTGTAACATCCTCTCGTACTTATTAGATATAAAATCCAATTGTCAGTTTAAAATATCCTCCATTTGTTAATTTACAATTTGCTAATGATTTACAGGAATAACTGATTCTTCAAAAAATAGAACACAAAATTCTAGGAATCTCACCACCTTCAGTTTTTTCAACTATGCTTTTGAAGTTCTTCCTAAAGTTTCACTACAGGATTGTTTGAAAAAATCACAGCATAAATTATCCAGACTTCCTTAAAAAAGATGATTCTTTCAGGCAGGAATGGGAAAAATCTTGAAATTCACTCTACAGTAGCCAAGCAAAACAAATCACAGTCAGCAAAGCCAGTGAAATTCACGCACATCGCTGCGTTAGGCAAAAAGCCTTGAAAATAGCAAAACACCCGTTGCTAGGGGCAACCCAGCATTACTGTAGAAAAATGTTCTATTTCCCGCTGGATTTCCCGCATTTAGAGCCTTCAATGACACTAATGGTTTAGAAAATTCATGCACCCTACATAGGCTACTTGATGAAATTCAGTTTTTTGAACTACTGTACTGGAAGAGCCACGTGATTTTCGAGAAATTCAAACCTACTACTATTACCATTCCCAGCACTGCTTTCAGGTCCAGGGATGGGAAAAGTACTGTAGCAAACATTTACCGCCTCTACTTTTACATGTTTCTACACGACGATCAAAATCCAAAGCAAACCATGACCGTTCAAAACAAAAAAATGTCACGGCTCTTCAAAACTGTAATCTTCTTCTTCCCAACGTTTTTTCAAACCCGAATGCGAAATGACTCGAGCACAGTGGTGACACGATTTTTGCGGTTTTCGGGGTTTTGACTTTTCGCTCGGTAAAGGCGGCATTAAATTGAACTTGTTTATATGTATCGCGACAGAATGATTGTGCTCTTGCTGTTAGTACTAATAGATTTCAATTAATTGAAAACACAAGCGAAATATTAGCGATTGAATTATTTAACATTTATTTCAATCATTCACCTCGGGATGGCTGCTCGAAAACGATCATAGTGGAGAGACAAAAACATTCAAGCAGTGTGTGAACCGTTGGCAGCGCAACGCCTGATGGTATTGATGCTGCTGCTGCTTTGTGTTTTGGTTGACTGGCAGAATCGATGAACTGTGGTAATGAGTGATCACAGTTCCCAAAGCCTGTTCAGGTCTCTAAGGACTCTAAGGATTCCTCGTAATATTCCACAAGAATTTCATAAGCAATTGAAAAGAAATCAATTGGGAAAATGTTATCCTAATTTCTCACAGAAGTTCTCCGCATATCTATGTGCATTTTTTTTCACCGATAGTATTTTTTTAGATTTCTCTTAAATAAAGGAGCAACATCCCGCATTCCTTCAAAACTCTCTCAAAAAATTTTGTTTTATATTTTTTTTTTCAAAAAATGCCAAACTAAGAATTGTTTGAGGTACTCTAACATTCCTGTTTTGTCAAAAACTCTTCCGCAGTTTTTAGTTATAAATTTCCCGAGTAATTTGTTCAGAAATTTCTTAGAGAATTATTTTCAAGAGATTTTTTTCTTATAACCGCACTAACGATTTTTTTTAATAAATTTTGGAAGAAATTTCCATTAGATCAGATCGAAGATTTTGGAATTCATTTTTGAACATCTCAAAAAAATTGTTCAGGAGTTCCATCAAGTATTCTTTTAGGTTCTAGAAATCACTGCAATTTTTTCTTAATGGTAATCTCAGGATTCTTCCATAATAACATTTAAAAACTTATCCACTCTCCATTTTTTGGTTCAAAAACTACTCCAGGAATATCTCAATATTTTGAGGGATAGTTTTACAAAATCCTCTACAGATAACTTCATATCCAATTTCTAGAGGAACACTTACAAAAAGGGTTAGAGAAAACTTTGTTGGTAATTTTTTGAATAATTGCAGCTTAAATATAATTCAGAAAAAATTACCAAAATTCCTGTCGTAAAATGCAAGCATTGAACCGTAGAATTTCTGAAACTTGTCGACAATGTACCTCACAGAAAAGCTTAAGTGGTCTTTGTCGGATTTGCTACAAAAATTCTCGTTCTTTTGTATTCGTCTTTTATAACAAAAAATGATTTGTGTTGAAACGGATGGAATTTTTACTGAAGTATTTATAACTAAAATCTTACAATATTGGATAAGATTGAACTCCGAAGTTTCATGATACGATGGTAAACATATTGATGCAGAAAGTACTAATTTTTCCAACCTTTAGAAATTTTCACAAACTGTTTTGAAGGTTATATTAATAATTATTTTGAGCTACTGTAAAAGTTTAACGCGAAAATATTGACGGCATTTTTTCAAGAACATTACCGAAGATATGTTGTGTTAAAATTCGTTTTGTGTTAAAATTCGTATTTTAATGAATTTAAATCTTAGGGGAAACTTTTCCATTAATTTAAAAATTTGTTCACGAATTTCTGATAGACTTACAGAAATCAGCAACCGTACGTACACTCAGGCAAATGGACTATCGATAAACATAAGAACCCCTTATGAAAATTCGCCACAATCGGGTTGAAATTCATAAATTTATCTTATGAAATCAAAATTTGAAAACAAAAATAAGAAATAAAATGTCGCGGTAACCTGGAACCGAACCAAGGACCTTGTGATCGAAAGGCTCGTGCGTACACCCCGCGCCTATCAAAGCCTTGGTGAATGGTGATACTAAAACGATACATAAAGCGTTCGTATTGCGATAATCATTCCATGGCAAAATGTATGAATTTCGATAGTCCAGTTCTGCGTGTATAAGAGCTCTGTAATTTTTCAAAACTCTCATTATCTCTCTTTGAGATTCTTTAAAATGTTTCTTTATGGAGTATGGAAAGATTTTTGTACGAAGTTCCTCAAAGCATCATGCGAGAAGAAACAACAAAATGTATAAGTAGGTAGAACAATAGATGGGCAATGGTACAATGAAAGATAATTTATAATCTTTTCTTTAGAGGTAAATTACTGGATAGTTTAAACCTCTCTGATGAATTTACAAATTAAACATATTTCTCAAGAAGTTATATTTTCATCTGGTTCAGAAATTATCCTTGGAATCTATTCTTCCTTTACTTCTGGGTTTTCTAGAATTTTACCGGAAAACCTCTAGAAATTCCGCCTTCGTATCGCACAAAAAATCAAACCATAAATATGGATTCTGACATCAATTGATAGCATTCTGACATCAATTGATAGCATTAGTAGAAGTAGTAGATTAATACAAATTTCTTTATGAATATCAATAAATCTTTTCTCTCTTCCCAGTTACCTTGCTACATGTTTCTCTACAGATTCCTTTACCGCTGGAATTCACAGAAGAATTTATAGTAGAACTTTCAGCGAAATATCTTAGTTTAAGATTTGACAGAATCTATGATTTTTTGGAGGAATTGTAAGGGAAACTGAACTTTTGAATGATTAAGTAACATTGTTTAGGTAATTCCAGGAATATATTTCGGAATAAATTTGCTAATAAAAAGTGGACATAGAAAGAATGAATGTCCACCAGGGAAGTATGAACCATTCCCACAATATTATTAGACTAATTTCCAAGAGATTTGATTATACTAAAGTTCTATAAAGAACATCGAAGAGTTTATTTTTTTGAAAAATTTTGCTATAAATAATAAGATTTCTTGAAAAAATATTGTTTAATCAATAAATTTATTCAAGCGAATTGTCGATTTTATTACATTTTTCCACAATAGCCATTGATCTAAAGAAAACTGGGCTATGTCGAATTTCCTTGAAAGTTAAGCCTTATTTTTTGTTAAAAATGTTCGTCATGTATTGTCTGAGAAATTCCATTAGTAATTTTGTCTATTTCCTCAATTATTTTTTACGGAGTTGAAGTTAATGTATGGATTTCTTTAGTGAATTCTTGTAAGGGTGATCATCATCACTGAACACTTCGAGCAGGGTATCCTAAAAAATATGAGAAATCAGAATGCAGTGAATATGTTGCTTTTTGCTGAAATAGCATCATTTGCATTATTCATAAAACACAAATTCGGGAATTGAATTTCCAGGATATTGATGCTTTTTTATACCACGGTATTTTTCGCAACGGAGATGTCTAAAAATTGCGAATATCGCATACAACAAGATGCTAGTTCTAACAGTAATCAATTGATCGACAGCCTGGTGGATAGGCTTTCGGTTGTCGCGTGATTCACCGAAGTCAGAACCACGACGCTGATGCTGTGTGTGACAAGCGAGGTTTTCTCACGATAGATACAACAACATAAAATATCTATATTATATTTTTGATAATAAAAAGAGTCATGTTAAATTTGCTTCATGATTAAATTGTTTTTTTTATTACTACATATCAAAAATTCTGGGGGGGGCCTGGATGATTCTGGAGGGGGCCAGGCCCCCCTTGGCTTCACCTGTTCCTACGCCAATGGTAAAACAAATCTAAGATTTTATTAACATTTTGTTAACAACATATTACATTCCATTTGCCGTAGCAGTTCAGATTTTTTACAGGTGAGTTGATTTCACCTGCTTATAAGAGAAAAAAAACGCTTCAAATATACTTAACCTAACTTAACCTAAACATATAACGCATTAATCGTGGCAATAGAAGATTGTAACGATTTTTGCCTGAAATTATTGATTATTTTATTTGACATTTGTTCCAATGTTTCAACATTGGATATTCTATGTAATTCATTGGTACTATAACAGGGAAGAAGCTTCAGAATCATTTTCAAAATTTTATTTTGAATTCTCTGCAGAGCTTTCTTCCTGGTATTACAACAGATAGTCCATATTGGTACATCATACAACATGGCTGGCCTGAAAATTTGTTTGAATTTCAAAAGCTTGTTCTTAAGACAAAGTTTTGATTTTCTATTAATAAGTGGATAGAGACATTTTACATATTTGTTACATTTGGCTTGAATGCCCTCAATGTGATTTTTGAAAGTTAAATTTTTATCTAGCATGAGCCCTAGATACTTAACTTCATCTGACCAATTTATTGGAACCCCTCTCATCGTGACAACATGTCTACTTGAAGGTTTCAAATAAAGAGCTTTTGGTTTATGTGGGAAAATTATTAGTTGAGTTTTGGAAGAATTAGGAGAAATGTTCCATTTTTGCAAGTATGAAAAAAAAAATATCTTAAACATCCGACTACAGACGACACGCAGGCTTCGTCCTTTGTCGGAGAGGCCTGTGTCA
Organism: Aedes aegypti; assembly: GCF_002204515.2. NCBI lineage: Eukaryota > Metazoa > Arthropoda > Insecta > Diptera > Culicidae > Aedes > Aedes aegypti. The sequence continues at coordinate 110,614,150 of NC_035109.1, forward strand.
TCCGCAAACAAGAATTTTTGACATCCCTGAGGTAACTCGGGTAAGTCAGATGTAAACATATTGTATAATATTGGTCCCAAAATGCTGCCTTGAGGAACACCAGCTCTTACAGGAAGTCTTTCAGATCTGAAGTTCTGATAATTAACCTGAAGTGTACGATTTGACAGATAATTTTGAATTATTCTAACAATGTATGTTGGAAAATTAAAGTTTTTTAATTTTACGATCAAACCTTCATGCCAAATACTGTCGAATGCTTTTTCTATGTCTAGAAGAGCAAGACCAGTAGAATAGCCTTCAGATTTGTTGGAACGGATCAAATTTGTTACACGTAAACGTTGATGAGTGGTCGAATGTCCCTGGCGGAATCCGAACTGTTCATTGGCAAAAATTGAATTTTCGTTGATGTGGGCCATCCTTCTGTTCAAAATAACCTTTTCAAAAAGTTTACTGATGGAGGAAAGCAAACTGATTGGACGATAGCTAAAAGCTTCTGCAGGATTTCTGTCTGGTTTTAAAATTGGAACAACCTTAGCATTTTTCCATTTGTCAGGAAAATATGCTAATTGAAAACTTTTGTTGAATATATCAACTAAAAATGATAAGCTACTTTCTGGAAGTTTCTTGATGAGGATGTAGAAAATTCCATCATCGCCAGGAGCTTTCATATTTTTGATTTTTTAAATAATAGTTCTCACTTCTTCAAAATCAGTCTCACAGGCATTTTCGAAAACGTTATCTTGATTGAGAATATTTTCGAAGTCCTGAGTAACTTGATTTTCAATTGGACTAGTAAGTCCTAAATTAAAATTGTGCGCGCTTTCAAACTACATAGTAAGTTTTTGAGCTTTTTCGCAATTAGTTAGTAATAATTTGTTTTCTTCTTTCAATGCCGGTATTGGCTTCTGAGGTTTTTTCAAGATTTTAGATTATTTCCAAAAGGGCTTAGAGCCAAAAAAAATTTTTACTTATTGCGAGTCAATTTTCGCAAGTCAGTTTGGAGCAAATTAACTTGCTGTCCAGAGCATTGAAAAGGCAAATAGGCAGCTATGAAAGTATATTTACCAAGTTGTGTTTCAGCTGAAACACCTAAAGTTTCAAAAACTTTAGTTTCAAATGACGAAAACAGTTGATGTTTTATACGCCTATGAATGATGATTGCAACTCCCCCACATGCCCCATCAATTCGACCATTACGATAAACAAAAAAGATAGGATCTCTTTTGAATTTAGATCCAGGTTTTAAATACGTTTCGGTAATAACTGCTATATGCACGTTATTAACTGTAAGAAAATTAAACAGCTCCTCCTCTTTACCATTCAGAGAACGAGCATTCTAATTAAATCATACAGTTTTTTCAAGGATTTCTAAGTTAGATTCCACCAATATTTCTTCTACAAATAACTCTAGAATTTGCAGGCATCATCAAGGTAACCCGTCAAAAATTGCCCGAGAAAATTCTCCTGATTCCATTAAAGATTTGTCCAGGGTTTGTTTTCAGTTTTTCCTATAGTTATGTATTCCAGCAAATGTAATCCCTCTAAGAATTTTTTAAATATTTTTACCAATGATACATTCAATTGAATGCCTTCGAATATTTTCTCTTGAAATTATTCAGGAATTACAGTTGCAGTGATACTGTCAGTGTTTATTTTCGGAATAAATACAAAATTATTTCCAAATTTTCTTCTAACTTTTATCAATTTGTTTTCTTGGTAAAGCGTCAAAAGATTTTATTGGACGTTAATCCTAATATTTTGTCTGGGATGTACCATTTGGGCGATTCAAATATTAAAAATGTTTGAAAATCCAATCTCCCATATGCTTTCTACCATCCTTACCATAAAAATAGTGTTCTGTGAAATTTTCAGCTTTCTAGGTGGTGATTTGAAGGTGGCCCAAAGACAATGTAGGTTTACATGGAAATTACTGTGGAGAAATTTTGAAAAATGTTCGAAACACGCTTGAATTGTAATGTAAGTAGAAACTTATCATCCCACATTGAAAACTCATTCTACAAACCTTAATGAAGGATGTTGCTGAAGAAACAAATCCCTTTTGAGTTAATTTTGTTAGTGTTTTTTGTACATGTTTGCAGGGCTATAATGCCATAATAAGCTAAATAATAGCAAACAAACTCATGAATATCTCTTCTGCTATCCGTCGGAATGAATTTCTCTCTTCAGCAAATATCTCTATAATGGTTTGAAGAATAAGTTTTTACTATGGGAAAATAAGTTTGTACTTACATGACAGTACTAGCGTGTTTGGAACATCTATTAAAATTTCTCCATAGTAATTTCCATATATACCTACATTGTCTTTGGGCCACCTTCAAATCACCACCTAGAAAGCTGAAAATTTCACAGAACACTACTTTTATGGTATGGATGGTAAGGAACATATGGGATATTGGATTCTCAAACATTTTTAAATTTTGAATCGCCCTAATGTACCATACATATTCCAGAACTCCATCAATGGTTTTGCCATCGATCTCTTTGGAAAAATTTCTTTAGACATTTTTAACGAATTATATACGGCATATGCGGGTTTCTCAAAAGTTGAAAAAGAAATGTATAAATTTGTTGGAACGTTTTCGGAGTTGTTCAAGGAGTTCTCTATAGCACGCTGGGTTTGTGGTTAGGCGAGCTTAATGCTATTGTATTAAGAATTAGGCATTAGTTACAATTCCGAAAATTTATGTAATGATACAATTTCAGGACTTACATTTGGTCTCACAGTTTTAATTCGGTTTAGTTCTACAGGATGACGGTCTAATAAACGATAATTTACGATTTCTTGGCTCTGCCTGCTTGTCTAGAATACAAGGAATAGTTTTGAGAATGATTGCGCAATTAATAATTTTGGAATTTGGAATAATTAAGAGATTCTTAACAGTTATTTTCTCATTAACTGTTTTTAGAATTCCTTTGAGCATACTTCCAGATTTTGTTTTAAAGAGATTTATATATTCACTTTACACATGTTTGGGTTAAGGTTCAGTTTCGAGCGTTTCGGTTAGCACACTATAGGAACACTTTATGGCAACTATTGGTACAAGTAAGAAAAGTTTTAGCAGTTTTAGTGATATTTCATCAGTTTTAAAGCTATTTGAACGCATTACTTATATGCGTGTTATTAGTCAAAGTTTAAGTCAAAAATAAAATCATTTTGATTTCCGAACTACGAAAAAATACACAAAATTCCAAAGTGTACCCCGTCTTAACGCGGGATTGGGTATTATAGGGGTAAACAACCTTGTATTTCAACATTCAGAAATTATCAAGATTTTATAGATGAATTCTAAATGGTACCTTGAGAGATTTTTTTTGTTTAATTTGTATAGAGGTTAGAATTAGACAGAAATTCTCATATGAAATCAAGGATAAACTTCTAGATTGTTTTTCTAGAGACAGAACATTATCTTGAGCTGTTGCTGTGGGCTTGATGGAGAAATTTAAGCCAATAAATCATTAGAATGGTTTTTGAAAAAAATCCTTGAATAATCTTAAAAGAAATATAAAGTGGAAAATAAAGAGGAACCCCAGAGGAATATGTGAAGTTTTCAGACTTTTGGACCCAAAGATTGGACTCGGAAAAAATGCGACACTTTGTTTTGGGTGTAACTATTTATCGCGAAGTTAAAAATAATGAAATTTTGGGTAATATTACTTTAGAGTGTTATGTTTGTGTTTGCAAAATTTTATCGCGATCTGTCAATTAGTTTTCAAGATGCATTCGAAACAAGAAGAGCTACGCCAGCAAATATTGGGCACAGTGATCGATAATCCTGGTCAATCGCACAAATGGATCGGCAAAAGGCTTGGAATCCACCATTCAATCCGTGTCCCGCGTTGTGAAGATGTTCTAGGAGACAAAGACCATCGAGCGGCGCGCTGGAAGTGGCCGACACCCGGAAACGGAATACCCAGAGAAGGCGCGGAAGATAAGACAGTACTTTAAGAATAACCCAAATCTTTCCACCCGTTGCTGTGTAGTTTCCGGCTTATAGAATAGAACTACGGATGACCTGTTCCGGTGGTAAGAGTCACCCAAACGGGGTAACCCCAATTCAAGGTGTCAAGCGAAAAACCGTGCTGAGGAATGAATGGTCGAAGGGGTGAAAAAGATGTTCGGCCATTAACGGAGCCTGTGGGGTACCTGGGCACCCCTCACAGTATTTTGTCCCTTACCGCGTTAATGCAGGGCTCTGGCGTGGTGGACCTCTTTTCCCGTGCTACTCGTGGGATTCAATAATGAGTACAATATCTAATCAAAATAATAGCAGTAGTGCAGATAGTAGCAGTAGTAGGGAAGGGAACCCCTTCGCAAGAAGTGGGTTAGCTAGGTCTCCGTTGAGGAGAGAGGCAGCAGTGCACGTAGTGCCAGTGCTGGAAACCATATTTCATCCCCGGCTAACGCATCGGGTGAAGTTATGAATGGAGCGTGGTTGATGACGCAGTTCGCAGTGTCAGACGCACTCGTACAGGTGAAATGATCCTCGAGCTTAAGCGCGACAAGGAGCGCAAGGGCGCCGCCTACAAAAGTTTGGCGGAAGAGGTCCTTGGCGAAGGTGTTGAAGTGAGGGCTCTGACGCAGTCAGTGACTCTGAAGGTGATTAACCTTGACGAGATCACCAACGCAGAAGAGCTCGTCACGGCACTGCGGCAACAGTGCGAAGTTCAGGTGCCTACCGCCACCGTTCAGCTACGGAAAGGTCCGGCAGCTACTCAGGTGGCCTTAGTACACCTACCTCTGGCGGACGCAAATAAGTCCGCTAAGGTAGGTAAGATCTAGGTGGGTTGGTCAGTATGTTCACTGAACATACATGAGCAACCGGTGATCTGCTTTAGGTGTAGGGAACCTGGACACAAGTCCTGGGGCTGTAAAGGCCCTGATAGGACCAAGTTGTGCAGGCGTTGTGGTGAGGAAGGTCATAAGGCACTAGGCTGCAAGATCCCTCCCAAGTGCTTGATTTGTTCCGGCAAGTCCGTGAACAACAATCATCCAACGGGAGGCTCAAGGTGCTCGACCTTCAAATGAGCCATAAACGAAAAGTCACAGTGCAGGTAACGCAGCTGAACCTGAACCACTGTTGCGCAGCTCAGCAACTGCTGTATCAGTCAGTTGCTGAGTAGGGGACGGACATCGCCATCATATCGGACCCATACCGAGTACCCGCCGGCAACGGCAACTGGGTCGTGGATGGATCCGGAAAAATGGCGGCGATATGGACAACGGGTAAATACCCTGTCCAGCAGTTGGTGTCTACTACCTACGAGGGCTTCGTGATCGCCAAGGTAAACGGAGTCCTCTTCTGTAGCTGCTATGCGCCTCCGAGTTGGTCGACCGAGCGGTTCACGCAGATGCTGGACTGTATGACGACCGCGCTGACAGGGCGAAGGCCAGTAGTAATAGCGGGTGACTTCAATGCCTGGGCCGTGGAATGGGGAAGCCGTAACACAAACCAGCGAGGTCAAATCCTGCTAGAGGCACTGGCCGTGCTAGATGTCGATCTGGCTAATGTTGGTACCAAAAGTACCTTCAGCCGTAACGGAGTGGAGTCGATTATCGACGTTACTTTTTGTAGTCCTGGCCTAACGAGTAGTTCGAACTGGAGGGTAGACAATACCTACACTCACAGCGACCACCTGGCGGTTCGCTACAGTATCGACTACAACAACAGCAGGCAGCGGGTTGAGGAAGCGGCTAGGTCAAGGCCAAGCCCTCGTAGGTGGAAGACATCGTACTTTAATGATGATGTACTTAGGGAGGCACTCCGCCGTGAGCGTAACCTATTCGGCCTAAGCGGGGACGAACTGGTAACGGTGCTTACGCGTGCATGCGATGCGACCATGCCTAGAAAAGTCCACCCTAGGAATGGGAGACCACCGACGTACTGGTGGACTCAAGCTATTGCGAACCTGCGCCATGCCTGCCTACGAGCCAGGAGACGGATGCAGCGAGCACGTACCGAGCAGGAGCGTGAAGAACGACGGGCGGTGTTCACCGCTGCCAAAGTCGCGCTGAAGTCCGAGATAAGGGCAAGCAAAAAGGCCTGCTTTGAGATACTCTGTCAGAGTGCCAACGGGAACCCGTGGGGTGATGCCTACAGGATCGTTATGGCGAAGACAAGAGATGCAATTGCTCCTACGGAGCAATCTCCACAGATGCTGGAGGGGATCATCGAGGGGCTCTTTCCGCGCCACAACCATAGCCTATGGCCTCCTTTCGTAGGACAGCCGGGGATTGGGGCTGGCGATGAGGATAGAGTAACCGATGAGGAACTTGTAGGGATTGCAAAATCCCTAAGCATGGGGAAGGCACCAGGTCCGGACGGAGTTCCAAACCTGGCCCTCAAAGTCGCAATCTTGGAGGCTCCCGGTATGTTCAGATCTGCTATGCAGATATGCCTGGACGAGGGAGTATTTCCAGATGCGTGGAAGAGGCAGAGCCTGGTACTATTGCCAAAGGCGGGGAAACCACCCGGTGACCCGTCGGCGTATAGACCAATATGCTTGATTGACACGGTGGGGAAGGTGCTCGAGAAGATCATCCTCAACAGACTGTCGAGGTACACCGAGGGTGTAAATGGTCTCTCAAGCAACCAGTTCGGCTTCCGGAAAGGGAGGTCCACCGTAGACGCTATTCTGACGGTTAAGAAAACCGCTGAGATAGCACTTCAGCGTAAGAGGAGGGGTATTCGCTACTGCGCAGTAGTGACTCTGGATGTAAGGAACGCATTTAATAGTGCCAGTTGGGCGGCTATTACTGATGCGCTCCTGCGTCTGGGGATACCCGAGTACCTGTACAAGATTCTCGGAAGTTACTTCCAGTATCGGGTATTAGTCTATGACACAGAGGTGGGTCGGAAGTGCTTTCACATATCCTCAGGAGTCCCGCAAGGTTCTATCCTGGGTCCGGTGTTATGGAATGTCATGTACGACGAGGTGTTGAGATTAAAATTCCCGGCGGGTGTGGTCATCGTTGGCTTTGCCGACGATATTACGCTGGAGGTCTACGGTGAATCGATCGAAGAAGTGGAATTGACTGCAGCCCACTCGATCGCAATTGTGGAGGAGTGGATGAGCTCCAGGAAACTGGAATTGGCTCACCACAAAACTGAGGCTGTTGTTGTCAACAACTGAAAGTCGGTGCAGCAAGCGGTGATCAGTGTAGGCGACTGCACAATCATTTCGAAGCGCTCCGTCAAACACTTGGGGGTGATGATCGACGACAAGCTTACCTTCGGTAGCCATGTCGATTATGCCTGCAAGAGAGCCTCCACAGCTTTTGTGGCACTGTCCCGGATGATGTCCAATAGCTCTGCGGTGTACGCCAGTAAGCGTAAGCTTCTGGCCAGTGTCGCCTCGTCCATACTGAGGTATGGTGGCCCGGCTTGGGGCACGGCTTTGAGTACCGATAGCTACCGTAGCAAGCTAGAGAGTACTTATAGGCTAATGTGCCTGAGGGTTGCGAGCGCGTACCGTACCGTGTCTTACGATGCACTCTGTGTCATCACCGGTATGATGCCTATTGGTATCCTTATCATGGAAGACATAGAGTGCTTTGAAATGCGCGGCACAAGAGGCATACGCAGGACTGCTAGACTGGCCTCCATGGTCAAATGGCAGCATGCGTGGGACAGTTTCACCAAGGGAGTGTGGACTCACAGGTTGATTCCGAGGTTAGATATCTGGGTCAATAGGCGCCATGGGGAACTAACATTCCACCTAACACAGGTCCTTTCAGGCCATGGATAATTAGACAGTATCTACACCGTTTCGGTCATGCGGGTTCTCCCGAATGTCCAGTTTGTGCAGGTTTAGAGGAAACGGCGGAACACGTTTTGTTCGTGTGCCCGCGTTTGCGCACAATGCGTGACCGCATGTTTGCCACATGCGGTCGGGACACGACTCCTGGCAATTCGGTCCAGAGGATGTGCGAAGAAGAGTTTGACTGGAATGCCGTTTCATCGGCTATCACCCACATCGTCTCGGAACTCCAAAAGAGGTGGCGTGTGGACTCGAGGAGTGACTAGTGCAGACGCTAAACAACAGGTGGTCCAAGGGTTCGCAGTCGGCTACGTAGGTCATACGGGTGCCCTACGGTCGAAATCGACCCTTACAGCAATTAAGTGGCCGCGGGAAGAACATCCTGGTAGCGCTGCTGTCGTGGTGTCGGCCTACTGGGTTGGATACGAGCCTCTGGTTGTTCGGGGCAGGTGGAGGCCCCTTCGTCAGCAATCCCAGCTGGTGCTAGCTGATAGGGCCTGAGCCTTCAGTAGGTCAAATTGCGAAGCCCGCAGTATCAGTTCTTGATACCTGCGGTGCAGCTGGGCGCGGGCTTAGTGGTCGACCCTGCCCGCTTTCAGCGGAAAACGGGAGGTGAGGACCACCCGGGAAGCTGGCAATGCGCCAGCATGCTACCTTGGTGGACCCCCCTAAGCGTGTCATCGATGTTCGTTGCTGCATGGCTACGCAGCTAACCTGGAGGATGCGATGTGCAATAGCCCCTCTCCGAAGCAATGCCTTCTTGGTGGTCCCGGAGAGACGAAGGGTTTGGTGGCAATGGAAGGTTCCCGCATGAAGGTTCCGGAAATGTTCCGGAAGAGAAAGATGGACAAATTCGCGAAGAAGTACCTGTTATGGCAGGCGATCTGCGAGTGCGGACGGTACAGCAAGCCGTTCTTTATTACCGGCACCATACGTTTATGGCAGATGTATCGAGAGGAATGTTTGCAGAAGCGCTTGCTTCCCTTCCTCCGCTCTTACCTAGGTCCCACGCTGTTCTGGCTGGATCTTGCTTCGTGCCATTATGCCCAGCCTGCAATGGATTGGTACGAAGCGAAGGGCGTTAATGTGGTAGGGGGACATGGGGCAAGAAGGACACCCGGGGCAAGAGTGCCACCCCTAATTTCACATAGTTCAAATCAATTTTTTGATATTTAACGCAGGATAAGTATAAATTGAGTACTAATTGATGGTTGTGTAAATATTACGGTTGAAAATGTTTAGTACAAAAAATTTGAAAAATGCCTTTAACTCACCAACGCAAAATATGCGAAATATTATAAGAATGTAAGACTGGAAAACAAGGTTTGACTCCCAATAAATACAAAACATATTGATTTTTCTGCACAGTATTGATGATTTTCAATTGTTTAATATGACTGTGAGGAACTTTTTTTCGAAAAAATCCTTTTGACATTAAATTTTACATATATAATAACAGTATGTCTTATGGGGCAAGAGGGACACCGCAATTTTCTCATATAAAATCAAATGAACTTTTATTTTTCTTGTTTAATATTGCATTCAATCAATGTTTCCTACTAAATAAAATCAAAATAAATCATCTTGGACATTCAAAATGGTTTCTGAAAATGTTTACTATTATTGTTACAGTCAAATAATATGAAAACTAAATTAATTTCGTAAAATTACTTTTTAACTATAAGTCAACTGTTATCCCTCAGTTTTTATCTTTACTTACTCTACAATTTATCCTTTAGGCGGGGAAATAATAATATACAAAATTTGTGGCATTTTGCTCTGGTGGTCTTCTTGCCCCATACGAGTGGCACTCTTGCCCCGTGCCTCGTTTAACCTTCCGTCAGTCGCTCAAAAAAAAATTACACCATCGGTCGCATCGTGTACTGAGTACACGCGGAGCAATTTTGATTGTACATCCAAAGCTAGGCAAGATAGAATATGGATGTCTTCGGCAAATTTCTTCAGTCCAACGGTACCAATTGGTCAGTAGACAAAAAACACTTTGGAAACATCCTCATCTTCCTGTGGCCATCGGATTGTGCCCCGGGGGAACCGATGTGGTGGACATTTCGCAATGCAACATCTCGAACACAAATATCTCAGGATCTAGATTTTTTAGCAAGATGGTATCTTCGGCAAAGTTGTTCAGTAGGTCAAGGGCTAACATGTGATACGCTGCTTGTTTCGAAATTCTGCCACCAGATGGTGCTAGTGAGCATTTAATTTTTCAAACACCGATATCTCAAGACCCTGATTACCTAGAAAGATGATGTCTTCGACAAAGTTGTTTAGTAGGTCAAGGACTAACATATGATAAGCTACCTAACAAGAAAAACTGCCACAAGATGGCGCTAGTGAGCATGCAATATTTTAATCACGAATATCTCAGGATCCCGATTTTTTAGTAAGATGGTGTTTTCAGCAAAGTTGTTCAGTAGTTCAAGGGCTACCATGTGATGATCTTCTTAATTCGGAATTCTTTCAGAATATATGGCGCTAGAGAGCATGATATTTTTCGAACACAGATATCTCAGGATCCTGGTTACCTATAGAGTTGACGTCTTTGACAAAAGTGTTGAATAGGTCAAGGTCTAGCATGTAATATGCAACCCAACTTGAAATTCTACCACCATATGGCACTAGTGATCATGCTGTATTTTGATCGCGGCTATCTTAAGATAATTATATTTTAGCAAGATGGTGTTTTCGGCAAAGATGTAAACTAACGTAGGCCAGTAAAACGACCGAAACGTCCGGACAATCTGGCAATTTATTTGTACGTTAATTCTCGCCGAAAACAAATCGATGATTCACTGACACATCAAGTCGCGGCGATTGAACCATTGATATCAAAGATGTTTAGTACATCAAGGACTAAACATGTGATATACAGTTTTATTCGGAATTCTTCCACAATACGAAATTTTCGAATGCAGGCATTTCAGGATCCTGGTTAGGAAAATTAAATTACATTACAAAGATGGTGTCTTTGATGAAGTTGATCTGTATACTGCCCAGAAATACATAATTGTCCCATGTGAATAGAAAATCCAGCAAACATGGGACTGACATGCGTTTATGGGCAGTATATCACGGGCCAACGAGTTAAGTGTAAAATATACCTACCCAAAATTCTTCCACATTCAATTCAAAATGCAATGGGCTGCTAGATTTCCAATACTTCCATCAGGCTAGAGAAAGAGCTCCTGGTTCGATTTTTTTTTTTTCAAATACAGAATCTCAAGTTCCCGATTATTTTAAAACTTGACGTCTTCATCAAATTTATTAGGTAAGGAAAGTGCTCACATGTTATTGGCAATTATATTTGGCGCCAGGGAGCATTTAATTTTCTGAACATGTTATGATACTGATCATTTGGGCTCATCAATACACGTTTTGTCAAATGTTAAAACATTTCACTAACACTTAATTAATAGATAAGCACAAAATAAAATTAAAGATGTAGGGTTCATTCTACTTCAAATTCTAGATTTAAAATGAACAATATTATTTTTATATTTAGTAGAAAAAAAGGACGCAAACTTCTCGTTGCTGGTGATATTGATCATCTCGTGTTTTTTAGAGTCCGGCGGCGGCCGTACGCCCGCAGCCGTTAAAGCGAACTGACACCCGCAGGGTGGAATGAATGGAAAAACTTTCCCGCCTAAATTGAAAGCACGTGGTTTTCGCAGAATGACAGCACTGTATCTGTGTATTAATGATTTATATCAGGAGTCACTGAACACGATGAGTGCGATTGTTGTCGATTCTATGTAGTGTGTTTCGAAGTTGAAGGTTCTGTATGATCAGTGACCGCTGCGCTCATATTTGGAGACATGGGCAGATAACCGCGATAATTGAATTTATCTTGAGACAGGCAATAATCTAAATTCGTTGCTGCACAACTCGTGAGAACACACTCTCACAGTACAGATCTGGTTTGATATTATGGGACGTCTTTTTCCTCCGGAAAATAAGCTTGAGCGATAGGCTTATGATTATCGCCGTGACCGATAATTTCACTCCCTGGTTGTTTACAAATAAATTCAAAATGCTCTTTGTGCTAGTATAATCATAATATGGTTATACTAGCACAAAGAGCACTTTGAATTGATTTGTAAAAAAACATAGGCAATGACTATCACATTCGGGGTGATTCGAACAATGTTGGAGTGTGCGTGCCATCCCGTGAATCGCCATGAGAGACCGAGTTTCTCATATCACTTTGCACTAACACACTTCCATCTTCGTTTTTGTGTAACAGCTTTCTACCGCCCATTAAATATTAGATAGACCTTTTCATGGGACAGGTCCATGTTGTATTCGTTCCGACTGTCAAATGGAAGTTAAATTGAAAGGGTTTATTCACAAATTTCTTTTTGTATGCATATTTTAAAAATTTGTTATGATCCGTAATATCATGAGGACACCCACCTACCCCCTCCAGCGTCATGAAATTTATGAATGGGCCCAAAAGCCGTGTATAGGGGAACTGGGGGTAATATGCCCATAGGGGGCAAAACGCGCCACCATCGATTTGGGCGAACGTTGAGTTTTACAATGCTTTTTTTCACTCTAGATCATAGAAAATGGATGAAAATGCTTTTCCCAATATGTTTTTATGTGTTTTTCTCAACCAAATCGATAAAATCGTATAAAAACGTTTTTCGCTGTTTTCGTTGCAATTTTGTGCGATTTTCAATGTCAATTTTTAGGTCGATAAATAACCAAATTACTGAAACTATTGCCAAGAGCCTAGGGTTGTCGCAAAATCTCAATTAATCGATTAGTTGGTAATCGATTACAGTCCAAGAATATCGATTATCGATAACGATTAATCGACTAGTATTTTTCGATTAATCGAATTAATCGACATTTCTTCTGTAAATATGAGTTCTTACTGCTATAAGGTACACCGGAGTAGACTAAAACGTGTGGGGCAAAATGAAATATTAAGTTTTCGGGGATGAACCTGCCTACGGCAGAAAATCCCTAAATAAAAAAAAGAAAAAAAAAATGAAATATTAAGTTTTAAACCTGATGACAATAAGTGTTAGCAGGTTTTTCGTTCCTTAAAGTTGGTTTCATTTGTTAGCACAATGTTTCTGTAGTAAAATTTTAAATTATTACGAAATTTTACATTTCATGTAACCCCAGCTGTTTCAACTTGCCCGAAATTTGTGTGTGAATTCGGATGGACATGCGCGATAAAATTCTTTTAAAATTCAATAGAATTTATCCAATTTTCGAAGCTTGAAGCTGAGGTTCATGGCTTAGTAAATTGTTTCTTCAAGTTATTTTTTTTAAATCAAGATGAATTTAAGTATGTTATTAGTATACTATGTAGTATATTAGTATTTCGTTGAACCAATGGCCTACACCTATAATTCTGAAGCTTATCCTTTCCTTTCCCATTGTTCATGATTTCCATTATGGAAATGAAAAAAAAAAAACATGGAACTGACCCATTTATTCAGAACATACATGAACGAGAATAATTAGATCGAACTTCCATTGAAATTTGTGATATTTTTATTCATGGTAAATTGCAGGGAATAACTTAAAGAATTTGTAAAACAATTCGTATTTATCAGAACCACTAAATATGTTTACGGAATTGTTACAAAATTCTAAGGATATTGTGAAATGAGTTTCTACACGATTTTCGAATGAACTTTTAATTCGTTCTTCAAGAAATTTTAATATCTAATATCTTAATACCGATATTCAGTTTTCTCAGGTAAGCTCTGTTTAGGGTACTTCAGAGTTTTCTACCTTCTGAATATTTGTTTTACAATTCTGCAAGGAGGAGAACGGTAAAGATAAATAGAATTTTTACTATTAATCTATGCGTATGCTTTTTTTTACATTATAACCTAGCTATCCCGGCATACTGCACGTTTATGGGCGTTTATTCTACAAATTATAACACACAATTTCCTATGTTATCTATAAAGTTTATGGAATTTCCCCTCGCATGCGTCTGAATTCTGGACAAATGCATCAGTGAGAAAAAAAATACAAATCCGTTGACCCGCTCTCATGTCAACTCTTGACTAGGACTGGTATACTGCCCAGAACTGCATATTTGTCACTTTCGACATTTTTGACAATTTCGAGTTAATACCGCGGAGAGTCATCAAACGATAAACACTTACGATCAACTTACTGAAATCTGTAAGATTGTTCTAGAAAATTCTATAAAAAATACCAATTTGTTTGCCAGTTGTAATCGCATAACAGTCACATTGAGATTATACATGAGCCTCGTAATATTGTAGCAATGAAATTTCTATCAGAATTATTTTCTGACTATTCTCCCAATATGCAATATTGTCTATACAAAATGTCAATCTCAAGTAAGCATTTTTGAGTTCATGGTAATTTTAAAACATTTTACTTTCTTCCCATACTACCATAAAATTCATTGGTGTTCCATTTATTTAATGCCTAATTTTGTCAAATGTTACAAATATGCAGTTATGGGCAGTTAGGACTGGAACTTTTCAGGAAAGAGACACCAAAATGGAACCAGGAAAAAAACAATGAGAAACCACACAAAAGTTAAGAAAACAAAGAGAAACTTAGCAGGAAATAGAGGATATAAGATCGATGTATAAAAATAAGAAGAATAAAAAGAAGAAGAAGAAAAAGAAGAAGAAGAAAAAGAAGAAGATATCGATTAACCATAAAATCTGACCAGAAATTTCTATGAAGTTTTTTTTAGATTATTTTTTATAATTTTCTCGCGACATTACTATAAGTGTTACTTTTCGTATTACTGTATGCTTTATGTCATGATTTTCACTAGGAATTTCATCTGAATATAATTAAAATTTCGCAGTCTATTTTCTAAGTATGTCACCAGAGAAACGTCAAGGATGTTTTTCAGAAATTATTAGTATATGAAAAACTGAATTTAGTACTATACCATTTAATTCCACTAGCGTTTGTACCCTTTGACAGATACGCGTATTTCGACCTCAACTGTAAGGCCGTCTTCAGTGTCATGTACTAGACTCTAAATTCTAAAGAGAATTGTAATGACGAAAGCTAGACACACGAAAAATAGTCACATTGAATGGTACGAGGCGACCTTAACATGACATATGTAAACACAGCTTTGAGAATTTTTTTGTTATGCATAACAAATTTTAATTGTTTCCCTGTGTGCGATGCTTCGTATTGGTATACTAGTTCGCTTTAAATTATTTGGAAAAAATATACAATTTTTTGATGTGCAGATTTTGTTTTAATTAACAGGAAATCGTAGCTAGGCGGTAATTTAAAAATAAATTTCTTGATACTTTTGACCTGTGAAAATGTCCAGGCAAAACTGCTGGAGAAATCTTCAAGGAAAATTCCTGAGAAAATGTTGGATAAATTTCTAGAATTTAATCCTTTAAGAATTCATTGAAAATTTTTAATAAAAAAAAGGCAGAATTCTTGGAGTAAGACCTGGATATTTCCCCTTTTCTTCAGGAAACCTGGATATTTTTTTTTGTTGGTCCCATGTTAAGGTTATGTATTAAACAAAAATTCCACATCATGCATTGAGGGCGAAAATGGCCATTGGTTTTGAGACAATTTCAGCAGGAGTTCTACCAGAGAGTCTTTTAGGAATTCCACCAGGGATGCAACCGACAGGATTTTTTTTAGGGATTTCTCTCGTAATTTCACCATCATTCATGCTTCCAAAGATTCCTCCATGCATTTGTCCCAAATATTTCCCTCAGGCTCCTCCAGGATTTTTTACGGTAAATTCTCTCAGAAATTTTCTCAAGATTCCTCACGGAATTCCCTTGAAAAAATTCTCACAAGGATTCTTTCAGGGAGTTCTCTAGAAAATTTCATAAGATTCTTCCAGCAAAACTACCAAACAGTCCACATGAAATCCCTCCAGAGATGCCTTCATGAATACATCAACAAATTTTGCTTCAAAAATTCTCAGTAGATCCTTCGCGATTTTTTTTTTCAAATAGTCTACCAAAGATTCCCCTAGGCATTTTGTGTCAGAGGTTTCTTAACCCCTATACGAGCAGCTTCAATATTTTGCCATGAAGAAATATTGAAATCGCTATAACTTTTTTGTTTCTCAATAGGGAAGGTGTACCGGTATTCGCTATGTACCAGTTATTTGCCACCCCGGATTATATACTGTTTTACGATACATATGATTGCCAATTGTATAGTGCTCGCTAAATTGCTTTAAGATGTTACGGAAACATTCTTGGAAACCGCAAAATTTTCTCAGAAATTAATAGAAGTTTTTATACTTTCCCTGCTGAGCATGGATTGAAAGCTTTCGTTTGATGTATTGACAATAACCAAAGGTCGTTTGATTTATTTATAAACAATATTTTTACTTAGCGTGGCCAAAACTGGTACACTTCCCCTATATTTGCACCACCACAAGTTATCAAAAATCTCTTCTATTTTAATAATCTGTATTTGTTTTGATCATTGGTCATCTGGATCCGGAGATATTCCAAAATTCTTTGGAGAACCGGCGTTATATCTCAAGTTACATGCACGGAAAAAAATCCGTTGCCGGATTCATGAACAAAAAGTCATGATTTCATAAAATTTTATGTTTCATGATATCATGACTAAAAGTCATGGAATCGTGACTATTATGCAAGAATTCATATGCTCAGGGCGTTACACAAATCTAACTGTCACTTTCTTCACCTTAGTTAACGTGTCTCATGGCGATCGGTGATCTTTTCTTGTGAAATTATAGAAAAAAGTTTTGTTTTTGAAAATGTTTCAATTCTTCGGAACCTTGTCATCGTATCGATGACATTGTTGGTGAAATTCTCGTGAGTTCCCACATTGTTTCACGGCACAATCAATGTACTTACTCAATCCTCACTTTGCAGAACCGGGCAATGTTTGACCTTGAGCGAAGATTTTAATTGACAATCTCGTCGGCGATTTTAACTGCTCGGAAGCGATGCATTTCCGACGTCCTATAACAGAGCAGGTCCCAAAAAGCCTTCGGCAGCCGGATGTTCCAGTTCACTTTCCACATCCGCAGAGTTGTTAAGGAGTGTTCCATGACTCATGCAATCCACCAGCCCAGGGAACATTTACCAATTCAATTGATTTGCGTATCAACATTTTGCGGACAAACCTAGCCACCGAATGTTCGCGTTCCTGCTAAAGATGTCACACTCTTTAGGTTGATATTTATGGAAAGTTTTCACGGTTTATTCGGCACAAAAGCAGTAACAATTTTAATCTTTATTTTATTTGTTTACCAATGGCAAATATAAACTGGGATCTTAATTGACGTATAATGTTTCGTTTTCATGAACTGAGTTCATGATTCAGGAATCCTGCTTCATGATTTCATGACACAACTTGCCACTTTTCAGCACCAAAATTGGAATCATAAATGACAGGCAACTGAAAACATGAAAAGTGCTTATGTTTTCATGACCTGTGTTCATGATATCCGATTCTGCTTCATGATTTCATGACCGAAATTGCCACTTTTCGTATCAAAAATAGGAATCATAAATGACAGATGACAAAATCCATGAATAGTGCTTATGTTTCCATGAATTTTATTCATGGTTCCAGCAAACATGCTTAATGATTTGAGGATTTTAATTGCCATTTTTCTTCGCTAAAAATTGAAAACGTAACGTACAGCCGGCGTTACGGTAAAATGCTTCATAATTTCATGACTTTTGGTCATGGTGTACTTTCATAACATGAAAACACACTTTCCTCCCGAAATCATGACTCTTTCTCCTGTTTTGGAGTGCCGCATTTTTACCCGTGGTTCTATTATTGGCTTTTCAAAACTATACTATGACGAGAGTCTGTTGTGAAAAAATGAAACAAAACGGTGCAACCGTTTTTTGAGTAATAAGTTTTTATGCTTTTGGTACAACTGCGGCCGTAACAAGATCTTGAAAACTTAAAATACATCATATTGTAGTTTTGGACTTCTCGAAGGGAACTCAACCGATTTGAATGATTTTTTCAGTGAAGCTCTTTATTACTTGACACTGTATAGCCCGCATTTTTTATAAATCAACTAAATACAAAATAGCGGCCTAAGAAATTCCCCCAAGGAATACCGGATTATATTCAAAACTAGATGACCAATGGTCAATACCGACACAAAATCCAAAAATAGAAAAGCTTGTTGAGAATATGTGAAAAAATATCGAGAACCAAAAAAGTTATCGCAATTTGAATATCGTTTTTTGGTGATAAGATGAAGCTGCCGGTAGAGAAATTAAGAATTATACTTGGAATTATACGAGTCGTTTCTGTTTTGCTGCTACAGTTTTTCTTCTACGGATTTTACTATGAATTTCATTTGGGTTTCCTCTAAAAATTCCTGCAAGTATTTAGATAATTCATCCATGGAATCCTTTATAAATAGCTCTAGTACAACTTTTAGGGGTGCTTATGGGTCTCCTTCTGAAATTTGTTAAGAGATGGCTGCAAGTATTTTGTTTGAAATTCCTCTAGGGATTCCTTCAAGAATTTTTTTAGAAATTTTTTTAGGGATTTCTCCTACCAAAAACCAACCTGCTTCAAAAACATCACTTGGCTCCTCCGAAACATTTTCCTGTGATTCTATCAAGAGTTCCTCCAGGAATTTCTTCAGAGTTTTAAAAAAATCTCTTTGAGGTTCTTGAAAATTCCTCCAAAAAAATCCTAGGATTTTCCTTTATAAATTTATCCGGTGTTTCCTCTACGACTTATTCTAGGAATTGTTCCAGATTTTTTTTTTTTTCAATAGATTCTACCTGTTTTTTACAGTCATTTCTCCTAAAATCGGCCAGAATTTCCTCATGTTTTGTATTTCAATAATCCCTTACTTGTTCTTACAAGATTTCCGTGAGGTCTACCGATAATTTATCAACTCATCCTGATATTTCTTCCATGGTTTCTTTAGTAAAAACAACAAGTATTATTCCTGAAATTCTTTGAAGAATACCTGTAAAAAATCATCAATTAGGATGTATTAATGTACATCTGAAAACTCCTCCTGGAATTGACTTTTTTTTTTTTCTATCGGAATTACTCCAGTTATTTCTCCTGGGTTTTCTTCAAAAATTTCCTCCAGATTGTTTCCTGGAATTCTTTCAGGAAATACTCCAAGAATTTCTCCAAGAAATCTGAGGAAAAGTTTTTATTAAATGCCCTGGTTAAAATTGCTGAAGAAATCTCTTAGTAACGTCTGGAGGAATTTCTGAAGGAATTCTCGCTGGAATCCTAATAGGATTTTTTATGGGAATCCCTTGAACAATTCCTAGAAAAATCAGGAGGAATCTGTGGACGACTCCTGGTGAAATTCTTGGATCATTTTCTGTAAGGATTCTTAGGGCAAATACTGCAGGTGCACATAGAGGACGTTGTGTACGGTCTCATGAGGGTTTTCTTGTAGTGTCTTGCATAGGAATCCTAGATGAAAGTGACAGAGAAATATTTTGGAATGTTTTTGGGAAACGCTAGAGATTATTTCGACAGTTTTTTATTTATTTATTTTTATAAATGCCTGGAGGAATAGCCTTGAAAATAATGCCTGAAGGAGTCTTTAAATGAATTTCGAGACAATCTCTACCAACTTCCTGAATAAATTCCAAGAATCCTTTGAAGAAATGCCTGGACGAATCACGAAATAATTTGGGAAGGAATCCATAAAGGAATTTCTGAAGCGATTCCTGAAAAAAAAATGAAGGAATCTCATATTTGAAATTCGTGTTGAATTCCTAGGGACATCTACATGGATTACACAGCTATATCCTAGAGATCTGTTTGGAAAAATCTTCGCAATGTGATTCCTGGAGCAATTTTTGGATATATCTGTGGAAAAATCTGTACAAGTTTATAAATCTATGAATTCCTGGATAAATTAACGGGAGAATCACTCTGGAAATTTCATACGATATTTCTGGAGCAAATTATGAAGCCCTATCTGTACCGAGAACAGCTTTCCCGGGAAGCTCACAAGATTGATCAGAGCAACGATGGACGGTGTGCAAAACTGCGTGAAGATCTCGGGCGAACACTCCAATTCGTTCGAGTCTCGGCGGGGACTACGACAGGGCGACGGACTTTCGTGCCTGTTGTTCAATATTGCGCTTGAAGGTGTCATGCGGAGAGCCGGACTTAACAGTCGAGGCACGATTTTCACGAGATCCGGACAATTTGTTTGCTTCGCGGACGACATGGATATTATTGGGAGAAAATTTGAAACGGTGGCAGATTTGTTCACCCGCCTGAAACGCGAAGCAACAAGAGTCGGGCTAATGGTGAATGCGTCGAAAACAAAGTACATGCTGGTTGGCGGAACTGAGCGCGACAGGGCCCGCCTAGGAAGCAGTGTTACGATAGACGGGGATACCTTCGAGGTGGTGGACGAGTTCGTCTACCTTGGATCCTTGTTGACGGCTGACAACAATGTTAGTCGGGAAATACGAAGGCGCATCATCAGCGGAAGTCGTGCCTACTATGGGCTCCAGAAGAAACTGCGGTCAAGAAAGATTCACCCCCGCACCAAATGCACGATGTACAAAACGCTCATAAGACCGGTAGTCCTCTATGGGCATGAGGCGTGGACTATGCTCGAGGAGGACTTGCAAGCTCTTGGGGTTTTCGAACGCCGAGTGCTAAGGACGATCTTCGGCGGCGTGCAGGAGAACGGCGTGTGGCGGCGAAGGATGAACCACGAGCTCGCTCAACTCTACGGCGAACCCAGTATCGTGAAGGTAGCTAAAGCTGGAAGGATACGCTGGGCAGGGCATGTTGCAAGAATGCCGGACAACAACCCTGTAAAGATGGTGTTCGCCACGAATCCGGTCGGAACAAGAAGGCGTGGGGCGCAGCGAGCTAGGTGGATGGACCAGGTACACCAGGACCTGGAGAGCGTGGGTCACAGTCGAGGATGGAGAGAAGCGGCCATGAACCGAGGGAATTGGCGAAATATTGTTGGCGAGGCTTTATCAAGATAATTGATGTAAAGCCAAATAAGTAAGTAAGTATCTGTACCGATTCGGTACCGGTTTTACGTTTTTTTACTTTTGTACAGTGAATCAAATTATCATCAAAACAGACGAAAAACAAACAATAAAGCAAGCTCGCTCACAACCGTTTGTCACAACTGTTGCGGATAAGGACACAATCTAAAACAGAATTGTCATGACAATCACAGAGCGCAACCTTGTTGCAACCTTTTCAACTCGCGATTAATCAGTAATTTTAAACGCAAAACCAAATTTGTTTTACGGATGCTGTTTGATAATGTGTCAATATTTACCAGCACAGAGAAAGTTCTAGAAAATTGCAATGCGACGCCCAGAAAATCACCGCTCACATGTCGAGCGATCTTTGTCATATTCTGTTCAAGTGATGATAAACTCATGTTGCGTTATAAAATTGTTGCAACAAGAATAGGAGGTGACATTGTCTTTGTTCCTGCGTGTTGGGTGACAATTTATTCACTGCTTTTGTATAAAAATAATATAAATTTCGTTCTATTTTCGTGTTTTGTCATAAAATGAAGAATTCGGATATAACCTATTTAATATTTGCTATGGTATGACGTCTTTCTGAGTGTGGATAAAAATCATAGATTTTGAGCTGACGAATGATGGTACAACATGATGTTCAGGAATTGTCCACATAAAGATCTACCAGAACCGATATCACATGACCAAAATCAATCGTCCATGACTTGATGCTCTTGTGAATCAGAATAAAGAAGTGAGCCATACACGCTTATGAAATTCTGACCACACCATGCGTACAGCATGATCAAATTTGCAAAAACTGTTCAGAACTCTATTCTAGGGTCTCATACCTTTTCATTAGAGCGTAAAAAAAATTAAATTAGGTTCAAAAGTTAATTTTTGAGAGCGTTTAAAAGCATTGTAGCGCCGCTCACCGAGGTCACTGAAAGATTATTGCAGCATGGATATGATCGCTTTCCAAAGTTAGTTTTCTTAAGTAAGGAAATATCAGAACTATCTCTTTTTTTAGTGCCAATGTCCAAAAATCACCCCGATGTACAAAAAAAAGAGATTTTTTGATAAATTTATTGTAAACATTTGTAAACAATGTGGGAAAATCTCAAGAGACACTTTAGGAAGATCAAGAAAACGCTGAATGTGGAATCTTTCCAAAAGTGAATGAAGGAAATTGAGCAGAATATTTTTCTCTTCTCCCTGTAAAGTGTAAAACATGGAAACGGTAGTAAAAATTTGTGGCGTATGCAATGACATAATGACCCATGGCCATTTAATTGATTGACAATATACTGCTGTGAATCGCAAGTGAGTTCCATTCAAACGAATACTAAACATAAGTTCAGGAGATTGACACATGTTTGGATATCAATGAAACTTCATTCTGATCATTCTGATACCTTTTGAGAGAAATATTAGGATGATCAAAATACCGTTAATTTTTGTATAACACGTTACAAAACTATGCAGTGGGACTGAAATGAGGTCACATTTCATTATAGGATAATTCGACTTTGTATTTTTTTTACAAATTCTACCGAACAAATTATGCAGTCTCGTTAGTGTAGCTGAAAGGTCATAAATAATATAATATAATATAATATAATAATAATAATATAATAATAGGAAAATAATAGAATAAAATTGGACAAAAAATCAGATGGGACTGCCTTGCGATTCACGGCAGTATAGGAATATAGGACTGTGTTTGAAAAGGAAATGCATATCTCGATACGAGTAGATTTTCTTCCCAGAAATGACCAGGAAATTACATTTATCTGATCGCAGTACGCAGTTAGTGAGAAATGTCATTTCAAATAAGACTCTGTAGGAAATTTCTTGACCCATTCAGTAAAGAAACTTCTTTACTTTTCTTGAGTGAAACAGCATACTTAGCTTTACACAACACAGTGTTTTACAGGAAAACATAATCGTAGTTTGAATTGGTCATTTTATTTTGGAAAAATCGTCAAATAATCGAAGTCAATTAATCGATTATCTCGATTATTAAGTGAGTCAGCTATCGATGAAAAATTAATCGATTAGTGAGTCGATTAATCGATTAATCGAAATAATCGATTAATTTGCGACAACCCTACAAGAGCCAACTTGTGCACTGTCATAGTTTGTATTACGTGCAAAATATATGTTAAATTTGCCCTCAAAAAGCTTATTGAAGGACCTAAACTTTAATCAACTCTGGGGGCAAAACGCCCACCCCTATTTCATAACACCAAAACAGCCGTTTGAATTCAAATTCTACCAAACGTAATGCTACGTTGAAGTTACACAAAAATTTTAACCTTACAAATGTACATTTTTCGCATCAGCATGTATACTATTATTGAACAATAACATCTGAACAAACGCCCGGATGTATGCAACACATATACAAGCATGATTGTGTGCGTTCGTTTACAGCATGGCTAACGCCGAACTCAAGCGGGGCGTTTTACCCCGCAAAACAATACATATGCACTTAAGCAAGCATTTTTTAAAAATTAAAAATCAATTTGTCCATCTAATCCAATTGCAAATTATATGTAATGTTTAGCTTTTCGGTAGTTGTTAAACTTCCACTCGGCTGGTTGGCCGTAAACCACGATTCATAATTAAAACAAGTATTTATCGAGCAACGGACTCATGTTCCGTAACCGGTCGTTTGAGAACGTCGCGACCCATTGGAAGCCCACACAATAGAAACCTCAGCCAGCGCAGTTGCTGGCTAGTGTAGTGTGCTATTCCTATATCTAAAAAACAATGCGCTCTCGGGCTAGGCATTGGATATATATAGAAAGCGTTGTGTTTGGATGGGCATCTAATTCTTCCGAAAGAGGTGCACTTTGCGAAAGAGGACCACGTGATTATTGAGCTGAAATCGAATTCAGGTTAACTTCTGCGTTCATGAGTCCTCTCATGGCGTAGTGGTTAACGCGCCCCAACTAGAGATCGGGGAGTCGTGAGTTCGATTCTCACTGAGAAGACGTGTAACTTTTTCGCAAATCTTCACATCAATTTGTCCATCTAATCCAATTGCAAATTATATGTAATGTTTAGCTTTTCGGTAGTTGTTAAACTTCCACTCGGCTGGTTGGCCGTAAACCACGATTCATAATTAAAACAAGTATTTATCGAGCAACGGACTCATGTTCCGTAACCGGTCGTTTGAGAACGTCGCGACCCATTGGAAGCCCACACAATAGAAACCTCAGCCAGCGCAGTTGCTGGCTAGTGTAGTGTGCTATTCCTATATCTAAAAAACAATGCGCTCTCGGGCTAGGCATTGGATATATATAGAAAGCGTTGTGTTTGGATGGGCATCTAATTCTTCCGAAAGAGGTGCACTTTGCGAAAGAGGACCACGTGATTATTGAGCTGAAATCGAATTCAGGTTAACTTCTGCGTTCATGAGTCCTCTCATGGCGTAGTGGTTAACGCGCCCCAACTAGAGATCGGGGAGTCGTGAGTTCGATTCTCACTGAGAAGACGTGTAACTTTTTCGCAAATCTTCACATCAATTTGTCCATCTAATCCAATTGCAAATTATATGTAATGTTTAGCTTTTCGGTAGTTGTTAAACTTCCACTCGGCTGGTTGGCCGTAAACCACGATTCATAATTAAAACAAGTATTTTAAAAATTAATTTATAAACCCCAGAAAAGTTAGAATGGATAGCTGTTTCTACTATTTGGTAGAAAACATGTTTGTCTATCCGACCATAATAAAAAAAAGCATAAAATAATGTTTTTCACATCTAAAATCGCTATTCTCCTTAACGTGGGCAAACTACCCCCAGTCCCCCTACTAAGTTTAGCACCAGTTTACAGCTATTATTCGCATTATTTAAACCAATCAATGTGCTTGAAATATACTGTTTGAAAACAGAAAAATACTACGTGATACTGCAGTATGCGATTGACAATTTTATCAGAAAATTCAGTTGAATACACAGAATAGATGCTTTCTAGAAAACCGGTTGCGCCTTCATCATTATTTGATCGTTATATTGTATTATTGTTTACCTTTTAGAACCATCTCGGCATTTGCATAGAAGTACTGTCAAAGACCTTCCAAAACAGCTGATTTGAGACGCCTCGTGAAAAGGCCTATTGCTAAATTGTAACCTCCATTGATAGTTCTTTGATTTAAGAACAGACAAAAAGGCGTCACACTCTCATCGGCGTCCATCGATCATTTTTTTAACGACCGATTCGTATACATGCGACCAACCGCAGGCGTCGTTTTCATTCGTGTTTGACGTTTACACACTACCGCCACCTGTTGGCCAATCGGCCAAACAAAGTTATTTTAGCATTGGGCTTACACGTTTTCGCCGCAATGATTTTGATCGCCATATTTTTTAATATAGTTAAACCAGCATTAATCGATGTTCCATAGTTCGATATCGACTCATGAAATCATACTTAAAACAAAAAATCATAATTACTATAATTCTCCCTTTTATCAGCTTTCTAAAGAATATCTGTGCCATGAGTCGATGATCTTTTGAGTATCGACTGAAAATTTGACTGTACTTAGTTGAAGACGTCATTTTCATGATTGAGCAATCACAATCCTAGATATTTGGGTTGAAAATATAGCATACTCAGTAGCACCATCTAGTGGAAGAATTCCCAAACAAGTGTGGCCCATCACAAGTTTGTACTTGACTTACTGAACTTTTGAGCCGAGCAGTTTATATTTGGATTAGTGGTCCCGGCAAACTTCATCTTGTCATCAAGTAGGCTGTTGGAAAACGATTTGAATCACCCCATACAAAATGACAGGTCCGTTAACTCTCGTTTTTTTTTACTTTTCTGGTGAATATCCTTGGATTTTGATGCACACAAACTCGTCAGAACCCTTGTCGAACGAAGCGGAGAAAAATCATCCAAATCCGTAGTTATTTCGTGACATACAAACACCATTCCATTTTTATTTATATAGAAGATAGAAGATGTAATCGGGATCCTCAGATATTAGCAATCATAATATACATGTTCACTAGCGCCACCAGTTGAAAGTATTTTAAAGCTTGAGGTTCCTGGTTTCAAGATGGGTGGCTTATTACATGCTAGACCTTGACCTATTCAACACTTTTGTCGAAGACGTTATAGGTAACCAGGATCCTGAGATATCTGTGTTCGAAAAATATCATGCCCACTAGCGCCATCTATTGAAAGAATTCCGAATCAAGAAGATCATCACATGGTAGCCCTTGAACTACTGAACAACTTTGCCGAAAACACCATCTTTCTGAAATATCGGGATCTTGAAATATTCGTGATTAAAATATTGCATGCTCACTAGCGCCATCTTGTGGCAGTTTTTCTTGTTAGGTAGCTTATCATATGTTAGTCCTTGACCTACTAAACAACTTTGTCGAAGACATCATCTTTCTAGGTAATCAGGGTCTTGAGATATCGGTGTTTGAAAAATTAAATGCTCACTAGCACCATCTGGTGGCAGAATTTCGAAACAAGCAGCGTATCACATGTTAGCCCTTGACCTACTGAACAACTTTGCCGAAGATACCATCTTGCTAAAAAATCTAGATCCTGAGATATTTGTGTTCGAGATGTTGCATTGCGAAATGTCCACTACACCGGTTCCCCCGGGGCACAATCCGATGGCCACAGGAAAATGAGGAAGTTTCCAAAGTGTTTTTTGTCCACTGACCAATTGGTATCGTTAGAGCGAAGAAATTTGCCGAAGACATCCATATTCTATCTTGCCCAGCTTTGGATTTACTATCAAAATTGCTCCGCGTGTACTCAGTACACGATGCGACCGCTCGTGTGACGGGCCCGGTAAAAAAAAGTTACACGAGCGGTCGCACTGGTGTACTCAGTACACGCGTAAAAACTTAGATTAGAAACACGATGTTTTCGAATACTTTTCGTTGATTTTTTCGAAAAATTTCTACTCTGCAAGCAAGAAGAAGAGTAGATCTTGGAATAGGACCAACACCCGGATCAATTTGAAGCGATTTTCAACATGTTTTTCGACTTTTCGCAAAGTGCGTGTACTCAGTACACTAGGGCGACCGACGGTGGGTTAAAAACCTCATTAGAAGGGACATTTTCAAAAATCTCAAATCATCATGTGTTTCTTATATTTTTGAAATCTATCGATAACATCGTTTAGAACAAGAGCTTAGCTTGCCCCTACACTGGAATAATCTTCAAAAATTGTGCTTATCGACCATGATTTGAACCTATATATCTTAAGGTGTCCTTCTTGCCCCCAGCCCCCCTACCGCAGAACTTCGTCCGATCGAAAAGTTATGGGCGATAATAAAGACGAAGTTGAAGAAAAGCGGAAAAACATTCAAAACCGATGAAGCTTTTAAGGTGAAGGTGCATCGAAGCCAAACTTAAAATTTTCAAGAGCACCGTTCTGGAGAACCAACCATCCATTTAAGCTGAAAACTTAATCGATTGGTGACTAGCAGGTTGTGACCAATCAATTAAGTTTTCAGCTCAAACGGGTGCTTGGTTCTCCAGATCCGTGCTCTTTAAAATTTGAAGTTTAGCTTCGATTCATCTTCACCTTAAGAAAAACTGGGAGAAATTGTGTAAGAAAGATGGGCAGAGCCTCTCCCAAGATCTCATGAGCAGTGTTAAGAGAAATGTACGAGCATTCAGCGTGGGGGAGGAAATTCAACAATAATAATAGCTATAAGGTATATAGTTATTTATTCCTTAAAAATTTGAGAAGTATTGGTCCCTAAAAATTTTCATTATTGGTCCCTAGTCAACCAGTAGTTTCTAGATATTTTTGAGAATGTGAATAGGTCTAATATGTACCAGTACAGTATACACTGCAGAGAGCACATCAGAAAATGTGGGCAACAGGAGACGTATAATTGGGTTGACAGCATATGTTGATGTACCGACCCAAGGTTAACCGCCAGTGGTGTTTGCTACTAGAGCATAAAGTGACTGCATTTTCCACTGTTATGATAGTCAGGATGTCCATCATAGGAATGAAAATTGACGGATATTTATTTTTACCATTCGCAATGCAATATTCCTGTTGCAATATATTGAATCTTCTGCTTTGAATTCGTTTTCCCCAGATGGACTTCGCCTCATCAATCATTCCCTTCTGTGAATTTCCCACATAAGCAATAAATGGTAAATTGTAAATGGTAATTGAAATAGCTCGCTTGCGGTTTCCAGCTGAATACGATAATTAAAGGATGACAGTAATCACAGTCGCTTTATCCGTTTTTTCCTCGTCTCTTTCCATGTGATGGCCAACGTGTTCCGTCCCAAATGCTCGCAATTTGGTTTCGTCCCAGGCAGCAGAAAAAAGCCACTGGTGCCGACGGCCGTCGCATCTCAACGACATCTCGGTCGATCTGTGGCGAAACGTGACCCAGCAGCGGGAAAACTGCCGGATACTGAACTACGATTGGAACTCGGTCGGATCCGAGCAGACGCTGGTAGGTTGCCTATAACCCTAATATCACGTACCACCCACGTTTTGCACTAATTAGCACGCATGAATAATGGCAATTACCTTTCCGAGTTAAGTTAGGTGGTAATCATTCGATGTCTTCTTTTATTTCTCCCCGATGGTTGTTCCTTCACAGCGAAATTTGAGCATACCGGGCAATCTGTCACATGTGGGTTGCAGCTCGTGGGAGTTTGATCTCAACGATAATCTTGGCAACACGTGGGCCTCGGAGTGGAGTCTGGTGTGCGACAAGGAATACCTGAAGGATGTGGCGGAGATGTTCTTTCTGGTCGGAGTGGCCACCGGTGGCATTACCAGTGGGGTGCTGTCCGATAAATTCGGACGCAAGAAGATGCTGTTCATTTCGGCCGTTTTGCAGGCGATTTTCGGTAAGTTAACTATTGTTTCTGATTCAGCAATTTTCTTGAAAATGAATCGCTTTTCAAATATTAGCAAAAGAGTTTTGTTATACCTACATTAAACCCGTTTTTCATGTATTTTTTTTACGATGTTCGTAAATTGAGCTCATACGATTCTATGGAGAATAATGTACACTAAAACCTCCATAACCGTAAATTTATATTCATAATGGTCATTTGTCATAATGGTCATTTGGCATAATGATTGACTTAGAATAAATATCGGCATTCTCGAAACTTTTATCGAGATCAGTAATTATCATTATAACAGCACGTTTTGCAAGGATTGATGAAACAGCAAAATATAAAAATGGTTAACATTTAGCTTTACTAAAGAATAAAATTTAAAACAGAAAAAATATAAAGAACAGTCTATTTTTAAAAGAAGGCAAAATTTATGATTGAACCAATTAAAGATTGGACGCCGAAAACTATTGCGAAATAATAAAACGAAAATACATTAACAATTGCGTCCAGAATCATCGAAGTGATTGTACTACTTTTCCCCAAATGTCGGTTCCCCGTATGCCAGTTCCTCGAGTGACTTTTTTCCCAAATGACCGGTTTCCCCGAAAAGTGGTGCAGTTTAAATAGGTGTTATAATAGTTTTCAACGAGAAAGAATGATAAGCAATCAAAAGAAGGAGGTATTCTGTTCTTCTCGGCTATACACAAATTGGTAAAAATGCTGAGGACGGTAAAACTCGAAAGAACCGCCAACTAAATAAAGAAGGGTGCATATTAGATGGCCAGTTCATCCACCACCCTGAAATGTACAAAGTTACGGCATTTATGAGTACCACAATTTTTCGGACAAGTAGACTATTTGAGGAAGCGCGATATTCGGGGAACTGACGTTCGAGAAAAAGTAGCACATTTCATCAAAGTAACTGCAGTAATCGATTTTACTTTTCTCAAATAACTTGAGCAGATCAATGTTATCGATTGCCGCTCTTTTGTCAGTTGGAAGCAAATCAATATCTAAAAAAATATATATATAGCTTCAAAGAACAGTCTATGTATAAAAGTAAAATTTATTTAAATTTTAAATCAACAGTTTAATACCTATAATTATGCTTACATCATATTTAGAAAAGAAACATAGAAGGTTTGAAAGAAGGGTAAATTTGTGCTAAGTATACACAGTTAGAAAAAATCACCGACGTCGGTAGTTCGTTTACCGAAATCTCAACAGCTGGACGGTCGGTAATCCGTTCGGTAAACGAAAAAATTACCGAAAGGACTGTAATTTGAACCCGACGGATCATCTGTCAAAATTACCGGTAGATCGGTAGTGGTTACCGATGTTCCGCTTCTACCCTGTAATGGTATTTACCGAATCATCAGTTATTTTGGATTGAGGAAGCGAAATTGCAGATATTTTTGTAATGTAATAAATCAATGCATACGCTTATTTTTAAAACAAACATTTATTTACATGGCACACATAATCTCCTTTATGGCACAAATCTTCCAATTGGTGGGGCAAGTTCCCTCTCTCGACATTCTCTGTACCATCACGAAATGCTGCTGACTCCAGGTGCATCATTGAAGGGTGCCAAGTTATCTTTATTTATTTCTAATGGCATTAGTTTTATTTTGCATAAATCATTAAGATCTGATATTCAACATTATAAATGAATAGTTTTGCAACGTTTAGAGTGTACTAGATGCGGCCACTCGGGCTTAATGTCGAGAAGAACCGGCTCTAGATTTGTTAAGTATTAAACTGTTTCAAATCTCTAAAAGTATAGATCGAACAAATAGTTCACTAAAATGCGTTCCCATAAGCTTGACACAGATGTTAAGATACAAATTGTGCACTTTACCATAAATTTGAGGCATCCCTGGGGCCCGAAAATGGTCATTTGTAGGATCAATCAAATGCAGTTAAAATAATTATTCAATTTAATCGATTATCAGAAGGTTTACGTCGATGTGTTTTTCATAAAACTCCTTGATATAGTGGCCACATTATTGCCTATTCTGGAAATTATCTGTGACTTGAAATTTGCCTACCTCCAGGGGCACAGAAGCACAAAACACTTGTCACCCGACCTGACCCAGTGATGCACCGCAATAACTCCGACCACAGGAATATTTCCGAAATTCTTTGGCCACTTTTAGAAACTAGATATGTGTACGAATATACTGACAAAAAATAATTGAAATCCGTTAAGTATTCGCTGAGCGGTGAGAGTTTTAGTAATTTTTCTTTCACTCAGGCCTATACGGGTTAAGTGGATAGACAGTGGATGGATGCATTTTACATATTTGTTACATTTGGCATGAATGCCCTCAATGTGATTTTTGAAATTCTTATCTAGCATGAGCCCTAGATACTTAACTTCATCTGACCAATTTATTGGAACCCCTCTCATCGTGACAACATGTCTACTTGAAGGTTTCAAATAAAGAGCTTTTGGTTTATGTGGGAATATTATTAGTTGAGTTTTGGGAGCATTAGGAGAAATCTTCCATTTTTACAAGTATGAAGAAAAAATATCCAAACTTTTTTGCAATCGACTACAGATGACACGCAGGCTTCGTCCTTTGGCGGAGAGGCCTGTGTCATCCGCAAACAAGTATTTTGACATCCCTGAGGCAACTCGGGTAAGTCAGATGTAAAAATATTGTATAATATTGGTCCCAAAATGCTGCCTTGGGGAACACCAGCTCTTACAGGAAGTCTTTTAGATCTGAAGTTCTGATAATTAGCTGAAGTGTACGATTTGACAGATAACTTTGAATTATTCTAACAATGTATGTTGGAAAATTAAAGTTTTTTAATTTTACGATGAAACCTTCATGCCAAACACTGTCGAATGCTTTTTCTATGTCTAGAAGAGCAAGACCAGTAGAATAGCCTTCAGATTTGTTGGAACGGATCAAATTTGTTACACGTAAAAGTTGATGAGTGGTCGAATGTCCATGGCGGAATCCGAACTGTTCATTGGCAAAAATTGAATTTTCGTTGATGTGGGCCATCATTCTATTCAAAATAACCTATTCAAAAAGTTTACTGATGGAGGACAGCAAACTGATTGGACGATAGCTAGAAGCTTCTGCATCAACTGTGCAATTCTTACCAGTTCCGATCAATCACGGAGTAGCAACCATTGACATGTACAGTCAGTCTATGCTATGCTATGCTATGCTAATATTTATTAAAACAGTGATACAATGAAGTAATGGAAATATGCAAATAATTGTATGAATTAGAAAATCACAGATTTTTTAAATATAATAATAACAGAACTTTGAAAGGAAAATATGAGGGTGGACGATTTTCACTGTGACTCACTGTATGCATAAACAGAATAATATTAGATTATTTTGTAGGAGCCGGCGAAGTAAAAAAAAAAGTTTTATGCTTTAAAAATATTTGAAATATTACCGCTCTCTTGCAAAAAAGCTAGTTAATTTGTTATCCATTTTTGTTCATCAATCCAGGAGAACAACACTTACAGTACTGGACAGAATAAAGTACGCATTGGCCGTTTTTCATACAAAATGGATAAGTTTGGAGGCCTGGATCTTGGCTTATAGTGCGCTGCCTTGCGTAGTAATGGAGTAATATTGCATACTGAGAGCTTTCATGTTTTGTTTCCTCAATCTTATTCCGATGCTTATGGGCTATTTCAGTGTTGAAAAGACATGAGAGGTTCCATTGCCGGCCACGCCCATCTTCTCCGTTACTGGGATGATGATATAATAAGGTGTGGCCCACTTAGAATTGGAACAAACATCTTTGGCTCTTACAACGACTCTAGTGGTCCAATTCAGAAGCTGAACAGCCCATGCGTGCTGTATAACAATTATAACATCACATTTTTTTCGCAGCTTAATTCGAACGCACTTCTGAGAATTTCAACATGGAAGAAGAGAGAAGAGAAATAATAGAGCACAAAAAAAAAAAGTCTTGATTAGGAATAGAAATTGCAAAAGTGTTAGGTTTTTCAACAAATACTATGTGGCTCATACTAAATAAGTACGAAATAACTATTTTGACAGATCGCAAGCCACAAAGGAGACGTCGGGCAGTTACTGTGCACCGTCAGCTGTGGATTAAAATCAGGACCATTGATTCAAATCCAACCATTTAAGACCGCGATTTGGCCAAAAAGTTCGGTGCTGCCGTGTAGTATCGTGCAATGGATTCGACTTCGGATATTGAAGCCTCCGATCATACCATGCTGCAGACAACCAAATAGGGTACACATTTTGAGAAATGTGGCCAAATTCCGTACCATGAAGTTGTTTGATCAAGTGTTGACGAAATTTAAGGATTGTTTCATGATAGGATACCCACTTAATTGACCCCAACTCCACCCAATTAAGAGATTTCGGGCTATTATGAAGCGGAAGCTAAGAGCGAATGAAAATATCGCCAAAACATTGACTAACTGTAAACTGAATAGGATGAACTTGTCAAAAATATGGATGAAAATAGTGTGCGCAAATTAATTAACCGTATTCCGGGAAAAGTCCGACAATTTCTTGTAATAGGGGATGAATTTTTTCTCTTATTTTTCCTTTGAAGCTTACAGAATTCATTTTTGTTGAATTATATCCAAATTATTCCAATTTGTCTATGTTCCAATTCTAAATGGGCCACACCTTATCTACTTAACAAGAGGCCAGCGACTCACCGACGCCCTCATGGGTGTTGTTGAGTGATGGTCTAGGATTCACCATTAGCGAGTAATACGACCGGGTTATGGGTTATGAGTTATGTTGGGAGTGGTATTGCTAGAAATGGTTATTTGCGCTCCATAGTTATTCGATGGTCCAGGGGTCTTCCTAGTGTTCTGGCACTTATTATAGCCTAAGCTTAAGCGCCACTAGTCGCTCTCTGGAACGATAAAATTAAAAGAGAGATCTTCTAACATCATTCCGATAGTTTATATGTGATATTAGAATATTGTTCTTAAGGTAGTATCATACATTACGAAGACGAAAAATGATTGTTGTAGAATATCTACTTAGCAAGAGGTCAGTGCCTTTTTGACGCTAATATTTATATCAACAAGTTAGGTGAATGAGGAGGTATTGATCTACCATGCGTTTTTAAACTTCATTATTATTGTTATTTCCTTGAAACTAGAAAAAAAAAGAAATTTGTAATAATGAACCTAACACCTCAATACTGGATCGTCATCAGGATTACGTTATTCCAGTACCTTAAGGGATGGTCGTTAAATGGGACTGTTTTCGAACTCCTTTCTTTTTCACGCTTTTGTATGAGACCTCCAGAAAATTTTTTAGGCTTGTCACACTATACCTTACCCCCTCTTGAAGCATGACATAATTTGTGGATGATCCCTAAGAAATTCTAAGACGAATTTCACCCAGTATTACTGTTAAAATCTTTCGTTTAATATGCCTTTATAATGTAGGAAGTCTGAGTATTAGCGACATATTTACGGAAAGCATTTGTTTTTTTTTTTGTACCATCTGCATTTTGTCGGAATCAATAATTAACAGTTAGCATTGATAATTTATTCAATAATCAGCGTCAGATTCGTCCTCAGCTTTACCATAAATCTCTAAATCCTTATTTTATTTTTTTTTTTGTGGAGCTTGTCCTTGTTTTTTGCAAGCTATTTTCATTCAGCGTATGATAAGTCTCTATGCTGCTTCATGTTGGCTATTTAGAGTGTGTGGTTGGGTGGTCGTCGCATGACGTGTCCCTAATATCGTAGCTGGCCTTTATGGCGAAAAAGTGGTTTTTCAAAATGGATCTCGGCTTCTAGTGCTCCGATTAACATGTAGTTTTAAATGCTGCTCAGAAATAACTTGAATTTTATTTAGACAAAAAACTACTCATTTAAAAAACGAACTTTTCAGTTATCGCAAATATCAAATATTGCAAAAACGGAATAGCTCACAGTATTTTGAAAACAAGCTGTTACGGGAAAATGTTATTCTACAAACTTGTTTGTCTTACCAAATTGATCATATTTGCAGAAGAGTATATTGCTCTAAATATATTCATTAAAAAATAATTGCTTACTTGAAATATTGCCATTTTCGTCTAAATTTGAGTTTTGCGATAACTAGTTCGAAGTCTTTGAAATGAAGTAAATTTCAAACTGAACATATTTAAATATATTTACAAGCTACTGTGAAAATTTCAGGACAATCAAATTACTATAAGCCGAGATCCAGGTCTCCAAACTTGATGATTTGGTATGGAAAAATAACCAATGCGTACTTTATTCTGGTCAGTACTGTATGTTTAACCCCTCTACCGGCAGCTTCAGTTTTTACCACTAAAAAATATTCAAATCGCGATACCTTTTTTGTTTCTCGATATTTTTGCACCATTTGTTCATACGCCTTCAAAACCTCTTCTAATTTAACAATATGTGTCGATATTGATCATTGGTCATCTGGATCTGGAGATAATCCAATACTCCTTGGGGGACCATCGCGTAGCCATAACTTAAATATCTCAGGCAACAGAATTTTTATCGTATTCGGATATTCACTCCACGGAATGATACATTAATGCAGGTATGTTGTGAAAAAATGAAATATATTGGTGCAGCCGTCTTTGAGTAATGACCATTTATGTTTTTGGTGCCGCGCTGGACAAATATAGATCTTAAAAACTCTAAAAAAACTCATTTCGTAATTTTCAGATTTCTCGAAGAATACTGAACAGATTGGTATGATTTTTCTAGGGTAGCTCCTTATCACCTGTTATTGTATAATGCACATTTTTTTTTTTTTTTTGATAAATTGACCAAAAACAAAATGGCCGCCAAAGACATTTTTCATGAAAAATGTCGGTCCCCCAAGGAACATCGGAATAGCTTAGCTTAGCTTCACTCGTTTGCTCGGCTATATAAAAGCACTCAGAGAAAATAGGCGCGCGACCCGAGAGGGAAAACAATTGACGACTGCTCGGGCTTTCTTGACGCACTGCCCAGGAGCAAGCGTCAAGGTCGAAGGATCAAACACAACTAAGCGATCGCGGTTTTTTTTTTCACATTAACTCGACCGACGCGCGACATGTTTGATCCTGCCCTCATCGCCGGCCCCCGCAGGAGCAAGCGTCATGGTCGAAGGATCAAACACAACTCATTCCCCCAAGGAACATCGGAATATTTTCAAAACTAGATCAGCAATGATTAATATCGACACGGATTCTTAAACTAGAAGAGTTTTTTGAGATCTTGTGAAAAAATGGTGCAAAAATATCTAGAAACAAAAAAGTTATCGTGATTCGAATATTTTTAGTGGTAAAAAATTAAGCTACCGGTAGAGGGGTTAATGGCTTTGTGTACCTCCTGAAAAGTCGGCACGGCCCTCTGGAGGTCCGCGGACTCCGGTTAGTAAATGCTGGGTTGTGATGGATACTGGCCAGTTTAACCACCGATGTAAGATTTTCACAAGCTCCAGTCAATTTGTTTGCTTCGTTGATGAAAAAGAGTAGACGGTGAATGTATCGAAAACGATTCTACCCCATTACCCCGAATGTCATTAACCCGAATTCCATATCCCCGAACGACCCATAACCCCGAATGACATTATCTCAAATTCCAATATTATAGGGAAATGTCATCAATGTCATCAATGTCATCATGTCAAGATAATTGTTTATTCGGGGATATAGCATGGAATTCGGGGTAATGGTACATTTCGGATTTATGGCATTCGGGGAAACGGCATTTGGGATAATGGAGTAGGATCGTTGAAAACACAGTACAAAAACACCAGAAGACCCTGCAGCCAAAAAAGATTTCAGTCAAAAAAGATAACCAAATCCATAAACCAAATGTACCAGGAATGGTGTAAGAATATCAAACAACAACCCTGTGAAGAAGATGTTCGTTTCTGTGCTTTCTTTGACAATTCTAACCTCAAAATGTCCTCGTTCGTTAAAGAATTGAACCAGATGCGCTCAATGTGGTTTTTTTTACTGTTAGCTTTGACACACATAGTACCTTTTTGTATGAATATTTAACAAGCAAAATTCGAAACTCCAAAAGTAACGAATTGTTGTAAGAAACTCCACTTTAGATCATGAAAATAAATATTATTTGACATGCTGTTAGTCAAAAAGATATACTATTTCAAGTAATGTACATAAGTTATAATGTACTTATTCCCCCACAGGCCTTGCGTTGTATTTCGTGGATTCTTTGGAGTTCCTGTTAATTCTGCGCGCACTACTCGGCATCGTATCCGTTTCCGTCACATATGCAGGACTGATCCTGGCCATTGAGTACGTGGACGGTAAGTGGAGAACCATCGCCGGAATGTACAACTTGTTCCCCCTGCCGGTGTCCTACATCATGATCTCGGGTCTCGCCTATCTGACGCAGGATTTCAGAAGTCTGCAGCTCTGTATCGGATTACCGGGAGTGTTTCTCTGTTTCTTGTGGTAAGTAGTATCTTCCCATTTTCAGACGTCTAGTAATAATATCCTCTTTACAAGATGTGTTCACTCAAAACCGGGAAGAACGCGGTGCTATTTGCAGTGAAAACATTTTCTAATTCACACAGAACCCATCAACTAATTATCGTCCGCCTTACGTTGTCTGTCAAGTCAACCAATTAAGAACCGACACACAGTCGTAAACCCATTCTCTCCGTCACTCCTACGCACATTTCAAACCTCCATGATAATTTATGAAAAATAGGGAGTCCCAGAGAAAATCAATGTTCGAAAAGTCATGGTGCTCAACCGTAAAATGAAAGATAAGCGTATTTATAGCATTTTTTACAACAACTCAGAATTCTTATAAAATAAAACATTTAGAGGTTCGGCCAGATCAATTGATGAAATTTGGTAATTTTTAATGCAAATTGTCATGTTTTGGCATTTTGTTCAAATATTTTCAAAACCTTATATATTTTTAAATATCTTTTCATGGTCTTTTTGTAATATTAAGTATTTTTGCTGTAAATGTTTTTGTTTTTCATGTCCATAGAACTTTTCAAACATATAAAACATCTATTTTCTATCTATTTTTTTTGCTAATTATGACCAACATTCAACTTTAAAATATGTATAATATATTGTTCTAAAACTCTAAATTCTTGTCATATTATAATAGCACTAGCCATAACAAACCTCTTCGTTGAAAATATACTATCAGAGGGCTCAGATATTAACGTTTGAGTTAATAAGATACACATCACATTTTTTCCAATTCGTCTATTTATTAATTATTAGTGTCAAATTTGAAACACCATATTTTCTGGTCAATATTTGGTGGATATATTAGATCATATATAGCAAAACAACTAACGTTGCAATTGAATATTTTATAGCATACATGAAATTCTTATTATTAGTCAGCCCACTGACCAGAAAAATCGAAACTTTTATGAGATTTGATGGTCTAGTGAATTGACTATCATTAAAAACTAATATCGCCAGGACGCTTAATAATATCAGAAAAAAAGATCATTTTTCATGAATAAATATAGTTGAACCTCTAAACGATTTAAAATTTTGAGCTGCATAAATACTATAAATAAGCATATCATTCATTCTAGGGTTGAGCACCATACGTTTCAAACATCGTTTTTTAACTTGGGGCACCCTAATTCACAGTCTAAACAGAAGCAAATCGCTCCCCCAGTGTCTATTTTTAACCGGAATCCATCTTCGTCTCGCTGTTGCGCGTCACAGGTTCGTACTTCCGGAATCCCCCCGGTGGTTGCTCTGCAAAGGTCGCATAGCCGAGGTGAAGGAAATTGTGCGAAAGGCAGCCGCCTTCAACAATCGCCCGCTACCGGACAACTTGGACAAACTGCTCAAGCCCCCAACCGACGAGGAAGAGAACGTGGCCGGCGTCTGCGAGCTGTTTCGTTCCAAATATCTGCGGCTGGTCACGTTCTGCTTCCTGTGCATTTGGTTTACGATGAATCTCGTCTACTACGGACTGGTGCTCAACATGAACAGCTTCGGCGGCAACATCTACTTGAATTCGGTGAGAGTGAACGATTGCGCCAAAAGTTATGCAATGTCGCGCGGCGCAAGTGCTCGAGTCGTGTGACACGAGCAAGTGTTGCGCCATTGTCGCATGGGTCGCATGCATCATTGATGATTTTTTCTTGTTTCATTATACAGGCTCTGGCAGGTTTGGTGGAAATTCCGGCAATCGCAATGGCAATGTACATCATCAACAGAACGGGCAAGAAGTGGCTCTTCTGTGCGACATTCTTTGCAGCGGCCCTGGCGTGCTTGTGTGCAGCGGTTGTCGAGGGGAAAGAGGAATATTTATCGTTGAAAATCACCTTCCTCATGATTGGTAAGCTAGCTCATAATTATCAAACTGCTGAAATTGTAAACTACACCTCTTAAATTTGTTCATTTGAACTCCCAGAAGATACTGTGAATTTTTGAGGGCACTCCATCAAGTCCTGGATAGCTAACCGAGCTTGAAATTGTAATGGAGAAAATCGACCAAATATACAGTTGCCTCATAGTTGTGGATAACCCACAGATGTGGATCTATGTTGGATAAAAAAGTGTGCATGCAACTGAAACGAAGGGTTTACAAAACATGCAAGTGTTATCGGAGCTTTACATTTTCCCTTGTAGTCTGTAGGTCACTTCGATCACGAAACGTCACAAGCTCATGGTATCCAAAAAAACAGCTGATCGCAGCTGTCTAATAGATTGCCTTATTGA
This sequence comes from Aedes aegypti, assembly GCF_002204515.2. Classification (NCBI taxonomy): domain Eukaryota; kingdom Metazoa; phylum Arthropoda; class Insecta; order Diptera; family Culicidae; genus Aedes; species Aedes aegypti. Next base: position 110,653,463 of record NC_035109.1, read on the forward strand.
TTTTCGACAAATTTGGAAAAAAATCGAATCAGATGAATACTTTGAAGTACAGTTAACTCTCCCTTACACGATACTCCGTATCTCGATATCGAGTTAGAGAACCATAGTAAAAGTTGCCGACACGAATGCCCTGACGAGGGTAAAGTGTCGTTAATAAATAATAACAATAATAATAGTAAAAGTTGGTTTTCATGGCTAACTCGATGATCCCTTAGATCGCAGTTGCACTGGTTTTGTGTTCTGTAACTCGATGCCTTCCTAACTCAATGGTCCCTTCAATATCGAGTAAAGGAGAGATGACTGTAGTTAATGATATGATTCCATACTTATCAGATTAATCCAATAATCAACTAACTGTTTCATTGGTAAATCAGAAAATCAGTATTGAATAATAACCAATTTTAAACTATTTTGAAAAGTTTAGCCCGTCCAATGAGTGATTTGTTCGGGAAGCCTTCATATTTTGATAAATATTTTTAACTGCCTCTAGACCCGAAAATTTTGAAGGAAAGGGACAAAAAGTGTATTTCCTTCAGATCGGAAAAATATGTCCTCAATCGATCAAAGGTCGATGGGATAAAAAGTCAAAAAAAAACTATTTGTATCGGCCTAATATGTATACGCAACTATGTTGTCGAAAACAGAACGAGACGCACCGACCCAGCGTCGAATGTCCATGGAATAAGCCAAATTTGGGTTCTTTCAAGTTCACCTAAATTTAAGTTGTTTTAACCCACTACTGAGACTTTGGAAGATAACGCTGGGTAGAATTTGTTTGGTACTGAGTTGATTTTTTTGCTAATGTCAAACGAAAATCACCTACACTCAAACAATGAATCCGTGGTAGAATCAAGTTGCAAGAAAAAAATGTACAAAAGTTAAAAATGAAAAAGCAGTTTTCTTTTTTAAAACAGACAAATCGAAGATAATAAAAACACACAGCTCTTTTATTTGCCAGATAAAACAGCTGTGTGTTTTTATTTTCTTTGATAAGTTGGTTTAACCCACCAGTCGTCGCGCGGTTTGCCACCGTCAGAACCACCACGCTGATGCTGTGTACGATAAGCGAGGTTTTTTCATTACTGTTGTACAAAATACAACAGCGCGACGACTGAAGTGTTAAAAGGAGAAAACTGCTCTTTTAGTTTTGACTTTTGCACCATTTTTACTTGGGCCTTAAGAACTGCACCAACGATTTTCAACCGACTACCAGAATCTGTCAAGTTTACTATAATCTGGTGAAAATCAATGAGCGGTGCAATAAATGTGACCATGTCCATTAGACTGATGCAAATTTTGAAGTTTTTGCTCCCCTATGCTTAAACGATGGTTATTATGGTGAAAATGATCCTCCCAAAATTTGAAGTGATTCGGAAGAAATTTGATTGTGCACACGCTATTTGAAGTTTATATGGAAATTACTATAGGAAAGGCAAACCTTTTGTGTTCAGTCCTCTAACTGCTCGTCATAATAATCTATGGAAAAGTGAACACACTCATCTCATGTGAAAACTTTCCAGCTACAACTTTGTTGAAGACCACATTTTGATGGGACGTAAGGATTATTTGTTATTATTGATAACAAAGTCTAAATCATGCTGAGATGATCATTCAATTACATTCAGAGCAACACTGCTTTTTTTGCTGTAGAACATAGTAGCCTGGATTACTGGATTACTCCTGCCAGGAGCACCACTGTTGCCTGCCGAACAGTTGGTGAAGCATGCTACATGCAAACCAACTTTATAATGATGAATAATAATTTATCCTGACGTCCAATCAAAAAGTGGTCTTCGGCAAAGTTGTAGCTAGGAAGATTTCACATAAGAAGCATTTGTTCACTTTTCCATAAAATACTATGACGAAGAGATAGAGAGCTGAACACGAAAGATTGGCGTTTTCCATAATAATCTCCATAAAAATTTCAAATGGTGTGTGCACAGCCAAATTTCTTCCGAATCATCTCAAACTTTGGGAGGATGCTATTTACTATAATTAAAATCGTTTAAGCATAGGGGAGCAAACATTTCAAAATTTGCATCACTCTAATGTCCATAGTAGCATCCACTACAAAGCGTTGTATTTCAATCCGATGATTCAATCAATGACACCCACCGTACCACAAAGTGTTGTCAAAAGTATAATGTCAAACTTGTCAAATCAAGAATCTTCCTAGTCACAAATACTGCATCTCCCGAATATATTTTCTTGTGTAGTAATGTTGACTATGTTTTGGAAAAGTTAACAGATTAATGTAGTCGATTGAAAATCGTTGGTGCAGTTCTTAATTCTACCATGGATTCAGTAGTTTCTACAATAAAATTCATTTTAGTGTACTGATAGGTACAGGGTGTCCGCAAATTTTCCGTACAAACTTTGAAGGCATGACTCCATGCAAACAAAGCCAAATGTACTGAGTAGTCTTAGAGAGAGACATTTTTTGAGCTTTATGACGGAAGATAAATGCCCATAAAGCTCACTGGATTTGAACTGTATAATTTTCTATTTCCATCTTTATCTTGAACCCAATGATCTTTAGATTATTTCTAATAATAATATGGCATCTGTTTTAAATTCTGAAGAGAAAATAACTCTAGTATGGCTAGCAGCTCTTCAGGAATATTTTCTCCAAAAATTTAAATTTGCCTGTCTCAGTAAGAAGCAATTATTTCAAAAGTATTCAACAGCCGAATTGAGTCAAAAGAAGTCAAAGCTGGGTTGATTTGTGGCTCCATGTAAGGTGATTCTAAATGGGCGTTTCACGGCGAAATTCCCTCTTTCGCTATTCAACAAAGCTTTAAAACAATGGTGCCAGTAACTTTGACAAGTTTTCTTATGAGTACCGACTTCCGTTCCGTTCACTTGTGAGTGAGTCTTTACTCTTCCATAATCGGTTGTTGTGGATGCGATGTAGGTATGACAGGCAAACAGTTTCAACACTAAACAAATCGCACTCGCTCTGCGCGCGTGTTAAGTAACATAAGATGGATGGATGTGGGTTATGAAATGCGTGGTCTGTGGGGATTTTAATTCTAAACTTGTAACAAACTGAATTATTGGGGCACCAAGTGGCTCGGTAGCTTAGTTGGTAATGCGCTCGTCTAGCATACAAGAGTCCTGAGTTCACCCATAATTTACCCATCTTTACCATGCGTAATGAGTTAATTTAATTTAACTTATTGTTATTTTTCTTGTATAAATGTATTGAAATATCCATTAATGTTTATTCAATCGTTCAGATGAAAATTCACTATATTATTTTTAACAGGTATTGCAGAAGTCGCTCTTATTTGATTTTGAAACACGATCGAAGCAAGCGAAGAAAAACATTCCATCTTTCCAGAGGTGCGGTTGAAAGAAACTAGCCGTCTCTTTTATTTGGTTGCGATCTAATGCAATGACAGACTTCACGTCAGGGACATTGATCGGCAATGTTTTGCAATTTGTAACAAGCTTGATAAAAAGCAGCAGCGAACGAGAGCCCCAAAGAGTTCGATGATATAACCCTTTATACTCGTTCATTTACAGTTGAGGCTAGATGTTTTATTTCACTGGCTAGACAAATAATCACCAAACATCTGATGACAATAGTGTCTCCCAGGTTTGGAGTTCATTTACATGGGTTTTATCATTCTGCGTTAGCCACACTGATAAAAATCCACACGTTTGATCTGTGTCTTTAAAATTATGGATCGGTCCATGAAAGTTCATATCAATTTGTTTTGATTTTCTTGCAAACATCGTATGTGTTGTACATTATTTTTCTAGTTTTGCTTAATGGAATAATTCAACAACCGACAACAAAGATTCCGTAATTTTTGTCAGTGTTGTGAAAAACTTAATTTCTCATAACTCACGCTTGATATTTTTCATGCGTGAGTTGTCATTTACGCAACTCAGCAGTCAAAAAATTATGTATGAGTTGACTCACCTTTTTGACTCGATGTCTGCATTTCCACAGTTTTCTCACACACGGCAATTATTTCTTGTTAGTCTGGAAAAATTATGGTAATCTCTTCAAACGTAAACAAAAACATTCGGGTTTCACGAGTTTTTGACGGGTTTTGCGACTGAATCATTTTTTTGGGGTTTGAGTTGATTGAGTGATTTTGCATCAAAATCTCGAGCGTGAGATTTGCGAAGCAGACCTCTAATGAGTTTGCTCTCACGGGAGAGCGTATTGATTGAAATTTGAGTGTGAGTCTATCAACACTGATTTTTGTACATGTACAAGTCCCAGAAACTTTCCAGTTCAGATTTGTATGCGTCAACCCAAAGGGCATATATCATCACCAAGCACGGATTCATAGTGTTTACTTATGTTTATCTTGTATCATTATCATTATGTTCAAGTTGGTCGATTCATTTATTTGCGCAATTTGTTTGTCATGATCAAATTGATGAGCTTTGCCGTCGATTTCCGTATTCAAAATTTCTAAATTGTCTGTGATCAACCCATAGCGAGCTAAATTGCGGTTGGATCTCGGGTCGAACGACAGTCACCATCATGCTTTCAAAGAGAAGAAGTAATTTCTGGAGCTGAAAGCACATAACATAAGTCGAACTCGAGCTCAAAAAGTGGCACCCACTTTAATATTTGCTTGCTGGTATAAGGACATCGAAATGTCAAAAGAATTACACGACCAATACATAAATCGGCGAAGTATTAAAGCGAACCAAAGATAACACATATCCAGAGCGGCAACAAACGAAATAAAAATAAGTATTTTTAAAACAAATTTATAATTAAATTCATGCCACTGATATCCGACGTAATTGATCCAATGAATCTATGTTTTTACTAGCAATAAAAAAAATATTTTTAGGTGAATGGAAAGATTTAGGAAAATATAATCTTTTTCACACAATGAAAGAGGAACTTTTATAATAGGAAATACTATTTTCGAAAAAATCACATTCTGTGATTATGAAACATGAATTTTGGAATAGATAACAGAAAACATTTACATTTTATGAAAAAATAAATGTGTTTTGTTTTCAGACATTGACATTGATCTTAATGTCTGCAATCTTTGCAGCAACTGGTCTACTCCTCGAATCATATGGTTTTTGTTTACCTTTGGTAATGACAGTTCGGTGTCTTTTATACTAGATATACCACTTGCCGGCAGCTGGAAGCGGGTACAAGATTTGAACTCGCTTTCACTTCTAAATTCAACATATGTTATGTACTGAATGATTTTTCCAGTTTTCGGGGTTTTGCATTTTTTCTCGGTACATTTCAATTAGTTGAAAACACAAGCGAAATATTAGTGATTGAATTATTTAAGATTCTTTTCAACCATTCATCTCGTGATGGGTGCTCGAAAACGATCATAGTGGAGAGACAAAAACATTCAAGCAGTGTGTGAACCGTTGGCAGCACTACGCCTGATGGTATTGATGCTGCTACTGCTTTGTGGTTTGGTTGACTGGCAGAATCGATGAACTGTGGTAAATAATGGTCACAGTTCCCAAGCCTGCTCATGACAATCACAGAGCGCAACATTGTTGCAACACCAATTACTCGTTTGTTTCAAACAACGCATCAGTTTATTTCAAAATGTATTTTGTTTGTTTCAAAAAAGTTCACCTGGATTGAAACAACCTAAATAATTGATTGATTTGCCACTGTCAAATAAAACAACCAATATTATGGTTGTTTGAAACTAACTTTTTGTTATTTCCAACTTTCTTGTTGTTTTGAAAACAACATTGAATCTTAGTTTGTTTCAAATAACCAAAGTGGTAAATTCAAACTAATAATATGTTTGGGCAAAATTCAACCTAAAATTTAGTTTGAAATCAACCGAAAATTTGTTGGAATTACTATTTTTGTTTCTCCGTGACCTTTTCAACTCGCTGTTCGATAATGTGTCAATGTTTACCGACACGGCGAAATTGCAATGCGAAGCCCTGAAAATCGCTGCGCACGTGGTGATCGATCATTGTAATATTATGTTTAAGTGGTGATAAACTGATGTTGTGGAATGAAATTGTTGCAACAAGAAAAGGTTATGACAATGTCTTGACAATTGATTTACTGCGACATCGTCTTCTGATGACATTGTTGCTGTTCTTTACCCTTAATCTTGTCTCTTGTTAGACTAGAATGTTATGTCAGAAAGTCAGGAAGAAAGTCAACGATAAAATTTATCTTGTTCCTAATGAACATTACTGGCTAAAATACAATTTTAATTTAGAATGTCGAATCGGCTTATTTTAACCGAGATCCGCACAGCCTATGCGTCGGCAAATAAAGCTCCTGGGATGTCAGTAAATAGAAGCCGAGTATCAGTAAATTATGCTTCTTTGCTCAGCTGGACAATTTGTTAGCTAATTCTCGGTTAAAATTGGAAAAACGAGATTCGCACAGCCGAACTCGTAAAAAAAGTTTGTGTGATCCTTTCTGATGGGTAAATCCACAAAATTCTACAAAGGATACTAAACCGTTATCAAATTTTGTATACGTCGACTATTTCCAATCAGTAGGAAACACCTTTTGTAGCTGGTGTTGCCTATTTCAACCCGAACTTAAGTATAACTCTAAGTATAACTGTTTTGTATCTTAACGGAAATACTTTTTTTTTTCAATGTTTTCTATTGCATTGGAATTAAAAATTAATACGAATAATGAAATAAATTCATCGATTACAGCTTCACTTATGGTCATTCAAACGAATTTCAAGCTCGTTTTGCCTCCCTTTCGACTTGATAGATTTCGCTACGAAATTCCGCAGTAGCTTCACGGATTCAAATGAACAATTTTGGGTAATCTAACTTCAGATTTTCACAAGTTGATGTTTTTATTGACACACATATTGAGCTGTTCGGTAATCCTATCCGCGTGTTTATTAAATTGATTATCTCATTACGCGTGGTAATTATGGACAAATTTTGAGTAAAATTGTGAAAAGAAATCGACTTTTGTATGCTAGACGAGGGCTTTACCAACTCGGTAGTGATTCGTCTAGCATACAAGAGTAGTGGGTCCAAATCCAACATAAGCACGTAGATATTTGTTTTAATAATTTCACTCATCTTCTTCTTTCTGGCGATACGTCCCCACTGGGACAGAGCCTGCTTCTCAGCTTAGTGTTCTCATGAGCACTTCCACAGTTATTAACTGAGAGCTTACTATGCCAATGACAATTTTTGCATGCGTATATAGATACTCTATGCCCTGGGAGGTCGAGAAAATTTCCAACCCGAAAAGATCCTTGACCGGTGGGATTCGAACCCACGACCCTCAAAGCTTGGTCTTGCTGAATTTCACTCATAATTCAACCATTTTTTGAGTAAAAATGGTCCCCCTTTTTATCCATCAGTCAGAAATTTACAACAAATACTAATACTTTTCTACGATGATTAGGTAAATTCACAATCAGCGCTGGCAACACCATAATGCCGGTTTACACGGCCGAACTGTACCCAACTGCCATCAGGAACGTTGGCGTGGGGGCTTGTAATCTCGCGGCTGGATTCGCTTTAGTGCTTACCCCTTATCTTTCCATGTTGGTAAGTTGCACGGTTTTATATTTTTTTAGTCAAACCTTCAATTAAGCCCAATTCGTTCAACATCATTACAGCCAAAGATCGAGGATCATCTTCTTATGTCCCTGCTCACGGCTTGGTGTATATTTGGAGCCATTGTGATTGTATTCCTGCCGGAAACTATGCAGCATCATGACCACGAGCAACGCGAAGAAGAAAAGTAAGTACGACTAGATAAATCGTGTTACAGTCTTAATTCACAGCTAACTTTTCAATTCATGACAGAGAAATTGATACGCAAGTGATGGCCTAAATCGATTTTATAAAAAAGGGGACTGATCGTCATCGCGCTAAACCATGAAGAACCGCTACTACTGCCATATCTAGAAGTTGTTCTATGTATTCTCAGATGTTGCCAACTTGATAAGTGAGATATTACGGAGCGAATGCGGAATAGGACAGGGTGCAAGAAGCAGTGAGCAAATTATTAAAAAAATGTCAATTTTTACGTAAGTATTTATAACCAAACCTGTGAATGTTTAGAGGAAAGTAGTCTTTCCCGTTCTGTATAATATGTGAGTGTTTGGTGGATTCGAATATTTAAAGAAGCATTTAAAACTCTGAGCAAGGAAAGCGAAAGGATTCAGAGAAATGTTGTCGATGCCATAACGAGCAGAAATCAATAGTCATTACCAATTTTACTGTAACGATAGGAGACGCTAGCGGTGTAATTTTATTTCACACTAATGAATTTCAAAATGGAAATAACCTACGAATTTTCGATGGATTTTCTGGCTGGCCCAGAAAAGACGGTTTTTATGACACTATATTCGAATAATGATCACATGACGATTATTTACACATAGAAACAAGTACAGCTGTATACGTTGATCGCCATACAACCATACGAACGCAATAGCCATGTCAGAGAAAATAGTATTTATAAACCGGAACTTCATTGATTTTGTCACCTTTCTCATCGATCGGCTTCGTGGAGCACGCAAGCATTCAGTATTACGGGAGGTTTTAGTTTGCCATTACAAACATTCATTCAGAATAATCGTGAATGAACTATAACGAGGATGCTAGGAGTAAGGAGAATCCATTATTAGATTTTAGGCTGAAAAAAAAAACACTCAGACTGGTGGAAAAGGCTAAGTTACGCGTATTATTTCCTTGTCATCGTAATTCAAAGTGCCATAATTTCGGGTGAAATTGATCATTTTTCACGGTTGTTTTGACCGTTTTCTAAAATTTTGACAATGATTAACAACTGAATGCAGGAAAACTAGTTCGAGGGTAAGCCTCGTTGGTTCATGTACCGCAATTTTCTTACAAATGTCATTTACAACTAAAAAATATTTGTAAAATAAAAAAAAAAATCGGGGTGAAATTGATCACTTGTCAATGCGACTATTATTAGTTTTCGTAACAACTCTACATATTGAATTTGAGCTTCCTGAATCCGAATATGCTTGCTAAATTCTTAACAATAAAATATTTATAGAAATAATGAATAGTTAAATTTTAAGAATTACGTGGAAAACACCAAAATGTATGCAATTTCCTAAGGAATTTACTGACATCTAACAGAAATTCAATTATTTCAAACGAATGAGCAAATTGATTACGATAAACAACGTTCATTCACTGCAGGTTACATTGATATTTGTGCTTCATTAGAAGAAATAAAATCGTGTGACACGGTGATCGAATTCACCCAACTGATCAATTTCACCCGAATTTACGGTAACATAAATCCTTTTAAATTCATAATGTCTAAACAAGTACCGACCAGTACTAAAGTTCAAATGTGTTATCTTCCATGTTGCTAATTTACGGATTTGCTGAAATTTGAACTAACAACATTTCATAACCGTCAAATTATGTTGCGCACTAGGGAGCTGGATCCTATTCTTGGCACTTTTGATTCACTTGGGCAGTGGGGTTTTTTTTTGGAAGCTACTGAGCTCATATTTGGCCATAATATGCGTCGTATTGAAGTGCATCTTATTGAAAAATTTCAGTCGATTTGAGCGAGAAAAAAAACCCACATGCCAAAAGTGAATCATGAAAGTGCCCAAGTAGCTCTGCACCCTATTAGCCTTTTCGACCACCAGCCAAAATAGCTATGATGCATACGTCCCATGTGACATATTAGCACCATGTCGCAGCGTAGTCATACACAAGTGTTGCATTTAGAGGAAAATAATTGTCGCATCGTTGGCAGTGACACGGTAAAAAAAGTTTAAATTAAATATAATGGTGCAAGAAAAAAATTTCATACAGATGATGGTAAATCGATGTTGCATTGTGATAAATTTGTCAAACAAAATCGATAAGTGGTAAATTTGTACGATGCTTTCAATGTCTTATCAATAAACAAGTAAACCTTTATGAGAAATTAAAAAAAATCTGAATTCAGTAGCTCAAACAAACTGAATACCAAGAATATATTTGAATGTACTTAAATTGTCATTAAGTGTATAACCGATAACCGATCTACAAACCGAGGTGTATAATTCAGTTTAACGGGAAAGAATCAAAATGAAGAAAAACCTTTTTATAGCAACGAAACTATGAACCTGTAGATCCGCCAGATGTTGTGCTTTCGTGTATTGGTTAGAGTTAACAAGCTTTAATACGTTTCGGATCACGAGATGCTGATTCCCCTACAAAGATGTGTTACCAAATTGAGGAGTTTTTAGATGTTTTTTAGGACGGTTTTGCTGCTAGAACGTAGGCGAGTGTGAGACACTAGAACTTTCGGAATCGATAAACCACGAGAAGAAATTTATAAGATTGTTGAACTTGTTGGTGAGCATTTAGTGCCCGAGCTGGAAAAAATCCGACTAGTTGGATTCGCTGGGTGGGTTGGATTTTATAGATTGTTTTCTGTATATTTTTATGGTTTGGTACTTAACTTATGAACGAGGAGCGTACAGGACGAGGTGCTGGCCTAAAGTCGCGCAGAAGATGTATTGAGATACTATGTAGAAGCTATCAGCGATATTCACACAACTAGAGCTAGGATGTAAGACCATTTCAAATATATTGTAATGAGATAGTACCTACTACAACAGATCTGTACATAATCCCATTCTCATTGTTTGTAATACCAAAGGAAAGCGACCGCTTGGTAGGCGTAACGTGTCATGCTGATTAGGATTATTATAATAAATGTGCTGAAAAAAGTTTTGGCGTGTGTTTTTCTTGTATCCGAAAGCTTGAGAATATCTTGTGCCAATCGGATCCGAAGCGAACACCATCTGTCAGACATTCTTGCAACATGCCCTGCCCATCGTATCCTTGCAGCTTTGGCTACCTTCTGGATACTGGGTTCACCGTGTAGTTGGGCGGGCTCGTGGTTCCTCCTCCGACGTCACGTCCTAAACACTCGGCATTCGAAAACCCCAAGAGCTTGCAGGCCCTCCTTGAGCATTGTCGTTCATGTTTCATGCCCGTAGATGGCTACCGGTCTTATAAGCGTCTTGTAGCACGTAGACTATGCCTGTGAAAAGACAGCGAAAGCAGTACGAGGCGTCTTCTGGCGACCATATCATCGTCTATATTGAGATACGGAGTTCCAGCTTGGATTGCAACGTTGAGAACCAAACGCAATCGAAAGAAGCAGGTACGTTCCGGCTCAAAGCTATTACGGGTGGTGAGCGCCTATCGCACTATATTATGGAGAAAGTGTGGGATGGTACACAAATTATGTCACGCTAAATTGTGACTTTTTCGGCCCCCTCTACCCCCCTTGTCACACTTTTCATATGAGACCTCCATTTTTTGTAAGGCCTGTCACGCAATGCAGACCCCCTCCCCCTCGCTTGGAGCGTGACGTAATTTGTGCATGACCCCTGTGCGTTATCACCGGGATGATTCCCATCTGCATCACTCTGGCTGAAGACATAGCATGCTACACTCTTAGATTTTTTTTCACGAACTCGGCAGTGCGAATCTCGGTTTTCCAATTTTAACCAAGACTCAGCTAACAAATTGTCCGGTTGCTTAGCAACGAAGTACGATTTACTACTCGGCTTTTATTTCCTGAGATTCATGAAATTTATTTGCCGACTATGGTACGAGATTCGGTATTCTAAATTAAGTGTGTACCAGCGAAGGGACACAAGAAATGTGAGGTTCAAATCAGATTGAATACAATGGCTGGTGGACTCACAGGCGCATTCCTAACGTGTCGGTGTGGACAATCAGAAAACATGGAGTAGTTTACTTCTATCTACCTACCTACCTACCAGGCCATGAATGCTTCCAAAAATATCTGCACAGATTATGACACGCATTGTTCGGCCAAATATCGAGGAGACACCGGAACATGTTATATTCCACTTCCTTCGATGCAGGGATGCAGGGACGAAGCTAGATTATATTAGAAACTGCAATCGTCATTAATCCGGACAACATCGTGTAAAATGTGTGCCAGCATGGAAGCACTCGAAATGCGGTGAACAGAGGGATAACTCATATTATGTCGTCGCTGCAAAATAGATGGAGTGAAGACGACAGAGCTCCGGCTCGCGTTCGGAGGAGGCTAGATCCTCTGTCAGGTACTAGACCGTGTAGAGCGGGCGTAGCGTAGTATCTCGGTAATAAATCGTCGGGGCGCCTGCAACCCGGAAGTCATCATCTAACCAAAATTACAGGATGGACCCGAGTACTTGCCCGACAAGCTATTCTTCAACCGGATCCCCCTGACCGATTTCGGCACTCTACTGGCTAGTATCTAAGCATGAGAAAACGCGAAGCGCGATTCGGGAGACATTCCTACGTCGGGGAATTCTCTACCGGAGTGGGTTAGCTCCATCGTCGAAGACTAGGCGGAGTGAACCGGAAGTCGTCCTCCAACCGAAATCGCTAGACCGACCTCGGCATCCAGCTTATAATGATACCTGAAGCTGACTGGCTGACTCCAATAATCTGTCGTACTTCACGCTTCCGAGCGGACACATCAACTTCAGAAAATCCTACAAATAAATTCCTCCAATAAACGACTGAGGACATGTTTTGAAGGCGAGGTTTTTACTCACAGGTCCAGTCCAAAACAAAGATCATATTTGTTTGCGCAACACCAAACGTAGGCAGTATTAAAGCACTGGTCTGCCTACGTTAAAAAGCGAAGTTTTTTTTTCTGTTCGGAACATAAACCACTGCGACCAATATATGATCTATTGTAGTATATCCCGTGTCCTTTGTTTAGTGCATGTCGTTTTACCTTATCACTTTTGAGAAGTGATGAGTTATTCGGTTTTCTTACAGTTGTAATTCCTAACTTGATCGCAGGAAAGGATTCTAATTGAAAGGTTCCGCTATTTATACCCTTTGAAGAATGTGGTGGGAACACTCTCCACAGGCGCGCTCCTTTATCAGTCAAAATCGGATCCCTTGATAAAGCCAAGAAATTACACCGATATCGTTCATGCATCAGAAACCTATTCCTTACTATTTCAAACAAGAGAACTAAATAAATAAAAGATTAGAAAACAAATTGTTGTATTCGACTCATTTTTTTTCCTTGTCTCAAAATCATTCTCGGCAACTGGGAAAACCGAGACTTGTCACTTCCAATAAGGTTTAAAATGTAACAAGGACTAAAAAATGTTTCTTTGATTACTAAAATATCCTGTTCTCTTCGTTTGAAGCAATCAGGACTAGGGTTCACTGGTAGATCTTTACCCCATAACGCACCACGAAAAGGTGATCTACCCGCGTTATGGGTAAAAAAGTTAAGTTAATCGCAAATCAAAAATCATCAAGGACAGAATGATGGATCTTAGAAACGAAGATTTTTCTTACAAGATCCGCTCTCTCCCAGGTTGTGCTAGAGCATTCTGGAAGGCGACCAAAATTTAAAAAAAAAAAACAAAAACAAGCCTAGGCCAATTCCTTTGTTGATCCCTGATGACTCCTGCTGCGATATGTTCGCATTTCGTCAGCTCACACAATATAGGGTAAAACAATCATAGCCCACATGAAGCTGCTGGCTCTGAGCATGCAGCTATTCTAAACCAATCTCCTAACGACTACTTGGAGGAGTTGGAGATTACTGCTGACGAACTTCTGGTCTATATCAAAACATCTAAAAACATGAAGGCCTCAAGGTTTCGACAACACACTGAACTTGGAGCTCAAGCCACTGAGTCTAAAATTCTATCAAAATCTGACCAACAGACAATAACAGAAAACAACATCCTACTAGAAGAAAAGTTTGGTTTTCGACGCGATCGTTCATCCGTGCACCAACTGACTCAAGTAACCAACATCCTCAGGAACAAGTCTCTCAAGAGCGATCGCCTGCCATGGCATTGCTCGATGATGAAAAAGCATTTGACAACGTTTGGCATGATGGCTTGGTGTACAAGCTGCACCGATACATACACCCCATGTATTTGGCGGAAATCATCAAAAATTATCTTTTTTTACAGGACATGCAGGGTTTTCCTTAATGGAGTCAATTCAGACCCACTCAACATCCCCGCAGGTGTTCCAGGGCAGTATTTTAGGTTTCCCAGGTTGACAAAACGATCGCCATATGCAACATCTTGCTTAAAGCACTATACTCACTGATCACCCGAAAGCCAACAACGCTGAGGAACAAACTTGCTGTCTACAAACAATTCAGTCTTGGAATATCAAATTCATCGTTTAAAACCTTCAATGCCAATTTGTCTTCAAAAGTACTAGAGTAGAACCACATCAATGAACACATGTTTGCTATAAACAAATCCAATTCATCTTGAAGCTGAAGGACCTCTCGGTTAATCTTTTAACATGTTAAAATAAATAATATGTAAAACTTAATGAAAATAGATATGAATTTAATTTACTGAAAAACATTTTTTGATCAGTTTTTTGACAGATGCAGTAAGCGACGCATCGATAATGTCTGAGAAGTACAGTAACTGTTCATCAATCAGAACATGGTTAGGGTGTATACACTCGACACAATATGAGAGCCTAGAGGTTCTGGCAGGGGCTTTACCACTACAGAACCAATTCTGGGAGCTCTCGTTAAGAATACTTATTAAGTGTTCAGTGAGAAACACACTCATCATCGAAAACTTCGAAGAAACGCTCAAACTGAATATTCAGTCGAAATTCATGATAGTTTATTTCTACTATATGTCATCTGACAGCCCAGAGAGCCGTAGCGGTAAACGCGCAGCTATTCAGCATGACCATGCTGAGGGTCGTGGGTTCGAATCCCGCTGGTCGAGGATCTTTTCGTAAAGGAAATTTTCTCGATTCCCAGGGCATAGAGTATCTTCGTACCTGCCACACGACATACACATGCAAAAATGGTCAATCGGCAAAGAAAGCTCTTAGTTAATAACTGTGGAAGTGCTCATGAGAACACTAATCTGAGAAGCAGGCTTTGTCCCAGTTGGGACGTAACGCCAGAAAGAAGAAGAAGATGTCATCTGACATTAGCCATCCATGTTATAACCCTTCACGTGTACGCTTCACCAATGACAGTTCATCTTTTTTTTTTTTTTTTTTTAATTTCTTTATTAGTATCATTCCAAACATTACATTCATTTCTTATATCTAGGTGTTCTGTGTTATTTGACAACACTATCATCCTAATTTGGTAAAACAAATTTAAGATTTAATTAACATTTTGTTAACAACATATTACATTTCATTTGCCGTAGCAGTTCAGTTTTTTTACAGGTGAGTTGATTTCACCTGCTTATAAGAGAAAAAAAACGTTTTTAATATACTTAACCTAACTTAACCTAAACATATAACGCATTAATCGTGGCAATAGAAGATTGTAACGATTTTTGCCTGAAATTATTAATGATTGTATTTGACACTTGTTCCAATGTTTCAACATTGGATATTCTATGTAACTCATTGGTACTATACCAGGGAGGAAGCCTCAGAATCATTTTCAAAATTTTATTTTGAATTCTCTGCAGAGCTTTCTTCCTGGTATTACAACAGTTAGTCCATATTGGTACAGCATACAACATGGCTGGCCTGAAAATTTGTTTGAATATCAAAAGTTTGTTCTTAAGACAAAGTTTTGATTTTCTATTAATAAGGGGATAGAGACATTTTACATATATATTACATTTGGCTTGAATGCCCTCAATGTGATTTTTGAAAGTTAAATTCTTATCTAGCATGAGCCCTAGATACTTAACTTCATCTGACCAATTTATTGGAACCCCTCTCATCGTGACAACATGTCTACTTGAAGGTTTCAAATAAAGAGCTTTTGGTTTATGTGGGAATATTATTAGTTGAGTTTTGGAAGCATTAGGAGAAATCTTCCATTTTTGCAAGTATGAAGAAAAAATATCCAAACTTTTTTGCAATCGACTACAGATGACACGCAGGCTTCGTCCTTTGGCGGAGAGGCCTGTGTCATCCGCAAACAAGGATTTTTGACATCCCTGAGGTAGCTCAGGTAAGTCAGATGTGAAAATATTGTATAATATTGGTCCCAAAATGCTGCCTTGAGGAACACCAGCTCTTACAGGAAGTCTTTCAGATCTGGAGTTCTGATAATTAACCTGAAGTGTACGATTTGACAGATAACTTTGAATTATTCTAACAATGTATGTTGGAAAATTAAAGTTTTTTTTAATTTTACAATCAAACCTTCATGCCAAACACTGTCGAATGCTTTTTCTATGTCTAGAAGAGCAAGACCAGTGGAATAGCCTTCAGATTTGTTGGAACGGATCAAATTTTTTACACGTAAAAGTTGATGAGTGGTCGAATGTCCATGGCGGAATCCGAACTGTTCATTGGCAAAAATTGAATTTTCGTTGATGTGGGCCATCATTCTGTTCAAAATAACCTTTTCAAAAAGTTTACTGATGGAGGAAAGCAAACTGATTGGACGATAGCTAGAAGCTTCTGCAGGATTTTTGTCTGGTTTTAAAATTGGAACAACCTTAGCATTTTTCCATTTGTCAGGAAAATATGCTAATTGAAAACATTTTTTAAATATATCAACTAAAAATGATAAGCTACTTTCTGGAAGTTTCTTGATGAGGATGTAGAAAATTCCATCATCGCCAGGAGCTTTCATGTTTTTGATTTTTTTAATAATAGTTCTCACTACTTCCAAATCAGTCTCCCAGGCATTTTCAAAAACGTTCTCTTGATTGAGAATATTTTCGAACTCCTGAGTAACTTCATTTTCAATTGGACTAGTAAGTCCTAAATTAAAATTGTGCGCACTTTCAAACTGCATAGCAAGTTTTTGAGCTTTTTCGCAATTAGTTAGTAATAATTTGTTTTCCTCTTTCAATGCCGGTATTGGCTTCTGAGGTTTTTTCAAGATTTTAGATAATTTCCAAAAGGGCTTAGAGCCAGGGTCCAATTGAGAAATTTTATTTTCAAAATTTTTGTTTCTTAATTGAGCAAAACGTTTCTTGATTTCTTTCTGCAAATCCTGCCATATAATTTTCATAGCAGGATCGCGAGTGCGTTGAAATTGCCTTCTCCTCACGTTTTTAAGACGGATCAAGAGTTTAAGATCATCGTCTATAATCACGGATTCAAATTTTACTTCACATTTTGGAATTGCAATG
The DNA here is from genome assembly GCF_002204515.2 of Aedes aegypti. Lineage (NCBI taxonomy): Eukaryota > Metazoa > Arthropoda > Insecta > Diptera > Culicidae > Aedes > Aedes aegypti. Next base: position 110,670,532 of record NC_035109.1, read on the forward strand.
CTCCGGGCTTCAACAATGGAATTTGTTAAAGTTTCAAGAGCATTGTCAATATCAAGTTGAGTTTCTAAAGAAATGTTAACATCAAGATTAGAGTCAACATACGTTTTATACATATTCCAGTCGGCTCGTAAATAATTGAAAGTGGAGCTGATAGGATTTAGAATCGCTTCTTGAGATATTTGAAATATAACAGGGACATGATCAGAATCAAAATCAGCATGAGTAATCAGTTGGCTACAAAGATAACTAGAGTCGGTTAAGACCAAATCAATCGTAGATGGATTTCTAGAAGAGGAAAAACATGTAGGGCTATCAGGGTATTGAATTGAGAAATATCCTGAAGAGCACTCATCAAATAAAATTCTGCCGTTGGAATTACTTTGAGAATTATTCCATGACCGATGTTTGGCATTAAAGTCACCAATGACAAAAATTTTTGACTTATTGCGAGTCAATTTACGCAAATCAGTTTGGAGCAAATTAACTTGCTGCCCTGAGCATTGAAAAGGCAAATAGGCAGCTATGAATGTATATTTACCAAACTGTGTTTCAACAGAAACACCTAAAGTTTCAAAAACTTTAGTTTCAAATGATGAAAACAGTTGATGTTTTATACGCCTATGAATGATGATTGCAACTCCCCCACATGCCCCATCAAGTCGATCATTACGATAAACAAAAAAGTTAGAATCTCTTTTGAGTTTAGATCCAGGTTTCAAATACGTTTCGGTAATAACTGCTATATGCACGTTATTAACCGTAAGAAAATTAAACAGCTCGTCCTCTTTACCATTCAGAGAACGAGCATTCCAATTTAAAATATTTAAATTATTATTTGGATCCATTAGAAAAACGTAATCCAATAACAATTTGATTTGTAAATTTTACACCTACTTGGACTGCTTCAGTCATAGTGGTGGCTTTGAACATTGCATCAATCATTAGATTCAATTGTTCAGTTAGAAAATTAAAATCAGAGGCAGACATGTCATGTGATTTCCCATTGGAATTTCCGGTAGACGAAGAAGCGGAGTTACCTGTGGCGGTAGGGTTTTTTCCATTTGATTTGAAACAAGTAGAATGGGTATCCATGGGTCGAACAGGGGAGGAGTTCGAATTTCCTGCTACGATATCGGCAAAGGATTTACCGTGGGTAGATACATTCGAAATAGAAAGATTCGAACGGCTACCCGACGGATTAAAATTAGTTTGTGAATGAGCATGATTATGATCTTCCTGATGATTCATGATCAAGCGATCGTTAACTGAAAAATGAGCATTGTTCGATACTCTACCAGGCATTCCGGAAACGACCGTTATCGTAACGGATATTATCTTTCATCTGCCTGGCACGAGCCTCAATGACCTTTTTGCGTGAAGGACAATTCCAAAAATTGGACTTATGGTTAGCCCCGCAATTACAACATATGAATTTGGTGGTATCTTCCTTCACTGGACAGACGTCTTTGGCGTGAGAAGAACCTCCGCAAATCATGCATTTAGCATCCATGCGACAATTTTTTGTACCATGACCCCACTTTTGGCACCGACGGCACTGAGTGGGGTTCTGGTAATTTCCTCCAGGTTTCTGGAAATGTTCCCATGTCACACGGACATCAAACAAAAGTTTTGCTTTTTCTAAAGCTTTAATATTATTTAGTTCTTTTTTGTTAAAGTGAACTAAATAAAATTCTTGAGAAAGCCCTTTCCGAACAATGCCAGATTGGGTTCTCTTTTTCATAATGATTACTTGGACTGGGGAAAATCCAAGTATATCATTTATTCCATTTTTGATCTCTTCAGGTGATTTATAGTCACTTGAGAGACCTTTCAAGACAACTTTGAACAAACGTTCAGTTTTGTCGTCATAAGTAAAAAATTTGTGCTTCTTCTCTTCAAGAAGTTTGAGAAGAAGCTCACGATCTTTAAGAGTTTCCGGCAAAACGCGACAGTCTCCTTTCTTTGCGATTTGGAAGGAAACCTTGATTCCCCTAATGGAGTTCAAGATCTCCTGCCTAAATCCCCCAAATTCGGAACAACTGACCACGATAGGCGGCACTCTTTGCTTCCTCACTTGAATCGAAGAGCCTGGGCTAGAGGCTGCTTCGATTTGGTGTTCGGAAAATTTGTCTAGAGCATCGAACTGATTGCTCATTTCGATACAATTATCATTATTATTCATTTCACCCTTGGAAGAAAGTTCGCATTCCGGGGAAACGTCCTTTCTTCCATTCTTGCCACGTGTAGTGACAGTTTTAAAACCCACTTTTTTGAAAGGAAGTAGTGAATTCAGAGATTCACCCTTCCTTTTGTTAGTTGTTGATACCATGTTTAGTTAATAAACGAGAAAGACGTGACCTTCGAGAGGTTTTTTCCCTAGACGGTGTCCAAGAAGGATTACCACCGCTAGCTTTCGCCAACGGGTCCAACGAAAAATCGAAGGCACGGGTCCAAACAAGGATCGTAAAGGGATCAATAGTAGAAAAAATAGTACTGAAAAGTACTGTTTTGGTAGCACTGAAAAGTACCGTTTTTAATTTTAGCACTGAAAAGTACTGTTTTTGTAGCACTGAAAAGTACTGTTTTATTGCTTTAGGTAGTTTTTAAGAAAACTTCCAAGAGCAGAGAGAATTCGTGTACGCACAGCACGAAGGTACGATGCGCACTACTGACAGTTCATCTGTTGAATACGATCTGACCATGAAACAAGCGTCGTTTCCTACAGGAGATATTTCACTGACGGGTCCCGTATCAATAGATCCACTGGCTTCTGTGTCTTCAATGAAAACTTTTCCGCCTTCCAAAAACAGCAGGAACCTTGCACGGTTTATGTTGCTGAGCTGGCACCAATCAACTTCGCTTCGGGAATGATCTCAAACATGCCCGCGGACCACTTCTTCATCTTCTCGGATAGTCTCAGTTCTATTGAGGCACTCCGATCGATGAAACCTGTAAAGCATGCATCTCACTTTCTTACAAAAATAAGAGAGCAGATGTGTGCACTGGTCGAAAGATCATATAAGATTACCTTTGTATGGGTCCCCTCACATTGCTTAATTTATGGCAAAGGGAAGGCGGACTCTCTCGCAAAGGTAGGCGCTGAGGAAGGTGAGATTTATGATAGACGAATTTCACACAATGAATTTTTTCATTTAGTACGTCCAAGTTCTATTCACGGTTGGCAAAGCGATTGGCTAAATGGCCAGCTGGGACGGTGGTTACATTCCATAATTCCTAGAGTTTCCTTGATAGCCTGGTGGAAATATTTGGACGTAAGTCGAAATTTCAATCGCGTGATATCAAGCCTTATGTCCAACCATTACTCGCTAGATGCACATCTACACAGGATTAACCTCGCGCTGAGCAATATTTGTGGTTACGGTTATGATGACATCGATCACGTAGTTTGGCAGTGCTCGGATATGGACGCCTCCAGAGCGTAACTTTTGGATACCCTTGCGGCCCGAGATAGACAACCCTATGTTTCAGTTAGAGATGTGTTGGGCACCTGCGATTTCATTTATATGGTCGCAATTCACGATTTCCTTCGCCTGTCTTGTATGAAAGTTTAATTCTCTTGTGTTCTCTTCTCCAGTTTTTTTTTGCGTGTTGTACCCTTTGTGTTGGATTGAGGATCCTGGCCATCCGGCAAGAAATTGGTACCAACGCCATGATTAGATAATCGAGCTACCACGATATACGGGTGCAGGTCATTAGGCCGAATGTCGTTAGACCGAAGGTCTTTAGGCCGAATGCCGTTAGACCGAAAGGACCGTTAGGCCGAAAGGGTTCGGTAGGCCGAAATAACACTTGATCATTTACTACTATTTCAAATGGATAATACATACCTCCCGGATGAACAGCAGAGAACGCTGATCCCAATCCCTACCATGTCCTTCCTTCAAAAATTGTGACCACTAACATCGAGTTGCCACGAGTACCCTGGCTCCATCCCGTACTAATTTTGGTACTCAAAAGTGAATAAATTGTGAATAGCACAAAAAATGAGTTTCGGCTCCGTAAAGCGTTAAACGCGATTATGCCTCAAATAAATGAACTATCTGATTATGTATGCTGTGGTGATCTTCAGGTGTATCGGTACGGAAGGCTGTGCTGGAAGTAGGAGCAACGAATGGCCATATTCTTAAAGGCGGTATAGTAAATCAGTCGTAGGCCGTTTTCGTTCAGTAGCCGATGAGCGCTGAACTTTCCAATAGTCTGATCTTCTTCTCCTGGTCAACTTGAACATTTAGATCTTCTACGATGATTTTGACATCGTGGCTTGAGCAGCTATTACAATCGCGTTCGAGCTTCGCGTCTTTATCGTTATCAGTGCTTCCGGTGTGAGGATTGTGCATGTTTATTATGGTGAAGTTGAAGAACCGGTTTTGATCCTCAACTTACACATTCTCTAGGGGACCGTCCATAAATGACGTAGCATATTTTCACTGATTTTTTATACCCCCCTCCCCCCTTGTAGCATTTCGTCACAAATGCTGACACCCCCCTTGGAAAATACGCAGCATATCAAGCAACCCCCCCCCCCCTTCATTATTTTTTATTTGTTTTCCGCAGCGATTGGGCTAAAACGAAACCTTAATGTTCAGAAAGTCAAAACAAATTTTGATATTAATTACTGACTGGAACGTCACTATAAACTGACGAATAATCGTTCGATATACCCTAGCGTTGATAAGTCATTTGGAAAACAGTTTTAGACAAAGTTTTTTCTTGTTTAAGTTAAATATTTTTTGCTTTTCAATTTGAATTATTTTTTAACAGATTAAATTTAATTTTTAATAATTTTTCTGTTGTTGACCTAAAAGCATAACATCAGTTTACAGCTAAAAAGGTAGAAAAAAAAGTGAAAAATCTTTGATTGGATTGATCAAACTCACAATAATGAGTTTGGTACAAAATATTTTATATATTGAACAAAAATTTCGTAATATTAGATTATTTTTTTTTGTTAATTATTCGTCGTTTAGAAACATACGTCAAATATATGATAAAAACAAAAATCTTAATTTGGAACGGATCTTTGTCATTATCATCCAAGTTCAAATCCGTTCAGAAAATAGTGGCTTGTTAGAAAAAAATTGGAATATTTCGGATTTCTTAGCGATTATTCTACAAATTGTTCATCTTTAGTTATATTTCAAACATATTCCATTATTGTTCTCCATATTGGAACAATAAAATAATAATGCTTTCTTTGAATTACCGAGTGATTAAAAGAATAGATAGGGAAATTTCAATAACACTCGAATTTGATGTCCTTATTGTTATCCAGGCTATTCCGTCAAAAGCATTGATATATCGAAACAAAACGATGAGTTGATTGAGTGGAAATCTCCTGCAACATTGAACACATACACTGAATAAATATTTTCATTTATTGTGATAATTTGAATAACTGCCTAATTGAACATATTTTATTTTTTTGATAAAATAAAGATGCAAAAGGAAAATAATAATAAAACTAAAACATTTCATTGTATAACTGATACCAAATGGAAAAAAAGTTTTCCGTGTCGATAAAGCATTGGTTCATATTAATCTTATCAAACTTTTATTTTATATTAGTCAATTAGTTAATTTAGACACGAATACAACATCATATTCAAATATTTTTTTGTTTGAAGCTTTATAAAATTTGTTTAGTTGCATTTATTAGGGACAAAATTTCTAATATATATATATGTAGTATTTGTAATAATTTCATATGATTTTTTGAAGCTAAATCGTCATATTAAAGCCCGTTTGAAAACTCCAATTTACCGACATGATTCAAAATGCTACGTCCGCTAGTTGGGATCCCTCCCTCCCCCTCGTCACACAACGTAGCAAATTCGTGGAGCCCCCCTCCCCCCTAAAATGCTACGTCATTTATGGACGACCCCTAATGAAACGGATTTCACCCGATCACGCGCCTCTTCATATCACCCATTACTATAGAAGCTGTTCTAAACTCTGGTATGGTTAACTCGAAACGTTCTTACCATTGATCCCGTACACCAAACCTTTTGCAACGCTACGAAGTCGAATCCGCGGTCCTTCGGCACATCGGAGAGTATGCTCGTGCTCCCGATGAAGTTGAGAGATTTACAGTTCCACGTACCGAGCTTCCAATCGCTATAGTCCCTTTATGTTGCTGAGGTCTTCGCCGACTGTCCCGGTTCGTATTCTCTCGTTGATTGTTCGTTGCTTGGTTTTTTTGCAAGGCCTGACAACAACCCCAAGTTTTCCGGAGGACCATTCCCCCTAAATGTTTGGAGGACCAAAGTGCGCAATTTAGCTTAGAGTCCTTCTCTGGCACTCGGACGATGATCAGCCGCTCCTGACGCTGTTGTGAGCTGCTCCTAACATGGAGTACAGAGACTCCAGGTTTTCCCTGCCAGCATACGATCAAAGTTCCCATCGGGGTTGGTTACCCGATTTTCCCTAAGGTTACTCGTACCCCGGCCAGTACCACGTGGAGGTAGGGATATGAGCTGCTGGGCAAGAGGCTAAGAATCACACAAAGGGGTCTAATTTGTTCCTTCAGATACGAGAGTTACCAATGGTATGCCATGCCCAGCATTTATCAACCAATGTTCTTTCTAGCTATTTGTTAATTCTAAATTAGTAGAATTTTAGGAGTGTCAATAATTTACAAAGGTTCATCAATCTGCATAGTATTTTCACCCAAAATTAGTATTCTCCCGATAAATTAACAAAGTGCGTCATGTACTGGCGATGCACTTAAGCACTTAATTTACAATTTTTGTCATAAAAATATTGTAATAATCGAATAAGGAAATGCAATGTTTGTCCACAAATCCATGATAGGTAATAAGTTTGAATAATTGATAACTCAACATAAAAAACTGCTTATGCGGAAGAATCGATTCCATTTCCTACTTTGTTGCAATCAAACACATTCGGAGAATTGAAACTGATTGTCATTGCCAACCCAGTAAAGCAGGTGGTATCAATTTACGGTAATCGATCGGACCCAACATCATGCCTTTTCCACATTGTCAAACTTCTTAGTTGTTTGCCTAATGGATCTTCGTCCATAGTATATCATTGTCCCAGTGTCGCAAGCACTGGCAACAAAAAAAAAACACCAACTAATTAGGCGCACGTCATCTCACGTACCAATCTCGTTACTAAGCGGTATTGAAAATTAGTTAGAAGAATTAGTAAACCTAATGAGTATGGTAGTGGCTGGAACGAAAGAAATTTGCATTCAACAAACACAGCTGACAAATGTCTAGAGCGCGAGAAATTAACCAAGTTCGACTACACTAGGCAACACTACTGGTTCACTCTCTGAAATTGAATCTGTTTTCATAAAATGTCGTAGCAGTGCAGAATTTGCACAGGTGAGTTGATTTCACCTTGAAAGAGAAAAAAATGCTTTCAATTTACTTAACCTAAATATATAACGCATTAATCGTGGCCATAGAAGATTGCAACGATTTTGTTCTAGAATTATGAATAATTTTATTCCACATTTGCTCCAATGTTTCAACATTGGATATTCTATGTCACTCATTTGTACTATACCAGGGAGGGAGCTTTAGAATCATTTTCAAAATTTTACTTTTAATCCTCTGCAGAGCTTTCTTCATGGTATTACAACCGCTAGTCCATATTGGCAAAGCATACAACATGGCTGCCCTGAAAATTTGTTTGAAGATCAAAAGCTTGTTCTTAAGACAAAGTTTTGATTTTCTATTAATAAGGGGATAGAGACATTTAAGGTGAAACAGCTTGGAATCAACTTCTGAGATTGCACTAAAATTTCAAAGGCACAAATCTCGCGAAGCAGGCCTCCAACAACAGTGCACTTTTTATTTTGGCTTTGTGTACTAGCAGAAAGCTTAAAATAAGAAGATCAGGAACGTTTGCCTACTATTTCTCCAGTTTTGTGCCTTTGAAAACGCGAGTAGGATCACAAGTCGGCCATTGTGACGGCCATCTTTGGATTCCAAGATGTTTCACCTTAACAGAGTTCTGTTTGATCCTTCGACATTGACGCTTGCTTCTTTGCGGGCGGGCGATGAGGGCAGGATCAAACATGTCGCGCGTCATTCGGACGCAGCCGGCGCTGTTATTGTTTGTTATAATAATGAGAGCACCAGTAGATCAGGTGATCGATTCGAATGAGTTGAAGTTAAGTGCACCGCATAGTGTTGTTACTCTGCCTGTGTTGTCATAAGCCTAACGACGAATTCCATCTAGAATGAGTCGAGAAAAAATAAAAATCGTGCTCGATAGTCTTTGATTTGGATTAATTTTTACACATGTTTTTGCTATGGTAGAAGAAGTGTTTTCCATAGAAAAATTGATTTTTTTTTGACTCATTAATAACTTTTGAAAATGGCCTATAAATATTTTCATGAAACATATTTGAAAAATTCTAACTTCGAAACTGTTTACTTTAGAGCAAAATGTTCTATGAAGACGTTGTAGTGAACCGTTTGAACTATAAGAAAAAAATATACACTGAAAACATGTTTTTTTATTCCATAAAAAAAATCATAAATAAAATTTAAATTTTATATTACACTATAACCCCATTTTTAATACTTGTTTTAATTATTAATCGTGGTTTACGGCCAACCAGCCGAGTGGAAGTTTAACAACTACCGAAAAGCTAAACGTTACATATAATTTGCAATTGGATTAGATGGACAAATTTCACATCAATTTGTCCATCTAATTCAATTGCAAATTATATGTAATGTTTAGCTTCCCATTTTTTATATTTTCTAAATTTTCACACTAGAATCTACAAGTAAACAGGACAAAGTTTCATGGCAGAGAAATTTTCTATAAAAAAGTTTTTCCAAGAACAAATTTTAGCCGATTTTCAAAATTTTGATTTTCGTCAAAACAAATACGTTCTGATGATACAATTAGAATCTTGAAATTATTCGGAACCATAATGATTATATGGATAATTTCTATAGAAGAAGCCATTTTCAAATTATATCGAGTTTATTGCAAAAAATATGATCTGAATAAGATCTAAATAGGCAATTTTCATTAGTTGTTCGCGATTCTCCATCAAGGAAAATGAGTAAGTGGAAAGAAATATGGACTTTACTCTTGAAAACGTATTATTAATTATGGAGAATCGCGAATAACTAATGAAAATGGCCTATATTAACCTCTTTACCGGCAGCTTCAGTTTTTACCTCAAAAATAATATTCAAATCACGATAAAGTTTTTGTTTCTCGATATTTTTGCACCATTTTCTCACAAGTTCTCAAAAAACTCTTCTAGTTTCAGAATCTGTGTCGATATTGATCATTGGTCATCTGGATCTGAAGATATTCCAAAATTCCTTGGGGGACCGACGCCTAACTATAACCCGTATTCGGATATTCAGTTTTCGGAACAACACATTAATGAGAGTATGTTGTGAAAAAATGAAGCAATTTGGTGCAGCCGTCTTTGAGTAAATAGCATTTAGGTTTCTGGTACCACGCTGGTCAAACAAAGATCTTGAAAACTTCAAAAAACATCATACCGTAATTTTCAGATATCTCCACGAATTCTTAATCAATTTGTATGATTTTTTCGGAGCAGCTCCTTATTACTTGGTGTTATATAGTCCATATTTTATTTTTCTGATAAATTGGCCAAACACAAAATGGCCGCCGAAGACATTTTATATGGAAAATGTCGGTCCCCCAAGGAACATCGGAATATCTTCAAAACCAGATTACCAATGACCTTTATCGGCACGGCTTCTTAAACTAGAAGAGTTTTTTGTGAACTTGTGAAAAAATGGTGCAGAAATATTGAAAAACAAAAAAGTTATAACGATTTGATAATTTCTTTTGTGGTAAAAAATGAAGCTGCCGGTAGAAGGGTTAATATTTAAATAATATTTTTGCATTAAATTTGACATAGTTTGAAAATGGCTACTTCTAGAGAAATTATCGTTTTAGTCTTAATGGTTAAGAATCATTTCAAGATTAATTTACTTTGACAAAAAAAAAACAAAATTTTGAAAATCGGCCGAAAGTTGTTCTTAGAAAAACTTTTTTATTAAAAATTTCTTCATCATGAAACTTTGTCCCAATTTTTCAAAAAAGTGACATGCAAAAAATAATAGGTCATTTTCAAAAGTTATTCTCGAGTCATACCAAAAACATGTGAAAAATTTACTGCAAATCGAAGATGACCGATTTGGCATGGAATTCGTCTTATGAAGAATCATGATCCAGTAGTCATGATTTGTCATCCTGATATCACGACCTAACCAACTTATGAATGACTTATAAATCAGAATGTGGGAATCAGATTTTTATCCGTGTAGAATCACTTTAGAGGGATTCCTGAAGGAACCTTCAGAAAAAAAAAAACCTGATAGAATCCCTGACAGAACTTCTGATGGAATTCCAAAAGGTATTCATGATGGAACCCCAGGATGATCTTGTAATGAAATCTTAGAAGGTTTTCTCATGGAATCCATGAAAGAACTTCCTAGGGAACCTCTGCAGAAAGTCCAAATGAAATCGATTGAAGAACTTCTGGTGAAATACCTATAGAAACCTCTGATGTTTTTGGATAAACTGTTGATAGAATTCCTGTGGAAACATCTCTAGAAATATCAAGTAGAGATTGGCTTCGCCCATCGGTGGTTTGAGCAAAATCAACCTCGTTTTATTTTGGCCGACCGATTCGTCAACCGTCCAATCGGTTTCACAAACTGTCAAATTGGTTCGTCAAGCAGCATCGTACACGGTCATACATAACACCAACACGAGCATCAGCCTGGGGGCGGATTCAATGCTGGTCAAATCGTTTGAGCGTCTGTGGGCTGCATTATAGGGTGTCCCAGAAAGTATGGGCGCGACTTTGATAACGAATATCGAAATGTTTTTTTCCAAACAAATAAATATTTTTATATTTTTCCTACGGGCATTTCAAAAGCAGCTTACGATAATTTGATTTGTTAAACTAACCTTTCACATTGATTTTTGACATTAGAAAATCAATTATTATCTAGCCAGCACAGACCCTACTTTTATGTTTTGTTGGAACTTGACTAATAATAAAAATTTTTATCGAAATTCTTCGTGTGTTCAAATATATTGTATCTAAGATGTTCCACAAGAATTTTTGTTTGAAATTTTATTCGGCTTTGCTAGAAAGCATATAATAAAATGGAAAAATAATTCATTTCATATTTACTCATGCCAAATATCTATACTTTTGGATAGGCAACACAAATTGAAAATGTTTACATGGTTTAACGGATATACAAGGACTTGGTTTTCACCCTTTTAAAAATCGCCCACAGCTGAAATCGATGTTTTAGATTCTAGTCAAATTTTACATGCTTAAGTTTATAGTGATAGTCTTATCATTTATCGTATCGGCAATTATGAATATATTTTTTTTCAGATTTTTATTGTACGTCCTTCATGACCTAGCACAAATTATGTACAACAAAGTCGCTCAGATATGACGCGATTTGTGCAAAACTGGTAAGAGGAGCTTTCAGAACTGTTACACCATATAAAAACTGGTAGCGAATCACTCAAAATTCAAAATCTACTATTAATAAGTGCGAGAATAAAATGTGTGAAAATTAGATTTTTATCTGAACTACTCTAGAAATGGTAGTATGGTAATGTCGTGCCCATACTTTCTGGGACACCCTTTTGGTAGTTTTAAAAACTTCCGAGAGCAAAAATAATTTGTGTACGCACAGTACAAGGGTACGATGTGCACTGTGAAAACGTTTTAATTTTGTTGCCCAGTGCTCCACATGGGAAAGGAGCGACCATAATTATTGGATTGTGATCCATAGACAGCAGACACTTGACAATCGATGTGCTGTCGATGCTGAACATTTGATGATCTTGAGATCTGTTTGTCACGGTCACCTACGACATGCCGTATCAATCGGGATCAGGTGTGTCAATCGATGTGATTTATTACCCCTCTCTGATCTTCAACTGAACGTGATCTTTGACACGAAGGAAGGGAAACCGTTACACGTTGAAAGGTGGATAGTTAATCGCATTCATTGAAGTTTGCGCGCTTTGAAGTAAGCTGACTCGCGAGTCGAATCACTTTCGTTTTCGTAGAACCAGTGCCGTCTCGGATATCACGCCTTGTTGAATTGCTCAATCACGACACCCGCAACTACAGAACGAGACATCTTGACAGCTTCGGGTAATCGATATAACAATTACACACAGATGCGCTTAGTGGTCGTGTCGAATTCAGCAAATTCTCACCGGTTATCTGCCGAGCAAACTTCATGATCACGGTTACCGGTCGGTGGCACGTCTAAAACTGCAACACCCTAGAAAATTGAGAGACACCGATTTGCAATGATTGCCCCAACGACCAACGGTACGCCAGTTCCTGCCGTTTATGGACTTCAACAACATCATTGCAAGGTCGATTGAATGGTAGCTTCAGGCTTCGTGACTCGGAGACAACGTTTTCGCTTAGAAGGAACAATGCAACTTTAGATAGCCCGAATGCTGCAGAATAGGTTGCATAATCCCTCAAGATCACAAGAAGTCATCGCACATTCACGATTCTTTGAAAAGATTGATTCGTTAGAAAAAGAAAGTTTGTATGCATTTGTGCTTCCTACTCGTTTACAGCATCCAAGCCAGAACGCGTCTCATTACCAGCATTGGTAAGCACACGTAACAGTGTGTAGCGGTGAATTTACGACTGTTAATTGACAAGGAACTCAAGTCGGTAGGCGGATCGTCATCAGGTTACCTGTCTTATGACTTACACCTAGTAGATCAACTATTCGAATAGCTTTGACCTCCAGGAGATCCAGGTTGACAGCTATTGGGTGCCTTTATGTACGTTCATATGTACAATGTACATATGCCCGCGAGGCATTGGTGACGGCAACGCAATGACCCGTTAGAAAGAATATTACGCTGGGAAAATAATTAGTTGACTACTGTGCAACTGTAATATATGCAGTTCTTTGAAAAGAGTGGAACTTTTTCCCACTAAAGCATGATCGCTTGTATTTTCTGTTTATAGCTGTAGAATTCCATCGTAAATAAGATAGATGCAATGATGTTGAACAAACACGTATATCAATCTTTTTTGTTTCAAAATATTTAATCACGCTGATTCAATTTTACCTTACAATTTTACTTTATACACATGTACATATTAAGGCCTTCCTCAATCGAGTGATTAGAGTCCACGGCTACAAACTTTGCTTTGCTGAAAGTGTCTGGGTTCGATTCCCGGTCGGTTAAGGATCTTTTAGTAATGGAAATTTTCTTGACTTCCCTGGGCATAGAGTATAATCGTAGCTACCACACGATAATCGAAAGCAAAAATGGCAACTTTGGCAAAGAAAGCTCTCAGTTAATAACTGTGGAAGTGCTCGATGAACACAACGCTGAGAGGCAGGTTCTGTCCCAGTGAGAACGTAATGCCAAGAAGAAGTGCATATGTACACATTTTCTATGAAACCATGACTCAATTTGCAAATTGCTGTTTCCATTCAATCTGCCTATTCTTTATAAGTCTGTTTTCATGTGGAAACTATATCATATAGGTTTTTAAGTCAAGTCACTGCGACTAGCTGTTTGTGACACTATGGACCTATGCACGGGTTCACTATTTGACGTTTTAGCGGTGCCGTGTTATTTATGTGACCATGGCAACCAGTGAATTCGGCACCGCTCAAACGTCAAATTAGTGACCTCGTGCATCGGTCCATACCTATTTCGACAAATGACCTTTTTTTTCATTCTTTCTTTCTTTCTTTCTGGTATTATGCCACTACTAGGACAGAGCTTGCTTCGCAACTTAGTGTTCTTATTAACACTGCCACAGTTATTAACTGAGAGTTTTGATATGCAATCAACTATTATTTACACTCGTTTATCGTATGACAAGCAAGAAAATAATCTTTGCCTTGGGAAGTTGAGAAAACTTACAATACGAAAAGATCCTCGACTGGTGGGATTCAAACCCAACCATTCTATTTGGCTATCTATCTGGGTCCCAGTTGGTATATCCCAAAATTCTTGATATGTTAAATATACATTGGGCACAAAATACCGATTCTGGACTCCCTGCTCTTTTTCTCCGTGGACAAGCGTGGACATTTAGTTTACCCCTTCCTGTTCTCACAAATATCCACGTGGGCTCTTCAAAACATATTTTTCAAGTATAGTTTATAGAGGGGTCCGTAGCCTTGAGGTTACGCTTTCGCTTCATAAGCGGAAGGTCATGGATTCAATTCCCAGCATCTCCACAAAAACCCGTCCAGCCACTAGAAGACGCCGCACGGTGGACCGTACTTTGGGAAGCACATCCATCCTCCGTAAGTATCAGATGGTGACTGAGACAAACTGACCCTCTTCGAAGGCAGCTAGCCTCAAACGACTTAGAAACACGGCAAAAACGAACCACCGCAAGAGCAATGGACTATTGCCCATTGCACGGTGACGTCATCAGAAAATCGCTCTCTTTCCCTCCTCCGGGAAATCTGAAACAACGGTGCCAGTTCCTGTCAAAGTTGACAGGTACTGGCACCATTGTTTTTAAGTTTCGTTGAAGAGCGAAAGAGAGAGAATTTCGCCGTGAAATGCCTAATGGTTCAGGGGTCATACAAAAATGACGTCCATCGTTTGGGGGAGGGGGGGGGTGTCTACGAAAGTGTGACAGTACGTGTATAAGGTATTGAAAAAAGCGTGACAGATGGAGGAGGGGGGGTCTAGAAATCCCGGAAAAAGATGGACGTCATATTTGAACCGTCCCTTATGGAAATCGATTGGACTAAACAGCAGAGCTCTCTCCTACCTGCTCGGTGTGAGAGTAAAAGAGTAGAAGAGAGTGAAAGTAGATGTAAATATAGATTAATTAAAAATAGATCTGTATCGGTAAAGTAGTTACAGATGAACAGATTCCGGCGCAGTAGTGGCCTCAAGCACGGAGTGCCTTCTAAAAAAAAAGTATAGTTTATAATACTTTGCACTCTATTGTCACTCTTATGGTGGTAAGCTCCATCGAAGCTAATACGCCAATCGCGTATTATCCTCGATTTTACTATAGTAAAATCGAGGATAATATGCGATCGGCGTATTAAATTCTATGGAGCTTACCACCATTAGACATTGCATACCACAGCATATCCAAATTAAGGTGATTATAAAACGAAGCGAATCTTCGAATTTTCAAGTGCACAAGATTGGAGAAGCTGACAACAGTTCGCGTTGAAAATCAATCAAATTACTTGCTTGCTGATGGTGACCAATGCGATAAATTTACAACGCGGAGCGCTATTTGGTTTTCTAGTCTTGTGCTTTTGAAAATTTGAGGTGTGGCTTCGTGATATAAATACCTTAATCTCAGCACATCACTTTATCACGTCTCTTTATTTGACTACGGTGACATTTTTTTACCATTTCTAAGAAAAACATAAAGGAATTGAATTTAGTTTTCAATGCTGCTACCAAATAGGCATTTAATCTTAAACAATATACTTCGTCTTGCCATCAAGTAGGCTGTTGAAAAAAGCTAACAATCGTTCCATATAAAATGACAGTTCCGTTCACGCTCCTTATTCCGACTTTCCCGGCGACTATTCTATGATTTTAATACACACAAACACGTCGGAACACTTGACGAACAAAACGGAAATATAATCATTCAAATCCGTTGACTCGTTCGAAAGCCATTTCGTGACATACAAACACCAATTCATTTTTATTTATATAGATAGATAGATAATATCCCGACTAGAGGTACATAACAAAAATATAATAAAATTGTATCAGAATGTAATACAGTACTGACCCGATTTTGTCAGCCCCTGATTTTGTCTACCCCCGATTTTATCAGCTTTTTGACCCGATTTTGTCAGCCAATTTTAAATTTTATTACGGGAATTTATCTTGTGTTTGAATTCTTCAAAGTTTATCTCCAGCGCTCGATTTTTTTTACAAAAAATAACATCATGATAGATTGGAAAACTTATGAAGCCCACCAAACAATCAGCCTTTTGAAAAACATCTTGCAAGAAATTATTCGAAAGTTTTATCAAATCTGGTAGGAAACTCAAAAAGCTTCTGCAAATATATCGTCATTTTTTTCAAATCGCTTTAATAAAGAAAAAGAAAAAAAAGTATTGTCATCATAATATTATCATTGAAGTAATTAGAGAAAACTTCTCGTTTATTCCCAGGTTTTTTTTTTTTACAAAATAAAAACTAGATTCACACAGCACTGCTCATGACAAAAAACTAGGTGTATAGGTTAGTTCATGAATTCCTCCGAGAGTTTCTCCTAATACTATTCCAAACATAAATTTATGGAATCCTGCTGAATCTTGTTTTTTCAGAAATATTCATAAAATAATTTCCTAAATTGTTCCAGAAACATACTGGCTACACTGAAGGGTTTTTCATCTAAATTAAAGTTTCTTTCCAGACAGCCAGAATGTACGTATAACAAAATCGCCTTTTGCGTTATGCGATGCTTTAATGTGCAAAGTTTCACGTATAAGATGTCGCAAAAAGGCCTTATACGTACAAAAGCGGAGGCGATATATGTGCATATATTTTCTGTGATGAAAGTCGACATGCAATGCGAGTGTATAGATTTTATTGCGAACTTATATGTAATCTTATGCAACTTAGTTTATGATACCAAAGTTTTTGTTCGATAATTGCTACGAAACGAAACAAAATACATTAACGAACTCAAAAAAATAGCATTTGATGCGACGAAACTCGTCACTAAAACGATTTTCGTCACCGTTTTCGGGTATGACGTTATTTGTACTAGTAAACGAGTTTTAACGTTAATTCTTATGCGATTTCTGGTTGTCTCGGTTCTCTCTCGACTCGACCACAAACTACACCCAACATACCTGTAGAATTTTTTTTAAAGGAAAGACTTCAATAACTACCTTCTTTTACTCCTTATCAAATTTTTCAATATTGTTTTCTTCAGTATGTCTCGAGATAGGGAGCTGGATCCTATTCTTGGCACTTTTGATTCACTTCGGCAGTGGGGTTTTTTGAAAGCTTCATATTTTATATTTGACCACAATATGCGTCATACTGAAACGCTTCTTATTGCAAAGTTTCAGACAATTCGGCCGAGAAAAACCTCCCATGCCAAAGTGAATCATGGAAGTGCCCAAGTGGTTCTGCACCCTATTCCTTCAAAATTTGCTTCTTGAAGTTTTATGGAAATTGTGCCTATAACTTCATAAACTCTTTTAAAGACCCCTTCAAAAATACGTTTTGTTGAAGATTTCTTAGGAGTTTGACCTAGGATTCATAAAAATCTATTCTTCTATAATTTCGATATTTCTCTAACTGTTTTAAAGATTCCTTCAGATATTCGACAGGAATCATCTTACGAGATTTTCAGGAATTTGACCATAAATTTCACCAAGAACATATTTAAACATTTAATCATCCCATAGGTATAGGAATAATTTCTGAGATTTATTCACGACTTCATGTGAGGGATTCCACGGATGCATGCGAGTCGATTCTGATCGACCATTTCAAAAATATCTGAAACTTTGCACAGTTTTTCAGTTCCATCTAAATCGTCATTTTCCGATATCAAATCTTCAAGTTGAGTCACGGCTAACTTTTCAAAAGGGTGTATGTGAAAATGGTTCAAAAATATTCAAAAAGCTGCACAGCAAAAACGGTTTGTTCGATTGTTAGACAACTAAAGAAACAAAGTTAAACAACTAAATAAAGATTCCAAAAAAAATACACACAGTAAAAAAAATTTTTTTTTGTGCATTAAAAAACATCATTTTTGTCACAAAAGCTCAAATATCTCAAAACCCTATCGGAATACCAACGTAATTTTTTGAGGGAAAACGGTCCATTATATTAGCTATCTACCATAAAAATTTGGTGATGGTAAGCCAATAAACAAAAAAGTTATGACATTTCAAATATTTCACAAATTTGACACTTAGTGAAAAAAAATTTTTTTTTCATTGTTAATTTTTTTTAGGACCGCAGTTTGTTGCTGAATTTTTTGTTAAGGGTACCACATGAGGTTAACAAGTTGTTTTCATGATATTTTATTTAATTATTCATAACTATTATAGCATCTATTAGAAAGTTAGACGCGATCCAGTGTTGTGATCTAAAGTCTTGATAGTGTCATATTTTTTATTGTACGTAACTGAAGAAAAATTCTCTCAATAGTGTTGAAACCTTTTGATAAAAGAAACCTATAAGAAATCTAATATTGAAGACAAAAGCTACAAAAAAAGTTTTCTATACAGGTATACGACTAGTTTACCTCGTAGAGAACAAGGCGGGTCTATACCCAGGTGCTCTAGTATACGTAAAGCAGGTCGGTTTTCTCGGCGCTGGTTTTCTCCACAAAGTTAAAATCTGATTACACCTGGGTATAGACCCGCCTTGGTAGAGAATAGACTTGTTAATCATATTTGGGAGAAATCGAGTAACTTCAACAACATCAAAAACATGATAGGTACATACCATGAACATACTCACGAAAAAGCTAAAAATATACTACCACTATGGTTATAAAAGATTTAATTGTAAAATTTTTCTTCAGTCAAGCAAAAGACACCAAACTAGTCAGTAAAAACTTAAAAGTGATTTTGTTTATTAAAATCTAACGAGCAACATGAGTAGTCGCTTTCTCAACTGTTGCAGACCGTTTGCAGAAAAAAAGTGTTCGAAAGAGCTACGAAATCTCACCGAAAGCACCATAGATAAACTGAAAGCGGCTGGTTATGCTCCAATGTCTACATTGAATACAAATTTACGCATTTGTACGTCCTGCCGTTTAAACGTTGACAAACGGGCAATCTGTACATCATCGGTGGATCAGGTTGCAGGAACTTCGAAAACAACAACAACTGAGGAATTACTAGATGCACCGACAACAACTGAGGAGTT
This sequence comes from Aedes aegypti, assembly GCF_002204515.2. Classification (NCBI taxonomy): domain Eukaryota; kingdom Metazoa; phylum Arthropoda; class Insecta; order Diptera; family Culicidae; genus Aedes; species Aedes aegypti. The sequence continues at coordinate 110,689,462 of NC_035109.1, forward strand.
ACCAGAAGTACCAAGTGCAGATAGTCTTGCCACGGTACCATCAGCGACATCTGTTTCAACAAATCAATCAGAAGATGAGTGCATCCAGAAGGTCAACATCGAACGCTTCAACGAAGGGATAGCTGGAATAAAAGTGACTCCGATTAAATGGACGAAGATGGGTTACGTCAATTATCCCGAGAAAAAATACCGTGAAATCAACGAAGCTGTACGAAGAAACCTCTTCAAATTAGGACCTGAGGATGTGGAAAATACAGACTAAGATGAGGTAATTATGAATATGAAGGAAAGGTTCTCGAATCTAGCCACGACAAGGAAAGAAAAATTATTGATTTTGTCGATGCTGCCAAGCTCGTGGTCTATTCAAGACGCCATTGATGAGTTCAAAACCAATAGAAATACAGCAGAAGAGGCAAAACAATTCAAAAATAACTGTCTTGCAACCAAAAATGCTAGGTCGAGTACTTCATTAACAGATGAGACAAAAGAAAAAATAATTCAATATTTTGAAGACGATGAAGTAAGTAGAGCTATGCCTGGCCAAAAAGATTATGTATCTGTAAAAAAAGATGGAAAGCGTCAAGCAATCCAAAAACTATTAATGATGACTACTTTGAAAGAAGCGTATACACGCTTCAAGGAAATTAACGAAAATATTAAGGTAGGTTTTTCCTCATTTGCAAGCCTTCGTCCAAGGCAATGCAAGCTTCTATCCAATTCAGGAACACATAATGTTTGTGTGTGCACAACACACGAAAATATTAACCTAATCTTACATAGTTTGAAAAGAATCAATTTATCAAAGGATATTAAAATGTTAACTGGTAGTCTTTTGTGTGAAAATACAACATCAAATTGCTATCTACGATCTTGTTCGGATTGTCCAGATTCTTCATCATTGAAAAATACTTTATTCGCTGAGTTTGAAGAAAATTATATTGATCAGTTATCATTTGAGCAATGGGTGACCACGGATAGGTGTGACCTAGAAACTATTGTAAAACCTGTAGATGAGTTTGTGTCATTTTTTTGCTTGAAATTGAAAAGTTTGATTCCTCACGACTTTATTAAAACAGAGCGATCCCGCTTTTTAAAAAATACGAAAAATACATTACAAGATGGTGAATTTTTAGTCATTTGTGATTTTTCTGAAAACTATAGCTTTGTATTGCAAGATGAAGTGCAGTCCCATCACTGGAACGTACAACAAGCTACAATTCATCCATTCGTTATTTATTTCAATGGAAGTACGCAAATTGAACATTTTAGTTTTATTGTAATTTCCGAAGATTTAAGACACGATGAATGATGGAGCAGCATCGCAGTACAAAAACCGTAAGAATTTTTCGAGCCTATGTCAATTTAAATCAAAGTACGGAATTGATGCAGAATGGCATTTCTTTGCTACGTCACATGGCAAAGGTCCTTGTGATGCTATTGGAGGAACCATAAAGCGCATGGCCACAAGAGCAAGTTTAGCCAAAGAACGTGAGCATCCAATTAAAACTGCAAAAGAACTATTTGATTGGGCGAATCGCAGAAAAGAAGAAGATTTAACAAAATTATCATTTTGTTTTACTACTACTGAAGAGTACGAATTAACGGCATCAGAGCTCAGCGAGCAATATAATAACGCGAAAACGATCCAAGGAACCCAAAAATTTCACTGTTTCATTCCATTGTCAGAAAATAAAATTAAAGCAAAACTATACTCGAACTGTACTGATAATGATGCAAAAGTGTTCGATATTGTAAAAAAATTGAATAACAATAAATAAATAAATAAGTATTAATAAAATGTTTTCATGATCTCATAACGCATACCCAAATCCAAAACTTTTAAAGTTTATATATAACATTTAGAAACTCATTGATCATACTCTAAAAAAAATATCCTGGTAAAAAAAAAGTTTATTTTCGTGTAATCTGTTAATTCATTTTAATTCATACATATATACATATACATATAATATTTATACATATACATAATATTTATACATATACATAATATTTATACATATAATATACATAATACTAATGAATACATGAAAACGACTTGTTTAATTCACGCAAGGCCCTTAACAATAAAATCAGCAATAAACTGCGGTTCCCGTAATGATTTACACCGAAAAAAAATTTTTTTTTTCTACTAACTGTGAAAATTGTGACATGTTTGAAATGTCATAACTTTTTTGTTTATTGGCTTACCATCACCAAATTTTTATGGCAGATAGCTAATATAATGGACCGTTTTCCCTCAAAAAAAAACGTTGGTATTCCGATGTTTTTTAATGCAAAAAAAATTTTTTTTACTGTGTGTATTTTTTTTTGGAATCTTACTTTGTTTCTTTAGTTGTCTAACAATCGAACGAACCGTTTTTGCTGTGCAGCTTTTTGAATATTTTTGAACCATTTTCACATACACTCTTTTGAAAAGTTAGTCGTGACTCAACTTGAAGATTTGATATCGGAAAATGACGATTTAGATGGAACTGGAAAACTGTGCAAAGTTTCAGCTCAATAGAAAAAAATGAATTAAAAAATTTACCAAATTTTGGTGCTGTTGCTTGGAATTACTCATGTAATGTTATTTATGAATACTGTGCTAAGAACACGCCAAAAAAATCTATGAAAACTGAACTAAACTAAATTTCTTGGCCTTCACACTGTTACAAATATTTTTACAAACATTCCAGCTCAAATAAAAAAAAAGGAAACAAAAGAAAACAGTAACAAAATAAAATGACCCGATTTTGTCAGGTTCCCCATTTTGTCAGCCTAAAATTCATCGAGGGGCTGACAAAATCGGGTCCTTACTGTATGCATATCTTATTATGATATAATTTTGTTAGACACCGTTATCCATAGAAAATATTGAAACAAAAATATATCATATTGTGTTATATATATTTTGAATTTCATTTTGTTTATTTTGTAACAATGTTATAATAAAATTCAATGTGTATTTTAATTAACTTAGTTTTTGAATTTAGCGAAATATATATATTTTTTTTGAGAAGAATGAAAGAAAATCCCCCGGGTTACAAAATGTGATCCTTATTTAATTATTGACTAATTGCAAGTGATTAAATGATTGTTCAATATCAAAACATAAATTTTTCTGTCTATTGCCGAATATGAAGTTTTATTAGAATTTGTATACATGTGATTGATAAAAAAAATTATTATAACCATATATGTTTCTGTCTATTGCACGGAATATCAAGTTTTGTTAAAATTTTCAAATAATTGATCAAAAAGCTCGCAACTTAATGAGTTACCCCGTATATTATACAGTATTATAATTTTGATATTTTGTATCAAAAATTAAAACTGGACTTGATATGTTTTGATAGATTAGAAACACAATTCATAGAACATTTCGTTATAAATTTAGTTATTTTAACAACATCCCGCATCAAAATTGTAACAACCTATATTCGATAAAATCTTCATATCATAATAACATAAACTGATATAATTTTGTTATGTACCCATAGTTGGGTAGTGATTCGGAAAAAGTCACAAGAAAAAACATGCAATTGTCAAAGTCACGTGATATTCATAACATTTAACAGCCCTGGTTGGTGAGCCATTTTTCGGGAATCCGTTATCTGGGAATTAAAGTACGTTCATCATGTACTTCGTTTTTGTGGTGTTAAGGCTCTGCCAAATCGACGCGATTTTTTACGGCGACAGCGACAAACAATTGCCGCGATTTCGCTGATGCTTCGCTGCATACACAGTTTGATGAGCGTATCTAAGTCACAACATCTTCTATGATGACAGAGGGCCCGATCGGCTTGCCAGATGGATAGGGCCCGGGACATCCAGTCAACTTGTCAATCACTGCAGTTGATATAGGGCATGTCGATAGTCTGGCTGAATGCCAGAACATACGCTGTTTGAGCCGCACCTCCTGATGTACAGACGCTCGGGGCGTACCACCTCACTCTAGCTAGGCGGGAGTAGGCTCAGATGCCATTACCTGACTTGCGCCGATCCGGCTCTGAACATAGTACCTATAAAGGACTATGTCAACCCTAGCATGACCTCCCTGATTGCATAGATAACCCATCAAAGGCGACTATTCTAGCGGAGATGGATAGCGACTCTTAGGGGGACCCATAAGAGATGATCCGTCAAAACAAACAACTAGCGGAATGTGAAGGAGAGGCTCCTGGACCTATCAGTAAACGGCTAAGGTTCCCGCCAAGGAAGGAGGCGACCAACATCAACTTTAGTGAAAACAGTGTGGACAAAAGCCTAGATACTGTGACCACGGCAGGCACTGGCCGCTCCAGTGCAACATGTGAGGTGACCGATGGCCCGGGACTAATCGACGCCATGGATTGCAATAGAGAGTACCTCCCTAAAATGCAGGTAGCTGCTGAGCAACTTGATGTCATCATCGAGTTTGTTAAGAGCAAAAGCAATATCATCAAAAATTTGAAAACAAGTCTACTGAAATTGCGACAATCCTAGCTGCAAAGCAGAACTACAAGAAACCTACAAGAAGGAACAACTTGGCAAGGTAGAAGGCATAAGAGACACTAATTCATGTCAGACCAAAGTGTTTTCCTCCACAGGCAACGCGAATATATCTGATGATATTATTCGATACGCGATGCGAAAGAGGGGACCTTCCGAGGATGGATACGTGGCGAAAAGACGTATGGATGCTAAGGAAAAAGTTACCTACGCGGCCGTCCTCCAGAGCGGAAAAGCTGGCACGAGCCAAGCATCGCGATCAAGAGGACATGGCAACAAAGGAGAGGTCAACACCAAGCCTAAGACCAAGAAAGCCAAGAAAAAGGAGCCACGGGATAATCTAAACCAGGCAGTGCATCCACAGGAACCACGGGCGCAAGGCAACAGCAACCCGTGGATACGAGTTGGAAATGTATGTATGTATGTAGGTAGCCACCAATCCTTGCTTGAGTCTTGCTCTGCATGCGGCTCCACTCAACAGTAAGGTCAAATTTTATTACCAATCTGCATTCAACATATCGCTGTATGAAGGGCCAAAAGGGGGGTGGCGGACCCGTAAGTAGAAACACTTACGCGAAACCCGCGGGAAATAAAGAATCTCCTTCCAGCCATATGATCCAACAGATTGAGTATTAGAATTTGCATTACTTGTCGAGCTTTCCACGGAAAGGTTTGTTAGAAGAAGGGCGCGTCAAATCTTTTACAACTGTTGGAGAAAAAAAGTGCTAGACGCGAACGACTAACACTTTTCCTCCTGACTCCGATTGGCACTCCACTTCATTGTCCAGTTGTAAATTCAATGATGCCCTGATGCTCCCTCCCTCCCCAAAACATGATAAATTCAATTATAGTGACATGTTATATAGTAGAATAGATTATAATATATATATATATATATATATATATATATATATATATATATATATATATATATATATATATATATATATATATATATATATATATATATATATATATATATATATAACAATAAAATATGACGCAGTGAAACAGCATCTGAATGCATGCAGTATTATATCGGCCGACATATATTTTTCTTTGGAATATTTGTCCTTCTGATTATATTAGGCTGGTCGAGGGAAGAATGATAAAAATAAAAAAATAATTTGAATAAAAATCAACGATTTGTTAATAAAGTTTCCGGATACATCGAAAACAAAATTTCAGCTTCCATATGTTTAGGGAGGATAAACAAAATCATATTACATCAGACGCTTCGTTTCATTCGCTGTAGCCTACTATAGTAAACAAGGACAATTACATTAAAATCATTGTAGCAGCATGTAGCGCAAGGATGTTACGGCACATTCCCCTAGACTCCGGCTGACACCCTACTACGTCGTCCATCTTTGACTTCTCTGATGCCTTAATGCACCCTCTCAATACCCAGCATATAATAAATGAAATAATTATAATAAAGTATATAAAATTGAATTTATAGTTGTATAGGATATGAATATAGATGTTTCAGAATTTCCATTCTTTAAATGTGATGAATTGAACCTCATTAGGTAGTCTCCAAAATAAGGACGAATAACGATTTCCGGAATAGAACGACATGCTGAAATATTAATATCAGTGTTTATGTTAGTATCTCCGATGACTCCATGATGCTTCTGGAAATCATGCCAATGAATTGTTATAAACCAATTATAAATAAGTAATTCGTGCACCTCCACTGGACTAGTAGCTATAAGGAATGAAAATTATCTGTTATTTTATGAGCCAAAGGAATTATTTGTATACCTATTTATTACCTATGAACAGTAGATATAGTACAACGCTACACAATGTGTATGTATGTAGGTAGCCACTATCCTAGCTTGAGTCTTACTCTGCATGCGATTCCACTGGATAGTAGAGTCAATTTTAATTAATAATTTGAATTCATAAAACCGTTGTACGAAGGGCTAAAATGGAACATAAAATAGTACCCATCTACAAGGATGTTACGGCGCTTTCTCCTAGACTCCGGTTGGTACTCCACTCCATCGTCCAGCTGCAATTTCAATGATGCCCTGATGCTCCCTCCCAATTCCCAACATATAATGAAATGAAATGAATATTATGAGATATATAAGAATAGTGATGGTGTTAATATATGATTGATATAGATGTTTAAATTAAATTAATTCTATCGATATGATGAATTCAACCTCATGGAATACACCCCAAAAAAGGACGAAATACATTTAGTATAGATGAACGATATGCTGAAAGATGAAGAGCAGTGATAAAATTAGTATCTTTGGTATCGGACTCCATGATGCTCCTAGAATTTGACCCAAAGGAATAGAATAATAAACTAAACCTATGTAAGTAATTCTCGTGCCTGAGAGAAAATAATTCCATAGCATGAACATTCAGGATGTAATATGTATGTGAATATTAGTCAAACAATTTAGTAATAGATAGAGGATTCTATTCGCCTTCAACTGTTGGAGACCAAGGCATAATGGTAAATGATCAAAAATCTCACTCCTGACTCCGACTTTCACTCTACGTCTTTGGCTACTTGTTAAATAATAAAATGTTATTTGTTTTGTAGAACATAAAATTGTGGATGATGTTGTAGCAAAGCAATACGATAAATGTGATGAAAACTATGCAATCTTCTATCCTTCTTCATGAACGAAAATGCAATCATATAAAAAATCACGCATTAGCCTCAGAGCGTGTTAGATTATTTCATTGCTTCCAACTAAAAGTCATAATAAAATAATTCTACTGTAAAATAATAAAATTGAAAACTTCACTATTAGTTTTACAGGATCGCTGTAAGTGGTGTTAGCACAATTAGTACGATATGGGAATATAATTTGATAATATAATACAAAATACAATTAAACACAAAAAAAATAAATAAAAACAATATTATATGTGATGCAACATATAAGAATATAATACAAAAAAAGGCTATAAATAACTATAATTATAATATCTTCATATTGTTTGTTCTTTGTTTCTTTGACCTGCGGAAACCTAAAAAATAAAATAGAATTTGTCCTGATCCTGTATACACTAGTAGCATAGAGTATTAAACCAATAATCAAAATGATTTAACTGTTGCTTGCGTCCTGAATTTCAATCGGTGTTTGTTTATCAAACAAATCAAGACTAAACGTAAAGGGAATCAAAAATGGCCAATTACATTATGTTCGAGAATATGTAGTAAATTAGAGAATTTAATATCGATCATGCAGAGTTGGCTGTATGTATTATAATAAAATATGACATAATATAATATATTATAATTTTTTTAATATAATACAATACAACATAATATAGTATAACAGAATACAATACAGCATAAAATAATACATTATAATATCATAAAATATAACGTAATATAGCATAATATATTATAATGTAATACAATACAATGCAGCAAGCTGAAAATCTTGTAAGAACGCAATTACCAGTGTAGGTCCGCAATTGATCAGCAACCCTACAACTTCGTGCTCTGTAAAAAATAAATTGAAACGTACACATATACACACTACGGTCGTTCGATAAAAAGAAAGAAAAACGTGCTGCTCCTTCCTAGCAAATATACCAATACAAAGATCTAGCGCGGGCTCAGTATATATGAGAAAGAGAAAACATTTTGGACACTAAGATAAGCAATACCACTACCAATAAGCATGTTCTGTGATGATGCCTTGCCCGTACGTTGCATCAACTTGGACCCCGTGAGTGTCGCATAGCTCGACCAAAGCTACAAGATACAAAATGCATGGATCAAAAATGTGGTTGTAATAATATCCGAATAAAGCTTATTTTTTAAAGAAAATGAAACGCATCGTCAGCGTATAATTTCTTTGTTGAAAGTAGCCGTAGCGTATAGGAGACTGAATAAATTTTTATCACTCCTTCATGACCACTCGCATATTTCATCACTGAACGGCTTCTGGCATGTACAAATATCAACACATCTACATAAAAAGTTTGCAAATCAGAACAAACTCACCGAATTCGCCACCCGGCAGTTTCTCCCCACTAATCGGAGTGCTCGCCGTCCAATGTTATGGATTTTACTCCTAAATCCCGAACCTTGCTCGCCGTCGTCGTTCCTCTGTCCACGCTACACTATGATGCAACAGCATGTCACTCTTTTCCACTGTAGCCGAACCACTCACACAATCATCTCACTTCTTTCGAATTCTGTTCAACTCTTTTTTCACTTACACTTAGAAAACAACGGATGGGAAGCTAAATTACTTCGCAATTGTCCACCCGGAAGCCAAATCAGCATTCATTTGCATTTAGGAAAAACGGAATCAAAACACCATCAAGATGCCTACGTAAACCACTCCTACTTTCTAAACAATTCTTCACACCAAACTCAAATTTCTCGCTGTCGGATAAAGAATTGGCTGCAGGGTAATAATCACCACCACTCGCGGAGACCACAACGGAGACGTCTGACCGTGGATACGAGTTGGAAATAAGAAAAAAAAACAGAGGAAACTGAAAACGGAGCCCAAGGAGAGTGCTAAACCGAAAACAACGAAACGTAGAAATTTAGGCGAAGCTCGCGTTATCAAAAAGAAGGAAGCGAAATACGCCGAGGTTTTGAAGGCGATGCGAAGCACGGAGAAGCTATCGCCATTGGGCGCAGACGTGCGGAGCATAAGGCGAACTAGGATTGATGAAATGCTCCTAGTATTGAAAAAGGACGCCAAGGAAAAGGGTACAGTCTATAAGCAACTGGCACAAGAAGTACTTGGCGACGAGGTTGATGTGAGATCCCTTACTGCAGAAGCGACTCTCCAGTGTAAAAATCTAGATGAGGTCACCGACGCAGCGGAGGTCTTGGCT